>NC_137752.1:8957789-10230407 GCF_963264785.1 Psittacula echo | reverse complement strand
CTTTAAGGTCCCTTCCAACCCAAACCAGTCTGTAGATCTATGAAGATGTGTGTCTCAACTGAATGTCCTGCTCTGAGCCGGGCATTATGAAGTTACCATTGCAGTGGTGTCTGCAGAGCAGGACAGGCTTTGGGGCTGCTGGAGAGCAGTAGTGCTGCACTGGAATCTTGAGTAGCTTCTGAGATGGGAGATATGCTCAGTTTTTTAGATCTGTAAGGTCAGATTTCTGCCTTCTGGTCTGAAGAGTCTTTTGCATGAGCTCAGGAGAGAGGGCTTTGTTTGCTCTGGGGATGTTTTGGAAAGTTCACTCAGTCATCTCTAAGAATCAGGCTCCAGAGTCCAGACTCGCGCTTTGAGACCTGGTGGATGGATATTGAGGTTATTGGCAAAGCCTGGTGACCTTTCTGAATCACTTCACAGCTTGAGAAGGTAACAGCGGGTAGGAAAGTGCCCTCCTTGTCACAAGGACAGGTTTAACCTGCACTGTGAAGCCGCAGTGGTGCAGCTCTTTTCACACTTGGCCTTACACCAGAAGTGCCCAATCAATGGCCCTGCTCCTCGTTACTGGTTGCAGTGGTTAACTGTGATGAACTGAGCAGGGCCTCCTCTCTGCTATAGTGGCTTCTGATAATAAGGAATGATAACTTCTGCTTTCTCACCAAGTCAAACAAGTTTAGCTCTATCCCTAGTACAGGAGTCAAAAAGTTAGATTTACTTTGCAGGCTGTTAATGATTCTCACCTAATTGGGGAGCCTCCTGGTGTTCTTTGGGAAGTTTGGGGTCCAACTCGCTGTCTGAAAAACCAGGGCAGATTTGTCTCCAAACCCTAAACCTCAGCTCCTGCTCTTGTGTCTGTGGAGAGCGGGGGGGTGTTTGCAGGCCTGGGTGGATGGGTGCTAAGAGTGACTCTAAACCCCAGATGTGCCGTAGGAATGAGCACTCCTTCTGCCTGTGCTGTGAAGGCTGTCTAGTCCTGAGTGATGGTGCTGCCATGTAAATGGGACAGTTCAGATGTTGCATGTTCAGATGCCTGGGGAGTGCTCTGTGCCTTTCTGGCTCCATGCTTGGGAAAGGCTGATGTTTGCATGGAGAGGGGGAGGAAGCCTGGCCTGTTTCGGGAGGAGCAGTGCCTGTCCATCACTGGCTCAGCATTGCCAGGGTTGTATGGCACACTGCAACCCTGGAGAATTGAAAACTCAGGTTTCTTCCAGGTCAGTCCGGTTTTCCCAGCAGCACTGCCAGAGTTCCTGCCTTCCCCTTATGCCCAAACCCTCGCTGCCAATTCCCAGGGCTAAATAGATAGGGTGGGAATCAGTGACTGCTGGATCACTTCCCAGATGTCTGTGCTGAGATACCCACCCCGCTACCTGCCTTCCTCCTGCCTCCATCTCCTGCAGGCACACAGGGAATAACCCTTCATTCCCTGTCCATGACATCCTAACCAAAGAGCTAATTGCTGCTTCCTCCTCCTCCTCACCAGCCCCCTCTGTGCCACTCCAGATCCTCTCCCAGAACCATGTCATTGTCTTGGGCTACATCGAGCTGTGCTGCTCCTCCTTGTGCCCTGTTCCTGCAGGAATAACGGTGCTTGGAAACCTGATGAATGATATTTGTTGTGTCTTGGTTTCCCATTCTCCCCAGTTGTACTGAATTTGGTGAGAGCTGCTGTGGCTGCCCTGCAGTGGTGGGTGAAGATCAGTCACTGAAGGCTGGGTCTGCTGTTGATGGAGAGATGTGATTTATAGGAGTGAAGGTGAAGTTTGGGTTAGATTTAAGGCAGAAGCTCTTCTCTGTGGGGGTGCTGAGGTGCTGGCACGGGGTGCCCAGAGAAGTGATGAATGCTCCATCCCTGGCAGTGTTCAAGGCCAGGCTGGACACAGGGGCTTGGAGCAAGCTGCTCTAGTGGAAGGTGTCCCTTGCCCGTGGCAGGGGTTGGAGCTGGAGGAGCTTTAAGGTCCCTTCCACCCAAACCAGTCTGTGGTTCTACGATTCTATGTAGCTTTTTCCCTCGGATGGATGGACAAGCCTCTTTCCAAGGGAAACCTTGCCCTCTTGTGAAAGGAATCTGGTGTATTCACAGAGAACTCTGAGGAAATTTCAGTTGTTAGCTCTGGTCCCAGGCACTGTTCTTCGGCGTTGCCATGACTGCGGCAGTGACTCATCCCGTTGTGGTTGGTGACTTGCTTGTCTTACAAAGTCACCAGGGAAATAATTGCTCCATATCTTACGTAGCAAGGCTGCAAGGTCTGCTCCAGCAAACAGGCAAAGAATATTTCCCAGCAATAGGAGCAGCCAGCTGGAAAATGAGACCAATAGGTTTTATTCTTAGTGCCATCGTTAACCTTGGACATTTTCTTAAATGGAGCTGGAGCTCTCCTGAGCTGTCTGTAAAGCAGAAACAGTGCTAAATACAGGAGATGGTTTTAGTAAGTAATTAAGATTCTGATGTTTAAAGTGGTTCAGAAGTGTAAGATGTTCATCACACCTTCCGAAGCTGCTGGTGGAAAGTGCTGGTGTGCAGATAGGGGTTGTTGGGTGAACACATGTGAGCTGGGTTCTCAGGAATGCTCCCCGAAGGCAGGTTGTCTCCTTAGGAAGGACAATCAGCCTTTTTTATTAAGAATTCCCTCTTTCCCTCCCTGCTCCCCTGTCGTGGTTTAAGTCCAAGCTGTAAATCAGAACCACGCAGTCTACTGCCCCCCCCCCCCCCCCCCCCCTTTCTTCCCTCCGCTTCTGGAGGGACGGGGAGGAGAATCAAAAGAATGCAGCTCCCACGGGTTGAGATAAGAACAGTTTAATAACTAAGGTATAACACAAATCACCACTGCCACCACCAACAATAACAACGACAAGAGAAGTAACAAGGGAAGAGAATACGATACCGCCCGCCGGAAAAGACAGCCCGCCCGACCAGGGGACGTGCCCTTCCGGGTAGCTCCCAGTTCCATCCCCTGGCATGACGTGCTGTGGTATGGAACACCTCCTTGGCCAGTCTGGGTCAGGTGTCCTGTCCCCGCTTCCTCCCAGCCCCTCCTCCTCCCTGGCAGAGCATGAGACTCACAAAATCCTTGGTCAGTCTAAACATCGGTGTTATCAGTTTTTTTTGTTCCCAAGCCAAAAGTCAAAAACACAGTGCTGCAACAGCTACTAAGGAGGAAAAAAAAAACAAAAAACTGACTGCCACTGCTGAACACAGGACATCCCCGTAGTTGGGTCAGTTTTCCATAGCTACACTCGGTGCTGTTTATTGAATTTCAGAACTGCAGCTCTTGCTGTTGCTAAAGTGGTAACAAGTCTGCTGGGTGATCATCAGCTCTTGTTATGTTTTGGACAAATGGAAGCGTTTTAGATGCTGTCTAGGATTCCAGAATAAGGGAGGAGCTGGGAAAGCATTGCTGCTCTCAGTGCAGTGAGTATGGACAATCTGTTTGTGCCACAGGGGCAAATAAGAGGAACTTTAAAGCAGTTGATCTTGGACCACTGTGGAGATGGATCCCTGCCCATGGCAAGGGCTTGGAAATGGATGCTCTTAAGGTCCTTTGCAACCCTCAGCATTCTGTGATTCTATGGTTGATGTAGTGTCTTCAGGACAGTGCAGTTATGGCTGTGGGACAGAGATTACTGGAATAACTTTGTTTAGTTCTTACTCCCTGCTCTGCTCAAAGTCACTCTGTGTTAGAAGCTGCCTGTTTGCTCTTCTCCCTCCCTCCTACAGATGCTTAATAAATCTTGGTGCTTATTAAAGCGATGAGTTGCACAGTCTGGGGCCATTTATTTCATTTCATTTTCCAAGCAGGCTATAGAAATGATTCTGATGGACGTGCTGACCTGGCTTAGTGCTTACATGGCCTTTTACTTGAAAGATGCACCCTGAAGTGCCTGTTCCTGTGGGAACAGTGCATCTGTCTTTGTCCAAAGTCTAAGGTAGCTGTTTCCTGCTTCTTATTGAGCTTATGAAGAGTCTGGGGAACTTTTCTTGTGTTGGTATTTTATGTCCTCCTGAAGATTAGAGTTATTTTGACCTTGAATTATTTATTAGGGAGACAGTGTCTAATGATTGCTCTATTAATTCTTAATGCATTTAAATATCCCTTTTCCTTGGTTGGTAAAACACTTGCCCAGAGCTTTGTGGAATGAATGACGCATTCCCCATGTCTATCACTCCTTGGCATTGCAATTATTAGTCTTTGGCTACAGCACTTGTTGGGATTATTGATTGTTGGGCATGAGGTGGTCAGCTCTCAGCTGTGCTGGGCTGGTTGAGTATTGGTTTATATCCATGTGAGTCGTGCTGGGAAAAACACTGGGAAAAAAATATGCCCCTAAAAAGGTCTCAGAGAAACATGACTTGAGGGGAGAACAGTTTGTTAGATAGTTTGTTCTGATTCTGCAGACAGTGTGTCTGTATCCCTTTTATTCAAGATACCTTGTATTGATTACTGTAAATATGGACTTATTCCTAAGGTCAGGTGGAAGCAGGATTGGGGGGGAGATCCTGTAGCCTCGAGGCTTTTTGAGCCTTTAGTACCTACAGACAGTGGAGGTGGCAACAGCCACCCAGGACTGAGAGTGACCCAGAGGTGCCAGTGCCCTGCAGGGAGAACCGACAAGAACTGGAAATACAGCTTGATTGTTTGACACAAAGTTGGAGTTTTTAATCTCTGCTGCTCTCTGGGGAGCCCCCCCTGAGTCCTGATCCAGCTCTGGGCAGCAGCACAAGAGGGATGTGGAGCTGCTGGAGTAAGGCCAGAGAAAGCCATGGAGATGCTGCGAGGGCTGGAGCAGCTCTGCTCTGGAGCCAGGCTGAGATAGCTGGGTTGGGTCAGCCTGGAGAGGAGAAGGCTCCTGAAGGGGAGACCTTAGAGCAGCTCCAGTGCCTAAAGGGGCTGCAGGAAACCTGGAGAGGGGCTTTGGACAAGGGCCTGTAGGGACAGGCCAAGGGGAATGGCTTGAACCTGCCAGAGGGGAGACTGAGCTGAGCTCTTAGGCAGAAGCTCTTCCCTGTGAGGGTGCTGAGGCGCTGGCACAGGGTGCCCAGAGAAGCTGTGGCTGCCCCATCCCTGGCAGTGTTCAAGGCGAGGTTGGACACAGGGGCTTGGAGCAAGCTGCTCTAGTGGAAGGTGTCCCTGCCCATGGCAGGGGTTGGAGCTGGAGGAGCTTTAAGGTCCCTTCCAACACAAACCAGGCTGTGATTCTACGTTTTTCTTTTGTTCCCCAAACCAAGTTAAACACTGCCTGTTTGGGGTTCACTTTGTTTTCTTGTTCTTCCAGATTAGACTAAAATAAAGTAAAAGAAATCCAGACAAATGATCAGTCACCATATGTTCCAGCCAGCAGAGAAGCCATGCTTATAAACCTTGTTTCTGTACAGTTTAACTTGATATAATGTCTTACAAGAGGTTGAAATGATCCATTTAGATGCACTATTTTTAGTATGTTCTGCCTGAATGTTTGTTTCTCTCCTTTCTCTCCCATTGCTAGGTTGTGACTAGACTTATTCACTTGCTGGGCGAGAAGATTCTTGGCAGTCTTCAGCAGGGAGGTAAGGCTCATTCCTGGACTACTCCATTGATGCCGATGCTTCCTGAGAGCTGGATTTATACCCTTAAATCTGAAACCAGAAAAGCTCATCCTTGAAATGAGAATTTGTCACTAAATATTTTAGCTGTTGTCACAAATGAATGGTGATTTTATTATATATATGTGCACAATTTCTTTTGACAGAGCATAGGTAATTCAGTGTGGGAATTGGGATGATTTGCAATTGAAATAGAAAAGGAGTGCTGCTTGTGTGCACTGAAATTTCCTTGAGTTTCTTGTGAGAAGAGCTGCAAGGGAGTGTTGGAAATAGCAGTTGTAATAGACTTGAATCAGGCAGTCTGAGTGGCAGCTCCTGGAGACTGACTTAATCTGTCTGTATTTGCATTATGTTACTGTATTAACTGAGAGGAGATGGTCCTATGGGTTGGTTCTTAAGCTTTTTGTATGTGGCACAGGCAAAACAAAGTGTATTTACCAGTAGAAGTGAGTAGGAGGAAATGTTCAAGGTGCAGTGGTTTGAAACTGAAACGGGAAGTTCAGGTTAGATAAAGAGAAGAAGCTGCTTTGCTGTGGAACAGGTTGTCCAGAGAAGTGGAGAATGCCCCATCCCTGGCAGTGTTCAAGGCCAGATTGGGGAGAGTCTTGGACAACATGGTGTAGTGTGACGTGTCCCTGCCCATGGAAGGGGGTTGGAACTAGATGAGCATTTAATGTCCCTTCCAACACAAACCAGTCTGGGATACTTCAGATGTTGCCGCAACTTCTCTGGGCACCCTGTGCCAGCACCTCAGCACCCTCACAGGGAAGAGCTTCTGCCTAAGAGCTCATCTCAATCTCCCTTCTGTCAGGTTAAAGCCATTCCTCTTGTCCTGTCACTGCCTGCCCTTGTACAAAGTGCCTTTCAAAAGTGCCATTTTATCTTTCTCTTAACATGTCAGGTAAATGCATATCACATTTAAAAAACAATTTTACCATTGCCTAACTTCCATGGCAGCAGCCAAAAATGACAGAAGTTGATCTTCATCTTCTCAAGTAGGAGATCTATGGGAACTCTTTTTATGTGCCCTGGAGGATGTCACATTTCTCTTGGATTAAGCAGTTCTCTGGCACTTTCCTTGCTGCCTGGCAGTTGAAAACCATGACGTGGCACTGAAGTGACACACAGCTCCTGGGTTGGCTGATGGCAAGTCTTTTCTTTCCGAACAGGTCATCCCCTTGGATATCACAGCTCGGGCAGCAAGTGGGATGCTGGGAATCCTGCCAGCAATCTCTCCACAGTGGCAATTATGCCGGTGTCTGAAGATGTGCCGCTGACAGCTTTTACTCTGGAGCTCAAGCACGCTCTCAGCGCTGTGGGTAAGAGGCTTTCATGTGTTACTGCATCACGGGGAAGGAATGCTGCTTTGTGGAGAGGTATGGCCAGGTACCTGGCATCAGCCAGAGGTGGATACATGCTGCTTTGGGGGTAGGGATAGAGCAGCGCTCAGGATCAGCCTTTTTCATGACCTCTTGCTTCACTGATCCCACCCCTAACATGCATTTAATTTCAATGGGAGACTTTGTGGCCTTAAGGACTCAGAAATTTTAACCACTCTGCCTGGGCCCTCACCTTGGCTTCAGTGGACAAATCCCCCACCAGTGCACTGTGCCCATGAGGCCTTTCTGCGAGTCCAGTTCTCTCCATCTCATCTCGGAGAGCTTTTC
Source organism: Psittacula echo (assembly GCF_963264785.1). Taxonomy (NCBI): domain Eukaryota; kingdom Metazoa; phylum Chordata; class Aves; order Psittaciformes; family Psittacidae; genus Psittacula; species Psittacula echo. The sequence goes on along the minus strand of NC_137752.1, from coordinate 10,223,162 downwards.
AGGCTTCCTCAGTTGTACAGCTTCATCCACCAACAGATCTCATGTGTTTTCTTGTCTTGAGGTAGCACAGTGAGTGGTAAGCATAAGACTTGATGGAAGAGGCTTGTGGAGGTGATCCAGGCTGGCAATGAAAGTTCCAACTTTAGTCTTAGGTCATTGTCCAATTTGTTGCTGACTTGTTTGTCTCTCCTGTGCTCACAAACCCATGTATTCAGCTCACAGCTGAGTCATTAATTGCTTTGCCCATTGGTGCAGTTGTGTCTGCAAGTTCCAGTTGCTCACAAACCCCTGTATTTAATTCACAATTCAGTTCATGCTCAGTACTACAGTTTGACATTTCCTGAGCATCCTCTTCTCATCCTCAGACACTATCATACATCTCTTGAGTAAATCTGCTGTAATCCTTTGATGAATTGTTAGTCTGCTATCTCATGGCTTTTGATTTTGAAAAGTACAGGTTATACGATGCTTGAGGTACAACCACTTACATTTATTGGTTATTGCCTTTTTGACCTCAAGGGTATCTGGAGTTGGCACTTACTATTCTGCTATAAAAAATCTATTAGGTGAGCAGGCACAGGAAAAAGCTGTTGTTGCTTAATCCCTTTAACCTTTGAAATGTGAATTTGTGTGCAGCTTATGGTGGAGTCACAGTGAGAACTGATTTGTGGGCGGTTGAAGATTCCTCTTACTTTGAGATGCTCCATCCCTAATGGCGCACAGCTCCCAGCTATAGTGCTAATGGGTACTTCTTATGGATTGGTGCCAGCTTGTTTTGACGTGTGACAGCCCTCGGAGCCTGTAAATAAAACAAACAGACATTTAAGTAGGTAGATGGACTATTTGGGAATAAAAATAACTTCTCCAGTTGAAAGCGACTGGAACGAGGGGGTTTGTGATGATCACTTCACCTTTCCTTGGTCACCCTTTTCGCCTTCTCTTTTCCTAAACTGATGTCTGTGTGGTGCTCGGCAGCTGTAGATGGTACTGCACAACCTCGGCATCTGAAGTTCTTGCCAAAATGGAGCAGTGGGAAGAGAAAAGTGTTGTGTGAAAACACAGCTGGCCATGTGGCTCCCAGCACAGCTAGGCGAGCAAGCCCGCCAGCCCTTATGACCTCTACTGACTGGGACAGTCCATCAGCAATGCTCTGGGACAGTGGTGAACCTTCTGCCAGCGCTTCACTGTGAGGGGCTTGCTGTATGCTAGTTATTTCTTTCTCAGCAGCAGCAAGCTCTGCTTGCTTTTTAACCTTTTCTATTTCCTCCTTTTCTCCTCTTGTGTTTTCTCCTATCCCTGCCCAGAGAAGCTGCGGCTGCCCCATCCCTGGCAGTGTTCAAGGCCAGGTTGGACGGGGCTTGAAGCAACCTGCTCTAGTGGAAGATGTCCCTGCCTGTGGTAGGGGCTTTGATCTGGATGAGCTTTAAGGTCCCTTCCAACACAAACCAGGCTGGGATTCTATGATTATTAGGTTTCGGAGCTGAGAGCATCCTTCATTAAAAAGCTCTTCTGCAGAATTCAGATTTTGAAGAAGTATTTGCCTAACTATTTTTTGTTCTTTTTCTGGGGCCGGCTCAGAGATACCACGTGGCTTTGAATGCTGGTTCTATGTGGGAGCCCTCTGATCATATATAATTTCAAACCAATGTAGGGAGGAATTCAAATCCAACATATGTGTCTCTCCTTCCTTTCTGCCCTTTAAATACAAGCTTTCTTTCCATTTCTAAAAATGTAAAGTGTATTGGAAAGCTCACTGAAATATCTTTGCTAATACTTTAGAGGAGTTCTAATTGTACTTCTGCCTGGTTTTCCCTTCTTTACACACAGATCAGATTTAAGTGTTAGGAGTTTAATGTGGTGCCTTGACCCTGGCACAACTGAGTATTTCATGCTGGGAAATCAAACTCATTTATCAGTTCTGTCTCTGCCACATGATTTTATAGCCTTCTATTAGGCCAAATGTAAATTCTCTTTTGATGAAGTCCAGGCAAGGAAGTTGCTGTGCTAAAATCTTCCCTCAGTGCATTCTGGACTGCATGTATCTTACTGTGCCAGTATTTTTTCCAGGTGAGGTGGGTTTCATGAGCAAGCTGCTCTAGTGGAAGGTGTTCCTGCCCGTGGCGGGGGGTTGGAACTGGATGAGCTTTAAGGCCCCTTCCAACCCAACCATTCTATGATTCTATGATTTGGAATCATTTCTAAGCATCAGAGATCACACCTTGACCTCTGGGCCTCTGGTTTCAGCTTTCTGACTATGTTTTATGAGACAGAACTAGGGTATCTGTATTCCCACTCCTGCATATCATGTGAAATTGATGTGAAGAACAGTTACCAAAGTGAGAACCATGCTCATCTTTGGAAAGAAAGGAAGAGTTTTGTCTCTTCTGTGTGATGCTTGTGTCTCCTCACTGGGGCAGTTTGAGCCTGGAGCCTTGCTGAAAGGTTTTCTCAGCCCTTTCCTCGAGTGCCTTTTAACATATAAAATGAACTAGTCCTCCGACACTTGCCAGCATTTTGTTCTCTTCAGTTCTCCTTCATGGAATTGTAGCTCTGTACTGAAAAACAGATGATGCTGGAGTACCAGTTTAGATGCTCCATGAGGTTTCCCCATGAATCACGATCCTCTGTGCCTGCGGGTAAGACTGCTGCTGTGTGGTTTTCTCACCTGAAGCACATCAAGGCCCGAAATTCAGAATCCCAACAAGATCACAGCATGAAAAGGTCCCTCAGGGACTGTTAAAAGTCACCTCTGGCTTGAGAATCTCATGAATTGCATCTCATGAAATTGCTGGCGGCTGGGAGAATGTCGTTAGGTTTTTCTTGCTCTAATACTCTTCCCCAGCAATCTGCTGCTGGGTACAGTCACAGACACACTACTAGGCTTAGATAAATATTTAATGTTACCTCATATCACCTCTGCTGTGTTCTTCACTTTGAGCTCATCGCCCTGTGTCTAAAGCTACTGAAAAAGAGCAGTCCCTGAAGGATGTAGGTGGCTGCTGGAGGATGGAGGGATCATAGAACCGCAGCCTGATTTGGATTGCAAAGGACCTTAAAGCCCATCCAGTTCCAACCTCTGCCACGGGCAGGGACACCTTCCTCTAGAGCAGCTTGCTCCAAGCACCATCCAGTCTAGCCTGTCCTGTACGTGTTTTCATGGCTCCCATAGGAGCTGTAAATGGCTTGTGGGGCTCACGGCAGGAGTGGGAAGAAAAACACTAGATGATGATCTGTAACTATGATAATGCAAGTTTAGGAGGCAGTAACTAACTAACATTCTTTTGGGTGCTCCTGCCTGCTGGTGTGGCTGTTTGAGGAGGATGTACTTGAGAAGGAGAGCTTTTTATTACTTTGTTGCTCTCTCCAGTTTAGTTTAAATAACACTTTTGGTCATTCTGGTCTATGAGAACACATATGTTGTTGTTCTTGATTACATTAATGGAGGGTTATTTAATGGTTTGTTAATTGGGAGCTTGCTAGAAATTGGGAGTGGAGAGCAGATGGTTGTTATTTCTGAAACAAACCAGAGTGGGTTCAGTTGGAAGCATCTATGTGGTCTCTGCTGGGGATGAACAAGGGTCTGGGCACCTCTGTCCCATGTATCAGTGTGCAGGGGGATGCCTTGCAGGCTTAGACCTTAGAGCAACTCCAGTGCCTAAAGGGGCTCCAGGAAACCTGGAGAGGGGCTTGGGACAAGGGCCTGTAGGGACAGGCCAAGGGGAATGGCTTTAACCTGCCAGAGGGGAGATTGAGATGGGCTCTTAGGCAGAAGCTCTTCCCTATGAGGGTGCTGAGGCGCTGGCCCAGGGTGCCCAGAGAAGCTGTGGCTGCCCCATCCCTGGCAGTGTTCAAGGCCAGGATGGACACAGGGGCTTGGAGCAAGCTGCTGTAGTGGAAGGGGTCCCTGCCCATGGGAAGGATTGGAGCTGGAGGAGCTTTAAGGTCCCTTCCAACCCAAACCAGGCTGGGATTCTATGATATGCTCCTCCTAGGCTCTTTTCATGCTTGACGGGGATGTATTGTCCCCATTCAGGTCATCTGTGGGTGGCATAGCCATCACCTTGACTGTCACAGAGAGGCACCTTCTCTCTACAAGCCTGCCTGTCACCTGCACGGAAGGTTCTGGCTGGCAGGGTGTCTGGGTTGATGGTTCCCCTGTAGGGCACGGCCCTGTGTGTCAGAGCAGCATGATGCCCTCCCACCTCCTCCTGATGTTCTTGGATCTTGGTGACCGGGTGCAGGGCAGTAGCAGGCAACCACGGAGGTACAGCATTCTGCTCCTTCCTCGGTGTTTGTCTCTCTTGATGTTTTTATTGCATTCCTTGGTTCATTTTGCATTCCTGCTGTTCATCTTTGCTGCTGAACTTCCACCACTGTTCCAAGGCTTAGTAAGGCACTTATAATGGAAGAAAATGTTGTTAATACATGTCTTCTGTTTTGCTAAGAACTTTAGCACATTAAAGAACACAAATGGTAACTCCTGTTGAACGCTTTTTCAGAATTGACCTGCCCTTTCTCTCTTGCTGTCTTCATCATGTGCAACGTCATCAGTATTTCTTCTGGGAGACCTCTTTCAATCCTGTTATGTTATCCAAAGTTGTGCTAGACCAACTGTTGCGAGGCTGAATGGTGAATTTGGTCAAAGAATCTACCCATGTTAAAAAAGAGGTGGTAAAAGCCCCACAGGAGTTGGGTCTCAGAATCACAGCCTGGTTTGTGTTGAACAAACCTTAAAGCTCATCCAGTTCCAACCTCCTGCCACGGGCTGGGACACCTTCCACTAGAGCAGCTTGTTCCGAGCCCCGTCCAGCCTGGCCTTGAAGAGGCTCCCTGCAGAAGGATGGTTCAGTGAGCACCAGGGAGGAGCAGCACAGATGCAGGAGTGAAGGACAGGTTAAACCAGCTCTGCTCTTGAAGGGTGTATGAACTAATTCTGTCTACTTGGAACTTGGTGCTTTCATAGGAACCAACTCCCAGAAACTTTACTGGAGGATGAGGAAGTTCAGTTCTCCTCTCGGGTCATCCTCCTTTCTGTGCTTTCTTACCAGGTTTTACTTGGTATCCCTTGGTCTTCACTTATGGATATTTTTGTCCCTATTTGTTTGCTCTTCCTTCCTCATCAGTGTCACAAAGAACAAATGTTATTTGGATGTTGGAAAGTACAAGACGATAAATCATACTTCTGAGTGTTTTCAAGTCTAACCCTGAACTGTGTTAAAGCAGAGTGAAGTCTTTGCAGGAGGGTTTGAGCATCGTGAGCTGGCCTGGAGGTCATGGTGCTCAGCTCCAGGTGCTGGACTTGCAGCTTTTCCTTACGGAACAGAGAAGCGTGAAATTGCAACCTCACCATGTTGTTCCTTCATGGTTCCTTGATTTTTACCGAACACATTGAACTTGCTGTTTCATTAGTGCCTTGAGAGACCTCACGTAATGAAGTGTTTCGTTATTTGGAACATAAATCTCGGTTCTTTTTTAATGAAAAACTGAAGGATTGCACAATGAAACCATGAATACAAAGCAACTGCTCCTTCCTGCTTTGTGAATGTGAATTTCTCTCTCAGTATGAGACAGATAATGTTTTCTTTAGATGCAAGGTTAATCTTTTCAGTTTTCTTTCCTTTGCTTTTGAATTCAGCTGCAGTTATTCTGCAGCCTCCACCACGTATGGCACATGGTGCTGCTGCTGAAACAGGATTGCTGATAAGGAAAAATCAAGTAAAGTGCCGGCAGGAAACTTGATGTGCCACAAAATCCATTCTGGCTGTAACATGGTTGCCAGGCATGTCCCTGTGCCTGTCTCTGGAGTGGAAGTCGTGTGAAACAGGTTGGGCCCCACAGGTTTGGGAGTCTCTGTCTTTAGGGTTCATGGTGGCACAGGCTGCTGTTGCCCTACTGATTAGGTAGCACTAATCTAGACAGCTTTAGGATTTACCTGGGGGGCTGTTTCAGTGCAGGATGAACAAATGATGTATTTCAGCATGTCAATGAAATAGCTTTTCTGTTTGAATCCAGATTCCTGGGCTTTCTGGGGCTGCAGAAGGTTGGTGATGTTCTGAATGTTGTGCTGGTGCAAATGCAGCTGCAGTAGAAACCCTCATCCTACGTGACACCATGGATGTGATAGAAGAGAGCTTGTAGGTTATGAGTAATGCAGTAACAGAGCTCTGGGAATATGGAGAATGGGAAGATGTTACTATAGATAAATGTGCAAGGTTTTATGAAGGCTTCGTGCTGGCTCTTTCTTCTCTGCTCATTGCACCAATCCATCATGATCCTCCAGGCAAGCTCACAGAACTGCGTTTGCTAGAGCTGCCTTTCCTCAGTATGGTTTGTCAGGAGCTCAAGGGCAGGAGTGCATACGTGAAATTTCTTGTTCTTCCAGGTCCTGCTTTGCTGCTCACCAGTGATAACATCAAACAGCGACTTGGTGCTGCTGCACTGGACAGGTACTGGCCCTCACTGATACCTGTGAACAAATCATAGAGTAAGAATGGGTTGGGTTAGAAAGGACCTTAAAACTCACTCAGTTCTAACCCACTGCCATTGGCAGGAACACCTTCCACTAGAGCAGGTTTGTCCAAGCCTTGTCCAGCCTGGCCTTGAACACTGCCAGGGATGGGGAGTATAGACAGTGCTTGGGAATAAAATCCTGTGTTACAACCTAGGTTATGCTTTCTCATCAAGGGGGTTTGAGACAACAGTGTTTCAGGAGGATTTGGTTCAAATGCAGGTGTTCTTTTTCCATAACTACTTTCTCACTTGTGAGATGGGAAAAGTTAGTTTGCTCCAGGGGGGAGTCTTAGAGGATCCATTTAAGTCTTGTTGAAGTTAGGCATCACTGCAGTCTCTTGCCTCTGTCTACGTATATATATGTACTGTATAAATAATGGAGAAATACAGAAAGGAGGAACCTGGAAATGTGAGCAGATAAGGTTCTTAGACTGGATGAGCAAAAGATGCAGTTCTCTGATGCCCTTAAGAGTTTGTGCTTGACATGTAAGAGTTCTCCCTAGTCTGTTAGGAGCTGTGATGTAAAACTATCTGAAATTTGCCTTTTGTTTTTGCTCTCTTCTGTCCCCAGTATCCATGAATACAGACTAACCAGCTGGCTGGGACAACAGGAGGACATCCACCGCATTGTGCTCTACCAGGCAGACAGCACCCTCACGCCCTGGACCCAGCGCTGCATCCGGCAGGCTGACTGCATCCTGATTGTGGGGCTGGGAGACCAGGAACCAACTGTTGGAGAGGTGTGAAACCAGCTCCTTCCCATAATTGCAGTGTCCATCATCATAGAATTCCAGACTGGTTTGTGTTGGAAGGGACCTTAAAGCTCATCCAGTTCCAACCCCTGCCATGGGCAGGGGCACCTTCCACTAGAGCAGCTTGCTCCAAGCCCCTGTGTCCAACCTCGCCTTGAACACTGCCAGGGATGGGGCAGCCACAGCTTCTCTGGGCACCCTGTGCCAGCGCCTCAGCACCCTCACAGGGAAGAGCTTCTGCCTAAGAGCTCATCTCAGTCTCCCCTCTGGCAGGTTCAAGCCATTCCCCTTGGCCTGTCCCTACAGGCCCTTGTCCCAAGCCCCTCTCCAGGTTTCCTGGAGCCCCTTTAGGCACTGGAGCTGCTCTCAGGTCTCCCCTTCAGGAGCCTTCTCTTCTCCAGGCTGAACCAGCCCAGCTCTCTCAGCCTGGCTCCAGAGCAGAGCTGCTCCAGCCCTCGCAGCATCTCCGTGGCTTTCTCTGGCCTTACTCCAGCAGCTCCGCATGCCTCTTGTATTGTTGCCCCAGAGCTGGATCAGGACTGCGGGGGGGTCTCAAAGAAGCTTGTTTCACACTCATGAGTTTTGCTGGGTTTAATACCCAGTGAAACGTAAATAATAAAATGTTCCTGAGAAATGTGTATTATAAATAGAAGAAGAATTGAACTGAAATGGCAAGGTTGATGTACAAGTACTTCCAGCTAAGCTCGCTTCCTTGGAGGAGTCATTTTGGCCACTGGTAAATCAAAAGTCAAATTGCTTTGAAGCTTTGCGGTTTTGTCCAGAAGTTCTTTGCAGGATATCCACACAGAGAGAGAAATGATTTTCTGCCAGGGTGGAATTGATGGTGTGTGCCTAGGAAAAGCATGAAGGAATTGTATTGTGTCAGTAATTGAATATATTTTGTTACAGGTTGTAAGCTGTATTTTTTCCTCCCTTACTATCTGTTTTGGATATTTTATTACCAAAGCTGTTTGAGCAGCACATAAATTCTGCAGCACATATAAAAAGGAGGTCACAAGTGGGTGTTTTAGGTTTGTAAAGTGCTGAGTCTGACCTCCAAAGAGCCTGGGACTAGTACCACCAGCGGCGTTCTTGTGTATCGCTCTGTGTTGGTTCCTGACTGCTCGTGGGAGGCAGGAAGCACAAAACAAGCAAGTTGCCATCAGTTGTCTAAACCAACAAAAATAAGGAATGCAAGAGGAAAAGGGATCTGATTATAAGTGAGAGAACAAAACACGCTGAACATTTGGAGGCTTAGGTGTGACTTGGGAAGCAGTCTCATTTTGTATGGACAGCGTGTATCTGTGCTGTGCATTTAATGGTCTGTTTCAGGTAAAAAGCATTCCCTCTTAAGCATTCAGGTTTGAATCCTGGTAGGATTTCAGACTTCTGTGTGCCACGTAAGCCCACGGCTAGCAGTGCATTTGTCTAAATCAACCTTGTTTGAGGGTTCTTTGTGTGCACAGTTGCCTGCATATTCAGATAGGAATAGTGGTCAGATGTATATATGTGCGTATGTGTGTATATAGATGTATATGTATTTCACAATGGGGTGTTCTGTTAAACTGATGCTGGATCAGCAAATACCTGATACTCCCATTTCTCTCATGTTATAACCTGCTGTAGCTGGAAAGGATGCTGGAGAACACTGCAGTCCGAGCCCAGAAGCAACTGATCCTGCTTCATAAAGAGGATGGGCCTCTCCCTTCCCGAACTGTGGAATGGCTCAACATGCGGAGCTGGTGTTCTGGTCATCTTCATCTCCATTGTCCACGTAGAGTCTTTTCCAGAAGAAGCCTGACCAAGCTGGTAAGAGATTCCTGCTTCAGAGGCTGGTCCTTCAGCTGTAGTACATGTACTCTGTGCATCAAACTTAACCTGAGATAACGTCACTGGGTCATATTCTGAAGTGCAACTGACTGTTACACAGAGAGTGTTCTCTTTTAATCTATTTGGACTCGATTTATTATGGAAGCAGGGATAAGGGACTTATGTCTTCTTTTGGGTTGAACACTTGCCTTTTTGACAGGCTGAAGACACTAAATACTACCTCAAGATCATATGGATAGGTATGCACATGTGATAGAGTCCTTTTCATCAGTCGAATCCCCATGCTTACAAAAGCCATGCTAAAGGTAAAGCAGAGGCAGACTTGGGATGCTTCCCAGTAGCTTCAAATCCTTGTCAAGAAAGAGAAACAGCTCCAAGGAAAATACTGTACTATCGTGAAATCCTCCCAGCTACTGTGAAAGTATGAGAGGTGCATGTGGTCACTAGAACTGTCTGGGTAGTTTGTGAGCCCTCTTTCATTTGAAGAACAGCTCTCCACTTCTTAACAGCATGTTGTTGACTGGTAGTGCAGGCTCTGCTCTGCCTTTGCAGTGACCATCGTCTGCCTCTCTCCTGCAGATAGAGATGTACGAACGCATATGCCAGAAACCTCCTGACCGTCACTCCGACTTTTCCCGCCTGGCTCGTGTTCTGACTGGGAATGCCATTGCACTGGTGCTTGGTGGTGGAGGAGCAAGGTAGGTAGCTTATCCCAGCACCAGCATCTTTCACCGGGCTATGACAAGATTCCTCAGGATAACAGGCTTCCTGTAAAGTCATCACTGTTGTGTAAGCAGCATCTGGGGAGACACTGAAGAGTTGCTTTTGTTACACAAACTTAACCTGCTGTGTGGTTTGTGCTTGGATTTCTGCAGAAGGAGCATGAGTGTGACCTCTTGAGACCTTTTGTAAGTTGGGCTTAATACCAGGAGGTGACCAGGGCACTAAATCTGACACTTCTCTCCTTTGTTAGCCTACACTATGGATTTTTTTCCCCCCTTATATTAGAAAGTGGCTCATGATATTTCAAAGGTCCTCAGAGCTCTTCAAAGTTTGAGCAGCAAGAGGAGTTACATCCTGTAATGGGAGAATGTTTTCTTCTCTATAATCACCCCTACCTCTGGGTATCTCTACATTTCTGACAGCCTTACTTTACAGAGAGGCTGTATTTTTGCAGACACGAGGGCAGGGTGTTTGCTGAACAGTGTCAGAATTCCATCTGGATTCCTGGTGAGCTTTGGAAATGAATTCTTACTGACTTTTTTTCCCCTGAGAGTTTCATATTGAGACAAAATGTAGTAGCCCTTTGTCTCAAGAGCACCCTGTCTTCAACACCGGGTTCTTGAAGCCCTTCTTTAAACAGTGCTTTGAAATACTGCTCTCAAAACTAAAGCAATATGATTTGCACATGCTCTGTCTATTTAACTCCATGGAAATATCACAATTTTGTCTTTGGGCCAGTGCGTGCTTTGAGGGGAGCATTCTCTACATTGAAGGTTTGAGCTCCTTTGTGACAGCTTGTCCTGATTAGTCACTTGGTGCCGAGACAGCCAGTGCTGAGGCTGTTGCTTTGAGTGTCTATAAAGATGCCTTTATCCTGCTTTCAGTTTCCTCACCTGAGGTGATTTCAGTATTTCACTTCTGAGATAAATGCTGTCCTGTGGAGACACAAAGGGAAGGAGAGGAGGGGAGCTTCTGCTTAATCTGGACATCTCAGGAGGCTTCTGGTGCAAAGCATTCATGGGTTGCTTTTTTTGTTCCAAGCTATCTGATACCCCTGTCTCTACTGAAGCCTGTGTCATGCTAAAATATGGGCACTTCTATATTTCTGGCAGCACATTTTGCCCATTCCCTTCCTTTCTTCCTCTGTAAACACTGCTGTAGTTTTTTGCCAAACTATTTATTTTCTGTTCTGTTACTTAACTTGCAAGCTACCACCTGCTTATTTTCAAGAGCAGAGGTAAGAAAGAGCAGGCTTATTGAGCCTGTGTGTTGGTCCTGTGTCATCCTCCTCCACAAAGCTGAACCACTGCACTGCTGCTGTGTTGGCTTGAGGATTTCTGGATGCTCCATTCTGCAACATGACCGTGTGCCATTAGCAATGAGCTTGCTCATTTCTGCATCTGCGTCACATGGAGAACTTCAGGAGGATTAAATGGCAGAACAGAGAATTTCTTCTTTCTCTGAAACCCTATTTATGTTATGGACTAAAAGGCTTTTTCTGAGAATTCAGGCTGACATAGATGGTTTGAGCATTGTGTTTCCAGTGGAGAAGTACAGAATGCTATTTCTGTGATTGAATTGCCGTCTAGATTGTGGTTAGATGAAAGATCTCTTAAAAGCTGGTTTTCCAAGTGAGAATATAATTAAGACCCTGGGGAAAGGACAGAGTTACACTGAGCTCTCTAAGTATCTGCCTTTGGCAGGTCAGAATAAGTTCTTAGGTCCCCATTCTACTGGCAAAGGAACTTGAAGAGATTATGCAGTAGGTACTTCAAATCATCTTCTGATTAAAGCCCATCCTAGCTACAAATATCTTGGTGGGTCCCTGCACAGACTCTTGATAGTTAGCATAGCCTTTGGGTAATGTGTATGTGGAGTAACCTCCCACCTTGTTCATTGGATCATACTGGTCACTGAAACAAGAGCACTGATAGTTACAGGGTGCTGGTGGTTATTTCTGTTCCAGGTCTTATGTTTTCTGGCTCCAGTAATCCCCGTTCTTGAGCTGTTATTTTGGTGTTTGTCTGGCTTCCCAGTGGCAGTCAGTTGGGAGGTTTTACCCAAGCAGCTTCCTAGTAATTATCTTTGTGGTTTGTCATGACAAAAGGCTCCTTGGAACTAAAGGTTTTCTTTCTCTTGTGAGTATAAAAATAACACAAATCGAAGTGATACTGTTCTAAAATTACACTATTCTGCTATAGTTAAGTGCTAACTTAATTTCAGTTAGAAACATGGTGGAGTTAGAGAGATGGAAATGGGATTTGCCTTTAGGAAAACAATACATTTGAAAAGTAGTTGCAAGAATAATGACACATCAAACCCTGCAACAAAGGCATAAGCCCTCCCATAAATCATTCTCATGACCTTTAGCCATCCCACGTACAGCCCTCCCTTTCTTTGGTTTTGTACTGCAAAGCTGTTTGACAACTAAAATTTATGGGGAGTAAATAATTAATGCAGAAGGATGTGGGAATCCCTGGGGCTTGGGGAAAGAGTTGGCTTGTGCTGTTTCAGAAGACTGATTTAAGCAGAACTGTGATGACAAGCTTTGTTGTTGATTATAACATTGTTATTGTAGAAGTGAGAGAGCTGGGCTTGTGAGAGCTGAGAGGGCTGGGCTGGTTCAGCCTGGAGAAGAGAAGGCTCCTGAAGGGGAAACCTTAGAGCAGCTCCAGTGCCTAAAGGGGCTCCAGGGAACCTGGAGAGGGGCTTTGGACAAGGGCCTGTAGGGACAGGCCAAGGGGAATGGCTTTAACCTGCCAGAGGGGAGACTGAGATGAGCTCTTAGGCAGAAGCTCTTCCCTGTGAGGGTGCTGAGGCGCTGGGCCAGGGTGCCCAGAGAAGCTGTGGCTGCCCCATCCCTGGCAGTGTTCAAGGCCAGATTGGACACAGGGGCTTGGAGCAAGCTGCTCTAGTGGAAGGTGTCCCTGCCCGTGGCAGGGGTTGGAGCTGGGTGAGCTTTAAGGTCCCTTCCAACACAAACCAGGTGGGGATTCTGTGATTCTGAGTGAATTTGGTTCACCATGCCTTATTCCACATAGGCAAAATGGGAAAGCACAAAGCATTAGGCCCGTTCCAGTTGGTTATTTTGATAAGAAGCTGTATTTGCAGTAATGCACAAGATCCAGATACATGGTTGCCTAAGAAAAGCTTATTGAGAAGGAAAGTGCTATTGTTAAAAGAGGTTACTTGCCTTTTGGGATGTACTGCCTAAGGTAAGACATTGTAATCAGCTGGATGTTCATGCTGGGAATGAATATGCGTGGTGCCATAGACTGTGACCAGCCGGTACTTAAGCTTTCTGCATATCCTGCCCCATCCAGGCTTGGTGATGGGTGGCAGAAGGGGGCTCTGCAGCACTCTGTGCCTTCTCCTTCTCCCATCCCCTGCAGAGCATTGAAGCCTTCCCTGATAAGGTGGGGGATGCCCACACCCACCTTGGGATGTGGTGCATACACATGTGCATCTCCCAGGGCAGGTACAAGGAGCTTTGATTTGGTGGCAGCCTATTGAGAGGTTTCCCTGTGCCCTCTGGTGCTTCTGAGCAATTGTGGTAGAAAAGAATTAATGAAAAGCTTCCAGCATAACGGAAGGAAAAGCTTGAAATGGTCATTTTGAGAACTTAAGAAGATCCTATCCCTTTTCTGGATGTTGATCCATGCTTTTAGCGTGTTTGGCTAACTCTAAGGAGCTCTTGCATAGGAACAGACCCTGTATTGCTTCCCCCCCTCCGTCTTGTTTGAAAAGGAATTGAATTTGGGTATTGATGGTCTGGCCTATCCTTGTAAAACACTTGAAAGCAGGTAAGTGCCCTGCTGCAAGAGATTCTGTTCCTACTGTGGTGTCTTTGCAGGTTGCTGTCCCCCTTCAGCAGATGAAGGGACATGTTGCTGAGGTTCTGTGGCCCCTAGCACAGCACTTGAATTACGCTCCCAGCAATTAAGTGATATCAGAGTTGGCACAAGTGCAGAGGCTGAATTTGCAGTAAGCTTATGTGAGGAGTCAGGAATGATTAGTAAAGATACTAGTATGGTTTGGGGGGTTGTTTTTCTGTCTGTTTTGTTATTCTGACTTCGAGGGGAGCCTTAAAACAAACAAAAGCCTTGTGGTCTCGTCCCATATGAGGGCAGGCTGTTTCTTAGTGTCCTTTCTCCATGATAATTGAGAACAGAAGGTGTTTTGTAGTTACCCTGCTTCTTAGTTGTTCAATGCTTCCTACTTAATTGGGTTTTCCCATCTTAACTCTGAGAAACTTGCACTTGTTCACTGCATGATGCAGGTCTGTGGTGTGTGGCAGGAGGATCACTGCAGGCAACTGATATTCTGCTTTCATCTCCTGTAAATTCTATCAGGTTTTTCTCTGAGAAGAGCCATGAGGTCACTGTGTTCTTTGCCTGGCTTCAATTGGTTAAGGAAAAGTTGACAAGCTGCCAAAATTAGTGAACATGCAAATACTCGGCAGCATAACACGGTAACACAACAGTTGGACTTACTGGGGCAATGTGCTGCAAGGAAGGGATCTTAGAAATAAAACCACCTCTATTTTTGGGCTGTTGTTTGTTCTGCCAAAGACCACGGTCAAAAGGCAATGCAGAAAGGTCATTTCCAGCGGTGCTGCCATGGAGAAGGGCACTGGGAGCTGTAGCTGTGCAAGTTACCTGGTGACTGAGATCCCTTCTGGACTGTCATGGTCCACAAAAGCAGAAAGAAGCATCTCTTCCTTGAAAACAGGGAAGACTGTACAGAAAATGTCTAAGCTTAGAGAGTCTCATAGGGGGTAATACAAGGAAAGGCTCCTAGGTGAGGACTGAGGTTTGCACACCATGGGGTGGAGTGGGCTGGCTGGTGGTGCAGTGGTGGAGCTGGGGTCTCATAGCCCAGCTTTCAGTGTGTGATGAAACATCCAAGGACTAAAAAGCTGAAATTTGAGTTGGAAATGACGAAATGCCCTCCTTGGGATGGACAGGTTGCTCACATGATGCGGAGAACTAACACTTTCCATGCTGTAGCTTCTTGTCCTGTGGTGCAGGTGATAGCAGCTTCATGGTTATGAAGCCCTGATGTTCAGTCTCAGGTAATAACAGCATCTCCTGGGGAGACTGTGTGAAGTTTTATGGTGCAGGTGCTTCAGACTCAGTTCCAGCGGTTAAGGAAGATTAATTCTTATTCCCCAAGTAAACCAGGTAACTAATGGTATGAGGCTTTTTACTTCTGTCAGTGGGAGAAGCGTGTGCATGGACAGTGTCTTAAAGCTACGACTGCAGAGCTGCGGTAGTTGAGATGGAGATGGTGGGCTCGTAAGGTCCATTGCTGCACCTCAGATACAGGGAGGTAACTGGAAGCTTGAGGGAGTTGCTTTTTTAAACTATTACACTTGACCTCAAGCACCCAGACACAATGTGCTGGTAAAGGAATGGGGGGGCGAGAGGGAAGGAATTTGCTGCTTGAATTCAAAAGCTGCCTCCAGAGATGTGCACTGAAAATACTGCTGTGACAAACAGAGAGCAGTTGTTTTCCCTAAGGGATCCTAAACATACTCCATATGGAGATTACAGAGGGGATAAAAAAAAAAAATCCCATAGGAATTTCCTGGACTCCTCATGTTCCTCGTATAAGCTGGACGACAGTAAATGTTTTTCTGCTCCTTTGCTGGGTTCAGAACTCTATAGGCTCATGAGGGACACCCCAAGGTACAAGAGATAGGGATCTGTGGAGCCCAAATGTGCTGGTGTTACCGGTTTCTTGTGCTGGAGAATCACAGCAAAGCTTACTTAAGAACGCCTTCTCTAATGCTTCCATTCCTGTCTCAATCATATATCATCTATTTACCCTTTTTCCACCTGGCTGTCTCTCTGTTAGACTGTAAGCTTTGATTTTTCCTTTCTGACACATGCAAGCTCCAAGATTACCCAGTTTCTTCACACCCTTTTCATTCCACTGTCACTCCTGCTTGTCATCTTCGTATCCACCCTTTAGTTCCTTTCTCAGTCTTTGCTTTCAAGTCCTCTCTCAAAAGAGCTATCACAAAAAATGTAGTTTGCCACCACCTTCTGCCGTACGGGGGTGTCCTTATTTGTCAACAGGAGCACGCTTTGAAATAGTTCTCAAATGGTGCAGGGAGCTTCAGGACACACTACCTTTTGCAAATAGGTTATTGCTAGCAGTGTTTAAGGTTTCTCTCAGTGGTTTATAATAGGCAACAGGTATCCCCTTCATTTGTTATCTCTGTCTCACAGTGCTTAACATTGACAGTAAGCAGGGGCTGGCAGCTTGAAAAATGTGTAAAAATAGATTCTGATTCTTTGAAGTATTCAAAAACATGGTCTGATAAAACACTTGGTCTGGAGTAAATGATGAGACAAAATTCTTGCTAAAACCACTGCTCTTCATTCTGACCTTGGCTGGGATAGTTCTGGAAGAGCAGCAGCAGCCTCTGTGAGGTGCTCGGTGTCAGGAGTTCCTGTTGAGGGTGAAGCCCCAAAGTGAGGGATGTGCAGTCAGGGTTTCACTGTGCTGGTGTTTGGTTCCTCACTGCTCCAAGCCCTGTCCAACCTGGCCTTGAACACTGCCAGGGATGGGGCAGCCACAGTTCTCTGGGCACCCTGTGCCAGTGCCTCAGCACCCTCACAGGGAAGAGCTTCTGCCTAAGAGCTCATCTCAGTCTCCCCTCTGGCAGGTTAAAGCCATTCTCCTTGGCCTGTCCCTACAGGCCCTTGTCCAAAGCCCCTCTCCAGGTTTCTTGTAACCTACTTAGGCACTGGAAATCTCCAGGTTGGTGCCTGGCAGTGCTGTATGGGGCTGGTCTAGGACAGACTGGGTCCTTCTGCACTCAGTTCACACCATTTCCTAATCTCTACTTATGATACAGTCAGGCAGTATCCATGAAACTTGTGTTTCAGTTCTGATGGCTTGCTCAGGATTCTGAGATGCCACATAAGGACTCCGCTTTCCTTTTTTATAGCAAGACAGGTCTTGAAGAATATGCACTGCTAAAAAGATCCCATTCCTCATCCTGACAGTGCTGTAAAGGGTGCCAGGAAACAGCTGAAATAAGAAACCAGAAAAATGCTTCTTCCCTTCTTTCTAAACTGAAGAATGAAGCTTATCATCCAGCATCTGTCAGCAGCCAGGAATGGCTGAGAGAGCAGGATTTCTGCAGGATGGAAGTATCTGAATGATATAAAGGGGCTGAATCTGCTTTGTGTCATGGAAAGAAACCCTGAATACTTGAAATATCCTTCCTCCAGATCCCTTTCGTCAAAGTAATCCATTTGTACAGCAGGCCAAATCTGTCTTTTGACATTTGGGAAGGCAGAAAGTTGGCAGCCCCAAGGTTAATCCTCATGACCTTTGCATTACTCAGCCTACAGTACTCACCTTCCACATGTGGTCAGCTTCCGGCTGGTGGGTGCATTTCAGAGGATGGGAAGCTCTCTGATGACCTGGAATACATTTTTGTGTGTGTAGATAGAGCTCAGCGCACAGTGGAGTTGTAATTTTTCTTTATTATATCCGTTTTTAAGCTCAGGTTGATGTATGGGGGCTTTGGAGCTTGTAATTATCCATGAAGGTGTTTGGAGATGCAGCCTGTGCCCTGTGTGTTTGTGCTCTTGTCACTCATAAAGCATCCATTGCCACGTGCAGATCAACCAGACTGAAATCCGAATTCCAGTGTCAGCCACACACTCAGGCTCCTGGATTCCTGATCTCTTTCAAAAAGCAGATTTGATTTCACTCCAAAACCCGGGAGCTAAAATAACAGAGAAGAGCCTGAACTCTTTATCCTCAGAGATAAAATTGCAGCTTGGACTTTGTGTTTTACTTTTGGTGCTGTGTTGTAGAGGCTCAAGGTGAAACAGAAGGAATCTGGGCTCTTCCTTGGAAAAGATGATGGTGCTTGGATACCTAATTTGAGGCTTACCCAGGTCAGCCTGAGAGGGTATTGTTTGAACAAACAAAGCCCAAGTCATAAAAGTGAAAGAGTTCTGAATATTTGCTTTTGTTGAGCAAACCTCCTGAGATGTGGCTGTGAACTTGTACTGAAGGCTTCAGACTTCGTGTTTGCAGAGGGTTGGTAACAGACTGCAGAGTAATTCCCCCTGAGAGGCTTTGCTTTGATTTCTTTGGGGATGGACCATCTTGAGCTCAACCATCTCAAACATGTTTATGCATCCAGTCAAAATGCTGTCTCAAAGTGCAGTTGGCTGTTACCAGATCCAAACGCAATTGCTCTGTGGGTTGTGTAGTAGTTGATTACCCCGTGCACATAAAAGCCCTGTTCAGATGGCTTAGCACCGGTGTAACGCTTCGTGATCTGATTTTTCCTTTTTCCCATCTGTAGCACCTCTGTAATTGCTCATTTGCTCCTATTTGCCATGGAGGTTGAAGATATTAATGGCTTCTATTAAATCCTCCAAGCGGCGGGAACTTGGGAGCCATCAACTTCCAAGCTATGACTTTATAAAAATTAATTGCAAGTGGTTTATTTGGACTGTCCTGTCCTGATCTCCAGTCTTCAACCCACCAAAATCACTTATTCATAGCAGTACTTTGGTATACAGATGAAATTAAACAGGGAGGAGGTGGAGTTGTGCTTCAGCTCCTGTTAGTAGTTTTGCACCTCTCTTTATCAGCTGAAGAAACGTGTGCTGTGTTACAGAGCTGCAAGCTTGAGGGAACACTTTCCACACAGCAGTTGCAATGCTCTGCTGCAATTCCACGTGCTTTCAAGAAGATGCTCTTGTGTTGCTGTGATTTTTAGGAATCTCTGTCCAGCCTCATCTGGGCAATGGGTTTTTCTGTTTAAAAGAAGAGATTGGAGTAGTTGTAAGTGAAATCACAGCTAAAATCTTTAAAGTGCTCTGCTTTGGTCTTATTTCTGCAGCTTCCAGATGTTGTGCTCAAAAAGGAGTCTTTTAAGACATTTCACAGCTAAGTCTCAGAGGGGTGGAGGGAGAAGGCTGTATTTGTTTTCCAAAGAAATTATCTTTCTTTGAACATAACTGAGTTATTTCTTGGCTCAGAGTAAGAGGATTTTGTTTGGCATCCCCAGGCAGAGGGAGATGGGGAGTTTGCAGTTTGTCATCAGCCTCTCCCCTCCTTCCTCCTTGTGCACACACCTACTGGAGTGTGCTGCTGGCAGGCAGATGAGAAAAGAAAAACCCTGGGGCATTTCCTGATGTACTTCTGTTCTGGTTTTGCTTTGTTGTTTTCCTCTCCTCAATGGATTACTCGGGTATCCCTCCGTGCCCCTGGACTGGGTAGACCTGACAGTTCTCTTGGAAGGGCTGGACAATTTTTGTCAGGCAGAAATCTCTCTTTTTAAAGCTTGCTCTGAAGTCAGTACATAGAGCAGGGATAAGATCAATGCTAAAAGGACATGGCGTTTGGAATTTCTTGTAGGAAGGTAAGCCCTGTTTCACTGGGCTTGTGATAAATAGAAGCTGCTTTTTGTTGTCCAGATTGGAAACTTCCTTGTAAGTGCGTAAGTAGGAGCAGCCCTGCAGTGGTCTGTTTTCTGTTATCCTTGGGAGCTGACAGATCATCACTGTAATTACTCTGGCAAATTTATGATATTGGGAAGATTTATGGTCAGGAAAACTATGAAATAATGTTGTTGGAAGGGCACAAGTACAATTAGACTTCAAAGCAATGTTTGTATCTATTGAAGCAGCTGCAAAAGAGTGAAGGTGCCAAACTGGAGATAATACAGTTGCAACCTGTAGACTTGCTTGATTTCCAAGCCAGTGACCGTGTCACTCAATGTCAGGATCAACAACAAAACACATACCAAAAAATGCTGCTGCTTATTTAAAGAAGAAACTTCTCTTTGTCTCACATTTCCAGACAGCACTCTATATAGCCCCTCATTTATCTTTATATATATTCTGTATCTTTATATATTAATATATTTATATCTTAAATAATATCGTTAGATCTTAGGCAGAAGCTCCTCCCTGTGAGGGTGCCGAGGCGCTGGCACAGGGTGCCCAGAGAAGCTGTGGCTGCCCCATCCCTGGCAGTGTTCAAGGCCAGGTTGGACACAGGGGCTTGGAGCAAGCTGCTCTAGTGGAAGGTGTCCCTGCCTGTGGCAGGGATTGGAGCTGGATGAGCTTTAAGGTCCCTTCACTCCCTTTAGAATGAAGAATCTCTAAAGTTGGTACAATAAATACATACTCATCTGCACTGAGCCCATGAGCTGAGTGATCTAATGACTGCTCGTAACATGCTTTGAATCGAAGCTGTTACATGAGGGAAAAGCTGCTTTTAGTTGTATAGCTTTGCTTCTTCAGGAGATTTAAGGTTATAGGAGTGCCTTGATGCAGGTTTATTAGGCTCCAGTGGAGCTTAGCAAAGTCCCCTTGGCAATTTCTCTGTTTTTTACCTACTTTGCCAGTTAACTCCATCAGGAAGGTGGTGCAGCAAGCCATGTCCCCTGCTCTGGGGAGGCTTTGGTTAGTGACACAGCAAAGCTCTGCAGCAGCCCTGACCTTAATCCTAGTTTTAACCAAATGAAATAGCATCTCTTCAGTGCATTCCGAGAGATCTTCATCCTGCTGAGTCAGTCAGGGGAAGGGGTGGGTGCTGGAGGGGCCTGAGCTATGTTTTCTCTTCCTTTCTCAAGCTGAAGCAGGCTCTGGAGGTGGCACTGCAATCGAGCTGCAGCTCTGCTTTGCTGCTCCCTTAGTCCCAATGTGAAAACCAAATGTCCCCTCTGTGTGCTCTCAGGATTATGTTTTTCTAACATTGACAGGCAACATCCCATTGATGTGTTAAAAGTGGCTTGTGGATAAAACACTGGTGCACAGGCTCTGGTTTTGTATTGTGTTTTCTTCAACCCTGACCTGAGCACAGAGGAGAGCCCGTAGTCCTGCTGATACTTTAATGTGAAATGTCCCAGTGCATTTGCTGGCTTCTTCCTGAGGGCTGTGTCTAATCTGAGCTCAGGCAGGCACGTGTGGAGCTGACACATGCACGTCTTGCAGAAGAATGCTTCTTTTATCAGTTGTGCTCTGGCCTTCATGCGTTACAGCCACATGCCAGGGGCATTTCCCAGGGGACGAAAGCAAGGGCTGTGTCAGGAGCAGGAATTTTCCTGCAGTCCCTCCTGCCAGCGAGGTTGTGCTCCCTGCTTGCTGTGCTGTGTTATTTCAGGGAAGCACGTCCTCAACCCCATAACTCCTCTCCCTGCTTCATAGTCAGTTATTTGTGAGCATTGGTAGTCACAAATAAATGTAGGAGTAAAAAAGAAATGGTGCTCTGGAATTTAGGTACTGCACTGCTTTGGGAGGCTTTTGAAGCACATTGAGCAGAAGTTTGGGGTGGAAATGGAGCAGGGCTCTTGTTTCTAGTTCCTCCTTGACCTGGGTGATGCTGTTTCTGCTCTCCACGAATTCATCAGGCCAGTCCTAGAGAGTGGTATATGATGGAAAAGAGGTTTTGTTAGTATATAGCTGCTGCACTTGTTGGGCAGATCTTTGGGTTCTGGTGCAAGTTATTTGACAGTAATCTTCTCTGTCACTTGTCCTTGGTGCCAGGAGCCCTTGTTCCTGTTCTGGGACAGGCGTTAGGCCTGGCAGGGGAAATGCTCCATCCAGCTGCACCATCAGGCAGCTTTAAGACAAAGAACAGCCACAGGTACAGCTCCAGCACCGTGCTATGCTCATCCCCCTGCCAAGATACTCCTTCCTCATACCTACACAGACCCCTGCTCCTGCTTTCCTCCAAAGTGACATTTAGCTCCAGGTAGCTGGAGATTTCCTCCACTTCACACGAGTGCCCTGCACTGATGTGTACAAACAGCTCAGCACCAGCGATCTTCCCTTGTATTTTTCTTGCCAAACACTTGTATTTTTACATGTTTCCCTAAACCAGGACAAGTCCCCTGTGAAACCGTGTCTGGTACTACAAGGAGTGCACAATCCCTGGTTTCTCTGCACTGATGCCCAGCGTTAACAGGGACTCAGCTCCTGGCTTTGGTTTCTTTTCCTCTTGAGCTGAAGCAAGAGAGCTGCCCACCCTGGCTGTCCATGGGGCTCCCGCAGGTTGTGACTGAACAGGATCCGTGCTGCTGGCACGCAGCTTCCCTGGCAGCCTGCCCCTGTGCGCTGGGAGCTGCGGAGCACGGCCAAGAGAGAACCAACTGTGAGGAGTTGGTGAGAAGTTTCACACAGAGGCGTTGCTGGGTAATGATGGCCTAAAGCTATAGGGAGGATGAACAAAAACCCATTTACATCTTTCAGGAGGCTGCATGGTACATGGAGAAATGGGGAGGGGGATTCATGCGCATTTGCTTTTCCTCAAGATTTATCATCCATGTGATACATAGAATGGTTTGGGCTGGAAGGGACCCTAAAGCTCATCCAGTTCCAAGCCGCTGTGTCCAACCTGGCCTTGAACACTGCCAGGGATGGGGCAGCCACAGCTTCTCTGGGCACCCTGTGCCAGCGCCTCAGCACCCTCACAGGGAAGAAATAGTTCACACAAATGCAATTTAGTTTACACAAATACATCCAGTCACGAATCCTCCTCTTTAGGGTGCTGGAACTGAAAGAATCAACTTTGTGTTCATGTATAAATGAAACATAATTTAGTTTGGCAGTTTATAAGAGCAAGAAGAGTACTTTCAGTCCCATCTTGCAGGTCAGTGTTTCAAAATTGATGCTTGTGTTGGTGGTAACGTGGCTGTTAACACTTTTACCTGGGTATTGGCAGGGACTCTGCTGATGCACGACACAGGGGTGATGAAATAGCAGTAATCAATTGTTATTTGCTCAAGGGTGTCATGCAGCAAAGTAAAAACAAATCCAGTGTGGTCACAGGAAACCCTTTGTATTTTCTGAATGCATGAATAAAGAAATTGAGCTTCAGAAGAGGTTAAAGGGGGAGAATCCAGTCTGGAGCTGCCCAGTTTAAAATTACTCTCTGAGCAGGCAATTCTTTACAGTACTTATCATGTGGGTTTGTTCAGACATGTTGTAGGCTTTCTCCAGAAAACGGATTGGATTGTGTAAGGTCTGCTCCTCAGCTAAACAGCTGCGTCAGCTACTGACTTACACGCAGGGGTAAGGCTGAAGTAAGTGCCAGGCACTAAAAGCAGATTGCAGAAATAGCTGTGATCTAAAAGCCTAAACCCAACGAGCTCCTCTGGCAGGGATAGAAATACAGTTCTTTTAACTTAGGGCATCTTGTGAGAAGAAGTAATAGTAAGGCCAGCTTGGATGGGGCTTTGAACAATCTGATCTAGTGGAAGGTGAATGAGCTTTAAGGTCCCTTCCAACACAAGCCAGTCTGGGATGCTATGAAAGCAGGGGAAGGAACATTTGGAAAGGAAACTAAATGAGCCAGTTCGTGCTCTTGGATTACACCAGTACGGATCTGTCATTGAAGTCACTTACACCAGTATAACTGAGAACCTGTCCCAAAGCATTCCAGCAGCTGGAGGGGATTTATTTAGATGGAAAGAATGTGTTCAGCATAGCTTGGCCAGATGACACCTATGGTGCACTTGGCAGCTGTCAGCAAGTATTTATAGGATGTAAACAGCAAGGGGAAGGAGGATGGAAATAGAGCACAGGGGGAACAGGAAAATAGGCTGAAAATGAGCAAAGGAAGATTTTTGCTGTTCTATGGCTTAGATTGCAAACTATCCATCCAGGAGGAATGAAATAATTGACATGCTTGGTATTAAGTGGACAAAGCATTTGAAAGCAGGGGCCTGATAGGGCGGCAATCAGTTTCCACTGCTGATGTCTCTTTTCGTGTAATGGTTCTGTAGGACAGGTCCCCTCTACCATTAGGAGATCAGTATAAGATCAGATCAAATGTTCCACCTCTGCACTCTCATTTCTGGTTGTAGGTTGTAGCAGTTCTTTCAGAAACGTGTATGTGCAGCAATTAGCAGCCTCTGAGCTTTTGAACCTGAGGTGGCAGCCCGAGTTTTCGTGTTCAGTAGCCACTGACAGCCTGGTACCTTTGATTCAGCCAACCCACATTCAAATCCATTTGTGATTTGACCTTGTCAGCATGTGGTGACAGTGGTTTCCTCAATTTGTGCTTTACATACCCATGTCTGTGTAAATTCTTTCCTTTACATTAAACTTCCTGCATGGAAGTATCATTGCCTGGCCCTGCGTGTTCCATCAGTCATGATCTTCCCCGGTCAGAGACTTGAGTCCGGTTCCTTCTCATGTGGAGTCCTTTCCAAATTCTGCTCAGTTCTTCTCTCTGTCATTTTCTAGTTGTGCTGTTTCCTTTTAGTGAGGAGTCTGAGCTTGCTTCTGCTTTTTGAAGTGCTGGTCCATCCTGGATGTGTGTTCTTCAGTTTTCTGGTTTATTCTGCCTTCTTTGATTTGCCTTTTGGATTTCCACTGACCACTAGGTTGATATTTCTTAGGGAATGTGCAGAGTACTTCCAAAATCTCTTCAGGTGAGCAGAGCTAGTTAAGAGCTCATTGCTGTAGGGGCTTTGCTGCTTCGGTTCTTCTCTTGTCTCCTCAGCACTGAGGTTCATCTGTTTATCACTTTTCTCCAGCAGTGCTCTGAGTTTCTTCTGCACTTCTTGAAATCAAGGAATACACTTACAGTCCTGGAGGAATTTGTCTCATCCTGAAACCATAGAATCTCAGACTGGTTTGGGCTGGAAGGAACATGAAAGCTCATCCAGCTCCAACCCCTGCCACGGGCAGGGACACCTTCCACAAGAGCAGCTTGCTTCAAGCCCGTGTCCAGCCTGGCCTTGAACACTGCCGGGGATGGAGCAGCCACAGCTTCTCTGTTGCCTCTTTATCTGCCCCTTTCCTGGCTCTGTGTGTGGATGAAACTTTGGCCTTCTCATTACTGTTTGTCTCCTCTTGCTCTTTGTTTTCCATCTTCAAATTCATTATTAATCCATGCAGTGACCCATCCTGTGGTCCAGCTGGCTGAGTTTCTTTGAAGAATTGCTGGGAAAGAAGCTTGTGGAAAGGTCTTTGAAATCCAGCCATCTCTGGCTGCTTTGGAAGAACCCCAATAGATGTTTTGATGTCATTGCTCCCTTAAATCCATGTTGACTTTTCCCTCACATATCCTCTAGCTTGATTCTTGGCTGCTGTTTTCGTGTCGTTGCCTTTCTCTCTGCTGTCAGGCTCCTACTCAGCAACTCCCAGGATCTTCAGGGGGTCTCTTTGAACATTCCTGCATTCCTCATATATGTTTCTGGCAGTTCAGCTGGTGCACACTCACATTCCCTTAGAAGGTGGCATCCATGTCTTTATGCTCTTTCAGTGGCTGTTTGTCTGATCATGCCTTTTTCTTTTCTTGGCACAGGGGCTGCTCCCAAGTGGGAGTGATCAGAGCACTGATTGAAGCCGGCATCCCTGTGGATATGATCGGAGGAACATCTATTGGTGCCTTCATGAGTGCCTTGTACGCCGAAGAGCGCAGCTACAATCAGATGAGGATCAAAGCCAGGCAGTGGGCCATGGTAAGCACTGGAAATGGTGCAGTTCTCTCCTCAGATGGAGAGCAAAAGCTTAAACACAAGCCTTCACAGGCAGCAGCCACCCAAGGCACATTCTGGTGTCTGCACAGCCAAACCAGCCCTGCCTGGCACGAGGGAGCAGGCTGGGGAAGCTGGCGGCTGTGACAAGTACTAGTCACACTATAAACGTAGAGTGATGTTCAAGTGTGTTATTCTGTGTTTATCGTTGTTTTATTTTCTCTTTTGAGGTGCTGGAATCCGTTTCCTTTCCAACTCCCAACAAATGTGTTTCTCTTTTGTATAATTTTCTCTCTTTCGTTCTCACATGCTGTCATTTTTCAGTGGAACTGATTGACAGAGGTAATCCTTCTCTAAACTAAATACAAAGTGTGTCAATCACAGGGTAGCCTCACTGCTCCAGAGTGGCAGTACCCTGGTTCAGGAGAAACATTTAACTTTAAATATTTAATAGAAACAGAAACATATTATCATAGTTAAACCAAGGTTTGGGAAGCGTGTTTTAAATAGTGACTCCTGTGAGTGAATTTATTGATAACATATTGGGGAGAAATTGTACTAGCATGAGATGACACTGGTCAGATTGACTAAAGGTGAAGATTGATATTACTTCTGAAGTTTGTTAGTTACAGCTTTGTATTGGTCATATGAAAACCATGTTTTCCTGTTGGTTTTCTTATTGAAAGGGAATTTTCTAAATTAGATTAAGCTCTGGGTCTGCTTAGATATTGAGTTTTAGGAGCCTGCAGTCATACCTTTCCCAGGTGTCTTCTAACCCACCATGGCTTCGAGATGAAACCTGCTGTATGGTACCACTTTGCAAGCCAGATAGCCCAGCTTATTGAGGCCCCAGCATGTTTGTGCTGTCCTGGTGGGCAGAGGACCATGGGACACTCTTTCACCTCCCTGTCACTGTTCACTAGAAGAACATGAATTTTTGTGCTTTTTATGTAAGAACAGCCCGTGCCTGGCTGGGTTGGGAAGCGCCCAACCCAGAAACTGTGTATGATACATAGCAGTTTGCTGGAGCCACAAAACTGGAGGAGGCTTGAGAATAAGGACATAAAAGTAACTGTACTGAATCGCGTCAGACATCCGTTTAACCTTGGACTCCTCATTTCCAACCTTGATCACTTGCAAATGCAGCTGAGCAGGATGAGACCATGGCGATCCCTCCCTGCAGTGTCCCTTCCGTGCCTCGCTGCCTTCCCTCCCTTGCTCCTGGTTAGGCTACAGCGATGGAAATTTCCTCTGTGCACTTGTCCAGAGGATTATCTCCTCTTGTCTGTGAACTTGTCAGATCTCTTCTGCACAGTGGTGATGAGAGCTGGAAATGCTCCTTGCTGGGCTTCTCAGCACTGTGCTCCCATTGAACCTGCTTCATTTCCATCACGGCAGCTCTCGAGCTGGCCAACCGACTGTGGAATCACACAGGGATTGTTAAAGGTGTAATGAAGAAATGTGACCTATTGGTTACCTTTCTGAATGCAAATTGCAAAGCTCAGAGAACATTTCTCTAAGGAAAGGAAAGGTTACGGCCCAGCCTTGAGCTGTTTCACGTATTGGAACCTTGAAATCTGCAAGTAAGTCATTGGAGGAGAGATTAATAACCTCTGTTAGAGCAAACATCTCATCTTCTTAATGAAGAATGGATTTTCTTGAGGTTTGTCAGGAGTGTTCTGAGCTCCACATCCAAACCACAAATTGTTCAGATTTGAGAATGATAATAGAGAAGACTGCTCTGTTTGAAGCACTTTCCACTGTTAACAGCAAGGTCTGACAACTTGGTTGCTTTGTAAACTGCAGAAGGCCCTGAAAACCCCCACTCCAGATCAGAGCTAATGTACAAAGTAAATTGAGGGATTATAAATCTTTTTAACACTGACTCTTCTGAGTTATTTCCCCTCATATTGCGTTGCAGCAGGTGTAGTCTGAGCCAGGAGAGTGGCTCCTTTCAGTGAGCACCAGCTCTGTGGTAGTGCAGGGAGCTTTGGGGATTCACAGCACAGCAGGTTGAGGGAGGAAATTCTCCCCCTCTGCTGTGCTCTGGGGAGACCCCCCCTGCAGTCCTGGTCCAGCTCTGGGGCACAAGAGGGACGTGGAGCTGTTGGAGCGAGTGAAGAGGAGGCCACGGAGATGCTGCGAGGGCTGGAGCAGCTCTGCTCTGGAGCCAGGCTGAGAGAGCTGGGCTGGGTCAGCCTGGAGAAGAGAAGGCTCCTGAAGGGGAGACCTGAGAGCAGCTCCAGTGCCTAAAGGGGCTGCAGGAAAGCTGGAGAGGGGCTTTGGACAAGGGCCTGTAGGGACAGGCCAAGGGGAATGGCTTTAACCTGCCAGAGGGGAGATTGAGATGAGCTCTTAGGCAGAAGCTCTTCCCTGTGAGGGTGCTGAGGCGCTGGCCCAGGGTGCCCAGAGAAGCTGTGGCTGCCCCATCCCTGGCAGTGCTCAAGGCCAGGTTGGACACAGGGGCTTGGAGCAAGCTGCTCTAGTGGAAGGTGTCCCTGCCCGTGGCAGGGGTTGAAGCTGATGAGCTTTAAGGTCCCTTCCAACACAAAACCAGTCTGTCATTCTGTGACATCCACCCAAATGAACTGAGCACAAGCAAGCTGACAAATCCATCAGCTAAGCCCCACATTCACAGTGTCCACAAGTTGCAGACCTGTTCCTGCTGTCCTGTGGAGCAGCATCACTGCTGGCCCAGGACCACAGCAGGAGGCAGCTGCTGGGCAGGAGCTGTTCTGGGGACCATCCTTCATTAAGCCAACATTATGCCCAAAGGCTGGGATGCTCCCTGCTGCTGATTCTGCTCTTCTAAAGCCTGTGAGCTGTTGCTGGAGAAGGCGAGTGCTGAGTGCTCTTTGTGCAGAGCCTTGCAGCCTGGAATTCTTAGCCTGTGGGGGTTTTGAAATGTCTTCATTGTGATGGATTAGATAACTCTGATAGGTTTTAATTTATTTTGCTCTCCATCAAAGTAAATGTCCTGCAGTTATTTCTCTTTTGGGTATTTTTAGCAATTGGCGTATCTGTGGCTGTACACTTGGGGCTGGGAGAAGGGATGTTTTTAATGGGATGCGTTTTTTGGACCTAATGAAGCAGGAAAGAAATAAATGACTCTTTTATCAAAATACAGACGGGTATGAAATTACCAGTCAGGCTATTTACTATGTACTGCCTCTGTGTGTCCTCTGTACCTGCGTTCAGCCAGCAAGTCAAACAATCAAAAGCTTTCATGCTTGCCCATGACTGGGTTTTCTTGATTTTTTTTTTTTTAATTGAAGAATTACTATTTTAATGTATAAATATTTCCCAAGGAATGGAACTTCTACTGTTGGAGGGAATATGGTCATAGGAATGTGGAGCTTTAGCTTCCCGGAACGGAATTAAGAGTTGGTGAGTGGGATGCTGCAGTCATTTGCTGTCTGCAGTTGCAAAACAGCTAAAATAAATGGGGGGTTTATGAGGTTCTGCCTCTCCCTAACGCTGCTCTGGTATTGCACACTGGGACATTCTGTGGTTTAATGAGCTGGTCTGGCCAAAAACTCATCTTGTTTTTATTTCCTCTGTCACGCTTTCTGCCAACTCAGCTCCTCGAGCTGCTCGCTGCAAAGGCAGCAGTGCCAGCCCAGGACAGGAAGGACCATCAGCCTCAGTTGGGGCAGATCAAGATGCTGTTAGACTGGATCCCAGTACTCTTTTTGGTCTCTTATAACTGTTGTTTTCAGGGGAAAAAAGCTGTTCTCTGCCAAAGTAAGGTGATGCCTGCACCTGTGTTGGACCTAGTGCAGTTTGAGGATGGCTTGGGAGCATGATTGAGCAGAAGGGGTGGTGGGGAAAGGTGGGATGCCCACCTGACAGGGACCACAAAGGTCCTTTCTTTGTGGGTGTCAGAGGGAGAGCATCGTTAGGAGGTGCAGTGTTCTGTAACGCTCTTTGCATCCCACACTGTTCCTGTGTGACAACAGCTACAAGGACAGATCTCTGCCAACAAACACCAGGCAAATGTTGCCAAACTAGGCTGGCATGAAGAGCAGGCAGGATATTATGGGAAAAATACCTCCTGAATAGAGGAGGCCCACCTAACAAACTGATCCCCAGCTAAAGGGAGTCTTGGTTTCTGTGCCTTAGCCCCAGATCAGCCACAGCAAGAGGTAAGATGGGCTAAAGCAGCTTTAAAGCACACAGTGAATCCTAAATAAAGAGGAGGCTTGTTACAGACTGCTCACTAATGAATGTGCATATGTTGTCTCTTCAGTTGGGTTGATGAGCTGTGAACCTGCTTTGGGTGTCCTCCAGCCTGCTGATGCTTGAGATGGGCACTCAGCAGCACCTCCAGGCTCTTCAATTGCATCCCTAAAATTTCATCAAGCCATTGGGAAGTTGTAGTCACTACTTGCAAAGATTAAACCATGGCACATTGCTTTTCCTTTGTAAGCCAGCTGAAGGGTTCCCTCTGGTTACCTTTCAGCTGGAATTCTGTATTTGAGATTATCAACTACAGGATACAAACACACTGGGTGTGTGTTTGTTAAATCTTAGAGGTACAGGAAAACCTTATTTTTATGTAGTGATAAGGCCTGATGGTTCATATTTACCATTCCAATTGTATTAGTTGGGCTGTTAAAATTAACCCCAAATCAAGCATTATAATTTGGGAAATTCAGATAAAAGGCTGCATGCAAACCCAGACATGCCTGTTGCTTTGAAATGAAGGCACCAAACCATCCTGCATCTAGCCTGGGGCCATCACATCCACTGATGACAGTGAACATGACACATTAATGCTACAGGCTTGGAACATGTGAATCTGATTTGAAAGACGCAGTTACTTGCCTGGTTCTCTGCTTTACCCAACTCTGAGATGGCTGCAGTTTCTTAGATGGATTAATTATCATTTTCTTCAACTCTTAGATTTCTTAATAGTTTACATTTAAATCTGAGCTTCCATTATCTGTAATTCCTGCCCTTGGGATAAATCTTGCCCCTGTGGTGCTGTTAATCTCTTGGCCTGAGTTATGTTTTATCTTTTGTCTAGCATTTTTCTCTTTGTGAGTGCCTTTGCTGGTTTCACTGAAAAGGCACCGCAGGGAATTCCTGAGGCCATCTCCAGTCGTTTCAAAAAGATTTAATCTGTTTTGCTGGTTTCAGTTTTTGTTCTTGCAACAAGTTTTCCCCTGCCCTGGCTTTATTTTATTCTCTGGAACATTGAAATACATTGGTTTTTAACACCAGTTTACTACCATTCTGCATCAAATAACAACATAGCCAGAGGTTATAATTCAGGGCTTTTTTTGTCCATTATCCCAGAATCATAGAATCCCAGACTGTTTTGGGTGGAAGAGACCCTAAAGCTCATCCAGTTCCAACCCCCTGGCACAGGCAGGGACACCTTCCACTAGAGCAGCTTGCTCCAAGCTCTGAGCTTTCCTGTAGCCCCTTCATGCACTGGAGCTGCTCTAAGGTCTCCCTTTCAGGAGCCTTCTCTTGTCCAGGCTGCCCCAGCCCAGCTCTCTCAGCCTGGCTCCAGAGCAGAGCTGCTCCAGCCCTCGCAGCATCTCCATGGCCTCCTCTGCACTCGCTCCAACAGCTCCAGGTCCCTCTTGTGCTGCTGCCCCAGAGCTGGATCAGGACTGCAGGGGGGGTCTCCCCAGAGGGGCAGGATCCCCTCCCCGAGCTGCTGCTCACGCTCTGGGGGTGCAGCCCAGCATCATGTGAGTTTGCCCTTGTCCCTTTCTTGCTGAAGTTGCCTTTTTCCACAGGGTGGCTTTTAACAATAATAGGATTGAAGGTGGTCTCTTTAGGAAGAAAGCTCATCGGGCAGCAGAGCTGTAGAAATGAAAGTTCATGAGAAGTTAATGAAGAATTGTGAAGTAGCTGCTCCCTCCCAAGAGAACCGGTACAGATGCCATGAGCCCGGGCCGGGCTTCCCATCGCAGTGCAGTAGGGAACTGGAGCTGCGTTGTTCTCGGGGACACCGGTGTTGGCCCTTGTGCATTGATTAGTAGAGAAGTCTGAGGGGAAGCAGAAGTCAGGAGGCTCTGGCAGCCTTTCCAACGGATGATCTTTAACTTGATTTATCTTGAGAGCAGTAGGTGGTAGCAGCTATTCTTGGAAGGCAGAGGGAGGCTGTTGGCCATCAGCGTTCGGAAGGGCATCTTCCAGTTATGAGAAAGGAGAATATTAAGAAATAACTGTTAATTAGAAGTATTTTGTTCACGTACAGTATTACTGCAAGCATTAATTGAGGGGAAAATGTAGAGGCTGAGCATTATAAAGATCACTTGTAACAAGGATGGCCCCAATGTTTGGTGCCGAGTTGGAGAGATTTTTCCTTGGTATTAAATAAAGAACTTTCTGTAAATGCCTTTCCCTGATTTAATCATTCTGAGTGATGTCAGAGACCAAATCCCTATTTTAAGCACAAACCTAATTCCATTTAACTCTGACGCTGTGGGTAGCATGTCTATAGTTAGGTTGGCACACTGTCCTCACCCCCTCAGAACCCAACATGAAGATGTGAATGAAGGTGACAGGTTCATAATGAGATTTGTGCAAAGGCTTTTACATTCTCCCACGTTTCCTGTTTATATGCTTATTTTTAAGGATCTTTTTTAATACTCGGACGTGTATTCTCTGGGCAGATACCTAATATATATTTAAAAACAGCTGGGCATGACAATGTAGGATAATCCTGCTCTTCTTGAAGTCAGTGCTAGAGTAAAGCTGAGGCCAGATGTTGATCACAGATGCTTTACTAGGCTGCAGGGGCAGAGGCTGCCTCATGCTGTAGGTCTCTGCCTGTGTATGATGCTGTGTTGTCTGTTGGTTTTGAAATTATAGAGAACATGTAGAGAGAAGATATCACATCTAATAGAAATATTTCATACAGTGAAACCCTGTTTAATTACAAATGAGTTAATTGGGTTGTTTTGGTCTTCAACTGCATGGAAACCACAGCTTCTCTGGGCACCCTGTGCCAGTGCCTCAGCACCCTCACAGGGAACAGCTTCTGCCTAAGAGCTCATCTCAGTCTCCCCTCTGGCAGGTTAAAGCCATTCCCCTTGGCCTGTCCCTACAGGCCCTTGTCCCAAGCCCCTCTCCAGGTTTCCTGCAGCCCCTTTAGGCACTGGAGCTGCTCTAAGGTCTCCCCTTCAGGAGCCTTCTCTTCTCCAGGCTGACCCAGCCCAGCTCTCTCAGCCTGGCTCCAGAGCAGAGCTGCTCCAGCCCTCACAGCATCTCCGTGGCCTCCTCTGGCCTCGCTCCAACAGCTCCAGGTCCCTCTTGTGCTGCTGCCCCAGAGCTGGATCAGGGCTGCAGGGGGGGTCTCCCCAGAGCACAGCAGAGGAGCAGGATCCCCTCCCCGAGCTGCTGCTCACGCTCTGGGGGTGCAGCCCAGCACATGGGGGGGTTCTGGGCTTTAGCGCACACTGAAGCCGGGTCACGGGGAGCTTCTCGTCAACCAACACCCCCAAGTCCTTCTCCTCAGGGCTGCTCCATCCCCTCTTTCCCCAGCCTGTGTTTGTGCTTGGGATTGTCCTGATCCAGGTTCAGGACCTTGCATTTGGCCTTGTTGAACTTCATGAATTTTTTAACTGAGTATGATGTAATGTGTATGTTATTAGGCACTGAATTTTGTTAGGACTTACTAGGATTTGAGACCAGTGGCTATGGTCCCATAACCCATAGTTATGGGACAAATACAGTGGCCTCAATGCTGTAGAGTTTAGGTGTTTTATCATTTTATCTTGTAGGTTAGTGCACAGATGTGATGCAATTGAAATGGGGAAGAAAAAAAACAAAATCCATGAAAGCTTAATTACAGTATTTGTGTGTTTAGAAGAGACACATTTGATAGTGCCTGCCGGTGTTGTGTGATACAACAGGTATATATAGTGCTTGAAGAACCCTGCCATGATCTAATTTGTCTCCCTTGGGTAGGGTGCCCTTTGCAGTATCCAAATGCTGGCTGCCAAGCGGCAGGTGAAGGGCACAACTCCCTCTGGGAATGACAAATGACAGTGATTCATAGACAGTGGGTTTTAAGTGGTTTAACATGGGACTGACTTCACCTCGTTGCAGTCCTAGAGAATCACGTACACGTTTTTGTAAGTGCTGACACTGAGGCAGCTAAAAGATTTAATGGAATTAAAGTCAGGTGTGATCCAGGAATGAGAATAGTGATGCAGAGATTCCAATATTATGGATTTAGGATTTCCTTTCCACACCAGTGAACTGTGGAAAGGGTGATGAAGAGGGAGATAACTAATAATATCTTTTTGTTATTAAAAAAAAAATAAGAAAGCAAGCATTAAACTGTACTGTTCATGTGCATTTTTTAATGCAGAAACCTGTGTCTGTGTGTGCTTATGTAGGGCAATGCTTTGATTTATGGGTAGAAAGGAAGCAATGTGAATGTACCTTCTTCCACAGCCTTATTGCAAACTGCCCACAGGGTTTGCTGCTTTTTGGGTTAAATTTATGGCACCATAAACCAGCAGGTAAGTAACAAGGTGTTACTGGTTGTAGGTTTCATAGTTGTTTTTCTGTCCCCTTGATAACTTTGTACTTGAAATAGCAATGCTTCCAACATGTTGGCTGTAGGATCTGGAGTACGATTTCTGTCCAATTGCATACATTAATGCCTACATTAATATGGATTCTCACCTACATTTACCTTTCAAATGGCTTTTCTTTTTTTCTGTTTAGGTTATGAACTCCGTGTTTAAGACTATTCTGGACCTGACATATCCAATAACCTCTATGTTTTCAGGAGCAGCTTTTAACAACAGCATCAACAACATCTTCAAAGATAAGCAGATAGAGGTAGGTTGCTTATTCACTTCCTGCACAGTAAGTGATGCTACTGTGTTCTGTTGCAGCAGAAATAGCTTTCTTCCATGGTAATGTGAGATACGGGGCTGTGGGATGACTGGAAACGTGAAAACTGGGACTTTGGTGTTACATGAATATAGGATGGAACCTGTGAGGGTGCTGAGGCTCTGGTACAGGGTGCCCAGAGAAGCTGTGGCTGCCCCATCCCTGGCAGTGTTCAAGGCCAGGTTGGACACAGGGGTTTGGAGCAAGCTGCTCTAATGAAAGGTGTCCCTGCCCGTAGCAAAGGTTGGAACTGAATGAGCTTTAAGATCCCTTCCAACCCAAACTATTCCATGACTCTATGATTTTGGTGGATTTAGAAAACATTAGGAGTAGATTATTTGTAGCTACTTCTTTTCTGTTTGACAAAAGGGTCCTGGTGTCTGAGAGAAGTCAAAATTGTGTCACTAAAGTAGAATTGCTCAGACTGTTTTATTGTTATTATTCTGCAAATTAGGTCTCAGAGACCCTTAGGGCACAGCAGCAGAAGGTCTTGAAGAGGTTAGTGATGGGTTTGGCTTTCTTTTTCTTTAGTTTTTCTGTTTGAAGCTAGAGTGAGTTTTAATGAACAGCCCATTGAAAACTGCAATAGCATCCAAGTATTTTGGTTCCTATTTTGCATTGGTGACCTTTCAGTAATTGCTACATGTGTGGTGTGCCTGAGCTGATGGCCACCCTCAGAATCCCACCTACCCTCCAACCCTCAGCAGTAGCAATTCATAAAGCACGTTATCAATGATTGCCTTCCTAGATCACCAAGTCCTGCAATCTTACCTCATTTGCAATTTTAAGTAAATTATTCCTGTGCTTGCAATCCTTGAGATGAAAGATTAAGTAGCAAATTTACACTATATATACTTATAGAAACACAGAGTCCCAGCCTGGTTTGGGTTGGAAGAGAGCTTAAAGCTCATCCAGTTCTAAACCCCTGCCATGGGCAGGGGACACCTTCCACTAGAGCAGCTTGCTCCAAGCCCTGTCCAATCCAGCCTTGGTAATTTTCTGCCAGGAAACCAAAGCTTCAAGTATATTTATTAAAAATCATGTAAGATCTACTTCAAATATATTTATTAAAAATAATCTAAACCATTCCCTGCTTAAATGTAAGTATGAAAGTGATTAATCATCACGTGGCTTAAAATAGCATCTTGCTGTGCAGAGTGGGGCTGGGAACAAGCAGGTTTGAGAGTGATAAATCCTTCTGAGGCTGGAATTATTTTTGTTTTGCTGTTGGGCAGCACCAGCCCCACTCTGTCAGCTCTTTGATCAGGTGTGTCCCTTCCTGAAGCCCTCCAGCTCCTATCTTTGGTTTCAGCAGTGCCTGATAGGCAAACATGTGATTGTCCGATGACTGAGGCAGCCGAGGAGCTGCCGTGCAAAGCCCCCAGACCTTCTCGGTGGTGGGAAGTGTGGCCTCCTCTTGGGTAACATGGTGTGAATTGCAGGTGGTGCATTGCAGTGCGAGGCTGTAGGATAACACCAAGCAGAGCTTTGAGAGGGAGGGAGTGACAAAATTGAAGAGAATCGCTGAGCTTGGTTGGCCCCAGCTTTCCTTGCTCGCTCCATCACTGCGTTTGATTTCAGCAGTCAGTTTATTGTCCTTGCCTTGAAGATGCAGCAGGTTCCTTCCCTATGATTGTTACAGGTGTAGTTGTGTGATCTTTTCTAACCTTGCAGTCACAGGAATGTTTTGTCCAAGAGAAATCCAGTTCCAAGGCATGCAGCAGTGTCATGGAACCGTAGACTTGTTAGGTTTGGAATGGACCTTAAAACTCATCCAGTTCCAACCACCTGCCACAGTCAGGGATACTTTCCACTAGAGCAGGTTGCTCCAAGCCCCGTCCAACCTGGCTGTGAACATCTTTGTGGGCATGTGCTGATCCTTCAGTCAAAATCCTTCAGTCTGTGCTTGAGGATTTCCTCACATTGGAAGACTTCCATCAGATAAAGAAGGAGAAATGCTGTGTAGCACTGCAGGGAAGGAGGCAGTTACTCCTCCATTGCAACTCGTGTTATCAGTGCAGGGTAACCAGCCATGTCACTAGACAGATGGAAATTGAAAGCTGCCCAAGTGTAAAAGGTGACTTAGAAAGTCACAGAAGCTGAACTCGGAAGCATTCAGCCTTGAGCAGATGTTTTCTTAAAGCATTATTTCAAAGCACCAAACTGCAAGCATCCATCTTCTCTCAGTAGCTGGAGTGGTTTTGGAGGGGACTGAGTAGCAATGATTTCCAACTGGAAATACATACATTAATGAGTTAATTGCAGCCTTACAAACAGGTTGTGTTTGGATGCTTGGCCACATCTGCTCTATCCTGGGAGCATCCACAGTGACCAAGGCGGAACCCCAAGATGCTGGGGTGGGCTTTGGCCCTTGTTTCTCTATAGAAGCTTAAAATCAGGAGGCACTGGGCCAGATCCTCCTTTTTGCTCCCCATGCCTGTGAGGTGGCACTCTTGCACGTCTCCTGCGTGCCCTCATCCCTCTCCTGCAGCAGCAGCTCTTACGTTGAACTGTTATTTCTGACACTGAACGGGGGGTTCCATTTTCTCCTCAGTTTGCTCTCCAGCAGCCGGTGGAACGTAGGAGGCTCCCGATTCCCGGCACGCTGGCTGGGGGTAGCCCTGGTTACCAGCCACCCCCGGGGCTGCTGCTGCAGATGTCAGCCAAAGGCGCTCCACCACAAGAGCTCAGCCTGTGCAAGTTCTTCAGGAAAGCACAGGGGGTTGCAGGGCAGGGATTAAAAGAGACTTCACAAGAAACACACTTATTATCCTCTGAAATTGCCCATCCTTATGAGAGAGCACCAAGCTCTGGGAATCTTATCCCCCATGCTGGAAGCACAAAATGCTCTTGCAGGTCATCTCAGCTGGAGGCTCAGGTGTGAGGAATCAGAACATTCTTTTATCAAGCCCTGTTTCAGACTTGAATAATGGTCTGTCCTCAAAAGATGTGGAATGACATCTGAGAAACAGTCTTCATTACTGTGTGATAGCTCTTACTTTAGTTTCCTTCGTGCACATGTCTGCTTGAATTTGAAATGAAGACAGACCTTTTTCCCTGTTCCCCTGTTTTTGCTTAGAATATGGTTGATGCACTGAGCTCTGCAATCATCAGAATATCTTTAGCGTGTAGAGGCAGCCCTAATACTCTCGTAGTCACACTTTATTCATCCGCCTTCCCATGGCATTTATAGCAGATGGGTTGCAATACTTGTGCAGCATCTGTTAGTCCTCCCCAATTCCACCATCTTTGCAGAGCTGCTTAAGAGATTAAACTCACTAGGAAAAAAGCCTCTGAATTGAAGAGCACAGAAACTTCCACCAGAGCTGCAGCCTGAGGGGGTGCTTCTCAGGTCCTGCTGGTAGCTGGAGTCCAAACCCATGCTTGGTTTGAGTTCAAGGCACATCAGAGCTGTGCTGGAGAAGTCCTGGCCACCTTGTCCCATGAGCAAAGAGGCTGGCTGCATGGGAAGGCAAGTTTACCTCTTCAGTCTTGATTAACTTTGCTGATTGACAGAGATCTCTCAGCTGTTGTTCTCTGGGCATAAGCTCCATTTACTCAAACAGGTCCTTCTGCTGCCCCTTTGCAGGCTACCCTTTCACTAGACATTATGAAGACTTTCCAAAGCTGTCCTCTCTGACAAAATCCTGTGCAGTTGGGAGGTCACCTCCCATTCAGTTTTCCAACTACTGGGATGTGAGTACAGACATGGATGAAACACAGATGAGAACTTCCCCTGCCAGGAGCAGGGCTAGTTGGTTTGGCTGTTGAGTAAACTTGTAACTCACTTAGCATGGCTGTTCTGTTTGTATGTCATCCTCCTCCTTATGTACCACACTCCTCACTGCTCTTTCACCCTGCAGTATCTCAGGCAACCTCTGGGGTCTTCTTGAAGATTAACCTTGCAGGATCCTTTGTTTCTGTAGGGAATGCTGCAGAGCTTTGCGTTCTCTTTGGTTCGAGGCACTTTGGATCTCAGCAGCATCGCTCTTGCCTCTCCTGTTTAAATGATCCCTTGTTTCATCACCACAAGGTAGAAATCAGACACCCTTTGGTCAAGAGGCCATGACTCATGTTCTTCCCTCTTTGTTTTGGGCTCAGGCAAGGGAGATGGTGCCTGTTACAGCCTTAGGCTGGGGCTGAGGGGAGCTGAGTAGTTGTGTGCTCTGCGTAGATCAACACCACCATGAATGGAAACAGTCAGGTGAAGTGCAATGGCCACACTGAGTGAGATCCAAGATCTTTCTAGTTTAGTGCCGTGTCTTCAGGGGAGGCCAAAAGCAGCAGCTATTTAGTGACCTAGGTAAGAACTGAATAAATAAAGGTGAGACTTCCCTTCACGTTGTCCTCCAGCAATAAGCAGCCCAGGGATCATTCTAGATGAGAGTTACCATTAGACCCCCACACTTCATCTGGAAATTAAACAGGTATCAGAAAGCAGATGAACTCCAGTTTGAGTGATGAGGCTTCCGTGCTGCTCGGGATGCTGGACAGTCTTGTGGAAAAATTCTGTCTTGCTATTAAAAAAAAATTTTGTTTGAGTTTTGCCTGCCTTGGTTCTAATGTTTGCATTAGAAACAAATTTATGAACTCAAGCACAGGGCTGATGGGTTTTCCTCCATCCATGCAGGCATTTGTGTCATAGATACATAGGTTGTTGCTTTGGTTTGTGTTAGAAATGGGCTTTAGTTCAAGTGCAAGGTTACAGCTATAGTAAAACCATGACCTCCTCTGTTGCAGGACCTGTGGATTCCTTACTTTGCCATCACAACTGACATCACTGCCTCCACAATGCGGGTCCACACAGACGGTGAGTGTGCAAGGGGGCCTAAAATGATGCTGCGAGACTTCCCTGGCACCCTTGCTCCTGGAGTTTTCCTTGCCTTTAAATTCACCTTTCCTTTTGTTTCTCTCTTCTCTGTTACTTGCTGAGCACCAAGCTCTGGCTGTCCACAGATAATAAGGAACAGAGCTGTTGAGAAGCAGTGAAATGAGATGCTTTATTCACTGTTTAGAGAGAAAATGGGTCTATTGACACCATTCTGTTTCCTTGAAGCATCCCATTAAGTGCAGGTGTTAGCCATAAATTAGACCCCTTTTTAAGATAGAAATTCCCATAAATGAAGCAGTTTTCCAAATAAAGAGTCCTACACAAGCAGAGGCTGGGCTAGATTCTTGTGTCCAGTCCCCTTTATTTCTCTGGTGGAAAACAGTAATGCAGTTCACTGACTGAACAGAGAAAGATCTGAGCTCCTGCTCTGCTGCCAGGATGTGGTGACAGCCCTGTAGGACACTTGCTTTAGCTTTTGTCTATTTGGGGTAACTGTGCCATGACTCAGGCTTCAGTGAAGACAGTACAAGCCTCCAGGTGCCCCAGGTATTTTGGGTAGCTGGAGCCTTTGCTGCCAGGTCTCTGATGTTTTATCTTTTGTGCTGGCTCAGCTCCTATCCATTCCTGCCGTTAAATTACTCTGACACTGGGGCTTTGGTGACTGAGGACAACCAAGGGAGCTAAAACAAGCAGAAAAAAGATTAACCTTTCTCAGCGGTTTTGTATTTCCATTCTGCAGCAGGTTAAGCCAATTGAGGTCAGGAAACTCACCCCATCCAGCTGCTTGTCCCTGTGGAAGTTTAATGTAAGGATAGAAGTCAGCTGGAGAATGGTTATAGATGTCTCCAGAATTCCCTGACAGGAGAGCAAGGAAGGTCAAGGTCAGGTTGGAGCAAGCTGCTCTAGTGGAAGGTGTCCCTGCCCATGGCAGGGGCTTGGAACTGAATGAGCTTTAAGGTCCTTTCCAACCCAAACCAGGCTGGGATTCTATGGTAAGTTCCCAGCTGCTGCAAGTTCCCATCTTGGTCTCGTCTGTGGAGTGTAGCACAAGAAGTCAGCATTTTTCTTGTGTGGAAGTTGCAGTTCAACAAAAATTATTAATAACAAACCCCAAATGTGCTAGTATTGACCTGTGCTAAACAGTAGGAGTTAGAATTAAACAGAACTGTTGCGTATGTTTAAAAATAGAAGAGAATACAAAAGATCAATTCCCAGTTTGCTGGAGAGCTGCTGATTGAAGCACCAAGTAGTTGCTTATTGACAAGTGAGCTAAGGATGCAGGTCTGACTTGTTTTGGTAATTTAAAGATTCACTTCTCAGACAAGACTCTTGGCCTCACTGGAAGTGCAGCATCACCCCAGTTCAGCTGGTGCAGATGCTGAGAGAAATCACAAAATAAGAGCCTTAAAGCTGAATGTTTTACAGGAAACAGATGAATCGTTTCCCTTGATTAAACTTCTTGTTTCCACCAGCTTAAAGGATTATAACTTTCTGCTTTACAGTGCTATGAGCAACAGTGTCCTAGGAAGAAATAAGATCTCCACCGTGTACTTACCCAGGTTTTACAACTGAAAATACTTGGTTATTGCAGAACAGGGAAAACAGACTTTTGGGGCTTTTACAGCATCTATTTTTCATGTTCAGCTCCTGCTAAACGTCTGGGGTTAGTGGATCTCTGTAGAACATAATGGCTTTAGCTGCCCTTCGAGCTGCTTTTTCTTTCTATCCCTTTGTCCCCAGGGAAGCCTTTTCCTTTTCTTATCAGTGTGAGCACAACAAAGCACTAAATATGATCCCCGCAGGCTGGCATATACTGAAATCTCCTTGAAGGCAATAAACATGAGGCATGGGCTTAAAGATGTGGTTTCTGAGGCCTTTGCCTGATAGGGTGTCTGAATTGTGTGGGGATTTTGGTGTTGGGGTTTTGGGGGGGGGGGGGTTTGCTCTAGCCAGGATTATGGTACAGAAAGTAATAAACTGCTTTAATAACTTTCTAACAGTATCCTCAGGAGGGCCTCTATCTCCTGATTATTTTCATGAGTGCAAAAGCCTACCCCACCTCTGTAGCAGTATTTAATGCTGTTACCATTCCCTCCCTCTCATTCCTGCAGGCTCTCTGTGGAGATACGTCCGTGCCAGCATGTCCCTCTCTGGGTATATGCCTCCGCTCTGTGACCCAAAGGATGGGCACCTCTTGATGGATGGAGGCTACATCAACAACCTTCCAGGTAGGTGTCCAGGTCAGCTGAGAAGAACGCAGCCCATCAACAAAGCCTGCAAGCCCTTGTCCCCTTATTGCTTTCTCAATAAAGAAAATAAGGAGTGTTACCTTTCCACCGGGGCTGTATTTGCTCAAAACACAGAAATGGAAATAACGCAAAATAGAAACCCAGAATCTCCATCTGACACTACCTGTGTCTGTAACGAAAAGGAGGAATTGCAGACCACACTTTCCACCTGCACAGATTGGAGAGGGCAAAGGGCACACATGCAGGTGACACTGGGTGGAAAAGACACAATAAACTGAAGGAGCCCAGGGACAGAAATCCAAGTTACAGAAAGATCTGATTTAAATAAGTTCCTAAATTAAACATTTAAATTGGCTCCTCAGAGCTGTGGTTTTCCTACGCATAACTATTCTGGAAACTGCAACTATCTTGGACTCAGGGGGTGTGGAGAAAATATACAGTGATTCTGTGAGGTATGTGTCCTTCTCTTCCCTCCCTTGGCACTTCCCATATCCAAAGGCTGCAGCTAGTCCTTTTACTGACCTTGAAGTAGGAGGTGTTGCCTCATTTCTCTCTCACTTTCAAATATGATTCCTACTCTTGCATCCCAAAGCTTTTCTTAGACTGAAATCCTTTGTGCTCCTCCTCTCCTTCATTACCTCCTATCTGCAGGGTTGACCCAGCACTGCTAACTCTCCTCTTTAAGACCACTTGTTCCTTCTACAGGTCCCCAGATCTTTTGTTCTTGTGAGAAATGTGCTGCACGAGGTAGAATTAATGTGGCTTCAATGTGTTCTTTCACATTATACCTCGTGGTGTAACTGTGGACTCGAGCTGTGGGTGTCCCACCTCCTCCGTGCTGCTGTCTTCACATGGGTTCTGGTGACAGTGTGAGAGAGTCAGGTCATCCCACTGATCTGGGGCAAAACGTACCCCAGAAGGGCTGTTCCCAGCAGTCCAGCAATGGGAACTCACCTGAGGGTACACAGGGGCTTGGGCAGTGCACAGTGGGCAGCGCGCTGGGATCTTGGTGTTAAAGTGGAGCGTGCAGGGCAGGGCAGGAACCTCCCCGAGGGGAGAATGGTCTCTTAGCAGAGTTTACTGCAGATATTTATAGCTGAGCCTGTTCAGATATAGGTAGGTAGGTCCAATGTCAGGTTATGTACTGCCTCGCAGCGTGTTAGTCCTCTTGCCCAGAGAAGCTGTGGCTGCCCCATCCCTGGCAGGGTTCAAGGCCAGGTTGGATGGGGCTTGGAGTGACCGCATCTAGTGGAAGGTGTCCCTGCCATGGGAGCTTTAAGGTCCTTTCCAGCTCAAACCAGTCTGTGATTCTATGTTTGTAAGCTTTGACTGAGCAGTCCTGGGGTTGCAGCTCTGGTATTGATGTGACCTTCTTTCCACAGCTGATGTTGCACGGTCCACGGGTGCAAAGGTGGTGATTGCCATTGATGTGGGGAGCCGGGATGAGACTGACCTCACCAACTATGGAGACTGCTTGTCTGGCTGGTGGCTGCTCTGGAAGAGGTGGAATCCACTGGCTGAGAAAGTCAAGGTATTACAGGCTACATTAAAATCCAGGTGTTTTATGGACAGAGCAGGAAGGGTTCCCTTGTTCTTTCAGGGGGCAAGGCTGGTGACAGAGCTTCATCTGTCTTGGGTTTGAGCTCTTACTCATGGAGGAAGACAGCCGGGCCCAAAGAAAAGGATGGGAGAAGGTAGAGCCCCAGTCTGGGAAGGGAATGATAAATTGATAGAGCAAAGAAACCTTTTCTTAGAGGTGCTTTATGTTTTGATGAAGTCAGAATTTATTAACTTTGCCATAAGAGAAGAAACTTTGTCCAGTTCAGTGTTTCTGTGTGTCTTTGAACTGTTGATTTAGGGATATTTTTAGCAATAGGCCAGTGATTAACATTACTGCTGCTGCTGTGGGAGTGTTTGGGGTGGGTGGGGCTGGAAGACCCAGACTCTTCTCAGTAGTGCCCAGTGAAATATTACAGCTGCCCAAACGGCCATAAGCGCATGTGGAAACACGAGATTCCTTATGAATACCAGAAAACACCTTTTACTGGGAGTGGTGAAACACTGGCCAAGCAGGCAGACTGTAGAGTCTCCATGTGTGGAGATACTCAAAACTCAGCTGGACGTGGTATTGAACAACCTGCCTCAGCTGACCCTGCATGAGCCAGAGGGGTTGGACTGGTTGATCTCGAGAGGTCCCTGACCACCTCAGCCATCCTGTGAAATCTCTGCCATGGTGCTGTAGAGATCATCACTGATTGAAGGATCATCACATGTCTTGAAGGATCACTGTGCCCCTCACCTCAGCACAGGTCTGCCTCTTAAGGTACTGCTATATCTTTGAATGAAAGACTCAGTTCAACCTTGAACTGCAGCAGTATGTTTGAAGGCAATTCCTTTTCTGTTGGTTATGGAGCCTGGGAAGCTGCCGGAGGTGCTGATGTGTGAAGGCTTCATCAGGCTTCTGTGAGAAAACAAACAGATAGATAACTTCATTTGTCCCCGGTGTGAATAGAGACCGTGTTCCATATGGGAATTCTGAGTGGTGTGTGTGGCCTGGTTGGCAGGTGCTGAACATGGCCGAGATCCAGACGCGCCTGGCGTACGTGTGCTGCGTGCGGCAGCTGGAGATGGTGAAGAACAGCGACTACTGTGAGTACATCCGCCCGCCCATCGACCGCTATGGCACGCTGGACTTCGGCAAGTTCGATGAGATCTGTGTAAGTGCATCCTGGGCAAGGCAGTGCTGCTGCTCCTCACAACTCTGCTGCGCTGTGGTGCTCATTAGTGCCCAGGCGACTGGAGAACAAGTCAGTTGGCACAGAGGGAATAATTGACGCTAAATAATGCTGGGGAATGATTTCATGGCTGTGAGGTTGGATTAACAGCAGTAATCTGGTTGGCAATCTTCGGTATGCAATGGCCTGTGAGCGGATGGGTTGCCTCATTCTGTTTCATCACAAGCCTTGTTAAGCTCCTTGGTTAAAAGTCTCGGGTGTCTGAGCTGCTTCGGGCAGTTGGGGTTTGTCAGATGGTGTCATTTCTCTCCCTTCATTATGTGCCTTGTTGTTGGATGAAAGATTTGCAGAAGTCTATGGGAGGCTGTGAATCACTGAAGTGGAGGGCTAAAATATCTGGCTCAGTTAACGTTTCAACACTTCTATTAATAAAACACATCATCCACAATTCCTCTGCACCTGATAGCAGGAAAACAGCACCAAGGTCAGTGGAAGGACATTGTAAACAGGGTATTACCGGGTTACGCATCTCTGGGATTTAGTTCTGCTTGTTTATGTACCACAGAGCAGTGTGGGAAGAACTGACCCCACACGTGCAGTGAATTGTCTGAGTGACAAAACCATCTCTGCCCAGGTTGCGGTAATGAGAGCAGTTGTGGCCCGTTGTCTCTTGTCAGGGAGGTTATTTCACTGTCTCATTTCATTCTCTGCCTGCTTCTTCCATCTCCAGGTGTTTCTGCAGGGCTTTGCTCTTCTCCTAGGCTGGACCCCGCCCAGTTTTCTT
This sequence comes from Psittacula echo, assembly GCF_963264785.1. NCBI lineage: Eukaryota > Metazoa > Chordata > Aves > Psittaciformes > Psittacidae > Psittacula > Psittacula echo. The sequence goes on along the minus strand of NC_137752.1, from coordinate 10,178,399 downwards.
GAACTCCATCTCCTTTATGGATGTAGTGACACTACAATACTCTGGTATATACTACACAATAGCTGGTATTCTATGATTCTGTGAATACTCATTAGGCTGCAAATTGATTTAGAATCATAGAATCATGGAATGGTTTGGCTTGGAGAGGACCTTAAAGTTCCTCCAGTTCCAACCCCTGCCACGGGCAGGGACACCTTCCACTAGAGCAGCTTGCTCCAAGCCCCTGTGTCCAACCTGGCCTTGAACACTGCCAGGGATGGGGCAGCCACAGCTTCTCTGGGCACCCTGTGCCAGTGCCTCAGCACCCTCACAGGGAAGAGCTTCTGCCTTAAACAGAGGAGTTTTAGGTTAGATATAAGTTTGATGTTGATACTGTCTTACAGATACTAACCAAAACCAGTAATACAGTTATACCCTGCACATTCACATCAGAGGGAGTCCCTGAGACCAAGCAGCAGCTATTCCAAACCAGCAGCTGAGTTCCCCAATATAAATATTTTCTCAAGGATATTTGGTGTCTCACAGCTCCTGGGCAAACAGTGGAGCTGAGACTTGCCTGATAAATGCTCCTCTTTTGCTAGATGGAGTGCCCTGGCTGTTTTGACAGTCAGGTCCAGCAGTTCATCACAGTAACAGATAGTGAAGTGTCAAATCATTGTTCTGTCTCTGTATAACTTGGTGTCATTAAAGAGATTTAAAGAGGCCAGGGAAATCTTTCTCAGTGAAGTAAAACTTGAGGAAAGTGCAGCTTCTCAAACATGGGATTGAGTGTGTCCTCAGCAAGTTTGCCAATGGCATCAAGCTGTGTGGTTCAGTTGATACACTGGATGGAAGGGATGCCATCCAGAGGGACCTTGATATACTTGTGAGGTAGGCTGATGCCAGCCTTATGAAGTTTAACCATGCCAAGTGCAAGGTCCTACACCTGGGTTGGAGCAATCCCAGGCACAGCTACAGGTTGGGCAGAGAAGAGATTCAGAGCAGCCCTGTGGAGAAGGACTTGGGGGTGTTGGTCGATGAGAAAATGAACATGAGCCGGCTGCAGTGTGCGCTCGCAGCCCAGAAAGCAACCATATCCTGGGCTGCATCAAGAGGAGCGTGACCAGCAGGTCGAAGGAGGTGATCCTGCCCCTCTACTCTGCTCTCGTGAGACCTCAGTTGCAGTATTGTGTGCAGTTCTGGTGTCCTCAACATAAAAAGGACATGGAACTGCTGGAACAAGTCCAGAGGAGGCCACGAGGATGATCAGGGGACTGGAGCACCTCCTGTATGGAGACAGGCTGAGAAAGTTGGGGCTGTTCAGCCTGGAGAAGAGAAGGCTGCGTGGAGACCTCAGAGCAGCTTCCAGTATCTGAAGGTCACCTATAAGGATGCTGAGGAGGGACTGTTCGGACTCTTCATTAGGGACTGTAGTGACAGGACAAGGGGTAACGGGTTAAAACTTAAACAGGGGAAGTTTAGATTGGATCTAAGGAAGAAATTCTTTACTGTGAGGGTCGTGAGACACTGGAATGGGTTGCCCAGGGAAGTTGTGAATGCTCCATCCCTGGTGGTGTTCAAGGCCAGGTTGGACAGAGCCTTGGGTGGCATGGTTTAGTGTGAGGTGGTTTGGCAGGGGTGTTGGAACTTGATGATCTTAAGGTCCTTTCCAACCCTAACTATTCTATGATTCTGTGTCACTGTCTGTGAGAAGTCCTTGGCCCAGGACACTGCAGGGACAGAGAGGCAGCACCTCCTGGGGTTTCATTCCCTGCACTGTAGCTAAATAACCTTTGTTCACAGGGCAGCTTCAACCTGTGCTGACCTTAAAGGAAAAGGCAATCTCCACACTCCTTCATCCTTATAGGTTAGGAAGTAGCGGGGATTTTAGTTTCAGCTGTAAACCTGGATCTCACATCAAATAGAAGTGAGCTCCGTATAACCATTCAGCATGTTCAGAAGAGCAGCAGTCCCCTTTTCATGTAGAAACCCCTCTTCTGGATCAGCTCAGAGTGACATCAGCTGCATGTCTGTCCTTTCCCAAAGCTCAGGTTCTCATGGTGATTTTGGATCTGATGTAGCCAGCTGTAGATCTGTCAGGTCCATTTCCTCCTGAGTAATGACATCCACCCTGAGCTGAGAAGCTGTGATAAATGACAAGAGGTGGATTCCAGCCTGCGTGCCTCCCCTGCTTTGAACCCTGGTCCAAAAATCAGAGTGGAGGCAGCAACAGCTCACCCAGGGCTGCTTCCAGCACTCAGAGTTGCCACGCAAGCTTGAAGGTATAGTGTGTGCTGCCAGCACTAGAGCTGGAAGTAGGATCCAGGACTCCTGTCACCTGCTGCTCCATCTTTTTGATGTGATTTTTCAACACCATTTCTGCCGTCTTGTTGGAAAGAGAATAAAACCTGGAGTTATCTATTTATTTTTCCAGTTGTTTCCATGCTAATGCTGCAGTGCCATGTTATTAGAATCCCAGCCTGGTTTGGATTGGAAGAGACCTTAAAGGTCATCCAGCTCCAACCCCCTCCCATGGGCAGGGACGCCTTCCACTAGAGCAGCTTGCTCCAAGCCCCTGTGTCCAACCTGGCCTTGAACACTGCCAGGGATGGGGCAGCCACAGCTTCTCTGGGCACCCTGTGCCAGCGCCTCAGCACCCTCACAGGGAAGAGCTTCTGCCTAAGAGCTCATCTCAGTCTCCCCTCTGGCAGGTTCAAGCCATTCCCCTTGGCCTGTCCCTACAGGCCCTTGTCCCAAGCCCCTCTCCAGGTTTCCTGCAGCCCCTTTAGGCACTGGAGCTGCTCTAAGGTCTCCGCTTCAGGAGCCTTCTCTTCTCCAGGCTGAACCCAGCCCAGCTCTCTCAGCCTGGCTCCAGAGCAGAGCTGCTCCAGCCCTCGCAGCATCTCCGTGGCCTCCTCTGGACTCACTATTGTTCCAAGTGCGAGTTAGTTTATACTTTTAAATTAGAGGAATGCGGGGTTTTGTGGGTTTGATGATGTCCATGTGCCTTCATCTCTGCTCCAGCAAACTGACACTTGCGTGTTCCTTGCTGCCTGGCTTAACTTACTGCGAGAGATTGTGGGACCAGGTGACCTACAGTAACTTTTCTTTTTTTGGCTCTTCTTGAGCTAAGGAGGGAGAAGACGCAAATTAATTTGTGTTGGTACCTTTTCCAAAGAGCGAGCAGTACTGGAAGGGTGACACACGTGTCCTGAGGGTCTCTTTATAAGGCATTATTCAGGGAGCAGCCTGCTGGAAGCCACTGCTGTAAAAATAGTTATGTCAGGCAGCACTTTTCATTGCATCCTGTGGCATGAAAGGTCAGGGGAGTGGTTGGACTTAAAATAATACCTTCTTTGCTTGATCATTCCCTTTATTTCTTAGGCTGAGCAGCTCGTGTAGCTGAGGCTGGAAGGTAGCAAAAGTACATACTGGCCTTGGGCTAAACCTCTGGATTTCCTTCTAATTTGCAGATGATGTGACAGAATGTCTTTTTTAGTTATTAATTTTTTTCCCCTGATTCTCTTTTTTCCAGGAAGTGGGATATCAGCACGGGAAAACCGTATTTAATGTCTGGTGCAGGAGTGGAGTGCTTGACAAGATGCTAAGAGACAGGCAAGAGACTCGCAAGTCCAAAGCTGATGTAAGTGTTGAGTTTTAATGCACTATTGATTCACACCAGATTGTGTGCTGCGGAGCAGCTGCCCAGGGGTATGAAAGACAATGATTGATGGCTTCCAGGCTGTATTGTGAGCAGGCTTGTATTAGCTACAACTTGTATTTGAGGCAAGAGATAAGATACCAGTTTTTCAAACGTCTTTCCTTGAAGCACATCCTGCACTTCTCCAGCCATCAGCTACAAGTGGCCCGACTGGACTCTTGCCACAGCCCAGGCTCTGATGTCTGCCTGTACGGACCTCAGCAAGTACAATGGGGTCTTGGAAACCCCATGAATTGATTTGCGTTCTATAGGGCAGCTCTTCTGTTGCTATTTCATTCTAACAGGATCTTTATACCTGGTTTATAACCTGGAACCATTCACAGCACAGGTATCTTTGAAGGAGTCATAGAATCCCAGCCTGGTTTGTGTTGGAAGGGACCTTAAAGCTCATCCAGTTCCAACCCCTGCCACGGGCAGGGACACCTTCCACTGGAGCAGCTTGCTCCAAGCCCCTGTGTCCAACCTGGCCTTGAACACTGCCAGGGGTGGGGCAGCCACAGCTTCTCTGGGCACCCTGTGCCAGCGCCTCACCACCAAGCAGGATGTTCACCGGTCACCAGCATTTTCTGATACATGTAACTGATGTGTACGTGTTTGCATGCCCACTTTTCATTTCTTCACCGTGTGTGTCCGCAGTCCTTGTCACAGAGGACACAAATTGGGATCACTGGCATTGATCTTGGCCACTGTTGGCTTTCAGGATGTGACTCAAATAGTTCTCAGATGCTTCCTTGACTTAAACCCTTGCTGGAGATGTGGTTTTAGCCAAGAGCTAAAACCCTGCAAGGCTGTAGACTTCTTGCTTTGTTGGTTTTCTTCCTCAGTCCTCTACTAGAAAAGGCTTTTCGAGGAGCTGTCATTCAAGGCTCTGCAGCAGCTTGCAGTGCTGTCAAGGTGCTGTCTTTCATGCCATCCAAGCAGTTAATGGCACATTATGATTATGGTAAATCTACAGGCTACATGGTGTTGCTGTGTGGTTTTAGTCCCATTAAGGTATCTATTCGAAAGTGGGATAAAAATGTCTTGGTTTTACAACTGAAGGATTGAGGTCGGGCTCTAGTGTTGGGTTTCACTCAGTGAGCTGGCTGCATTTCTTGGTGCGAAAGTTTCAGTTGTTTTCATGAAACAGTTATCACCTTTTTGAGGACTTGGGTGCAATATTGTAATATATTGGCATATTATCCTTACCCACCTTTGAATTCCTCTGATTTAAATCCCAAGTGCCACACAGGCTTCGTGTTTTACACAGTAATTCATCTGTATCGTCTTCTGCAGCTGGGGAAATGAGCAGTAATATTTTAAGTGCTTGCCAAAATGTATCATAACTGTAGTGAGCCTTCAGTAACGAAAGTCAATAGAGGTGGAAAATGACGTTGAGGATTTGCAGCTCTTCCAGAGATGGGTGGTAGAACACTTGGCTGGGAGTGAGATGGCCTGAGGAAGAGCAGTGTTTGCATACACGGACATTAGCGCAGCAATGAGAGGTAGATGACACCCACATCTGAGCTGGTTGCACTTAGACACCCATTTGTCACCTCTGTATGGTGTGAGTCACTTGATGACATGGAAATGGCTCCATTGGGATAAGACACTTATCCATTGGGATAATGGCACCCTCAGCTCCAGCTCCTGTGTGTGAAGGAAGCCAAGGGGACTAGCACTGGTGACTTGCTGTCATCAGACGAATCCTACCCAAGCTGCCTGGCAGGGTGAGTGGCTCTGGGAGGATCACACAGGGACTGAGCTTTGTGGGAAACCAGTTGGAGATCCAAGTGGCCTGAGGAGCCCCAAAACTTGTTATTTCTTACTGGGAAGATGACCTGGACTAGGAGGTACTTTAGTCTGAGCTGCAGAAGCCGAGTCCCCATCCTGCCACTGACAGCTTGTGTTCAGACTAACTGTAAGCTGGTATGTGTTTGATTTTGTGTAGTAATAGTCATAAGGAGAAGTCATGGGAGAGAAAACTGTGTCTGTCTCAGAAATGTTTTCATATTCCTATTTCATAGAATCCCAGCCTGGTTTGGGTTGGAAGGTTCCTTAAAGCTCATACAGCTCCAGCCACAGGCAGGGACACCTTCCACTAGAGCAGCTTGCTCCAAGCCCCTGTGTCCAACCTGGCCTTGAACACTGCCAGGGATGGGGCAGCCACAGCTTCTCTGGGCACCCTGTGCCAGCGCCTCAGCACCCTCACAGGGAAGAGCTTCTGCCTAAGAGCTCATCTCAGTCTCCCCTCTGGCAGGTTCAAGCCATTCCCCTTGGCCTGTCCCTACAGGCCCTTGTCCCAAGCCCCTCTCCAGGTTTCCTGCAGCCCCTTTAGGCACTGGAGCTGCTCTAAGGTCTCCGCTTCAGGAGCCTTCTCTTCTCCAGGCTGAACCCAGCCCAGCTCTCTCAGCCTCTGATTTCATCCTGTATTTTTTATCACAAGCTGGTAACAAGCTCGAACATATTCATTGCTGTAACAAATGCTTCTTTTAAAGAAGACTTCTTTAAAAATGGTCCATTATGTGAGATACAGAAATTCAGGCTGATATTTCAGTTGAATCACGATGTTACAGTCGTGCATCAAGCAGCGTGGTTTACATTTGTCACAGTTTACCCTACTTTATAAAACCCAAGGGCCCTTCACCTGCTCTGGAGATCAAATATGTCTCGTATTCATTGTAGCTGTAGCCTGTCATTACATTTCTGTGTGCACTTGGTGCCAAGGCAGAAAGTGTTCCCTGCTTTTTTCATCTGACTTTTGTTTCAGTAGACTTTAGTTTCAACAGCAAGTTCTGCAGCTCCCACTGGGGTGGCTGTCTCTTTTTTGGTAGTCCATTAGAGACAGTTAAGTCCTTTAGCTCTGCTGTCTTCCCAGGATAACAGCTGATATTTTTAACTTGCCTTTCATTAGCAAAGGTTTTGATGCTTTATATATTTTAGTTCTTCAGCTATTTCCAGCTCGTTCAATGTCTGAGCAAGCTGAGCAGTTTCTTATCATCTTGTTTCCATGTTGTAAGCATGGAATTTTTACCTAAAACCTCCTGTATTTAATCACCGAGATACTTTTCCTTTGCTTTCATCATTCAGTCCCTTTTATCATGTCTCCAAAATGCAAATGCTGAAGACACGAGAGACAGGAACCTTACATAAACTTCACTTGAACGGCCCTTACTCTGCCCCAGCACAGAATAATTCAGTGCTGTTAATTGGATCTCCTTGGGGAGGTTTTGTCTATTGAAGTGTTATTCATAGTCAAAGTTAAATATAATCCAGCAGACTACAATAAGAACTGTCTTCTCTAATTTATTTAATAAAGATGGTACCAAAGAGGATAGTTTCAGCCTTGGAAAAAGAAAATAGCAGCAGAAAGGATTTGGAGTAGGTTTCAAATGAATTTGAGACACTTCTTTGCCTGGTGTTAACTGATGGAGTGTGGTTTGGTCCTTAAAAGTAGTAAGAGGCCGGGCTTAAACATTGAATTCCTGTTGGCGAAGCATCAGATGAGTGTGGGAAGGCACCTGGTTTCCCAGGAGTGGTTCCAGTCTCAGTGCTAAGACTTTGGGGTGCAACTGCCTCATACTCCAGCTGGCCTGCACGGGTCATCTGTGTGACAGTGACAGTGACGGATGCTCCCATGGGTATGGTCACACTGGGGATTGCTTCCTACCCTCGTGAGCTGATGGTGGTTCTCCTGAATCACCTTTTGGTGATGGTGGCTGCAGGATTTGTTCAGCTGTTCAGGTAGTTCCTTGGACTCCCATCCCCTCCAGAGCTGGTCCCTGTCTGCTCCGTGCTCCCGGGACAGCTCAGGCATGTGTCTGCCTGAGTGCTCTGTGCAGTCCCTTTGTCTGCTTGATAAGAGTCCACGTTTGTAGAGCCACAGCCTGGCACGGTGCTGTGTCTCTTGGTGGCCATAGTCTGCACGTATCCCTCAGTCTTATGGCACAAAATGAAGATGTAGATGCCTTTTTCCCTTGTCCTGGGGAACAACCTTCTGCAAACACCCCACTGGGACCATTCAGGTTGGATGTTCAATATGAAACTGGCCTGACTCGCCCTCTTGGTGATTCCTTAATGGTCACACTGAGCTTCCTGATTCTTTCTGTTCTAAAGTGTGTCCTGAGCTACCGCTGTTTCATTCCATACAGGTATGTTTAATTCCCTCTGGGCTTTTCTCTGTGCTCTGCTCCCCACCAGATGTTTGTCCTGGATCCACACCGTGGTGTAGTTGTACTAAATCACATCAAAAGTTAGTTATGGGTTAAAGGTCAACTGAGACCAATCTGCTGCAGCTGTAATGGGCTTCTTCTGTGACCCTCACAGGGGCTGCATGATTCATAGTGTCAGTGCTCTTGCCAGAAGAGCAAAGAATTACTCATAAAACCCCTTTGTAAGCAAACTGCCCTGTCTGGAAGCACATGAGCAGGTCTAGGTGTTTAGAAAAATGATTGTCACAGCAATTCCCGGCAGCCTGGTGTCAATGACATAGAATCAGCCTGGTTTGGATTGGAAGGGACCTTAAAGCTCACCCAGCTCCAACCCCTGCCATGGGCAGGGACACCTTCCGCTATAGCAGCTTGCTCCAAGCCCCTGTGTCCAACCTGGCCTTGAACACTGCCAGGGGTGGGGCAGCCACAGTTCTCTGGGCACCCTGGGCCAGCGCCTCAGCACCCTCACAGGGAAGAGCTTCTGCCTAAGAGCTCATCTCAGTCTCCCCTCTGGCAGGTTCAAGCCATTCCCCTTGGCCTGTCCCTACAGGCCCTTGTCCCAAGCCCCTCTCCAGGTTTCCTGCAGCCCCTTTAGGCACTGGAGCTGCTCTCAGGTCTCCCCTTCAGGAGCCTTCTCCTCTCCAGGCTGCCCCAGCCCAGCTCTCTCAGCCTGGCTCCAGAGCAGAGCTGCTCCAGCCCTCGCAGCATCTCCATGGCCTCCTCTGCACTCGCTCCAACAGCTCCATGTCCCTCTTGTGCTGCTGCCCCAGAGCTGGATCAGGGCTGCAGGGGGGGTCTCCCCAGAGCACAGCAGAGGGGCAGGATCCCCTCCCTGAGCTGCTGCTCACGCTTTGGGGGTGCAGCCCAGCACACGGGGGGGCTCTGGGCTCAAGCACACACTGAAGCCAGGTCATGGGGAGTTTCCCATCAGTAACACCCCCAAGTCCCTCTCCTCAGGGCTGTCCCTGCCAGCAGTTACCCATCTCTCTGCTCTGAGGTGAGGGTTGCTGTTGTACTAAATAAAATCACTGAGTTTAAAGAAAGGTGAGAGTTGTTCAGGGTTTCCATCCTGTGACCTTGTCCCTGGCCCTGCAGGGGCAGGTAGGGCTCCTCAGGGCATGGCACATGGGAAGACCAAAACGGTCTTAAATGCCAAAGTTGTGTTTTGTTAGAGGAGAAATGGAGCAAGCAACTTCTCAAAATAGAGAACACTGAATCCACTGCTTAGGTGAAACAGAGTAAAAATAGTAAAGGTTTGTTGAAAAGAGGGATTAAAGTGAGAAATACCCCTCCTTGCAGGAGGAGCACGTGCCTTGGGCTCATCACTGCAGCACCTCTGGCTCCACATCTTGCTGGGGTCCCTGGGTGGGTTCTGCTCACCCCAGTGCTCAGTTGCTCCCACTGGTCCACGCAGCCTCTCACAGCGTCTCTGCAGGGTGGACCATGTGCAGAGTCCGACCTGAGCCCTCCTTCTCCTCCTCCCAAGGGAAGGCAAAAGGCCCCTGGGCTGCACATGGCCCAGCCAGTGCCTCTTGTGGTGACAAACAAGTCTGATGAGCCCTGTCCGTCCTAGACCAGAGCCTCCAGTTCTTCTCTTCATGATCTTTTCTATAGTTCGCTGAATTCTCAATAAGACTTCTTGTTGCATGGATGGAGAAGGAGCCATTAGAGGCTGTCCCACTGTTTGCACTTGGGAATCCCGTCTCTGCCACCAGGAGAGTTGTTCCGGGAATTACTCACTGATGAGTAATGGCTTTTGCGGGGGCAACTGGAGAATTTGTGTCTGGAGCTTTGTCTGTGCAGTATCATGTTCATGCAGTCCTCACTTGTTTGCATTTCCATGTGTGTGTGTTACCATACCTAAGCCCTGTCACTGTCTTCCAGAACGTGACCTGTCCCACCACCTCCTTCACGGACCTGGCAGAAATCGTGTCCCGGATCGAGCCCGTGAAGGCACCGGTGGCAGATGGTGAGTGGGGTGATCCCAGCGGCACTGCGGGAGCATGGGGAAGGGCAGGGGTGGATGCTCACCCTCCTGTGTGCCACCTCTGACTGCTTCATGGCCCCAGGCTCTAAGCTGTGGTGGTTCAGGGCTGTCTGCCAGCTCCAGGCACTGCGGAGCACAGCCAGCAGAGCGCTGTCTCCTGCTTCATCCAGAGCCTCTGCCCAAGGTGTGCCTGAGCTTGCCCCAGGCCAGGCCCTCTGCATCCCCCTCAGGCAGAGTCAGATGTTCTTGCTGTGGTGAGACATCCCCTGTCAGCGCGTTACCAGTGTGGTCCAGTGCGGTTCCTGGTGGGAGCAATCCATGTGGGAGTAACACATGTCAACTCCTGCAAAGATGAGTTTGCACCCCCGTGTGCTGGCCTGTGTACCTGTGATGGCTTCACTCTTGCATCCATGTCCTGGCATGGGAGGAGGCTGATTTCAAGCTTGGACTGAAGGGATTTTCCCTGCTGTCATGAGCAGGATCTGGAGTGACTCACTGGCTCCAGTGCTTTTTGTATGCTCCTGTTACGGGGAGCCCTAGTCAACTGTTGAGGAACAGGTAACAGCACCTGCATCTTTACATGAAGGTACATTGAGTGCATTGTGCCTCATTCATGCCCTGTGCCATACAGGAACTTGACTGGAATGATGAGAGCTTCCCAGGCCTGAAATCTCCAGTGCTGGAGCTCTTTATAAACAGTCTGTCCCCTCCTCCTGATTCTTGTTCTTGCCGAGGGAAATCTAAAGTTAGCAGTCCTCCCATCTGTGGCTGTTTGTGGAGATGTCCCTGTGGTAATTTGAAATGCTAATTGCAATCATATGCCTTAAGAAGACAATATTAATCAAATGTGGTTGAAACAGTGTGAATAAAAATGAAGAGGTCATGTAACATGATTATTTAAGGCAGAGGCACTGAGACCTGCTGAGATTTAACCGGTGTACTGGGACAGATCTTCCTCCTTGATACAGTTTCTGATCGTTCTCCCCTGTTAGGAAGATCTGCTTCCTGCCGGGTGAGGCCATGGACACCAGTGTAACAAAGGGAGGTGTGTCTCAGAAAGCAGATGTGGCAGATTGTGGGCTAAGGAGGGCCTGTGCAGGGCTACCTGGAATGGGACAGGCAGGTGCCATGTGCTCCTCATGGATGCTGAAATCTGTTGGTTATAGAGACTCCAGAGAAGCAGAAGGAGCATGGAATCTCCCAGCCTGGTTTGTGTTGGAAGGGACCTTAAAGCTCCTCCAGCTCCAACCCCTGCCACGGGCAGGGACCCCTTCCACTGGAGCAGCTTGCTCCAAGCCCCTGTGTCCAACCTGGCCTTGAACACTGCCAGGGATGGGGCAGCCACAGTTCTCTGGGCACCCTGTGCCAGCGCCTCTCAGACAGTTTAAGTCACTTTAAAGGCTTGCCAAGGCAATGTAAAGGGTGAGGTGTCAGGAGCTCTGGGGGAAGCGGCCTGTACCTCGGGAGCTCAGGGAGAGGATGACACCCCCCTGACAACAGCCTTGTGGCTGTCAGATGGCTCCTGTACCTGCTGGTGACTCTGCATTTGTCTGCTCGTGATGGTGGTGATGGTGGTCTGACTGCTGTGTCCCTGTAGGTGACCAGCTCCTAGGCTGGCTGTGACACAGCACTGGCCTAGAGATCCCTCCTAGAGATCCCTCCTAGAGATCCCTTCCTGAGTGAGGCCTCTGACTGCAGGGATTTGGAAGGGCTCTGCCTGTCCTGATGCATAGCACAGGTCTCAGGCTGGGTGGAGAGGTTGTGTCAGTGATTCTGTTGTGAAGAAAGAAGATGAAAATGTTCATGTTCTGCTGGACTGGGAAGCATCAGAGCAAGGGGTGAAAGGCCCCCGTGGGCAGAGGCTGACGGAGCCTCTGGGTCAGAAGTTGTCTCTTCTCTTGGGGAGAGAGCACTGAAAGTTTCCTCTCCACTCTTGAGCAAACTGAGAGCCATGACTGGAGAAACAAAAGGGAGACAGTCCCCTAGGAAGGGGGAATAGAGAGAAGTGGGATGAAGCCCTGTGCTGGGCCCAGGGTGCTGGTGCTGCTGGTGAGCAGCAGCTGAGCCACTGCAGTGTTTGTGTCTGTGTTCTGCACCCAAACACACCCTCAGGTGCGATTCTGTGTCTCTGTTCAGCTGCCCTTGTGTTCTGTACAGTGGTGCCCAGGGGAGCGCGGATGCCCTGCTCCAAGGGTGGCTCAGCTGCATCCCTGGTCACGCTCCCACCAAAAGGGGTTTCCCAGCTACCAAAGCTGGGCAGGCTCCTTGGTGATGTCCCACTGCAGGTTTCATGTGGATGGTTTGGGCTGTCCCCATCACCCCTGGTCTCACAGGATGAGCTGAGGCAGCACTTAGGGGCTGGGGCAGACCCAGTCACGCAGCAGAACGCCTGCAGCAACAGGCACTTGGGTGAAAAGATTTGGGGAAGAGGAATGTTAATTGTGGTGTCAGCTGCCTGGTTTTGCAATGCAGGAGGCACCCCCGACCTCTCAGGGGACACAGTTATCAACACTGGGTCACCCTCTTAAAAAGTACTTTAAAAGTACTTTTATCAAGTAGTGCTAACGCACCTTAGGTTGTGATGAGCTACCAGGTGCCCTGGTTCACACTGAAGCCTGTCAGTGTTCCTGAGACAAAAACCCTGTAGGCACACAGCACCCATTTCCTTCAAGCGTACAGAAATGAGGTGTGAGAGGTGTCCGTGTCCTTTCTGCTGGGAGCAGGGAACTCTGAGAGCATGGAGCTTGCACTGCCCTGCAGTGGTGGGGCATAAACCCCTCTTCACGGGCTCAGTTCTGAGCTGTGCTGTGTGGGTGTTGGTGCATGGAGCGGAGCATCGAGCCCTTGGTCCTGCTTGGTGCTGCTGGGAGTGTTTGTAGTGTAACAGGGCAGTGCCTGGAGCTGAGCAGTGGATGATGGTGTTGGAGACAGCAGGACCACTTTCTGGTCTCCATTCCCCTGCAGCGCCCCAGCACCCAGAGCTGCTGTGTGAAGGGTCTGAGAAGGGACCCCCCTCTTGGTTTTGGTATCTGTGTAAAGACCTGTTAAATGCTGAATAGTGCCTGGGAAATGAAGGCGTTTGGCTTTGATGGCAGTCAGTTTTATTGGAGCGGTAAAGCTCACACTGTTGTTTGTGCTGCCTGTTGCTGCTCAGGTGAGTTTCCAGGTCCTCTGCTGTGTTTTATCCAGGTGGGTTTAGTACAAACTGACAATAATCCTCTGATGCACAGTAAAAAATAACTCAAAAGTCAAGAGAGAGCCCAACTGTTTCTCCCCCTCCTGTTGTGGCAGTTGGACATAGTTCTCGTGTTAAAGATGACGCTGTTGGAACAGGCTGTGCCGTTGTCTTCAGCGCAGAGCAGATGCTATTGACTGTTCCCTAAAGAAATACTTAATCAAGAATCCGGTTTAAACACGAGCCACTCTCCTCACTGTGGGCTGAGCACCAGAGATTGCTTCAGCAACACGGAGCACGCTTGAGCTCATGGAACAAGGGTCACAAACAAGATTTTCTGCCACTTCAACACCTTCACTTCCAGAGTGTGCAAGAGGAAGGTGGCCGTTTGCTGCCTGCACATCCTGCATCCGTGTCCATAGGGATTGGGCTCTGCTGTTGTTTCTGGTGGTGCATGGGGCCAGTGATGGGCACATCCACTGAGCATTGAGTTGATGGGGAGAGTCAGCCCTGTGGGCTGTGAGGTTCCTGTTTTCTACAGCTCCTAAAGTGATGTCCTGGTGCTGAAAGAGGTACTGGGTCTGCAGCGATTGATTGTGGAGTTGAGACATTGACTCCTTGTGCCTTGGGAGCAAGCTTTGGTGCCAGGGACTGCGCTTGGTGTCCTGGCCTGCTGTTCGCTGCTGTGCTTGGTGTGCACAGCTCTTGAGCCTCTCCAAATTCTGCTGATGTGCTGGATTACCAGAGAGAGCAGTGATTGTCCCTGTGGAGAGGAAGGGGCTGTCAATGTCACTGTGTCCTGTGGACCAGAGGTTGTGAGACATGTAATTATCATCTCTGCATCAGGAAGAGCTCACCTGTGCCTGCAGGTCCCTGTTTCCAGTGAGTTGTGAGTGATGTGCAGGGCAGTTTGGACCAGGAGCTCATGGCTTGGCTTGTGAAGGTCTGCAGGGCCCGTCTAGACTGATGGGTGGGAGAGAGCATCCGTGCTGTGAAGAGCATTCACCAGGGAGCATCTCCCGCTGCCAGCGCTTGTGTCTCATTGGGCTGGGCAGCCGGTGCCCACCAGAAGAACACGGGCAGATCGCTGCTGTTGCTGCAGGGTCCAGGACACCAGCACACAGAGGACATGGTTTATTGTGTGACCTGGATAGAGAGCTGGTTTCTGTGTTTGAGCTGTCCAGGTCACTGATGGTGTCCAGCAGCCACCCTGCCCTGTGCCCATTCCCCTCCCAGTTCTCTCCACTGCCTAACCCCAGTGCTTTTTCTCTCTCCCTCCTTCAGATGAGTCAGATTACCAGACTGAGTACGAGGAGGAAGTTCTGGACATCCAGAAGGATGATTACATCGATTTCGCACGCCACCAGGTTGAGGAAGACTCCGACTCGGTATGAGCAAATAAGCAGTGCAGACACTAAACGTGTGCTCAGCATGGTCAGGCCACTCCAGTGGTGCTGCGTGTGGCAGAACCAGGCCCTGCAGCACCGTGGCTTTGCTCCTGAGGTCAGTCAGGGCTGGAGAGTTGAGGCTGAGGGAGAGGAGCTGCAGCGAGGCTCTGGCTGGGTGTGGGGAAGGCAGCAGCAGAGGTGGACAGTGAAATAGCAGGAGGTGACAGACAGCTCGAGCTAAAGGAAACCCTCACTGGGTACAAGGGGAGGTGTTTCCCCATGAGCATGGCCAAGAGCTGCAAGAGGCTGTGTAGGGAGATGGTGGAAACTCCGTCCTTGCAAGTACTTGAAAACCAGACCTGCCCTGAAGAGCCAGATCTGGCACTAAGAGTTCACCCTGCTTAGACCAGGACATTGTCTTACACCTTCTAGAGGTCCCTTCCAAGGTGGTTGGTTCTGTGGGACATCAGGTCCACCCAGAGGAAACCTGCCCTCTGAGCCAGACTTCACACCATGTGGCACAGCCTGAGAACAACGCTTGGGAGGTTGTGAGGCTGCTCTTACTCCAGCTCAAGAGGTCCACAGGGTTAACGGGTGAAGCTGCCTGTTGGGTTGGACAGGAACAGCTTCTCAGTGGGAGCATGTGAATGGTTTGTGAGGGGACCTTAAAGCTCCTCCAGCTCCAACCCCTGCCACGGGCAGGGACACCTTCCACTAGAGCAGCTTGCTCCAAGCCCCTGTGTCCAACCTGGCCTTGAACACTGCCAGGGATGGGGCAGCCACAGCTTCTCTGGGCACCCTGTGCCAGCGCCTCAGCACCCTCACAGGGAAGAGCTTCTGCCTAAGAGCTCATCTCAGTCTCCCCTCTGGCAGGTTAAAGAGTGGAGGGTGTCCCTGCCCATGGCAGGGGGTTAAAACTGGGTGAGCTTTAGGGGTCCCTTCCAACCCAAAGCAGTCTGTATGATTCTGTAAGATCCTGGCTTGGGCAGCTGCCCATGAGAGGATGTGAGGTGGCTTCTGTTATTGAGTGAGGAGCTGGAGGGATGGTGCAAAGATCATGTTTGTTGGGCTGATTCCCAGTGGGTGATGGTTGGTGGATGGGAAGAGCACAGATGTTATCCAGCTCAGAGGGGATGCTAAAGGATTTGTGCTTCCTTTCTTTTTCCTCCTTCAGGATGAAGGGATGCAGCTGAGAAAGCGCAGGAGCCTCCCCAGTGCTGACAGCCAGGCAAGCAGCACGGGAGAGCAGGAGTAGTGCTCGGGATAGAGCCGAGTGCCGCCTCCCATCCCACCTCCAGCAGCTCTCTTTATTTATTAACTGTTTAAAGCAACCAAACCACTGCTATAGTTGAAATTAAGCTTGTGTCCTTCTCCAGACAGGGTTTGGGGCATTCAGCTGCCAGCTCTGAGCACAGATCGTGCCCCATCCCTTTGGTGAAGGGTGGCTGACATGGGCCGTGCTGCCTGTGCAGGTGCTTGTGGAGCAGCTGGTGGTTCATCACTCTGAGATGGGCAGAGGGGGAACGTGCAGTTGGATGCTGCCTTGAGTCCTGCTGCTGTATATTCCAGTCGCTGTTTTTACTGTGAAGGCCCAAAGAATGACAGGATATTAACTGACCATGTTCAGAAATGGGATATTATCCATGTGTGAAAAGGCTGGAGCAGCAGCAGAGACAGGGAGAGGTTTGCAGGTCACTTTCTTTTCATCCAGATCAGATAACTGTAGTTAACTCCTCAGTGACTCAGCCCCGAGCAGCTCTGGCAGCAGCCAGCCTCCGAGTATTGCTCTTGTATAAACTTAAGAAATGAATTGATGTGAACAGGAACTATAGAGCCTGTATCCCTGAGCCACCAGCAGGACACTCACTGACACTTCATGGAGCTGACACAGGTAGCTCTGGAATCACAAGTGGCTGTAATTGCCCTGTGAAATAAAGTTCTTTTGGATTGAAGTGTCTGTGTGGTTCTGTGCGTTGGGTCCCACAAAGAGACTTGTCAACAGCTGAGAGCGCGGCTCTGTTGGGTCAGACCTGCAGAGGAACACGTGTGGCTTCCATCCCCTGACTCCAGCAGGAGGCACTTGGATGGCCAAGCTCTGGCATCTCCAGTGCCCTCCCCTGCCGAGGGCTGCAGGGCTGACGTGAGCTGGGCCATTTCATAAGTCCCAGCACTTGCTGCTCTTGTCTCATGTCTGCCACTGCCGGCAGCTCCACTTGGCTGTGTATCGGAGCCCTTCTGCTCAGCACAGCTCCGGGTGCTGCTGCTGGAGGGGGTTTGTCATCCAGCCCTAGCACTGAGACACCGCAGCGATGCCTCCAGGCGTGAGCAGGGCTGGGCTGTGCCACTTGGAGGCCAGAAACGTGTTTGGTGGCAGCAGCAGGGGCTGTGGTGGTTGTGAGCACTGCAAAGTGTGACCTGCCTGTTTGCCCTCCTCTCACAACAGAGCCTTGCCTCTCCCTGCCCTGCATCAGGTTTCCTCTGTGGTGCCTGTGGATGTTCAGCCTTTACCCAGGGAGGCCCTTTCTTCATGTGGCAGAGCCTCAGGTCAGGGTTGTCTTCACAGAGGGACCCAGCTCCCGGCCCATCCAGAAGCAGTGGAAGTGATCCATGACTGTCACCCAGACCAGGCGGGTCCTGAGGCAGGTTTTGGTTAAGGCCATTGTGCAGCGCGGGCTGCAGCTGCGGGAGGCTGTTCCCTGCGATCGGAAAGAATTAATTCTCACAAAGCAAACTTGAACCTGGCTTTTGCAGAGTGAGTGGAGCCGCGGGGGCTCTGTGCAGCACAGGCTGGCTGCTGGGCTGGAGCGGTTCCCTTCCCATTGAGGCTGGATACGGGGTGAGTTGGTGCCTGCAACGGGACAAGCCTGGGGAGCTGGGGAGCGAGCAGAGGTGAGCACCCACGTTAGGGCTGTGCTGAGCTGCTCTGGGCACGTCTCCTGCAGCAGCAGCACCGTTTCGGGCTCTGATCCTGCTGAGGCAGCTCTGAGCCCCTCAGGGTCTGTGTTACCGGTGGTTACAGAGCAGGAGCCTTCCCCTGGGAAACAGAATGGGGCTGGAGTAGACTAAACCCTAGAGATGACCGAGGTCCTTCTACCAAGCCCATCCCAGGGCTTGAACACCGCCAAGGATGGAGCATTCACAGCTTCCCTGGGCAACCCATTCCAGTGCCTCACCACCCTTACAGTAAAGAACTTCTTCCTTAGATCCAATCTTGGAGGTTTCACGTGAGGCCTTCGAAGGACACATGTGAAAACTAAAGTGCCTTCAGCACCAGCTGGATGAGGCCTCCTGGTGATGGGCAGGTTCTTGTTTGTCAGCCACCTGCATTGCGCT
The DNA here is from genome assembly GCF_963264785.1 of Psittacula echo. Classification (NCBI taxonomy): domain Eukaryota; kingdom Metazoa; phylum Chordata; class Aves; order Psittaciformes; family Psittacidae; genus Psittacula; species Psittacula echo. Next base: position 10,160,626 of record NC_137752.1, on the reverse strand, counting down.
TCCCACAGCAGCGACCGGGTCTGCTCCTTCCCTTTGCCAGCTGCTGGGCAGGATGGGTACCACCGGTTGCCTTGCAGAGGATGATGGCTCCGTCAGCCTGAACCCAGCTCTTGCGTTGCTCTGTGCTGTTCCAGGAGGTCTCTTCTCCTCTGCTCAAGCGGGTAACTCATTCCCGAGTTGTGGATTCCAGCTCCAAGCTTCCCAGCAGCCAGATTTGCTCCTGGAGCCGGGTAGAGCTGCTGGGCTGGTGGCTGCACTGGTTGAAGGAGTCACAGCAAAACTGATCTCCTGGGGTGCTAATGAGAGCCTCTGCTTGCTCTAGGCCTTGTTCCACATGGAAATGGGGCTTAGCTCAGACGTGTGAAGGCAGAAGATAACCTGTGATGTGAGGCTGGAAGTCTCTGTTAAACAACTGACCAGAACTCCCCCCCCGAGCTGCATTCCCCATTCCCCATAGTTGAGCCCTGGACAGGGAACAGCCTCCTCCAGAGCAATGGAAAACAGTGAGGGTACAACTTTAAAGCAAAGCTCTTGTCCCACCTTGCTTTGCTGTGGTCATGGCCTGCCCAGCGCCCGCTCGGCCTGTGCAGGGTCCTGTTGGTTCGGTCCGGCCCCATCCTGCACTTACACCCAGTGCATCCCAATGGTCCTGCTGATCTGTGCTTGGGGGTTTTACGCAGTCCCTGCTCCCTTGGAGACCCAGCCCTGTGCCAAGGAGTCACTGCCGGTCACCGCTCTGCACCTCGGCTCTCCAGTGATGCTCCCATTGCTGCTTGCTGTAAACGAGCAGGAGGAGGTGGTTTGGAGGAGCCCATTGGCCTTTCCTGCTGTCCTGGTGCCTGCTGGGTGCTGGCTTCAGCTGGAAGCACCCCTGAAGCAGGAAGTCTGCCCACAGCTGGGTGAATCCAGCCTCGCTGAGGCCTGAAGGTTTCATCACGGGTGCAGAGGACACAGAGCTTCTTCCTGCAATCAGCCTGATGCCAGCCAAGGCCAAACATGAAGCGGGATCGGAGCAAGGTCCTGAGAGCAGTGACTGTGAGCAGCAGCTGTGGTGGGAAAGGTTCCCTTAAAGCCATTGTCTGATGGTTGCCCATTGCAGGGGTAAAGCCTTGACTGAGCTTTCATCCATTTCAGATGGATGTGCAGCAGGACAAGCTTAACCAGGGCTGAGCCCCTACAACAGAGAAGCTGTGGCTGCCCCATCCCTGGCAGTGTTCAAGGCCAGGTTGGACACAGGGGCTTGGAGCAAGCTGCTCTAGTGGAAGGTGCCCCTGCCCGTGGCAGGGATTGGAGCTGGAGGAGCTTTAAGGTCCCTTCCAACACAAACCAGGCTGGGATGTAGCTGCTTTGTTACCATGGCCCCATGAGCTGTTGAGCTCCTGGCACCAGCACCGGTGGGGTTTGGGATGGACAAACCACTGTTGCCCACGGAAACCCTCTGTCCAAGCCCTTCCCGGGCAGGGGCAGGGCTCTGTGCTGTGCTGTGGGGCCCTGGCTCATGCGGGGCCGTTTGTGATGGCTCCCGCTGTGGATGCTCAGGTTTGTGCCCATGTGGAGCCGGTTGTGCCCCTGCAGCCCCCGGGCCGTGCGGTGCAGGCAGGAGCGGGGCTGCGGCAGGGCCCTGCGCTGCTCCTTGCCAAGCAGACGTCATCCTCCCTGCGTGTTCGCTCCAGAACTAAGCTCATCCTATTTACTCGTGCTTCCCTGACCCCGCAACGTGCGAGCTTCCCTGCGTGCCGCCTGAGGACTGCTTCAGCTGCCGAGATGCGGGGGCTTTGCTGTGCCTCTGGGCTCCATTTGTGTGGCTGTGAGTAAGAGCTGGAAATAAAACCAGCACAGGAGAAACACAGCAAATGCTTTCCCCTCCCGCAGGGCTCCGCGAGGCCGGGCTGAGCCCATGGCGCTGCCGCCCTACGGGAAACAGCCACAGGATGCGAGGTGCCACCATGGGACCATGGATCCAGAGCAGGAGCCTTTGGGGTTGTTGAGGTGATGTTTGGTGAAGGTGATTTTGTGATGGGGCTTTTGGTGGTGCCGGAGCACAGACTCCCACCAGCATCCTCCCTGACTGATGGGCACTCCTGCTCCCGTCAGGCTGCTGGGGTTTATATCCGTGCTCCTTGTCCCCATCCCCTCCTTTGGGTCAAGGGGGGTCTGACTCCTTTTTCCCAATGGCCCTAATTTGGGTTAGGATACGGACACCTTCCACTACAGCAGCTTGCTCCAAGCCCCTGTGTCCAACCTGGCCTTGAACACTGCCAGGGATGGGGCAGCCACAGTTCTCTGGGCACCCTGGGCCAGCGCCTCAGCACCCTCACAGGGAAGAGCTTCTGCCTAAGAGCTCATCTCAGTCTCCCCTCTGGCAGGTTAAAGCCATTCCCCTTGGCCTGTCCCTACAGGCCCTTGTCCCAAGCCCCTCTCCAGGTTTCCTGCAGCCCCTTTAGGCACTGGAGCTGCTCTAAGGTCTCCCCTTCAGGAGCCTTCTCTTCTCCAGCTCTCTCAGCCTGGCTGAATTGTTCCTGGACGCACTCCAGCCCCGAGCAGCGTTTCCAGGGCTGGGAATGCAGCTGGGGCTGAGCGTTACTTAGCACCAAGGTGCCATTTCCCAGGTAATTGGCTCTCGCTGGGGCCAGCACCAGCAGAGAGGGCTCTAATTGAGCCTCAAATCATCAGGGGGCTACAGCCAGGAATGTGCTTCCCATCAGGAAGCAGCCAGGCCTCCAGCTCTGGCAGTGCAGAGGTTTGTCCGTGAGGAGGGATGCTTCGGTCCAGTGTGGCCTCAGTACAGAACGAGCCCTCGGCCGGCACTGGACACCCCGGCACCAGGCAGGAGCCGGTGCCAGTGAGGGACGAACACTGGTGGTGCTGCTGGCAGTGCTATTCCTGGCACTCTTGGCTTTCCTGGCTCTGTCAGCGAGAGCAGGATTAGCTCCGCAGGCAATGCTGTCCTCGCAGGAGGAGCAGAGCTCTGTGACCGCACTCACGCGGTGCGGATTGTGGCTCAGGAGCAGCATCAAATGTGCATCCCTTTTAAATGTCCCAGAAACGACGCGTTTTAACTCGATGAAGGCACATGGGAGGGGATGTGCAGCCCCGCAGGGATGTGTCAGCAAGGCTGGGGCCATGCTTGAGCAGCCCTGATCTGCCTGCATGGTCCCGGGCACAAAGGGGTGAGCACTGTGCTCTGCTTGAGCACGTTCCTGCTGCCTGGGCCACTGCGGGTGCTCAGGGGTGACCCCAAACACCCCATTTGCCCCTGGTGTTGGCTGCCAGGGCGCTCTGTGCCCACCAGGCACAGGGAGCTCAGGTTGCTGGTACTGCCTGAGCCTGAGGCTTCATCCACATCCAATATAACCCCTTCACTCCACCTTGGACACGTGTGCATCCCCCTCCTCGTGGACTGAGTCCTGAACCTCCTTCCTCGCAGTGGCTTCCACGCTGCCTCAGGGCAGAGGCACTCGGTGGCTGCCATTTCCAGGAGAGGGGGTTCTGCTCTTGGAGTGGGGATGTGCCCAGGCTGGGCTGTGCGTTGGCTCTTGCTGGTTGGATGTGGTGAGAAGGACACGTGTGACGGCTCTGCTGTCCTTGGCTTTTTCATTCTGCTGCTTTCCCCTCTCCCGCTGGTGTGTGTCCGGATGTTGCTGCTGTCCCTCTCCCAATTTAGGCACTGAATTAACTGGAAGTGGCTGGTGGGTGACCTTTCCCCTTGCTGCAGAGCTGGGTGATGCTGGCCCCACTTGGGACCTCCCTGTTGCTGCTGCCCCGTGGCTCAATCACGGCACTAAGTCACTTGGGGGCTGTTAAATCCCACCCTCCACTTGCTTCCTTGCTGGAAATAGAAAGCTTTTAACAAAGCAAAGCTCAGAAAAGCTTTTAGAGCAGGGCTGGCAGTGAGGCACCCCTGGGACTCCAGGGTAATGAGGTGGGAAAGACCTGGTGGGCAGGAGGTTGTGCTGTGGATCTGTGCCTGGGCTGCAGGCAGGAATGCTGCTGGGGGCTGCCCATGGCCACCCTTGAGGCTCCTGCTGGGACATGTAACTGGTGGTGAAGGAGATTGTGGTCCCTGAAGGCAGAGGGGAGAGCTGAGCCATGCAGGGCTCGTTGGGCTGAGTGAGCCCCTTCCTGGGGCTCCTCTTCTGCAAGGAATGAACCTTCCAGCGCACTCCAAGTGTCAGGAAGGTTGAGAGCCCCAGAGCTGCTGGGCTGAGCTCCCTGCTGGAGCCATGGGCAGGGTGGACACCAGAGCCTCTGCAAGGACCACAAATCACAGCAGCTCCACTCCCCACCACCAAAGCTGGATGAGGCTCCACAGGGGCCCAGCCAATGTGGCTTGGATGGCTGGAAGCTGAGTTACTGAAAGCAACTCCCTTGGGGACCCAAATCCAAGCTGTGTCCACGGTGGCCTGGGACCTGCTGCTTTGGCAGGAGGCAAGGAAAGGCTGCAAGTCCCCATAGATCTGTGCCCGCCAGCGCCCTGCACATGTCCTGGCTCCCACAGGACCCTCCTCCTCCTCCCCAGAACCTGCACTGGGGTTGGCTCTGCTGATCCACAGGGATGCGAAACTCCCAGGGGAGCCATTCCCAGGGCTGCCAGCATCTGCCCCAGCACATGGCCAAGTGGGGACCCAGTGGGATGAGAGCTGTGCCGTGTTGTGCCGTGCCGTGTTGTGCTGTGCTGTGCCGTGCTGTGCTGTGCCGTGCTGTGCTCTGCCGTGTTGTGCTGTGCTGTGCTGTGCCGTGTTGTGCCGTGCCGTGTTGTGCTGTGCTCTGCCGTGTTGTGCTGTGCTCTGCCGTGTTGTGCTGTGCTGTGCCGTGCCGTGCTGTGCTGTGCTGTGCTGTGCTCTGCCGTGTTGTGCTGTGCTGTGCTGTGCTGTGCCGTGTTTTGCTGTGCTGTGCTGTGCCGTGCCGTGCCGTGCCGTGCTCTGCCGTGTTGTGCTGTGCTGTGCTGTGCCGTGCTGTGCTGTGCTGTGCCGTGTTTTGCTGTGCTGTGCTGTGCCGTGCTGTGCCGTGCTGTGCCGTGCTGTGCTGTGCCGTGTTTTGCTGTGCCGTGCTGTGCCGTGCTGTGCTGTGCCGTGTTTTGCTGTGCCGTGCTGTGCTGTGCCGTGTTTTGCTGTGCTGTGCCGTGCTGTGCTGTGCTGTGCCGTGTTTTGCTGTGCTGTGCCGTGCTGTGCTGTGCCGTGTTTTGCTGTGCCGTGCCGTGCTGTGCTGTGCTGTGCCGTGTTTTGCTGTGCTGTGCCGTGCTGTGCTGTGCTGTGCCGTGCTGTGCTGTGCCGTGTTTTGCTGTGCCGTGCTGTGCTGTGCCGTGTTTTGCTGTGCTGTGCCGTGCTGTGCTGTGCTGTGCCGTGTTTTGCTGTGCTGTGCCGTGCTGTGCTGTGCCGTGCTGTGCTGTGCTGTGCCGTGTTTTGCTGTGCTGTGCCGTGCTGTGCTGTGCCGTGCTGTGCTGTGCTGTGCCGTGTTTTGCTGTGCTGTGCTGTGCTGTGCTGTGCCGTGTTTTGCTGTGCTGTGCCGTGCTGTGCTGTGCCGTGCTGTGCTGTGCTGTGCCGTGTTTTGCTGTGCTGTGCCGTGCTGTGCTGTGCCGTGCTGTGCTGTGCTGTGCCGTGTTTTGCTGTGCCGTGCTGTGCCGTGCCGTGCCGTGCTGTGCTGTGCTGTGCCGTGCTGTGCTGTGCCGTGTTTTGCTGTGCTGTGCCGTGCCGTGCTGTGCTGTGCTTTCTTTGCTTTCCTTGCTTTGCCAATCTAGGTCACGCCATGAACCCCAGCGATGGTGACAGCTAAAAATACTCTGAGCTGAGCCGAGCGCTTCCCCGGCCCCTGAGAAGGGCCATGGCCTCACCGGGTCACACCTTGACCAGGAGATGCCCCAGTCCTGGCGGTCACCAGGCCCTTGTGCTGCTGGGGCCAGGGGTGATGTAGGAGCAGGTGATGCAAAAGCTGCTTCGGGGCTGCAGGTCCAGAACCCAGATGGAAAATGCCTCTGCTGGTGGTGTGAATGTCACCACGAGGCGACTTGCAGCCAGGCCCCTGCTCCGTGCAGAGACCCTCCCCTGAGCCTTGGGTGTCTCATCTCCAGCCTCCTCAGCAAACCCCATCAGCTCCCCTTTACTGTATTAAAAACCAGTGGCAGAAAGTAATTGCAGGGGGAGGGATGGAACCCAGGCCTGATGCAACAGCCCAGCAAACCCATTTGTTTCCTCTTGGGAGAGTGCTTTCGGTTTGGTGTCACGCTTTTGGAGGGTGCCAATAGGATGGGGATGAGTGGCCTGAAGTGTGCTGCTGGGTCCTGGTGCTGCTGTGAGATAGAGCTGGCAGTGGAGCCTGTCCCCAGCACCATGGCTGGCACCCCATGGGGTGTCTGCAGCTTGGGGAGCTCTGGGCAACCTGGTCTCATCAAAGTTCCCCTGCCCGTGGCAGGGGTTGGGACTGGATGAGCTCTAAGGTCCCTTCCAACCCAAACCAGGCTGGGATTCTACAACTTTGTCTCCTCTTTGGGACTTTGCCTGACTCCTCTGGGACCTCTCTTTTGGGACTGCAGAGAAGCTTGGCTGGGACAGTCCCCCTTTTCTCATCCTCTGCCTCCAGTTTCTGCACTTGGGGCCGTGTTGCTGCAGTGCTGCAAAAGCAACCGCCTCCAACTTGTGATGTCTCCATTTTTTGCATCCCATCTTTTCGGGCTGAAGCCCTTGCTCTGTTCCTGTTTGAAAGCTGCCCTATTTTACTACTGCCAAGCGAAATCGGGTTTGTGCACAGAAAGGATCCCAGTTGCTCTGTATAACTGCTGTCATCATCATTCACTGCCAGTCTGCTCCCAGCAGCTGTAGCAACTCTCAGCTGTGTTTTGTGCTCATTTCTCAACCAATGATGAAAACATTGATTAGTGTCAGGCTGGGACCAGCTCCTGCAGAACCCCTTTAAATCAGCTCTGTTTGCTGATGGCTCCTTGTTTTGGAGATGGGTTTGCAGCTCTCCATCCATTTAATGTGGGCTTCGTTGAGATTCTGTAGCACTAAATTTGTAATTAGGGTGTCATATGCTATCGAGTCAAACACCCTGCCAAAAGCTAAGCAAATAATGGCTATGTGGTAACCATGTGGTAACCTTTATCTACAAACGTGTCATTTTCTCAGAGGAGGAGATGAGGCTCATTTGACAAGACATGTTCCATTGCACCACACCGACGGTGTATTTTTAAGCCTTGAAGTCTGCATTAAATGAACCCTGTGTGTCCTCTCCACTTTCCAATCTCAGTGTCATGCTGGATGGAGCAGCTGTTAACCAGGGCCAGCACCACGTTAGCATCCTGCCCACCCTGGCATCTCCCCAGGCTTCAAGCCTGCTTGAGGTCCCTCAGGTGCTGATCACGCGGATCTCCTGATGTAGAAGCCCCACAGATGTCACCTCTGATGCTCTCAGCTGTTAGTAGAGCACAGAGTATTTACCATCCTCATGGCTTACAGTTCCGTCGTTCCTAGATGCAGCAGGGACGCAGAGAGCCTTGTCACTAGCAATGCACCTCCTGCAGCACCATCCAGCTGCAAACCCCCTGAGCAAAGCGGTGTCACTTTGACACTGGTCCTGCTCCAAGCAGGATGTTGGACTACAGATGCCTGAGGTTCCTCCTGACCAAAGTCTTTTTATGCTTCTCTAAGTTCAAGAAATGAACCTACAACATCATTAATGCTTCCTCTGTTCCTAATTTATTTAGTGAACCTCTTGCTGGCCGTGGCTTTGCCAGGCATGGATTTTCCTCTGCCTATTTACCCTCCTCTATCAATTTCTGTGCTTCATAGCTCACTGCAGTGATTGCTGCAGATGGATTAGTATCTATTACTTTCTTCCTCTTCATCTATATCATCATTTTGCTTGGGTTCAGGTTACTAACTCACGGGCTTTCAGCCAAAGTACATTTTCTTGACTCTGCAATATTTAGCTTACAAACAAAGGGGGTTCTTTCCTCTTCATTTCTCCTTTTAACAGTCACCACCTCTGTGAAGTTTGTGAAGCTGCTGGTTCCATGGGTGATGAAGTGTCCAGCAAGCCGTGCCGGGCCATGGGAGAGTTACATGGCCCCGTAGCACAATGGCAAAACAGCCTGGAGGAGCTGTGCTGAGACCATCACATCGGACCTGGTGCCCAAGGGGGGCTCTGCTCTGGATGGTCACATCCGATACAGCAGCTCTCCCCAAGCTGGAGCATCTCTGCTCTCCCTGGCAGCCTGTGCCCTTCCTTCACTATCCTTGAGCAGTTTTTCTTTAGGTCTAATCTGAATTTCCCCACCACCGTTTAACCCCATTGCTTCTTGCCCTGTCCTGCCTTCAGCCTTGTACATAACTGCAGTGCGTTTCTGTGGCTCCCCCCAGGTCTTTAATTTTCTGGGAAGGGCCATGAAGACGCTCCAGGGGCTGGAGAACCTTTCCTATGGAGCCAGGCTGAGAGAGCTGGGCTGGGTCAGCCTGGAGAAGAGAAGGCTCCTGAAGGGGAGACCTTAGAGCAGCTCCAGTGCCTAAAGGGGCTGCAGGAAACCTGGAGAGGGGCTTGGGACAAGGGCCTGTAGGGACAGGCCAAGGGGAATGGCTTGAACCTGCCAGAGGGGAGACTGAGATGAGCTCTTAGGCAGAAGCTCTTCCCTGTGAGGGTGCTGAGGCGCTGGCACAGGGTGCCCAGAGAAGCTGTGGCTGCCCCATCCCTGGCAGTGTTCAAGGCCAGGTTGGACACAGGGGCTTGGAGCAAGCTGCTCCAGTGGAAGGTGTCCCTGCCCATGGCAGGGGTTGGAGCTGGAGGAGCTTTAAGGTCCCTTCCAACCCAAACCAGGATGGAATTCTATGAATCTTCTCCCAGCATGAAATATCCACATTGTTGTTTCCATTGTTGTTTCAAATGTGCAAGGAAATGGTTTCATTTCTGTGCCCAGCACCTTTAGATACAGCAAGGTTTGGACACGGTGAGGGATACGGTTGGAGCAGAGCTTCAGGAGTGAGATGTTTATAGGGACACAGTCACACCAACTTTCCTTTGGTAGCAACATTTTTTCCTCCACCTTAAATATAATGCAGCCATTTCAAACTTCAGCTCGTCTTCTGCTGCGTGGTACCAATGTCAGGACAAAGTCAGACTGTTATTTTGCCAAAGAATGGAATACTGAGATGTGGATGGAGCACAGACTGAGTAATCACTGAATCATTGAGCAATCAATTACCATCAGATCTGATCCTGGAGCTGTTTCGGGAATCCTGACCTTGAGGAACCTCCATTGCAAGGGCCAAGTCCTCCACAGCTGCAGAATGTGCTGGGGACCCTGGGAGTAGAACCTGGCTCTGGTAGGTGCAGAATTGGTTTCCCTTCCCCAGGAGGGTGGTACTGTAAAGGAAAATGGCATCCTGGGGAACGGGAGCACCATCCAGCAAGAGGGTCTCAACTTGGCCAAGCAAAGTTGCTCTAGTGTAAGTGGCAGTTCTGCTTTGAGCAGGCAGCAGGACCAGAGCCCTTCAGAGAGTGTTCCCACCAGTGCTTAATCCACAAGAGGGGTGTGGAGCTGCTGGAGCGAAGCCAGAGGAGGCCATGGAGATGCTGCGAGGGCTGGAGCAGCTCTGCTCTGGAGCCAGGCTGAGATAGCTGGGCTGGGGCAGCCTGGAGAAGAGAAGGCTCCTGAAGGAGAGACCTGAGAGCAGCTCCAGTGCCTAAAGGGGCTGCAGGAAACCTGGAGAGGGGCTTTGGACAAGGGCCTGTAGGGACAGGCCAAGGGGAATGGCTTTAACCTGCCAGAGGGGAGACTGAGATGAGCTCTTAGGCAGAAGCTCTTCCCTGTGAGGGTGCTGAGGCGCTGGCACAGGGTGCCCAGAGAAGCTGTGGCTGCCCCATCCCTGGCAGTGTTCAAGGCCAGGTTGGACACAGGGGCTTGGAGCAAGCTGCTCTAGTGGAAGGTGTCCCTGCCCGTGGCAGGGGTTGGAGCTGGAGGAGCTTTAAGGTCCCTTCCAACACAAACCAGGATGGGATTCTATGAATCTTCTCCCAGCATGAAATATCCACATTGTTGTTTCCATTGTTCTAACAATTGGTTTTAATTACTCTAGTTTATTCTGAGAGACTGGCTTATGTCAATGTGATGCCACTAATTTAGCCAATAGCAATGAAACGGTGTTACCATCCTGCTCACATCCTCCCTCCTGCTACAGCCAGTGCTTGTTTCTCTTGTTTCTCCCCACCTGCTGTATCATTTTAAGAAAAAAAGAGGTTATAATCTTCTGCTGCTCTTGAACTGCCCACTCTCCTGTCAGCTCTCCTGACTCAGAAACGTGTCTCATCCAGAGCCTCCCTCTCCTGGGCAGAGCGAGCTCCCTCACAGGGATTTAGGAGCACAGTTCAGAAGTGATCCCCCCTAAGGGGATGAGCACAGATTACTGCAGTCCCCCGTGCTGGCCCTTTCCCTTCCTTTGGGCTCTTTGGCAGCTCCACTTGCCTCTATTGGTTTTGAACCACCAGCTCTGTGCACAGTTGCCCAGTATCGGTGCTCAGGCACTCCTGGGCTCAGTAAAGAGTCAGAAACCTGACTTGGCAGCAAGGGGCAAAGGCTTTCTGCTGGCACGAGATGGAGAGCAGGACTGGAGGGCCAGGAATGCAGGGGGTGGGAAGGAGCAACAGGGAATGCTCTGGCTGTGTTTGAGATGGAGTTTGGGAAAGGACAGGCAGATTTGAGAAAGGGCGGAAGGGTTTATACGGTTGGTGGGGTTGGACAGGCTGAGACATTGGGGCTGTTCAGCCTGGAGAAGAGAAGCTGCGTGGAGACCTCAGAGCAGCTTCCAGTGTCTCAAGGGGGCCTGCAAGGAGGCCCTTAAGTGCCTGAACAGTATTATCATTACTATCATTATTATTGCTACTGTTGGTACTTTATGAGTTGCTGTGCACTCATATTAACGAGGGTGTGCATGGAGTGAGTGTACCTGGCTCCAGTGTACCTGGCACAGGGCATGGCTTGCACCTAGAAAATTATTTCAGGCTTCTGGTGCCACGTTTGAAGGCAGGTTTGGTCAACGCTTCACGGTTCCAGCCCTCAGTCCTGAGCAGGCTTCCCATTTGCCATCAAATCTAACAAATAACTGGCATGGCTGAGTGGCGAGACATCTCTGTGGCTTGTGGGGGAGCTCTGTCTCCCGGCTGCTGGAATGTCAGTGAGACCTGGATGGAGCAGCCTTGCCAGGACAGAGCAGCTCAAGATTTCAGTCAGCACAGTAATAACTAATTGAGTGTATTTCAATCATGAGAGCCGCAGAAGGAAAGCAAACTCCACAGAGTAGAAGCAAATTGCATCTTAGGGTAATCTGAATGTGGGTAGATAATTAGGCTATATTTCATGGGAACATTTGCTGGGCAACATAATGAAAAGGCCAGCAACATAATTTTGTTTAAGTAGTGGGATGCCTCCCACCAGGGCCGTGCCAGTGCTGGTGCTGGTGCTGCACTGCAGCAGGAGCAGGGACAGGCACTGCCTGCCCAAAGGGGCTGCTGCATGATGGTGTGAAGCTGAACCTTGTCCTCCCTGCCCCTGATGTGTGCACAGAGAAAGCTGCTAAGGCTCCTGCACTGCTTGTGGCAAGAAGGTAGCAAAATAAATCCCACAGCCTCAGCACTTTCTCATAGGAGCAGCTCAGCTCTGGAGCCAGGCTGAGAGAGCTGGGCTGGTTCAGCCTGGAGAAAAGAAGGTTCCTTAAGTGGAGACCTTAGAGCAGCTCCAGTGCCTAAAGGGGCTGCAGGAAACCTGGAGAGGGGCTTGGGACAAGGGCCTGTAGGGACAGGCCAAGGGGAATGGCTTTAACCTGCCAGAGGGGAGACTGAGGTGAGCTCTTAGGCAGAAGCTCTTCCTTGTGAGGGTGCTGAGGCGCTGGCACAGGGTGCCCAGAGAAGCTGTGGCTGCCCCATCCCTGGCAGTGTTCAAGGCCAGGTTGGACACAGGGGCTTGGAGCAAGCTGCTCTAGTGGAAGGTGTCCCTGCCCGCGGCAGGGTTGGAGCTGGAGGAGCTTTAAGGTCCCTGCCAGCACAAACCAGGATGTGACTCTATGATCTCTGAAGAGCAGCCACAGCCAAGTCCATCAGGTTGCGCTTGCAGAGCCAGGCAGACCCAGGGCAGCCTAGTGCTACGCTGGGGAAGCCAGGCTGCTACCATTAAATCCAGTCTGGAAGAACTCCTGCTGTGAGTCACTGATCCAGCTCGGCAGGTCAGCGGGGCTGAGGGACACCTCTGTGGCTGGAGTTTGAGGAGAACACAGCCCGGCTGCCTGTGTTTGGGATACCGCCTCCTATGGGAAGTCCACAGAAAGCCCAGCCCAGGCAGCAGCAGTGCACAGTGCCCTCCAAGCCATGCTCATGCTAGGAGAGTGCACCAGCCCTCTGATCCCCCCAGACTGTAGCTATGCATGAGAAGTGAAGCTCCAAGGCTCTTTTCAACATTGTTTTCTCCAAATTTAGGATAGAAAGGCTCTGCTTTCCCACAACCTCCACCCCATGCTGAGCACAGATCCTCCCCTCTGAATCTCCAGTTTGGACCAGGGCTGCTTCTGGCTTGCTCTGCCAGGGACCTTGCTGCCTGGTGCAGGAGCAGACAGATAATATAAAATAACATTTGGCTTCTCCATAATGCTGGCAAAATGACATGATTTGAGAAGGTGCAGTGACTGAGGAGGGTGGTGCAGAGGGTTTAATCTTCAAGCATAGATAGTCCTGTGATCGGGGTCTAAGGGGTCTCAGTTCCCCTCCTGCCAGCACTATGCTCATTCACACGTCAGGGCTGGGACATGTCACATCACAGAAAGCAGGGCTGAGAGCCTGGATCCAGCCCTGATAATTACTGATAAGGTCTTTTCCTAAATATAGCTGGGGCTGAGTGCTTCATCCCAGCTGGTTCAGAAGAGGTGTTCATCTAGTGATCAGGACTCCCTTTGGGGCTGCATTTGAACAAGGTCTTGCTGTTGCCAAATGCTTGGCCATTTAAGAATGACTCTATTTAAATGAATTCACTCAAAGCAAACCCAAAATTCTTGGCTAACTCCAACTTGTTAGCTATTGCTATTGCTGCTGTGATGTATTGCCTAATTTTAATCACACCAGTGCTGGGAAAGTTATTTTCTTACAGTGCCTCATTAGAGTGAAGTTTCTAATCGATGAATTCAACAGCAACATCTTGAATTGACTAAACTGGCCAAGGGGGAAGGTGGTTAGATGATATCTGAGAGGCCTCTTGGGAGACCTTGAGCGTCCCAGTGCAGCTGGCCATAACTGTTGTCCTCAAACTCCTTCTGAACAGTAGCAGCAGATACAACCTGACAGCTCCTCCAGCTCCCCCACCACCTTCGGTGTAGCACCGTCTCTCAAGGCTGTTGTGACTTGTCAGAAGAGCTGACCTGAGACACCACAAATTACCCTGGTCTCAGTTTGGACCAAAGAAACTAAAGCCATCTCACATGGCTTGTGAAACGTCCTGCTCTGGCCTGGGTTTATGCTTCCTGTACTGCTGACTCCCTTCCTGTTACTGCCTGGGTTTGTACTCCCTCCAAAGCCAGTGAGCAGGGCGTGAGGCAGAAATGCAGCTTGTGGGGGTGATGTTCCGATGGACCTGGGAGATAAAGAGGACATTTCTGAGGATGAGAGTACTGTGCCATTGAGGATGAGAGTACTGTGCCATTGAAGCTGGGACTGCTTTTCTCCTATCTTTGTGTGCCTATCTTCATAATTATCTGCTCTGGATGTCCTGAGCCATTTTATTACGTAGTTCTTCACTATCATGCAGCCCTTGTAGAATTCTTTAGTGTCTCATGTATTGATGACCCTGTAGCATCAGCAGCAAGCTTTCTCACCTCTTGATTTTCAATTACTTTTCCAGATTATTTCTGATTACGCTGAAGTGAGCAGACCCCCAGCACAGGTCCCTGTGGGACTCCATTCAAGTCCCACCTCCTGTAGCTGTTGACAGGTACTCTTTGAGATTCTTTAACCAGTTATCCCAATATAGTCCTATATACAGAATTCAAAACCTATCTGTTAATCCCACGGTAGCTGCATTTCACTGACAGAGCTTTTGGGAATCTAGGCAGACTATACCCCATGCCTATTGACTCCTCTGAAGAGGTGTAACAGATTTATGAAGCATCCCTTTATTCATGAAAAGCACCTATTTTTTAATTCCCAGAATGTCCGATGTATCCAGCTGTGCACTAATCATATTCTTCATTACAATTTCTATCAGTTTGCCCAGGAGGGATCTCAGACTTCATGGTCTGTAATAACCCCAAACCCTTCCCATTTGTCACCTTGAAGCTCTCAGACACGGAGGCTGCATCAGGCAGTGATTACATGCTACAATTAAGTAATTAGACTGTTTCATCTCGGAGTTCCTGAGCACTCAGGTGAACCGGCTCAGCCCGGGGAATTTGCATTCTTTGCTTTGGCTATTTATTCCTCAACTTCAGCTGATGACACTTGAATACGAGCCAAAGCCAGTGCCATGTCCATATAAAGATGACTTCTGGCGCAGGACCTTCTCTGAGCTTTTCCTCACTGACTACAGATGAAAACTATTTCTTGTTGTTCTGTTCTGACCTTATCTCCTATGAACGCTCCTCTTGCACTGCAGCCAACTTCTGCCTCTCCAGCAGGCTTCCTGTGCTTGATGTGTTTGAAGAAGTATTTATTATTCTTTGCCTTTTGCAGAGTGTTCCTGTGACTGGTTTTGGCTTGCCTTATTTCTCCTTTTTGCATTTACATTGTCAGGATACATAGTTATTTTCTTGTTCAGGCAAAAATGGTTTTTCTAAGCATAAAAATAGTGGATCCTTAAAGTCAGAGAATCATCGGGCCTTCTCCTCTCAGGCTGATCTAACCAGGTCTAAGGTTCTGGGTTTTCCACTGGCAGATGTGCAGTTTGGTTTGACAGGATGCTGCTGCAATACCAGAGTTTTCAAGTGTGACACCTTTATATGGACAAAACTGATCATTGGCTGGATTAGTTTTGCCTGGACTGGGCTTTAGGATATTGCACCTTCACCAGTGGAAGGAGGGAAGCTTTTCTCTGTGTACCTATGGTTATTTAGGAAGCTGGTTTGGGCTGTGCTTCCCATGGATGACGTGAGCCCCACGAGGGGAGGTTTGGGGCTCAGGTGGAGGGTCGGCGCTCCCTGCCTGTCTCCTCAGCTGGTTTGCCTACGTGTGTGTCTGGAAGGCCTGTTGCCATGGAGAAGTGATGGGGAACAGTCTGCCTGGCTCGCCCGGCTTTTTTCTAGCACGAAGCAAAGGCATCTCTCCAGCTGTAATGAGCCAGAGGCCCACTGCCTCCTCTTCTGTGTCACATCAGGGCAAGCCAGACCCCCAGATACCTGGGAGAAACCCAAAGACAGGAAGGAAGTCCTAAATGAAGGTAGGGAAGGAGCAGGGAGCAAGAGAGGACACTGCAGGGAGATTGGCCAGTGATGGTTGGGTGCTATAGAGTGGTGGAGCCAGTTGCTTCTCAGGGGCACACAGATCAACAGGCAGTGGACACCTCTTGCAATAAGGGAAATTCCCATTAGATATGTGGAAAAAGTCCTTCACTGTGAGAGTGGTGCAGCCCTGGGGCACGGACTGGAGCAGTGGTGGCATCTCCACCCTTGGAGGACTTCAAAACCTACCTGGCCAAGCTCTGAGCAGCCCATGTGCCTTTGAAGTGAGCCATACACTGGGCTGGACCCTCCCCAGCCTCAAAGTATGAGACCTTGCCAGGGAATTCAAGAGTGGTTGCCCCATCCCTGGCAGTGCTCAAGGCCAGGTTGGACACAGGGGCTTGGAGCAAGCTGCTCTAGTGGAAGATGTCCCTGCCTGTGGCAGGGGTTGGAGCTGGGTGAGCGGTAAGGTCCCTTCCAACACAAACCACTCTATGGTTCTATGAACAGACAAGAAAGAGTTTGAAAGAGCTCCAAGAGGCACAAACGTGGCAGGGAGTGGTCTGAAAACAGACTGAAGGTGGAGGAATCCGTGCTTTTTAATTTTGGGAATTGACACTGCTGGACACTGCTTCCCTGGGACTGTAACTGCTGCATGGCTCAAGTGCTTTACAGGTTTTTTTAAGGTGCTCCCTAAAAATAGTCTAACTTTCTGTTGCAGAAACTCTTTGGTACATGACTGTGCAACAAAACCCAGGGCAGGGGGACAGGCATGAGTAGAAGTTTAATGGGAGTCACCTTCTGTGGGAAGAAATCCAATGCACTGGCGCTGGGTTTTGTACCTGAGAAATGTCACTGTGAGCAGCTTTGGGGGTTTCCAGGCAGATCTGGTGAGGATCACAGGGGTAGAGTACACTGGTCTGTCAGTTTGAGGGTTTTTTTGTCTGCATTTTTAAAGAACAGCATTTGCCACAACTGACAAAATATTTAAACATCAAAATAAAGAGCACTTCCCCCCTTTAATTACACAGCGAAAAAGGGGGGGAAGCATAGTCAAAGGCTCGGGCTGATCTTACTGTTCAAGTATTCCCATGCGTTTCTCATCTCCCTTCTCTTGTCTGTGTGTGCACCTCCAGATCGCCGTGTCTCAAAGCAGGGTGAAGCCTTTGTTTTGCACAAATGGCACTTTCTCCACTCACAGCCTGGGTGTAAGCGAAGATACGTTTCTGAAAGGTTGTTATTCATTATGGCCGATAAAATTCCAGCCGACGAGGTATTCACATCTCGCTCCTTGTGTCCACACGCACCAGGGCAGCTGGGTCCGTTACCCATCCTTTTTTATGCTCTCTACATGGATTACTGTGCTTTTCAATTTGTAGATTAATGGACCTAAGAGACTTAATTTGTTCAAATCCTCATGTGTTTTCTTGCAGGTTTGACTTTGGAGCCTATGAAAGACTATAGGAGAGAGAGGACTGAAGCTGTTCCCAAACTTTCGGTCTCTTCCATGCAGGGTCCCTGAAGGACAGCGATACATGAGCTTACGCTACACACAGCCTTTCCCAAGGTACAGACAGGACATGGTGTCTGCTTGTCTGTCACTGCCTCCTTCCCTGCCTCCTTCCTCAAAGCCTGGAGGAAGTTTAACTATGCACAAAACTTCTACCCTTCTGTCAAACATTGCTGAAGGTGTTGGCTCGGAATTCCTGGGATTCGTGTGCTCGCTTGCAGAGCCGGTGGTCACCGAGTGCTTGTTCTCTATAGGTTGTGAATATCGTATGAAAACCTGCTGCCACTCAGGTGCCCAAAAAGCAGATTTATAAAGCACTTTCCCAAAGCCAGGGTATCAAAACCTACATCCACAAAACTGATGTCAGGGCTGGAACCCCTCTGCTGTGAAGACAGGCTGAAGGCACTGGGATTGTTCAGATGCAGAAGAGGAGGCTCCGGGGAGATCCTCCTGCAGCCTGTCAATGTATAAAGGTTTGTAAGAAAGGTGGAGAAAGGCCTGGACAGGGGGAATGGCTTTAACCTGCCAGAGGGGAGACTGAGATGAGCTCTTAGGCAGAAGCTCTTCCCTGTGAGGGTGCTGAGGCGCTGGCACAGGGTGCCCAGAGAAGCTGTGGCTGCCCCATCCCTGGCAGTGTTCAAGGCCAGGTTGGACACAGGGGCTTGGAGCAAGCTGCTCCAGTGGAAGGGGTCCCTGCCCGTGGCAGGGGTTGGAGCTGGATGGGCTTTAAGGCCCCTTCCAACCACAGCAGTTCTGATTCTACAGACTGAAGCCTCTCTAAGGCCTGGCTGACAGAGCGGATGAGCAGCATTTGATGACCCCAGGGAAGGTGTTTGCCCTGGGAGGTGACACCATGGACAAAGCAGCGCATGGACAAACCGGTGGCGGACAACGGGCGTTGAGGCCATCCTTTAGAGCCACTGTGTTCATAACCTGCCGGCCCGACTCCTCTAACCGTGCCTTGTAACCGTGCCCACCCGCGGGTAGCGGGACCCGGCGCTGTGGAAAACGCCCTTCCCCGGGGTCGCCGCCGCGTCCCCTCAGGCGGGGCCGCCATGATGTCAGCGGGGAGAGGCGGGAGCCGCCGGCCAAATATAGCGGCGCTTCCTGGGCGGGGGGCGGTGCTCGGTACCGGCCTCCTGCCGCAGTCAATGAGCCGGCGGCGGCCGCGGCGGAGCGAGGCATCGGCCGGGGGCAGCGCGGCGGGGCGGGGGCGCCGCGGCATGGCGGGGCGCTGAGGGAGCGCGGCAGCGAGCGGCGGCGGGCCCCGGCACCCGGCCCCAGCGCGGCATGGGCAGCCGCGGGGTCCTGCGATGAGCGCTCCCCCGGCGGCTCCCCCCCGCGCGAATATGGGCACAGCCGTGTCCAAAAGGAAGACGCTGAGGAACGAGGCCATGTCGTCGGTGGCGGCTAAAGTGAGGTGGGTGCCGGGGACCCGGCGAGCTGGGGGGAAGGCCCCGAGCCCCGGCGGGCGGCTGCGGGCGCGACCCCGGCGCTTGTCCAGCGGGACAGAGAGCTCAGCCCCTGGGGCTGGGAGAGCTCGGAGGGACCCTGCGCCCGCGGGACGCCGCCGGTGCCCCCTCGATGGCTGCTGCGGTGCCCCCCGAAAGCAGCCGCCCTCTCGCTGGTGGCTGCGGGATCGCGGTCCCCCGCGCTCGGCGGACCCTCAGCCTCGGGAGGGGTGGTTTGTCTCCATAGGCGTCCCCGCTTCTCGCTGCCGGCCCGGCTAGCATCCCCGACAGGTTCGACTTGCTCGGGTGGCAAGGAGCGGGTCACAAGCGGATTTGTCAGGGCGGGATCTTTCCAATCTTGAGGAATCGGGAGCGCGGTCAGTTTGCTCGGTGGTTCCTCATCAGCTGGAATGCCATCTGTTTGTGTGTCCGAGGGCAAAGTCAGCCGCTGTCTGCAAGGGGGCTTGATCCTTTGACTGGAAAATGTACAGCGTGAAAGCCTGGAGCCAGCACACCTGCCCTCGCCGGCGGTGTCCCAGGCCACTATATAAGCCAGTTAAAAGATTTGAGTTCTGTACTGTACCTGTTAATTTGTATATTGCTTGTCCTACAGTGTAGCATTTCGTTATTGCCTGGGTCCCAATGCTTTTTAGTATCAAACATGGGAGATGCTCTAAGCCGTGTTTGCTGCTGGGTTGTGCTTAGGTTTAAAGCTATCGCTGATGAGCTTTGCCACAGTGCCCTTTGCCTAGAAAGGTGGACCCAACCCTTCTCCCACGCTGCGGTGCAAGTGTCACAGCCATCAGCGGGCACTATCTGGGGGCACTGGCGCAGGTTCCCAGCAGCACAGCCGTGCACAGGCGTAGGTCTGGCAGTGCCTCTATTAGATGTGGAGTGGCTCCTTGATAGCCCGATAAAAATGGGAAGAAATAAACTTTTTAGTTGCATTATGTAACGTCTCCTTTGTGTGAGACAAGATTGCATTAGAATAACCCAGAGTTGTGTGTAGGACTCGATCCGTGCTGCTGAGGGATCTCAGTCACCTCTCTGTGACTGTAACTCGGCATTACGGCATCTCTGCCATGCCGGGAGGAGACACAGTCTTGTGGCTGGAAGTGGAGAGATCCGAAGGTGTTTATATATTGCTGTCTGTTTGTGTTGTAAAGAAATCCATCCTTCAAAGTCTGGAGTGCCTCTGGAGGAAGCTGTCTGGGCAGAGCCTGGAACTTTTCCCCACTTTATGGTGCACCCTGTTCATACCCAGTACCGAAAACGTGAGCGCTTTCAATGGTGTTCAGAGATCTGGAAATGGGATTCCTTTTGGCAGATGTCAGCCAGGTGGATATACAGAAATGACACAAAACACACCATAACTGTTGTAATGGGGTGCTGGGAATAGGATTAGACAGCCAGTCACACACAAACATCATCCTGGGTAATCACCAAGATTTCCAACAGGAGTGTGGGTGTTTGGGAACGACTAACGTGTTTTGAATGCAATGATTTGTTAGCCTACACCAGGATGGGCAGATGCTACTCAAGTAGTATTAGCTGTGTAGAGTTCAGGAGGTGCCTCTGGGGTTCTGGTTTGCTACATACCTGCTGTAACTGCTGCCAGGCTGCTGCTTCTGTATGTGGGTGCTCCGAAGTGTCTCTTGGTGGTGTGAATTGTGGTGGTTTGACCAGAACAGTTAGCTGAGTGGACTTGGGCTCAGAAACATAAAGTCCTTAAGGAGCGTCTGGTCACATAATGCGTGGCACAGGAGAGGTGGTCTTATGTGTCTCCCCATTCATGCCCTGTGCTAGAAATGCCTAATCAAAAAAGCCTTTGGGGAGGACAGAGAACTGCTCCCTGCAGTGCCTCTGTGCATAGAGAACGTGCTGGTGGGGACAGGCACTGCCAGTGTGCCTCCACCCTGCCCCTCCAGGCACAGCTCAGTCCCTGCCTCGTGTGGTCTGAGCTACCGTTGGTATCATTCACAGCAGTGATGACCTGCTGAAAGGTTCCTCCTGGAGCACATCGCACGCAGCTCCTCTGCTCTGCCTCGTGTCCTCCTCCAGGTATCCCTCGTGTCCTTATCTTCCTTACCTACAGTGAGGACTCTGCAGGGCAGTAAGAGAAAGCTACAGAGAGAGCCTATTCTGCCCTTCCCAAGGGGGCTGGGGACTTGGATCCCTGTGTGGGCAGCACTGCTGTCATGATCAGGTCCCCGGTGGTTTCGTGTAGGCAGCTATGGGATCCTGATCTCATGCTGCAGGAGATGCCCTGGGATTGTCTCTCTGCGTCTCCTGAGCTCTGCCCTGTTCATATTTCTCCTGACTTTTCATTTAGAGAGAAAAATCATCTCCTGAAACTCACTGCAAGTCCAAGTGGCCACTAATGTGTATTTATTATGCATGGCTGGAGAGTGCGTGTGCATTTGACTGTCTTTCTGAGCAGGGAGCATCATTTGTTTGCTATCATGAATAGCGTGAGCTAAGCAGAAGGTGCAAGCTCCCTAGATTCTTGAACTAAAATCTCTGCAGAGCAACTCCTGTCCCAGGAGAAGCAATTAAGCTCCATGTAGTTTGTTGTGTGCTGGGTCTTTTAAACAGCCTCTCAAAACTAATGGCATAGTTGCTCTGTGCTAACATTGTGGAGAGCATCCACGATGCTGCCAGCTTTGGTCTCTGTAGTCTTGTCTTCTCCTGGGAGAGCTGCAGTGAACTGTGTATGGCACTGGGAAGGGACTGTGGCTCTGTGCTCTTGCTCTGATCACATTTCAAATGCTTGGATGTGAGATCTTGCTGTATCTCCTTCCTATGTGTGCTGGTTTTGCCTTGCAGCTCCTAGGGCAGGGATGACGCGGTTGTCCTTGAGCTGTGACCTTGGTGCTGCCCCTCTGCTGACAGTCCCAGGCTGCTGCAGGTTTGGGCTAGTGCAGGTTCTGTTCAGGCTCCTGGCCTGTGTGGTGCCTGATACACACTCCCCGGTTTTCCTAGCACACTTTGAAGGGCATAGATTAACCAAAACCAGTAGAAATGGGCTCTCTTTGTCCTTGCTGCCTTGACGCCTACAGAACAATACTGGCACCCCTAATGTGGCAAAAAGTCTGTCCTTTCCTGCAGCGCTGCTTTGTGTTGTGCTGCCCTATGGGTTTTCTTTGGGAGCAGACAGACATGAGACTTGTGCTCGCGTGTTCCAGAACCGTCTCTGTGTGCTATAGTTAGCACAAGAAATACTGGAGTTGAAAGCGTGGTTCATCCTGCCCAATTTCAGGACTTTGGTGTCTAGTCCAAGGTACCCCACAGAGAGATGAGAATTTGGTCTCACTCCTTCTCTGTGGACTAGAGAGTGGATTTAAACAGGGCCACCAAGTGTTAGTTGCTGTGAAAGGGTAAATCTTGCACTGACAAATGCTGGGGTACTTCAATGCGTTCCTTATTCCAGGTTTCTTGAGCAATTTTGGCCTTAGGCTGGGGTTCTTCGTGGAGTCTGGATTCTTTTTCCCACTTGTCAGTTTTCCTGTGAGTGGTATGAACTCTTATGCTTTGGTTACCTTCTTTTAATTTCTGCTGGCTCCATCCTCTCTCCTCCTGTCGAAGATTTGAGTAGAAATTCTCCCAGAACTGTGGGGTCTTTGGCTTAAAGCTCCGTTGCTGACATCAGATTTCCCTTTCCTGAGAGCGAGAATTTGCAATTCTAACATTTAGCATTAATTTTTCCAGCTACCATCTCCCTGCACAGATATTTCAGACAACTGGTTTTTGTCAGGGTATGGTTACTATCAGGTTTAAACAACGTAGGTGTCAGCAGTCTTTAGTGACGGACCTGTTACCTGTGGATGTGCTGGCAGTGTTCCCATCCCTGCTTAGAGACAGAGGAGGATTGCTGCTGTAGGAGGACGTAGGTCCTGATGATGCAGGAGGTCTTTTCTCTCCTGGTTTCCTGAGGTGCAGCGCTGTCAGATGCTGTCACAACAGATTCCTGCTGCAGCTCCTCTGGGCATTGCTTCTGAAGGAACACAGGAAGGTGGTGGGTGTTCTTTATTTTTCCATATAGTGCTCCTGAACAGTCCAGGTTTTGCTTACCTTGCTGCTCTGCTCTAAATGGAGTTATCTCAGGTCTTTCCTGGATCTCTGAGTATTTCAGTACTCATTTCTTCACTCGGTTCAGTGTCAGTTTGGTGGATTGCATGTATTTGTGTGCATTAGTTTCTTGTAGCTGCTAGTAGGCATTGAGGCCCCTTTTATCCTGCTGATGTGATTGTTTCAGACACATGATGGCTATTCCATGCTAATCACATTGTCACTGAGATCTTTGTTAGTAACAAAGCAGCTTCCTTCCTTCTAGCGATGTCAGCCAACTTTTCTTTCAGACCTGAGTCCAGCTTTGACATCTAATGCCCAGTGAGTACTGAGGAGTGCCCTCAGAAGGGCAGCTGCGTGTGCTCCCATCCCAGCCTCCGCATTCCTGAAGCCATGCTGGTGGAGAAGCTGGTGGTGTTTTCTCTGAGGCAGCAGCAGTGCTGTCTTCACTGGTTAGACTCCATAGCACAGCATACTGAGGCTGTGGTGCCTGGTTGACGTCCTTTTGTTAAATCTGGCCGTGCTGACTGTGTAACGTGCAGATCTGATCTGCCACTAAATAGAAACCCTCTCTCTAGATGAGTCAGGGCTAAACTTGTCACGTTGTCAGCTGATTGCTTTTGGTCCTACCTGCTCATTGGTATGCAGCTCTTGCAGTGTCATACACTCAGGGTTATAGCTCATCTGCCCCTGTATGTGTGAGGCACCTTGTACTTCATCACATTTATGTGAAACAAGTCTTTGTTTTTTAATCTCTTGCCAGTTAAATTATCCTGATGTGTCTCCGCTCTGAGCGTACTCGAAGCATTTTCTGCCAAGTGTCTTCAGACCACTTGGTGGGACTTAAACTGCGATAGCGGAGGCAAAACTGAGCTGGGAGTTTTGTGACTTGTGTTAACAGTGTGTTGTAAGAAAGAAATAGCAAAGAATGGGATGAATAGGGCACTGCCATCTGTTTGTCTTTGGCTCTGGCTTTATTTTGATCAAGTCAGTGGCTACCAAGGAGAAGGGGTGAATGGCATGATAACAATACGGGCAGATGCTGGTAAACTGGGGTGACTGTGAGCACAGTGAGGGAGGAGAAGGGACATGAAAGGCTTGGCAAGGGGAGGCCAGGCATGAGGAGTTAGCGTGGCCAGCAGAGTCCCCTTGGCAAAGGGCATGTGTGGACATCTGTGGGAGATGAGCTGAGGCCCAGCCAAGGAGAAGCTGATGGCACTGGGGAAGCAGGAACGTAGAAGGAAACCACTGAGATAGCAGGCAGAAATTTAGCCTGAGTTTGCAGTGTAATTGGCTGGAAAACCCTCATGGCACCTTGTGCTGTGCAGGCCTCATTGCCTTATTAGCTGTCACTGGATAACTGGGATCAAGCGTTCACATTCGTCTGCTCTTGGCTTGGCCTGCAGCGTTGGAGAGCAGTGGAAGTGGCAGTGACGCAACTGCAGGTCTAGCCTGGGCAGGCAGCAGTGGCTTTGAGTGGTTCTGTGCTCTGCCACTGTGCTTCTGCCTGCAAGGAGAGGTCTGAGTATCCCCTGGGCTCTGGGAGCTCTGGTTTTACCCTCCTACCTCATCTGCTTGGGGCAACAGGAGCGTGAGGTTACAGACACTGCAGCACCTCCAAACTCAGGCTCTCATACTGAGTGGCACTGTTTTCACCGTGGAAGAAGGTGGGGTGGAGGGTGGCCGTGCTTCTCTCTGATTCCATGCTAGCTCTTTGCACTTCGGGTCTTAGGAAGTACTTGGTACTAATTTTTGAGCCTGTGGTTTGCAAGCTAAGGGCAAACACTGGTTCTGATTTTAGGCAGGCAGATCAGCTTCAAGCATTGGCAGAGATGAGTCGAGAGAATGACAGCTGAGCTAACATGCTCTTGGAGCTTCTGAACTAGTTACAGACTATATTTTGTCATCGTATTTCAGTGTTCTTTGTGTAAATCTCCATGTTCTCTCCCTGATAATTTACCTGAGAACTTTCTCATTGTTATTTTCTCTACATGGAATGACTGCTGATGGACAGAGAAGCTTCAAAGTCTTTCCCAGCGGTGTAAGTGCCCTGTTTGTGAATGGTTTTGGTGATGACTTGCAGGGACAGATGTTTCTATGGGAAGCCTTGGAGTCCCAGAAGCGTTGGTGGAAAAGATATTGGAAGTCTTGAGCACAGCCATCTGCTCACAAGGCTGTTGCCAGTGCAGTGTGAGATCAGCTGTGGCTTTGGATGAGCCTTAAACCACCTCTAAGATGCAGTGGAGGAGTAGCTCAGGAGTGCTCTTACAGCTGCATAGTGTGATGTTAGAACCGTAGGATCATAGAATTATTTAGGTTGGAAAAGATCCTTAAGATCATCAAGTCCAACTGTAAACCTGAATGCTGCCAAGCCCGCCGCTAACCCATGTCCCTAAGCACCACATCTACACCTCCAGGAATGGTGACTCAAATACCTTCAGGCATGGCGACTCTTCCACTTTCCTGAAGTTGCCGCCCTCCAGCTCCCAACTTTACACATGTGTGTTGCCCCAGGACCAAGTCCTGCTTTTTGCCCAGGCAGAAAGGTGGTGGGTGAAGGAACATCCATGAGGTGCTTGTCCTCCTGTATGGGTGAGCCATGATGGTCATCCCTTTGTTCTCCGTAGTGAGGATTGTGTGCCAATTGTACAGCTCTCCCATGTGACAGAGCCCCTGTGTGACCATCTCTGGGGGTGCTTAGGCACCAAGGAAGACAGTTGGGGCAACTCCTACCCCAGTGTCTAAAGGCACAACCTAGTACTGGACAGGCAAGAATCTGCATACAGCAAAGCCTTGGTACTGTGTGTTAGCCTGTCACGACACAGCAGCTTGAACCCATCACAGCACAGCAGGTTGAATCCGTCACTGCACAGCAGGTTGAACCCGTCACGACACAGCAGGTTGAACCTTGCTTCTCACACAGCTCCAGCTGTGCTGCTCTAAAGCGTTTTGCATTTGGCTGTGCTGAAATTTAGTCCCAGGGAGATTAAATCACTCTTTCCTCATGGTTCATATTGATCCCGTGTTGTTGGCTGTGGATGACAAATGGACTTCCCACTCCTTCCAGCCCTCGTTGCTCTGGGAGGTACGTTGTAGCTTAGTTAATCTTTTCCCATTGGAAAGAGGCGTATAAAAGCAGTGGGGGGAAATCCTGGTGACACAAATTGGGATGTGCTGCTGGATTGGGTAGCAAAGCAGAAGAGGATTGCAGAAGGTTGTTTTGGAGGTCAAAGCCATTTTCCACTTTGATGTCTTATAGCTGTTACGAGCATAGCCTGTTGTGGAAGCTTGAGCTGGAGAGGAATGTTCAGAGGTTGAGCACCTCTGAAGGAGGAGGACAGTGGATGTGATGCCTTGCTATGTCTTCTCCTGTTGCAGTCTTTGTGTCCTCTCCCAGCAGATGCTGTTGTGCTTGAAGGCTGAGTGCCTGGCTGCTGGCTTTTGTTGGCTTGGCTTGCCAGGAAGGTCAGTGGCTGGTTTGTGTCCTGGATCGTCCATGGGCAAATATCACTCTGCTTGTGGTGCTACTGACTTTGGGGAGATTGTTCTAAAGCCTGGGGAAGTGGATGGCTGGATAAAAGCTGGTATTAACTCTCAGATCACACATCTGTTGGATGCAGGAGAACAAGCACAGCAGCAAATGCCCTGCAATAGGAGCCTGAAGACTGTATTTACTGTAGAGCAGGGAATGCATGCCTTGACCAAGGATGCCTTTCCTGTGTGGGTAGCAAGCTTTTTCCTGGTTGGAATATTCATAGGTTTGCTCTCTGACGTAGGCCCCTGATGTGTGATAAGGGTTGCGCTCACCCTGCCTGGTTGATGCTTAATATATTGCAGTCAACTTCCAGTCATCCATGGGACCTGAATCATCAGAGAGCCAAGGATGGCTTTTCTGGGGTGTTGTGGGGCCTCTCAAATCAGGTGTCCAAATGCTGATGTAGTTGGTGCTTGAGCACTTAGGGTTAAGGTAGGTAAAATGGGTATTGGTAGTTATGATGGCTCACAGATAGGAGCATTCAGAACTGGAATAGAAGGCTGGGGTGATGGTTGGGGCTGGGCTGGAGATACCTTCTTTCTTGGGCTGCCAGAAGGGATTTAGCCTATGTGTATCACAGAAACAAGGCCAAGTTTAATGCAGGTGCATTTCAATGGTTTTTAACAGAGAAGCTGAAAACTAAAATAGTCCTGGGCTTTGTTGTCCAACTGTGGTTACCCTTTTGGTGTGTTTACCAGGAAGCCTCCCCTGCTATTACAGCATGTTTAAATTGGTGTCACCAAAGCTGAGAGAAAGGCTGCTGCAGGAGAACAGCAGTATATTGATAGTGAACTGTTCCTTCTTTCCTTGGCCTTTAATATTCATCTCTTTCTTTTTCTCCTTTGCTGCCTTCTGGGATGCTTGGACGTGCAGAGCAGCAAGGGCTTTTGGAGAATATCTTTCCCAAAACCATCCTGAAGGTAGAAACGGCTCAGGTAAGAGAACTGACATTGCTTATATCCTTATGTGCTTGCACCTATTGATTAATAGGCTTTCAAATGAAAGTGAATTTATTCATCATAAAGGGTTAGTGTGAGATCTCAGCAGGAGGAGTCACCCTGTAAATCAGTGAAGCCCTTGAGGAGAAAAGGCAGTTTCGTGACTCAGAGGTTGGGTGGGCTGTGGGAACGTGTTCAGTTGTAGTGAACAAGTGTCCTGTCATAAATCCACCCCTAGAGCTGATGTCCTTGGAAAACGTTTCAGCTGGGAAGGGAAAGACTGCACTGTACAAGGCATCTGCACTGCTTTGTCACTTCTAGGTCTTGCTTTCACTGGGAAATAAAAGTAGGTGAGTTATAGTGTCAACTGATGTGCTTGGGGTGTGTGCAGCAACCTGCCTTTGCTAGCAAAGGTAACATCTGGATTTATTCTAGGGTTTGCTTCAGCAGGGGTTAAAATGAGATTTGCTCTCTCTGGTTGAGGACACCAGCGTGTGCCAGCTAGTGTGTCACTATTTTATACGCAAGTATTGTCCCTATCAGCTTATGCTGACTTCTGCTTGATGGGCAAGAGAGCACAAGAGGAACTCACTTGACTTCTAACAGGCCTGTGCCTGGTGTGTGAGGAAAGAAAACATTTTGCAGACAATAAATTCACTATAAAACCTATAGAAAATCCCACAGAACCCACATAAAACCCTGTGTGAACAAGTAGCAGATTGTTCCCTAGCACTGAACTGTTTTGCCAGGGGTAACAGTTTTAAATAGAACATAATTTAGAGTCATGTTACCATTTAATGTAAATTGTCTGTGTGCTTAAACCTCTGCAGGCAGGGAATGCCTCTTCTGAGAGAGCAAGCCCAATCCCACCAGCCTTTGGCAGGCAGCTGAATGAATCTCTGCCTTTTCTCTTGGATCTAATGACCTTCAAGTTATCCTTGGCTGGGTTGTGCTGCCTTTAGGAATGGAAGGGCTTTCAAACAATGTACTGCAGTTTTCCTTGATTTTCATTCAGACATGAGAACTCCAGTGACACATTACTTCCAAGATTTAGTCTAAGAACAACCCATTGTGGTAGGAAGGGAAGGGTAGAAAAAGGCTGGGGTTTAATGCAGTGGAGGTGAGGTGCCTGAGGCAGAGGGAGGAAAGGGATTGGACAGGCAGTGCAGGACAGGCTGGGCAGGTCCCAGGAGGCCGGGCAGAAGTGTTCTTCATCATGGCCATTTCTGTAGCTGCTTCTCTGAGCTGAACTCTTTGTTGATGCTTTTCTGCACAACCCCAGGTGCCAGGAAGAAATTTCGTTCTTCCCTGTGAGGGTGCTGAGGCGCTGGCACAGGGTGCCCAGAGAAGCTGTGGCTGCCCCATCCCTGGCAGTGTTCAAGGCCTGAGACCTGTGGAACCCTGATCAAAGCCAAGGAGTAGGACCCTCTGTCATGCGCACTTACACAGCTGTCCTTTTACTCACCCTTATGGTTGCTCCTAGTTGCTGGTTCCTCTCTTGACTATAGATAAGGAGAGCATGGGAGTGGAGCTGACGTGACAACACTACTGTTGGGCTCCCCTGACCAGTGCTTAAACCCACTCTGTGCTTGTACCCACTGCCCCCTTGGTGTATCAGGCTTGAGATCATACTTCAAGTGAATTTAGTTGCCATGGATAAGAATCAAGCAGCAAGCAGTACACATGGAATACACAGTCCTTATGGAGTCCTTAAGTATTGCCTTGGAAATAAAGTTTCCTAGAGATTACTGTAAATGTTTAAAGAGAAAAAAATAAGAATCCTCATTATTTAAGTAATCTTTTGCAGTCCTGCAGTGTATTTAACCCACTCTGTAACATTCCTTTATAGATAACCGGTAGGAAGGTTGCTGTCCTATAAAAATGTTGAGAGTAGAATATCTGGCTCCCTTTTATTCATCCCAGGAGTCCAATAGCAGAGGAACCAACTCTTTCCTTCCTCAGAAGTTCTGTATCTCTCAGTGTGGCTTTCACAAGCTTCTGAACACTTCACCTTTGGCTCAGCAGGGCGCTTAAGCTATAGGATGAGCTTTCATCCAGTGCCTGCAGTGAAACCAAGGAAGAGCCCCTTCTACATGACTTGAAGACATATCACATACATAGAAGTACCTGAATCTGCTCCAATTCATCAGAGAAGGGAGCAGGAGAGCAGCATTAGGGCTGTACCAGCCCACCAATATCCTGTAGTTAAATTCCTACTTGCATGTGTTGGTGGCTGAGGTCCAAGCTCAGCACACCGAGGAGCTGATTCCTCAAGTGCACATGCATCTCTGTTCACAGCACTCTGGGCTTTCACTAGGGGTGTCTTTACCTGCTGGGATGGGGCTGCTTTCCACTGTAATAACGCTGTCTACATGGATGCTCCCTGCACCGCCAGGAGACTGCAGCTGCGGTTAAGGCTCTAGCCTAAATGTGATTGGAAGGAGGCAGGCCTTGACTTCAGGAGTTTATAGTCAAGAAATAAAAGGATCTAAGAAAGGCTTAAAGTCATTGATGAATGCAATGAGGGAAAAGGGTTGTGTTCTTTGAGGAGCAGGAAGTTGGTGGAGCCATTGGTGGGACAGTGGAAACCTAAAAAGCTCCTCTTCTGCGGATCCAAGGAGCTGGAACCCTCCTCTCTCTCTGCAGATGACAATCCTCATGCAGAGAATGAGGGGGGTGTAAATCTTCAGGGTGCCAGTTCTGCTGCTGCGTTACCTGCTAATTCACCTCCTTGGCAGAAGGATGCAGAGCTGGAACTCCCCAGGCAGACACGGCAGATGCTGTCAGATGGACTCCCATGTGTACAGAGACTGCCTCAACTTCCTCTGCTTCTGCTGCACTTTGTTCTCTGAGGATCATCCATTTTGGTTCGACTCTTTTTGTCTTTAGAGTCCCCTGACTCCCAGGAAAGCAGATGCTGTAACAGCTTTTACATCCCCCCCTCTTACTTCACATTCCACAACTGATCAAAGAGCTTATTCTTCAGTGATAACTTTTACACCTCAGTCTATTTTCGGTGGCTCCTCTGGAGAGCCTGTGTGAGTGTGTGCGTCAGAATGCCTTTGAGATACTGGTGAAGAAGAACTACAGAGGGATTATGCATCAGCAGGATGGGCCAGCTGCCATGTCCAAGTGCTATAATGAGGGTGAGCTATCTGCAAGGCTTTGTTCACCTTCTGCTTGCAATAAAATCACAGTCTGTCTGTGTTCCACTCCCTTTGCTAGGGCAGTGGCTGTGGAATTGAACATCACCAGGAGGTGAGGAGGATTGCAGCATACTACGGGTGTACACATAGTAAGGAAAAGGTGAGGAGAGTATTTGTCGTTGGTTACAACTTCTGATTCTTCTTAATGTGAGGCCTGAGAACTTCATGGCTAAGAAACTCCGTGCCTATCCCTATGCAACTCCTCGATGGCTTGTTCTGGAGGAGGTTTTCCAGGCAACTGGGGAGTCCATTTACCTCTCCTCTGTTGCTTGGCTCACAGTGCACTGACCATGTTCTCTGAAGTTACAGCAGGGATGACAGCAATACACATTTGTCTTCTCTTTGCTTCCCTTCTTCCCCAGCTGCCTGCTGACAGGGTATGAGTTGCTGGCAGAGGATGATGGAATTGTTCTTTTGGCATCACTCTGATTTTTTTCTCCTGATCTTTAAGGTATTCTGAGGAACTAGAAAAAGGGAGGGTTGGACTCTGCTGCTGCCAGGACATGGATCTGTTAAGGGAGCTGGTGCTGAGGTGGTAATGCATCTCCTTCTCTTTTCCTGCCTCCATTCATTGCTGGCTTATTCATGCAGGCTTGAAGGTCTGGGAAGGTTCCCAAGAAGAGCACTCTCATGTTCAGCATTCATTCTGACTGCAGCACTGCTGCCAGAGTCCTCGCTGACCCTCACGGCTTTCTGGTATTTTCCAAAGCCTTTCCATCTTCTCTGTGGCATGGTTGTAGTGTAGGAGTGGGTGTCCCCTGGGACAGACCCGGAAGAAAGACAGGGAAAAGGGAAGTTGCAAATGGGAAGTGTAAGAAGGCTGCAGAGAGCAAAATACAAACATAGAAGAAATAATCACTCTGAGTCCCACCAGAGCTCATGGGGTGAGGAGTTTTGGACATTCCCAGTGTCTCCTTTTCACAGCACAGGTGTCAGAGGCCCCACAATAAGATACTGCTTTAGATTTCTTTATCTCCATATACTGGAACTGTGAGAGGAAAAAGATACGCGAAGCATGGGGCAGTGAAATGAGCAGTGACAGCAAGCAGAGCACTTGAGAAACTTCCACCTCTCAGGGGAAGCAGTGATGCACTCTGTGAGATGGGGTTCAGCACAAGGGTCCTTCACTGAGGAAAGGAAGGGAGCTGTGCTGGGGCTTTTTCCTGGTGTTTTTTATCAGGTAGTTTCTGCTTTGTTTGCCTGGGCTATTTGGAGGGCAGCTGGTGCTGCAGTGCTGGGGTTGCTGCTGTAGGATGTAGCACTGCTCTGCCTGCTGCAGGCTGGGGCTCTGGGTGACCTGCATGTGAAAGGCTGTGGAAGCAAAAGGAAGGGAAAGATCCCAGCCAGTGTGAGGTGTGCTTGGTGCTGCAGAGATGATGGGCCTTGGGCCAGAGCTGCCTGGCAGGTCTTGACCTAAATTCGCTGTGGTTCTTGCAGAATCAGCACGGCTGCTCTGACTGGTTTGCATCAGTACAGACCAAAGGGGATAGCTACCTGTAACTGGAAGAAGCTCAAAAGAAGTCGTCTTTGCTGCTTTTCTTTGGTTTTGCATAATGTTTCAGCCATTAATGAAAACACTGGGTGCAGAATGAGCGCTCCTGAGCTTCCCCAAGCCAAGTAGCAATGGGTAGTGGTGGTAGGACAAAAACATGTTTGCTGAGGCCACTGTGCCATGCACAGAGACTGCACCAAAGCAACCACTTGTGTTTGCATCCTGGGCTTCTGAAGCTTCCCAAGAGGGACTGCGAGTGCATGTGAGGGCAGGAGCTGTGAAATGGAGGAGGGTCCTGATGCTGCCAGGAGCTGACACAGGGCTGGAAAAACTGCAGCATGAGGCTTTGCAGGTGCTTCAGGCCACGCAAGGGACCTGTCAGCTGTGCTATAGGAAGACATGAAGAAAGGCTGCAGCTCTACAGTGCTTTAAGAGGAACCTTCAGTTTGCCACTGTGCACACTGCGGAGCTGCCAGTGCAGCCTGATTCAGGGTAAGCACCAAGTCTGTGTTTTCACTGTGGAAGCTGTTTGCCCTGTCCCCAGGGGGAACCCCAGCACTGTGCCTGGCCCGGCTCTTCCTATACCCTTGTGCTGGAGTGGTGTGGCTGCCCTTGAGCAATGGAGGTGGCCTTTCTAGAAAGAGCCTGTGCTCCAGAGGGGGTAGGACGAATTCAGGGCAGAGCAGGGGGTGTAAAGTCTCTTCTCTGAGGGTTTCAGGCTGCTTCCAAGATCGGCCAGCACAAGTATGGTGGGGGTATATGCTAAAACTTGCTTCTAAAGTGAATAAAGAGGTAGGTCACAGTGTTACCATAGGAATACAATGGAAAACTGGTGGAGCTGTCACTTGCTCCTTTGGGTCATGTCTCTCAGTCCCAATTTCATCTCTTCACGTTAATGTTACAGGCCAGACTTAAAGGTTACTTCTCTATGAAGCACAATGTCAACAGCATCTTCAGGTTGGCTGTTTTCAAGGCCCATTTCAGCGCTGAGGACTAACTGGAAGCATTTTGTCACAGTTAAGTGACCTTGTTTCCTCAAAGCAGCTCCCTCACTGAAGCAGCCCTTGCCTCTTCCCTGGGGCTTTGCAGAGAAGCGTGTGACGTTCCTTCCTTGGGAGCAGTAGGGTCAGGGTGCCCCAAAAAGCCACTGGTCGGTCAGGCTTCAGGTAATTTCATAGTGAACATTGTGCATGTCATTCACTCACTTGACTCCGGAGCTACTGCACAGCTGAAATGCCACTGTGACCTTTTTAATTGTTGTGTCTCTGGTTTTATATCCCTGTCCCAGGCTTCAAACCATTTTTCCTGGTTTCCATGCCTATTTCTTGCCTGTGTTTCAGCCCCGCAGAGCAGCGAGGTCAGCTGCCAGCCCGGCTCTGGAGGCAGGAGCCATGTGCTGGTGGGGTCACGCAGTGGGACATCGGCATTGGGAAGGACAGGGCTGATGTGTCATGGCTCTGGTGCTTGCTTGGAGAGGGAGCAGAGGAGAACAGGACCTGACAGCCTGACAGCACACCTGTGGGGCAGTGGCAGGCATATGAAAGGACTCAGAACTGAAACTGTGAGAGGAGCTGCTCAGCTGTGCTGTCTGAAAAGATGTTCCTGGGTTTGCAGTGCCTGGGGCTCTAGCCACTGCATCCGTCTGCTCTCCTCATCGAGGGTGTCACCTGGACTCCTCCTGGTGTAAAACGAAAAAGCATTAACTTCATTCCAACTATTATGAACAGTGCTGCAGGTCCATGTACTGTACGGCTAAAATCTTCTCATTCTTCTTCAGTGGCTGGGACAGTTCTTTCATTCAAAGTCAGTACCATCAACACCTGGTCCAGAGAGTCCAGCTGAGGTGGAGCAGGGGAGAGAACTGTTCCCGTTAAATTTATGTTTTCTGAGGTGACAGATGTGTTTTTAATAGGCCTTATCTGGATTCCCCTTTGCCACTTTGCTTCTGGTGCTGGAGCTGAGGTTTTAAATCTAAGGTGCTTTAATCATCAGTTTAGCTGTTAAATAATCATAAATTTGGGACTTTTTTTTAAGCTTCTGCCTATGCCTTGTGGCTGTATTCCACCTTGATTTATAAACTTCCCATTCCATAGGGTTAGAAGGCAGCCTGCATCAGAGATGAGTTTGGCTCAGTGAGTCCCTCCACTGTTATCAATTGGCATCAGTCAGCTGAGGCTTATCCCAGTATGTTGCCTCCTCTTGAGGCACATTGTGACAGCAAAAGAGAACATGAAAGTTCTTCCATGATTACCTACCTGGGTCAGAGCAAGTGCTCAGGTTAGTTACTGAATGAGAAAACATAATTGTAAGTATCTAATAATGAGAAAGCATAATTGTAAGCATCTAATAGTAGTAAGTGTCTAATTATCGGGAGCTACATGTACCAAGATAGCACACATTAACCAGTACAGGTGCTAGTTGCTGTTGGTGGTTATGTCTCTGGTGATACGCGTGCCCTAGTGATTGTGTTGTGTGGAAGGTGAAGAGAGATATCAAGAGGAGCAAGTGAAGCCAAAGAGACATGTTCAGTGAATAACAGGGGGGTTGAGAAGTCAATTCATCCTTGACACTGGACTGTTGAGCTCCCAGGCTTGGGCAGGCTGTTAGGCTTAGCCCAAGTAAACAGGGAATTGATGAAAATACAGGTTTGTTACAGATAAACATGATTCACAGATCCAGCATGTTGATCCTCTTCCCTTCAGTTTGCTGATAAGTATCTCGGGCACAATAAATCCATGTAGCCCACAGATCTAGTTGAAAAGAAATCCGTTTGAGTAACCTTATTTGTCTGCTCCAGGGCAAACAAAGGTGCTGCTGGTGAAAGAGGGAGAGCAGAGCTGCCCCCGGGTCAGCTTTCCTCAGCGCCCTGGGGAGGATTGAGCTGTGCCAGGCCTCCCAAGTCACACTGTCCTGGGCTGCTGAGCAGTTGGATGGAGCAGCTGGGTGTGGGAGAGGTGGCAAGCGTGACGTGAAGATGAAATGAGACAGAGCAGCAGTACCCAGGCAGAGGATGTTAACAGCAGTCTGCTTCAGCTAACTCTGAGGAGGCAATTCCTGTTACTGCTGGAGTCCCCTCTTACCTTGTCCTCTTCACTGAGCATCCCTTAGGCTCAGGTTCAATTCAGCATTGATTTCAGACCAGCTTCACTTCTTTTCTAGCAGAGCTATTGACCTGAAATGCCGTAGTGGAAGCAGGTGCAGTGCTTTGGCACTTGAAACCCATCACTGCAAGCACAGACATGGGAATCAGTCCCTGGTGCTATCTCAGCGGTGCTGGTGTATGTGAACACGTGTGTGTGTGAACGTTAGCACAGATTTGGTTCCTGAATGCTGCAGGTTTGTCTTTAGAAGGCAATAATTCATTCTGATGAATGTTTGAATGTCTTTTCCTTTCATGCTATTTTTTTTCTGTAGATATATTCTTTATTAACTGCAATAGAGCTTCACATTCCCTTTGCATATGAAGGTGCTTCTCCAGTGTGTAGTTACCAAAGATGCTAAATTGAATGAAAAGAAATAATTATCCAGTCCCTGGACAAAGAGAAGGCATACTGCTGTAGTGACAGGACTGTGGAGTGTAGACCATGAAAACTCCTAGATAAGCATAGGTGAAGACACCTTGAGTAACAGACAAGTAGGGTGGGAAGAAAGGATTATGCTTGCATTCTGCATTCTAGGTCAGACAGGTAGTTTATGTCAAATATATCTGGTCAAGAGTTGTAACCCTGCCGTGATTTCAGGATACAGTCATGTCCCACTTAAATCTCTAAATCTTATGGATTGAACAGACCTCGGTGCTCATGAAACAGAGGCAGGAACTGGTCTCTGCACTTGCAGCCATCAGCATTTTCAGACATAGTGTACT
Organism: Psittacula echo; assembly: GCF_963264785.1. Lineage (NCBI taxonomy): Eukaryota > Metazoa > Chordata > Aves > Psittaciformes > Psittacidae > Psittacula > Psittacula echo. The sequence continues at coordinate 10,125,166 of NC_137752.1, read as the reverse complement.
TTGGGCACTTCATTTTCCCATTTACCCACCCACAGAGGTCCCAAGTCCTCAATCTGAATTGTGGTGCTGTCAGCACGTGAGCAGAGGTGCTCAGTCCTGTGGCTTGCTCCAGGGAGGCTCCGTGTCTTCCATGGAAGTATTAATTTCAGGAGGAACAGGGCAGCTGTCAGCCACTATTTTGTGGTGTCTTAAGAAATCGGTAGCGTCACTGAGCCCACACGCGTTAATAAGTTTGACAAGCTGAGATGAGTACTTGGAACTGGCCTTTGTTTTTCATTTTCAAGATGGTGTGCTTGGCACTATTAGCCAGCACACATCTTGGCTGATTTTGGAGTCATTTGCTGGTGTTTTCCCAAGATGTGCCTGCTCTGGAGCACAGTCTTGGAACTGGAGATGGTCTGACTTGCTGGAAAACAAATGCAGTGGCTGCTGCCTCTTGGGGAGTGTCAAGTGGATGGAGAGACTTTGGAGGCACTTTCTGCACTGGTTGGTCTTCATGGCTCCTCGCTGCACCTAGGCATAGATTTTAGACTCCATGTGAAGTCTGCAAAGACAACATCAGAAGAGGCTCAAGAGGCTCTTTCTTTACAGGCAGCTCCTTCTGGTCAGCTCAACCTGCCAGCTGCAGTGTTCAGAGACTGTGACGGCTCACTAGGAGCCAAGTGAAATGAGCCCAAGTTGTGTTGGTCTGAACGGTCCTGATGGTCGCTTCTTGATCAGGAGTGGCCAGAGATGCATTTATCTCATAGTGGTGCCGAGGGAGTTGTATCTCAAGCAGAAAAATGAGATCAAGGTGACACACTGTGCCAGCACCAACTCAGTTCAGTTCAGTCTCAGCTGCAGACAGAGCAGGGGAGAGGCCCTGGGCAACGTGGGCATAACCCAGCGTGGGCTTCAGGATCAAAAGCTGCAAATGTGCATCCTCAGCTTGGGAGGGCTTTTTTCCAAGGAGCACAAGAGCACTTCATAGGAAGCAGAGTGTGGCAGCAGGGAAAGCTCTGTGTTGCACACGTACATCAGACCATCACGGCCAGCTATGAAGGAGCCAAGATTGTTGCTGCGGTCTTCCAGGTTGTGGCTCAGTAGCTAAAGGGAAGGTAATGAAGTAAAGGCTTGGGTTTGTTTCTGCCTGTGTTTCAAGTGCTGCTGTCTGTGCTGGCCACTGATGATTTTGGGTTCTTGGGTAGCAGTCGCATGAATAATGCATTCCCTGTTGAGCCTTTTCCCAACCCCTGCTGCTTCCCAGCTGAGGGAAGTCTGAGAGGTAATTAACAGCCACTTGAAAAGGATTAGCAGGTGGGTGGGAGCTACTGTTGGGTTCATGCATGGAATTGCCATGGAAATGCTGAGATTTCCTGGCACTTCATCCAGTGTGTGGGCTTCGAAGATAGTTGTGCTCATGGGCCTCTCTCCTTTCCATCTTCCTACCCTACAAAGACAGCGGCTGTTTTCCTTCAGGACAGCATCCTCTGGCTGTGCTGTCACCATCTGCACACAGAATGAAGTCTGCTAACCAGGGGTGCTGTGGGGAGCAGGGTGCTGGTTGCAGCTGTCAGCTGAAGGCCTTCTGCAGTTCTTTCACATCAAACTGCATTTCTTTCACATCAAGAAAGGATCTGGGGGTGATGATTGACAGAGCTGAACATGAGCCAGGCAGCCAAGAAAGCCCCCAGCATCCTGGCCTGTATCAGGAATAGTGTGACCAGCAGGGCCAGGGCAGTGATTGTGCCCCTGCACTGGGCACTCGTGAGGCTGCACCTCAAATCCTGTGTTCAGTTCTGTGCCTCTCACTACAAGAGAGACATTGAGGTGCTGGAGCGGGGCCAGAGAAGGGCACTGGAGCTGGTGCAGGGCCTGGAGCACAGTGTGATGGGGAAGGGCTGAGGGACCTGGGGGGTTCAGTGTGGAGAAGAGAAGGCTCAGGGGGGACCTGATCGCTCCCTACAACTGCCTACAAATATTGCAACGGTCTGCCCAGGGTGGTGGTGGAGTCACCATCCCTGGATGTGTTTAAAAAGAGATTGGATGTGGCACTTGGTGACATGATTTAGTCGAGGTGTAGGGCGTGGGTTGGACTCAATGATCTTGAAGGTCCCTTCCAACCTGGTAATTCTGATTCTGATGGAGCCAGGAGGGGCTGAGCTCTGCTCCCAAGGAACAAGGGATGGGACAAGAGGAACCGGCCTCAAGCTGCACCAGGGCAGGTTTAGATGGAGCTGAGGAACAATTCCTGCCCCAGAGGGTGCTCAGGCATTGGAACAGGCTGCCCAGGGCAGGGCTGGAGTCACTGTCCCTGCAAGTGTTCACACCCCGTGGAGACGAGGCCCCAGTGCCATGGGTTAGTGGTGGCCTTGGCAGTGCTGGGGTAAGGGTTGGACTGGATGAGCTTAAAGAGTGTTTCCAGCCCAGTTGATTCTGTGATTCTATGAAGCTAATTGGCAGAAAATCGGGGGGGGGGGGGGCGACAACCCCCAAACCCCGGTGGTTTGCCCCTTACCCTTAGTTCTAAAAAATAACTTGATGCACAAAACATTCATTGATTGTCACTGCTGTGACCAGTTGGTGCTGGTCCTTGTCTTGCAAACTCTCACCAGCCCAGCAGCCCTTGCATGGTTAAACCTGCCGAAGCAGACTGCTGAACATGGGCTGTTTTGCACATAAGCATTTTCAGGCTCTGCAGTGAGACCTGCATTTGCTTGCAGCCTTGTTTGGTGGCCAGGCACACTTAAAATACTGGGTGTATTTGTGAGAAATGTGTCTCATTTCAGTACCAGCTCTGGAGGTTTAGACTGCTGTGGGCATGTATTCATCTGAAAAGGCTCCTGGGGGAACCTACCATATCCCGCTCACCCCTTCCCTTCCTGCAGCAGTAACAGAGCCTCTTGAATGTGCTCGTGCCTGGGGTGCTTTGGTTTTGAGGGCAGTGTGCTGTTTGTTCCAGATCACCTCTTGGCAGACTCCTACATCGGGCAGGAGGACTCCCCAGAGATGCAGCAGGCAGCGCAGAACAAGCGCAGGCTCTCCGTCATCTCCGACGGCAAGTTCGAGCGGAGCTTCACCGAGGAGCAGGCAGAGAAGATGCCAAGTGAGGGACCCAAGCCGCGAGTCTACACCATCTCCGGCGAGAGGCCGATGCTGTCAGACCACGAGAATGAAAGTATGGAACTGGTGGTGATGAAGGGGGCTGCCCAAGAGGAATGCCACCACGGTCACCAAGTGCACAGTGCTGGCGGCTCTCATGGTGTTGGCAGGCATTGCAAGGGCTGGCCAGGCAGCAGGCAGGGCTCCAAGGAGTGCCCAAACTGCACCCGGCTGGCTGCCCCTTCCCAGCATTCCTTTGACCTGGAGCACCATCAGTCCAGCGAGACAGGGTGGCACAGGAAAAGGCTGGAGAGGATGTACAGTGTCGATCGAGTGTCTGGTAAGTAAGGGTGAGTGCTGGGGGCTGGAAGGACACAAAGGGACTCACTGACACAGGAATGGAGGGTGGTACCCATCTCCTCCAAGTATGGAGGTTTCATTGCCCTGCCCCTTGAGTCTGGGCCCTGTAGGGTTTCCCCTTTCCTGATACTTCGCAGCAACATTCATGGAAATGGATTGTCTAAGGAGGAGTCTGAAATAAGCTGAGCTGAGTTTGAGATTAGCTTGTCCAAGCTCCATTGTCTCTGCTTCTAGCTTGTAAGCAGCAGATGACCCGGGTGGTTTTCATGCCAGCTTCATGTAGCTCAGTGAGGGTCATCTCTGTGGGAAGGAAGAGCAAGAGAGAAAAGGCTTTGTCAAAACCTACATTTATGCTCAGCCAGGAAGCCCTTCAGAGCAGGACCCTCTTCTGTGCCTCATCCTGGGGCTGAGGCAGGTGAAATCTTTGTGAAAGTGCCAGGGTGCTCAGCAGGAGCCTCAGCTCAAATGGGGTGTCCTGTTCCAGGGTGCACCCCAAAGTGCTCAGCTGTGTGGCTGGAACCAGTGTAGCAGAGTCTCTCAGGTATGAGGCATGCCACCTCTTGGGCTTTCCATTAATACTAGCAAGTGACACAATGTTGGACTTTGTTCCCCCCTTACTATGCATTTGTTCGATGTTCTCAGGGAAGAGGGTTTGGAATTATTCAATTACATTAAAAAAAACCCTGATTGTCCTTAGAAATGTAACCATTCATCAAGTATGTGGCACCATCTCTGTGCTCTGAGTTAGCAGTTAGTACACAGTCCATCTTTGCCTGTCAGCTCAGTATGTGGCTGGCAGGGAGTCTGACCTGATTTGTCTGATTTATTTTCTCCTGTAAGCACACACCAAGGCTTTCAGAGCACAGTGTCCAGCCAGGAAAGGTCAAGGCTTTCTCCTTGTAACGCAATGGAGTATGAGAACTGTGGAGATCAGGCTGTGTTTCTTCCTGGGTTCCTAGTTTTCTAGTAAACATCATAGCGATATTTACTGCAGGTAAAGGTGCTGAAAGCTTGGGTTCTCGATCATATTTTCATACCTTGGTGCTTGCAGTTATGTGACTAAATACATGGCCTAATACCAAAGAAGAATAATGAAACCAGAACTGGTTATCGAACATATGGAACACCTGCAGTCCCACTAACCCCTGGGTGTAGATTTTTAAGCATTATCCCTCTGTTCCCTGGGATTCTGGTGCTTCCCATCAGACATTATATGTGCGTGTTTGGACTTAGTTATTGTTATTGCTGAAGTGCAAGAAAAGGAGTGAGGAGAGTTTTCCTGTAGGGAAGCCTTTAGTAGTTGTATGATTGTATCTTGCCTGTTAAAGGTTGGCTCTGCATATGATGACCCAGCCAGAAAGCTTGTGGAAGGAGACAAAACCAAAATCATTTCAGGAGAGGAGATCACATGCCCCGGGGGCTTGGTCTTCTGGAGGTGATGGTGCTGAATTAAATCTATTGGAGCCTCATGGTGTGAGCTGCTCAGCAGTGACTGAAACATCCCTATATGCTCAACACTGCAGCACAAACCCAAACCAACACCCCAAACCTGCTACCGTGAAGAAAAATAACCCTACCCCAGCCCAAAGCAGCTGAACAAATCAGAACTGTGCTGTGCACTGTGGGACTGAGGCAGGTTATATGATACAGAAAGTGAAGGAAAGCTCCAGATCACTACTGGAAAGTCTAACTCATAAACACCTCTGTTTGCTGGAAAAATATGTCCTAGCAAATGCTACAGAGGGATGCGACGTTGTGTTTCTGGGCCTTGGGATTTACAATAGATAGTCAAATAGGCATCAGTTTTTGTTAGGGCCAGTTCTCAATGAGAAATGGAGATTTGCCTTTCTGAAGATATATCAGAGTAGTTACTAAAATGGAAACAAAATGGACAGTGCTGAAACTGGGGGAGTATTTTATGTTTCCTACAAGCAGGCAGCAGCCACCCTCGGTGCTTGTCTTAAGCTTCTGAATGCATCCATGTGTGCTTCTGAATCCAAATCCCATCACAGCACTGGCACCATGGAATGAGAGTTTTCTCAGCTTGGTCTCATTTGCGTGCTCTATCCAAGTGTTGTTACTCAGAGGAAAACTGAGAATGGAATGGGATAACTGTCAGAGGATGCAAGAAGTATTCCTTGGGATGTCGCCTGGACACATTCCTGTGTAATCTTATCTAGGTGTTCCTGCTCTGGCAGGGGGATTGGACTAGATGATCTTTTGAGGTCCCTTCCAATCTCTAACATACTGTGATACTGTGATACTGTGATGTCCTTCATGCATGGCTGGTGGAGAAAACAGAGTGGAGATGGGAGAGATGGACTGATTTCCCCAGAGGTTCACCTTACAGTGCTGCCTCCTCTGTTTGGATTTACATGATGTGTTACTGCTGCAGTTAGGCCAGATTGGCATGATTTATATGGATTTTTACGCTGAGTTTATGATGCCTAACACCATTCCAGAGAAGCACAAGCTGTCATCTCCTGCGCTGCTCCCCATGTCTGGTACAAACACTTCCACTCATGGTCAGAAGTGCTAAGATGTGTTTGCACCCTGGCATGTGGCTGGAGGTGCTGATGGTGGTGGTGGTGTGCCTCCAATCTTACCCAGGCCTGTGGTTCCTTCACTGTTTCATCACAGCTGATGAAGAAAGCAGAAGAAGATGCTCTGCCTGGCTAAAGCAGTGCGTGCTGCCTGCTCCTGGAAGCAAAATAGCCACACTCAGAATCTGAATCTTATTTAGGGGATGAGCTCTGGAGCTGAGCTATGCTTGCTGGTCCCCTTCTCTGCTACTGTTCTACCTCTGGCTGGTAAAGAGGTGTCTCTGAAACACTGAAATCCCAAATCCTTTATTCTCCATTGAGTGCTTTGGGTAGGAGAGTGATATCTTTCCTATGTTGACTCCTGTCTATCAGAAAAGGAGGGAGGCTGCAGTGATTGTCTAGGTAAAGCCTCATAAAATATTGGCTCTGGTTCACGAGCTCTGCTTTGAATCAAAGCTGGGGGCTTTAAAGCTGTAAAATTCATTAAGAGATTGCCAGTCCTTTGAGGTGTGTAGTGCTGGAGAAGTCTGAACAGAATAGTTGGCTGAAAAGGAATTTGTCCAACTTCTCCTCCACCACTTCTGTGGGTTTCAGACTTCAAACCAGTAATTCATTTACAGCCTGAGATGTTTTGCATTTCTCCTCCATCTGTTCTTTGGAGAAGAGCAGACATAGGAACTTCATAAGAAGTATTTAGCATACTGGAATGCAGTTTTCATTTAACATATATTTCCTTAGGGTGCCTTTATACAAGGCTTGACGTAAACTGTGAGCTGAGGAGTGTGTGTTAAAGCTTTCTATAGGCTTTCTTGGAAGCTTCACTTCAGAGGGAGCCTCCCCAGTTGCATTTAGCATTATTTTGCATCTCTAATTGCAGCCACTCTTCTACTTCCAGGGAACAGCAGGATGAGTCTGTAGCATAATGATCTGTACAAATCACTGGGTAAGCTTTGGTCTGTAGTAATTACGTCTGCAGTAGGTGTGCAGGGTTTGATTAGGTTTGATTGGGTTTGGGCCAACTAAAGTGAATTAAAAGAATCCTCTTGACAATGCCAGAATATTAATGACTAAGATAATGCAGCTGATCTTAAACTTGAATAAGGGAAGCAAGCACAGGATCAGCAGCCTGTGGCAAGGCACTGAGCAAGGAAGCCACAAACTGGAAGTAAAGCAAGATGAAAAATCAGACCCAAATCCTTGAGTTCTGGCACATCTTGTGTCAGTGGATTTTAATACATTCGAGTCCCTGCCTGCCTGACTTCAGCCTGGGAGGCTTCAGTAGGAGCTGCTTCTTGGTCAGGTTCTTCCTTCTGGTCACCACCATTCCACACTCATCATTAGTGACTCAGTTTGGTGCCTGCTTTTTGTCTTAGTGGTCATTGTTGGACACAGGGGCTTGGAGCAAGCTGCTCTAGTGGAAGGTGTCCCTGCCCGTGGCAGGGGCTTGGAACTGGATGAGCTTTAAGGTCCCTTCCAACACAAACCAGTCTGGGATCTATGGTTACATGAAGACGATGCAGTGTCCTAATGCAATGGAATTAAGCAATGATCCACAGTTGGTTCAGGCAGGGCAGTTTACAGACACAGGCAATCAAAGCAGCTGCAGATTGTGCAGCTGATGTGCTGTTTGACTTTTAAAACTGCAAAAAGGCGGCCATATCTCAGGTTTATGGTTCTGAGGAGAGGAAGGTGAATGCTTTTCGTCTTTCACAGGAGGTTGTTTTAGAGAACTGGACAAATGGGACAATTCAAATTAATGGTACTAAGGGAAAGGCAGAGGCTGGAAAATGCTTTTAATGAAAACTTATTTCTTTCCCCTGTATTTTCTTCTGGTTCAAATGTCTCTCCTGTAATTCCTGGATTATTCTAATCTTCCAGGTTTAGCACGGAGCTTTCATTCTTCAGTTAGCAGCCTGATAGATGGCTTAGCACATATTTACACTCGGTGGTAGTGTGCAGATATAGAGGAGGATGAGGCTTTTCTGTTTAATACAGGGCAGGATACTAAAGAACAGCACTAAAAGAAGGAGCTTGGGAAGTGTTGCTGCCTGAAGGATGTCTCTGCCTACCGGATTCTCAGGTTTTGCTCTCTGTTTTCCAGATGATGTCCCCATACGAACCTGGTTCCCAAAAGAGAACCTCTTCAGTTTCCAAACTGCTACTACAACTATGCAAGCGTAAGTGAAACCTCTGCTATAGCTTTTATTGTGCAGCTGAAAGCTCATGGCCCACTCAGAGCTGTAGCTGAGAGCCTGAAGCAATCGAGTTGTATGTTTGGCACTGCAGTGGGTGAGAGAGACAGCCTTGCCTCTTATTGATTTCTTTCTTGTGCTTATTAGTTCTCTTTCCTACTACTCCCACTTGTTTGGTTTTACCTTCTTTAACTCCTTGGGCTACTCAGCTCTCCTCTCCTTCCCCTATTTTCACTGTGACACTGTGCCTGTCCCTGGCTGCTGCTGCAGAGAGAGGGTCCTGTGGCAGCACCATCTGAGATCCTCCAGCACTTGCTTCTGCTGCAGCCACTCTCTCAAGGGAACATGATTCCAGGCTTGCCTTGCATCCATCAGCCAGAGGAGTGTGTCTGCATGGGATAAGATGTAGCCCTGCAGCTTCTGTGCTGGTCTGGGCATTTGAGGAAGGTGTCACTCTGTGAAGTGTGGCTGGATCTGGGTTAGGAACAGCCTTTCCCTCCACACTCAGGCAGGTTTTGGTGCCCTGGTTGCTGTGTGTTGGGAGGAGGTACTTCTCAAGGGACTGAAGAGAGCAAGGGAAGCCTCATTTCCAGGTTGTACCCAACTTGTCAGGAAATGCTGTCTTCCCGGTTTCAAGTATTTCCTATCTGGGTGGAAAGCCAAGGCAAGCAATGAGGGAAATGAGACACTGTTCTGCTTCTAAGGCCCTTCTCCAGCCTTGTCTTCTTCCCTGTGTCACCCTCAGCTCTACTGCTCTCTATTTCTCCTTGTCTGGTGTCCTTTGTGTAATCTGTCTCTGCCATTTCTTCTTCCCTTCCTACCTTTCCCTTCCCGCATCCCCAAAAGAGGCTGATTGATCCACTCTGTGTTATCCCAAGATCAACAGACCTGTAAGGACTGATGCAGGGAGGGCTGGATCCAGTATTGAAGTCATCTTTGCTGGGCACAAGGTTTACTGCAGAATGATGGCCCATGGCAGGGCTTTACAGGGTTTGAAGGGCAAAGTGAGGTTGGCTTGGGAAATGGTGCCCTAAGGAACCCCCTGAGGAGCACAGCTCCCTGGTTAATATAACTCCCAGGTTAATGTGCTGCCTCTAGAGATTGCATAGAAACATCTCCAGGAGTTCAGGGCACCTCCCCAAGCTAGTTGGGGTGACAGGGATCCCCCAGGTGTCCCTGTCCTCCTGGCCTCTGCTCTAGGTGCTTTCAGCCCACCATGCTCACTTCCTTCATAGACCAGACAGTGCGAGGTGACTTCACAAGTCTTTGTCACTGTGTGGGAAGGTCTCCCTGCTCCAGAAGCCCATGATGCTGAGCTCCCATTGCAGCCTGATGGGCCAGGTTCAGCTCTCAGTTGTACACGTTGCATGTTCTCTGGGTCTACAAGGAGCTTAATTTGCATCCAAGCCACATGCCAGCACTGCCCCAGGGATGATTTAGCTTGGTCAAGTAGGAGTCTCACCACTGAGAAATGTTTCATTTAAAAAGCAATTTCCTTTCACCTAACAAGAAATACTCCTTCTGGAGTGAAAATTCCCTTGGAATGCTGCCGGGGCTGAGCACTAATGAACTCCTCTTTCTTTTCCCTGCATCTCCTGGAATCTCTAGCATCTCGTAAGTATAATCTTCATTATTTTATTTCCTTGTCTGTTGGTGTCCTGGATAAACTCTCCTCTCCTGTCCATCATATCGTGCTTTCCCTATGCTAGGGCTGTTTGTCAGCAGGCAGGAGGTTAGATGGCTGCACCTGGTAGGCCTACACGGATCACACCACAACCATCCTCATCTTTGAAATGGAGACTAGGGTTGCTGGCATGCTTTTGTCCCTCTTGATCCTGGTGTGAGGGGTTTTGTGTCTGCAGTCTCTTAGCCCCATTCCTCTGTAGCAGGGATGATGGCTGCTCGCCCGTATTCTTTGGGCCACGGTCTGGCCACTCTTTTGCTTTAGGAACAACTGCTTTGTGCAGCTGCCTACCCTAGGGAGTGAGGACCTTTGGCTCAGTGAGTGTTTTGCCTGGTCCCTGACTCGCACACTGGCCTGCAAGGGCTGGCTCTCTTCCTTGGTCAGCTTTCTCTCTGTCGTGTGGTGAGAGCTCTCCTGTCTGTGTTTCGTGTCCTCTCCAGTCCAAAGCTGTGTAGTTGCTTAATGGCTTGACATGGTTTCCCAGGGCGTTCAGGGGCTACGCAGAGAGGAAGAGGCGGAAGCGAGAGAATGATTCTGCAGCTGTTATACAGAGGTAGGGCCCGTTCCCTCCCCAGCTCCACCCTCGCATGGGCCCTCCGGGTGTCATTCCTGACGCTTGATGGCGCTGAACGTGGTTGTCCCTGTCTGTGTTGCTGTTCTAGGGACACTAGCAGTGGCTGTGTTGGAAATGTGGAGGTGAATGATGCTGCAGGGCTTAAGATAGCTGGTCTCCGTCTTCTTAAAGGAACACTGTCAAGTTTCTTAAGCTTCTGAATATAATATACAGGATCTGTGTCTCAGGCAGTAAAAAATGTATATAAAAGAATTAAAGGCGCCATTTCCTCAGTTCTCTCCCAGATACTTTAAATTTGTTTGTGGTTAGCTGGATTTCATAGCAGCTTCCAGTGTCTGAACGGGGCTACAAGGATGCTGGGGAGGGACTTTTCATTAGGGACTGTAGTGACAGGACAAGGAGGAATGGGTTTAAACTTAAACAGGGGAAGTTCAGGTTGGATCTAAGGCAGAAGCTCTTTACTGTGAGGGTGCTGAGGCGCTGGCACAGGGTGCCCAGAGAAGCTGTGGCTGCCCCATCCCTGGCAGTGTTCAAGGCCAGGTTGGACACAGGGGCTTGGAGCAAGCTGCTCTAGTGCAAGGTGTCCCTGCCCGTGGCAGGGGTTGGAGCTGGATGAGCTTTAAGGTCCCTTCAACCCAAACCAGTCTATGATTTTATGATTCTATGAGTACTTTTCTGTGCTGTTGCTGCATCTACAGATGCACTCCAGAGAATCAGACCTAGGCAAAATTCACCTCTCTAGTGGCCAGAATTGATTTTTTCAACCTTTTCTGAAAAGAACAGAAAGGAAAGAGAAGGGGATGGGTCTGATCCCTTGTCTGAGTATGACAGAAGGGCCCTGGTTTCTCTCTGCTGGCTTCACAGGCACATCACTTAGCCACTGTGGTGATCAGAACTGTTCTGGTGTTCACATGTGCCAAGGCTCGATTATTTTGGCAGCCTGCTAAGAAGGATTATACAGTGTATGTGTCATTGGTTAAAAACCGTCATGATCACTTCAGCACTGTTCAAAACAAAGTGGGAGAAAACCATCAGGTTTTCTTAACTGGGAAATTGCCAGGAATTGTTTTCATTAGCAACTTGAGGGTAATGGGTTTTTTTCCATCAATAGTGAACATAAATAAGAATCACAACTGAAGACCCTGTGAAATAGACAGTGTATCTTTAAGAAGAGATTTCACAGAATTTATTAGACAGAGGCAAGTCTTTGTTAGGAAATGGCTTGTTCATGTGGTTTGTAAGTAGGGGAGTAGGAGTTGTATCCCTCAGTGATGCTGTGTAGTCAGGATAGAGGACGGAGTGATGGCATCCTTGTGCTGAGTGGACAGTGTGTCCCTTCAGCCTGTGGACACTGAAGATCTGGGCAGGATTGAACAGTGGGAGCCCATCTGCATTCATCTTGCTGTAAAAGAGCAGAAGGCAGTGGTAGCTGCAGACCCTGGCCAGCTGTAGGGATGTGGTTAGTGTTCAGCTCTCCTCCAGGAGAGAGAAGGACCCGAGCCCCACCACAGCTTAGAATGTTGTTGTGCAGCTCTTCATGGCTTGTGTGTCTTGGAAGCTCAGTTGTCATCACACAGTCCCTCCAGTGCTTGGCGCTATGTGCCTGGTGCATGGGAAGCTGTTTGTGCTGCACAGCACACGATGGGTGTTGCAATGACAGTGAGTGATGCCCGGTGGTTTGCTGAAGGACCATTGCAAGGAGGAGCTGAGAACGTGTGAGGTGATGTTGGGAGTTTTCTCTGTCAGCAGTTCTGTTCCTGACCTCTGTTTGGGCAGTAAAAAGGCTTCTCTGCAGAATGTGTGGAATGGGGCTGCTGTGGCTGGGAGAGCCTTTGGCTGGGATGGATGCCGTGGAGGTTGCATAGGGTCATGTAGAGCCTGTCTGGAGGAGGGCTGTTCAGGAGAGGGAGTCGGAAGCAGGTTTTGTCAGTGTAGCTTGAGGGATGCTTGTTGCATTTGATGGGTGATGAGATCTTGCTGGTGCTCAAGTAACACTGGGTGTTCTGAGTGCAGCTGCAGCAGCTAGGCAGGAAGATGGGCAGGTTTATGTAGCCCGCTGCTCACAGAGCAGACTGCAGCTCTCCCAGGGCTCCTGTGCCAGTCCTTTTGTGCTAACATGCAAGCAGAGGGGCCTGAGGGCCAATACAGCTGCAGAAAGCCCTCAGAAGGCTCTAGATTACCACAGGATGCCCACATTAAGAGGCAGTTCCAGGCTTGTGCCACCTTTCCAAGGTGTTTTTATTCTAGAAGCAACAAGGAGGAAAAAATGGCCTTTGTCCCATTCTGCAAGCATTTAGTGCAGTGGTTATCTTGGAGCAGCTGAATCCCCTGGAGCTGCTGGAGCAATATTTGTGTATTTAGATGGCTTCCCTCAGCCGTGCTCATGGGAGGGAGCAAACTGTCCAGGCAGCTGGGAGCAGCATCTTCATGGCAAAGGCTGCTTTAACCTCTGCCCCCAAGGTCTGAATAAGCTCCTCTGCAGAGAGGACAGCTGAGCATTTAACAGAAGACTGGATTTTACTCCAGAATGGGTTTTACTCCAAATGCCCAAAACCCAAGGGATGTAACAGTGGCCTTGGCAATTACATCGGTGCTCAGTGTCTGTATGATCTCAGGCTCAGTGCCTCGTATGACCTTGGTCTCACAATGCACAATAAAGACTTTCATTCTGATAAGCTACATTGTATGTCCAAGACCTTTCTGTGTAAAGAACGTCCCTGTTTCACTTAAAACATTGTATTTATTTGGGTTTGAGTCTAATGTGCAATAAGACAGCCCACATCAGTCATCCCCCTCCCCAGAAAGGCTGTACATAGAGCCAGTCCCTGTGTAGTGAATGGGGTTTGTTCCTATCTAAAGGGACAGGTGTCTAATCCACAGCAGTGAATCTCCGTGTACCCAAGTAGGGCTAAAGTAAAGCTTTGGGAAACAACTTTAATAGCCCAGGAGCAGGTGGAAATTTGTCATGGAAAAATGCTGCTCCCAGCTTCACTGCCCAGCTGCTGCTTTTCCTTCTTGAGCTGCATCCTGATGACAGGATGGGATCCAAGGCCAAGGTGGAGCACAGTGCAGAAGGCTAAATGAGACATGGGTTAAATGTTCTCCCACGAGGGCTGTTTGTGTTGATTGATCTGTACAGGAATGGACGTATCCGATGTTTTCTGAACAACTTCATGTCAGTGCTGGAAGTGTCTTCTCGTCCCATTGGTTTGCTAATGCATTTGCATGGTTGTACTGTGTCCTTACTGATACCACTAACCTGTGTGTGAGCCAGACCACTCATCATGTTACCCGTTTCACCAGCACTGGGCTCTGTTGCTTGGTGTCTGCAGTGTATGTTGATGGGGCAGAAGGGACCCCAGGAAGGCTCCTGCACTTCAGGCAGGCTGCTGTGCTGGCTGACACCCCTGGGGCCACTCTGCAGGGTGAAGCCACCCCAATTAGGCTTCATGGAGGGTGATACTTTTCCTTGATAGTCCACGTGCTGCCACTTCCCCGTGTCTCTTCTGGTTTCTGTTTCTGTCCTCTTTGGTTTTCTGGTTTGGTTTCTGTCCTGTTTGGTTCCTGTCTAGGCAAGTGATGAGAAATGGCTTTAACCTGCCAGAGGGGAGATTGAGCTGAGCTCTTAGGCAGAAGCTCTTCCCTGTGAGGGTGCTGAGGCGCTGGCACAGGGTGCCCAGAGAAGCTGTGGCTGCCCCATCCCTGGCAGTGTTCAAGGCCAGGTTGGACACAGGGGCTTGGAGCAAGCTGCTGTAGTGGAAGGTGTCCCTGCCTGGGGCTGGGGTTGGAGCTGGAGGAGCTTTAAGGTCCCTTCCAACCCAAACCAGGCTGGGATTCTATGAAGCCAAGGGAAACAGGTCCTTTGCACTTGAAGGGACTGAGCAATGAGTCCCTTTGCAATGGTCTCTCAGGAGTGGCCGGGATGGTCTGTTTTACACAAACCTGACTCTGGGTGTAGCTGCTCCCCAGGGCTCATCCTCTGGTGGCTTCCTCTGGATCTGTCTACTCTGCAGCCCCACTGAGCTCTACCTGTGAGCCTTGGGCAGGCCCTTGAGGACAGTCAGCCCTGCTGGCAACCTACAACCCTGCCTCACAAGGAAGAAGTTGCTTCCGTCTTTCCCAGCTCTCTGCCCTGGAGAGCAGTAGGGGCTGCTTGGCTGCTGACAGCACAGGGGGGATTTTAGCAGCTGCTGGGAATGTGCTGGGTATGAGCACAGCCAGGAGCATGGGAGAGCCTGAGCACGCACCTCCCTGCTGAAGCATGGGTGGAACACAGGGGAGAGGAGCAGTTACTGCTCTTTATGAGAAGAGGGACCATTGCCAGCATAGGCAGCAGCCAGTGTCTTCAGCACAGTTAGCACAGGCGTGCTGGTCATAGGAAGGTGAGAGCAGGCTCTGAGAAGGGGACTGCCATGCAGGACCTCGCTAGGCCCATATTCCAGCCCAGGAAGAAACAGCCACACTCCTGACAAACACAGCCATCCCCAGCGCTGAATAGGTGCAGGCTGGGAGCCTGGTCTAAGCTTCTGAATGCCCAGAAGGAAACACACTGTCTTCCCAAGGTCATTGTTTCCCTCACAGCTGTTCCCGTCCTGCTGGGCCCAGGTCTTGCTCTGTGTTGCCTTTCTCACAGGTTGTGTTTGGCCTTCTTTCAGGAATTTTCGGAAGCACCTGCGCATGGTGGGGAGCCGAAGGGTTAAAGCACAAAGTAAGTGAGCGCTGAACCTGTCAGATGTGGATGTGAGGAGCTGGGGTTGTGCTGGTGGGACATGGGAACTGTTGCATGCAGATGTGGGTAGAAAGGACCTAGCACTGGGCCAGAGAAAGGTGCTGGTCCCATTTTACAAAGAAGCAGCCAGGTTGTTGCAAGTCTTCAGGACACACGGATGTCTGCAAGCAGCCTGCAGGCTATTTCTGAGGACCCTCTGCCTTGGCCATGGCTGATCTCCATGGCGTCAGTGCAAGGAGTGGAAGGAGAACTGCAGCATCCTTGTCCCGTGTGTGTGTGGGGTTTGGTGATCACCAGCACAGGTGCTTGTGAGGAGAATCAGAGCTGAGAGTTCTGCAGAGCTGGCAAGGGCTGCCTGGCCTCTTACTCCTCTTCCTGAAGCTGAGGAGCAGCTGTGGCTCCTGGGACAGTTGGTGCTCCGTGTGCCAAGTGGGCTGGTGGCTTTCTCTCTTCTCCTCCCCTGTCCCACTGCCATCTCCACAGCAGGACGTGGGGAAGAGTTGCTGAAAGGACGGTGGAAGGAAGAAGAGGAACAGGGAAGAGACTGTAGCAAAGGGGAAATAAGGGAGTGTTTTATGCCTCTACTGGGGAAGAAATCACCTGGGATACAGCAGTTCCCTTTCCTGAGGAAGGCAACACTCCATGACTTGGTTTGGGCAGCTCCCTTATCACTGTGAAGTGGGCTAAGAACAGTGTAACTGCTCCTGAGGATTGCTCCAGAAGAGGAAACAGCTCGTTCTTCCCACCTCTGGCCAGGCATCGTGTACAGACTGCCCACGGCAAAGCACTGCTGAGTTCAGTTTGCATCCTTTCCTTTCTCATATGCTGTGGCAGGTGAACAGCAAAGAGCATTGTTCTTCAAAGAGTCTTTATTGGCATCTGAGTTAGCACTGACTGAAATGAAGAGGGCTGATATACCCTAGAGCTGTCTGGAAGCTCAGGCATGCCTCTGCCTTGGTAACTCTCGGGTCATGTTTTCAAAGCTTTCTTCATGTGCACAGTAGTTAAATGCCTGGGTTTAAATGAAAGCTGAGGATGGAGATCACCTGAAGAGCTTCCTATGTGATTTGTCTCCCTGGACTCCCACACTTGGACGCACTGCAGCAGAGGACAGGTTGCTTCTCAGCTCTTGTAATGCAGATCTGCACTGAATTCCTGACATGAGATGCTGTTACTGGACACACTGCAGCAAACTTTGTCTGTCTGCTACCAGAAATAGGTATTAGTGGCTATAAGTGGCTGTTAATCTGGGTGTAATGGCCTTCACAGGGGCTTGCCAAGTCAGATATTGTTGGCAGCTCCCAGGAATTCGCCTGCGGTGCAGCCAGCTGGGCTAAGCTCCCTGGTTCTGCTTGGGAAATGCTGGTACAAACAGTATAATGCCCCTTGGACAAGCAAGGAAAGCTGGGGGAGGAGTGCTCACACGAGTGCAGGCAAAACCTCAAGGATTTCCTCTTTTGCAGCAAAGTTTAGAAAGTGGGAGCTTTCCAGAGTCTTCCCACCCCGTCTGGTCCAGCTCTAACTGGGATGCACTAGTACATGCAGGGAAAACTGACTGGAGAACTACTGCCTTCTTCTGGTCATGGAGGTGTCATTAGCTGTTGAGTGCGTCTGTGAGGCCTTTGAGTCAGAGCATGGACACTGGAACACTAGAAAAGTCTTGATTAAACTGAGCTGTGTGCATTTAAGGAGAGAACATCAAGTGCCCTCTTTTGCTGTGTTACATACCCTGCAATGGTCCTGCTCAGGAACTGAGCACTTTGCCTTTTGCTATCCAGAAGGTAGACCCTTGTTTGCTGTGTGGAAAGGCCTCGTGTTTGGCAAGTGAAGAACAAGCACAGGGGAGTCCGTGATGTGTGGCTTTGGTGGAAATCTCTGGATGTTTGTTTGCTGGCAGCAGCAGAGGTGGCTTTGGAGTCTGTTAATGTCCTGCTCTGGTTTTATCCTAGCATTTGCCGAACGGCGTGAGAGGAGCTTCAGCAGGTCCTGGAGTGACCCGACTCCCATCAAAGCCGATTCCTTCCATGACTCTCGAGAAAGTGAGTTCTGAGTCCTTTGAGCTTCCTCCTGTGGCCAAACCTCCAGCTGAGGTGTGGACTGGAGCCCCACTGGAGGAACTCCTCTGTGCTCTTTTGTCCCATCTGTGATCCTTTTAGTTCCATGAGATCTGAGCAAGTACCACTCCAGGTAGATGCACTTGTTCATCTGTGTGTACCTGTATTTATTTGTAGAGCACAACCCATGCAACCTCATATTATTGTGCAGTTGCCAAAGGATACCCAGGGGGACAGCTCTCTTACAGCCCTCTGTTCCCATCATCCCATATTTGCTTGGGACCAAAACAACCCACCTGGAAGCACACCAATCTAAGGCTGCTTTCATCACAGCAGGGTTAACCTGCCTGGCTTTCAGTGCAGAGCCCCTTCTGAGCTGTTTCTTAGGCTGGAATAGCTCAGGAGCACAGCTGCAGTGCTCCATGAGATGGAGCTTTGCTTTCCTGGCCATGCTGGCTGTACAGATGATAGCCTGGGGCAATCTGATCCTCATTTGGGCTGTCAGGAATTCCTCTGGGAATCCCCAGTAACGCTGGTGGGGACTGAGATACTGGTGTGTTAATTCACAGGAGGAAATACCAGCGTCTTGCCACTGTCTTTTCATAAAGGGAACAGCTGTTTTACCCAGCTTTTATTGAAATCCTGTGGGCAAGACACATGGTGGATATGAGTTTGTCCATGTCGAAATGGGATGTATTGTAAATGAATTTCAGTAACGGAATGGACTCACCTACTAGGTAAGCACAAGGTGCAGCCCTCCTAGAAGACATACATCAGGTTGTAGGGGGAGATGTAGGCTCAAAACATGACCCGATGGTTCCTCTGCAGTCTGATTCCTCCCCACTCCCTCAGCTAACTCAGAGGCGAATGGAAAAGACAGGCTCCAGGCACTGCCAGGGACACTCTGACACTCGGACATCCCCAGAGGCGCAAACAGGGGCATCTTGGTTCTTTCCTCAGGCCTTGGCTCCAGGGAACCGTCTCTGGTTTTAACCTTTAATGGTCAATTATATTCCTTCCAGATTTTTTTCCCCAGGAGGCTTGAAGGCCAACAGGTAAGGTCAGTTTGGAGAGCAAATTCAAGTGTACTCTTGCAATACTACTGTTTGCTACGGCTGTCCTCACGCGCTGGGACTTCTCTGCCAGCATCAGTTTGACCAACAAGGCAGAGTTTCTTTATAGTCACTCAGAAGATGTAGTCAGAGCAATAATTATTACAAGGAAACCAGCTTTGAAGTCTGTGGACTTTTGCTCATCAGCTTGGCAATGTTAAAGTGTAGAGTCTGTCTGCGTTCTGTCTCCTCCTCCATTTCTGAAGCGACAAGTTGACTGTTGTGATTAGCACTTGAAAGCTGAACATGGTGACTGTGGAGTGATGAAGAGTTACGTGATGTGTGGTACCGGCTCTGTGTGTGCTCTCTTCATTTGTTAAGTGTTTTGTCTGCTCAGAGGTACTAGCCCCAGTGTGGTGTCTGTGGGGGAAGAAAGGAGGGCACAAGGAGGGCTTGTGGCACTTCCTGCGAGGTAGCTGCCACACAGGACCAAGAGGGGAAGGGAGGCTGTTCTGCCCTTGTAATGCACACTGTTCCTGCAGGCCATGACCTTCAGGATTCCTGCGGCACTTTGGATGGCAACTTTGACTTGAACTGGGAAGCAGAAAAGGAACTTGAAGCCGTGGCATGTGATGGAGAAGACTTTATTCCACCAAAAATAATGGTGAGGATTTCAGCTCTGCTACTTGTATCTACTCAGGCTGTGTCTGTCCTTTCAGAGCTGCTAAGTTTAGGATCTTCATGAGAAGAGGCAAGTCTTTCATATAGGTAACTCTTCAGGTGTGTATGAGGGTCACTCAGAGATCAGCCAAGACATGACATGATATTGAGCATCTGTTATTGCTGGGGATAACGTGTTGAAAGAAAACTGAAAGTGGAAGGACCTGTAGTCCAGCCGCAGGTCAGAGCAGGACTGTCACCAACACTGAACTGAGTCTCAGTAACTGACAGTGGAGACGTGCATCTTCAGCAGTGCCTCCCTCCTATTGTTACCTGCCTGGTACGGAGCTCTGTGTTATGATGCTGTCTGCCCTTTTATAATTCCTTGACGCTCAGCTTCTCCCTGCACTCCCCCCTGCTCTGCCCTGGAGGATTTGGCAGACAGGACCAGATCCTGACACATCCCTTGGCCACATGCACCAGTACTCAGGCAAAGGGATCTCAAGCTTTCAGGGTAGCATTGCCAGTCCAGCAGAGCAGGACTGCATTTGAATGGGTCACCAGCAACCCAGCACTAGGGTTTGTTCAGCCCTTGACATCTCCAGTGTGTCTCCCAGGTGGTGCCTGTGATGATTGTCCATCCCTGGACTCTTCAGAACCTTTGCATTACCTCCCAAGTGGCTGAAGCAGTGATGTGCTGTCTTGGAGGGAGGGCTCTGAAGTGTCGTGGTTTAAGCCAGTTGGCAAGTCAGCCACGCAGTTTCTACTCCCCCCCCCCCCTCCTTCCTGGAGGGATGGGGAGAAGAATTGAAGAAAAATGTAACTCCCACGGGTTGAGATAAAAACAGTCCAGTAACTAAGGTGTAACACAAATCACTACTGCTACCACCAATAATAATAATAATAATGATAAGGGAAATAACAAGGGAAGAGAATACGATACCACCCACCGAAAACAAGCCCGACAGAGCAGAGAGCGTGCCCCTCCGGGTCTCCCAGTTACATCCCCCGGCATGACGTGCTGTGGTATGGAATACCTCTTTGGCTAGTTTGGGTCAGGTGTCCTGTCCCTGCTTCCTCCTGGCTTCCCCTCCTTCCTGGCAGAGCATGAGACTCACAAAGTCCTTGGTCAGAGTAAACATTCTGACCAGTAACTGAAAACATCGGCTTTATCAGTATTATCCCCAGGCCGAAAGTCAAAACCACAGCACTGCACAGCTACTAAGAAGGAGAAAAAGTGACTGCTGCTGCTGAACCCAGGACATGAAACCAGCCTAAGCTGGAACCCACAAGCCCACCAGCACCACTGCCTGCTCCACTCTCAAAGTGATGAACAGAGGTGCCTGAAATCATAGCACAGTCAAACTGCTCATGTTCCCACAGTCCTTGTGCTGTGCTTGTGCTGACAGCAGCTGCATCCTTCTGGGCTTTTGTGCTGCTGGAGCCAGCTGAACCTTCAGCCAGAGTTGCCAGGCAACCTACGTCTGCCTGACATCCTGTGTCTGCCTGTGCTGATGCTGTTTCATCCCTCGGCTGGTTCCCATTCAAGTATGCAGCCATCCCGCCACCAGCCAGATATGTGTGCCTGTTTGAATGGTCCTCTGCTGACCCTGGCACAGAGGAAGGCTGTAGAGAAGTGATCTTTGCTGGGATACAGCCATTTGTGGTGATGCACAAGCTGCTTCCTCTGTGCACACTGGGCTCCACTTTACAAACTGCTGTCTCAGACTCAGTCCTGCCTTTCAGCAGAGCTGTGTGCTTATCAGATGGGGCTTGAGGACACTGTGACACACAGCAAGGCTGGGCAGGCCTCAGGGTGCTCTGTAGTGGGTGAAAGGCTTGGAGGACCTTCCAGAGGGATGCAGGTAGGCTGGATAAGCTGGGTAACACCTGAGAGCAACTGAACAGGGCACTGCTACTGTGGCCTTTGTGCTTCTGTCCAGTCCACTGCCTTCTCCTCATGCTGTTCACTTCTTTCTCTCCTCACAGCTCATTTCCTCCAAGGTGCCCAAAGCAGAGTATGTCCCGACAATTATCCGCAGGGACGATCCCTCTATCATCCCCATTCTCTACGTAAGTGTTTCACTTCCGCTATGGCTTGGATGGGTGCAGGCAGGCTTCAGACATAGAATTATTTAATGGGGGTTTCTTGTCCCTCTCCCTGGATCCTGTTATGGGGATTCTGAAACACTGATGTGATTTGGGAAAGCTGTCAGGAAAGGGCTGGGGGTGTGCTGAACCCAGGGGATGCTGCGAGGGCTGGAGCAGCTCTGCTCTGGAGCCAGGCTGAGAGAGCTGGGCTGGGTCAGCCTGGAGAAGAGAAGGCTCCTGAAGGGGAGACCTGAGAGCAGCTCCAGTGCCTAAAGGGGCTGCAGGAAACCTGGAGAGGGGCTTTGGACAAGGGCCTGTAGGGACAGGCCAAGGGGAATGGCTTTAACCTGCCAGAGGGGAGACTGAGATGAGCTCTTAGGCAGAAGCTCTTCCCTGTGAGGGTGCTGAGGCGCTGGCCCAGGGTGCCCAGAGAAGCTGTGGCTGCCCCATCCCTGGCAGTGTTCAAGGCCAGGTTGGACACAGGGGCTTGGAGCAAGCTGCTCTAGTGGAAGGTGTCCCTGCCCGTGGCAGGGGTTGGAGCTGGAGGAGCTTTAAGGTCCTTTCCAACAGAAACCAGGCTGGGATTCTTTGGTTTTGGGTCTGGTGTAGCTCGGGGAGAGGGGCTCAGGTCTCAGTGGTAGAGTAAGGAGGAGTGGAAATTGCACATGAGGCTGCCAGACTACGGGAGCACGACCAGGGAGCTTGGGAAGATCAACAAGGAAAGCAGGGCAGGACTGAGCACCCAGGCAGAGCTATGTGTTGCCAGGCTTAGGGCTCCTCCTTCTGTTCATCCTTAGAGAGAACCTCGGAGCTCTGCAGTGAACCATGAGCCCCCTCACTTTGTACAGTGGTGCAACCCCGTCAGTCAGAACCTCGGTTATTCTCTAGGAGCAGGTGTCTGAAGCACCAGCATGGAGCCATGGGTCTCTTTTCCTCATCACTTTATATTCACTGCATTTGAAAGGGATGTCTTGATGACCCTGCTGTGCCAGAGACAGATGTGTTGGCAGCGTGGTTGTTTGTAGCCAGCTTGGACACATCTAGAGCCAGAAGCTGGCTACAAAACATGGGCCAAGAGGCAAATAGTCATTGCTAATGCTGACTGCATCTGATGGATGGTATCTGCTGTGGCCTTGTCTGCAGGATTCAGCTTTGAGACTTGGTCTTCATGGACCACTCAGTCTTCAGCTGCTTTACTCAGATGAGGTTTAGGGTGGTTATTACTCTGGTGTGACCAGAAACCATCAGTTGGTAAAATTGAGCTCTTGGAGCATCCGTTTGCCTGGGAATGGGATTGTGTGCCATGTTAGACACTATAATAATGTCATGGGAGCTGGTGTAGTGACAGTAAACCTTGATATGTCTTCTCTCTTGGTTTCCAGGACCATGAACATGCTACCTTTGATGACATCCTTGGTGAGTGTTATTTCCTTTCCTTAACTCCTGCCCATTGCAGATGTAACTGATCAACAAGGTAAAGGTGCTTTTGTCACCCAGTGGCACCTGACAGTGTCAGGGCTGTTGGATGTGCTGCAGTAAGGAAACTTCACTTCTGTGGCCCATTTTCTATGCCAAGCTCCCAGTTTTTGGAAGGGAAGCTGAGGCTCAGGGCAGCAAAGATTCATTGTACCCTTGTAGGTGAGGAGGAGCTTTAGCAGAGGGTCAGGACAGCTGGGTCTGATCCAGTGCCATGGTCACTGCAGAGCAGTGCCTGGTGCTGCTCTGTCCCTTCTCTGTCCTGGAATGTGTCAGGGTTTCTTGCTTTCCACAGCATGAAAGCAAAGGGTTTGCTTTGTCATCATTGGGGATGTGGGTGCTGAGCACCTCTCGCAGCTCAGCCTCCTGCCTTCAGCACTGATGTGACAAGAAATGAGATTAATTTTGAACTTCCATGGTTCAAATTTCCCAATGTGTTTGTTGCAGAGGAAATAGAGAAGAAGCTGAATATCTATCGGAAAGGCTGCAAGATCTGGAAGATGCTGATATTTTGCCAGGTACATGAGAGTTGTGAAGGGCCTGGGGGGTTTGTCACAATTTGTCTGCTTTTTTCCTGTGAGGGTGCTGAGGCGCTGGCCCAGGGTGCCCAGAGAAGCTGTGGCTGCCCCATCCCTGGCAGTGTTCAAGGCCAGGTTGGACACAGGGGCTTGGAGCAAGCTGCTCTAGTGGAAGGTGTCCCTGCCCGTGGCAGGGGGTTGGAACTGGATGAGCTTTAAGGTCCTTTCCAACCCAAACCAGTCTGGGATTCTGTGACTTTCTACAGGGAAAATTACAAAGAGGAAGCAGTGCTCCAAGGTCAGGTGCTGTTACAGTAACTGCACATGTGCAGCTTTCAGTTCTCCTTTCCCCAGTCACTGAGCAGTGTGGAGTTGCTGTAACAGCAGGAAATAAAGTCTGATTTAGCGTGGTTAAGTCCAGAACTGGGCTGCTCCTCAGCTGCTTTCAAGGAAACCCAGGGAAACCAGCTTTATACAGACCTCGAAGGGAGGGTTCCAGAGACAGGAGCAAGCATTTGTGATGCGATGTGCTTGCAGTTTCCATACGCTCAGTGTGGCCGTGGCAGGGTGTGTGTCCTGGAGCAGACCGGCAGATGGCACAGCTCGGCGCTGGAGCCCAGCCTGTGCTGTCAGGGTCCAGGCTTGCCGAGCTGGGGTGCACAGATTCCTGCTGGGTCTGGGGATTTCCTTCCCACGTCTCTTGTTCCTCCGGGTGTTCAGCTTCACACTTCCCTAGCAGCTGTGTGAGAAACCTTGAAATGAGAAGTTAGGAGCTGGCCTGACTTGAACCCTTTTCCACGTGCCCAGTGCTGTGGAATAACAAGGTCTGCAGCACACTGACTCGGAGATGGTGACTCAGTTTTCCTGCTGTTGTACTCAAGCTTTTCATGCCTGCTACAGCCAAAGTCCAGCTCTTCCTCAGTGATGTCTCTCCTGCTTATCCCTGTTTGGCTCAGCCTCTCTCTGCCCACCACGGCGAGTCCCCTAGAATCCCCAAGCAAAAGGGACTTTCTTGTCTTCCCTATTCTCTCCAGCCACCCACAATGAACATTTTTGTCTATTATTGTGCCTTTTTAGAATGAGGTGGGCATAGAACAGTAAAAACCAGAGAATCCAACCCCCAGAACACTCCCATGTGTGACTCTTTCCTGAGCAAGCCCTGCAATGCCTGCTATGGAGGACACAGCAGCCATGCCAGCCTGGCTCTGCTCCCCTGTGGCACACAGGGCTCTGCAGGACAAGAAACATCCAGGCTTTGTTTCTTTATGGCCTGTGCCCAGTGGTTTACATCTGTCTGTCTGTCTCTTGCAGGGAGGCCCTGGTCACTTATACTTGTTAAAGAACAAAGTTGCCACATTTGCCAAAGTGGAGAAGGAGGAAGATATGATCCTGTGAGTGGCTGCATCACCTTCTGGACTCACAGAGCATTGTGCTGCTTGGTTTGCTGTGTTTGTAGCACACGCCTGAGCAGGACAGGAGAATGGTTGGTCAGGGGAAGATGAGGCTGAGGGAGGACCTAACAGCAGGTTAAAGCTCCTTCAGAGGGGATGCAAGGAGGAGAGGGCTGAGCCTGGCCCTGGAGTGGTGCAGCCCAGAAGAGGTCACCAGGAGCTTGATGCTTTTATCTGCTCAGTGTCTCTGTGGAACAGAGACTGTCAAAAAGGGGGTAGAAATTTCCTCTCCTAACACCAGCTTTGCTGACCAGACCCCAGGACACATGCTTTGTGCCTCTGTTGCTCAGAAGTGGCTGAGATAGCATTTCTAAGCAGAAATCCAACCGGCTTCCCCACGGCTGCCTATGGTAACTCCCTCCTGATTGCAGGGGAAATGGAATTTGCCTCTGCAAAGCCTGCTCAAAGTCCAGCATGTTCCTAAGGAGGATTTTCACTAACAGCACCCTGTCAGCCAGGGCTGCTGAGGCAATTTTGCTTCTCCTTGCAGAGAGTTAAGCTTTGCCTGTTTTGCTGCCTGCTCACTTGTGCTGGCTCAAACTCACTTCGTTGTGGGGGAGAGGATGTACACCAACCTGTTCTGCACAGCTTGTTGTTGGCATGAGAACTGGGTATTAAAATCTGCATCTGTTCAGTGCTGTCATGCTCTGGCACAAACACTGTCAATAAAATTCTTCAGCACGTGTTTGTGTACACGCTTCTGAACACGGGCCAGGCTTGGCTGGTCCAGAGCTGGTCACTCAGGGACCTTCAGAAAGCTGTGAACACACAGCTGAAAACTTAGATGCTTGGATGTGACTATCTCCATCTAACCTGTATGTCCTTGGGAGGCAGTCCGGAGGAAAGCAGTCTGATCACAGAGGGCTTCATAGCCTGCCCTGACGCCCTGCCCAGGGGAGGTGGTTGTATCTCCTGTCCCTTAGGCACGGTGTGTTTGGTCAGTAGTCCCAAAAGGTAAATTGGGTCTGACTGGTGAGCAGCACCAAGCACTGGGTGGTTTGCTGGTGTCTCTAGCTATGTTGAAGAACAACTTCTCCACCTGTTCTCTGCTGATTCTGCGCCCTGCAAATGAACCAGTGCACTGATACCACTCATCTTTAGAAAGGGTAATTGTTGATAGAAATGGAAGAGACAATTGGAGGGAACTGCTAAAAGAGGAGAATGCTCGGTAAAACTGGCAGTCCGAAAGCACTCCTGGTGGACTTTGCTCCCTTCTCTTCACCTTGGAGCTTCCTTGGCTCAATGGGCTGCTCCTTCTTCCCTACCACATGACTGGGACCTGCTCCTCAGGCGCTTGCTTGGCCGCTGTGCTTCCTTGCCTAAGAAATCACGACTCTTCCTGAGCAGATTGTTCCTCAGGCTACAAGCCTCAGGTCCCTTCCGAGTTGTGTGCACACATCCTTGTGATTGATTACTCATGAGGAGATGGGGGGGGGGTTTGCTTTGCTTTAAATTATATATTCTGTTTTTTCCTGTTTCTTCCAGCTTCTGGAAGAGGTTGAGCCGGCTGATGAGTAAAGTCAATCCTGAACCAAATATCATTCACATCATGGGCTGCTATGTTCTTGGAAACCCCAATGGGGAGAAGGTAAGAGCTTCCTGGGAGTGTCTGGTGAGCAGCACCAAGCCAAATAGCCACACTGTGAAGTCTAAACCTTCCTCTCCTGCTGGGTGGGAACATGCTGCCATCCTGTCCCATGAGAGGCTGTGAATGGGTGAAGGGCCCTATGGATTGTGCCTTCCCCAGAGGGCAGGAGAGGAATAAGTGACAAATACTGAAGCCTTTGAGGGGACCAGGAATTCAAAGCACTTTAGTTACTGGTGAGCTAGATATGTTAAAGGACAGCGGTGGAAGGTTTTCTTGAGGTAGGGAACAATGATGGGCGATGCTGGGTGTCCTGGAGTTCATCTTTGTTTTCAGCTGCTAACCCACAATATTTTTTCCTTTCAGCTATTTCAGAATCTGAAAAACTTAATGAATCCTTATAGGGTTGCCTTTGAGTCTCCACTTGAACTATCAGCTCAAGGTAACTTATTTTCTGTACAAAGACACACACCATCCTCATCAGGCTGCCTCCTTCAGTGGGCCTCTTCTTTAAAAAGCCCTTCTGAGTTCCCTTCAGCCTTGCCATGGTGTTGCTTTTGCTTGTTCCTTCTCTAATTCAGTGGCTGAACCTGATTTTCCCCTTGCAATTGCTCCATGTTCACATTTCATCTGTTTTGTTGGCTGCACAACCTTCTCTCAGGCCATGGGCAGTGGCAAAGCAGCCTAAACAGCAGTCAGCTTTCCAGGCTCAGTTTAGGACATCTCTCATGTACTGGGGCACGTGAAGTCCATGGTAGAAATGCAGGTGGGAGCAGAAGCCTTTCTGTAACCAAGTGTGCAGGATTCTCTTCTGCAGGATTCAAACCACTAGTACTGACTTGTGTCATCAGCAAGCACTGGGCTGGAGCCCTTCTGCATCTCAGTCTGCTTTGCCTTGCTTTTTTTAATGTTTCTTGCCTGTAGCTCAGGATGTTTCAAGGGCTACAGAATCTTTCCTGTTCTTTGGTCAATGTGAGTAATTATGGGTGCAGTTTCTGAAGCGACATATTCTGAATTTGCCCTTATTTTACCTTTGCTGTAATCCTTGGTACAGTGTCCTCTAAGAAGATAAGAACATGCAGCATTAGACTGTAAGCACTGTGGAGACTTCCTTTGCTGCTCACACTCGCATCAGCACTGATGGGTTATTCCTAACTCCACTTACTGTCGCAGGATCATACCAGAGCTGAGCACATTCAAGCTGCACAAAGATGTCTGTGTCCTGTTGAGATTTGGACCCTACTTTACACAGTGTTTGCACAGATCCCATAGCAAACATGCTGGAGCAGCTCTGCTATGAAGAGAGGCTGAGAGAGCTGGGCTGGGGCAGCCTGGAGAAGAGAAGGCTCCTGAAGGGAAGACCTCAGAGCAGCTCCAGTGCCTAAAGGGGCTACAAGAAACCTGGAGAGGGGCTTGGGACAAGGGCCTGTAGGGACAGGCCAAGGGGAATGGCTTTAACCTGCCAGAGGGGAGACTGAGATGAGCTCTTAGGCAGAAGCTCTTCCCTGTGAGGGTGCTGAGGCGCTGGCACAGTGTGCCCAGAGAAGCTGTGGCTGCCCCATCCCTGGCAGTGTTCAAGGCCAGGTTGGACACAGGGGCTTGGAGCAAGCTGCTCTAGTGGAAGGTGTCCCTGCCTGTGGCAGGAGTTGGAGCTGGATGAGCTTTAAGGTCCCTTCCAACACAAACCATTCAAGGATTTATGTGTGCCCAGAAGCAACTTGCAGGGCAGTTCCTGTGTTTCTGTGCAGCTTGGCAGGCAAGGCAGCAGATTCTGTGTGCACACATTTAAGCAGTTAATCTTTGAAGAGGCTGGGCTGGAGAACACGCCTGAATTTATCCCCTTGATCAATCTGGGACGCGCTAATAGTACACCGGCTGTAATCCTTTGCAAAGTCATCTGAAACTAATCTTAATCAGGCCTCAGAACCGAAAATCCCATCCTTAAGCCCTGTCTCAGAGGCTGTTTGCCCTTGGGTTTTCAAAGGCACTCGCTGCCTCCTGTGCATGGCGTTGGGTCTGTAATGGCCTTGTGAGACCTTCACCTTCCGTCAGAGGTGCCAGTGCACAGAGCTTGCATTAGTGTGTCCTGTTGAGCTCCTTACTGTGAGAAGACACAGCTTTGCAGGACAGGGGCAGCTGTAAGCATTCATTTATAAACCAGAGCACCCATTTTTATTTTGAATTTTCAAGTTACTTGTTTTTAATGTTTCCCACAAATCTTTACAATGAGTTAACTCTGGCTTTGTGAGGTCCTGAAGTCCCTGGGCTGGGTAGCCTCACGCATGCTGTTGGAGCTGTGGTCTGGTGACAGGGGGTTGGAACTGGATGATCTTAAGGCCCTTTCCAACCCAAACCAATCTGTAATTCTGTGATAGTCCACAGCCCCCTTCCACAGCCTCCGTTAGTGCAGAGAGGTCAAAGTCTGGAGACAGATTCTGTGCTCAGTTCCCAGCTCAGACAAACCCTGCCAAGGGATTTAAGGAGCCTTTCATGGTTTGAGTTCTACAAAGATGTTTGCTGCTAATGTTGTGTATTCACCGATTCAGTGTATTCACCGATGAAGCATGTGGATGGGTTCTCTTGTGCCTCTGCCTATAGGTGGGTAGGGTGGTTTTGCTGCTGCAGGGTGTAACCCCTCTGCTTCATTTCACTCCTAGGTAAGCAAATGATTGAGACTTACTTTGACTTCCGCCTTTACCGCCTCTGGAAGACCCGCCAGCACTCTAAACTATTGGATTACGATGACATTTTATGAGCTGGAGAAGACTTTGCAAGAGGAAGTTGATCACCGGTGTCCAAGAAGTCGTGCTGATTGCAGAGAGACTTTTTTATTGGCACGGGGAGCCCTTCAAAGCCCTATGGGAGGCAGCAGTGCTAAAGGGAGGGAAGAAGGAGCCCTCGGAAGCGTGTTGGGAGGAAAGTCTCCTGGGTCAAGAGAGACTGGAGGGAAAGGGTTTGACACCTCACTCGCCTCAGGTCAGAGCCGTGGTGTCTCAGGAGGAGCTGTGTGCAACGAGGACAGGATGGAGTTCCTTGCAGAACTGAGCTGTTTTGGGTCAGAATGGGCCAGATTTGATTCCAGGTCCTTTTAAAGACTTTTGAAGCTCAGGTTTTCTTATAAAAAAATAAAATCAAATCACTTACCCATGCACTACACTGAAGAAGTGACCAGAGCACAGAGGAAGGAGGGTTTGTACTGGTGGCACCTTCTGTGCAGGGGATGTTGGAGAGCAAGGACTGCTACACCTACTCCTGCAAGCTTAGAGCAAGACCATCCAGTTTCCATGTGAATATATACTGGAATATAGAATTGAAACCTATCTCTTTTTGGTTTTGTTTAATAGAAATTAAGAAGTGCAATTTTTATAGCAAGGGGGGGTAAAATCCCTCCCAATACTTAATTAGTTAAAAATAACACACCAGTAACCAATAGATGAGGTATTTTTTTGGTCTGCTTGAAAATATATTCAGAATGGTAATATATCTTCTGTAGACGTATTTAATCACCAGCAAACACGGTTTTAAGGTAACTTAGCAGACCCTGCATGTCTGCTGCATTGATTAAGCCGGTTTGGTTCCTTACTTTCAGAGTAGCTGTGTTGCACTCATTGTATGTGCTCTCACGAATGTACAGTTCTCCTCCAAGTAGACACAACTTTGTTACTTTCTATTTTGCTGCTGCAAAACTACCGGACTTGAGTTTTGCTGAAATACTTTAGGCTAGAAATACAGAACCTGGCTGAGAAGCCTCAGTTGGGTTCACTATGGTATCAAACTGAATTAGAAATTAATAGCCATGGTAATTAGCTTGTTCATGCTGGTGTTTTGCTGTGTGTTGAGAGATGAGTTCTCCTTCTAGCCCGCGGTGTGGAGCGGCGCAGTTCCGCGACCACCAGAAACCCTCCACGGAGACTGAAGAGATGCTTGTGGAGGAGCACAGCACGGGTTTGTAGCACGAGTTTGGATCTTCCCTCTGTTCGCTTGATTGCCAGTTGTTTGTGCATCAACCACCTTTATCCCACTTCTAGAAAGACCTGTTGAATGGTCTGAGCTGCTCACATCCCATCTGGTGTAGGACAGAGGAAGCCCAGAGCTGTGTCGAGCAGCCGGGTTTGGGAATTCGGGCTCTTGCTTGGCATGTGAGGATATATTTGAGAATAGATTTACTTTTTGTTTCAGTCATGGGGTTGCTTTTTGGTTTGGGAAGGGTTTGTTCATCTTGTGCTCTCCCGTTCAGAGGGTACATACTGCTCAGAGCCTGTGTAGGTCTCTCTGGCAGTTCTGCGAGATGATACAAGTTACTGCTTTACTAAGTTATACACACTGGAGAAGTAACTGGGAAGGATTACCTTGATTTCCTGATTTCCTGCTCTCTAAAATTAGTTGATTGTGAAGGACAATATATGTACAAATCTTCTTCTAAATACTTAACAAAGAGAGCTAGCTGTTCTGACCTGTAGAGTACTCCTTCCCCCTTGACGCAGCTGTGGGTGTAAGTCTGGGGAGCAGGCGTCCGGCTGGAACTGCTCAACCCTTTACACCACAGCAGTTTTATAGCAGAACTTTTGGAGAAATAATGTACATACAGTAAGGAGAGGACTAGCTGGAGAGAGATGGGTTAAAGGCATTGAAAGCAACACATTGAAACAAATAGGTGCAGGCTGTTGTTGTACCCTAAGGGGGACCTCTTTGGAGTGGTTTGGTAGCCACGGCTCATCCCTGGCTGGACTCTTGCCCTTTTCATGTTGTCCAGACCTGTAGTGAAGGGGATAATGGGCCCCAGTCTGTAGCTTTTGGACGGAAATGCCAGGTATAAGAAAGAAAACACAACTGATGCCAGTTCTGTTATGTAGGATGGCAGCTTCCACCGGCTGTTCTGGGAGAGGTGGGAGCTGGGGATGCGATGAAAGCAGGAAGTTGTGTGTGATGTGGAGAAGGCAACAGCAGCAGCAGGTTAAAATGCTGACACAAAACCCTCTCCCTTTCTGCCCCTTTGGTCATGCTCCTAACTGGGGGCAAAATGTTCTTCCTTTACTCCTTGCTAAAGTAAACCCCCAATCTAGTGAACTTGGTAGCATGAATGTAGCATTGTGGAACTATT
The DNA here is from genome assembly GCF_963264785.1 of Psittacula echo. Taxonomy (NCBI): domain Eukaryota; kingdom Metazoa; phylum Chordata; class Aves; order Psittaciformes; family Psittacidae; genus Psittacula; species Psittacula echo. Next base: position 10,094,015 of record NC_137752.1, on the reverse strand, counting down.
GAAAACCTTCTTTAACTCCGAAAGGGCCCGTTTCTGTATCCACTTGAGTGATTTCTCTGTACAACTATTGTATATCTATCCTCATTGACCACTTGTAGAACTAGGGGTGCAAAGTAGCAAGGTAGCTTGTACAGTTGCATAACTTCTGTAGGAAGATGTGTGTTTGAATGACCATTATGGACTGTTGTAGTGGTGCAGTTGACTGTAGTGTAGTGTAATGACACTGATGAATGCGTTTCTCTCCAAAGATCTATATTCCTCAGTTTGTGATGTTTATGACATGAGCGTATTATTCCCTTTGTGGTGTTCGTTTGACTAAAGAGATGAAATGCTCTAAAAGCTGTGACTGGAAAGACAACAGACTTTTGATGTTTCAAGTCCTTTGCGCAAACAGCGTCGTTGAAGTTACCCATTTCTGAAAGCAGAAAACCAGTTTCTTCCCCTTTTTTACCTGCTTGGATTTTTCCAGTGGCTGCTGGGAGCGGAAGGGACCAGCAGAGGAGAGGATACAAAAAATACATCATTATTTAAACTTCAGAGTTAAAAATAGAGCCTGGAACTTCCTCCATTGAACCAGCTGGTGAAGGATGACTCAGGGTGTGCTCAGCACGGTCCCAGCCGTGACATCCCCTCTGCAGACACTGAGGCCGCTTCCTCGCACCCCAGGAGCGATGGCTGCTGGGCACACAGGACGATCTGTTGTTCCACTTCTGCACCCACGTTTCTGCTGCCTGCTCTCGGGGCGTGTCTGTGGGAAGCTCTGAAACTGGTCTGTTCACACACACTTGGTAATTGCAGCTGACCTGGCTCGGTGGAGCTCACCTCTCAGGGTAACTGGAGCGAGTGGTCATGGTGTGCTTGAGCTCCAGCCCTGTGGCACCGTTAGGCTCAGCCCCACCATGGGGAACTGCTCCTGCAGGTCCTGTATGGGCTGGATTTGCTCTTAGCAACAGGAACACCTGGTTAACCCTGGAGAGAAGTGGATCAAACTGGGATAGTTAAATTGAGTGCCAGCCCAACCATGCTGGGAGTTTCTGCTGCTCTTGCTATGAGGCAGTACTGAGTGTCAGCAGGGTGCTGGTTGTGTTATGGCCTGGGCTGGGATTGTCACCTCCAGGAGAGGAGAAAGGTGGGCAGCAAATGCGTCTGCAGTTTGGTCTGCAGCTCCTCAGCCTAGCTCATGTGCTGGGAGCAGCACCTGATCCTCTGCTGCCTGCAGAGAATGTTCACCCAGCTGTAGAGACTTGGGGGCAGTGGTGGTGGTGTCTTCTTGGATGTGGCTTTAGTGTTCTACAGGGTTTTCCAGGCAGGCTTTTCTCTTTCCCTCTTGTTTGGCTGGGAAGGAAAGCGAAGAAGAAAACTCAAGTTACCCGAAGGACACAGAGATAGGTAGAAAATTGAGCTAAAGCGTTTTGCACCTCTCCTCGTGCTGCAGCCACCACCTTCCCTTCGCAGCCGACCTCCTGGGCTGGGAAATGGATGAGTGAGCAGATAATCCCTTCCTGCATTAAAAAACTGGAAAACAAACCCAGTAAAGTCCTTGTAGCGCTAACAAAACATCTGAGTGGGAAAGGCAACCAGCCAGCGCATCCTGCTGTGCGAGGACCCCGCTGTGTGCTCCCAGGGGAGCCCACCCGCTTCTGCCTTCCACTGCCCCCAGAGCCACCTGAGCCACATCCCATGGACCACGGTGGGCTCTGCTTTGTGTCTGCGGAGGGGCCTGTGGAAGTGGACTTGTTCTTCGTTTCTCAGCATGGACCTCGTGCCTGGAGCTCAGCACAGGGTTCCTGCTCCCAGGGCTTCTGGAGTGCGTGTGTGTGTGTGTGCATGTTGTCTCTTCACACACAGGCTCTTTCCTGTGGTCTGGGGGAGACAGTCCCCCTCGACTGTCCCCACGTACTCTGCCATGTGCAGGAAAGCGTGGGGCAGCATTACCATTGTCCGCGCTGTGTTAGCATCTCACCGGCTCCTGGCACTCATCCATTGCACAAATAGCTGCTGCTGTCTGAGGACGTGACTGCGTTGGTGACCTGTGGCTGGGAGTTCCTGTTCCCAAGGCTGTGCTGGCAATGACTGCAAACACTGCTTCGTCACCTTTGGACAACACAAGTGGGGTCACTTGAAAGAATGGAAAATGCTGATTTCAAACCGCTAGGCTGGCTGGATCTGGAAATGGGAGCGTGTCCTTCATCCCACCCAGACCGGAGTGGAACAACAGGCTCACTCTGCACTCTGTGTATGTGTAAACACCAACCCATCAAAACCCAGGTTGAGTCACGCTTACACGTTGCTAATGCATTGGTCCAGGATAAGGTATGGTAGCGTATGACTAAAAATCCCTTTGTGGCCCATGGTGGTTGGTGTGCGCTGCCGAAACCTCACATCAGAGGATGCTGTGTCTGTGTCATCCTTGCTGAGCGATGGGGACCCAGCTCTGCAGGTACACGTGAAGCTGAATCGCTCCATGCTCCAGGTTGTGCCGTCACAGCTCCTGCAGCTGATGATACAGACAGCCCTTCCCAAAGGATGCCATGCAGATACCCCTGTATCCTCCCGAAGGATAGCCAGTGGCAGCATCATTTTCCACACCACCTGTAAAAAGTTGTTTGTGATCCTGTATTTTGTTCCATGCTCCCAGAGTATCTGTGGCTTTCTGCATCTTCCATGGGAGTGTTTGCATTCTAAGTTGTGGAAACAGAAGCCAAAGTCAACTGGAAACTGTTCTGGTCTTGATGACAAGTCAGCCTGGAAATAATACCATATACTGGAACTGAGTGAGTAAAGGGGTGGTTTAATGAGCATGAACGTGGCTGTGAGCATTGTTACTCCCCGGTGATCCTGCAGTTGGCAGAAATAATAGTAAGATACTGGAGTTTGCTGTCTCCTGCCAAGGTTGTCCACGAGCTGTGGAAGAGTGACAGGAACCAGGAGCTGCTTTGATTCAGGCATAACTTCAGCCCAACATACAGCCATCAGTGTGAGAAAGACTGGAGGGAATAAACCTCACGGACATTAAATGTAGGAGTCCATCTGAAGGAAAGCTAAGCTGCATTCTGCTATAAATGTTTAGTAAATCTTAACTAATACAACCCAGTGATTTTTAACTTTATTGTATTGCTTTTAGAGGATCCTTAACATTGGCACAGGTCAGGTCAGATCTAGGGCTGGCACAGGGGGAAGCCAGGCCATATCTCGGTAGTTAATTGGGCACTTCAGTCTCTCTTCCTTATCTCAGCAGCCAAAGGAACTGGTGATTAATCAAAGCAGTAATGGCCCCATAAACCCGTAGCAAGAGGAGCCTCCACCTGCATTGCTCAGCCTTGAGCAGAGTGAAGGTGTTCCCGGAGGCCCTCAAGCCAAGGTTTCATCCTGTCCTGGGGAGGCCCCTCCGGCGATTCCCTGAATCCCTACAGCAACAGCCATGGGCACAGTCCTGCCCAGCTTCCAGGTCCATGGGGTTTCTGTGTTGTCTGAGTGGTGTTTTCCTCCTGTGGTTGTGCAGGGTTGTACCTGGGGAGCAATCTTAGCAGGGCAGACTGAACTGCAGCGTGTCCAGCACCCAGCCAGCAGCTGGGCACTGCTGCCGGCACCCTGGCCTCTGGCTGGGACCAGCACAGATGCATGTCATGGTATTCAATAGAGAGCGTGAGGTTATGGGATAATTCTTTCCTTTTTTAGTGCTAAAACTTACTTGTAGGGATACAGTCACCACTATAGATCCTGTTAATTTGGAGCTGGGAATTCCAGAACAGGTATCATTACTCTCACATTCAAAATGCCCTTAAAGCATCGTAGATGAGCCAGCCAAGGCCCTTTGAGTGAGGATCTCTCTGTTCCCACTGTGCTAAGTGAGATGTGGTTTTTCTGGGTGTTAAGATGGGGATGACTGAAAAAAACAAGCGAGTTTGGTGTTCCTCATCCCAGGAAATGAGGCTGGAGTCGTACCCACATGAGCAAGACTGTAGTTTTTCCGCTGTGTGTTTCCTGTTGATCTTTAACAACTCTATTCCTGGAACTGGGCTGACTTCAGTGGTGATACCAAGCACAGAAATAGCTGAGCTCTGGCAGGGCTGGCAGAAAATGGCCTTTTGGATTCTTACTCCTTCCCCTCGGAGACCAGACACCAGTTTTCATTTCCAGCTCAGCTGCAAGCGTTCCCTTTGCTACTGCAGAGCTGCTACTGAGGAGGCCTCATTGGCTTCCTGAACAGAAAACCAAATTACAGCAGTAATTACAGCAGTAATGAGTGGAAAAGGTAATGGTGCAGGCTTTGAAAATGAGTCTGGTCATATAGAGGACAAGGTTATACCTGGTAATGCTCCGAAACTCTGGGATGTCTCATAGAATCCCAGCCTGGTTTGTGTTGAAAGGAACCTTAATGCTCCTCCAGCTCCAACCCCTGCCACAGGCAGGGACACCTTCCACCGGAGCAGCTTGCTCCAAGCCCCTGTGTCCAACCTGGCCTTGAACACTGCCAGGGATGGGGCAGCCACAGCTTCTCTGGGCACCCTGTGCCAGCGCCTCAGCACCCTCATAGTTCCTTTCATCCTAATGAGAGAAAGAATGAAAGAAGCAGAGGTCAACAGGGAGAAACATCCCCAAACCCCCAAGTGTGAACAGCGATCAACCATTTGACAAGCCTTGTGAGGACACAGCACTCTGGGGGCTGGTTCTGCCTCTGCTCTCTGCTGAGCTCAGAGGGAGCTGGCCAGAACCAATCCTGAGTGCAACGCTGTGTGGGTGCATCCATCTCAGCCGAGGCTGAGCCCCTGGTACATCCCAGCACTCAGGTCCCTCTTTGCTCAGCCCAGCAGGAAGCTGAAGGCAGAACAGATGCATGAGGAGCTTGAAATGCTGACCTTAGAGAGACTCTGCGTTAGAGAGCTCAACCGGGATGTGCTGGTTTGGGGCCCAAACTGTCTTAAAGTTAGTGGAGAGTTTTGAATGCAAAGACTGTAACTGCTGAGGTCTCGGGGGGGCCTGGACCAGCAGGTTGGCTGCTTGGGAAAGCCCAACGGGAGATACTCCAAAGTCCTCTCCCCGGTGTTGGAGGTGGTTTCTGGCTGGATGTCAGGCAAGGGGCAAACCTGGCTGTGACATGGGAGACATTTGCCATCTCTACTGCCTCCGTCAGTGTGTTTCTCTGAGACTATCTGCTGCTTCGTGTATGATAACCAGGTTTCAAATTAATGTTTCTAGGTTTTAAGATGTGGTTTAATAAAAAGAGATGTAAATTGTAATAAAAAGGAAAGCAGGTTGTCTCTCTCACTTGGTTTTCGTTTTTGTTGTTGCTCCCTGGCTGTTCATAGACCCAGGACCTCTGAATGGCAGCAGTGAGGGAAGTGCTGAAAACTCAGCAGAGCTCGAGAGGTGCAAGGGGCCCAGATGCAGTTAAAAGGGGAGGAAGGTAAAAACTGGTGCTTTAACCAAGCAACCATCTGAGAGGCAAAGCACAGTGATGGGGATAGTGCAGAGCGATTCACAGCGCCAGCAGTGTCTGTGGCTTGGGGAACACGGAGGGGATGGCTGAAGGGCTTACAGAGCGTTGAGCAGTGAGCCTTTTCCTAGGAGGAAGGTGGGCCTCCGAGCATCACCACAGGCACTGAGGAGCAGGGCCCTGGGGAAACACCAGGGAGGCTGAAGGCCTGATGATCCCTCTGGGGAAAACAGACCAGCTCCAAACAAAGCACATCCCCAGGAGGGCAGAAGACATCCAATTCCGCTTGCTTTGTGACCTGATTGCCAAAATGAGCAGGCCTGGCTCCCCGCCGCAATCCTCCCCTTTACCTCCATTATTGATGGTCACCTCCAGGTTCAGCCTCCGCCGCATGTGGTACCCGCAGCCCCTGTGGGCACTGGCAGAGACAAACAGGCTGGACAGCTCTGTCGATGAAGGCATTTTGCTTCAGCACTGGGATCTCTCAGCCCTCATTTCTGCATCCTCCCCATGTGGAGAGTGTCTGCTGCGCACCACAGCAGGTTGGGACGTGCTGTATCCAGCTTAGCAGTGTAATAGATGACAGAAATCCCTTTCAATCCCTTACCACCAACCGCACAGCCAGCTTCTGGCCAGTGTTCTCCCCAAGAACTTTGCAGCATCAGTGCTGCCCGGAGTACCTGGTGCCTAGAAAGATGGTCTTTATCCTGGCACCTTTACTCTTTATCCTGGAATCATTCCGTGCCTGCACTGTCCTGTCTTTAAATAAGCCATCATAGGGTACAAGGTCAAATTTGCTGCAGAAGCCCAGTTAGAATAGATTATTTTTACTTAGTGCCTTCTTCCCTGACCATTTGTGCTCTGTTACTCACAAGGGGGTGGTAGGGACCAGGGGGAGCTGTGCGGGTGGAGTCTGGCTCTGCCCTGTAAAAGGGCGAGGAACTGAGATGTCTTGCAGGGGGTTAAAATTAACTCAAGTGTCTCCAGTCCCACCAGGCTCTGCTCTTTCCCTGTTCCTTTGTGACCCTGCACTTGTGGCTGTCCCAGCAGATCCCTCCATTTCCAGCCCTACTCCCTCTCAAGCCATGTCTGGTACTGACATGTCCTGTTGCTGGCTTCGCAGCCACATCAGCTGTGCCCTGCCACTGCCGGGACACCGGGTACTCGTGCCTGTGCACTCGGCCATGGTACCCTCCAGAGCCTGTCCCCTGCTGTTGTCACACCTGGGCTTTGTAACCCAGCATTCATTTCTATGACAGAAGATGGGCGCTGAGCGGGATTGCCAGGAGCCTCTTAGTAACACAACTGCAGGGTCAGTGATGGGTGTACATCCAGCAAGGCAGGCGATCAGCTCCAAAGCACCCGCTTGCCAGCCAAGCTCCACTGGCCAGTCCATAGCACTGTTCCACTGACAGCCCAGGAAAGAAGCAGTCGTCAGAGCAATGGAAGGCTCAGATCCCGGCTGGCAGGGGAGGAGATGGATAATGGCTGGTTTCATGATCTGTTATCAGGCAGGCAGAAGCGCAGTGACACTGGCAGATGCCAGGTTCGCTCCCCACAAAGGGAGGAGTTTTCTTTGCACCAGGTGCAGCCAAACTGCGTGGGATTCATTATGTGAGGATTTATGGGCTTTACGCGGGCTCAGAAGCCAACCAGACAAGGCCACGAAAGAGAAATGCACCGAGATCTGCCCAGTACAAAGGCACACTGTTGGCTCTGGACGTGCCTGAGCCATGAGTCACCAAAGACAGGGAAATGTCACTGCTCGCTTGCCTGGGTCTTTATCCCCAACCCCAGGTTTGGGCAGGACACAGCAGGGTGCATCAGGGACCTTGGCTTCAGCTGGGTCACGGGTAAATCTTAACTCACCCCTGTGTTGGGTGAGCTGAACCGCAAAGAGCTGCCTCCTTCCGTTCAGCTCTACCTGCCAGCAGCTCCTTGGGGCACAGAGCACACGGCTCCTGTAGTCCAGCAACAAACTCCTGTTTCCAGCAGTATCATTCCCAGGTATCATTCGGAGAAGCGCAGCTGCCCTGCTCCAGCTCAGCAGTGCAAAGGTACGAGCACTGTCAGCAGGATCCGCTCTTCCCGCCCGTGACACAGAGCAGCCCAGGCTGCCGGGGGCGGCTCCACAGCTCCCAGGCAGGCTGCGAATGCTGGCCAAAGGTTGTTTACCTGTGCAGTGCCGTGCAGTGTCCCCAGAGGGGAGCTGTGCAGTGCAGTGTGCCCAGAGGGGAGCTGTGCAGTGCAGTGTCCCCAAAGGGGAGCTGTGCAGTGCCGTGTCCCCAGAGGGGAGCTGTGCAGTGCAGTGTGCCCAAAGGGGAGCTGTGCAGTGCAGTGTCCCCAAAGGGGAGCTGTGCAGTGCCGTGTCCCCAGAGGGGAGCTGTGCAGTGCCGTGTCCCCAGAGGGGAGCTGTGCAGTGCAGTGTGCCCAGAGGGGAGCTGTGCAGTGCAGTGTCCCCAAAGGGGAGCTGTGCAGTGCCGTGTCCCCAGAGGGGAGCTGTGCAGTGCAGTGTGCCCAAAGGGGAGCTGTGCAGTGCAGTGTCCCCAAAGGGGAGCTGTGCAGTGCCGTGTCCCCAGAGGGGAGCTGTGCAGTGCCGTGTCCCCAGAGGGGAGCTGTGCAGTGCCGTGTCCCCAAAGGGGAGCTGTGCCGTGCAGTGTCCCCAGAGGGGAGCTGTGCAGTGCCGTGTCCCCAGAGGGGAGCTGTGCCGTGCCGTGTCCCCAGAGGGGAGCTGTGCCGTGCAGTGTCCCCAGAGGGGAGCTGTGCCGTGCAGTGTCCCCAGAGGGGAGCTGTGCCGTGCAGTGTCCCCAGAGGGGAGCTGTGCAGTGCAGTGTCCCCAGAGGGGAGCTGTGCAGTGCCGTGCCGTGTGCCCACACCTCGCAGGCCCAGGGTTTTGACCCGCAGTGCTATCAGGTGCGGAAATCCCTGAGCACTCATTTCCTGATCCAACGGACTTCCCAAAGGAACCTGCTGGCCGTTGATAACAGGCGCTGCCTGGAAATAACGCAGCGGAGGCACTTTTGTGCCCAACGAGCAGCGTTCGCTGCAGAGCGAAGCCCTTCCCGCCCTGCTGTGTGCGCTGTGGAAACCCAACTTGCCAGCTCCCATCAGCACTGTCCCGGGCTGCCAATGGCTTGTTCCTTCCCCACCACGGCTGCTCACACCAGGCACTGCTCCCACCTCACGCTGGGTGACCCCAAAGGGTATTTTCCACTCCTTTCTTCCCTGGCTGGCACCACACGGGCCATGGGAGACCGGGGCTGCTGGGGCAGGACCGGTCCCTGCGGCTCCTGGGCAGCGATGAGCCGGGCCCCGCGCTGTGTGTGAGGGGAGGGCAGTGCGGGCAGCCCCGGCCGCGTCCCCGGGCCGTGTCCGGCAGCCCCGCGGGTCTCTCCTCTGCCCCTGCACCAGGAACTCCCCGGCTCCGGCACCGCCTCAAGGAGCCGCTCCCAGGCCCTGTCATGGCGCCCGCCCCGCTCCCGCCCCCCGCGGAGGGCGGTGCCGCGGCCGGCGGCGGGGCCTGCTCAGGTGCGGCGGGAGGCGGCGGCCGGGCCGCGCAGAGCCGCTTGTGCTGCCGCCATGAACACCGCGGAGGCGCCGCTCGGCGCTGGGCCGCGGGCTCAGCCCGCCTGGAAGCGGGAGATCCTGGAGAGGAAGCGGGCCAAGCTGGCCGGGGCGGCCGGCGGGGAGCCCGAGCCCCCGGCCGGGGAGCGGCTGGTGGTGGCGGAGAGCCTGGGCCCGCTCCGCGAGAACCCCTTCATGCGGCTGGAGAGCGAGCGGCGGCGGCTGCGGCAGGGGCTGGCCGGGCACGGCCCCGAGGCGGCGCGGCCGCTGCAGCAGCTGCTGGAGCTGTACAGCGCCGTGCCCGGCATCCGCACCATCCGCGCCGACAACATCCTCATCATCGAGTCCCAGCGTGACGCCGCCACCTGCTTCGCCGAGGGGGAGGCGCTGCCCGGCCGCCGCCGAGACCCGGCCGCCGCCTCCCCGCCGCGCCGCCCCGACCCGCTGCGGGAGCTGCTGGCCCGGCGCGGCGCCGCGCTCGCCGAGATCCGCGCTGACCAGGTCGTCATCTACGAGGCGGCCGAGCCGCCGGAGCCGCCCGAGGCGGCCGAGCCGGGCACCGTCAGCCGCCTCCTGGAGAAGTTCGGGCAGCGCCCGCGGGGCCGCCGCCGCCGCGGAGGGGAGGCACTGACCGGGACCGGCGCCGCGGCTGCTCCTCCGCCGGCGGGACCCGGCTCCCCCCGCCCCGGGCCGCCTGCTCCTGCGGCGGTACCGGGATCCCCGCGGGCCGGGCTTCCCCCTCCGCACGTGGTGCCCGGCTCCCCCCGGGCCCCAAAGGCGGCACCGGCATCTCCGCTGCCGGCTCCTCCCCGGGCTGCCGCCCCCCAGCCCGCGGTCACCCAGGCAGCCCCGGCTCCCCCCCGCCCTGCCACCCCTCCGCCGCTGCCGGCTGCCCCCCGGGCTGCCACCCCTCCGCCTGCTGTCCTGCAGCCGGCTCCCCCCCGGGCTGTGTCCCCCCAGCCCACGGTTGCCCCGGCTCCCCCCCGGGCCGCAGCCCCGCCGGCGGTCCCGGCCGCCCCCAAAGCCGCAGCCCCCCTGGCCAACTGCTTTCTGCACAAGATCAGCTCCAACTCCTTCACGGTCACCCCCCGGGGCCTGCCCCCCGGCAGCCGCGTCCCCGAGCCCAGCGCTGTCCCCGCGGGCCGTCCCGCGCTGCCCAAGGGGCCGCCAGTGCCATCCGCGCCACCCGCCAGCGCTCCCCATGCCAGAGCCAACGCCAGGAGGCCAAAGCCGGAGGAGGCCGAAGCGGCCGTGCCGCCCCTGCCCAGTGCCACCCCGGCCCCCAGTGCCACCAGCTCCACGCAGCCGCTCTCCTCCTCAGCCCCCCGGGCTGGGGGCTCCTTTGAGATCCACCCGGCCCCCAAGCCCGACCTGGCTGCCATCCCCGCACACGACCTGCAGGCACAGGCCCTGGCCAAGCTGCGCCTCAATTCACGCAATTCCTTCCTCTTCGTGCCCCGCCGGAATGGCGGCCCAGCTGTGCCCCCGGCCCCCAGCGCCAGGCCAGGGCCACCGCCACCGGCCTCCGAGGAGAAGGCACCGAAGGAGCCCCCGAGGGCTTCCGCCCCGGAGCAGGAAGAGCCCGTCGCTTCCCCAGCGGCGCCGCTGGATCCGCTGGTACCAGTGACTTACATCGATGACATTGTGGAGCCGGACAGCGGGGAGCTGTGTCCCAGGGCTCTGAGGACGGGGAGCTTGGATCAGCCGGGAGGAGCTGGCCCTGACCTGGAGATGGAGTTTTCCTCCGTGCCCCTCTACAGAGCACACTCTGCCCAGCACCAGAGGGGAGGCAGCACCTTCACTGTTGTGCCCAAAAGGAAGCCCGTTGCCTCGGGACTGCAGACTCTCACTGATGCCAGCAGAAGGCCGCAGCAGGAGGAAGAGGAGGAGGAGGAGGAGAGCAAAGCGAAAGGCAGATCAGTGGAGAACGCTGATGGGCCCCAAGTTGGGGTGTCCCATAAAAAGCGATACCCCACGGTGAATGAGATCGAAGTAATCGGAGGGTACCTGTCCCTGGAGAGGTCCTGCATGAGCAAGACGGGCTCTCGCCGCAAGAAGGTAACTGCCTGGGGAACCTCTGCACCAAGGAGCCAGGCTGACAGTAACTCGGGTGTGCTTTTGGCTTGGGTTTCCATGAGGCACCGGGTGATGAGATGGGCAGTGGTTTCATCCGCCTTTTGAGAGCCAAGGCTTGCTCTCAGGGATGGGGCACTGGGTGCTGTTCTAACAAGCAGATAAGGGTGGGATATGAGCTGGGATAACTGCAGGGCCTCTCTCACAGCTGCTTGTTGGAGGTATGATAACGGGAAGTAAAATATGTCAGGTATTCAGACAATGATGGGGAGTTGCATGGTTTGAATGGCTGTGGGCTTGCCTCCTGCAGCTCTGCTCGCTGGTTGGTGGGGTTGGACACATTGAGCTCCCCGTTGTCACTGCCCCGCCTGTGACACAGGACAGTGGCCAGCGTGGCACTGGCGTATTCCCCGCATTAGTGATCTATTGATAGAGACTCAAGAATTAGGTCTCTATTAGGCAGGAAGAGATCAGCAACAACTTAACTCCCTTGATAGGCTTATACCACCTGGCTGCTTGTTGTGGATGTGCAGCTCCATCTCTGAAGATCTGAGAGATGTTGATCGCTCCAGGTCTTTGAAGCGAATGCCAGGTTCTGACTTAGATCCTTGTGAGCCTTAAATTGAGAATTAATCTTTGTGTGGCTTGGTGAAATGCATGTGGATGTGATAAGGACACAGTCATGCAGAAAGAGCTGTGCCAGAGGAGGAGGTGTGAATTGTTCAGCTCTGACAGCAGCATGCTAGGGTGACGGATCCTGATTTGTAGGTCTGTGACATGACATGTTTTTCCATAGCGGGAAGAGTTGTTTGACGTTGTTCCGTTACCTGAATGCAGCTAAATATTTGATGGACTGAATCCACATGGGTGCCTGAGGCACTGAGCGTTCTAAGCTGAGGAAATCCTTTGAACAGGGTGCTTGTCATTTAGGAAGGAGGCAGGGAGAGCTCTTTGTCGTGGCTTGATGTTGTTAAACTCCCTCATAAGAACACGCAGTCTATATTAATGTGATTGTGACTAATGCAGGTGGCAAGTCTGGAGCATGAGTGCCATGAGATCCAGAATAAGCAAATAAGCAGGAATGTTGATTCCTCCTCATGCTCCTGCATGAGTTTTTCCATGTCCTCCCATGGGGAAATGCTTGGTCAGCCTGGAGTTGTTCTGCTGCTTAAATACCTCCTGGCATGCACTCATTCCAGCTGTTTCCTTGGCTCTGCTCAACTGAGCAGTTTGGGTATTAACTGGGTTTACACCAAATCAGGTGTGCTATAAGGGGTGGAAATGTCAAGACAAAATGTTAGTTATGGGTATTCTAAGAATGGAGCAGAAGATACAAACTCTTAGATAAGGCTGGCTTGTGCTGGAGGCAGAGGAGCTGATGGTTCTGTGCAGGATGGTGCTTGCTGGTAGGAGAGTAAAGCCTCAATTAAGCAAAGCCAGTTAAGTGGTGCGCAGTGGAAGCATCCTTACCAGTACAAAAAAGGAGGAGGGAGACAAGGACAAGGCTGGTGCAGTGACTGGATTGTTTCCAGTTGGTCAAACACTGGAACAGGAACCCAGAGAAGCAGTGGCATCTCCATCCCTGGAGCTGCTTGAAACTCGCCAGGGGAGAGCCTTGAGCAATTGATCAGATCCTGCTTGGAGCAGGAGTTTGGGCTAAAGACCTCCGGAGGTCCTTTCCCAACCTCAGCTATCATATGAGTCTTTGAAACTGGTTAACATCTGTTCAGTGTTGGGTTTGCGTGACATGGGGCAGGTCATGCTGCTTCTCCACCTGTGTCTGTATCAGCTTATGGCTTTAACTGTCCCTCTCTGCAGGCGCTCTGAAGGTGAAGCAAGCTAAACACTGCATGGTGCATCTGTAACTGTAATGGGGTTTGCTAAGAGTTATGTGTGTGGGATGTCCTGCATGAGAACTTGCATAAAGATCTAGTTTCTGAGAAGAGAGATATTAAAAGGCAAAGAAGGAGCTGCTTGTAAAATTGCAGAGCGCGGGAGGATGAAGCAAATGGGGACCCTTTGGAAATAAGATCCAGCTTAAGGAGAAGTTTGTGGGTAGAATTAAATGTGGTAGTGGAATAAACACCAGGTTTTCCTTCAGTTCTCGTCCTGCTAGGGGTGGCAAGCATTGAAGTTTGACTTTGTAGCCAGGGTTTAGAAGATGCTGACGCCATAGCAAATGGAAAGATTGCTGTTTACTCTTAACCTAGAGGATGTTTGTGGCTTTTACTCTGGGCAATAAGGCTGAGTGTTGATGCCTGAAAAAGAAGGAGCTAGCATTAGGATGCATTCCTTGGTTTCTTCCCAAGGGATGGCTCTGTGTCGCTGAGGCAACTGGCCAAAAACAAAGGTTCTCTTTTGTAGATATGTTGGGGGTTTCAGAAGCTTGAATTGGCCTGAATTGGGCAGAAGCAGACATTTCCTGTGAGCTGGAAGCTGCAGTTCTTTGCTAAAACCAATGTCCTTTTTGGGGGTATCAAAATCCAACTTGATGCTGGTTTCAATAAGCAGTTGCCTGGGTCTTTTGGGGTGCTTCTGCTCCCCAGACAGATCTGCTGGGTGAGCCCACCTCCTGCTGAGCATCTTCCTTTCCAAACCTTGCCTTGGATTTGCTGAAAGGCCTTTAACTATGATCCGGGTTCAGGAAAAGTGGTGTTCTGTGAAACTTTGACTTGGAAAACTGCATCGGCTTGCTGATGTCCAGCAGGAATCTGAGTGAGATAAACAGCACGGCCTGGGTCGGATCAGCCAGGATCTGTGCTTAGAGTCAGGGCGAATGATTTATTAGGAGGGAGAGAGGTGGTGGCAGTTGGACTGAGTGTTCTGTGAGATGCAAATGGTGGTTTTCTTCAAATGAGGAAACTCAGCCTCCCTCTTCTGTCCCCACATCTTGCCGCTGACTGCCTGACTATAGCAGAGACACCAGCAAAATGGAGCTGATTCCATGGTCTACATCCTCTGTGGCTTTTCGGAGTGGGAGGGTGGCTGAGACAAGGTGGGAATGGGTTCAGTGCTGCTCTGGTCTGTGTGGAGGGAGCTCCAGCCCCCTGCTCTTGGCTGTGCAGGGGCTTGTGACTTTGCTGTGCCTGAGGAACGCTGCTGGTGTTCAAGGCCTTTCAGGAAAAACAGCTTTTTTGCTCCTTCCAGACACTTCAAGTATGTGAAGCAGTTGTTTGTGCTGTGTTGGAGCTGATGAGGGAGAGAGAAATGCTGTCCCTCGATCAGAATGAAAAATGGGCTCCCGGCTCTCTTGTGCAACCAGAGCTGCCACGGTGGGACAGTCGTTGTTCACCAGGGCTGTGAAGGTGAACATGACTTGATGATCTTGAAGGTCTTTTCCAATCTAGTTGATTCTGTGATTCTATTTGATTGTGTATGATGGGACAAGATCTGTAGGTGAAGGAGGGGGCAGCCCCAGCCATATTCATCCTGGGATCCAGACTGCCAGTGTGGGCAGGGAGTTGGCGCTCTTGTCCTCCTACGGCATTAAGAGGCCCTTGAGGACTCTTCATCTACTCCGTGGCTGGGTTGAGACCTCTCCAAGCAATAAAAGTTCTTTGAGACCTCTCCAAGCAAATCAGTTCAGATAAAGCTGGGGAGGGTGACTTCAGTTTGAAAACTGAGTGAACGTTTGCAGCTTTGAACTGATGTGCTGGGTTTCCAGCAGAGCACTGGGCTTCTGCTGGGAGAGCCTGGCTGAGCTGTCAGCTCCAAGAGTGAGGACAGGATACGTGTGCAGGGGTGGAAGGAGACCTCCTGACCTTTATTCCAGCAGGGAGCGGGGCAGAGGATGCAGAGCACTGTTGGTGACCTCTGTTCAGTGCTCATCTTTGTTATTACAGAAGAAGTAAAGACACTTCAGCCTGACAGCAGCCCTAGGAGGAAGGGAAGGCTTTGCTGCAGGATGCGGATCTTTGGGATCTCAGAGGATAAAATCTAGCTTGGCTGAGCTGACAAGGATCAGTCTTGGTTTGGTTACCTGCCAGAATGATGTACAATAAAGTTGTCAGCAAGATAGAGATCTGGGTATCTGTAAAACATGTGACTGGCATGTTGGAGCGAGTGCTTGGAAAGGACTGAGGACTGCCGAGGTCCTGAGCAGTAGTTTCTGTCTTTAGGCTTCATGTTCTCATCTTGTTGGAGGCTGGACTCTGCCATGAAGGTCCTGTGTGTATAGAATTAACCCAAACTGTGCTCCTTCCTTCTGTCTTGTCACTCCTGCAGCTCATCCCAAGTCATAGCATGTTTTTGTCCTCTTCAGGACCTGGTGCCTCTTTGGAATGCTGCAGGAAAGGTGACTTCTGGCCAGGCCACCCAAATCCTGTAAATAACAGGACATGAGAGCCAACAGACATCAGGTTGTTGATGGTTTTAATGTGTTTTGCTCGTCACAGTTGGCAGTTTGCTGGGTGCTGGAAGGTGAGCTGGGCCTTGTGTGAGTGGGACTTAACCAGAACAAGGTTGGTGGGATCCAAACAGTTGGAGTCTTTCCTGCTTCTTTGCAAAGTTGACTTCAGAGATGTTCAGCTTCAGCTGAACTTCAAACCTTTCCAGCTCACCTGGGCTTTGTGGTCTATTTTCTAATGTTTTGAGCTGCATAAAGCCTGAATCTGGCTTCCAAATGCCCACTTAAATGAATGGTAAAGGAGTATTCTGAACACTCCTCAGCTGTTCATCATGGGCAGCAGTTTTGTAGGTTGAACCTGCTGCACTTCTTGTTCTGTAGCTTTCCCTCTGTTCAGTCGTGCTGGAGATGGTCTCCTGTGAGAACCAGGTGTAGGCTCGAGATGCTGGGAGGAATGAACCCTTCCAACTATTGCCCAGACCTGTCTGGAGCAAGTCTGCGCAGCGTGGAATCCAAACACCAGCGACTGCCTGAAGTATGTTTTTGCAATGTATATCACAAGTAAATTAACCATAACTCCAGTGAATGAACCTGGTGGCAGAGGCAAAAATGCCTCTGAAGTATTACTTTGGTTCTCCTGTCTCTGTGTTTGGAGGCGTCAGGACAAAGATTGGTGTTCTTCAGCTCTCAGGGAGCTGTGTTCCTGTTTCATGTTCTGCCTTGTGACTGTGCTCTGCTGGGCCAAATCCATGTGCCACCTTTAAGGAGTGGCTGTAGGATGTCTCTGACGTGGATGCATTGGATTTTTGGGAGGTGAGCTCAGCAGGGACACATTTCCTCAGAAATAGGTGTCTTGGCTGATCAGGTCCCTCCCCTGCGGAGGTGATTTCCATTAGCTGTCAATGTGAAAACCTCCTTCACGCAGACAGAGCTATTTCCCTGCCCTTTTCTCAGTCTGATTCTTAGCTTGTGCCGCTCATGGCCAGCGACTCCAGAAGCCAGGATCTTGTTGTGGTTACAGATTTTAAACCACCTCACAGGCTGCACCTGGGGCTCACGGTGGGGAAGGAGGTTGGGTTTGTTTCCCTGCTGCTTGCCAGCTCCTTGAAGTGCTGGTACTTTGTTGTCCAAACCCCCTGGCAGAGCTCATGACTCACATTTATCTCATCTCCAGAGTGGGAAATGTTCTGTGACTGAGGTTCTCCGTGGCCTCACTGCTCCCATGCCACAGTGGGAGCCTGAGCTGCTCCCAAATTCCCCTTAGTTCTCTGCCTCCCATCCCCTGCTCGGCTGCTGCTGTCAACAGCACGGGGAACAGGGCAGAAGAGCTAAAATAGAAACTCTTATGCAAATAAGAGGCGAGCTGCCTTTCAAGCTGGTTAGGATGTGCCCAGGGCTCAGGCAGCCCCAGAGGTTGAAAGCAGATTTGGAATGCTTTGTGCTCCGAGTTCTGATCATACAGATTACAGTCAATGTTATCGTAATTGGTTTCTTTAATCTCAGACTGGTTTGTGTGGAAGGGACCTTAAAGCTCATCCAGTTCCAACCCCTGCCACGGGCAGGGACCCCTTCCACTAGAGCAGCTTGCTCCAAGCCCCTGTGTCCAACCTGGCCTTGAACACTGCCAGGGATGGGGCAGCCACAGCTTCTCTGGGCACCCTGGGCCAGCGCCTCAGCACCCTCACAGGGAAGAGCTTCTGCCTAAGAGCTCAGCTCAGTCTCCCCTCTGGCAGGTTCAAGCCATTCCCCTTGGCCTGTCCCTACAGGCCCTTGTCCCAAGCCCCTCTCCAGGTTTCCTGCAGCCCCTTTAGGCACTGGAGCTGCTCTCAGGTCTCCCCTTCAGGAGCCTTCTCTTCTCCAGGCTGACCCAGCCCAGCTGTCTCAGCCTGGCTCCAGAGCAGAGCTGCTCCAGCCCTCGCAGCATCTCCATGGCCTCCTCTGGACTCACTCCAACAGCTCCAGGTCCCTCTTGTGCTGTTGCCCCAGGGCTGGATCAAAACTGCAGGGGGGGTCTCCCATAGTGCAGCAGAGGTGCAGGATCCCCTGATCTATGTACCAGTTTGGAGATAGTTTATAAATTCTGTCCATCCACAGTATTCAGCTTGCCTTGGGTTTGGATTTGCCTCCCTGCTCTGCTTTTTCCAGGATGTGGTCCCAGTGTTCCTCAGCAGAGCTGGGCAGTCAGTACATGCTCAGGCAAGGGCAGAACCCCTGCTTGCCTGTGGGATGTGTAGGAAACAGTAGGAAAATTGTAATGTTTAGTTTCCAGATCCAGCAACAGTGAAAGAAATCTCAGTGGGAGCTGCAGCACCATCTCCTTCACCTCTGGGGCTGTGCTTTTAGTCCCCTCCTGAATGAAACTTGGGCAGTTTAAAATGTATTTACAAGCCAAGCCTCTTCTTAGTGACTGGAACATGGGTCTGCCATGGAGCTGTCACTGTTCTGCCAGTTTGTGTAGGAAGAGTCATGTGGAGCCCCTGTATCACACACAGAAACTTCCCAACCCCCCCGGGAAAATGTGGACGGAAGAAGCTTTGTGCTGATGTTTTTGGGGACGTGGCCTTTAGATGATCTTGGGAACTTGGCAGGATGGAGCTGCTGGTTTGTAGGCATTGGAAGGAGCACAGGTGAGCTGAAGGCAGCATCCCAGACATCACAAGCGGAACACTTGTGTGCTTAGGGAAGTTGTATGGCTTGCAGGGAGCGACAGTGCAGGTCTGAGGACAAGGCCCTCAGCCTCACGGTGAACTTGCTGCACTTGGCTGCTTCTCCTCGAGGAATTCTCTTCTGCAGATTGGTAGTACAGAAAAGGGCAAGAGAGACGTGAACTGTATTGTGTGACTGGTATCATCAGTCACATCACAGAAGCCTTTTGGTTCTGAAGTTCAGCATGAGTTCCTTGGTGGGAGGTAATTCTGTTCCCAACCTCTCCATATCTCCTGGGAAATAATGCTCCATTTGTGCCATTCCAGCTGGAGACTGCTCACTTGCACCGGACCACAGTATGGGTTTGGACTGCTGTGGTCAGCCTTGGTTGCACAGAGATGTTTGTGTGTGGCACCTCCCAGTTCTGCATCGGGTCGTAGCCGCAAATTACAGCTCAGAGTTGCCTGCACAGCAGAATCCTCTGCTCTTGGGAGGTTTGTGCGTTGTTTATGAGGATCCCAAGGCTTGACACTGATTGTACCTTGCTCACGCCTGCTCTCGTTGTGTATTCAGATTTATTTCATATATGGGGGGTCTATCAAATTCTTGTGAAACAAGTTATATTTGAATTGCTTGTTACTGACTGGAAGGCTCTGGCTCCTCCGTCTGCAGATGTGCAGGGGAATGAAGGGGTTGAGGTGAATAGCTGCTTTGTGCCCTGCTAGACTGGGACTCCCAAGTGCCCTCTGGTTGTTTGGGAATCTCTTCCTGTCCCACATAGTCAAGAGTTAACAACGCTGCTGCCCTGCCATGCTCTGGGACTGTCCCTACCCTGTCACTGCTCATCAGGAATTTGAAACTTCCCCATGTCCTGTACAAGGAGTTTAATATTTCGAATCTCCATGCTCCTATCTACCATGTGCTTCAGCAGATTGATTACACAGAGCTGCCTTTGTGGGTTGCCTTGTAAATGGAGACTTTCTTCTTTTGCCTTGTGGCTTGGGAGCTGGGATGTGACCCTGGAGGCAACCTCTCCTTTGCCAGCAGCACAGCTTCCCTGACGTGCTGCTGCTGTAAATCTTCAGTGCTGCTGGCTCTATTCAGTGACTAACTCTGTGATGCTGTTCATAGTTGAGCAAAACTCAGGGTTACGCATAGGAAACAGCCCTTGGAAAAGCATGGTCGGGTGAGCCTATGGTGGAGCAGCCAACTCCTGTGCCCCAAAGCTCTGCTTTTTGTACAGAATGACAGAAAAGTACCTTTCTGAAGTGCCATCTGCAGTTTTCTGGGCATACTTGTGCGGCTTCAGCCGCAGCAATCCAGGGTTAATCTGATACAGGAACCAAGTCTCAAGCTTCTTCCATTCCTAGAGGTATCTCTCAGGGAAAAACCCTTTCTTCCTGCGTCTGAAAAGCTTTAGAGGTGCAAAAGCCGCTTGTCTTCTGAATGATAGCAAATGCTTTGGTAATACGCTGATGCTGCTGCAGCCCCCAGGGTTCTGTTCCAGGCTGCTGCGCATAGAGATTGTGCCTGGAGTTGTTCAACAGTTTGGCCATGTTTTCAGGACAAGTGCAGGCATGTAGATAAGCTGGCTGCTACCTCCTCTGAAATAGCTCGTTTTCCCTATATGTCCTTCATCTGAACATTCCAGAGGGAAAACTGCATCCCACGGGAGTTGTCCAGATCACTGGGGAAAGCTGCATCCCACAGGAGTTGTCCAGGTCACTGACTGCAGGTTGTTATGAGAAAAATGAAGGTCGTGCAGAGGTTTGCAGTTTATGAACTGCTCCTGCACCACTCTCTCTCTGTGATCTGTGAGAACAGTCAGACAGGGTCAGATGAAAACCCTTCAGGGATCATTGTCCACCCTAAAATACCTGCTTCTACCCTCTGTTTCCAGTCTCACAGGCAGTTATTTGTCTGTGGAGGGACCTTCCCTTTCACCCCGTGTCAGTGTGGAGGTGGGAGGTTGTTCTGTGTTAGGAGACCCTCCTCCCCACATGGGTTCTGAGCTCTGCTGCGCAGAGCCTCCACCAGCCTACCTAATGGTACTTGAGGAGCTTTCCTGCTCAGCCTGGGGGGCTGTTCCTGCCAGCCCCTATGGGATGCTCGGTATCAAGAGGTTCCTGCTGCACCCCCAGCAGTTTGCTGCTGCAGTTGTCAAGTATCTGGGTGTGATGCCTTGTGCTTTCATCTCATTGACTACATCTTTAGACAGTCAGTGGTGCAGAATTAGCAAAGCTCCATGTCAGACTGCACAGAAGCAAAACCCTGATTCTGTTCCTGCCTGTTCTCTCAGAGATACCAATCACTCTTTTGTATTCATGATGAATTGCTTGTCTGCCCTTCCTGCAGTTGTCATCAGCTGCTCAGAAAGGAGGAGGTGTTTCATAGACCAGGTGTGAAAAGCTGGTTTAAATCACACCCAGCACATCAGCAGCTCATGCATGCCCTGGGGAGTCAGTGCAGTCCCTAAATTGGTCACTTCAGGGTTGGATGGGATGGGGAGAGAGGACAATGAGGGGAAATTAGTACCTGGAAAGAGCAAGTCTTGGTTCCTGGTGCTGCTCAGATCTGATCTTGTGAAGTACCTGGGTAACGTAACCACCTTACTGCAGAATTGCTGTGTCCTTGTCACCACGCAGCAGCCGCTGCCCTCTAATCCAGTCTGCAGTGTGGTGGGTTTGGATGTGCTGGAGGTACTGTGTGATGTTAGCAGAGGCAGGAATAAACTCCAGCTTGTGCTTCACAATTTGCCATCCCATCCGGCTCCTGCAAGAGCCTCTGGTTTGGGAGATGGCTGCTGGGAATTGCTCTGTGGGGAAGGGGCAATGGGCTCTGTGGTTTCCAGTCCACAAAGGCCGCTCTGATGAGATCAGTGCGGGACTCTGACTCTCCTTACTGGAACATAGCTAGAGTGATTTATTTTCCCTTCCGCTTTTAATGACTAGAAGGATTTAATGGTTTTTGCTTAATTTTGCAAGGTGAGGATTTGGATTACCAAAGAGATTGCTGTTTGAAAGGTGCAAAACACCCAGTGTTATCACTCTGGCTTTGCCACATCTGCCAAGAAGCAGAAGCAATACTGGGTGGAGAAGAGAAAAGCCACACTAAAGTGATCCTGTGGAGTTGAGGATGCAGATGAACCCCATGACGTGCTCCTAAAATTCAACAGAGATGGTTTATGAGAAGCCATAGGGGGTTTGGTCTCTCATTAGCTGCAGAGTCTCAGACTTTCCCACCTCAGTGTTTGGAGTGAGGTGGCTGCTGTTGATGTCGCAGGTTGGTTTCTGTAAACTGCTTGGTTTTGTTTCTATGATGTCTCTGTACACAGGGGCTCTTTGGTGGTTGCTCTGGTGCGGGCTGCATCCCCTGAGACAAGCTTGCCTTTTCTGAATGAGCCCTGTGTAACTACCCGGATTGATGCATGTTGGGCAGTGTTTACCCTGGCTTCTCCTTCCTGGGCACTCTCTTACTCATTACTATTCAAATCCTAGCAGATAAATGAATGATTTTTGCTATGGCAACAGGGATCTGTTGGCTGAACAGCACAAGATTCCCTGAAATGCCTGCCTTATCCTTCCCCGCGTGGCTCAGCTGGCTGGGCAGAGTATTAACACATAGATATGTGGGTTTGGGTTGGACCCTGGCTTGGTGACACGGTTGTGGGTGAAGCATTCAGCTGAGCAAATAGTGACAAATCCCTGCAAACATCCACAGCTGAAGGGGGCAGAATTCTTCCTTTCCAGCACTGGCAGCTGCTGCTGAGGTGGAACTGGGGGAACCAGAGGGAGGATGAGCAGTTCTCTGCCTGGGCTCGGGTGTGCTTGGCTCTTCTGGGATATGCTTTTCCTCCTGAAGGAAACAACCCGTGTTCCCTTTTGTGCTTCCATAAAAGCCTGTATGGTCTGGCAAGGGGCTGCTGGCTGGGCAGAGCTGTTGTCTCTGCTATTACTGGGCTCTTGATTTTTCTCTTTAGATGGTTCCTGAGCCTGAGTCTGCCTCTGTTCCCCGCACACAGTGCTCGGTTCTGCTCAGGGGGTTGCTGGAGGCAGCTCTGTTGCCCCACGTGTGCCTTAGTTTTGCCTTCCCTGTGAGGGTGCTGAGGCGCTGGCACAGGGTGCCCAGAGAAGCTGTGGCTGCCCCATCCCTGGCAGTGTTCAAGGCCAGGTTGGACACAGGGGCTTGGAGCAAGCTGCTCCAGTGGAAGGGGGTCCCTGCCCGTGGCAGGGGTTGGAGCTGGATGGGCTTTAAGGTCCCTTCCAACACAAACCAGGCTGGGATCCTGTTAGATTGAACAGAGCTGGTTTGTGCTTCCCCTGTCACTACCTCATGTGTGGGGAAGGGAGCTCGTGGGGTGCCAGGGCAGGTTTGTCCCTGTGAGTTTTGGGGCTCTGGCTCTGCACAGGCAGGGGTGACTGAGCCCCGGGGGGTGCAGCTGCTCATGCAGAGCCTGTTGCCAGAGTCCAAGCCTGTGCCAGGGCCTGGTTGTTCCTCCTGTGTTTGCTTTCCTGGGTGCGTCCAAGTGCTTTATTGCAGAGTGGCTGCGGGGCTCTTCCTGCTTCCCGGGAGCAGGGTGCAGGGTGATGGGATGCCACCGAAGCCAACGTGGGGCTAGGGGGGGAATTGCTACGGTGCACTCACACCAAGCAGGGCTGCCTGGTGTCAGCCCGTGTGCAGGCTGTGGTGGCCTGGAGGTGTTGCTGAAGCAGCACATTATCTTGTGATGAGCTCTCCCCCAGGCTGGGGCCCTGGGTGCGTGGGGCTGGCACAGTGTGGTTAATGATTGCTGCCTTTCAACAGCTTTAACGTGGCCTGATGGAATTCAATGAAAATAGAGGAGATTAAATGAAATGCTTTTAACTTGGGCCAAGGGAGGGGATCCTGCCCCTCTGCTGAGCTCTGGGGAGCCCCCCCTGCAGTCCTGATCCAGCTCTGGGGCAGCAGCACAAGAGGGATGTGGAGCTGCTGGAGCGAGGCCAGAGGAGGCCATGGAGATGCTGCGAGGGCTGGAGCAGCTCTGCTCTGGAGCCAGGCTGAGAGAGCTGGGCTGGGGCAGCCTGGACAAGAGAAGGCTCCTGAAGGGGAGACCTGAGAGCAGCTCCAGTGCCTAAAGGGGCTGCAGGAAACCTGGAGAGGGGCTTGGGACAAGGGCCTGTAGGGACAGGCCAAGGGGAATGGCTTGAACGTGCCAGAGGGGAGACTGAGATGAGCTCTTAGGCAGAAGCTCTTCCCTGTGAGGGTGGTTCTGGGAATGCTTCTGAGCTTTTGGGAGCCCTGGGCACCTCCAGCCTTGTGGCCTTCTTGCCTGGCAGCAGGGCTCGTCCCTGCAGTACAGAGGCCACATTGTGAGCGGTGGCTGCCTGCTCTGCTGCTTGACTCGGATCAAGGAGCATCTAGGTCAGCAGCAGGGGCAAGAAACTCAGGGAACAGCAACTGGGATGCTCTGATTTTCAGGGCCTTTTTATTCCAACGCTTTTTCCCTGACGTACAACCATTCCTCTCCCCATGTGTCATCTGGAAAAGGTCAGAGTGGCTTTGGGGTTAGGGCAGAGAATGGGGGAAGGCAGCTTGCTGCTCTGCTGTTTCCATTCTGCCTTCCCTTGGGAGTGTGGGGAAGGGAGAGAGCCAGTGTCCAAGATACATCTTGAACTTGGACAGAGTAGCACACAGCTCCATGACGTTATTTGCAGCATGGAGGACACGCTAGGTTCTCACCGTGTAACCCAGATTTGATTTAAGCTCCCCTTGTTGCTTTACTGAAAAGCAGCAGTGAGATGCTCACTCTCTGCCTTGCAAACCCTCATGACCCACAGAGCTGCAGGGTGTCTCTCTGGGCAGCACAGGTTGATGCTGTGCTCCTGCTGCATGCTCATTTGCAGGCTCTGGCCCCTGTGCAATTGTGGGTTTGGCTCCAGCAGAGCCTGGCAGCGGCATCGTATGGGGCAGGCAGGGAGGTGGCTGCTGCTGCTGGGGGAGCACATGGACCAGGGCAGCAGGGGTGGTGGTTTGGTACCTGCCTGGGGCATTGTTTGTCAGCCTGAGGGTGAGCATGTGTGAGGGAAACTGCAGACAGGGCACATGGGGTAAATGTGCTGCACTTTGTTGTGTGTGCAAGGGGGAATGGCTTTAACCTGCCAGAGGGGAGATTGAGCTGAGCTCCTAGGCAGAAGCTCTTTACTGTGAGGGTGCTGAGGCGCTGGCACAGGGTGCCCAGAGAAGCTGTGGCTGCCCCATCCCTGGCAGTGTTCAAGGCCAGGTTGGACACAGGGGCTTGGAGCAAGCTGCTCCAGTGGAAGGTGTCCCTGCCCGTGGCAGGGGTTGGAGCTGGAGGAGCTTTAAGGTTCCTTTCAACACAAACCAGGCTGGGCCTCTTCTTACCAGTTATTACACAGCATCAGGGGAGATCTGAGCCATCCAGCTCCTACCACCTCTCACAAGCAACCACCAGTTCTGTTCATAACCCTATTAGCTCAATTCTAATTCTAGTTAGAAGTAAATGGATCAGAACACTCTTTAAAGCAGCAGCTCCTGAGCCTTGAGCCACATTGGCTAAATGCTTCCTTGCTTTTGGCCTAAATTTACTCCTGGCAAGCTTCTCCTCCTTGTTTGTCTGTTGCCTGCTGGCATCAGCAGTTCTCTGCTCCTTGGGGTTATTTCTTGGTGTGCTTCCAAACTGCTTTCGTGCTTTTTCTCATCCTTAATTTCTGCTGGTGTGAACAGAACCTCCTCTGCACCTGCTGAGATGATGCGTAACCACAGCTAAGCAGAACAGTAGATAATGATGAGGAGATGGAAGGCTACAAGGGAACAACGCCTTCCCTCAGCTTCCCCTTTCAACTTGGAAGAGGACATTGGGACTTACTGTGGCAGGATTTGGGCATTCTGCTGCAGGATGGATGCAGAGGAACTGGAGCAGGGCCAGGGGAGGCTGCCAAAGTCTCTTGGGGCTGGAGGATGGCGTGTGAGGAGAAGCTGAGGGACCTGGTTTGTTCAGCTGGAGGAGAGAAGGGGGGATTCCAATTGCTGCCGTCCACTGCCTGCTGGGTGTTGCAGTGAGGATGGAGCCAGACAGACCCTGCTTCCAGTGGAGATGCCTTGCATTATTCCTGGTTTATTTAAGCAGCCTCCTAATGATGGTCACAGTCCTGTAACCAATCAAACTTTCTTTCTCAGTTACTCACAGATGATGAACTTCTCTTAGAGCGAGGGTTGGTGTTAAACATCACCCATTTCTAGTGTTCTTGGTCTGTAGTTTTCTTCATGACCTATAAAACTCTGTTTTTTCACCTCTGAGCTCCCATGTTTGAGTCGTCTCCACTGCTCAGTCTCCCAGTTACTGTGCCAAGGTCATTAGTGAGACACTAAATAAAACTGGTTTCAGAACAGAACCTTTAAGGGCCTCCCACTTGTCCAGTATTTTTCCTCTCTCCTACCCCTGTTACCCTCTCTCCTGCAGCTGCTTCTGTCTTGCCACTTCTGGAATTAAGCCCTGTTTTTTACCCAGCTTAAATAGCCTTTGCCAGGACGTCCTCCGCAAATGCAGTCCTGATCCCTGATGTTTCTGTTGTGTAGAGCGCGGGTACACGAACGGGTTGGGAGGCAATAGTGAAGTCACCTTTCCAACACGTGGATGATTTCCTTTTCTCCTTGGGAACACTGATCCCTCCTGCGGGAG
Source organism: Psittacula echo (assembly GCF_963264785.1). NCBI lineage: Eukaryota > Metazoa > Chordata > Aves > Psittaciformes > Psittacidae > Psittacula > Psittacula echo. The sequence continues at coordinate 10,068,272 of NC_137752.1, read as the reverse complement.
ACGCGGCAGCTCCTCCTGGCTGCTGGGCATCAGTGTCAGATGAGGACAAAGCATGTGCCAGGCAAAGAGCCAGAGGTACTCTGGACCTCTCAGCCTCCTGCCTCCAGCCTGGCTATTTGGCTATCGGCCTCGGTGGTTTCTCAGCGTGATAAAAGATTCAGCGAGGCACAAGGTGGGGGATATGCAGTGGTTTAGAAACCAGGATGAAGCCCTAGCATGGGAGGTGGCCTTTGCCAGAGCAAGTGCTGGGATCTTGTGCTGCTTTCTAATGATTCTTCTTTGCTCTGGTCTAGATGAAGATCTCTTTCAACGAGACAAGTTTGCAGACTATGTTTGAGTACCCATCAGAGAGCTCACTGGCAGAAGAGGAGGAGGAGGAAGAGGAAGGGCATGCTTCTGAGGCAGAGGAGGACAAATCTTCCACCTTTTACATTCCATGCCCAAACAGCACTTTGCATCCCAGTACCCCCAACTCAGGTGAGCGAGGCACTGTGCTGGCACTGTGGGGTTAATGATGGTGTCTGATGCTGTCCATGTTTCCCACAGACCCTTATGGGGCTCCATACAGGTGGAACTGCTGCCAGCTGACAGCAGAACTGGGGCTTGGTGGTGATGAGATTTGAAACAGAGCAGGGACCTGCAGATAGGCAGTTTCCATGCTGTCTCTGCCAGGTTCCTGATCCCCCGCTTTCTTTTGGGATGGTGAGAAATGCTTACATCAGCTTTGTCCTTCCAGCAGATTTATCCAGCTACACCCCAAAGCACTCCGTGAAGTTCAGCGAATGGCAGGAGCAGAAGTATGAGGAGATACCTGCTGCAGGGGGACCCCTCCCAAAGGAAGCTGATTCCCAGGGGAACCAAGTGATGGTGAGACATTAAATAAGCAAGTCGTGGCTTTGTCCTGCTGTGCTGTTATCTGGTGCTTGGGTTGGCCTGGACAGTGGGTGGGATGGTATGTGCCTTCCACTGTGCACCGCTCACAAGGGGATTCTATGCCAGGTCCCGCTGCCAGACCTGCATAGGTGAAGGTGAGGCATCTGGCACACCCTGTACTCCAGGGCACCTTTGGAGGAGGGAATGAAATGCAGTTGTTAGCCCCGGGCAAGGTGCCAGTGCAGTCTGAAGGTGTGGGTACTCCCGTGCTTTGGGTTTGATGACACCCCATGTCAACTCTGCTTTCTCCACAGCTCACCCCGGCAGACAAGGGCGGCCTCTCGGATTTCAGCAGCGAGCCTGCTCTCTACTTCTGATGGCTTCACCTCCTAGCCTGCAGCAGCGGCTGCTGGACAAAGCGTGTCAGTGCAGCTTCCCAAGGTCCATGCCAGCACCGCAGAAACAGCTTCTGGGTCCCTCCCTCACCACGGTTTTTGTTGGATCCTGATGCCAAGGGTGGATGAGATGCTCTCAGGCATCTCCGGAGAATATTTGCACTGGATTCTGGGACCTAACTACTACTTTTAAGACGTATGATTTATTCTACCTGTGGCCTTGCATGTTCCTTGTTCAAGATCAGCTGCCAGTTGGGCAAGTGTCTTGAGAACAGACCTGTAACCCCAGGATGGATGCAGAGTCTCTTGGTGCTTATCTGAGTCCGCTCATCCAGGCACTGTGTGGGGGTGGGAGGCTTTTGTACCACTTCTCCCATCAGAGGCCCCAGTGAAGGATGGTTCTGGAGTTGGAGCACTGGGAGTACCTGGGCAGTTACTGGGTTCACACAAGTGGTTGTGAGTTGACAGCTGGATTGGGGGTGCAGTTTGGGAAGCCAGTGAAGGTTCAGGGCTTGTTCTCAGCATGTTTCTGGCTCTAGTTGGGCTGAAGCAGCATGGAGGTAGCGTGCCAGTTGTGTTCTTCTGAGGGAAGCAGAACGCATTCTGAGGGATAGGGGGGGAATTAAATGCTTTTGGCTTTAGGTGTCATTTTTGCACTGATCTGCAGGGAAGTGTCCAGACTGGCTTGAGGATCTTGCAGCTTCCCAGCCATTGGCCATAGCTTTGATCTGTCCGTACCCAACCCTGGTGTTCTGTCTCCAGTAACTGCTGACTGTGCTTCAGTTTGCCAGGCCCTCTTGTTGCTTTGTTCCAGCATCTAATGCCCACAATTTCTCTCTTGGTTGGTGCGGAGGCTTCCTTCCAGCCACGCTTGCTCTGCTTCTCTGATGCAAAGCACAGGAGGGCAGTTTCACTCCTTCCTTCTGCAGAACTTGAACAAGGAATATGGTTTATTTTTTTTTTCTAGTATTTTTATAGTTCTATTGTAATGGTTTAATGCAGCCAATATGCAAAGGAATGTGCTAGACTCTTCCATTGACGTTTTCTACTACTGTAAACTCAGGGTCAAAATTGCATTCTGGAAAAGATGGAACACTGCTGCTAATGTGATTTGTACTTCTGGGATTAAAAGAGATAGTTGGAATAGCTACTGCCTCCTTGGGCTTTATGGAATGAGTGGTACCCCCATGTGTGGCCCTATCCAGAGGGAGGGGCTGGTATCTTTGTTTGAATTTTGTGTGTTTATTGGTTTGTGTATTATGTAGAGATGATAAATCTCGACTCAGGATGGCACTGGGCTATGAACTGAAAATGCTCTGCATACCTTGCACTTGGTTTGGTGTATGTTGTAGCAGGTGGAAGGTTCTGCGGAATGACGTCAGGACATTGCACTTCTAAGGCAATGGGGCACAAGTACCATGTAAACACGAGTGGATCCCATGGGCTAAAAGCTTCTCCCATTAATGAAATACTTCAGGACAAGATTCTGAGACTGGGGTAGAATGAGGAAAACTGCAGGATCTCTAGTGACTGCTGGAGACTTAAGGGATGAGTACGTTACCAGATATGCAGAGTTAAACACTGAGTAGTGCCCATGGTCAGTAGCTGTGCATACAGCCAAAGGAGATGGGGGCTATGTCTGAAGAAAAGCTCATGCAAAGCTTTTCTAGCAGAAAAGGACCCAGTGAGCATCTTGCACTGCAGAAAAGCTCAGGCCAGTTTAAGGCAGCTGTTTCTAGATCTGCAACTGCAGGGGCTAAAGCAATTAAAGTTAGGGACAAGGTGTCTGAACTACTCCTAACTGTTCTGCTCTGAATCAATGAGGAATGCTAAAGCCAACAATATCCTGCAGCTACTCCCACTGACTTCATCAAATCCCAGCCTGGTTTGTGTTGGAAGGGACCTTAAAGCTCATCCAGCTCCAACCCCTGCCACGGGCAGGGACACCTTCCACTAGAGCAGCTTGCTCCAAGCCCCTGTGTCCAACCTGGCCTTGAACACTGCCAGGGATGGGGCAGCCACAGCTTCTCTGGGCACCTGGTGCTGTTCTCAGTGCCTAAAACTCCTCTGGCTAGGACAGGCTCAGTGGAGTATGGGAGTGTAGAGTGTGCTTCTCAAGAGGACATGTAGGGCTCTGCCTTGTAGCTGTGGTGCACTTCGGTGACTGCTGCCTTTGCACTTCCCTGTCTCTAGCAGAGGAACTCTCAGCTTGCTCTTGGCAGAGCAAGGCGAATGCTGTTTGGAAGGCAGTAGCTGCCAGGTCACCTCCTGGGCTGTGCTTCAGCATCACTGTGCTCAAAATAAAGGGTATTTTGTTGCAGATGCCCACCCTGATCTCTAGCACTTGAGGATTAACTTTATATCTCTAACACCACAGTGCATCTGAAAGGGAAATCGGCAGAACCAAAGACCTTTATTAAACGTGGCATCCTTGCACCAGAGCAGGAGCTGTCCCAGACCAGCAGGGCTGTCCAGGCTGAAGAACAAGTTCAGGAACGCTTTTGTTCATGTGCTTGTTCTTCTTTTGAAGTGCTTTGCTGCTCGCTGCCTTTCCCAGCATTCCCAGGTTCTTCCTCCAGGGTATCCAGCAGTGTCTGAGAACTCTCCAGGATCTGGGAAAGGAAGAAATAAACGTAGCTTACTTTTACAGAAACTGTTTGGGAGTTCCCTTGGGATTCAGCTGATCGATCCTGCAGCAGGAAGGATCCTCACAGCGTCTACTTCTCCGTAATGTATCATCCTATATCACTGCTGGAATACCTCTGACTACAAAACACCTTGGGCAATTTATGGCTTGGAGCAGGAGGCAGAGAACTTCTGGAGCAGGACGTGGGGTGAACTTTGGGTTGGGTTTGGGTGGGTTGGTTTGTTTCCAAGGGAGCTGTTGATACCTGGCATTTTCAGAGCAGTATTAAACAGTGCTCAGCTGAGCTGGTTTCAGGCATCTTCCACTGTTAAAACTGCACTCTTTAGGTTTCTTGCTTCAAGACTAAGTCCACAATGGCCTTAAGTTAGATTAAATCTTCCCCTTTATTCATTTTCTCCTATTTTTAGCTTACATTGTATGTAATCCAACACTCCCACTCATTATCCTCTAGGAAGCGAGGCTGCAACAGGTTTCGATCTTGCTGCCCATCCATCTCACCATTTTAGTTTTAACACAGAGGACAATTGTAATGAAGTGTGCTATGAGGGTGCAGTCCCAGAGACCATCTATGTTCCTATGAGCTTGTGGAAATCACTGTGTGGTCAGAGAAGAGCTGAAGGTAAGTGCCTGCAGGATAAGACACTGATAGGATGTGTTGGTGGGATGTTACCATCTTGTTCCTGGATGAAGGTGGAGCGAGGTCTGTGTTTCTCAGGGGCTGGGGAGGGCAAGTTTCAGTAAACAGGGGTTCATTTGCAGGCTGTTGTGACCTGTACCTTGGATAAGGTTTCTTTTAGAAGCTGCTGTTTGCATGTGCAGGTTCACAACCCGAGTTTTAGGCTGTTCAGTTTTTATGTGAGTTCCCCCTTCACCCCAAACCATCAGGTCCTGAAGCAGGCTGAGAAAGCAGCTCCGGCCTCCCCTGAGAAGTAAGTGTCACGGGAAGGTACTGACTTTGGGAGATGAGGATGCGACAGAGAGAGGTTGATCCCATTCAACAAATGGGAAAAGGAGAATTTCAGCAGCAGCTGACAGGGGAACGGTGCTTTTGAACCAAACAGATCCTGGTTACCCACAGAAGGAAGATCATGCTCATGTGAAAGCAGGCTGGCTGAGCAATGTGTAACTCAGAAGTGAATTCAGATGTTACCCTATGTGCAGGATCAAGCACTCCCTGCCTGGCAGTTTGCTGCTACAGGAAAGGTGAATGGGTAGAGGAAGGAAAATAATGGTAGCACCCTTGTGGGGTTTGTCTCCTTCCCACCCCTGTACTGAGCCAACAGCTCTACTCTTTTAGTGATGCTGTTCCATTAGAGATGGAATAAATGACATTACAAGTTGGGCAAGCAGAGTGGTCAGTAGGCCAACAGCTCTGTCACTGCAGTGTGTTGTTACCTGTGGGAATGTGTGGTCTTCTGGGTCAATGTCTCAGCTCTGGTTTCCTCCTTTCTCTCTGGGCGCCCTGTGCCAGCGCCTCAGCACCCTCACAGGGAAGAGCTTCTGCCTAAGAGCTCATCTCAGTCTCCCCTGTTCTGGCAGGTTAAAGCCATTCCCCTTGGCCTGTCCCTACAGGCCCTTGTCCCAAGCCCCTCTCCAGGTTTCCTGCAGCCCCTTTAGGCACTGGAGCTGCTCTCAGGTCTCCCCTTCAGGAGCCTTCTCTTCTCCAGGCTGACCCAGCCCAGCTCTCTCAGCCTGGCTCCAGAGCAGAGCTGCTCCATTTCCCCGCAAGTGATGCTTTGTGAGACGGTTTTTACTGGGGTACACTTAAGGACCACTGATGTCTCGTAACAAAGTGCTTTACCCAGGCTCAAATGCACCAAAACAAACCCAAACCAAGACCTCCTCATCGGGGGCGCTGCGTGTGCCCGGAGCTCGGTCCGGGGCCGCCCGGGCGGGGGTTACGGGGCCGGGGGTGCCGGTCGGGGGTACCTGGCCGCAGGCCACCTCAGTCTCGGCTATGGTCCGGTCGAGCTCTGCGCGGGCTGCCAGGTTCCGGGCCAGGCTCTCGCTGGTGCCCGCCAGCCGCTCGGTGAGCGCCCAGATCCGGCGCTGCAGCCGGCTCCGCTCCGCCTCCTGCTCCCGGATCCGCCCGCTCAGCTCGTCCCGCCGGGCGCGCAGCTCCGCCAGCCCTGCGCGGCACCGAGCATTAGCGCCGGCCGCGGCCCGGGCCCCGCAGCCCCCGGCTCCGCTCACCGTCCCGCAGCTCCCCGCTGTACCCGCGCAGCGCGGCCCCCAGCCCGCTCATCGCCGCGGCCCGGCCCTGCCCAACGTCCCGCCGCGCTCCGCCCCTTCCTGCGGCGCGGCCCGCATGGAGGCGGCGGCGGGCGCCGGGCTCTCGGCCGCCTGGCACACGTTGAGCACCGCGCTGGTGCCGCCCGCGGCGCTGGGGCTGGTGAGGGGCCGGGACGGGCCGCGGGAGGGCGGGGACGGGCCGGGAAGGCCGCGCCGCTCCCCGCTGCCCTCACGGGCCTCAGGGCCGCGGAGGTTCCGGCCGCCACCGCGGGCCCTGGGGCGGCCCCGTCCTGATCCGGTCCCTCCGCTTCTGGGTCCGGTTCTCGGTGCCGGGGCTGGGGGGGAAAGCCTGGAGCTGGCGGCTTGGAACGAGGGCCGGGGGGAACGGGGTGCGGCGGTTGTGTGTGCGCGGGGCTGCCAGCGGAGGGCTGGCGGGTCCAGCCGTGCCCTGCAGGGCTCCGCTCCCCCCGTCCGTGCTGCGGCTCCGCGGGGAGCCAGGCACAGCCGGGGAGGGTTTGGGCTCTGGGGAGCCGAGGGTGAGCCGTGGCTCCCCCCCCCAGCACATGTGCTGCAGGAGGCACCAACGGGGGTGGCGATGGACAAGGATGCCCCATCCCTGGCAGTGTTCAAGGCCAGGTTGGACACAGGGGCTTGGAGCAAGCTGCTCCAGTGGAAGGTGTCCCTGCCCGTGGCACGGGGTTGGGGCTGGATCCCCACCAGGTCTCCATGAAGGAACAGCATCCACTTGATGCTGTTTGACAGCAGAGCCCATGTGCATTTGGTCCCTGCTCTTTGTGCTGAGGGTCTCTTCTGCCACAGATCCTCCTAGAGAAGTCTGTAACTTAACTTGTTATTCCCTCCTCTTTTCAGGCCGCACCGAGGTCCAGTGCTGTGGGGCCACTGAAGGATGCTGACCTGCGGGCAGCCCTGGATGTGCTGCGGTGTTATGACCTGCACTCGGTCGTGGAGGAGTGGTTCATCGAGGTGCTGCAGACGGACCTCCAGGCAAATATAGCTCCTGAGTTCTGGAACTGCATCAGCCAGTATGAGAACACGGCCGAGGAGCCCCAGTGCTCCTCACTCCTCCTGGATGCATTCTGTCTCCTCAAGTGCCGCCTGGACCCCTACCTGAACAGCCTGGAACTCCTGGAGAGATGGACCAAGGCAGGCCTGCTCCTGGGGACAGGCGCTCAGATGCTGCAAGAGAAGGTCTACACCATGTTCAAAGCTATCCTTTTCTTCTCCACTACCAAGTCCTTCCAGGAAATGATCCAGCAGTTCTACAGCCGCACATTCAGGATATACATGCGGCAGTGGAAGAAAGGAGAAGATGGAACCAATGAGTGTGAGAGCAGCATGAGTGAGACCGAGCAGGAGAGTGATACTGAGGAGGGCGGAGGAGAGAGCGCGCTGTGTGCGGGCTGCAGCAGCAGGAGGGAGCAGTGCTGGTGCCCCAAAGCCATGGAGCAGTTTCAGCAGCTCAACGACATCCTGTACGTGTGATATGGGGCGGTGGCTGCCCCTCAGAGCAAGCAGATGGTGTGGGTGGGGAGCAGCAGCAGATCTTGATCTCTGAATACAGGAGTTAGGTGTGGGGTCAGTCTGTACTGTGGTACTGGGTAGGGAACTTGACTCAGGTTCTGCAGCCGGTTGCCAACTGGTGGTTGAACTAGAGCAGATCTTCAGACAGAAAGTTCCTCTCCTTGGATATGAGAGCATCTTCTTGCTCTGAGGCCTTCTGTCTGCAAGGAAGCAAACCCTTCTAAATGAGGCAGCTTTTGATGGCCAGAAAATAATGTTTCTAAGGAGGATGGGGGGGTGGTAGTGTCATGTGTTACATACCTGTGCTTCTATGTGGCCTGCAGCAGTGGAGCAGCAGGGAGCAAGGTGCCTTCAGGAAGTCAGATTGTCTCTGTTTGCTCCTACCTTTGCTTCCCTTGCTCTGAGCTCAGTCACTGCTGGTCTCTGCAGCCGCCGGCTGAACCTGCTGGAGAGAGTGAGCGCTGATGCTGTCACCACCATCCTGCACAGGATGATAGAGGAGAGGATGGAGCAGCGGTGCCGGGGGGAATACGAGCACTCCTTCCTCAACGAGTTCCAGGAGGTAAGGAGGGCAGCGAGGGCCCTGCCTGTGCAGAGTGCAGCCACTCCTGGTGCAGGTCAGCCTAAAGCAAATTGAACCTGAAAACCTCTGGTCCAGGGCTGTGACTCCACCACCCCTGGCAGAGACGTGGTTAAAGCTCCTTGGTTTGATTTATGTTTGAGAGGGAGGTTTGCTCTGCCCTGTGTACAATAGACCTTTGTATTTCACCTGCTGATGTCTCTAGTAATGAGGGAGTTGCTGTGGTTCCGTTTTACCAACAAGAACACATCGTGCGCCTCACCTGCAGAGGACGCTCCCTCTGCATCAGTATAATCTTTATAATTTTATAATCGTTATAATTTGTGTGGCTGTTTTCTGTCGTCTTTCCCATTTTTCAGCACCCCATTAAAATAGGAAGCAAGGATGGGTGCTGGAGCACCTCCCCTACAAAGACAGGCTGAGAACATTGGGGCTGTTCAGCCTGCAGAAGAGAAGCTGTGTGGGAACCCCACAGCAGCTTCCATTGTCTGAAGGAGGCTACAAGGATGCTGGAGAGGAACTCTTCATAAGGGACTGTAGTGACAGGACAAGGGGTGGTGGGTTCAATCTGAAGGGAAGGTTCAGGTTAGATCTAACGAAGAAGTTCTTTACTGTGAGGGTGCTGAGGCGCTGGCACAGGGTGCCCAGGGGAGCTGTGGCTGCCCCATCTCTGGCAGTGTTCAAGGCCAGGTTGGACACAGGGGCTTGGAGCAAGCTGCTCTAGTGGAAGGTGTCCCTGCCCGTGGCAGGGGTTGGAGCTGGAGGAGCTTTAAGGTCCCTTCCAACACAAACCAGGCTGGGATTCTGTGATAGATCTCACCATCGGACTGCACAGAACTAAATTCCTTCCTTGCAACAACCCAGTTGTTTTGCTGCTGCCTTGAACCGAGTTTATGTGGGGCTGTTTACCCAGTGCGGCCTTAAAGTCAGACTCTTCTCCAGGTTATGGCTTTTTCAGGTGCTCCTTGTTCCTTTGCCTGTGTCAGAGAGCAACCCATGAAGTCAGTTTGCTGTGCAAATCCAGCTGCTCTCTGGTTCCCTGGTCTCCTTGCTGTTTCCCATGCCAGCCTCTTTAGTTTCCTGCAAGCATCAGCAGTCACTTTATGTTTACTTCCCACTAGTTGCCCTGCAACACTTCCTTTATTGGAGCTGGTGTGAAAAGCTTTTGTTTGACCTGGAGCTTGTTTAAGAGAAAATGCAGCTGCGTTCCACTTGCCAGACAAGGTCCCTTTGCTCCCACCTCCTCAGAAGGGTTGGTGTGTTTGGCCCCAGAGTATTGGAGCATGTCAGAATCAGGAAGAGATGATTTTAAGGACGAAAAGCACAAGCCTGGCAAAAGAAAAGTAAGACAGGAGAAAAAAGACTCTGAGAAGCAGCCTGCTGAAAGTCCAGGTGCTGAGAGCAAACCTGTGCCGAACACAGCAGCCCAACACAGAGGGTGTCAGCTCACAACTGGGGTGTAAGTGGAGCACTCAGAGATAAACTCATGGGGAAAAATGAGTTGGTTTGATAATAATTATATTCCTTAAAACTGAGTTGTGTGGCATCAGTTACAGCCCTTCCCTTCGGCCTTTAGGAACATTCCTTATCCGCTGTGCCACAGTTTTTGCCCAGCTCAGTGCCCAGGTCTTCTGTAGTCCCTGCTGTCATCCTGCCCTGTCATTGGCAGAACTTGTGCATTTCATTCAGTGTTTCCTCAGTTGGGTGGGTAATGAAAACTGACCAGCACCAGACCTTGACTTAGCATTTGTGTTGCAGGCTGTGGAAATCTAGTTATCAAAAACCGTTCAACATCCAGTAACTATTAATACTCAGGTACTATCCTAAGAAGTGCCACAATTTGTCACCTTAAAGGGGGAATTAAAAAAGCCCCAAAAACTTCTCTTGAACATCTGGACACTGGAATTTGCCAATTACACATTTCTCTGTAAGAAAACTCAATCTGAAATGTATGAAAACTGAACCTTCTGATGCTCCCTTTTCAGTTTTTCGTTTTGTCATTCAGTGAGTAGGCTGGTATTTGAGGTCTTGGTTTCAAGTGCCTGAGTTTGGGTGGTTGTCTGAGCCCTTGGCATGGCTTGCTTGCTCTTCATTGGTTTCAGGAATTGTAGAGATTTTGGGTTGAGGATGGTGCTCCTTTCTGGAGCCCAGCACCCATGCACAGTCCTCAGTCGCCCCTTATCTTCTCAGACACATCTGCACAGTGTGTATCCTGTATCTTTAGTTAAAGTTCACATTCAAGGCCAGGTTGAATGGGGCTTGAAGCAACCTGCTCTAGTGGAAGGTGTCCCTGCCTGTGGCAGGGGGTTGGAGCTGTATGAGCTTTGAGATCCCTTCCAACCCAAACCATTCTATGATCCTCAGCTGTAACCCAGACAAGGGTGTATTTGGACAGTGGCTGGAGGTGATGCTGTCCTTTTCTAGCTGCCCATTTCTGCTTGCTGTGATAGCTGCGGGGTGAGGGGTTAAGTGTGGGATGCAGCTGTGCATCCAGCTGTGGTGTTCACCACCTCTGTGCTCTCCCTGTCCTTGTGCAGTGGATTGAGAAGGTAATTGGCTGGCTCAGCAGGGTTTTCCTGCAAGATGGTCCCTCTGCTCGCTCCTCTTCAGAAGCCAGCAGCACCCTGAAGCGCTGGCGGTGCCACGTCCAAAGGTTCTTCTACCGCATCTACGCCAGCATGCGCATTGAAGAGCTCTTCAGCATTATTCGAGGTGGGTGAGACCCACTCAGTGTTCACTCTTGGACTTGGGTCGGATGAATGATAGATCTGTCCCCTGATGTGCCACGCTGCCTCCTCCTGCCTTCCAAAGGAGCATGGCCACTGTTCATAGTCACTGCTTGGTTTGTAGATTTCCCAGAGTCGAAGCCTGCAGTGGAGGACCTCAAGTTCTGCCTGGAAAGGACTAATCAGAGGCAGCAGCTGCTCAGCTCCCTGAAAAGTGCTCTGGAGATGCGGCTTCTGCATCCAGGTGAGTTTTGCATCCCCATGTGTGTTGTAACACGTGTTGTTGTAAGGAGCCTGGGCATGAGTGGGGATCTGCTGGGAGCCATCATCTGATCTTGTGTTTGAGGAGTGAGAGGCAGTCAGACTGGGCATATCACATGCTCCCTGCGTTCAGCTGTGCATGGACAGCAGTAGATGGTTATAGCCAGCCCAATTTTGCCTCATTTTCACAGTATGGTGAGGAGCTGCACTGGAAGTGTAGCTTTGGTCCAGGTGGAAACAGGCTTCTTTGCTGTGTGTGGTTGAAGCTCCTCATGCACAGTCGGGGCTCAGCTGGTTTTTAGTGCGCTCTGAGCCTGTATTCACGGTTGGAACTGGTTTCTCAGACACATGGATCCGATCTGTCATTTTGGCTGGGGCAGTAGGACAGCAAGCCCTTCACCTCTGACTCCATTGATCAAACCAAGGGCTTGCAGCCCATCCAGGCTCCTTGCATCCAAGCCATTAGTCTGTGCTCTGGGACTCTGACTCCCTCTGCCCCATTCCTGTAGGAGTCAACACATCTGACATCATCACTCTGTATATCTCGGCCATCAAGGCCTTGCGGGAGCTTGACCCCTCCATGGTTATCCTGGAGGTCGCCTGTGAGCCCATCAGGAAGTACCTGAGGTAAGAGGCTTGTGGGGCAGCCTTAGGCACCTCCTTTCCCTCCTCTTCCCTTCCCTTGCTCTGTTTCTGTTGCTGTTGGCAGGACGCGGGAGGACACAGTGCGGCAGATCGTGGCTGGTCTCACAGGGGATGCTGAGGGCTCTGGTGATCTTGCAAATGAGCTCTCAAAAGCTGACCCAGTGACCCTGGAGAATGGCCAGGAGAGTGACGATGACATTGCAGAACCAGGGGACTGGGTTCCTGACCCAGTTGATGCAGATCCAGGTTAGATGTCAAGACCAGAAGTCGTAATAGTCTGGTGGGCTGCAGTCTTGAGCAGCTCATTTGCTTGTCCTCCCGAGCTGAGCTGGGGCAAGTCTCTTTTGATCTCACACTGTTGTCTGCTGGATTTCACCAGGAAAATCAAGTTCTAAGCGTCGTTCCTCAGACATCATCAGCCTCCTGGTGAGCATCTATGGCAGCAAAGACCTGTTCATCAATGAGTACCGCACACTTCTGGCTGACCGGCTGCTGCATCAGTTCAACTACAGTGCTGAGAGGTGAGGTCCAAGTGCCCAAGCCCAGGGCATTCCATGGTGAAATCACCTGATAAAGGTGTGCTTCAGACTAACTCCTGTGAATGCCAGGAATGTCTTTGGCCATTTTCTCTGTAGCTTTGGGTTTGCATCTAGAATTTCATGTGCTCACTTCTTCTTAGACTGCTTCCTGCTCAGTCCTGCCCTTGGCTTGCACTAGTAGGGCAGCACGTAGGATATTGGAGGACCAACACCCTCTTAGCTCCATCTCACATGTTCTGGTGGCCCTCACAACCTGCACAGGCTGCTGGGGGTTAGCAGAAAGTGTCCAAGCAAGAAAAAGGGATGAAGCGTCGGGAAACCTCAGTTGCAACACAGCTGTGTCTCTTGATTCAACAGCTCAGTGGTTTTCCTGTCTCTCAAGTGCTTCTACTGCAAACCATATCTGGGATGGGCAAACTCAGGCAAGTGGCTCACCAAATGCTGAGATTGCTCTGTGTTGTTGAGGGGATGGCTATACACAATGCTTATCCAAATGAAAGGGATGGGAAGGTCTTCAAAAAGCTGCTGGCCTCCAGAGGTTGTTCCTCACTTAGATGCTGGGAGGCATCCTGTTCATATAAAGAGCCTTGCAAGGCTCCCAGGAGGAGTACCCTGTGCCAGGGTCTGCCTGTCTGGGCTGTCTTTAAAGGGGTGGAGGCCAAGCCAGGCTCGTTGGCTGAGGGACCTGGGTCTGATTTGCTGTTTCTCTTACCAGGGAGATTCGCAACGTGGAGCTGCTGAAGCTGCGGTTTGGGGAAGCTCAGATGCACTATTGTGAAGTCATGTTAAAAGTAACTTTCTTTATTAATGACATTCAAATCCTGGCGTTTTGAGCTTGTTGGGGAAGAGAAGGACCCAAAAAAGGGTCTTTTAGGAAAGTTGGGTTCCCAGCATCCCAGTGAGGGCACTGCTTCATGACAGGCAGAAGTGCATTCAAATCAAGTCTGGTTTTTAAGCCCTGTGGGTTGTGTTATTGACCCTGGGGGATGGTTGCTCTGGTGCTGTTGTCTCTCCTGCCCTTCCCGCAGTACAATATCCTGGCATTTAAGAGCTGAGCTCTTCCAGCTCCTCTGAGGTTGGGGCTCTGGAGTTTAATTCACTTGGAGCACCTTGAGCAGGACACAGATCTGAGGGACTCCAGTGCAGGCCAGTGTGGAACTGCAGGCCCTTCCTCAACCTCCCCACAAATGTTTCTGAGTATGCAGCAGACTTTCTAGCAGACACACGATTGTGTCCTTTCTAATGTCCCCATCATCATTTGGAGACAACGCTGGTTGCCTTGTTCAGGTTTACTATTGGTTAACGCTGACTTGGGGAGAAGGGGCTGCCTGAGCTTCCTCTGCCTTTGCCAGGATATGGCAGACTCCCGACGCATTAACGCCAACATCCGTGATGAAGAAGAGAAGCTCCCAGAGGAGGAGAGGCCACCCTTCAGCCTCGTGGCTGTTATCCTGTCCAGTGAGTTCTGGCCGCCACTGAAAGAGGAGAAGCTGGAGCTTCCAGAGCAGGTCAAGGAAGCCATGGAAGCCTATTCCAAGAAGTATGAGAAATTAAAGGTGAGGCAGGCATTGTTATATGGGTTTTGAGAAGTCCCCTTTAACATCCCTTCAGCTTTAGCTGCTAGTACACCCACACTGTTACAGTGGAATCCCAAAGTCCTTCAGCTTTGAATCAGTGTTGGAGGCTGCACTAGCTTAGCTGAGCCAAAGGAAGGGTTGATCTCTGTGGGGTGCCTGGTCCTTGTGGTGATTGCAGTTTGGTAGGAGACTTTTCTACAACCTGACAGTGTTTCTTGGTTGAATGCATACTGAGCTGGAAGTTCTTAAGCTTGGTTGGCCTAAGTTCTGTAGTAGTAGAAGCGACCTCCTGTCCCTGTTGGGTCTCTGTTCTTCGCTACTCTGGTGCTCTCCTGCCCTGTTTATCCTCTTGAAAAGGATCTCTTTTAACATGGTCTCATTTGAAGATTCCCTTAGTCTGGAGTTAGGTGAATACTGCTGCCTCTTGTGCCTGTGGTTTCTCCTGAGTTGTTTCATCCATTTCTGGAGGGTTCCTGAACATGTTAGACAGTTTAGGTGCAAATATGTTTGACAGTGGCTCAGACAAAGAATCCATGCCTTTATAAACAGCATCGAATGGAGATAGACACAGGAAATATAAGCAACTGTGCAATATTCTTTTGTGTTTCCTGGGCGCTTGATCACAGCAGTTAATCAAATAGAGAAGGCTGAGGTGCGTCTTGCACTGCACATACAGAGGGGATTGGAAGCAGGAGCATCTCTCTGGAAATCAAAGAGAGATCTAGGTCATTTCCAGAGTTGTGGTCTTGGCTTTCTTGTCTTAAAGCTTCTTACCTGCTGGAGTGCAGAATGCACATCTGGAACATGGATGGTTCAGATTTAGCAGTTAAGCTGGTACCATGTGTGCACATGCAGGTGGTTCTTTGCAGCCAACCTGAACACAGTTTGGTGCCTTATGCAGATGTTCCTCTTTAACTGTCCAGTTGTGCTCTGACTCCACTTCCAGCTTGGGTTTCTATATCCTTTCTTGTTATTATACACGAGGTGATAAGTGCCATGAGGCTGAGAGCTCCCAGCTCTACATCCTGTCTCTTCTCCCATAGCTGCATGCCAGATGGGGATGCCAGCTGATGTCTGTGCCTGCAGAAAAATTAGTTAGGAGAGTACGAATGGCGGTGTTCAAGGTCAGGTTGGACGGGGCTTGGAGCAAGCTGCTCTAGTGGAAGGTGTCCCTGCCTGTGGCAGGGGGTTGGAACTAAATGAACTTTGAGGTCCCTTCCAACCCAAACTAGTCTATGATTCTGTGAAGGAGGGAGCAGCCTCCTTGAGCATCCTCAGCCTTAAAGCAAGCAGCGCTCTTCTCATGTCAGCTTCTCTTCTGTGGAAATCCTGCCCCAGATAGATATTTCTTTTCCAGTAGGAGTTTGTCCTAAGCAACCCAGTTGGTCTTCCAGTGTTTCCTCAACCTGTGCATTACCCTACCAGGGAGCTGAGTAACTGGCTTTTATGTAGGAGAGGGGCACTTGTCTTGGGTAAGGGCTGAACAACTTGTGCTGAGGAGGATATTCCCCATGAGGGATGGTGGCAGTGCTGGGTGACTCATGAGAGGGGAGCAGCTTTGGTACCTGGCAGAGGTGTGTGACGTGCAGAGGGGCATTTGAAGTAATGCAGCACTGAGTGGTTCCTGCTGGAAGATCTGCTGTGAGCGGCTCCTTCCCCTTTTCCAGGCCATGAGGACCCTGAACTGGAAGTACCACCTGGGCCTGGTGAGCTTGGACGTGGAGCTGGCGGATCGCACACTCTCGCTGTCTGTGTCTCCTGTGCATGCTGCCATCATTCTGCACTTCCAGACCAAAAGTGAGTGGCAGCAGCTCAGTGTTACCCCCCCGTGTCTGTGGGCTTCCCAGGGGTGGGGGGGAAGGTTGTGGTACTCGGGCGGCTGAAGGCTCTGCGAGCAGGACCAAGACCTGGTTCATGGGCTTGCATCTACCACAGCAATCAACCAGGTCTCCAGCTCTCCTAGGAGACAGCACCCAGCAGGGCCACAGCTCAGCACTCTGTGTTCAGGCAGTCACTGCTTGCTCCTGACAGTGGCTCCCCAGCCTTCCCCATCCTCTTACTAAGCCCTGGCATGCTGGGGTGGGCAGGTGTCCTGTTCTCTTCCCTGATACCCATGCTCTCTGCAGGTACATGGACGCTGACGGAGCTGAGTGAGGTGCTCAAGGTGCCCGTGACGTCGCTGAAGCGCAAGATGACGCTGTGGCTGCAGCAGGGTGTCCTGCGAGAGGAGCCCCAGGGCACCTTCACTGTGATTGAGGAGGAGCAGAAGGACCAGGTGGAGAAGGTCGTTCTGATAGACAGTGATGAGGAGGGGGACTCTGCCATGGCCTCACAGGCTGACCAGAAAGAGGAAGAGCTGCAGGTACTGTCTGTGTGTGTTGGCTGCCTGCAAAGGCAGCAGGATGATGCAAACATCCCCTGCTTTTGGGGTTGGGGAATCTGATTAAGTTGATGCACTTTGGATTTGCATTTTCCATGGCACGTCCAGGTTTTTGGAGGGTGTTTGAAGTGGGTGTCTCTTGATTAATGCTTGTTGGTGCATGTGCTGGTTTGCAGCCTTCCGTCCAGAAAAGTGCCCTGCTGTGTGTCCCAACACCTGATGCTGTTCTGTTTAAAGACCAAACGCTCATGGCTGAGAGCAGAACTTGCTGCCATCTCCAGCCCTTCTCTGCGTTTGGGATACAGGATGTTAAAGCACCCCTTTCCTCATGGTACAGACGTCCATGTGATTTACTGTTGCTGTGTCTCCTCTGCAGCTGTTCTGGACGTACATTCAGGCCATGCTGACCAACCTGGAGAGCCTGTCCTTGGAGAGGATTCACAGCATGCTGAAGATGTTCGTGATGACAGGCCCCGTGGTGACAGAAATCGATATCCAAGAGCTCCAGGGTTTCCTCCAGAAGAAGGTCCGGGACCAGCAGCTCATCTACTCCGGAGGTGTCTATCGCCTGCCCAAGAACTGCAACTAAGGGGGCCAGTGTCCCTGCTCTGGGCCTGTGCTCAGCTCCTGGTGCCACCCAGCTCTGGGTACTTTCTCTGTGCCCTCTTCCCTGGATGGGTGTCCTTTTCCACATGGAGACAGCTCAGGAGCAGCCTGGGCCATGCACACCCCAACGCCTGGGTCTGGGCCTGCTCCCCACTTTGCTTTTCCTCCCTTATGTGAGTGTCTGGGCCTACTTCACTGGTTAATAAAAACCAGCAGTCTCCTTTTTCAGATGGTACCAATTCTTCTCTACTCTTTCCACGCTTGGCATCAGCATTCCCATGCTGGAAGGGCAGGGAGGAAATTCCCCCATCTGTCGGACACCATGTCCCTTTCACTGGGTCTCATCTGTCCCCAGGAGGTTTTGGGAGGGGGCTCTTGGCTCCAGTTGCTGTCTGGGTCTCTGTGTGGCTAACGCAGTGTCTTGCATCTGGCTGTGATGGGTGAGACCCTGCATAGAAGCAAGTGCTGATGCTGCCTTTGGCTTACATGGGAGGAACTCCAGGGTCTGCTTCTCCTTGTTTGGGACTGTTAAATTGGGTGGAATAATTTCACTGTGGGATGAGGAGTGCTTTAGATGGATGAGATGTAGCAGTTCCTCAGGGCGAGCTGTTGGGTCCGGGAGGATAATTAAGTGGGTTATTGAGGCAGTGGTAGGACTGCTTTACCATGGCATGCATTTGCATCTCCCAGCAGTGCAGGGCTGCCCTTGAGCCATCATCACTGAGATCAATGAAGCAGTTGGATGGGAGAATCCTTGAACTCCCCTGGTTAAGCATTGTGTCCCAACCTGGGTATCGAGCAGGGGGGTTCTGTTCTGTCTCCACAGCATTCAGGCTTCCTCAGTCCTGCTTTTCGGTGAGTTTGGCTCTTCGGGAGGAACATGGATCATAGAATGCAGGGCAATGGAGGGGGGGGTTTACTAAGAACTTGCTTCCTGGGAAGCGAAGGAGTTCCCACAGCCCAGGGAGTCTTTGTCCTCTCCTGAATCTAATACCCCAGCCTGTGGGCAGGAGCTGGAGCTGAGATGGCAAAGGGTCACACTGAAAACACGAACAGGCTGCGGTGCTGGCTCACGCCTGTGCCTCCAGGGGCACGGGAGACTGCAAACACAGAAAGGAAGGGCTGCAAATCACCCTATTTAACATTTAACCTGGGTTGTCAGTGCCTAAGGGGCTGCCAGGCTCACACTTTGTGCAGCCGCAGGCAGTGGAGTTCGGTGCTTATCTTCCCCTTGTGCATGTTCCTGTTCTACCCTTGCGGGTGAGAGCATGTTTTCCTGTTTCCCTGTGGCACTTCCCTCGCTGCTGATGCTGGTGTGGCACTGGGAGCCCTTTGGTGTGTTCTACTTGTTATGCTTAGAGTGTCCCTTGTGCTGTAGAGGCTCTGGCAATAACAAATCCCAGCCTGTGAACATGTAGGATATTGCCCCAGGTAAAGCCAAGAAGGATAGACAGTGGCTGAGCCCAAATGGCAGCAGGCAGGGAAGGGAAACACATGAGCATCCCCACGAGCGCCTTGCAGGCCACCCGGCTGGGTCTGCTGCTGTTTGGGGCTGGGCAGAGTGGCCAGGACACGGCCTTGTCATTGCTGTGCCCTGCATGGGATGTGGCTGGGGACATCCCTGGGAGCCGCATGGCAAGGACACCAGACATGGAATGTTGTCGGTCTTCAGCCCCAGGCAGGGGTCTCTGCTGCCGCTGGGTGCTCCTGCCGCGGGTCCTGGTGGGTTTTCCCTTGCAGAAACCACCTCCTGGAGCGTTCTCCATATTCTGTGAGTCTCCACGTTCCCTCAAAGGCTGCTCAGCTCCTTGTGCCTTTGCACAGCTCAGACACTCACCCACGCTGGATAAATCAAAGCAGCCCACAAGTGCCTGGGCTCCATCCAAACCCCACATGCCCGTGAGGGCGAGCGGGAGCTGGACACGGGCTGGTTGGGCAGACATCCCTCAGGACACCTCTTCCCTGTGCGTGCTGCAGGTGCAGAGCCCCAGGGCTGCCTTTCCCAGCTCCCTGTGCTTTGCTTTGGGGTATTTTCCAGGAAAGGAAGCTGAGCACAGGGAAGCATCCGGAGGGTGGGAGCCGCAGGGCAGCCTGAGCGCCGGGCTGTGACAGAGCACATCCTGCTCCTCTCTTGGCTGACCATCGAGTGTCTGGGCACGCTGCGGCCGCGCCGGGGTGGGGAAACAGCTCTTTGATCTATTGGGATCAAAGGAACCACCAGCTTTGTGCCAGCGCTGCTGGCGGCCACCGATGGAGCCAGGGCTGGCTGCTGGGGCAAGGAACGCGGCTGGGGGGAACTGCAGGGCCCGGCTGATTCTGCTCTGCTCACAGAGGCACAAACGCTTGTAACTGCAGAAGTCTTCTGCATTGGTTTGGTTTGGAGAAGGCTCTGGGGAGAGCTCAGAGCAGCTCCGGGGTCTGCCTAAAGGGGCTGCAGGAAAGCTGGAGAGGGGCTTTGGACAAGGGCCTGTAGGGACAGGCCAAGGGGAATGGCTTTAACCTGCCAGAGGGGAGACTGAGATGAGCTCTTAGGCAGAAGCTCTTCCCTGGGAGGGTGCTGAGGCGCTGGCCCAGGGTGCCCAGAGAAGCTGTGGCTGCCCCATCCCTGGCAGTGTTCAAGGCCAGGTTGGACACAGGGGCTTGGAGCAAGCTGCTCCAGTGGAAGGTGTCCCTGCCCGTGGCAGGGGTTGGAGCTGGAGGAGCTTTAAGGTCCCTTCCAATACAAACCAGGCTGGGATCCTGTGATTAGCCAATGTTATTTATGTATGTATGGGTACAGGTGGATATATTCCTCCCACGTTGCTTTGTCCACCCCCAGGACAGGGTGCTGCAAGGCCATTACCCATCCCCAGCAGTACCTCAGGATGAGATGAGGGGCACATCCAGCCCTCTCGCCATGCCCAAAGCCATGGCCCTGCCATGGAGATCAGAGAAGGGAAGGGCACAGGACGAGCACCTTTCCTGTCCTGACTGTTCCCAGCTGCGCTGCTGCTGCCCCATGGGATGGGGCTGTGGGATGGGATGGGATGAGTTCGTCCATCCTGAGCTGAAGGCTGAGCTCTGCTGCTGCTGAGGGGCCCCGGGGTTGCTTCTCTCCCTGCAGGAGTCTTGGTGCAGCTGAGCTAGAGCCACTGCCTGAGTTGTAAAGTGCTTGTTCCACAGTGTTACAGTAGGAAAACCCCTGCTTTAATGAGCACTTGGGCTTGTATGGAATGTGGAAGTCTGAAAACTGATTGGAACAAGCTGGAAATGCAGCTTCCAGCCTGAACAGAGGAAGCTGCAGGGTGGGAAGAAAGGGCTTTGGGCTCTTCCCTCCGCTACTGGCTGTGCAGCCGCATTGCTTCAGGCTGGAGCTGCACACACTGGCCAAAGCCCTGTCCCATGTCTTTGCCTTTGCAAATCATAGGATGGTTTGAGTTGGAAGGGACCTTAAAGACTACATAGTTCCAACAGCTTTTAGATGAAAGAAAGGAAAAAGCATTCAAAGCTTGAAAATGCAGGTACAATCCCACCTCTTTATTTTTAGGGGCTCGGAAATGGCTTTGGCTCCTCTGCAGCACTTTACAGACACCCTTATTGCATGTTACAAACCCTTTCTGTGAGCACTCATTCACACAGCAGAGAGTGAGGGAGATTTTCTCTGGTCACTGCCTGTGAAATGAATTGATATTTACAGCAGGACCCTGTAAGGGACTGCCCCAGGACATCTATTGGTGACTGCCTCAGGACACTGTAGGTGACTGCCTTAGGATGCTGTAGGTGACTGTCACAGGATGCTGTAGGTGACTGTCTCAGGATGCTGTAGGTGACTGTCACAGGATGCTGTAGGTGACAGTCTCAGGACCCTGTAGGTGACAGTCTCAGAATGCTGTAGGTGACAGTCTCAGGATGCTGTAGGTGACAGTCTCAGGACCCTGTAGGTGACTGTCTCAGGACGCTGTAGGTGACTGTCTCAGAATGCTGTAGGTGACAGTCTCAGGATGCTGTAGGTGACTGTCTCAGGACGCTGTAGGTATCAGTCTCAGGACGCTGTAGGTGACAGTCTCAGGACGCTGTAGGTGACAGTCTCAGGATGCTGTAGGTGACAGTCTCAGGACGCTGTAGGTGACAGTCTCAGGATGCTGTAGGTGACAGTCTCAGGACGCTGTAGGTGACAGTCTCAGGATGCTGTAGGTGACAGTCTCAGGACGCTGTAGGTGACAGTCTCAGGATGCTGTAGGTGACAGTCTCAGGGTGCTGTAGGTGACTGTCCCGCCGGCTGCAGGAAGCAGCTGCAGGCACTCGCTGCACTTCATCTTTTCCAAATTGTTTCCCAAATTTTCAATTTTTACCCCCAATTTTTCACTTTTTTTCCCCGAAGTGTGACCCTGAAACCTCCCTGGTGCAGCAGCCTCTGCCACTGGTCCCTGCCCTCTCCTGCCACTGGTCCCAGCATCCGCTGTGGCACTGAGCCTGCTCAGCTCATTCTGACTGAGCCAGGACCTTCCCAGTGCCAACTGCAGCACGTGAGGGGCTGAAGCTGCCAGGATCCTTTTCTCCCTGTTTTATCCTTCTTTCAGTCGTGTTGGTGAGGTGGGGATGGAGCTCAGCTGGAGAAGAAAGCAGCAGCGGGTTCCAGCCAGGTTTTAGGAGCGGGCATCTGGACCAGCACCCCTTGAATGGCTTTGCCTACACAAATCCCATGAAATTCCTCTCTTTCCATTGAGAAGAGCGATCGCCCTCAGTTACCTTGCTCTATTTATAAACAGTTTAGAAGGGCCCTGCTAACCCAAGCAGGATGCGGGCTCCCGGCAGGGGCTGCTCCCTGGCCCAGCATAAACTGTTTGGGTTATTTTGGAAGCTGCTCACAAGGGCTGGAAACTTTTGCTAAGGGTGAGGCCGGGCAGAGCTGGGGGAAACGGGAGCCACCGCTCTTGCTCCTGGCTTCACACTGAGGTTGCTGCTGTTCCTGCCTCTTGTCACAGGTTCGGGATGCAGGAACGCTGATGCTGCGATGGGACCCCATGGGAATGAGGAGGAGCAGCAGCAGCGATTCAGGGCACAGGGACACAAAGGTGGGTGATAGAAAACCAAACCCCACCTGAGAGCCTAAGTCATCGCTCATGGGGTGGGTGCTCACAGGGCAAAATGGGCAGCTCCAGGCTTGGAAAAGGAGCTCTGGGAATGGGAAAGGGCTGAATGCTGCAGGTGATGCTTGCGCAGCCCCACGCTGGGGAAGCTGCTCCCACCATGGGGCAGGTTACTTCCTTATACACTTTAATTGTTCCCTGCTTGGGGCCTCAGCAGGGGCCCGCTCTGAGGATGGGGCTTCTGTGTCTCCATCCCAGCACCATTTCCCCTTCTCCACTTGAAACCTCTCACTTCTAGTTTCGGTGCTCCCTGCCTGCTCCAGGCTGTGCCTCCATGGGGCACATTTCATCTCTGCACCCATTTTCCTGCACCTCCAAGCCCGTGACCTTTTCAGCTGCTTTTTGCTTCTTTTTGAACAGATTTCCTCCTTTTTGCAGAGTTTCTCTGGGCAAGGCCGGTGCTGTGGGGATGGGAGCACAGAGCTGATGGGGCTCACCCTGGGCAGCCCCCAAAGTGACCCACTGGCCTCGGGGGGTTCATTGAGCTTCCTGTGGCTCCTAGGGCAGCACCGTGCTGGGGGCATTTGCACGTGTCTGGGCTGCAGCTTAACAGCCCTGGGGGGTTTTGGCAACAAGGCAGAAATGGAGGAAAAACCTAAAATTGCCCTGTAAATCAGTGCTCAGCAGCAATGGGCCCTGTGGTTCCCCCATCTGCAGCAATGCCTTCTGGTGGGTACCAGAACAGGGGGTGCCCATCACCTGCGGGTACCCAGACCGGGGGGTGCTGCTCGGTGGCTGGTGCCAGCACCTCGGCTCCGAGGTCTCCGTGTCCCCATCCCCGGGGATCTCTCACCCTTCCCGCGGGTGCCCCGCGGAGGGGACGTGTGTGCAGGGTTTGCATCCGTGGCTCTGCAGGAAGGGCCCGGCCCGGCCCGGCCGCTTCCTCCCTGCCAGGGGCCCAGCTTGGGAGTCCCAGCACCAGCACCCGCAGGGACACGGATGGGGACTGGGGATCGAGGGACACAGTGAGTGGGGGCCTGGGGCTGGGGGGAGAGAGGCCTGGCCCAATGCACACCCCTCCTGCAACAGACACCCCCCTGCATGCACAGAGCCCCTCCACACTGCACTGCCCCGCTGCATGTGTACAGCCCCCACCCCACTGCACTGCCCCGCTGCATGTGTACAGCCCCCACCCCACTGCACTGCCCCGCTGCATGTGTACAGCCCCCACCCCACTGCACTGCCCCGCTGCATGTGTACAGCCCCCACCCCACTGCACTGCCCCACTGCATGTGTACAGCCCCCACCCCACTGCACTGCCCCGCTGCATGTGTACAGCCCCCACCCCACTGCACTGCCCCGCTGCATGTGTACAGCCCCCTTGGTAACCTGCCCCACTGCACAGGCATGGCCCCCCCACTGCTGCCCTGCTTACATGGCGTGTGTGTCCCCCACCCCGCTCCCCCACTGCACTGCCCTGATGCCCATGTGTGGCCCCCCTTCATTAGACAGCCCGCTCCATGTACACAGCCTACTGCACTGCATGTGGGGGTCCCCAGTGTGCACTGCCCCCCATGCAGCCCCCCAGCTGCACTGCCACACTGCCCACATGTGTGCCCCTACCCCTGACATCCCCTCCCAATGGCACGCAGCAGCATGGCTGCTGGCTGCCCCACTTCGGAGTACCAGAGGTCCCCAGAGCCCAGGGCTGTGGCAGGGGCAGCAGCAGCACAGCCGGGGACATGAGCAGGGGCCATTTTCCATGGTCCTGTCCCCCTTGTCCCCATGGGCCACAGCAGGGGGACATCCCCATGGGGAACCCTTCTTGCTGCCAGTGATGCCCCTGCCCCATCCTCCTGCTCCCCCAGGCGCTCCCCCCTCTTCTTTGGCCACCACCCCAGGCCAAGCTGATGATTTTGGGAGGCCGATGGGCGTCAGCACCAGGTCACCGTCCCCAGCTGCAAGTGCCAGCCCTGCATCATCCCGCATGCGTCACCCCATCACCTGCATGGGCACCCCATGGCAGTGCTTGGCACCCTGGGTCAGGCTGCCCCACATGGGTCCCCATCCCCATGCGCCATTGTCCCATGCAGGTTGGTCCCATGTCCCCACTATAACCAGGAGCTCTGGCCGTGGCCCTCGGCACCTCTGCCTGCAGCTTGGGCCAGAAAGGGCATGCATTGTGCCCTTCCTCCACCTCCCCTGGTTTCCTGATGCATTTTGGAGGCTTCCTGCCCCCTGTTCCCCCTGGGCTGCCCATGGGGTGCTGGGGATGGCTCACACTCCCCCCCACTTTACAGCAAGATGTGTGACAGCCCTCGGGTGGTGGCCGGGAGCTGCTTTTCCTCCAGTTGCTTCTTTTCAGGTCTTTGGGGCATTGCTGGGGTTTCCCAATGGTTTCAGTCGTGCTCGAGGAAGTTCCTCCCTTGCAAAACTCAGAATTAACCAGAACCCATCTCTTGCCATGGCTGCTCCTGAAGGAGCAAGCTCCTTGGGGCAGGATCTCCAGCTTGGGTCCAGCCCCAGGCATCCCAACCCTGACAGCAGGTCCTGGTGCTCCGCGCCAATGGACATCCCCCGGCTGAGCTCCTGCGCCTTCGTGACACACAATTCCCCAGGGCTGCAGGCATTTGTTAGGCAAATCCCAACCGCAGCCGCAGCGAGGTCCAGTGCCGGGCACAGGGGCACAGAGATTCCGCGGGTCCAGGCTGGGGGGCCGCTGCTCAGAGCATCCCGGCCCCGTGGGGATGTGGGGACCTTCGTGTGCATCACAGCCAGGGTGGGACCCGCGATGCTCCAGAGCCTTCCCCGCTCCTGGGTTTGTTTCTTGCAGCCGCTGTCGCGGGGAGCAGGTTCCCGCTGGGGCTTTCCCAGCACCAGGAAGTTGAACCCCATCAGGAGGTCGCTCTGCGGCTGCTCTGCCTTTGCCAAACAGGTTTGTTCCTCAGGGCAGAGCCTGGGCCGGGCGGTGCGAGGCAGGAGGTGCTGGGGGTTCACTGGGGCTGGAGGAGCACTGAGCTGCAGGGCGGATGTGCCCCAATGAGCTGGGCTCAGAACCCCCCCGGTGCCTCCTCCTCCTGCCCCTCAGTGCAGCCGAGGGAAGAAGCGGTTTTCCCCTTGGAGTTCCAGTGCAGGGAGGGCTCAGGGTGCACCCAGCATCGCTTCTGAGGCCGGTCCCACAGCCTGGCCCCGTTGTCCCCATGTCCTGTGCCGCAGGGACGTGCCTGTGCCTCAGCAGGGCTGGGGTGCCAGGGCTGCGGTGCAGGAGCTGCTGCAGTGCCCAGGGACAGACAAAGCCATTGCTCCGGGCCTGCTTTTCCCCCAGGCTCTGCTTTTATGGATTCACTGTTTTTTCCCAGTTTCACTCTTCCTTTCTGCTCTCCCTGGCAAGGCCCCTTGTTCCCGAGCTGTGGGTTCAGCTTCGATAACCTCAATAGCCTCATTGCTCTGACCTTTACTGGTGACAGGCTTTGGGCTGATGTCACCCAACGGGTGGGATGTTTTCCTTGACCTTGGGGCTCTGGAGGCTGTGCGGGTGCTGAGCTCATCCCACTGCCCCATCCATATCCCACTGCCCCATCCCTGTCCCACTGCCCCATCCCTGTCGCACTGCCCCATCCCTGTCCCACTGCCCCATCCATATCCCACTGCTCCATCCCTGTCCTGCTGCAGCTGCCCATGAGTCGTGTTTCCCCGCACGATGCCACCGTGATGTGACGCAGGCACCAAGGAGGGCTTTGACCAAGAGAGGGGAGAGAAAACCGGCCCCGCGGCCGTCCCCTGGCGCGGGGAGAAGGAAGTGCCTCTTGGGCCACTCCTCCTCACCATTTCCTCCCTGCAGCCGCAGCTGTAGACGGATAAGGAGGGCAGAGGAGCAGCCGGCCCGGCCGAGGCTGAGGGGGACCCGAGGGGACGCTGCGGTAACTGCGCTCGGTTCGGCGGCCCCATCCCGCTCCCCTTTCCCTGGGCACCCCTTGGCCTCGGCCACCTCCATCTCCATCCCCGTCACCACCTCCTGCTTGTCCCCAGTGGCCCCTTTCCAAGAAAACCCACCCCAGTTTCATGGGGACCCTCCTGTTCCCACTGGTTTCGGGTGCTCTGGGCTCTTCCCTCCCCTTGCTGCCCTTCCCATCACTCTCGGTCTTTGGGATTGGCAATTGCTTGTGCTGGGCGCGGGGCTGGTGGGGTTTGATGGCACGCAGGCTTTCGGGGTGGCACGGTGGGGTTTGCATTGCCCTGGTGTCACCCTTGTGCGGTGGTGTTGGGGAGGGCGAGCGCCTGCACACCCCGAGCTCAAGCTGGACACAATCCATGCTCCTCAGCTTGCTTCCAAGTGGTGTCCCTGGGGAGCTGAGCTGGGGCCGTGGGGCTGTGCCTGGTGCTGGCGCCCTGCTGGTCGCTGGTGTTGGCCACTGATACCCTTTGATGCACTGCTCGCGCTATGAGGGGCCCTTTCCCCCCGCTTTCTCCCTGGAAACGCTCAGTTTTGGCTGGAGGGACTCAGCTTCCAGCTGTGGGGGGATCAACCTTTGGGATTTTCCAGCTGTTCCCTTTTCCCAGCAGCTTTGCTAACCCGAGGAACCTGAGTCTGGGGAGCAGCTCCCTCCTCTCCAGTGCCAGCTTCGGGATTCAACAGCCAGCACTTTAACCAGGACACGTTCCTCTGTCTGGTGTCTGGCTGATTCCCACCCGGAATGCCCGGAGGCTGCCCCCATCCCGCTCGTGTCCTGGCTGCCTCCCTCTGCCCACGCAGGCTCCTGTGTTGTGGAAACCTTGTTTTGACGGCCACAGGGTGACACAGGGATGCAGATGTGATGGGAAGAGCTAAAGGAGGAAAGCCAGAGGTTCGCCGGGGCTGGTGCAGGTCTCCCTGCGGTACCGGGCACAGAGCAGTGGCTAACGGTGTTTACACGAGCACTTGGGATGCTCTGGATGTTACTGCTGGGTTCTTTTCCATGCTGTTGTTCCCAAACATCCAATTAAGGTGCTGAAGGCTCGTCTCTGGAAGCTGGCAGCGCCGCCTGCCCGGCCCCGCTCTGACATTGAGCAAGCGGGGGCTGCTCTTGCAAAAGAGTCCATGTAAATCGCAGCAGGTATTAGGAACTGAGTCATGGGCTCAGCAGGATTATTTGGTGCGTGACAGGACAGATTTCTTGCTGAGGATGGATTCAGCTCATCTGGAGGGATGTGCATCCTGTGCCAGTGGCATGGATGTGCTATCTGGGCTCTTGGATTTTGGGAAGGGGGGCCTTGAGCATCTCCTGGCTAATAAGTGCTCTGTCCTCAGTGTTTTCTGTCAGCCTCACAGGGACCTTGGGGTCCCTGCATGGGCACAATGGTGGTAGGAAAGTCAGCTCCAGGCTGTGAGGAGCTGAAGTGCTCCATAGTTGGGCAGGGAGTGACACCCTGCTGTGTGCCGGCAGCATCCATAGGGAAGCATTTAGGATGCTTCCTATGCATGGAAAACATGCAGGCATGTTTCCCTGCCAGCATCCTTCTGCTCCCTAAACCTTTTCCCAAAACTCCCACAGCTCCTCCTGGCTTTCCATCACCCTCCTCGACACCTGCCTGGGTTTGGGGCTGAGAAAGCATCACTGTGTGTTTATGGGATGTACATGTGTTGTCCTGTCCCCAGGCTGAGCTCTGTGGTGTCCCCGCTCCCTGGGGTCCGTGGCCTGTGCTGGTCTGTGCCGCAGGAGCTTTGGGGACAGCTTTTTGGGTCCCTTTGGGTCCCTTCAGGCCCTGTGTGAGCAAGGCAGAGTCTGTGAGATGGGGAGGAGTGAGTGAGTGACTCCAGGGTGCTGTGGGGACAGCCCGGGCTTCCCAGTGGCATCCTGGTGGCCCCCAGCCCTCCTGCCTGGTGGCTCTGCTCCTGCTTGCAGGAATCTCGTCCGGCTGGTTCTGCTCTGGGCACGGGCAAATCCTGCACAGGGTCAGCAATTAACACGCAGGGCTAATTGCTCCACAGCAGATTAGCGCTGGGCTGGCCCTGGCTCTGATCCCAAACCAAGCCGGATGCCAGCACATGGTCCAGAAATCACCTTGTCCCAGGGCAGAGGTGAAGCTTTGCTTGGCATATCCCGGCATTTGTGAGGAGCCGGGGAAGGAGCCTGGTGAAGGGAAGAGGTGGCTGGAAGCGTTTCCCAGCACCGGCTCCTGCGTCAGCCCCGTGCTTGGGGAAGTAAAACCTTCTCCGGAGCGTGACATTCTGCAGGTTGGTAACTTCCCGCTGAGCTGAAGCAGGTTAATAATGAAACCTCGGTCCTCCTCCTCCTGCCCAGAGACGCGCTGCTGCCGGCAGCACCGAGGGTTGAGTTCCTGGGCGGCCGATGAAGGTGGCTCTCCTCTTCCTGCTGTTGGGGTTGGCAATGTCACGGTGTCAAACTGCTCCTGCGTCAGCGCTGCTGCGGTCCTGAGCTGGCTGGAAAATGCCCTCCCCCTGTGACACAGCTTCTGCCACCACCGCCGTCGTGTCGGGCAGGATTAGAGCCGTCCCGGCGCTGCGGCACACGGAGGTGGTTGTGTGCGGGGTCCTGGCAGCGTGGCAGCAGCCAGCCCTGGGGAGGTGTTTCCTCTGGGGGGCTTCCCTTCATCAAGCCCTGCTGCCGGAGCACGGCCTCTCCTCCTCCTCCCTGTGCACCTACCGAGGTTTGTGCGTGCGTTCTCCGTGCAGACGGTTATCCCCAGGGATGCTCATGTCCCTGCAGCTCCCGGTTCTCATGTGAGAAGGACACAGCGGCTGCTGCGTGTGCAGGGGTGTGAGTGTGTGGGCTCATGGGGCAGGGGTAGTGGGTAGGAGGGTTGGAGTGCTGTGAAGAGTTCCCCCCTGGGAGATGTGGAGCCACCACAGCCCTGTTTCCACAGCGAGTTACTCCTGTGCGCACACCCCGTAAGGGCTCTGTGGGTGTGAGTGACAACGTCCCTTAGGGAGGTGTACGTGCTTGTGCTGGTGCACTGGTGTGGGTTTGTGTCCTGCTTAAATAGAGCAGGGAACAGGACTGGGCAGCTCTGGGTCTGTCTGCCCGTGTCCTGCCTCTTGCTCCGGGCAGCACAGAGCAGAGCCCCGGCTTTGGCTCCAGCCTGCTCTGACCTCTCCTTCTGGATGCTTCTGGGTTTGTGATAGGCATCAACTTGATTTATTTATGCTGAATTTCATCTGTAGTATTGCATGTCTAGACGATCTTCCAGAGAGTTAGCTTAGGTCTGACAGTCTCTCTCTGCCACCTTGTGATTGCTGATGGGTGCAGATAATCTGCACTATTAGAAGGTGGGGTATCTCTCTAATTTGACTGTCAATGGTCACTTCAAAATCTTACAAAGATCGATTTTTACATTGTTCTTTTTAGATAGAAGATGATGTGAATGAGCTGTAAGAACCAGATGAGATGGATGAAGAGCTGCCCTGTGCTGAGGTGGATGAAGAAGCGTACTTTGCCATGGAGGATCTGGGAGGAGAGAAGCCCTGTGAAGACAGCGATGCTGAAGACATGTCCTGTACTGAGAGTGATACAGCAGGAGACATGCCTTGTACCGAGGGCGATGCAGCAGGAGACATGCCCTGTACCGAGAGCGATGCAGCAGGAGACATGCCCTTTACCAAGAGCGATGCAGCAGGAGACATGCCCTGTACCGAGGGCGATGCAGCAGGAGACATGCCCTGTACCGAGGGCGATGCAGCAGGAGACATGCCCTGTACCGAAAGCGATGCAGCAGGAGACATGCCCTATGATGAGACCAACCTTAAAGAAGAGGCACCTTGTGCTGACAGCAGTGTGGAAGGAGAGATGCCCAGCACTGATGGCAATGGGGAAGGGGATATGCCCTGTGCCAAGAGTGATGCCAAAGGAGAGGGATCTTGCTATGAGACTGATGAGGAAGAAGAACCAGCTACTGAAATCCCTGCTGCTTCCAAAAGAATGTATTCCATTTCTTCTCCCTTGCGGGCAATCATTCGCCTGCGCCGGCGGTACCGTGGGCAAAAGAAAAGCCGGCTGCATTTAGAGCTGCCCCGAGAGAAGCCTTCTGAGCTCGTCCATACGAGGCTGCTTCAGAGGCAGCTTTCCCTGAACAGAACTGGCCTGTATGGCCCTTCCATGTCCCTCTTTAACCAGAGCAGCTTTGAAAGTTCCCAGTACTTCACCTTTGACACATCTGTGGAGCAGTACGCTATGAAAAAATGCAGGCGGAAAAAGAACCGGAGGAAATCCAGGGTAGTGCTGTACCCAGATAAAACAAAGAGATACCTGCCAACGGAGGAGAAGAGCAAGGCAAAACGCTGCCTCCTC
The DNA here is from genome assembly GCF_963264785.1 of Psittacula echo. Classification (NCBI taxonomy): domain Eukaryota; kingdom Metazoa; phylum Chordata; class Aves; order Psittaciformes; family Psittacidae; genus Psittacula; species Psittacula echo. The sequence goes on along the minus strand of NC_137752.1, from coordinate 10,037,915 downwards.
TTGCTCATTGTCATTATCTTCTTCCAGATTCTCAATGCAATAGAGAACCTGGATGATAACCTCCAAAAATACGACCTAGATGGTTTGGAGAAAACCATGCACCGGGAAGTGTTTGGGCAGAAGGTTGCTGTGGAAAGCATTATGGAATTACTGAAAGACTACCTGGCTACCCACATACACAACAAGCCTCTAGTCATCTCTTTAAATGGCCCAACAGGAGTTGGGAAGAGTCATGTTGGCTGGCTGCTGGCCAAACATTTTCGTTCCATCATGGACAATGACTTTGTGCTTCAATACTTTGTTATGCATCACTGTCCCAGCGGCATGGCCCCGCTTACATGTGAAATAGATTTGTCTAAGAAGATCTCTGACATGGTCACAAGAGCCGAAATAGAGGAGAAGATCCCATTGTTTATTCTGGATGAGGTTGAACTCATGTCTCCAGTCCTGCTGGATACTCTCAGCCGATTCTTTGAGCCCAATCAAACCAATGAGTTCCTCAATGCCATCTATGTTTTAATAAGCAACATAGGAGGTGGTGAAATAACCAAGTTTGTTATCCAAAATGCATCTGCTGAGGTCCTGCGTCAGCAAAGGGGAGCTGAAGAACTGCTGAGCATCGTCCAGCCTGTACTGATCGATGCCCACCCTCTCTGGAAGTCTGCAGATATCATCCCATTTGTCCTCCTGGAGAAGACTCATGTCATAAACTGCTTCCTAGAGGAGATGAGGAGGGAAGGGCTGTATCCTGACCAGAAACATGTTGAAAACTTAGCTAGTCAGCTCAGTTACTACACTACTGAGGACAAGCAGTACTCCAGGATGGGCTGCAAGCAGGTTGTGGCCAAAGTCAACCTGCTGTAGTGCTTTACTGCAGGGACCAAGTCCTGCTCTTGGGATTTGCAAAGTTCTGGCCTTCTGGAGGAGTGCGTTGCAGCAGGCTGTGGTCAAGGGGTCCTCCTGAGCCCTGCACTGACCTTGTCCTGGTCCAGGTAGGGGGATGGCAGCCCTGTGGCCTCTGTTCTCCTCCAGATGCTTCACTTGTTCCTAATGTTCTGTGAATAAGGCCTGGGCTACGAAGCCCAACCAACCTCCCATTAACTGCGAGACGCTTTGTTCCTCACATGCTCATTTGGGATACTTGTCATTAAGGAGTTGTGCGATGAGAAGAGACGCTGTGAGGAGGAGGAAATAGTAACTGGGTTACTGTCCCTGTAGTACACATAACCATCTCTCACTCCTTCTCCAGGCTCACAGTTTTCAGCTCTTTGTTTTTCTTGGTCCTGGCCGGTGGTGTGCAGAGCAGACCAGTGCTGGATGCTTGGGAGAATTAAGAGGATCATAGAATCACAGAATCCCAGCCTGGTTTGTGTTGGAAGGGACCTTAAAGCTCATCCAGCTCCAATCCTTTCCACTAGGGCAGCTTGCTCCAAGCCCCTGTATCCAGCCTGGCCTTGAACACTGCCAGGGATGGGGCAGCCACAGCTTCTCTGGGCACCCTGGGCCAGCGCCTCAGCACCCTCACAGGGAAGAGCTTCTGCCTAAGAGCTCATCTCAGTCTCCCCTCTGGCAGGTTAAAGCCATTCCCCTTGGCCTGTCCCTACAGGCCCTTGTAATTGTGTAAAAGAACAAAAAGGATTTGTGGCTCCTCATCCCCAAATGCAGGGCAGTCAGAGCTCTGCTTCCTCCTGCTCTTGCATCACCGCGTGCTCCAGAGAATCCTTTCTGGATCTGTTCCTGAGCTATTGCTCTTCTGAGCTCATACCTGAGCTCACCTTTGGCACCTCCAGTGAGATTTGTGCCCTGCGAGTCTGTCTGGGCTCGTCTTGAAGACTGCAGCAATAACCGCCGCATTGTTTCAGCTCTGCTGGTGGCGGCTCATCCCCAGAGCTCTTCTGCTTTTGCTCCTGGGTACCCTTCACCACCCCATTACCCAGGAAGCCCAAAATAGCAACTGACATATATTAAGCAACACACACTGGAAAAGACAGTTTGGGCTGTCTGGGCCGAGTGCAGTGGGGATCCTGGGCTTGTTCCCACTTGTGCGAAGCCAAGAAGAGGTTCTTTGCCACTGGGACCTGGGGAAGCACCTCAGGAAAAGCACATGTCCTTGTTCTGTGCAGGCCAACTGAGCAGGTATTTATGACATTGCCTTTTCAGGGTTTGGGTTTGTGCCTACAAGTTGCTGTGAATTATCCTCTATGTAGTCCTGTGGATGTTTGCACTGGTGGTTTGATTTGCCTCTTTGTAACGTGGGCTCCAGAGACTTCCATCACAAACTCCTGCTTCCAGAGCTATTGTCAGGAATGAATCCAAACGATCCCGAATAAAATCATTCAAAGTACATTTCCTTTATTTGACTGAAATCTGCTTTTCTTCCCAAATTTCTCTTCTGGATGGATGTAGCTGCACTTCCGTGCCTGTGCTTCCCAGTGACTCACATTGGGATCAAGGCTCTCGGTGCACTGTGTGTGTGCGGCTCCTCAAGGTGCACTCATGGAAAGCCAGATCCAAACCCCACAGCGTGCAGCAGTGCTGGCAGCAGTGTGCTGCACAGCTCCTCCATCGCCCTGAGCTGCACAGGGTGGGCAAGGCTGGAGACCAGCCAAGTGTGTCCTTGCCTGAGATACTGCTGGGCTGGAAGGCCTGACTGGAGTTCCTTCACTTGAAATTATCCATTGGAGAAGACTTTTTCTCATGTAGAAGAGCCCGTGAGAGCAGCTGGGCAGAAGGGCTGCTGTGTGCATGGCTTGGGGGAAGGGCTCTGAGTGAAACTAAGCCACTTTCTGAGTGCAGTGGCCACAAAACATGACGTGTGCGAGCTGGTCTCCATAGCTTAGCGACACTTTTCTACCAGGACAGTTAATCCTGGTAGTAAAAATCCTGGTTTTATCTTGGATAAGGAACAGAAACGACTCAGGGACCAGAATTCCCCTCCCTTTCCAGGTGGGAGCAGAACAGATGCTGTGTGTTTTCTACCCAGGTCCCTGGTTTCTGGGAGAGTTGCTCCAAGCCCAATCCCCATGACAGGAGAGACAACATCACCCACCCTGCCTGGGCTTGGGAGCTGGAAGTGCCATCAGTGTCTGCAGGGCCGGAGCAGACGCCCATGGCTGCTGGATTGCAGATGGCTTCTGTCCCATGTCCACCAAGAGCTGGGTGCGGGGTGGCTCTGGGCTCACTGGGAGCAGCTCAGCACCCCATGGCTCAGCAGTGTAGGGCCTCATGCTGCCTCCTGGGGAGATGAAGGACATGTTGCACTGTCTTGCCTCCCCCTCCATCTCACCCCACTTCAGCACATCCAGTCCGTCCCAAAGCAAAGCTGCAAAAGGAATGGGGTGCATCAGTGCCCTGGGCACCCTGAAACCCGCCAAGGTCTTTGCCTCCCACAAAGCTCCTCTCCGTGCTAAGAAGTGGGGCTCAGCTTTCTGCTGCACAAAGACCACCTCATCCCTTGGCCAGTGCTGGGGAGTTCAACCTGGCCAGTGCTGTACACGTGCCCACCCTCCTCACACTCCAGCCCACACCACAGCCTGTACCTCTGAAGACCTTCATCAGAACACACAGGAACCTGTAGGCCATGGAGAGGACTCTCCCTGCCAGAAGATGAGGATGTGGCCAGGTTGTTCCCAGCCCCAACTTGCCCAGGACTCAGATCCCAGCTCAAATGGCTCATCATGGTGTCCCATCCCCAGTGTCCCCCAGGATCCCAGCTTAGACATGTCCTAGACCCCAAGCTGCTGTGAGAACCTCTGCAAAGCCACCAGCCCTGCCAGGCACTTTCAAGGCAGGGGAGCTGGCCCATGGCCAATCTGCAGTGCTGAGCACCAGGAGGCTGGTGGCTCACTTCTCAATGCTGTGTGCAAAGGAAGCTGGTCTAGGGGAAAGGAACAGTTAAGGACACAAACCTCACAATGTCCGCTAATGGCTGCTGTCACAATATGAGAGGACTTCACTGCTCTGCCAGGACCACTGAGGTTCTTCTTCACTCGGCACAGGAGCAGTCTCCTGCTGCTCAGAGCCAGGAGGACCTCTCAAACAGTTACTCGTCACGTTGCTCATCCCTCAGCTACTCCTACACATACCTGGCCAAGCCCCCACGGTGGCACACACCTGCCATAGGGCTGTGCTGATTGATGGGCCTGGCTGGAGAAGTCAACAGCTCCTCCTGCAGCACAGCTGAGGCTGGAGGACCAAAGCACAGAAGGGAGCTGAGGCTTGTCCATCGTCCCACTCTGTCTCTTGGAGGCTTGGATGCTCCTGGCATGGAACCCAAGGTTCTCATGGAGAGCTTTAACTCGATGGGTATGGTTGAAAGGCCAGGTATGTGGAAACATGCTTTCATCATAGACTTTGTCCTCCTTAGCCTGGATTTCTTTATCCAATTGCATTTTCCAGGGAAAACCCTGGTTGAGCTGGAGGGATGGGATAGAAGTTGAAGGATGGAGAGAACCCTCCATGCTGGGGTACTTGGACTGCTGGTCCTGCTCTTCCCCTGCACAGCCAAGCTGTGTATTGAAGGGCTGATGGGCAGCCTGGACTCCCTCACTCTGGAGGCATCCCTACTGCCTCCCCTGCGCTGTTGGCTCCCTTTGCCTGGTGAAAGGCTCATTTCTTTCCAGTAGCACTGGGCCATGGGTGTCACAGGATGCTGGGACAGCTGGTCCCAAGGGCCCATGTCACCAGGGTGGGTCACCCTCCTGTGGCCAGCTCTTGCTGCCTAATGCACCATGCACTCAGGAGTGTGTACAACACATGATGGAGTAGGGGGCCGCAGAGGGTATCATGCTGTGTTGCCCATTGACTCAGCCATCCATGAGGGATCTCTTCAGCCGTTCTTTACTCTTAATAGCTTCTTTGTAATCCAAAGATCTAGAAATATGACTTTGGAGGAGATACTGATAAGGATAAAAAGAATTGCTGTGGCTGCACATCTGTCCTGGGCCTTCATCCAGCTCCTCTGCATGCTCTGGGTGAATGGGGGCTGCCTGATGTGTGGGAGCCCAGAGAAGCTGTGGCTGCCCCATCCCTGGCAGTGTTCAAGGCCAGGTTGGACACAGGGGCTTGGAGCAAGCTGCTCTAGTGGAAGGTGTCCCTGCCCGTGGCAGGGGTTGGAACTGGAGGAGCTTTAAGGTTCCTTCCAACCAGCCTATATCTGCTATAGGCATGGGTGTAGATGGCCCTAGGAAGGCTTCCTCAGTTGCAAGAGCTCCTCCTGAGTCAGGCACACCTTGCTGTCGTGCTCGGAGCAGTGATTCATGGAAAGCAGCTCCTGCCCTTCTGCAGGCATGGCAATACCTTTGGCCTCGAGCAAAGCACAGCTGGTTCAGTAACCAAAGCAGCACTGGCATAACCATTCCCCATCACGGGCTGGCTGGGGCTCATGGGGTGAACAGCAGGTACTCTGCACCCCACAAGCGCATCCCAAAGCCAGAATGGCATATGGGGCAATTCCCCTGGGGAAAGTGCAGTGTGATTCCCAATAGGTGAATGTGGGAAGAGCTGCTGCTACTGCCCATGAGAGCATAACAATGATGGAGGAGGGTAAAAGTAAATACGAAATGGTGTCTTGCACAGCATGGGAATTGTGACCACATTGGTCACAGTATGGTCTGTGCTGACAGCTTCCCCAGGGCTGGGCTTGGGTCAGAGGAGCGCAAGATGCATTCCCTTCACATACAGCACTGTCAGACCTTTGCAGAGCAGCTGGGCTACCTCCAGGAGCACCTCCCAGTGAAGAAGATCACAGTATCACAGTATGTTAGAGATTGGAAGGGACCTCAAAAGATCATCTAGTCCAATCCCCCTGCCGGAGCAGGAACACCTAGATAAGGTTACACAGGAATGTGTCCAGGTGGGTTTTGAATGTCTCCAGAGAAGGAGACTCCACAACCCCCCTGGGCAGCCTGTTCAAGTGTTCAGTGCACCCATCAGCACCAGCTCTGGAGGTACCAATTACCCTTCCCCATATCAGCCACACCTGACAGCTCCCCATTCCCTGGAGACTTCCCTGCATGGGAGGAATTGGCTAAGCATGCTCAGAACCCTATTTAAGCTCAGCTGGAGCCATCAGTTCCTGTGAGAGCTGTGTTGGAGGACTGTTGCTGTCCAGTGTAGTTCTGGCTGTACCTAAACTATGCTCTGCTGATCCAAGATCTCAGCCTGTAGCCTGTTGTTTCATCTTGCTCCATCACCATGGGCCTGCCTTTTCAGTGCTTGCCCTAATCTGTGGGTTGGCTTCATATTGGACCCGTCTCATCACCATGGTGTTGCTGGATCTGGGCTTTTGGGTTGCTCTGGACTTTTGGCTGGACCTGGCTGCTATCTCAGACCTGCCCAGGTCTCCATGCAGGTACCATGGGATGGGTCCTGCTGAACCTGGGTTCCTCCTAGGTCTCCCACCCTGAGGGAACTGCCTCTTGGTGCTGCTGACATGAGGACACCTTGTTGTGGGGGCCAGGAAAGGCCATCAGGCCAAGTGTGCAGCTGGGGGGAACACTGAAGGGGGCCCTGTGGGCAAGGCACTGGTTGCTTTCTCCCTATAGGTGCCTAAAGCTACAGGAGAAGGCAACGTCCCTCTGGTATCCAGGGTAATGACCTATGTTGATAGAACCACCTCCCACGGAACCAGAAGAGCCCCTTTGCTGGGGGACAAGTGGTTCTCAACACCTGCACCCCCTTCCCTGCTGTGGAAGCTTTGCTTTGGGCTGCAGGATGGATCACTGGGTCTGCCCAGGGAAGGAGCAGCCTGGCTGGTGAAGGTGTTGCCTGTGCTGTATCCCAGGGTGGGCTCGCACCCTAGCACACTGCTGCACGGCCTGTGCTCCACCCCAATGGCATCTCTTTTCCATGCTAGTGTTGGAGATGTCCCCCCAAGGTGTCTGTGGTTCCTGACATAACCCACCACTGTGCCTTGTGCCCAGGTGTGGACTGAAGCTGCTTCCTCCCAGCCAGCTCTGGGTGGCTTGTCCCTGCCACATCAACTGGCAGTGAATGGCACTGGGGGCTCCTGTCTGTGGGTGCTCTGACTGGATGCTGGGTGCAGCAATCTTGAGTAACAAAGTGTGGGCTGCTGAGAGATGGAAACGGCAAACCCCTGCCTGCTGGGATGCACCAATGCCTTTGCTGGTGTCTCTCTGGGTGCTCATGGGTGCTGCCCAAGTCCCTGCTCAGCTGCAGGGCTCCATTACTTTGCACTGGGCTCTGGGATGGTGTCCCTGCTCTGCACCCGCAGCCCTGGTCACCTCTAGGAGCATCATCTGGGGCAACCTCTGAGCCTGTCTCTCCCATCCTCCAGTTGCAGGAGGGCCTTTAGTGATTCCTGAGGAAGAGCTGAAAGCTGAAGGCCAGCTAACCCTCCGATTGTTCCTACTCATGAGCTGGGAGGTATTTCTTGATAGAGTGTGCTAATGAGCTGCTTTCACCAAGCCCATGGGCTTGGAGCACTGCAGGCATGATCCCAGGTTCCAGGGCACTCCTGTACCAGGGACCCGGCTGCCTCCCCTGTGTGGCCCAGGGCTGTGGGATGTGCCCTGTGTTTCCTCATGGGCATGGCCCAGCTCCAGGCAGAGGAAGGTGAGTGCACACGCACGTTCTGTGTGAGCTCTGGTTAACTTCAGCTGCCTCCAGGGAAAGGTTTGTATTTAATGTTCCTTAAAAGGAGCTAATCCTGGGTGCCTCTGTGGATCAAAGCGAGCCAGGCTGATGCTGCTCCCAGAGGTGGGTGCTGGCTGCTGTGCCCAGCCTGGCTGTGAGGCTGGGTCCTCCCTGGGGTTTCTTTCTGCCATGGGAAGGTGCTCCAGTGATGGCACAGTACTGACCGGTCCTGCTCTGCTATGCACCGCAGCGGTGTGCAAGCCTTGCTGGCCTTGCCTGGTCCTTGAGCTTCCTGTGTGCTGCTGGAGCTGCTCCTGCTGCAGTGTGCCCATTCCAGCAGGACCTTGTCCTCACTGGCAGTGCCTCTGGCCATCATGGCTCTACCAAGACCCACAGGGGATGTGTGACATTGACTTGGGGCACCTGAACAGAGGTTGTGTAAATCGAGGTACCACTTGCAGGGATGCAGGGGTGGCAATAAGCCCATCTCCACATACACTAATGGAAGTGTTCAAGGCCAGGTTGGACACGGCTTGGAGCAAGCTGCTCTAGTGGAAGGTGTCCCTGCCCATTTCAGGGGGTAGGAACTGGATGAACTTTAAGGTCCCTTCCAACACAAACCAGGCTGAGATTTCATGATAATATTCCCAGGACAAGGAAAAGCTACTGATGATTCCTATCAGGTTAAGTGCTTTGTTGCTTTCTTATCAACTCCTGTGGTCCTCACTAAGCAGATGAGCTGCAAGCAGAAAAGCAAATCTTATCATCAGTGACGGCAGGGCTGCAGGAGGGGAGAACAGAGCGAGGACAGCTCAGGTAAGTCAGAGCTTTCTCAATAGCTCTGAATGATGCAATTTACCTCAAGGTGCAGAAGGAATGTCTGCAATGGCTTCTGAGATCACATGAGGATGGGTGAGTCTCTGAAAGGTGGCGGGAGGACAAGCATTCCCTTTTCTTGGGAAGGAGGAGGAAGGCACAGGCAGATAGGTGCAAATGTATTATGTGTTAGCTTATAGAAGACGGGGGAGAAATAAGTTAAGCTGTGACCATAAAGTCTTACTTCTTCCTTTCAAAGAATACCTGTTCATAGTTACTGGGATGAACTGGAAACAGCTTTCCAGAGCTGGGGAAATTCAGTATTTCCCAAACAGTGGGGACGATAGAGGTGGGATTTTGTCTGCCCACTGAATGTGGAGGGGATGGAGAGCTGGGAGGCCTGCAAGCACTGTGGGAGACACACTTGGGATGGGAAGCACAAACTGGAGGAAAGGTCTGAGAGAAGCTGCTGCAGAGGAGGGTGCAGGTGAGCAAATGCACGTTCCAGGCTGGGGAGGGTGAGGGGCTGGGAGGAAAACAAGCCTGGGGGGGATCGCAGCGCTCCCGCTCCGCACAAGGGAGAACACCTCGGGTTGTGAGAAAGGCAAACATCCAGAAGTGTATAAAGAGGTGTGTTGCATATGCGAGGGATGAAGTAATGTGGGGCCTCGCTGGAGCACCGTGGCCATATTTGGGCAGCCTCCTGGGGAGGAAGACCTTGGTGAGGGGTTGATGCAGCCCAGGGAGAAGTTTCAGGTGAAGCATGATAAGAGGTTTCAAACATGCAGAAGCCTGGCAGGAGCAGACAGCAGCGCTTGGTTACCCCCTCATCCATGGCAGGCTGTGGATTGGCTCCAGAGAGTGAGGAATAGGTTAAACTTGAGGATAACTGCTGTAACTGCAGGAGTGAAGCACCAGAATGGATTTACTGGGGTGGTTGCTCCATTGCTGCCACTGAACCCAGCGGAGGATTGATTAGCCAGAGCTGTAGGGCTCTGCCTTGGTGGTTGCACCAGGTCCCCTGTTGACTGTCTTGTTACCCTTTGATGCCTGTCAAGGGGTCAAGCTGTAACCTTCTGCTCAGCACACGGCTGGTCTGACTTGCAGTGCTCAGGCTTCACAGGGAGCACAGCAATTCAACATTACTCCTTTGTTTCAGTTACTAAAATACCTGGGTTCAGGTGCAAAGTTTCAGGCACCTGCATCTGCAAACTGTCAGACTTGGGAAATGTGATGAGATCAGCAAATAACTTCCCAGACAGATTGGTTTTCCAGGTGGAATCTGTTAGAAGGACAAGAGAATCAGCCAGTATTGAAACTAGAGCATGCAGAAGAGTTAATCATGTAACCAAACCAATCTAGAACCTCATTTAGTTCCCCGTGACACTTTTCCCTTATCGACTTGGTTTTCTAATAGATATTAGGTATGGGGTTAGGGTCTGCATCTAGAGCTGCCTCAGGACTTGTAGCCATCTCCAGGAAGCCCCTGCAAAAGGGGCAGATGCTCCGGCATGGTTTGATATTTTCCAGTTACAGATGTGGAGCTGGTTGGTGGCTCCCTGTGCAGGAGCAGAGCATCAGCTCCTCCTCCAGCTGTGGAGATCACTGCGAAGACCTGCTAACAGGTCTGTGCAGGATACCCACATCCCAGGATCTTCTCTGGATGCTATTTTGAGCTTACGGCCACTGTGCTTCCTGTGCTGGTTTATCAACCCACCCCTCAGGCTGGGATTTAGCTGCCCTAATTTTGGCATCCTGAAGTCTGAGTAAGTCTCTCCTGGACTTCCCCATCCCTGCTTCCTGGAAAGAGGCTGCCCAGGAACCCAGGCTTGGGAAAAGGCCACCTGGAAAACCTTCCCTGAGCCACAGCTCCTGCCCTGGGATCCCTGGGACCCCTGCAGGCAGGTGGTACCCATGCAGCCCCCAGGTTATTCCATCCCTTCGCAGCTCTCTTCTCCTTGATGCAACAATAAGCTGCTGATGGAAGCCACCACCACTGCATCCCACTTTGGCTACTCACCCATCCTTACCCAACATCTTCCATCTAGGACAGTGAATTCCTGCAGGCCGAGCTTGTGCTAAGCTCCTTAGTTTGCTACCACAGCTTGTAAAAGCCATCGCTCTGCTGCCTTGAGCTACAGGACATCTCTGTGGGTGCATCTTGCCTTGCATTTTGCTTTTACTGCTCACGGTGAATCTCCCTGCTGGGGCCTTACCCTGGGGATGTGGCTGCATGGAGGGATCACCATGTTCTCCCCAGCCTGGGGCACCTTGCCAGATCTCAATGGATTTTGTTAACCTTTGGCATCAGCTTTCCCAGAGGGTCATAAAGGATCCAGTCTAAAGGAGCCCATCCTTCACCAGGTCCTGGCTTCTCACCCACATGATGTGGGTGTGCAGTTTTGAGGCCAGTAAGTGATATGTGAAGAGAAGTAAAGCATTAATGGCACCCAAAATCTGTTTTCACCTGTACCTTTTCCCTTCTCCTGCTCCTACAACGCGCTGCACTATCCAGGTGCTCTCACTCAAACCAGGTCCATGTGGTACCTTGCCTGTTCTTCCAAGCAAGCAAACCCATCCATGAAAAATCCTGGAGAAATATATTCCCAGAACTTACGGCTTCTTTTGAGACTCTCTGAGCTGCCTGACATGAGCTCAGTGCAGCTACAAGAGGAGCTGCAGGCATGACTCTGAAACCAGGGAATCTGTTGTGTTCCCAGCCCTCCCCAGCTTCCACATTTTCACAACCCAGTTCTCTGTTTCCAGTAGCTTTTCCACGGCTGCAGTGGAGGGGTTTGTACCCCTCATAGCTGGCACAACACGGTGTTACTCTCTCATACTGTTTCTGCTATATCACAGTGAACTGCCCAGCTCTTCCTGAGATGACTTCATACATTCCCCCTGTGGGATGGAGGTTTGTGACTCACAGCCTTGCTTTGCCTATATGAGGTCCTGCCACTTCCCTGAGTGCTGCGGGGGCCTTGGGAAGTCAGTTCTGAGCCTTTCCTTTGAGCATAAGCTGGTCCTTGGCTTCAAGGTTGTTGCTTCTCTCTCCAGCATGATAAAAGCTGTGTGTACCTTGGGTTTGCTCCAGCTATTGTGGATGATGTAATGAGCGGTTCTGCCCCTCCCTGCAGACTCTGCAGCACAAACTGCACTCTGATTCTTAGACGTCTTGAGGTCAGAACATAGTACTGAATGTTGCAGAATGCCTTGGCCTGACGCAACCCAGTGTCCTCAGCTCCATCAGTGCTACGGCCTCTGTCAGCTTCAGCTGCAAAAGCTGCTCTGTGCTGGTTCTTTTACTCCCATAAATCACATCAAGGCCTTTCAGGCTGCACCCTTGTGCCAAAGATCCAGCACCTCGACCTCTGAATGCTGCTCCTGATGCATCCAAGGTTCAGTTTTTGTTTTCGATGATCCCTTAGTGAAATGCACACAGGTCTCTGGGTTAGACGAGGGGGTTGATGAAATTCAATTCTTTGGCTCTGGCTCAACAGAAATCGTTTTTCCTCTCCTTGCACCTGGTGGGCAGGAGAGCTGCTTCTTGTGGTGCTGATTCATCTTAGTTCTCACTTGAGAAGGATCCAGTGACCTGCTTGGACAAGCTCACCTGGGAGTTATAAATACCCCCTTGTGTAATACTCACATGACAATAAGCTAATGGGTCATGATAATTGCCAATAAGAACAGGATTTGTCCCTGCAGGCAGAGACCCCTCTTCCTGGGGCTCATTCTGAAGCTGGGTTGTTACTCGCCTCTCTACAGCTGGGTGTTGGGCAATGCTGGTGAGATGGATGAGGTGAAGATGTGGAGCTTCACTGAGAAACCTCTACGTGATCAGTTGCACAAGGTGATGATATCGGTGTCAGAGCTGGAGTCAGCTTCTGGACAGGCTGTGTTCCAGTCCATCAGGAGCTGCCCATCAGCTGCTCCAAGGTAGATACAGCTCATGATGGGACAGCTGGGAGAAGATAAATTCGTTCGTCTCCTTGGCTATGATGCTGGTTGAAATAAAGGGGGTAGTTGAAAGTCATACTGAAGGTTTGCTTTTTGGCCTGTAACATCCACCCTTTGCTCATCATCTGGGTGCTCCTAGTGTCCACTTTGGTAGCTTCCTGTGGCTCTTCTTCCTCTGAACTGAGTGGAGCTGGCTGAAGCCATGGTCTGCGTGCGGGAGGGTTCGTTGCTAATCCCTATCCTGACTCATCCACGTGCTGGGACCGGGATGGATCTGAGGCCTCCGACAGCACAGGGCGAAGCAGCAGCACTTTACATGATTTATTTTCTTATTGCGTGCTGCTTTTAAAGCACTTCAGTGATTTAGGTGCTGCCTGACAGCATTGCACCGGTCATGGGGGTGGGTGCCAGGCAGTGATGAAGTTAGGACATGCCACTGAGCAGAGCTTTAGCCAGCAGTTAAGGAGCAAGCCGTTGTACCCCACTCCAACCAGCTTCCAGGAGAGAGGGTGACTACAGAGGCTGCTTGAGCCAATTCCTTGCCACTTTAGGAACTGCCAGGAGTTGCCAATGAGTAGGTGAGTCTGGAAGCAGCAGTTTGTCTCCAGCCCTCCAGACTTTGCCTTGTAGGGGGAGAAAATGATGACCAAAAACCTGTTTTTAAGCCCTGGCTGTGTCTCGGGTTTAAACATTCATTTAAGACCCTGCCATGAGGAAGGCGTTTTTCAGCAGCAAGTCTCTTGTGGTGAGCCACTGGCTCCAGACTTGGTTGAAATGGGGGTTAGGGATGAGTGCAGAATCAAGCAGTGTTCCTGCTCGGAATTATGGACCATCAGCTTAGAGGTGCTGGGTGGTCCATACCTAGAAATGGGGCTCCATGTATTGTAGTCACTGTGTTAGCAGCCACATCTTGGTTTTGCCCAAGACTAAGCTTCCAGTGGAATGAACCTGATGATTGGGAGTTTTCACATCACGACAGCAGGTGACATGATGGTGATTTACAATGCTGAAAGCACAGAAGTTTGATGCTTTGTGACTTAAAGACAACAGGAATTTGTTCTTCCAAGAAGCAGAAAGCAAGCGAGGTTAGGGACCGCAGAGGGTGAAAGGAGATCACAGAATGGTTTGAGTTGGAAGGGACCTTAAAGATCATCCAGTTCCAAACCCCTGCCACAGACAGGGAAGTGCCAAGGTGTCAAAGAATAGCTTTAAGATTTGGGGTTTTGCTCCTTGGTGCTTTGTGGTGGCTAACGGCTGCTCAGGAGAGATTGCTGTGTTTGATTTCAGGTTAGCCATCCAAAGGCGGTTGCCCAAGGCCTTTGCTGAAGTCCATCTTTCCTTCACCAGTGTGAAGTGCCCCATGCTGACAAAGATACAGGAAGTTTGCAGCTGAATCTCCTAAGTTCATGACAAAGATGTCAGAGAGCTGCAGACTCCCCCAGCAGGTTTGTGGGCACTCAGCCCCCTCAGGCTCTGTTTAGTCATCATAAAGCACAAAGAATTTGAACACCAGTGTTGTTTTTTTCCTTTTCTGGGCATCTCTGGGAGCGAGCCTGCCAGAGCAAGTGCTGAGGTTGCTCTTTTGCTGGGGCATAGTGCTGAGATTGCACAGGATCATAACAGAACCTGGGGTCTCCCAGCTCCATCCCTCCAGCTCCAGGCCAGAGATACTGACATGGGATGGGAAGGTGAGAGTCCTCAGACTGTTCTGTATAGCAGATAGATGAATTGTAATGATGGATACACTCTCAAAAGCACTGAAAATTCTGTAGGCAAAGTTCTGTGACAGACAGCTGTAGTAACTGAGAACAGAGCTGGGGAGGAGGAGAGTTGGAGCATACTTTTACACTCCTGTTAGTGCCCGTGGGCAGATACCTGGTGCTGGGGGCAGACACATTCCAGGGTGGTTTGTGAGTCAGACGAGCTCCTCCCATCACAACTTCACTCATCAAAGCAAGTATTTATAGCACAGGTAGGAGTAGGGAGAGAAATCAAAGGCGAGCTTCCCAGAAAGATGCATAAATCACTCCAAGAGTTCAGCTCTGGGGTTCTGCATTTTTTGCTTTAATACGAATGAATAAACCTGCTGTTGTTATTAACTAATATCTCTTACTATTATTTCATCGCTCTGCTGTTTGAATTAAACCCATCTTTGAGCAAAGAGGGTACTTCCATAGAGTTCTCCCAGCTCTCAGAGCTACCCCGGCAGGCTGCTAAGGACATGCTGGCTTACACCAGAGAAAACATGTTCTCCAGCACTGATCTGCTGAAAAGCAGTGCAGAGAGGCTGCCCGGGCCGATATTTGCTGTCCGAGCTGTCAGGAGACCTTCAGGCCTTGCAGCAAAGCGAAGCAGGAAAGCCAGAAGGGTGCTGTACCCAGCGCAGGTGAGGAAGTATTTGCCACGTCAGGAGAAAGACCTAGTCAAGCGGTGGCTGCTCTTCTTTGCTGGCATCATTCTCCTGCAGGTCTTAACTGAGGATCCTGAGCACAAAGGACTGGCTGGGGGGAAGAGCCTTAAAGCGCAGCCACTCTGTGCACCAGCATCACTGAGGGCTGCAAGGAACAGCTCCAGAGAAGACAGAGCTGTTTCAGAGGCCCCAGCAATCACTTTCTCATCAGCTCATGGGCACCAGCCTCCCAGGCAAAGCGCAGCAGACGTGCCACAAGAAGCAAGGAGACCTCCGCACACCTTCTGCACGCAATGCATGGCCAGTTTCTCTTGTGCAGAGCAGTGAGCTGTGTGAGAAGCTATGCTCCTATACCTGCGCTTGGACATCAGCTGCTGGAGCAGCACCGTGGCCTGGGAACTCTGCACCCCTCCAAGGGGACGCCAGGACTCTGGATGGTGACTCAGGGCTGGCAGTGGCTGGAAGAAGCATTGATGAGAAGCCAGGGCTGCAGCAAGAGCTGTGCAGGTTTTACTGCTGATTCACTTGTGACTCTGATCAGAGACTGTGGTTTCCAAGAGCTGTAACAAAAGGCTGCAGGAATCAGTTTTGCGTTCCTGGGTTGGGCTTGTGCTGTGCTAACTACCTGTCAGTGTTGCATAACTTTACTCGGTGCCTCCACTTGCATGCTGTAATTTAGTGTCAGTTCTCATGAATCAGAAGTAGCTCAGCTCTCAAAATGACGGGCATGCAAAGATCCTGTGCGCTTCGCTTCCTCTGTAATCCTGTCAGAATAAAACTGCTAAGATCAGACTTTCCCAGTGTGTTTCTCAGGGTTTAAAGTTAAGATTTGCCACACTGCTGCATGCTGCAAAGTGCTGAGCATCGTGGGGAAACAAAACTGTCCAACCAGCACAAACAGTGGAGTCAGAGCCACAGCAGGACCCGGACACAGACACACTGGTGCCCAGCACTGGGAGAGGGTTCATGGACCTGAGTCAGAAGCTATGGCTTCAGCTGGGGACACGGGGCACAATATGAACCAGAGCCCCGGGATAAGGTATCTTCTTGGGAAAAAGGTGGGAGGGCCCTAAAGGAAACCATGGGACACGCTGGGAAAGAGGGTTTGTCAAGGGGGAGGTTGAACATCACCAGTGGTCCCTTCTAACCAACACTTCTACCATTTCTGTGTTCACCAGGGGGTTCCTGGGAGTTCAGCAGCACTTTGTGGTTCTGTGTGTGAGAAATGGGGCTGGCCACAGGTCCAGGGCAGTATGTGTGTAGGCTGTTTGACAGAGTGAATAGGATGGTCTCTGCTGCAGCTGGTCAGGCACAAGCAGGCTGCATGAGTTTGGAAGAATGAAATCTATCTCAGGACCAGCTTCTGCTCCCTTCCTAGCCGCAGGGCTTATTCCTAAGAGCCACTCATGGCTCCTTGCTGGAAACACAGAGTCCAGGATTTCCAGTGGATATTTTGAGCTTATTGAATTTCTGGGGCTGTTTTATCAGCTGCCCCTGAGGCAGGGATTCAGCTGCCCTAATTCAGGCATCTGAGGAAAGTCTGAGTAAGTCTGTCTGGGATTTTCCCAGCCCAGCACCCTGGGAAGAGTCTGACTGGGGAAAGGACACCTGGAAAACCTTCTCCAAGCCATGTATCTCGGGTAGCAGAGCTCCCCACCATGAAGGTCAGTCCCTAAAGGCCACAGGATGCCTTTGCAGCTCCCCACTTTGCCTTTGGGTCTCCATCCAACCTTCCGCTGGGCAAAACAACTTCAGACTTTTGCTGGGTTGCTCAAGGCTGTGTCCAACCCAACTTTAACATTTCCAAGCATGGAGATTTCACCACCTCCTTGGCCCACCTCTTCAGCCTGGGACTTAATTGAGATCTTTCCCATACCACATGATGACAGACAGCTGGTGTGCCTCACATAGCTGTGCACTGAGATAGGTGTCTCAGAAAGCAGGTCTGCTCATGGCAGCAGCAATTAGTTCCTCAGGCCCTGATAAGAGCAGAACTCAGATGCTTTGTAATGACCTAAAGCAGCTGCACGTGACCTAGGGCTGGAAGGAAGCTGGATCGCACATGCAATGATTGCAGAAGAGATGTGGAACAGCCAAGCACAGCACTGCAGGCCAAAACAGAGAGGAACAGGGAGCTGTAGCCCACGGCAATCCCAAACAGACCTGCTTATCTCAAAAACATGCAGCTGAAAAAGCTGAATCACCGAAAAAATTTAGCTGCTTCATTTCTACTGGGAAAAAATCCCAAAGGAGCAGTTTCCATGTGTGTGGAGTAAGGAGCAGCTGGGACAGGACTTCTGTGAGTGGTGGTTCAGGATGAGCCTTTCAGAGGGGCTCCACATCCCTTATGTAGGCAGGGAAAACATGCCATCAGAAGGAATAACTGAATGTGAAGTCTTGTAAATTGTTGGAATTGTAAAGACTGCTGAAAAGAAAAAGATCTTTTAACAGTGGTGTCGGTGATGAAACCCTTACAGTTCATTGCAAGCTTGGTGAGCAGGGACCTCTCCAAAGCCCAGCATATCCCAAAGACACCACGAGAGGGCAGCAGAGACAGAAGTTGAGCAGCACCCAGCGGGCAGCGGCCTCCAGTGCTTCAGCCATCCAGGCACGAAGCTGCAATGGCGCACACGGCAGCGCTGAGGATGCTGTCAGTGCCTTGCAGAGAGCCGCTGTGGTGGGAAAACAGAATGTGTCAAAAAAATCCACCTTGCGGGGGCATAACTCAGCAAAATAGATACAGACACCTTAAATACAAACCGCCATCACTGAGCCTTACAGGTGAGAGGTTTCATTCTTCCACACAGCACAGGATGGTGAGCTGAGGTGTACGGTAATGCAAGTGTAACAGAGGCTGCCACCAACCAACTTCCAAGCCAGATACTGACAGCTTAAGCCAATGTAACCACTGAAAAGTCATTGCAGGCTTGGTAACGTGAATGAGCCAAATACAAAGAGGACCGTCACAAGAAGGGTGTTGTGTGAAGTCTGGAGTTTCATTGTCATGGTCAGCCCCAGCTCCTCTCTGTAACGTTCCTGTTTGCTGCAACACTGCTTTTGGCACAGTGTGACATGGACAGGACCAGTCCAGGCCGAGGGCAGGAGTGAAGAACACTGCTAGGAGTGCACATCGCTGCTCCATGGCATGGTGCTGGGAGAGCTGTCGCCCAGCCCTGTTGTGGCTATTCCCAGCCCTACCCATCACCAAGGCAGGTTAGAGCTGTGTGTACCAGGTGAGGAGGCAGCCCAGCAGGATGGCTTTGAGCCCTGCAGTGCCCTGCAGGGATAATGTGTCTGCACTCCACCGCGATCGGCAGAGCAGCGTATCCAGACAGGCTCTGTAGCAGGGACATGTCAGGACCCAGCCCTGCGTTCCCAGCCCCGCACAAGCCTTGGGGCTCCTGCTAGCAGCTGCCTTTTCGGCGGGGGGAGCCCCTTGCACCCCAGCTCTATTGCTCCAGCGGCCTCCACTCTCACCTGTAGTCCTTGGGCCAGAGCCTGTCTCACTCCTTCCTCTCCCAGCGCTCCCATTGTGCATGCTCCAGAGCCTTCCTGATTCATGCTACAGCCCCAGACCCTTCTCCTCATACCACTCCTTTCTTTATCCAAGCCTCCTCAGGCCATCTCAGCCCCACCACCCTTCTACTCCACAGTCCCCCAGTCCTGCCACTGGGCACAGAGTCCTTTGCTCCAGCACACATCCCTGACAGTAAAATCTCTTGGCTTTCAAGCAAACAGCATCCAGATGTGCACTGGGAGCAGCCCTTGGACATTCCCACCATGCTCCCAGCCTGGAACAGTCTCTGTGGAGCAAGACAGATGCAGGACCCCAAACCCAGGCCAGGGACCATTGTGGCAGCTTGTTGCTACTCTTGATGACATTCCTGTACCCAGCAGCACGCCCAGGAGCTGCTGCATTTAGCACTACAGATGTGCCCTACGGGACCAGGCACACTGGGAGATGCAGCACTCCAAAGACACTCCTCAAGGGAGCCGTATTTCCCTGGTCCCACAACATGAGCACTTGACCCCCTGTGCAGCGCAGACACAGGGCTCAGGAGCTCTGCTGAGGGAGCTGTAGGAGATGGTTCATAACAGCTCTGTGGCAGGTTTTTGACTCCCGGGGCCAGCACCGCTCCCCCTCACTGCGACACAAGGGCACGAATGCTGCTCCCTGCGGAGGCGAGCCAGGGAATCATAAACACAGCTGGTTTCACTGGGTGTGTTATTCACCCCCGGGCTCTCTCCGAGCTGGACTGAGGATGTCTCGGGAGCGTGATGGGGAAAACCACGGCAATGTTTTCTTTGTTGCACTGCTTCCCCTGGGTATTACCTGCTGCACTGCTCCGTTGCACAACCGGCTGCCTGCAAAAAGGGGGAGCCTGAAAAGACTGCTGTAAATAAGGCTTAGAATGAAGACAAAAGTCAAGGGAAACAATAAGAAATCAATAAATCAATGAGCAGCTTAGTGAACATATACCGAGGTCTGCACCTCTCCTTGCCTCATGGCGTTAGAAAGTCACTGAGCAGAGCTAAAAGCCGGGAAACTGGTTTGTGTTCACTCACATGGCAAAACAAGAGTGAAAAGTCTTTGTGGGAGATGGAAAGGTTGATGATAAGAAGCAGGGGATTACACTGACAGCCAGTGTTCTGCTTCCTGGAGCAAAGCCATGCTCCTCACTGCTCTTAAGTCTTCAAAAAGTCCATGTACTTCACACTCAGAGACTGTCACCCTGTTCTGGTCACCAGTCCAAGGTTTTGGCTCTGTTTTCACCTGACGTATTGAAAATCTCCCCTGAGCTCAACCTTTCCCTGGTAACCAGCATTTTCCTTCCTTTCCTTCTCCTGCTTGGGGGAGTTTCCCACTTGCCTTTACTTCCTTCGGCTTGTTTGTGGCCAAGTGCCTGGACAGCCCCAGGGAAGGGCCCATCTCCATTGGTATCGCTGTAAAAAGCAGAATCATCAAGTCACAGAATGGCTTAGGTTGGAAAAGACCTTTAGGATCATTGAGTCCAACCGTTCCCCAGCACTGCCAAGGCCACCACTGACCCATGGCACTGAGGGCCACATCCACACACCTTTTAAACCCCCGCAGGGACGGTGACTCCAGCACTGCCCTGGGCAGCCTGTTCCAGTGCCTGACAATCAGCTGAGATGAGGTCAAGGCATGTGTGGGATAGGCCACTGTCATGGAGCCCCTGTGCGTCCCTGGGGGCCACGACCACCTTGTGCCAGCCCAGCACCACCGAGTGCCATCACAGCTTTGGGACAGGGCTTTGGGGCCGGCTGGCACCACAGCAGGGATGGGACCCTGGGGGATATGGCGGTGTCCTGGGGTAGGCAGTGACTGAGGAGCAGCGGGGGTGCAGTGGGGGCTCAGGAACATGGCAGTGAGCTGGGGTGTACGGGGGAATGGTGGGACATGGCAGGGCCTAAGGTACATGAGGTAACCTGGGAACATGGCGGGGCCATGAGGTGCAGCAGGAAGACATGGGGACAGGGCATGGCCCTGAGGCATGGGGGGTCACCTGGGAACATGGCGGGGCCATGAGGCACATGGGGACATGATGGCACAGCCCTGAGGCACACAGGGACATGGTGGCACAGCCCTGAGGTACCTGTGAAGTTACAGAACATGGCTCAGCCCCGAATACAAAGGAACATGGTGGGGCCCCGAGGCACACTGGGACATCGTGGCACAGCCCTGAGGAACACGAGCACACGGTGGCACAACCTTGAGGCACGCAGGGACACAGCAGCCCAGCCCTGAGGCACACGGGAAGCTCGGGGACATGGCGGGGCCCTGGGCCATCCGCAGGACACGGCGCTGAGCACAGGCCGCGCTCCTGCCCTCCGCGCCGCGTTGCCATAGCGACGCCTCCCTCCGTGCCCCCGGAGCGCTGTCGCTTTAAGAGCGGCGAGGCCGCCGCCGCCCCCGCCCTCGCCCGCCCGGCGGCCGGAAGGGGTCCGCGCTGCCGCCCGCCGCTGCCGCTCGGTCTCTCAGGTAAGCGCCTCGCCTCGCCCGGCCTAGCCCGGTCCCACCCCGCCCGCCGCCGCCGCCACCGGGGGAGGCGCTGCCCGGGGCGCCGGCCCCGCCCCGCCCGCCGGGTGCCCGCGGGCCGCAAGGGCGGGAGGAGCTCGGCGCCGCTCCGGGGGCGCCGCTCGGGTACCGCGGCGGGGCTGGGGGTGCCCGGTGGGCGCTGAGGACCCGAGCGGGGAGCGCTCAGCTGGGACCCTGCGGGCCGAGGCCACTGGCGGAGGAGGGGTCCCGCAGAACCCGCGTTGTGCTGGGCCGCGGCGGGTCGGGTGTGCTCGGGGTGTGTGTGTGTGCAGAGCCCGTGGACCTGTTGAACGATGCTCGGGCAGCTCGGTGTGTTAGGGCAGGCACCGCTCCGGTGACCGCTACCGGCGGTGCTGACTTCGTTGGGCCTTTCAAAGCTCCGGCACCGCTCCTGCCGGGGGGTCTCTCCGCAGGTGGAGTCACGGCGATGCCTGTCGTGCCTCCCGCTCTCCACCGGCATCGCTGTCCCTTGCAGCCGGGCACGGTCCAGGCCCGGCCCGCAGCGAATGCACGGAGCTGCCTTATTCGTGTTCCCCGCAGCCGGGTGAGCTCTTGGCACAGGAACAGGCTGCCCAGGGCAGGGCTGCAGGCACCGTCCCTGCAAGTGTTCACACACCGTGGAGACGAGGCCTCAGTGCCATGGGTTAGTGGTGGCCTTGGCAGGGCTGGGAATGGTTGGACTTGATCTTACAGGTCTTTTCCAGCCTGGTTGATTCTGTGTTCTTTGTGGTCCTACCAACAGCTGCTGGGGCTGTGGGAAGTAGGAGGAGGCGGGCAGGAGGGAGTAAACTTCACTGCTTACGGTGTTAGTTGTGCTCAGGTCCTGAGGTCCAGTTTTCCTCCAGCTTGAGAGTCAGACCCTCGTGCTGGCCGGTGGTTTCATTTGTTTGGGATTTTTCTCCCCTTTTATGAAAGAAGGAGCCTTTATCTTTACATTCCTCATCAGATGTCTGTGGGAAAACTTTGCTTTTAAACTTTTATTTTGCCCTTTTCTGGTTAATACTACTCCAATTTCTTGTTTGTTGGTGCTTTTCTTCCTTTTCGTGCTGGATGTGCTGGCTTTCTGTTTCTTTGGCTTGTCTGGCTTCTAAATGTTCTGTAGTTGAGTGGGGGGATTGGGAAAGGATAAAATATGAGAATCCAGGAGTATTCTGTGTCAGCTCCTCTAGTGGAATCCTGTAAGCCAAAGGGGAGAGGAAAGAAAAAGTGATCAAGGGGAGCTCAGGGTGATTTGCTTTGTTGGAGGCAAAATGTTCTGAGGGACTGACTGAGATTTTGTTTCACTTAATTTCTCTTCTTTCGAAGTTGAAAGATAAAGCAGCACTTTGAAACGCTCCAGTTTAAAATGCTGAGCTCTTCCTTTGCTCTTCAATTGAGAAAAGGTCTTTAAAACAGAAAAAGCAGGAGCAGTTCTGCAGTGGGGTGTGTGTGCAGAGGTCTCACAGCTCTTCCATCAGCTGCTCTTGTCTTCTCCCTGCAGCCCATACCATTAGAGAGGTTTCAATTCCCATTTAACCTGCTGGTCTGGGTAAGGTGGCTGTGGAAAGCAGGAGGAGCTCTCCGTGGATTACCCACTCTGCCACCTGGGGCTTGCTCTGCTGCAGGCTCTGGCCGCTGGGGTATAATTGAGGAAAGTAACTGTATTTTAAGAAGACTGAAATCTATTAGCCAGGTGTGTTCTGTCCCCTGGGCAGATGTCAGGGCATGCGAGCTTTCTTTTGCTGTTCGCAAGCAAGTTGTGGTCTTCTGATGGTCGTAGTTGCCTGCTACTAGGTGCTTGATGCTGAAGACTGCAGCATCTTCAGCTTTTGGGAGTAAGATCCCTTGGTGTTCTGTCCTTTTCCACCCCATGGCAATCACCCAGGTGATCTGCCTCCTCCCCCAGCGCTGCCTGCTTGCCTTTCCCAGGAGCTTTCATCTTCCTCATTCAGTGTTCTCTCCAGGAAGACGTTTATTTGTTGCATCTTTCCTGACTTTGGTTTTTGTGCACAGCGACAAGCCTGGCCCTGGGCAGCGCAGGTCTGTGGTGAGGGACAGAGCCAAGAGCAACTGGAACTGGGTGTAATTGAAAGCTGTCAACTTTGCAGCAAAGGCGGATAGCATGTAGCTGGCTTGTTGAGGTTTGAGGTAGCTCCTTGAGTAACACTGAGTGAAGATATGGATCTTTCAGCTCTAAATAGTCATTGAGAAGGCATCAGAAAACTCCCCAGGGTTTGGCCACTTGGGAAGCTCTCTGGGCTGGAGCCCAATGGTGCAGTGGCAGCCACTCTGGGTGGCTTTTCTTTTACTTGCTGCTGCAGTTCTGCACCATCTGATGTGGGTACTTGGCTGCTGTTCTTCTGAAGGTGTCCATCCAGCGTGACTTCAAAACAGGTGAAGTGGTCAAGAACCAGTGTCTTGGAGTGCTCTGCTTGGGTTTCCTGCCCTTCCTTCTCTTCGAGGTGGCTGTTCCCTGGGGAGTTTGGCTGCACTGGGGATCTGTGCCTGAGGGGGACCAGCAGTGTCCCATGAGAAGGCTTTTGGGTAATAGAGAGACAGGCTAGAGCCCTGCTGAGTGAGAGACCAGACAAAGAGCAATGTGCCCACCCTGGTGATGGTATGGGACAGCCCTGGGCATCTGGGAAAAGAGGAATTTGGGAGCAAGGTGAATCCAACAGGGAGCAAATACACCCGTGGTAAACAGCACCAGCCGGGAGCGCTGCTTCTGCCCGCATGCCCTGGTTGGATCAGCTTTAGGTAGTTTCTCGATAAGCCTGGGGGTGAAATTCACCATTTCATTCCCCAAATGTCCTGCTGTCCCCTTGGGCCCTTTGTATCTGCTGCTGTTTGCCAGATGTTGCCTGAGCTGCTCTTACACTGCAGCTGTTTCTGCAGGTCCCCAGTTCCTGCACAGTTGTTCTCACTCTGTTTATTTTAGTGCTTATAAACTGATTTTTAAGAAGAGTTGGAACTTGAGCTGGAAAGTCTCCTTTTGCTGCTCCCTCCTTATGATTTGCTTGAGAAACTACACCATGAGGAGGTGGCAGCTGAGCCCTGCAATATTGTTCCCCCCTTTATGTTTTGCGTTTTCTGAGCTGTGGTTTCCCGGGGTTTCAGGGGCTGTTGCCCTGTACCTTGTTTTTAGCAGCTGACATGTGTTTGGGGGGGTGTCTGCTCTTAATCTAGTAAAATTGGGAGCTTGGCTTAGGAGTAAAAACCTTAAAGGAGGCTTTTTTTTCTTCTCTCGTAACACGTTGTTTAGCCTGAACATTTGCAGTCAAACAGAGCTATGTGTTTCTTAAAGACACAGAGAGCAAAAAGTTGCTTTAGGGCAACATCTCAAATTGCTGTGAGATGCAGAGTCACATATGGAGCTAGAAGGTGCCACCAAAACAGTTCCAGCATGCCTCTGTCATTCTGCATTTTATGGGCAAAGCCCTTCATGATTCTCATAGTGAGTTCAAGAACTACGGGTTTGAGGTGTGGGTACTGTTTTTCAAAAGTAGTACATAGCTTTAGTAAAGATACAAATCGAGGGAGAACCCAGCGTGGTTAACATGATCCTCTGCTCCCATGGTGATCAGTGCCTTTCCACACTGATCACAGAATGGCTTGTGTTGGAAGGGACCTTAACACTTACCCAGTTCCAACCCTCTGCCATGGGCAGCGACTCCTTCCACTAGAGCAGCTTACTCCAAGCCTGTTTCCTAAATTACTTTTGCAAGTTGAACTGAAAATGGGTGCTTGAAGTGGTGAATAATCCCTTCACTTGGAATAATCCACGGCTGGGAAGAGCCAAGAGTTCAATCCTCCCCATCTCTTTTGCTAGAGGCAGGCTAGAGTTTTTGTCTTCCCGCTGTGCTGTGTGTTGAATGTTGAACAGTGATTTCTATGCAAGAATTTTAAGGGAAGCCTTTCACAGTACTTGAATGACCAGCTAGGGGCAGCTGAGAAAAGGTTGCCTGGGAGATGCTGTTGAGAGCAGCTAGTGCAGGGTGCGACAGCTTGTGTGGGAGAAAGGGAAGGCAGGCAGGATCATGATCTGATCTTCCTTTTTGGGGTGCAAGAGTGGTGGTACCCCTTCTGAACGCTCAGGGGATGTGCATGTGACTGAGCTTGCAGGCACAAGAGTGGTGCTGCTTGTTCTACTCGTCACAGTACTCCTAAAGGAGCAAGGTGCAGCTGGCCCTGCAGAGAACAACAGTGTTGTCTGGGTATTAAATCCTGCACTTCATTTCCTGCACTCTCTGCAGCACTCACACTTCCCCATGGTTTTCACCAGGAAGGAAAAGGTGTTGTTTTGTGGGGAGGTAACATGGGGAGGCTTCTGGATGCTCCTTGTAGCATCACCAGAAGTTTGGGTAAAATCCTGTGACATCCCTTTAAGCAATCTCAGGGTAAAGCTGGCTTTCAAAGGAGCTTATTGTTCCCTTACTTCTCTTCAGAGCTCCTGTTGTACTGGTTATTTCTCTCTTTGGGTGCAGAGAGGGTCCAAGTGATAATTATGGGGAAATGCTGAAATACATCTCCAGACATGAAGAAAATACTCTCACACATGCAGGTCCCTGCTGCTGTGTGTTTAATGGATTGCTTTTCCGGCTGCTCCTCAACTTTTGCAGCTCTGAGTTTGTTCTTGCACTTCTTCCAGCGCCTGCTTAAAATGAGGTGGTGTGAAAATGCGAGTGCTTTCAGGCTGTGGGGAACGAAAACGTGATGCTCCAGTTAGGTGCTGGCAAAGTGTCCCGCTGTCTGGAGCTGTGTGGGAGGAGAAATGGCTTCTTGGTTGTGTGACCCCAATGGGGAGAAGAGCAGCTGCGGTTTAACAAACTGCTTAAAATTTATATAGGCCCCCAAAGTCTCCAGAGACATCTCTCCTTTCCTAGAAGCTTCCTTTAACAAGCTGATTTCTCAGGCTGATTGCTTGCAGATGAGATCATGCAGTGTGTTTTGCAGGGAAAGAATCTCAACTTAGACTGGCGAGCCAGAAGGCTTTAACACGCAAGTCACATGCCCGGTGTCCTCATGGCACATACAGAACACTAGAGACTGTGAAAGCATCTGTCTGTGGGGCAGCTTTTGTTCCAACGTGAGCTTTCTGGATGTGAAGAATACCAAGGGATGCTCTCAAGTGCTGGGTCCTGTTGCTTGGACAGCAACAGGAGATAGCAAGGAAGTATTTCATCTTTCCTTAGCTCTGTTTCTCTCTTTAGTGTGTGTGGTGTTGGGATAAGCCCAAGCGAGGGAAGGCTCTCATCTTAATTCCACAGACATTTTTCTGCTGGCTTCAGCAAAGGAATTTATGTAGAATTGATGATATTTTTTTCTGTTGATACATAAGAACATTCAGAGCAGGGAGGCCTTGACATGAATGTTCTGCTGCGGAGGATCCCACCGGTCTCTGGTCTCTCTCACTGCTGTTTTCCATTTCTCTTGATGGCACCTGGGTTCAGGTATCCTTAATGGAAAGACTGCTTCTTCCAAATAAGTACAGCCATCATTTAGGAATGCTGAAAATTGAGCAAAGCTGCTCTGAGGTGATGCTGGGTGGTATTCCCAGCACAGTGAGCTAAAAACTTCTGCTGCGAGTAGTTTGAAAGTACAACCCGTTCTCACAGGCCAGGTAAAAGGCACCTTCCTGATGCCAGGAACTCCTTGTGCCTAAAATTACTTCTTCCAAATCAAGAAGGCATTAGTTATGCAAAAACAAATAGGGGGGAGGAGGGAATTTTACTAATATTGATTATGGAAATAGGAGCCACTTGTTCCCAAGCTCTCTTTAAAAAGCTAAAAATAGAAATTGGAGTCAGACTGGGCAGGGAAAACTTGAAATCCACCAACCTTTTATGCAACTTAGAGACAGGAATGGATAAAGCAAGATGTGTTAAAACCTCCTACCACTGCACAGCAGTGTTCTTCTGCTTGTAGCAGAGCCTCATTCTGTGAGCTTGCTTTCTGAAACCAGTAGTTGAAAGCAAATCTTACAGGTGAGCACAGGCTTGGTGGAATTTCTTTTTCTTGTTGCTAAACCATTTCTTTATACATCTCAATAAAGCAATCTTCATGTTTATCAGAAGCTCTTTACAATGAATAACTTCACGCAGGTGTTTTGTAGAGGTGCAAAGTCAAGCACACCTAAGTGGAAAACACTGATCTAGAGCCTGGACAAACTTCAAGCTGGAAGAGGGGAGACTGAGATGAGCTCTTAGGCAGAAGCTCTTCCCTGTGAGGGTGCTGAGGCGCTGGCACAGGGTGCCCAGAGAAGCTGTGGCTGCCCCATCCCTGGCAGTGTTCAAGGCCAGGTTGGACACAGGGGCTTGGAGCAAGCTGCTCTAGTGGAAGGTGTCCGTGGTAGGGGACTGGAACTGGATGAGCTTTAAGGTCCCTTCCAACACAAACCAGTCTGTGGTTCTGTCAGGTCTATATCCTTTTTAGTGTGTAGTACAAGGCAAGTTAAAATACTTACTTTCTATATTGTGTTATTTTATTCCTTAGCTAGTTGCAAAGTAAATTGCTTTTGTTGCACGCCCTTACTCACTGGCTAGTAATCCTTGTTTTAATGCAAGGGGCTGGTAAAATACTTGCTGCTCTGATGGACTGCAGTGAAGTGGTATATTTTTTGTAGCAGCTCAACCATCTCATTCTACTCCTGGATGGGACCCTGCTGGGTCTGGTCATGGGCTGTGTGTCCACCTGGAGATGGGCTGATGTGTCTCAAGGCCACTGGCTGGATCGAGCGGTGTGTACACATGGGAGGTGATGATCTGTACTCTGAAGAGCGCTGCCTAAACCTTGTTTTGTCCATGAAGCTTCAAGTACGGAGCTGCTAAAGCCCCAGCCCACTCAGAACTAATGCTTGCAGAATGCATGACCAAGGAATTAAACTGGGTGGAGTTGTTCCAAAATTTGGATGTGGGGCCTGTTCGCTGCTAATGCAGCAGCTCTCTGGGTGTTTGCTTGGAAGGGCTCCCAGCATGGATGATGCTCTCCTGACCTGATTTGACTTCCCTTTCTTGATGCTTGGGTACTGTGCCCAAATCTGTCTGTGAGGATCTGCAGTGCAGAGCTCTGGTGCCTGATGAACCTGAAACAAGTCAGCTCCTGTCAGGAGATGATAGGAGATGATCAGCTCAAACACGCCATGGGGGATGGAAGGGAGGGCAGAGCACAAGAGGAGAGACAGACAAACAAAGCAAACAGTTGTGTTTCTTCCCCAGGACTGTCCTATGTCCTGAGTCTGCCAGCTGCAGTTTGGAGGCCAGAAGAATAGGGTGGGGTATTTTCTTCCAACCAGATGAATTTCTGCAGTGAAAATGAGAAGTGAAGTTTAGTTTCTCTGGGAATAACATTTAAGGTGTAAAAAAGTCCCACCCATCAGTAATGAAGAGCTGCTGAAGAATGAGCAATTACAGAGACAGAGCCTGCAGAGCACATGGTGTCTGCAGCTTTTCTTTGAAGGATGAGAATTCAGTTCTGGGCCCCTCACTACAAGAGAGACATTGAGGTGCTGAAGCGGGGCCAGAGAAGGGCACTGGAGCTGGTGCAGGGCCTGGAGCACAGTGTGATGGGGAAGGGCTGAGGGACCTGGGGGGTTCAGTGTGGAGAAGAGAAGGCTCAGGGGGGACCTGATGGCTCCCTACAAGTGCCTGACAGGAGGATGGAGCCAGGAGGGGCTGGGCTCTGCTCCCAAGGAACAAGGGATGGCACAAGAGGAGACGGCCTCAAGCTGCACCAGGGCAGGTTTAGATGGAGCTGAGGGACAATTCCTGCCCCAAAGGGTGCTCAGGCATTGGAACAGGCTGCCCAGGGCAGGGCTGCAGGCACCGTCCCTGCAAGTGTTCACACACCATGGAGACGAGGCCTCAGTGCCATGGGTTAGTGGTGGCCTTGACAGTGCTGGGGAATGGTTGGACTGGATGATCTTGAAGGTCTCTTCTAACCTGGCTGATTCTATGATTTTATGAATCTGGGCATGTTTTTGTTGCATGTATCCTTTGGTAGTGGAATCAGTCTTCATGTTGCCTTCTTACAGAGAGCTAAAGTAGCCAAGAGTCAGGTTTTGTTGTCCATATGTATCACTGCCGTTATTTCACTTGTGCTTCTCTGTTTCTGCCTGTCCAAAGGTAAAGTACAACCAGTAATATGCTGTAGGAGGAATAGCTGGAGTATTGCAATTCTCTGATATGAAAATCATCGTATAATGGGTGTTTTTCACTAAGCTCAGGCTGTTTCTGCTGTTCCTGACAAGCTCTCACATCTTCATGCTGGGTAATGTGATCTTCCAGGGATGTTTATCTGCCAGTTCTGTGTTTCTAGTGGAGCTGAGCTGGGGCTGCTTGTGAGAACACATGCCGTGTGAGCCTCCAACACCATGTTGTTGTTTGGGGTGAGGTGTTGGCCCTGTGTACTGTGATTCAGCAGAGCTAGCTGTGCTGTGAGCTCCCTCCTTGTTGCCCCGGACAAGGTCTCAATGCTGCAAATTCATCTCATGAGCTCTGTTTTTAAGTGCATGTGTTTTGCATTTGCCATGGGTATTATTCAAATAACCCAACTTCCCAAAGGGTCCTTTCCTTTTCCATCATTTTGACTCCATCCATCTACATGTGTAGCTAGCAGCAATCTCGTATTTTCTTCCATGTTTTGGGACAAGCTGAATGGGGCTTTACAAGTGCCACGGGCAGAGTTGGGAGGAACAGCACTGGTGGCAGTTTCTCTGGTGGCCCACGATCCTCTTCAATCTCAGTGCCTGATTCTGCTTCCCCATCACCCTCCAGACAGAGCACCTCATGTAGACAACATGCTGCCTTCATCCTGAGGACTGAACCCACCAGGGATTAGATGTGGTTCAGTGTGCTACAGCATTTTCTGGCCTCCTCCCAGCACTGGAAGGACACCAAATAGCAGCAGTGCCTCTGAGGCCTCTCTAGAGTAAAGACTTAGAGTGGGAAATGATTTTTCTTGTTGCTTCTAACATCAAGAGAGCTATTGGCTGTCTTGCTTTTTACCTGTATTCTTGGAATTATTGGAAGCTTTTGTGTTTGAATGCACAGCTGAAGTTAAATGCCAAGAAGAAACTGCGTATGGTGGATGTTAATTTGTGCAAGGACAGCGTAATGCAGTGCACTGACCCTGTTTGAGACCTGTGTAAAACATAGAATCATAGAATAGTTGGGGTTGGAAAGGACCTTAAGATCATCCAGTTCCAACCTCCCTGCCATGGGCAGGGACACCTCACACTAAACCACAGAGACTGGTACTCCAGTACCCCTGTCCATGCAGACACTGATTGTGTCAGTGCTGACATCTTTAACCAAGCTTTTGATGCAATCTAGAAAGATTTCTTCAGAGAAACTGGACTTTTATAAAACTTCTGGCAATAATTATTCTGCCTCTTCTCATTTGCTGTCACAGATGATGGAAATACTGGTTGGAAAGGATGTGTGGAGGTCTTCAGCCTGACCTCCTGCTACAAGTGGGACTGTCTCCAGCCTGGGATCACCTCAGCTGGGGCTTTGCCTGGCCATCTCTTGAAAGGGTCCAGGGATGGAGCAGTGTGCTGTGTCAGATCAGCTTCTGTTTGCTTTGCTTGGGGTTGTACCTAGTGAGCCACCTTCGAGTGTGGGTTATGCATTTAGCTTTGAATTACCTCATTCTCCAGGTTTAAAAACATTTAAGTGAACTGTTAGGAAATGTCCCAGTAGGGATAATAATGTAACATGTAACCTATCTGAATCCTTCTGTCTTTTCCATGCTAGGATGGGAAATATGAGTGGATCCGAAGTGCTGTTTCTGCAGGAAAAGGCAAGGACCCTGTTAGGTGGTTTTCTCATGTTTGCAGGGTATTACAGTGAAGAACATGTGCTGTTGTTGGAATGAGCACATGGGTGTTTTCTCCTCAGTATTAGCTGTGTGTTTGCCCAGCCAGAGCTGGGTTTGTCTGGAGGCACAGGATGAGCTCTGTGAGCATCCTTCGCCCTGAGGCTGAGTGTGGGCTGGGGCAGAGCAGCTCTGCGCCCAGGCTGAGGCCACACATGCTCAAAGAATGTCCCTCCTCAGCCCCTTGCAATGGGAGGAGAAGGTTTTCCCAGGGTCTGCTGCAGTCCTTCCAGAAGGGACACCAGCTCATGAGATGTACTCTCCAACAGGCACACTCACCGGAGTTGCCCTGCGTGGCCCTGAGTATTAATGGGAGCACAACAGCTCTCTACATCTGAGAAGTAAGCTTGGGTTTGGCAATGCCACCAGCTTCTGGACGCAGTGGGTGTCCATGAATGGCACGTAGTCAGGCCAGAGCAGAGGCCTGCTGCTGTGTCTGGGCTGGGCTGGATTTCTTCAGACAGAACTGCAGATTGCAACACCCTTATGCTTACTGAGGCCAGGAGGCCTTGCTTGGAAGGGAAATGGCTGAGATGGAAGGAGCTGCTGAGGAGGTGGAAGCTTCCCTAGCCAAGGCCTTGTTGCTGGATTCCGGTCTGGCTGTATCCCTGGACTCTGCATCCCCTCATGTCATGGGGAGAAATGTGCATCCTTCACTGGCACTGAGAATGAGAGCTCCTGTGGGCTTGTCGGAATCTCGCTTGGCCTTCTGCTCTGGAGATTCTTGTTGTATTCCTGTTAGCGTCCACTGTGTCAGCTGAGTCTGGTGGTGAGGAGTCAGCAGCAGTGCCCTTGGGTGGGTTACAAATTCCCTGTGCCATGAAGAGGGGCCATTTGGTATCCTGCTTGTCTGAACTGCGCACCTGAGAGCATCCTCCTGCCTTTGTTTCCATATCAGAGCCAGCAAAAGGGCTGGAAGCGTGGGCTTCTGCAGGCCTCTGGTCACTTGGAGGCAATGGTCCCTGCTGAGGGATGGCAGAAATGTGGTGACCACTGTTGTCAGCTGCTTGCTGCGTGCTTTGACCGAAGCGCAGAGGGCAGGTTCGGGGTTGCATGGCTGAAGGGTCCTGAAGCAGCAGCTGTGCAGAGGCAGGGGTGGCACCTAGAGGCTGACTTGGGCTCATAGCTCTTGTTTCACCACCAGCTCTTCCATGCACCAGGTATTCTTGCAGGGTCTGTGTGTGTTGCAGGCAGAGGGGCTGTAACAGCATCGCTGCCATAGCTGAGCTGTGCTCTGGTTCGGTTGTTCTGGTGTCCCTTGCTGGGAGAACCAAACTCTGTTGGTGCCCAATCTCTCCCTTCCCACATGCTGTTCCTCCTTGCTGAAGTCTATAGCCAGTGCCTATGTCTTGCTTTGGCTTTCTGCTCATGTTTTCCATGTCTCTGGAATAAAATCTCCAGTGAGGGAAGCTGAGTAGCTCTTCTCTGAGCTGGGTTTGGAATTAATGCTCAGACTTAGGCTTTGCAGATCCTACAGCTTGTACTGTTTGAGGTGACTTATGGCAACACAGGTTCATCTGGGAAGCATCTGGGAGAGAGGAACAGACCTAGGGAAGTATCAATGTGGGCGAGATAGCAAAGCTTTGACCCACCAGGCCTGGGACCTGTGCAGCTCTGCTTGTCAGAGCTCTCCTTACGCTGCCTTCCTTGCTCCAAACCCCTTCTAGGGATGGAGGACAGGAGGAGCTGGGCTACTGCGGTGCTGGGGGGGGGAACATGTCCATGACAATGCTCAGGAACACTGGATGCTATCTAGTGCTTCAAGAAGGTCAGCTTTGAAAGAGGCCCTGTGCCTGCTGAACATATCAGCTGCTTACAGGGCTTAGATGTCAGAAGCCCAGAGCAAGGGATTACTAGCTTATGGGAGTTGAGTTCTCATCTGCAGCACTTGCCGTTGCAGACACCAGAGAGTACTTGGCTCATGGTGCAGACAAGAGCAAGGCAGCGAGGCTGGAGATGTCCTGCTTGGGCTGGTCCCGGTGTCCAGGGACAGGGAGTCTGTCTGTTTGCAGATAATGGTTTCTCTGCCCCTTTCTCATACTTGTGTCAGCAAAGATGGCCAGGGAGAGTGTTTACAAGTGTGTCCTTGCTGAGCGCTGCTCAGTGCCAGGAGTTCACTCCTTGACTGGATGACATGTTCACTGAGGCTTTGTCATTACAACAGTTAAAGCTAAACCAATCTCACTCCACTTGTTCTGACCTGGGGGTATATGTACCACTTGCCTTCCCTCTACTCTCATCCCTATCTTTGAGGCAGCCCATAATGGAACAGCTGAGCTGTTTAAAAGACAGAGCAAATAGGAGGCTGTGTTGTTTCAGTCTTCCCTGCTAGTATTTAAAGCTCTGAGTTGTTGTTCTTCCATTGCCACCTTCCCAGCCATTTGCATCCCTGATTAGGGAGCTGTGGTGGCAAAGTTGAGGCCTCTTCTGTTCCTGTGTCCTGGTAGGACAGGGTATCACTGAGCAGCTACAGTGCACCCAAGAAACAAGCAGCTTGGCTCAGCTGCAGAGCTGTTATCTGTTGGGGGCAGGAGGATTTACTGTCCCATGGCTGGACCAGAGGTTGTGCTTGTTCTGGTGATGCAGGAAGTCATTGAGGGGTAGAGGAGACACCATACACTGTGGTATTTGCCCTGTTGAGGACTTTGCTCTCTCTTCAGAGGAAAGGCTTCCTTGGCATGGGGTTGGAGGTATGTAGTGGAAGGTGAATGTTCCCCTTGTGTCCTGTTGTGTCTTACATAGCTTGTGAGGGGGTTGTCCCACATCAGGTGTCCATATATGTCACCACATGCTCTATCTTGTCATCTCTGAGCCTTCTGTTACCCTGCAGAATAGCTCTAGTCAGCACCTGGTATGGAAGGGTGGTTGGTCTGTAGTTCTCGGAGGATGTCACACACATCCCATACTAGCCCTCCCCTGCCATGCCAAGCTCTTCCTTGCTTCCCTTTTCTCCCACTTTTATGGCTGGAAGTGGATTTCTTTGCAGTAGAAGGAGGATACAAGCAGAGCTGGGCTGAGCAAATGTTTCAGCTGGGGTAGGGTGGGAGTGAACACGTTCTCACACTTCGGTAAGGACAGGGGAGGGCTGTGAGGTGTAAACAAAGCACTTTCCGAGCAGGCTTCTGTGTTGTATCATAAGTTCCTGGCAAGGTGAAGGTGGGAGCTGGCTGTCACCTCCTCTCATTGAAGGAATAAAGAGCTCGAATGTTGTACAGGTCCAGCCTCCTTCATGGGACTGTCCTGTGCTCTTCAACTCCCTTGTCTCTGCATAGCCAAACGCTGCTCAGGTGATGTCCTCATCTTATCTGACATGAGACATTGGTGCTTACCAAGATCCCTGGGCCCAGCTGTGGCCTTCTGGGGTGAAGGCAGGTAGAGGTCCTGCTAGAGCTGTGCTAGGCAGGTGACTGGAAGGTAAGGAGCGTAAGGACTGTGCTGAAGGACAGGGTGCCTGGTGATGTGCTGCTGCAGGAGAGGCCTGGCAGGAAAAGCTTTTAGGTGCTATTCTAATTAGTGTTTTCCTTACTCACACTTGGACATGTATTCCCACCTCATCAGTGGTAACTGCGGTGGTTCTCTGGCCACAAGTCACAGGTCTGGTGTTGACATTCATTTCTACAATGGGATTATGGAGCTTTTTCTCCGGAAGAACCTTATGCTTGCTACAGAGGAGGGTCCTGCTCAGGTGGTCAAGGCCATCCGTCTGTCTTGAGCTGTTTGTCTAGTTGCCTTCACCTTAGCATCAGTGTTTGTTCATTTATTTCTCCAGTGGCTCTGGGACAGCAGAAGGCAACTTCCCGCTGTCAGTGTGGTCAGCTCACCAGTGCTTCACCCCAGGTTTCGTATTTCTGCTTAGCAGGTTATTTTTAAGCAGTGGAAGAAAAAACCCTGCTTTTAAGCCCATTGAAACACTTTGTAGGCATTAGTATCTATTTTGGGAGACCACCTCTTACCTCTTCCTAGAATGTTTTTGCAGTACTTTGGGGATTCACGATTCCATGTAGATGCCTTAAACAGCGGAATTGTCCTGCACTGGCATAAACAAGCTTTTGTGTCTAAATTTGTCTGTGGAATTTGGTCTCAGTTAATTGGACTGATCTTTTCAAAGCCAAACACAGTCTGTTGGAGGAACTTGAAGAGTGCCAGCCCTGCCTGGGCTGGTTCTGCCCCCTCGGCGTGCGGAAACCTGCTCGTGCTGCGGAAAGCTGTTCTGTGCAAGACCAAAACAGGGCCTGTTGATGTTATTCCGAGTCCTTTGAGGAGCTGACTTACTGGTCACATGTGCTGCTATGAGGTCATTAGGAAGTCTCTCAAATACACAATTTGAGAAGCAATGATGCTATGGCAGAAGTATGCTCCCTCTGCGATGTGAGATGCAAAACTCTCTCTGAAGTGCTGTAGTTTGTAATGGCTCAGAGTGGGATCTGTTATTGTGCATATTTGGGCTCATTCCAGTGAAAAAAAAAAAAAAAAAAAGCAGTGTTTTGCTTTATCCCAGATTGATTAGTGACTGTGCAGCCTGGATCAAGTTACATTGCAGAGGGCATCCAGCAGAGAGCCTGTTCCTGTGCTCAAGTGCTGAAGGCAACAGCGAGTGAACTGCAAGGTCAGCAGTTTCTAGCAGTGCTTTGTGCCTTCCCCAGGGAAAGGAGCGCCTCAGATCTATTTGAGTTGGGTCATTGCTCTTCCCAGTGCCACGGGGGCTCTTTGTCATCCAGGAGCCTTCTCCAGGCCCTTGATGTTGCTTCTCTGATGTGTATCTGCTTTGATGCTTTTGTTGATGTTCCCAGTGGACAGGTCAGAAAAGTACTTATCATAGAATCCCAGACTGGTTTGGGTTGGAAGAGACCTTAAAGCTCACCCAGCTCCAACCCCTGCCACAGGCAGGGACACCTTCCACTAGAGCAGCTTGCTCCAAGCCCCTGTGTCCAACCTGGCCTTGAACACTGCCAGGGATGGGGCAGCCACAGCTTCTCTGGGCACCCTGTGCCAGCGCCTCAGCACCCTCACAGGGAAGAGCTTCTGCCTAAGAGCTCATCTCAGTCTCCCCTCTGGCAGGTTCAAGCCATTCCCCTTGGCCTGTCCCTACAGGTCCTTGTCCAAAGCCCCTCTTCATTTCAGTATGTCCTGTGGCTCACTCTGCTGTGGTCCTGCTTTGTCCTCCCACCACGGAGCCTCAGCAGTGTCACCTGCCCATGCGGTTCCCACTGTCACCCTTGGTAATTCATCCCCCAGGTACCACATTCTGGTTGAGTTTTGTCTTTTCCCTTCTATTTCTGTATAAGTGAAAAGGAAATGACTGATGTCACACAGCTGAGGAAGGCAATAGGGGTGACGGATCTGTTGCGATAAACATGCATTGGAGCCCTGGTGTTTCTTCTGTGCTCTCCCTCTCCCAGGAAAGACTCTGGAAGCAAAAGTCCAAGTGTCTGAGAAGTGCCTCTGCTCCTTGTAATAATCCCATCAGTTTGATTTGCTTAATAAATGACTAGAGCTGCCTTTGCTTATTACTTTTCCCTCCTGGACACGGGCTGGTGGAGAGGGGACAAGAAGCGCACGGTGCCGCGATGTTCCCGCTGGGATTTTCCCTGCGAGCACGGGCAGTTGTGTTAAACCAGAAGGTGAAGCCGGCCGGGCTGGGCCTGGCTCGCCCCTGGGACTACACGGGCCCTGCTTCCTGAGCAGGAGAGCTGCTTTCTGTTGTGGTTTCACTAAATGAATTCAAAGCTTGGCCTTCCTCCAGGCGCAGTCCGGGCCGGGTGCCAGCGGAGCAGCCCCGAGGGAGAGCACTGGAGCAAGGAGGGGCCAACAGCAGGGAAGAGCCGAGGAATCCAAGCAGGCAGATTTGCCTAGCAAACAGCCCTGTTTCCATCTGCTGGGTCAGGAGTTGCTATAGGAACTGGGATGATAGAGGCAGGGCCATCTCCTGGGCCTGTCTGTGTGTGTGGAGGGAGGGAGGAGGGAGGAGTTACTCAAGTTTGAACATATCATGTGTGCTGGTGGAAAGTTGCAAGGAATGTCGAAACTACAGCCTGGCTCAACCTATGGAGCTCAACAGAGACATGGCAGTTGTTCCCTGTGCTCAGCAGGCCCCGGCCAAGGCAGGTAGGGTCCTTCCAGCTTAACCCTGCTCTTCTCCTCGCGCGCCTCCGACGTTGGATAACGCACAAACCTTTGGAGACCGGCTGGAAGCGGAGGGGCTGTAGAGGTGGCAGTGCCGGGCTGTGG
The DNA here is from genome assembly GCF_963264785.1 of Psittacula echo. Taxonomy (NCBI): domain Eukaryota; kingdom Metazoa; phylum Chordata; class Aves; order Psittaciformes; family Psittacidae; genus Psittacula; species Psittacula echo. The sequence continues at coordinate 10,000,992 of NC_137752.1, read as the reverse complement.
AGGCTGTTCTCCCTGGGCTGCCAGGAGAGGGTGGCTCTTTGCATCCTGTTTTTCCTCCCGCAGCTGCCGGAGGGTTCACAGATTGTGGATATTCCCGTGTTTCATGCCCTGGCACCTGGGATCCTTTGTGGGGTGGGAATGTGAAGCTGGCTGATGGGTCCTCCTGGGCAGGAGCGGTTTGTGGGGCTGTGGCTGTCTAGGAAAGCCCATGGTGCTAGAGCTCAAATCAGACACGTTGTGCTGCTGGGATGCTTCAGGGCTAAGGGGGAATCAGATACCCAAAGCTGGGGCTGGCAGGGGCTCGCTTGTGATGGTGGGACAGTGAGGGGGGACAGTCCTGTCCCCCGAGCCCCAGCGGTTCCTGCCCTGTGCATGTTCCATGGCTGTGTTGGGTCTCACCTCTCAGGAAGATGCAGACCTCCCTGTGCCCTCCTGATGCACCTCCTGCAGGTTTTATCGCTGTCAGACTTCCTTGGTCTCGCATTTAGCCTAAACCACAGGAGTATGGATGTGCAGGAAGCTGCTTCTGAGAGTCCTCGTTGTTAGGGTTAACTGTGTCGCAGCCCCTCCAGGTAAAATCTGACTAATTCCCCGGTAAACCCATTTTTCCAGATGCTGAAAACTTTCCCAAACAAATAGCTGTGCTTGCACAGGGTTGCTCAGTGCTCCGCAGGTATTTACTGAGTTGGTTTGGCTGAAATTCCATCTGCCCATTTTGTGTCACAGAGGATAAGCTCTGCTACAGAAAGTGAATAATGATAAAGCAAAGGTGGGCAGTTGTTTCTGTCCTTGAGAAGCTGCACAATAAGCAGCCGAGAGCTGAAATGTGATCTGTGTACACAGAGCAAAGCTTGCCAAACTGGATTAGATCACAGCCCACCTACTCAGGCCCAGCTTATCTCGGGCAGCGGCTCCTTGGCACATTGAGCACAAAAACCCAAGCGCTCAAATGCAGGCAGATGTGGAATAACCTGCCCTGGAGGAGATCGCTCTCTGGCTACATTAATTACTGGTTTGCTTATACCTGGCTAGCTGAAAATGTATATCCAGTGTATTCTTTCCTTGACTCTGCGAATGGAATCGCAGATGTTCTTATTATGTAGATCCACTTCCCGTATTTTATGGAATTACTCCCACGTTGCTCTGTGGCAACGTATCCCAGAGGCTTCATGCGCATGGTATGCCCTGGAATTTCATTTCCTCAGTTTTAATGTGTTGTTCTTTAATTTCAGTTTGTTTTCAGTATGGGAAAGGGGTAAATGGGATCCTTCTTTTAGGTCTAGGCATCGTTATTTTACATACTTCTTTTTCTCCCCCTCATCTCTCCTGTTTCTTGTCTTTGCCTCAAAGAATCCCAGGATTTTCCTATAGCTACCTGCCTTCTGTGTAATGACTTCTCTGTGGGCTCCTGTTTCCTGCTCTGCCTTGAGAAAACGTGATCAGAATCAGCCATTCTCTATAACTATGAGATGCTGTCAGAGCTTTTCCAATGTGCTTGTCTTCTCCTTTGTTTATAAGCAAAGCATTTACTTTGATTGCTTGAAACACACAGTGGTAACAAAGGTCTTCTCTGGTCTGTCTGTAGTCATGGTGGGTGTTTTGCTGGGACCTTCAGTTAATGGAAATTTCATCTCTGTACATGGGAAGTTAAACTTTATCTTGTGGAATTGAACTTGAAAATACCAAACCCAGCAGAACATGGTGAGACCTGCCTGGAAATCCCCGCCGGAGGAGGAGTCTCCAGGCTTGGTGCAGCAATTTGAGCTGATCCCTAAGTGTTGCCACTCATTGCTCCCATCTTTGCCAGGCACTTCATAAATCAAACGTTAAAACCACTTTGCTTGAGCAAACTTTGTTTAATACACAGAGTGTAGCAGATGTGCGTTACAGACTGCGCTGTTGTGGTTAGGTGTGCAAAGAAATGATACCCACTGAGGACACAACCTGCTTTGTCCCCTCTGGTTCAGGCTAGTGTGTTGTGGGAGGGGAGAAACACTTTCATAGAGTCGCAGCCTGGTTTGTGTTGGAAGGGACCTCAAAGCTCCTCCAGCTCCAACCCCTGCCATGGACAGGGACCCCTTCCACTGGAGCAGCTTGCTCCAAGCCCCTGTGTCCAACCTGGCCTTGAACACTGCCAGGGATGGGGCAGCCACAGTTCTCTGGGCACCCTGGGCCAGCGCCTCAGCACCCTCACAGGGAAGAGCTTCTGCCTAAGAGCTCATCTCAGTCTCCCCTCGGGCAGGTTAAAGCCATTCCCCTTAGCCTGTCCCTACAGGCCCTTGTCCCAAGCCCCTCTCCAGGTTCCCTGCAGCCCCTTTAGGCACTGGAGCTGCTCTCAGGTCTCCCCTTCAGGAGCCTTCTCTTCTCCAGGCTGCCCCAGCCCAGCTCTCTCAGCCTGGCTCCAGAGCAGAGCTGCTCCAGCCCTCGCAGCATCTCCATGGCCTCCTCTGCCCTCGCTCCAACAGCTCCAGGTCCCTCTTGTGCTGCTGCCCCAGAGCTGGATCAGGGCTGCAGGGGAGGTCTCCCCAGAGCACAGCAGAGGGGCAGGATCTCCTCTGGGGGTGCAGCCCAGCACATAGGGTGGTTCTTGGCTCAGGCACACACTGAAGCCGGGTCATGGGAGTTTGCTGCATTTTGGTTTTTGGAGTTACTTCAGTTGTGGAATGCAGTAAGTGATAATTTGGCTTCTTTCTGATATTGGTAAAGCTGTTTCAAGTTTGGGGTCTTTTTGTAGCTGTATGGCAGGGTGTTTTACACTTATAAACAGTTTTTGGCAGGAGCACTGCAGAGCCAGTGGTGTTCCTTGAGCTAAGGGCAGGTCTGGGTACCAGTGGCAGGTGTACTGAAGCTTTGCTTTATGAAGAGACATTTCACAAACCTCATAAAAAGCAGCTTTTGGTGATATCAGCATTTCTGTGGTGGCTCTAGAGGGCCAGCTAAGTGATAGATGTTCCAAATAATGCTTCTGGTTTGATTTTCACTGAACCATCTCTTAGAGTTTGGCTTCCACCCTTGCAAAACCCAGCCGCTTCTCAGCTTGGTGCTGTCTATGTTGTGGCTTTGCTTCTTGTTTTGCAAAGAGTCTGTCCCAGTTTTCATGTTTTCTCTCTTAAGAAGATTCCACCAGCAGCAATTAAGAAAAAGTTGTAGATAATGAGTAGCTGCTATTGTAAAGCAGGTATTTTGGGATGTAGGCAAAGCTAAAGATAACTAAAGCACAGGGAGTGTATCTCAGGGCAGTGAGAAATATTTTCATGTCTGTGTAACAAAACAAACGTCACCAGTGGTGTTTATGTAGTGGGGAAGGTTAAAAAACCCCAACTGATTGCTAGTAAGAGTATTGAGAAGTAAGAAGTTTCCTGTGTTTGGGCAGGAGCTGGATGATGTCCTCTCCCTTATGAAGATGTGGAAATGCCTTGCACTGATCATGGGGGAGGGTGTTAAACACAAGATAACAGGCAGAAGGCTTTGAAATCAGAGCAAGATAGGGACTTGTTTGTTTAAAACCAACTGGCAAAGCAGCTTTCTGAATCCTGGCTGCCGGTGGGTAATAAATCTGGGAGGACCAAAGGAGTTCCCGAAGTTTGGGAAAACATAAATGTTGTGGAAGTGGCTTAAAATAGTGTGGGAGCAGGTGAGCAACAGGCAGAGCCTGACCTCCGGCCAGAGCGGGATCGGGGGAGCTGCCGCATCCCTACATCAATGTCACATTAAAGAAGGCACATGCTCAGTGGTCCATGTGCTCTGATGGAAAGCAGACCAGGTGCAGAACGTCTTCAGATGGTGGTTTTCAATGAGAATCCTGTACTGGCTGCCAAAAGGAACTGTGTTGACACACCTGGCTCCTGGCTGCGTTCCCTGCTGTTGACTGAATGCTGCTGCTCCCAGGAGGCAGAAGAGGCTCTGCTTCGGAAGCAGGACGTGTTGGGTGCCACTGGGCAGAATGGTCCCCTTTGCCCTGTGCAGGGTCTGGCCTGTCCTTCATGCTCTGCTCGGGTGCCTCACCACTGCTGGTAGCTGGTGGCTCTGAGTGAGGAGCACCCTCCTGAGCTGTGTTGGTTGTGTCTGGCCTGTGCTCTCCATGTAGCAGGTCTGTGTCCTCTTGCTGTGCTATGGTGGCAGGGTCTCAGTTTCCATTTGCTGATCAGAACCGTGTTGAACAAGCTGATTTATAAAGTGCCACCTGATACCTCTCAAAATAGGTACTGGTGGGAATGTGATCCGTGCAGTCCCTAAACACAGGGCCATGGAGCAGTGCTCCAGCCACGCTCTAGGATCAGCATGGGACAAACTCAGTCCCTAGTTTGCCCATGAAGAAGCTGATAGAAGTGATAGTAAAATCCAACCAGAGCTGTCCCACCACTGAGTGGAGACTTGATCTCAGGAGTGGTGACTTGGGAGAAAACATGAAGTAACTTAATGCTGGAATTTGGCTTCACTGAGGAGGTTGAGGAGGTTTATTTGGGACAGGAGAAGACTTTGGGATACCGAAGAGCAGGTTATCGAGAAGATAGAAACAGGCACTTTACTGAGATGTGTAGCAGGGGGGTTGACAGTGACCATCAACTGAGGTAACAGGAGGTTCTGCCTTGACATAACAGGGGTGAAGTTTTCGCTCTGCAGACAGTCAGGCAATGGAAGAGGTTGTCCAGAGAGGTGGGGGAGCCTCTGATCTTGGAGGTTTTTAATACCCAGCTGGACAAAGTCCTGCCCAGGCTGCTCCGGAGTTGGTGCTAACCCTGCTCAGAGCGGGAGATGGGATTAGGTGCTCTCCTGAGGCTCTCCTCCAGCCCCAAAAATTGTGCTGCTCAGTAACCTAATCTGCTCCTGAATGCAGTTTTGAGTACAGTTAAGTAAAAGGTTCTGGTGGAGCCCCTTGAGAGCGGGGAGGGAGGAAGGTGGTTTAGATTGAGTGTTCTTAATACTCCATCTGTCATCTGTGTGGTTAATGTGTCATATATATGGTTGCTATGTGAGACTCTCACAGTGGAAGACTGTAGGTCTTGAGAGGCCTATTGCTAACTTGTAGTTGATGTGTTTTAAGGATAGTGTAAAAAAGAGTCAGCAACCTCCTCACAAAAAGAAAAGTTGGAGAGAGATGCCAGTGTAAGGACCAGAGTGAACACATCACGTGCCACATGCTCTCTGATGCCTGTTTGGGTGGGATGAAGCTCTGGTGAGGGACAGTGACCACTGCTGCTTGGGAGAGGAGAAAGGAGGGACTTGGAACTCTTTGCTTGCACATCTTCTGTTCTGCCACTTCCATCATACAGAAACAGTGGGACTGGAACCTGGAGGCTGCCCCTCAGAGGAGGGGATGTGTATTTTGGAGGCCTTGCTGGAGTCCTGGAGGCTCTGTCCTGTCCTGCCCCTGCTGCTGGGGTTTGGGCTCCTGGGGGATGATGTGCCCCCATGTCCTGTGTAGAGCTGCAGTGTATCTGCCTTCGTGGGGAGTGCTTCCAGGGTGCTCAGTTGGGATGAGCACAGAGCCCTGCCTGGGGTCAGTGATGGGTTTTAATTACCTGAGCTAAGAACTAGCCTTTGTTAGTACAAGTGAATTTGCATTTCCTTGTCTTTGCTTTTGCCTTTCTAATGGTGTCTGGTTTTGGCCTGATTACTTTGATGGATTAAATCACATTGTTCAGTTATCCCTAAGTCTGGTTTTAGGACAAAAGTGCTCTCTGCACTTTCACAATCCAAGGACACCCCACTCCTGTGGGACTGCCTCAGAGTCAGCTCAGTGGTGTCCCTGTCTCCACCCCAAGTGCCACTCTATATTGTCGTGGTCCTTTTCCAAGCCCCTTGTGCTGTTCTTTTGTGTCTCTTGTGATGACAGGTCTCCTAATACCACCTCAAAGATGGAGCCTATTTCCATCTCACTTTTTCCAATAGCTGAGACTTCTCACATGCATCTTGATTAACCCAACTCTTTCACCTAAAATCTGGTTGCTTTTACCTGTCCAGCCATGTTGATGCTCCAGACATAACTTTGTGCTGTCACTGTTCCTGCCCTATGTCACCCATCACATTCCTAACATTGCCAAGGCTCTTTCTGACCATCCCTGTTGACGCCTATATCCAAGCTCTCCTGCTGCAGCCTCTTGCTTCATGCCAGGATCCTGCTGGGCCTCCTCAGCTGCCCTGTTACTGTCCAGTGTGTTGATTCCTGGTGTGACTGCTTGTACTCGCTGTGTCCTGGTGCCACCCATGCGTCATACAGAGACCTCTGCCCTGGTTAATGGAGTCTGGGCATGGCCACAGAGGCCACACTCGGAGTTCACCTAAGGGAAGATTTGCTGCTGCCTTCTCACAGGGCTCCTGCACACTATGGCACAGCTATTCTGATACTGGTCCCATCCATGCACCCAAATGTTGTAAGAAGTGACCAGAATCATTTCTGTGAAGCTGATTTTCATTAGCATGTTCTGTTTGGTCCAGACTGCAGCTGCAAGGGCTGTGTGTGCTCCAGAGGAAGGTGGCTGGGCCTGGGGTATCTCAGATTAATTCTGAGGCAGACACACGTTCTACTATTGCTTCAGAGCCAGAAAAGTGGAAATCGCACTTTCCAGGTTTTATTTCTTCAGGCTTCAAGTGCTGCCCCAATGAGTAACTTTGCTGTTTCCTCCTTGAATTCCTTTAGGAATGATACCATTTAATCCTCCTGACCATTCCTGCACCTCTTTGGAGGATACTTTGAATTAGGTTAGATCCTCCTGTAACACATACAGAGCACATCATACACACAGCTATTAGTCCTCATCATGACCGCGGAGGTTCTTGGCCTGGTGCTGGGCATCTGTAATGGGATTCCTGCAGCAGAGCCTGAGGTCCCACTCCGAGGTAATGATCTGCAAAGGAACCAGTTAAAACAACTGCCTGTTTCACTTGGGATCTAGTGAGGCTTGCAAACATGCCAGACCTCCGTAATGGATCTCTGGAGGGAGAACAGTGCCTGGAGGAGCTCCAAGTCCCACCTTCTTCATGCACATCACTAAAGAATAGCTCCCTCCTGCGCCCACTGGGCTGCTGCTCTCAGGCTCCATGCGTGGGGACAGCACTGGGTCACAGTGAGCTGCTGCTCTTGAGATGGGCTGGCTCTTTAGAGGGGGAATATTGGGGGAAACTGCCCCTTTTTTGCCTTTCTCAGTTTTTCAGGGAGTAGCTGTTTTTTTCCACCCTCACAATGGTTGTAAGAGGGGTTTATTCTCCTGCAGGCAGCTGTTAGCAATTAGCAACTTGAGCCATTCAGCCTGAGAACAGAGTTTAACGCTTTCTTGCCTCTCTGAGGATGTTGCTGTTCCTGGTTTTGCTGCTCTGGGGCTTGTGCTGGAGTTGTGGCACTTTGCGTGTACATGTGGGGAAGAAAGGCCTGAGTACAGTGTGGGGCTCACAGAGCTGAAAGGACACTATCAAGTCATCTACCCAGGGAGATGATTTCCAAGCAGTTTGTGCAGAGGCTTGTATTCAGCAGTGTATTCCAGTGGGTTCCGGCACTGGGAGGTGTGCGGTTTGGGAATCCAGCCTACTACTGTCTGAGATTTGGGCTCAGCAGAAATCAACGTCAGAAGGTCTTCAAACAGTGACTTCTGGCAGTGCGAGCTCCTGAGTGGAGCTGAGGCTCCTCTGAATGATGAGATGGGTGAAAACCACTCTTGGTGACCTTGTTCAAGAGAACAAGAGCTGTAGAGCTCCAGAAGATGAGAAATGACCCTGTTTGCTCCCAGTGTGCAGCATCTCCAGGGATTCCCAAACACGCATTTCAGTGGTCCAGGGCTGGGAACCAGGTGTGGTGGGAAGAGCAAACCCAGCACAAGCTGCTGTGGTCCCCACACAGGGCTGAACTGCTGGAAGTAGTTTGTCACTGCCACATGCCAAGGTGAGGTTTTCTCCCCAAACTGTGGTCACCAAGGAATGATGAGGCTGGTCCAGGCCAGCTGTTAAGCTTCCCTGTCATCAGGAGATACAGACATGTCCAGAGAGGATGCTCATCTTGGCCAGTTTTTAGGCAGGAGTCAAGTTCAAAGCCAGCTTTTGTAGGCACAGAGTTTCGGACAGATGCTCTAGAGCCAGCTTTGAAGCTTCTGGAGCCCAGGCTGGCCATTATGGCCCCAGCTTGCAGCTCCCTGGAGCCACGCTGTTTTTGTGCACTCCTGAGCTTGATTTACCCACCAAGTCCTGAGAAGCCCCTGTTTCACAGCAGGGCAGGGTGGCACAGATGACTGTGCTGCCCCAGCCCATCCTTTTCCTCCCTCCAGTGCTGGTTGCTGGCTCAGTGGCAGGAGCTGATGTGTTGCTTGGGCATTTGTGTGACTTCCCTTGTCCCTCCACCCCATTCCTTCTTCCCTCCTGTTGTGTTTTATGTTGATTGCTGTGTTGAAGTGGTTAAATCACAGAATCCCAGCCTGGTTTGTGTTGAAGGGACCTTAAAGCTCATCCAGCTCCAGCCCCTGCCACGGGCAGGGACCCCTTCCACTGGAGCAGCTTGCTCCAAGCCCCTGTGTCCAACCTGGCCTTGAACACTGCCAGGGATGGGGCAGCCACAGCTTCTCTGGGCACCCTGTGCCAGCGCCTCAGCACCCTCACAGGAAGGATTCTTTCCTATGTGATATGACTTGCTGTGGCAGTGCAGTGGGTGTCATTTAGAACATGGCGTGAGCTTTGCCTAAAGCTGGGCACTTAAATTCTGGTGTTTGGTCTCTTCCTGGTCAGATGGGATAATGGTTCTGTTTGTGTTGCATTTGTTACATTGCTGTGACTTTGGCCATTGCCATGACTTCTGCATCATGTTGAGAGGATGGGACACACTTAGCACAGCTAATCTTTTGTCAAAGACAGACTCCTCATGCTAAGTGTCGGCTTGGTACCTTTCACTCAGAGCTGATGAGCTGTGCACTGTTGGCAGGGGATGAGGGCTCCTTCATCCCTGTGCTCTGCTGCAGGCATCTGCCTCCCTGCTCTAGATCCTTCTTTGCTGGGCTTTTGGATCAAATGGGATGCCAGGGCATTTGAACACTTCCAATGCTATCCGGGGTTGCTCCCGTTTCTTGTTTCCTTCCACAGTGGTCTCTGGTCCTCACGCAGCCATGTACAGTCACTGTTTCAGTGCTCTCTAGCCACTCTTTCCCTTAACCCTCAGTAGGTTACAGAGGGAAACCCCAGGGTGCTTTGGTGGGAGCTGCCCTATGTCTTCATGGGTGTCTGATCCTCTCCCCTTTTGCCAGGCTCTGTTTTAGGCTCTGCTTCTCCCAAGAAGGCCCTCAATTGTTTTTCAGGCTCAGAGCCATCTCTTGTGATGGAATCCAGCAGGGACAATGGCCAGTAGTATATCCTTAGGAAAGAGAATAAAACCAGGGCAAGCTTCAGTGATTCTAACCCTGATTTAGCTCCTCAGCAATCCGCGGCGGGGGGATTTCCTGAGCCAAAGCTTTTACCTTTGGACTTAAGAAGCTGTGCTGTGCCTTTCTGTTGTGATCTGTCCAATTGTTTTGGTATCCAGGGCAACTCAGGGCTCTGACTTGTACAGTTTAATTCTGTTGGGTGGAAAAAATACAGCCTTTTGTTAGAAACCTCCGAGCTAATGGCATCTGATGCTCTTGCACGCATGTATGCACTGGCATTGCGATGGGCCCTTTCATATCCTCTCTTCCTTTACTGACAAAACCTAATATTCAGTTTTGCCTTTTTACTACCACTCTGAGGATTCGTGAGCAAACACCCTCTGGTCCTGGCAACTTTCTCATTTACTGCTTTGTTCTGTTTTCTTTTTGCCTGACATTTCAGTAGGAGACAGAGCCTCTAACCTGCTTTCTGGAAAGCTCCCCTCCAGGATGGGAACCTCCTGAGGCTCTTTGCAGTGAATGTGGACACAAAGAATTCACATACTGCTGAGATGACCTTGTATTCCTTTAGGTGTTATTGTGGCTTTCCACTGGAATTGCCAGAGTTTAAGCCCTCTGCTATTTTCCCTGTTTCCAAACAGGAAATGAAGTGTGCTTGCATGGGGGAGTGCACATGCTCTTGTGGCAGCAATGTGGACATGTAGGGAGAGAGTATATTCACCCTGTTTTAGACATTTATCTTGGAGTTGTGTGATAAGCTCCAGAGTGCCCACTTGGCTCCTTGGAGTAGAGAGCTGGTGCAGATAGAGATGTGCATTGGGTGGATGAGCCCTGGTTGGACTGTCCAGGTTCACTGTAGATGCAGCTTCAGTGCTTGTTAATGTAATGAGGAGGGTGAAGAATCGATGGGGACAGATTACCTTGCACTGGGACTTGGTTAAAAGCAGTTAACTCTCTTAACAGTATGTCTGCATGGTAGTTGTAGGAACTGAGCTTCTGAAAGCTAATTTCCATGAATAGCTTTAGAGATAGTGTAGGTAGCTGGGCAGTACTTGGTTCTTCACTAAGCCTCTGATGGCTCGGAGGAGGGCTGAGGTCAAGACCCTCTTGAAGGCATGGAAGATTGCCCAACCCATCACAAGGCAAGGGCAATAGAGCCAGCGGGCAGCACAGAGGAGTCCTGTCTGCGGAGGACTCTTACTCATCTTGTCTCTTGGCTTTGTCTTTCAGAGATGTAGATGGCAGCTGCTGTGTTTGAAGGACTCGCACCCATCTGACCCTGCGCAGTGCCTCCGATCGCTACCATGATCTTCTGCATGCTGCTGCTGGCCTCTCTGCCTGAGCCAGCGGGCGCCGAAGTCAACCCTGGTAGGGAGCTGCCAGGCTGGGAGAGGACTCTCATCTCCCGCCTTTCGTGGGCTTGTCCTCAGCCTTTCTTTGCCTCTCATGGTGAATGTAATGAATGCATGTAAATAAAATCACTGATGTAGTGCCTGAGTGTCCTCCCCTGGACTGCTGTGCTGGAGTGGGACACCTCTCCTGTTGGTCCCAGGAGGGCTCATGCATATGGGTATGCTCCATCCCTGCCCACCCAGAGGGTTTGTGCTCTCTGCAGGCTTGTCTTGAGCTCTGGTTATCCCTTCGTCGCTGACCGTTTGGCCTGCAGAGCAAACCTGGCTCTAGACTGGCTCAGAGATGCTGTGGAAAGCAAATTGCCAGCTAGCAAAGCACAAGCCACAGCACTCCCAGCCAGCAAGAGGGGTTCTGGAGAGAGAAGCGTGGAAGGAAAGGTAGAAAACTCTACCTGGCACAAAGCTAGAGTGGAGACAGGGATATGAGCCTATGAGTCCCTGTGGAAGGCCTAACCTCTTACCCTATAGCACTTGGCAAGTTAGAATCATGATGGAGATGAGTAAGGTAATGGACTGTAATATACTGCAAAAATCCCCATAATGAGGTGGTTTGAGCTGGAGACAGTCTGTGAAATACATGTGTAATCCTTTCCCAGCTTGGCTGAAGGTGTGGTGAGGCAGCAGTGCTACCCTGAGGGCTTTCCTTTGCTCTGCTGAGGCTGGCTCTCTTTGTTTGGAGGTCTTTAACTGTGTCTGGCCCTGACCCTGCTCTGGCCTGTGGATCTTTGCAGAGGTTTGGGGTTGTGCTGCAGCCAGCCAGAAGTGAAGTGAGGCCTGTGGGGGGCTCAGCAAGGTCTGTGCTCCCCCCTTACACAGCCCTTCCCTGCACTGTACACCCCACACAGTCCAACTTTGAACTGGGGTTACTCTCTCCTTTTGAGGGTTAAAACCTAGTGAAAGAAGAAGGAAGACAGCAGCCAGAGTCAGTCACATGCAGATTCCTTTTGGTGGTGGGAACTACTGAAGTTGGTGCAGCCAAAGGTGCAGGAATAGCTTCCCCTCACCAGATCCTGGGAGGTGGATGGGATCTGAGTACAGCACTGTGGTCCCACACTTCTGCAGTCATCTTTTCCACCAGGGAAGCAGCATGTAGCTTTGCTCGCACTTGTTTCTCTCTGTGACTTCTTCAAGCAGCTCTGGTTGCTCAGCCCTCTCTGCACCAAGGGGCTGTGTGTGCCCTGTTCCCAACCAAAATCCAGCACACCTGTGGTCTGGATGATGCTTCTTGGCTGTGGTGCCCTGCTGGGATTATCTTGACCTCTGCTCTGCTCCAGGAGTGGTCTGAAGCATCTTCTGCATTGCCTTCTACACCAAAGAGGCTGCTTTGTGGGTGATTTCAGACCTGCATAGGAAGGATTCTGTGGAGTCCTTTTGCCTAGCATCAGTTGTTTGACCTCACTAATAAAGGTGAGCTGTGACACTTCTCTGAGCCTCAGTGTATGCTGTCTGAGTGCATGCATCAGAGTGATGTCTGAGTGTATGCAGGTGAGTGTGTCCCTCAGTGCATAGTAGAGGGTCAGGGATATCTGAGCAGGAGTCCTGGTGGCACCTAAACAGAACCCACGAGTGGTTTTGGATAAGAAGATGTGCATCTTGGTGAGAGCCTCATGCTGCTTACTTAGGTGAGAGGCACAGCCACCCGTAGAGTGCATCCCTTCTTGACGCCAGGGACGCTCTGGCTTCCATCTGCCATCCCTGGGTCTGTGGACAAAGGAGTTTTGTTAAGGATTGCTGTAAGGGCTGGTCCCCCAGGGTCCCTCCCAGTTAGCCAGCTCTCCGGCTGGCATTGCTGTATGGTGTGCACTTGACCTTCAAATAATGTGTGACCAGACAGGACTCCCACTGCAGAAACACATAAAACCCTTTCTGCTTTCAGACAGCTCCACCCTTTTGGAGGATCTTCAGAGGGTTACCCATAGTTCAGCAACTAGAAGTATATTGGCTTCCCAGCAATAGACCAGATGGTACTGGTGGGACAAGGAAGAGTGAAGACAGTGGAGGCTAGTTTGGTTACTAAGCTTACCTCAGTGTCAGAGCAGGATTAGAGCTCTTGGCTGGCTTTCAGCCTGCACAGTCATCATGCTTGATCCCAGCCAGATACCAGTTGCTTCCCAGTGAATTCTTCTGTAAACAGGCCTCTTAAGAAACCTCAAATGTATGAATGAATGCTCTGGGTAAGACCAGAGGCCCATCCAGCCTGGTGTCCAGACTCCAGCAGAGTCTCATCCCTGCTGGCTTGGGAAGGATGCATAAATAGGGAAGCACACAGCAGTGCTCTACGTCATATGCACCCTGGGCTCCTGCACTCTGCTGGGCAGGAGCTTTCTGAGTTACCCCTTGGGTGTTGGCTTGTGGCAGTGTGTGTCTGGGTGATTTTTGTGCCATGTGCACCGTTGGCATTCAGAGCGCTCAGCAGATGAAGGATGCATATGTTGGGTTTGAGCTCTGCTACCTGATCTCTTGATGCTTTCTGCCTCTGGTATTTTTAGAGACAGTGAGTAATTGTTTATGATATAAATATCTTTGTCATGCTTCGCTTCAGTATTCTCTTTTGTAACGATGAGCCTGTTGGTCTTTCCTTACCTCATCTGTGCTGCCTTCTCTACCTTTTGATAGGAGAAGAAAGAAGTAAGAGCTCTATTCTGTATCTGACTGGCATCTGACCATGAATATAGCTGGTGGTGTAATGGTATTTACTAGTTTGTTTTGTCTGTATTCCCCTAATTTGATTTTTCTACTCTATTAAATAGTCTGGTATCATCAGCAAACACTGTCACCTCACCATCATCTCCTTTACAAGATGATTTAGGAATATGAAGAACATCACACATTCACTGAGACTGGGCCTGACAATGCAAACAGTTTTACACTGAAATGTGTCAGGCAGTTATCTGGCCCCTGGGGGCTTGTTCTCTGCACAGGGTTTGATGCCTCTGTCTTGTCTGGTAGTAGCTGAGCCTGGGGAACAGCTTGGTCTGGGTTTGCCACAAGGGAGGCAGTCCTGAGGTAGAGACGTGAGGAGCACACCCGGGGCAGTGCTCTGGCTGGAGGCAGACAATGAGGATGCAGCAACACGTGTGCCATGGAGTAACTGAAGCACATGTGGCACTTTCCTGTGTCCCTGCAGGCAGGGACTGAGCTCTGGGGCTGTTGGGCTGCTATGAAGGCAAAGACCAAAAACCTGTGAGAAGTCCCTTTCCTTCTTTCCTGGACATGCCATTGACAGTGTCTTGGGCTTTAATTGTTTCATCATTTAATCCCGTATAACTTTCTTTATAATCTGCTGTTGATGTCAGTCTGACAAAAATATCTTGCTTGCCTGGTTTGAATCCTGAGCCTTAATGAATGCATTAAGATTCTGAGTTCTCTGAAGCATCTTTAATATTCCAAGACATGTTTAAAAGCTTGTGTCAGGGGAGAGAACTTGGCCAGCGTGGATCTGTGAGCTCCATCTGCACTGGCTTTGGTATATTGAGTAGTATGGAGCTTGTAGAGCTCTATGGCTCAAGCCAGTTGTGTGTGTACTCCCTGGAGGCACCAAGTCTGAGCGTGTTCTCATGCCTGGAGAGAGATGCCTGCTCCACTTGAGGCTGGAGGCTGGGAACAGACTGGAATGGAGCAGTGTGCATGGCCAGGGCTTGTGCTCAAATGTAAGCTCCAACCTGCAGTGACACACAACAGAGCAGATGCTTCCATAAGGTTCTAGTCATCTATAATAAAGGCAGGTTAACTTCTCATTTGTAACTGGCCTGATGAAGATGATAATTGCTCCTATTTGAACGCAAGTCAAGCAAACAGCTTGTTCCAGAAGAAGAAAACTCTTTAACAAATGATTCCATTTTATGTCTCCTCGTTGTTGATAACTTTTCATTGTAAAATAGGTCCACGCAACCAGTAACATAGTATGGCTTTGGATTTCCTGTTCTTAAAGGGTTTCTTTGTAAGCTTTTGCCTTGCCAGGACTCTGCTGAATGATACTGTGAGTGCATTGCATGACTTACAATTTCAGTTTATAGTAATTATAAAGTACTTAATCCTTTTTATTTGCATTCTCTATTTTATCATTTCCATGTTTATTCTCTAGGCATGATAGCCTTTTAATTAAACTTGTCTGGTGATGTAGAAGGAGTTGGTACTGATCTGTTGGCCTGGCTTGTGTTCCCATTTTCAGCTATATGCCGTTACCCTTTGGGTATGCACGAAGGGACGATACGAGATGAAGACATCACAGCTTCCAGCCAGTGGTATGATTCCACAGGGCCCCAGTATGCACGGTGGGTTCATCTCCGGCAAAAATGTCATAATTTTTCCTTCTAGATATCCAATATGTGATTGAGGAAGAAGATCCCTCACCCTTAAAGAAACCTCTTTGCTTAGCTTGTTCACTGCTAAAATCTAGTTAGAGCATAGTGAAAGAACAGGAGGCAATGGTCATGGTCTCGAGCTGTAATACAGGAAATCCTGATTCAGTGTTAAGGGGGGGGAATCTGGATTTGGCTGTAGAAAGCCTTGAGTAGCACACCATAGCCTTGAGTTAGCCCTGCTATGAGCCAGAGACTGGACTTGAGATTTCCAGAGGTTGCTTCCGACTCTCATCCTGTGAGTAACTCTCTAATGGATTGTGACTGACAGGTCAGCCTGGGACAGTGCCCCTGGGATTCCTGTAGAGAGCTTTAAACTAAATAATAGGAAATCATTTACAAGGATGAACTTTTCCCCAGCATCCTATTGAGGAAATGGGCTGTGTCCACTTTGACTCAAAAACTTGGGAACTGCAGAGTTAAGGAATTGTTATAAAGCAACTGAAGGATTTTCTTTCAGTGTCAAGCAGCACTACAGTTGTCATAAGCTTGGCTTTTCTTTTTTTGTTGTCATTGTGTTTCTCTCAAAGTTACTCACTGATGATTTGCAGAATACTTATAGAAATAAGCTACCTTGGATGTTTACAAATATGTAAAGGGTGAGTGTCAGGATGATGGAGCTAGGTTTTTCTCAGTGATGTCCAGTGATAGGACAAGGGGTAATGGGTGTAAACTGGAGCATAAGAGGTTCCATGTGAATATCAGGAAAAACTTCTTTACTGTGAGAGTGACAGAGCACTGGAACAGGTTGCCCAGGGGGGTTGTGGAGTCTCCTACGTTGGAGATATTCAAGGCCCGGATGGACAACTTCCTGTGTGATGTACTCTAGGTTACCCTGCTCTTGCAGGGGTGTTGGACTAGATGATCTTTTGAGGTCACTTCCAACCCTTGGGATTCTGTGGTTCTGTGAATTGGTTATAATGATGGTATCAAACATTCCTACAGCTTTGGTGCAAGTCACATATGAAAAAAGGATCCCAGCCTGGTTTGTGTTGGAAGGAAGAGACCTTAAAGCTCATCCAGTCCCAACCCCTGCCACGGGCAGGGACACCTTCCACTGGAGCAGCTTGCTCCAAGCCCCTGTGTCCAACCTGGCCTTGAACACTGCCAGGGATGGGGCAGCCACAGCTTCTCTGGGCACCCTGTGCCAGCGCCTCAGCACCCTCACAGGGAAGAGCTTCTGCCTAAGAGCTCATCTCAGTCTCCCCTCTGGCAGGTTCAAGCCATTCCCCTTGGCCTGTCCCTACAGGCCCTTGTCCCAAGCCCCTCTCCAGGTTTCCTGCAGCCCCTTTAGGCACTGGAGCTGCTCTCAGGTCTCCCCTTCAGGAGCCTTCTCTTGTCCAGGCTGCCCCAGCCCAGCTCTCTCAGCCTGGCTCCAGAGCAGAGCTGCTCCAGCCCTTGCAGCATTTTCATGGCCTCCTCTGGACTTGTTCCAGCAGTTCCATGTCCCTCTTGTATTGTTGCCCCAGAGCTGAATCAGATTAATTTCAGGTTAATTATGATACTTTCATTTTTATGATGAATTTGGGCAGTCCAAAATCATAAAATTTTTCTAGTGCTTGATTATTTTTCAGTTGGTCTGTGGTAGAGCAAATATGCCCAATGTCATGTGTTTTAGTGGAGTTTGAACACGCTTATGGGTCTGAAAGCTGGAAGACTTACTTTGTTCTCTGAGGGATGACTTATCTGCAGTTTGCAAATACTTCAGGCATCACTTACCATCTGTTATCATCATTTCTTTACCAGGGCAGCTGGATATCCACAGGGTGAAGACATGAAAGCATCCTCTAGCTGACCTCATTTTGTTAGAGGTCATAGTTGTCCTATGCAGATGTCTGTCCCTGTCACTTCACAGTCACCCTTCCTGCCTTCTTTACAACTTCATTTACTTGCCACTTCACTGTAAGAAAGTCTGGCACAAACAGCTGAGACAAAAATCTTCTCTAACCTGTGCCTTGACCTTCAGTCTCTCTTCTGGGTACTGCATTCTTTGATGCACGGGACTTAGCACTCAGTGATCCCATCCATTAGGTAACTGTCCAAAAGACAAGGACACTTCAAGGCCTTTGTGTTTGCAGGGAAATGCTTTTTCCTAGAAAGCCGACAGGGTCTTCTTGTGTCTGGATACATTTCTCACATTAGAACTCTCACCACCTTGTGGCTTGCACAGGGGGCCTGCAGACCCCCAGGGAAGCCAGCATGGCTCCTTCAGAGGTTCTGCTGATGGCAGTGGCCATCACCAAGGATAAAAGCTTTAATCTTTGAGCTGATGCCACAGTGTTCAACTTGGAAGCAGAGACCTTCACACTGTACCCCCAGCAGTGTTCTGCACAAGCAGCTCTGATGGAAACATGGAAGATAGGTTGAAATGACCCAGAATAATTTGTAGATGGGCAGAGCTTTTCTTTCTTAATGTCCCCCTGACCCGGTCAGGCAGTGCTGGCTGCTTGGAATGCATCTGATAAAGTGTTCTGTGTGCACCACTTCTGTTCACAACACTTGTAGCCACTGTCATGAGTTCTTTGTCTGCCTTGCTGAGTTGTCCTACAGAAATAGCAAAAGATTTGCACTTTGCTGTAGAAAACATCCACCATGGCAAGTATCACTGGGGAAACAGGGAGGGGAGAGCTCCAGGTACAAGCTGCCTGCAGTACAGACCAGGTGCAGAGAGCATGCAGGGTCCTGCAACCCCAGCTTGTAGGTAACATGACAAGGGGCAACGATTTAAACTGAAAGACAGCAGGTTTACATTGGGTCTAAGGAGAAAATGCTTTCCAATGAGGATGGTGAGGCGCTGGCACAGGGTGCCCAGAAAAGCTGTGGCTGCCCCATCCCTGGCAGTGTTCAAGGCCAGGTTGGACACAGGGGCTTGGAGCAAGCTGCTCTAGTGGAAGGTGTCCCTGCCTGTGGCAGGGGTTGGAGCTGGATGAGCTTTAAGGTCTCTTCCAACACAAACCAGGCTGGGATTCTGTATTCTGAAGATAGCTCCTCTTTGTATGTGTTTGAGCTCCAGGAGATGGTCAGGCAGAGGTTCAGGCCTTTCTGTGTGGGGTTTAGGTGAAGCAAGTACACATGTTACCAGTGAGGTGCTAAAAAGCAATGCAATTACCTACAATGCAATGTAGGTATTTTTGCAATTATCTACAGAGTATGTATGTAAGGTATGCAGTTGCCTATGGAGTAGCACAGTTGTTTCTGATCAACATGAAAGTATGTGTCTGGGGAAGAAATGCCTTCTGACAGGTAATAAAAGATGTCTGAAACTGAGGTGGTTGTTCTGAACAGGGCAAAACTGGCTACAGGGCTCTCAGCTGACCATCACCTTGAAGGGGAGAGAGTTATTTCATAGCCAGCTGTCAGGTGTCTCTTGCTGATTTAGCTTCCTTCTCCCAATTCCCTGAGCTTCAAGGTGTTTTCCTAAGTTCCTAAGTGTGTGCTTTTCCCCTCAGGTTACAAAGGGAAGAGGGCGATGGAGCCTGGTGCCCAGCTGGCTTGCTGCAACCAGAAGATGTCCAGTTCCTCCAAATCGACCTGCACAAGCTGTTTTTCATCACCTTGGTTGGCACTCAGGGACGGCATGCCCATGCCACAGGCAAGGAGTTTGCCCGCGCTTACCGCATTGACTACAGCCGCAACGGCGAGCGCTGGGTCTCCTGGAAGGACCGCCAGGGAGTGAAGGTGAGTGTGGAGGAGCGGGATTGTGTCGCATCCTCTATGGACTGCCTTGTGCACAATACTGTGTCCTGACTCTTCTCTGTAAGGCATCCTCTGCCTTAGTCCTGTGTTTGCTGTGGTGTTGGGCTGTTTCTCCCACGGCCTGATCCCCCAAATCCCAGCCATTGCTGGGAGTGAAAGCTGTGACTCTTCACTCGTTCTGTCCGTATTAAAACATGAATGTCCCTCTACCAGCCAGACACTCGCTCCTGAATTGGAAGCTGCAAAGTATATGCCTGCTTTGTAGTTAAAAAAAGGGAGAGGATGGCAGGGAATGGAGATGAGTGTCTGGGTGTTTGATAGCAGAGCTCAATGTAAGGAGCAATGAGGAGGACGGAGTTTAGAAGGTAGGAAATGTGCGGAGCATACACTCAAAGAGGCTTCCCAGCTCACCACAGGTGTCTCCTGCTGTCTCCAGACCTGAGTCTGAAGACCTAAGCCAGACTGGAAGGGTACTGAATGATGTTTTCTTGCACTGGGAGTGCTTTACGAGTTGCAGTGGGGTCTGTATTCAGTACTAGGTAATAGCTTCTAGCTTGTTAATGAATTATTTGTTCACTCAGACCTTTGACCAGCCATTTGACCATTACCATTGTCCTGCCCATCCCTCGCATTTTGGTGTATTTGCAGGATGGGAGGGAAAGTTTAAACTCCATGGGGTTAATTGTTCTTTGTTGGCACTTCCTTTGGTAAAGTCTGTCTGCATGTTGAGTTACACCAGAATTCAGTAGGCTACACTGTCCACAAGCAGCTCCTTGTCTCCCATCCTGGTCCTGTGCGGAGCAGGGTTCTGGGACACTCAGGACTGTGTTAGTGTCAGAAGTTAACCATTTAGTATGGGTCAGTTTTTGCAAGATTTCCCTCTTAGGCCAAGATAAGGTAATGAACACATATTCGGCTGTGTATGATGTGAATTGTAAATTTGAGCCATACTCTGTTTTGTTCTATGTATGTGGAATTCCACATATATTCTGTGTGTTTGTACCTGTTCCCCATTGCGTGAGACCAAAAAGCTTTCCCTCTTGGTATCCTTAGAGAAGATGCTTCTGCTCCTCTGCTCCTGCTGTTCTGGACATACCCAATGGGTGCAATTCCTGTCATTTCAGCTCCTCTGGAAAATTACTTTCCATAAGACATGTTTTTCAAAATGTGTCACCAGTAAGGGGCATATTCCAGTAGGGAATCCATATTTCAGCAGCCCTGCTGTCTGGTCAAGTGTCCTGTAAAATAATTCAGACCTTGGAGTGAGGTGCGGATGGAGGTGCAAGATCCAAATCTACTTATCTGTATGCATTAGGAAGACCTCTACCAGTGCTGCAGTTGATGCCAAATCACTGCTATTACAGTGTGACTCTTATGAACCTAACTTGGCGTGTCTCTGTTCAAGAAGATCACACAAATGGTTTCAGCCAAACAAACCAAACCCACCCCTTCCCTGTGCTGCCAGCTTTCAACATGCACCATATGCTGCTCCTCACCAGGAACATCATCTCCAGCTTTAATTTGCTCAGTAAAGGCAAAAAGACAGTTTGTTGCCCCCTTATCTCTGACACCAGTTAAGGATGGACCTCTCCCTTGGCACTAATGTTGCATGGTGCAGCAGTGTTAAGTCCTGGTCCCTCATCAATTTCTGTTACCAGCCATCAGCAGTTGTTTGAGAACAGCACTGCTTCATTTGTGATGTTGGGAACACTGGCATCAGTAGTGGCTGGGGCTGGAAACTGGTGCTGAGTTGGAAACTGTTGTTCCACACACAGCTGATTCACTTTGGGCTTTTGGGCTCTGAGAAACCTGTGCTCAATAGCAGCAACCCCACCTTGTGG
This sequence comes from Psittacula echo, assembly GCF_963264785.1. NCBI lineage: Eukaryota > Metazoa > Chordata > Aves > Psittaciformes > Psittacidae > Psittacula > Psittacula echo. The sequence continues at coordinate 9,980,344 of NC_137752.1, read as the reverse complement.
AGGTGCCACACAAAGGGTACTTTCTCTTTGCTTCGCCCAGAAGATGTCTGGACAGGACAGGCAAAAATGTCAGCTCTTCCACTATGGAGCTGGTGCAAAGGTACTTGTTTCTGAGGGGGAAGGCTTTCTTCTTTCTCTGTTCAGCCCTGTGTCCACCTAGAACTTTCTGGCTTGACATGTAGAATCATAGAGTGGTTTGGGTTGGAAGGGGTCTTAAACTTCATCCAGTTCTGACCCCCCTGCCATGGGTAGGAACATTTGCCACCTCAGAGATTCCCTGACAAATGATCAATGCCAGAGGGTCTGTCCAACTTCTGTGATGATATGGGCTACTCTGCCATATGCTGTGTCCTCTTGGGTTTTATCTCCTAGCAGGAAGGTCTTGTGGAGCCAGTCTGGGTGGCTCCCAGGTCTCCAGTCTTGGCCTGTCTGACAGCTGAAAGGATTAATCACTGACACTTGGTTCCTAAAGACAAGAATTACTTCTGTGTCCCTACTTCATGGTAAGAAGTCGTGGGTGTTTCTCTGAGGAAGGGAGATGTTCACAGGCTACAGATGCAAAGCCTGTTGAGGAGCTGCAAGGATGAGGAAGCAAGCTTACTGCTTGGCTTTCCTTCTGTTTCCTCTGCTCACTTCCTGGGACTGTACAGCTTTACAGAGCTGTCCAACCAGGGGCAGGAAGCTCACAGCTATCCTGGTGCAACCCAGTGCACCATCCTTAACTGGTGTCAGACATAAGGGGGCAACAAACTATCTTTTTGCCTTTACTGAGCAAATTAAAGCTGGAGATGATGTTCCTGGTGAGGAGCAGCATATGGTGCATGTTGAAAGCTGGCAGCACAGGGAAGGGGTGGGTTTGGTTTGTTTGGCTGAAACCACTTGTGTGATCTTCTTGAACAGAGACACGCCAAGTTAGGTTCATAGAGTCACACTGAAATAGCAGTGATTTGGCATCAACTGCAGCACTGGTAGAGGTCTTCCTAATGCATACAGATAAATAGATTTGGATCTTGCACCTCCATCTGCACCTGGTGCAACCCAGTGCACCTCCATTAGCCACCAGACATGGCTGGCTCTTCTTCAGGGCAGTGCAGTCTTCTGAGTGACTGATTTTTTGTGATACAGGAAGGTCTTTCACTTCTCACCAGACTCTCCTGCACTCCCTGGAGCTCTCCCCTGCTGTCCTGAAGGGGAAGCCACCTTTCTGCTGGCTTGCTGGCCTTCATCCTTTAAATTATCTGTACATCAACAATTGCAGTCTGTGGTCTTGTTAGTAACCTCAGCCTCTGATTCATCCTCCACACCAGTAGTGTCTTTGAACAGGAGCTCTCACACTTGTAATTCACACTTCTGATATCAAAAGTGTTCTCATTTTGTTTCCATAGGTCCAAATCCTCTGAAAGAAACCCCTTTAGTGCGCTGCTGGGGCTTTGACAGCATCAGCTCTTTCCACACACTGACTGTCCAAATAGTGGACTGTTCCCAGAACTGTGGTGAAGGGGAGGGTCTCAGTTGCTGCCATGTCAGACTGCACCTCAGCAGGATGAGCTGACTGTAGCCATGCTGAACACAAGACATCCGCTGTGCAGCTGATTGCACCTTCATTCCCAAGCAGAGCAGCACCTCTGGAATATTGCTGGGTTATAAAGGACATCATGACTGTCCACCAGGTATCTCGTGATGAGGGCAAGTGCTTGGTTCTCTGGTTTAGAATGTACATGGAGGCTCACTTGAAGAAAGCTTATATACTAGTAACTGGAGCTCTCTGCAATGTGTAGTCTACGTGTTCATTCATCTCCCACCTACCTTTCTCCTCTGCAGTGGTCAGGAGGTGAAATGGCAGCACCCATCACCCTGTAAGCCATGTACCAGGTAGGAGGGGAGCAGCAGCAGGTAACCCTCTGCAGTTACTGCACAGAGAAGCTCCTCAGGCTCAGATGATGGGGTACAAGTGCGCCAGTGTACAGGTGAACAGCATGATGGGGAGCAGTTGCTGGTAAGGATCTCTCTTCTCCAGGTGATCCAAGGGAACGTTGACACTTACGACGTGGTCTTGAAAGATCTTCGGCCTCCCATCATTGCACGTTTTATCCGGGTGATGCCTGTGACAAAGGTGCCAATGACTGTCTGTATGAGGGTGGAGCTCTATGGCTGCGTCTGGTATGGTAAGTACCAATTCTATGGCTGGCACTGGAAAGTAGTCCTTGCACAATGCTCGCTGGGACTCACCTGTGTCCCACTTATGCAGAGGGAATCCCAGGCCCACGGAACTGCTTCTGTTGGTCCACATTATAAGTAAAAGCATCATATGGACAGAGGTGATGGAAGGCTGCTGCTGCTGTATTTCTGAGGTATATGGCCTTCTTTTTTAGATGGTTTGGCATCCTATAGCATCCCTGAAGGAGGGACAATAGCGGCTCCTGGCTCTCCCATCGTTTATCTGAATGACTCGACCTATGATGGCTACCAGGAGCGCAGGTGGGAGAAGTCGTCCTGTTCTCTCTCGATCACTGTGCAAGTTACTTCTTCTTTCCTGCTTACTCTGTCGCTAGTATCTTGCATCCCAATGAGACCTCCAGAGCTGCAAGCTAGCCTACTAGTTGTCCAAAGCATCATGGCTTTGTTATTCGAGGCCTTTGGCATGTTGTTACTTGCTCTTTTAATGGAGGGCTTGGGCTCAGGATACATCAGATTCATTTCCCCCAGATCACAAAGGCTGGGAAGAAAGACATAATGGTTTTGATTACTGGAAGTTGTTGCTTCTCTTTAATGAGTGTGTCCTTGTACAGGTAAGGGCTGTCTTTGTTCATAGCTTCCATCTTTACATGATGTGATGATACAGTCCTGATGTGTCCAGTTGCCTTAAAGCCCTCGTTGCTTTTGGTCTCTAATTGTGACCATGTTCATTGCACCGATTTCTTTGTTGGCTCAGGGATAATATTAAGCTGTCATTGATACTGCAGTCCCAGTGTCCCTGGAGCAGATGAACGTCCTTCCCCTCTTCGTTACCTTTGTTGCTTTTGCAGTTGGATGTCCAAAATGCACTCTCTAGCAGGCTGCATCTTAAACAATTGCAGGAGGTCTGCAGGGTAAACTGAGCACCTGAGAAAGCGTGCAGCACCTGAGCTCTAGGCCTGCACTTGATACCTGTGAGCTTCTGGACAGATTGGAGATGTTGGGTTTGAAAACAAAGCTCTGATGGACTTGAAACAACTTGGAAAGCTGCATCACTCCCTGGGAGAAGCTGCAGGTCAGCAGAGGCACCACTGCCAATGTGGTGTGAGAGGAAGGTGGCTGGTCACTCACTGTAAAGATCTCTGGGGTATGATGCTTTTCCAATTTGGAATCAAAAAGTGCCTGGATTTTGAGAGCTTATTACAAGGTCTGTTAATTTTTCATGTCACTAACATTAGGTAGGGTGGCATCTATTGACATTCTGAGGTGTCTCTTGGTTACCCAGTAGTTGATTATCAAGGAAGGAGAGTTCATTAGGAGTTTGTATCTGAAATGTTAAGTAACTGGCTGAACTTTCAGACATTCAGTGTGACCACTTTCCTTGCTATAAATACAGATTTGAGTGTGCTTCAATGGCTTGAAACCTGACAGACAGGGGCATGGGTGTCTTCTTGAGGCAGCAGATCCCTGTGTGTGCAGGAATGTGCTTGATAAGTGATCTCACAGAGTCTCTTCAGGGACCTGGTGCCATCCACTGACTTGAGGTGCTTTTATTATATCTCCTGTTCAGTTGTCAATAACTCCCTGATTCTTTTTTTACTGTTGCCTAAAAGATCTTTATGCTTGGAGGCGATTTTTCTAAACTAAACTGTGTTCTATCATGCTAGAGATTAAAATAACAGGGTGGAAAGTACATTCCTTGTCCTTCTAGAATGTTACAAGTATTGGGTGACAATGGCTTTACATGTTAGTATCTGATGCTTTAGCTATTAGTAGGGATTGGATATTTTGAAAAATAGGGGTTTATATGCAGGAAGATGCAGGTATTGCTCTTTGCTGCCCAACACTAATCCAGGAGGCCTGTCTGCTGGGGAGTGCCAGGGAGCTACAGATGTAGGCATAAACCCCAATGTGCTAAGCAAGGACTCTTCCAAACTGCTTTGCCTCCAAGTCTGACCAGCCTGGAAGCAGGAGTTGCCACTTCCAGCTGTAAATCCGGAGTTCAAAGGCATGCGTACCTGTGCAGATCCTACTGGCAGCAGGCTCACCTGGAGCGGGCTTGCAGAGCTGCAGGGTGGGTAGCAGCAGCCCTGGTTACAGACTGCTTGGAGGCAGCTGACTCTGAAACATGTCCAAGGAGCAAGTTCAGCACTAACACAGCTGAAGTCTCTGCGCTTTCCCTGCTGTAGGATGTGGCAGGGATGGCTCCCAGGTGGGTCAGGAGGGAACCACATCTGGCATCTTGGTGCTGGAAAACTGCATAGTGGGCTCTGCACTCTCAGATAGGAAGTGCAGGGAGGCAGAGTCCTGGGTGGAGGGTCTGAGTTGATAACATGCTCTTCTTGCACAAGGAGCAATTCCAGAGCTTACCCCAGTTAGAACTGGCTGTGGCTGGGTGAGCTGCCCGTGGTCTCACTGCTCTCTCCTGCTTTTCTGTGCCTACCTGCAAAACTTTCCCCTCTGGTTCTCCCAGGATGGGATGGAGCAGTTCCTCCCATGCAGCTCCATAGTGAAATGCTGCAATTAAAGCTCTGTTTGGAGAGTGTACAGTATCATTTTCTGTAGTCTGCTTCCATTCTCAAGAGACTTTGCTCATAGCTTGGCTTTGCTGTCAGTGCTTGAGATCAGTGCAAAATTTCTGCCTTTCCTAAGCAGGGAAAGACTCTAACAGCCCAGCTTGAACAAGATAAAGCAGATGTTGCAGAAGAGCAAGGAATAGTTTATCCAAGATGGATTAAGAGTAAATAAACCGATGTTTTCCTGGTACCTGGTGAAGGACCCGTGTTCTTTCACATCTGAGCTCTCCTGGCTGGAGTCTTGCCTAACTCCTGCTTCTTTCTTGGCAGGCACTTGTACGGTGGCCTGGGCCAGCTCACAGATGGGGTGCTGGGCCTGGATGACTTCACACAGAGCCACCAGTACCGTGTGTGGCCAGGCTATGACTACGTGGGCTGGAAGAACGAGAGCTTCAGCACGGGCTATGTTGAAATGGAGTTCCAGTTTGACCGGCCACGGAACTTCACCTCCATGAAGGTAGTCACTGTGGTCCCCCTCCAGCAGCAGCTTGGGTCAGGCTTTGGGTTTGGGTGCTTCCAGATTGCTACTTTTGGGTCCTCTTCCCAAAGCAGGAGGATACAGGGTGCCTGGGAGCAGATGAGTAGATGTCCCAGGTTCACCAATGTAGAAAGGTGAAGCAGGGAAGCACTTTCCTCTCCAGAGATCAAACACTCTCCTTTTGCATTTGGCTTAAAGGAATAAAAAGCAGACACCTGAAGCAGTGCTTAGGCAGCTGAGCTGGGTTTAGGATGTGGACTACTTACTGTCTAGGGGCTGCCTGACCCCCGAGGTAAAGGAATGTGATTGTGTTTCCATTTGACCAGAACTTTCTCTGGATGTCCAAGTCTGTGCTTCTGCTGTGGGAAATGGCTTAAACACACAGGAAAAGAATGAGCTGAACTTTGGAGGCTGTAGTAAACAGCAGAGGCTTTTAAAAAGGATTGGTGGCTTTTCTTGTAGAGATTTCAAATGAAGGAGAACCCACCACATCCTTAAGTAAATTGTTTTGGTGGTTACTTACCCTAGTTTTATTTTGTCTATTTTTAACTTGCAACCGTTGGCTCTGGGCCTGCTTTCACTGGCCAAAATAAGAGTCCTGCCTTCTCAGACACTTCCCTGCTCCTGCACTGAGATTAAACCACTACCTTAATCTTTGCTTCAGTAAACTAAGCTGGATGAACTTCTCAGTGCCTTCCCTGTGAGATCCAGGGTCACTTTTGTAGCTATCTTTCAATCCTTCCTTTCTTTGCCAGTACTCTTTTGGAGATATAGAAACTGAAACTGAATGCAGGCTTGCCATCAAACTGGATAAAGGAATGGTACCAATTTCCTGCTTCTGTACGATTCTTCTCTATTTATGTACCTTGTGATCATATTAGTCTTCCTTAGCCAATGGGTAGGGAGCCAGTGTGCATTGACGCTTTGGTATTGTGCTGAAAGTCAGTTTGAAGTTATTGGTGTCCAGGATAAAAGTCCAGTGTAGAAAGTGTCACTTACAGATTGTTCCCAAATTTAATACCCTGAAATAAGTCAGTCCTGAAAACTTCAGATTGTTTTAGGAATCTTTATTTCCCCACCCTCCTCCAGTTGAATTTGTTACTGGGGATTCTGCTGTCTCTGATCACTGAATATGGTAGTGAATCCCAGCCTGGTGTGTTTAAGGTGACCTGGTTTAAGGAACCCTGGTGTTTAAGGGACCTTAAAGCTCCTCCAGCTCCAACCCCTGCCACGGGCAGGGACACCTTCCACTGGAGCAGCTTGCTCCAAGCCCCTGTGTCCAACCTGGCCTTGAACACTGCCAGGGATGGGGCAGCCACAGCTTCTCTGGGCACCCTGTGCCAGCGCCGCAGCACCCTCACAGGGAAGAGCTTCTGTCTTACATCCAACCTGAACTTCCCCTGTTGCAGCCTAAACCTTGAGCAAGGAATAAATTCCTGTTAGAAAGCACCTAGAGAAGAATTTGTGCCTTAAAACTTGTAAGATTTAGTTGGCATTTGTTAATCAAGCTAATATAATTCAGGAGTTCATACTCTGGTAACTGGAATCTGATGTTATGAGGAAATCAAACGCCTTATAAAAGTCTATCGTGTAAACACAGCCATCCTCATCAACCAAACACATCAGCTCATAAAACCAGCCACTATATCTAGTATTTGATTAGAAAGCTGTAGTATTAGCATAAATTGTGATTATTTCTTGAACGTTGCCTCTTCTGGGTTTGCATTTATTTCGTATGGGCTACGTGGTCTGTAAGGACTTTTTTGTCTCCTCATACCTGTTAGCTTCATCCCAGTCCTCTGAACTTCCCCAGGGCCCAGGAAAGCATTACAAGTAAATGTCAGCAAACATTGCAGCTGCTTTGCAAATTACTTAGGCTTGCCTATTATAAAATTGGACTTCCGTAGGTGGTGGTTGGAATAGAAAGTGTCTCTGTATCAGTCCAAGACATGAACATATCCAACTCCTGTCCAAATATGGCACAAATTCTATATTGCAGGCGTCAGGCTTTCCTGCCTTGTTATGGATGACTATGTCTCCCTATTGAATAACGTTGTCTGAGCTTCATCTGTTCCTAATTACATGCAAATACCCTTCTTTTGTCTTTTTCCTGTTCATCAGGCCTGCTGTCCTCATTACCGTTCACTGCTATTCACTGCAGGACCTCGCAGAGGCCAAGCAATTAATAGGGTTCAAAGCTGCACTGAGTATGGAGGCTGTTGTTGTCACTGTTGCTAATACCCCACAGTCATTAGGAAATAGTTCCTAGAGTTGCTGGGAAGGATCGGGCCACCATGGCTATGAAATGGAGTAGACTGAAGGGGACTGAAGACTAAAGATCACATTATTCATTCCTTTCCTGATCACTGGACACAATACCAAAATACTGGAGTCCAGAAAATTGGGACTGTATGGCATAACTTAGAGGCTGAGAGAGCTGTGCTTGTTCAGCCTGGAGAAGAGAAGGCTCCAAGGAGACCTTAGAGCAGCCTCCTAAAGAGGCTAGAAGAAACCTGGAGAGGGGTTTTGGACAAGGACAAGACAAGGGAGAATGGCTTTAACCTGCCTGAGAGGAGATGGAGATGAGAACTTAGGAAGAAGTTCTTCAACCTGGCAGTGTTCAAGGCCAGGTTGGACACAGGGGCTTGGAGCAAGCTGCTCTAGTGGAAGGTGTCCCTGCCCATGGCAGGGGTTGGAACTGGATGAGCTTTAAGGTCCCTTCCAACACAAAGCAGTCTGTGATTCTGCCTTTGTTTGAGAAGGGTGAGACTTGCATTGAAGGCAGACAGTGAAGCAGCATAAAGGATCCTTACTAGCCCTCTCCCTCTTTGCCAGGCCTGCTTCCTTGGAAGTGTTGGACACCTGGGAGAGAGCCAGCAAGTTTGGTGTTGATGGGTCTGCAATGCCATAACTCAGGAAAATGGAGAAGTCACTTCTATGCTGCAGCCTCTTGATTTAAGTGCAGTCCAAGAGCAGGAAGGAAGAAAGCTACTGCTGGCTCCTGGGGGGCTAAAACAAACCTCGCAGGGATGGAGGTGTGAGGTCAGCCTGAAGGCAGTTTGTGAGCTGCTTAGTATGAAAGTGAACTGTGTGAAGCTGTAACTTGGAGGTGAGAGTGGATGCCTTGGTTTTAGGCAGATGTTAGCTTGGCACCATAGCAATGGTAGCTTAAATTCCAGTGGTGCTATTGCATTAGGGACCACCTGATGATGAGCCACCATGAGAGGCTGATGGATGCAGGCTGTGTGATGGTTATCTTAAAATGTAGACCTTCAGTTCTGTTTAAGCTGCAACCACAGCACAAGAGCTGCTCTATGGCATGGGAATATCTTCTTGTGCTTGTATCTCTCTTTAAGTAGCTTAGACTGTAGATGATGAAGGCTTTCTAGAAGAGGCTAGAGATGTGGTTTTTCTTTCCCCTTTTAGGATATATATTCAAGGAGAATTGCTCTGTGAGGCTTTAGATTAGCACCAGGTTTGATTTTTGAAGAGGCTGCCAAAATTCGACTCTTAATGTAGCTTTTGCATGTAAAGTTCAGAGCTATTTCAGAGTAACATTCTGCACATATGTTCTCATTGCACACTACAAGTGGCTGGAGCTCTACTGAGCAGGTCCCTCGTTAGGGACTTGTTGGGTTGTGGGTTGGCAGTATTCATACAGGGAGATACTAGAACTAGATAATATTAATGAATGGATAATCCCTGAGGCTTGATTTAGGTTTCAGTGAATCTTCCTCCCATGTGATCTGTTCTCTCCTTCCTAGGTGCATTGTAACAACATGTTTTCCAAGGGGGTGAAGATCTTTCAGAAGGTGGAGTGTCTGTTCAAACCACGCCTGATCGCAGACTGGGAGCCTGAGCCTGTTGGGGTGGCAACTGTCTTGGATGACAAAAACCCCAGCGCCAGGTTTGTGACTGTGCCCCTCAGCCAGCGCGTGGGCAAAGCCATCCTCTGCCGCTTCCACTTTGCTGACACCTGGATGATGATGAGCGAGATCTCCTTTCAGTCGGGTGAGTGTCCCTCAGTCAAGCACATCTGGAAGCACAGAGAGCAAGGGAGATGGTGTGAAGGTGCAGGATGCGTGGGGTTAACCTGATTGTAGGCACTGTGGAGCTAGGTGGTTGGAAGGAGGAGGTAGTAGAAGCACTGAAAGAGTTGGAAGGGTAGTGCAGGGACATAAAGGTCCATTCTACAGTGGATGCTTTTCAGGCTGATTCTGTGCACATGTGCAGAAGCACAACCAGGACAACCACAAACTGGACTGTAAAGCATTCCTTAAGGCAGTTGCCCACTGGTTGTGGGGTTGATTTGTATTTCTCTTTACCAAGTATTCTGTTATGAATAATTTATATCTATCTATATCTCTGTCTGTCTATATGTATATCTACACATGATGACCGAGTTAGCAGATTGTGCAAAATAAGAGGCTGACGCCTTTTTTTCTCCAGTCTTAACTACAATGTGGGAGTCAGTGCTTTGAGGTGCTTTGCTTTAAAAGGCTCCAGTAGGGAATGGACAAGAGTCTGGGGGAAAGCTGCCAGCACTGACAGTGAGATGATCTGTCTGTAGCTTTGTACTTGACGGTTCCTGATCAGCTGTAGTGAGAGGATGTTCCTGGGGAAGGAAGGCTGTGATTGCAGCTTGCTGATAGCAGCTCCTGGCTACCCTCTGTCATGTGGAACTAGGCAGGTGCTTGGTCTAGCCTGGGTTGGTGATTCTTTAGAATCAGACTGGTTTGTGTTAAAGCTCATCCAACCCCAACCCCTGCCATGGGCAGAGACACCTTCCACTAGAGCAGCTTGCTCCAAGCCCCTGTGTCCAGCCTGGCCTTGAACACTGCCAGGGATGGGGCAGCCACAGCTTCTCTGGGCACCCTGGGCCAGCACCTCAGCCCCCCACAGGGAAGAGCTTCTGCCTAAGAGCTCATCTCAGTCTCCCCTCTGGCAGGTTAAAGCCATTCCCCTTGGCCTGTCCCTACAGGCCTTTGTCCCAAGCCCCTCTCCAGGTTTCTTGCAGCCCCTTTAGGCACTGGAGCTGCTCTCAGGTCTCCCCTTCAGGAGCCTTCTCTTGTCCAGGCTGCCCCAGCCCAGCTCTCTCAGCCTGGCTCCAGAGCAGAGCTGCTCCAGCCCTCGCAGCATCTCTGTGGCCTCCTCTGGACTTGCTCGAGCTAGAATGGGAAGAAAAGCTCTTGCTTCAGTCCCTGGCCAAGCTCAGGGGAGCGTCCTGCAGACGCAGTGGTCCGGACAAACTCAGTGCTGCAGGTGTGCTGGGAAGTGCTGAGAGAGCAGGTATCTGCTGCTTGCGTGTCGGCCCTGTCCTGCTGGGGAGTGCAGGGGTGGTGGTTGGGATTGCACTGAGCACTGGCAGGAGCAGGGAGGTTGGGGGTTGAACTGACACCTTCCTTCCCTTCCACAGACATGGAGAGTGTGAATCCAAACTTCGTTACAGTCGCCACGAGCACAACAGATCTGCCGGAAACTGAGTACAATGTTACCGAGGGGACCTGGGGTAAGGGCTTCTTTCACTTGCCATGGCAAGTGATCCCATGTTGGGGGTTTTCGCAGCAGCAGTCTAGTTAATGTGGTGTCTCCCTCCATTTCTGGAGCTCTGAGTGTGGTTATTGCCCTTGTGCACAGGGCTGCATCTTGCAGCCCTCTGAGCCTCAGCTATTTCTTCTTCCCTCAGCTGGCTGAGGCTGCCTTGGAACAAGTGGGCTGGAGGCACATATGCAGCCAGTGAAACTCTGACAACTGTCTGCTCTAATATGGATCTACTGCAGGAATCTGTTCCAAAGAACAGTCTGACTGCAGAAGTCCTCTGCACAGCTCCTAGCTGTGAGCCTCCAAAATGAGAGTTTCTGTTGAGAGCAGAATGTGAACACAGCTGATGTTAATGCTTAGGGAGCTGCCTAAGATCCTTCCTGTACCAGTGTGTAGGAGGGGACATGTAGCAAGTTAGCCAGCACAGACTGTGTTTTGTTAACTCCAGATTCTTCTTCATATCTCTATGACTGCAGAAACCACCTCTTCTGTGACCAGCACCTGGATAGGAGAGAAAACAGATGACTCCAGCACCTCCATCCTCGTGGGCTGCCTTGTGGCTATTATTCTCCTGCTCCTGATGATTATAATCATTATTCTTTGGAAGCAGTATGTTCAAAAAAGGTTGGAAAAGGTAATATAGTGGAGCTATTTTGCAGGCACAAGTTCAGTGCTAAGCATTAACCCTGATGAATTCAGAATTAAGTGGAAAGTACAGGATTTCCCCAGCTCCATAGAGCAGCTAAAACTCTATCCTCACAGCAGGGAGGATGCCAGCCTCTATCCAAGATGTTACTGGAAGTTGCTGTGATTGCAGCCAACACATTACTTAACAACTGAGCATCACTTCAGCTTTTTTCCTCTCTCTTTTGCAGGCCCCACGTCGAATCCTGGAGGAGGACGCCACAGTTCGCCTCTCCTTCTACAGCTACACCATTGCCAATAACCAGACCCAGATCCACCAGTCAAATCCCACCTATGAACGTGCTTTCCCACTGGATTTGGAATATCACCAGCCAGCTACGCTGCTCCAAAAGCTTCCAGAGCTCTCCCAGAGTGCAGAGGATTCAGGTAATGTAATCATCCAGAAGTTATGTGTTTCTTCTTCTGTTATTTCTCTCAGTCTCTAAAGACTTTGTGGTGTCTAGGTAATCTCCTCTTGACTCCTGTGCAATACAATAGTAACCCAGGGACTGAAGACAATATTCTGGAGCTCTGCAACTTCTTAGCATGTACCTTTGGCAGATGGAGCACCAGCCCCACTAGAGGGTGGTGGCTTCTTGTTCCCTTTGAAGACTCTATGAATACATCAGCCAGGTCATCTTTTAGGGGCTGGTTTTGGCAATGGCACATTGTTTGTCTCATCAGCCCCTTGGCAGTGGAGTCACTGCCTGCAGCACTTCTAGGCTGTCCAGACTGGCTGGGAGAGACTTTTAGCACCTCTTCCTGCAGCAAGGGCTCTTTGACATTCCCCTGGGAAAAGCAGAGGGAAGTGCAGCAGAGTTGTCAGTGGTGCCCTGGCTTGCAGCCCCTGGGGAGCTTTGGATGCAAGCAGGAGGGAGTGTTTCCAGCAGTGTTTTGTACTCTGATGAGTGAATGGGAGGGCAGTGCTGCATTCCTCAAGCACTGACAAGTTGCTAAGATCCAGTATTATAGTACACAAGGAGACTGATTGGGTTGAGTCAGGATGTGAATTTGAATCAAAACAAATGTCTGTGTAATACTGGTCATATAGGGAGTTAATTATAAAGAGTTATCTCATGATTTTTATGTGAATAAGCTCTAAGAGGTAGTATAGCATGCTAAGAGTACATGAAGAATGGAAACCTTGATCTGTTTTTGTTGCAGAAGGGAATCCAGAGTAAGTTTGACATTGCAGACAACAGATAAAGGGAACAGATCATATTTAGGATGAATCAGAAGCAGGAATTCACTTCAGACTCATGCCTTCATGCCTCAATGCCTGGCCGAGAACTTTAGCTCCCATGACTGGGTAGAGCAGGCAGCTGTTAACACGAGTTCACTGACACTCACAGGTATTGTGGTGTGTGCAAAAGCGCAGCTTGTTCTGGTTTAAGCCTTAGTTCAAGCAGAGTCTTCCATCGGGGTGTAGCCTGGTACAAGGCAGTAGGCACACAGCTTGGCTGGATTGCCAGAGCTCTGCAGGATCAAGAGGAGCAGAAGCCAGGCCAGGCTGGGTTTTAAGGGAGTGTGTGTGTGTCTGACTCCACGTGTCTTTGGTTCCCCCTCAGTGTGCAGTGGGGACTACGCTGAGCCCGACCTGACCAAGTCCACTCCTCACCAAGGCTTCCAGAACAATGTTCCTCACTATGCCGAGACAGATATTGTCCATCTGCAGGGTGTAACTGGCAACAACATGTACGCGGTGCCTGCTCTCACCGTGGACTCCCTTACCAAGAAGGACATCTCCGTGGGTGAATTCCCACGGCAGCAGCTGCGGCTCAAGGAGAAGCTGGGAGAAGGGCAGTTTGGAGAGGTACAGCACTTCCACTGTTCCAGAAAGGAGATGCCTGCAGAGCAGAGTCTCTGCACTACTTCATACCTGGGAGCTGTGCTGCATACCAGTGTTTTGTGCAATATGTCTTTGCTGTTGGGGAAAGCTGATGTCCCTCTGGATAGGTTTCAGAGCCCCCCATTCTGCACCTAGGAGGCTGCTGCTTGGTTACCACATGAGTCTTCTCAACCAGTGAACCTTGCTGTCTGTATCCCTATTTATGACCTTACAGAAAAGGCCTGGTGGTGGGAATTCAGACTGTTCCATGCTCTTCTGTGGGCATCTCAAGCATGTGATGGCTGTCACCCACCTCTAGACATGTCAGTTTGAAAGCTCCAGCAATGGCTCCAGCCAGCAGCTGTAGAAAGAGTTTTTCCATTAGCAGATGGAGGTTCTGGTGGGACTCTGCACACTGACCCAAGACAGACATTTCCCAGGCACTGTGATGCCCTCACATATCCTGTAGCATTGGTCAAGCCCCAGTTTGTGTCAGAAGCCTCAGGCAGCATGATACATGTCTCTGTCATCTGCTAAGCTTTCTCTTTACTCCTAGAGCTCCTTTCAAGCTGTGAATGCTGTCACGTTGCCTTTTATCCCTGCTTCCTCTCCACACTAGCCTAGTTCCATACTGAGCAGGTCTTCCCCTCTCCTGCTCCCTCTCTTCCACTGTCTCTTTTTCCTTCCCAGCTTTTGCTCATTTGCAGCCTTAAATTCTACCTGTCTACTACATTTTGACAAAGCACTGAGCTTCCTCCTCTGTGATGTGCCTATCTTTATAGTTCCTCCCTTCTGACAGTGCATGTTCCCTACCCCAGCCCCTTCCCTGTCCCACTCACTCCTTTCTGGATCACTCCATGTGTTGGGAAGGTGCTGACATGCGCAGCCTCTTGATCTGGCTGTCAGTGTAGCCCCTTCTGCTGTTGCCTGGATCCTGCCCTGCCTTGGGCTGTGCTCCAGAAGTGAAGCAGAGGCTTTTCTCATTTAAATTATTGTTTTGCTTCTGGTTTCTCCTGCCCTCTCATTCCTGTCCTTCTAGTAACTGTCAGGATTCAGAGCCTGTTCCTTCCCTCACACCACAGGCTCCTTCCCTTACTTTGTCAAGTGTGCTGCATCACACTCTCCCATCTCTCCTTCTCACCTCCTTAGTCTTTCCCAAACTGGTCATCATAATATGTTCTGCTCCACTCCTGGCTTAGAGTGTGGTCTTGCTTCTAGAACCATGGCTCACTGCTTTTTTCACCTCTCCATCAGAGCTTCCTTCCCTTTCAGGTTTTTTCCTTGGTTGCTCCTGACCATCCACTCCCTGACTCAGTGACACATCACCTGCACTTGTCACACATGCGCTTCATGCTGTGACTGTTCCCTACTCCTGCTCTTGTGCCTGTACTTTCACCACAGCAGATTTCATTCTCCATACAACTACAGCAGCACCTTTGTACTTCTGGTTCTGTTCTGTGCATTGTCCCATTTTCTGTGCTGTCTCCCTCTGCTCCCCATGCTTGTCACAAGCCCTTGCTGCTTTCTTCCTATCAAATTCATTAAGCTCCCATTGTATTCCCCTCACTGCTGCAGGTCTTACACTGACACATCTGGTCTGCTCCTCTCCTCCAGCATCTGTTGCCCAGTTCTCCATTTGAATATGCATTCTGATTACTTCTTCACCAGTGTCTTGTCAGCCCTTCTAATACAGCCCTGGCAGTAATTTTATGTCTTCATTGATTTATTTATCTGAAGATGGTGGGGGGGATGGAACTAGATGATATTTAGGGTCCCTTCCAAAACAAACCACTCTAGGAAACATGGAATTCTGTGTACTCAGAGTGTTCATCTCTGGCTTTATTCCCAGGTGAGGTGTTCACATTGCATACACGTGCTCACACTTTTTTCCCCTTTTTGTTTTCCTCCTCGAATTGGAGGACTAGGGGATATAGCTGTCTGTACTTCTTGGATGCTCCTTAGTTAAGTTCAAGCAGTGACTCAAGCCAGGCCTCAGGAGAGTTCTGGACTTGGATGGCTGGTGTGATGTGCTGCACATGCCAAACATGCTGCAGCCATGCTATTTGGATGCACATGCAGAGCAGAGCAGACTCCTCCAGGCCTTCCTGAGCATCTCCAGTACTTCCTGGGTGAACTGGAGTGCCTCAGTACTCTACTACAACAGTCTGCACACCTGAAGTCAGTTCGGAGTGCTTGAACATGTCAGGCTGCGGTCCATGTGTGTTGCTATGTATTGGGCTGTAATGTGGATGTACACATTTTGTCCAGCATCTAGGGCCAACTTATGGGCTATTTCTGATCAGAACAGTGTCACCTTCATTAGATCATTCACTTGGTCATTCTGCCAGTGATGACCAAACTGGTGACCTCAGTGTGACATTGGCACTGGTGAGGCTGCACCTCAAATCCTGTGTTCATTTCTGGGCCCCTCACTACAAGAAAGACATTGAGGTGCTGGAGCGGGGCCAGAGAAGGGCACTGGAGCTGGTGCAGGGCCTGGAGCACAGTGTGATGGGGAAGGGCTGAGGGACCTGGGGGGTTCAGTGTGGAGAAGAGAAGGCTCAGGGGGGACCTGATCGCTCCCTACAACTGCCTGACAGGAGGATGGAGCCAGGAGGGGCTGGGCTCTGCTCCCAAGGAACAAGGGATGGGACAAGAGGAACCGGCCTCAAGCTGCACCAGGGCAGGTTTAGATGGAGCTGAGGAACAATTCCTGCCCCAGCGGGTGCTCAGGCATTGGAACAGGCTGCCCAGGGCAGGGCTGCAGGCACCGTCCCTGCAAGTGTTCACACAAGGTGGAGACGAGGCCTCAGTGCCATGGGTTAGTGGTGGCCTTGGCAGTGCTGGGGAATGACTGGACTTAATGATCTTGGAGGTCAACCTGGTTGATTCTGTGCTTGTTTTCCTCTGGTTTTCTGCCTGCGCATGCTCTCATAGCTGCCTCTGCCCCTCAGGTGCACCTCTGTGAAGCCGATGGCCTGCTGGAATTCTTGGGAGTCTCCTCTACAGAATTCACTCACCAGCCAGTTCTTGTGGCAGTGAAAATGCTGAGATCAGATGTCAACAAAACAGCCAGGTGAGCGCATCCACAGTGCCAGCCATCTGGGAAGGAAAGCAAATAGTCCCCAAGCACCAGTGTCACATAGGTTAACCCTGGTGACACCTGTACGGGAGTGTCATGTGTCTCTGGTGTGTGTTCATGTAAGGAGCAGGACTCAAGCAGGGAGTGGGGAATAGGAACAGATGTGATGTCAAACTGAAATGCTGTATTAATCCTGTTTGCTGCGGAAGGGGTCGGTGTTAACCACAAGCACAGAACCAGCTTTCAAACTTGCTGTGGGCAGAAGCATAAATGCCTGAGATGTGCTTACACGGCACTGCTGCTTTCCTTAGACAAAGGAATAGTTTAGGATTCAAACCTGTGTTTTTTGTTTTACAAGAAATGATTTCCTGAAGGAGATCAAGATCATGTCACGGCTCAAGAACCCAAATATCATCCGGCTCCTGGGGGTGTGTGTGCGTGATGATCCCCTGTGCATGATAACAGAGTACATGGAAAATGGAGACCTCAATCAGTTCCTGTCACAGAGAGAGATCTACAGCAAATTTGCCATTTCAAACAACATTCCCTGTGTCAGGTAAGAAGAACTGCCCATCTTTGGGACAAATCAGCAATACAGAGCTACCAGTTTCATTTGCTGTGCCTTCCAAGCAATGACTTGCCTCCAGCCCAGCCATTGCCATGGCACACACTGGACACGAGTCCTGCTTTGCTTGGGATGTTCTTGAGGTCTCTGGAGACCTGTGTTCCATGAGGTGTTCCTGACTGGGCTGTTCACAGTGACCGTCTTAGATGTATTGTTTGCTGATGTGACATCTGTTCATGTTGGTGGGCTTGTGTTACAAGAAGAAAATCGGGAATGTCTCTTGGGCTTTCAAGCAGGTTCATCTGTTCTCTGGGTGTCTCAAAAATATTACATGAGAGAAGCTGAGTGTAGAGCTTCACTAAGGAAAGATCTCATCAGCCAGCAGGAGAATATTTGGCAAACCATTTTCTGTCAGTGGTGACACTTGTCTTCCTCCTATATGGGAGGATTAAATCTAACATAAAAGCATCCTAATATTGCAGAAATCCTTTCCTCAGAGGAGAGTTGTGTGGAGGAAGAAACCTTTCTTGATCAGAAGCTGGTGCATTGCTTAGCCTTTGGCATGGACCTCCCCAAAGATTAATTATAGTTGAAGGACTAGTCAGTTAGGCAGAGCCAGTCCTGCTGGACTGGACCAGGAGGTGGCTGGGTCTTAACCAAGTCAAGACAACACCAGTGTTTCTGCCAGTTGCTAGCAGTGGTCAGTCTTGTGGAGTGTTAAACTGGCTTCCTGCAGTCATGATGAACCAGGAACTGTAGTTTGGGAAAGGATTTGCATCTGAGTAGAAAGCTTTTCCAGCTTTCTCCAGTCCTGCTGTCCTTTCTGCACATCTGGTACAGCTTTTACGTTTAGACTTGTAGCTTTTTTCCTGACCAAAGTCTCAGGTTGTCCTTTCTTCTGTATCTGCTCCTCACCTCTCACCTGACTTCTTCAGCACTGTCACTCACATTATTCTTGCTTGGTTTCCATCTGGCTCTTCTTCTGGTTTTTCTTTCAATCCAGCAGATCTTTCAGCCTCTTGTTCCTTCCAGCCAGGTAGAGTTTCACATTAAAGGAAGCCGGTGTGACCAGCTCAGATATCTGTAGAGGAGTTGTTTACTGAGGGTAAAATGAATCCTCCTGCCATAGAGGGCAGCTTGGCTCTGCTGATGCCAGTAGGTGTTTCATGTGGCAAAGTCCAACCATCCCATGTGTGTCTCGGGCCCAGTATTTGGTGCACTGGATGTGGTGAACAGCTGTTGCATGGAATCCCAGACTGGTTTGTGTTGGAAGGGAACTTAAAGCTCATCCAGTTGCAACCCCTGCCACAGGCAGGGACACCTTCCACTAGAGCAGCTTGCTCCAAGCCCTGTCCAACCTAGTCTTGAACACTTAATACTTGAACACTTTCCTGCAGAGGTGACACATTTCTAAGTCCTTATGGCTGTTTGGTACTTGAAATGCATCTCCCCACTGTCTCTCTGTCTGTCTAACAAGTCATGAGGATAATTCTGCCAAGAAGCATCTCCTGTCTCAGCCCTGCAGAGCCTGCTGAGCAAAGGAGCAGGGAGCCAAAAGGTAACTGCTGGTGGGACCCTGCTGGGGTGCAGGTGAGACAGGAGAGACTGGGCTGCTTCAAAGAGCAGAGCAACAGCCTGAGGCAGGACACAACTGCAGCAGAGCAAGGGAAGGGAGAATGTAGGATCTTGGAGGCTGTGCCCGCTCCAATGTGGAAAGCCAGCAACCAGGTTAACAAGGTACAAGTGGGTGGCAGAATTCCTTCTCTTGGGCACAACAGGTTCACCCAACTCAGGAAAAGCATGGACCTGACTGTGGGACTGGGCTGGATATCACCTAGCTGAGTGTGGTGGTCGCTGTGCTGAAAGGCTGGGAGAGGAGCAGTGCCCAAAGCCTCTACAAGGGCAAGGGGCTGACTGAATCACTGTACTGATAGCTATTGATGAGGATAGATTGATTGGATCTATTATCATTAGATGCTGTAGTGGTAGCTTAGCTATTGATGAGAATAGATTGGATCTGTAATCATTAGATGCATTCCATCACTGTAATTCGGATAACATGTTACTGCTTCTCTCACTGCCACCAGAGCATGAGGAGGAGGAGACAGACTTTCTGACTTTTATCAGAGAAATACCAACTGTGAACACTTTATTAGATTTGTTGTGAGAAATGCTTGGTTGTGTGGAGCATTTGGGCAACCCACAGTGGGAAACATCAGAGAATAACAGTGTGTGAGGAATGCTGAAAGGCAGATGGTCCAAACCCTGTCTGTGTATTGTGCAGCTTTATTGATATTACCTTAATTTTGCTAATCAGGGAGTTACAATTATATTAGATGGAAAATGCTTCTGTTTATATTTTCAGTAATATTAAACATACTAAAAAATAAGGTCTCTTTAATGTTGTGACATACTTACATTAATGTAAGCATGCCACAGTGGCAGTGTGTGAAATTGCAGGCCAAGCAGGTTTTAAGATACGAGATTCTGAGATTTATAGCTGAATTTTCCATGTCTCTCTGCAGAAGGTTGGTACTTTGCATAAACTCTTTGAAAATCTTGAGTTTAACACGATGTTAAAAACTGTAAAGGATGTGAAGTTCCAAGGGCCCTGAATTTCAGGGACAGCTTGTCTGTTCTTGCTTTGGCAGCTCAAGAGCTTGGCTTAGCCTGGCAGGCAAGGGATTTAGTGCTTGAAACTAGACAGTTGAGTTTCAGTGACACAGCAAAAACTAAACCAACAGGTCCCTAACACAGCAAATGCAAGAAACTATTAAGTGTGGGCAACAACAGTGATTGTTCTTTGTTTCCTTTTACTGCAGCTACTCCAACCTGCTGTACATGGCCACCCAGATTGCCTCTGGAATGAAGTATTTGGCATCTCTGAATTTTGTGCACAGAGACCTGGCAACTCGCAACTGCCTGGTGGGGAACAACTACACCATCAAGATTGCAGACTTTGGCATGAGCAGGAATCTCTACAGTGGGGATTACTACCGGATCCAGGGAAGAGCTGTACTGCCCATCCGTTGGATGGCCTGGGAAAGCATCCTCCTGGTAGGGACTGCACAAAACCATTCTCCCTTCCTCTGATTTCCACCCTTGAAACAGCAACACGTGTGTCTGAAGGTCCTTTATAGCATCAAAATGTGTGCTACAAATGATCCTGGGTGAGAAGTCCATTAGGTTCCTTTGGATGTAACTCATGCTGGGGAAAGAGTGTGCACTTGCAAATAGAGCACAAATCGTACTGTGAGTTGGAAGGGACCTTTAAAGGTCAGCTAGTCCAAATCCCTACATCTTCAATTAGATCAGATTGCTGAAAGCCCCATCCGATGTGACCTTGAATGTTGCCAGGGATGGGGCATCTGGCTTCTCTCTGGGCAACCTGTGCCAGTGTTTCACCATCTGCAAGCCCACACTGCTGGGTCACGTTCAGCTTTTCATCCACCAGCACCCACAAGTCCCTCTCAATCCCTTCATTCCCCCAGCCTGGATTGATACCAGGGGTTGCCCCAAGCCAGCTGTAGGACCTTGACCTTTCAACCTTGTTGCAGTTCACACAGGCCCATTTCTTGAGCTTACCCAGGTCCCTCTGGATGGCATCAGCCCTCATCTGGGGCCTTATTTCTGTTCTGTGCCTGGCATTCAGGATTCCTGCTGCAATTGTAAGGAAGTTGCCTTTCTGTGCTTGTTTCCCCAGCTGGGAAGTGAAAGGGGCATGGACAAAACTTCTTGAGTTTCAAGTGCCAAGTCAGGTTTTGAGGTTGGGGTTTTGTTTCCTGTTCAAGGGTCCTGCTGTCTTCCCCTCTGGAGAACATTCAACAGCCCAGACTCACCCAGCGTGGAGGCAGGTCCTTAATATTGAGCCCAGTATTTCTTTCTCACACTAGCTGGTGAGATCACCTGGTTCTGTTTTCTTACCACACACTCTGAGTACCCAGAACAACTGCAATTACCTGTTCTATAAAGGCTGATAGGCCCAAGCTTTTCTAAATTCACCCTATTTTTCTGGTTATAGCTGCATCTAAACCATGAGTCACTCATAGTCCCTGTGTGAGCATCTTCCAAACACTGACACACTGCTAGGGTTGCCAGATAAACCTGGGCAATCTGGGTCTTGGATGTTTCCTGCCCAAACAGCCCCTAAGTGGTTTCTGTTATTTTCTGAGCAATGTTTAGCTTCTTTTCACTTCTTCAGAAACACTGTTCCAAACACAGCCAGTTTGGGCACCTTTTTCCAAGGCAGAAAGCAGGGATCTGAGCAGACTGTCACTGACTTCTTATGTGCAGAGATTAAAATTATCTTGGCGTTTGTATAAGAGTCTGGAGTCTGCTTTGGCTCTGCTTTCATCCTGAGGGCTTTGCTTCCTGTTCAAAGCTTCCCTGGGCTGCCCTGCTGTGTTCTGGGTGGAGGAAGGCCACAGTCCATTCTCCTACTGCTGCACATGCTTTCTCAGGAGGCAGAGCTGTCTCTGGCTTTCTGAGACTTGCTTCCTGATTCAAGAGGTTTGCCCCAGTGACAACTGCACCTTCTCAGAGCTGTCCTGTGGGTCCCACAGACATGCTGCTGCTGTCCCACACAGCAGCCATTCATACCTCAGTGCCTTTGTGCACTGCTGGGAGCAGGTCACCTGCTCTGCTGTCTCTTCTTCAGAGCATCTTCCCAGGTATGAATTCTGCATCCTCGTGTCTAGCTGCAGAGGGTGTAGACTGGAATGGGTTCTGCTGAATGTGCTCTGTGAGCAACCTGGGCTGACAACATTCTTTCATTCACAGGGCAAGTTCACCACAGCCAGTGATGTCTGGGCCTTTGGGGTCACCCTCTGGGAGATGTTCATACTGTGTAAGGAGCAACCTTACAGCCTCCTCTCGGATGAGCAAGTCATCGAGAACACAGGAGAGTTCTTCCGGAGCCAGGGCAGGCAGGTAAGACAGCAAACATGACCTCTCCTTCCTTCACTTGACCTGGTCACATCCTGGTGGATCTCCCAGGGCCTTTCTGCTGGCCTTACATCATCTGCAGGACTCTGCTTCTATTACTCATCTTCTCAGTGTGTCCCACCTCTCTTCCCCTTTATCTTTTGCTCATTGCACTAGCTTTCCTATCCTGGAGTCCCGCTGGAAGAATCTCTTGGTCCTGTCCAGTGCTTCTGCCTTATTGTAAACCACTTCTGTCTCAGTCTGTTCTGTCCTCCATGGCTTTTCTGGGCTCTGCTACACAATCCTTGTGCTTTTTTCCTTTTGCATCTCTCTCCTGCTAGTGTTCTCTGTGAAAGACCAGGAAGCACGTACTGAGGTGGGGAAGGAAATGTTGTTAGTTCCCAGGGATTAGATACTCTTTGGAATATCTCCACATATGCCAAGAAGCCTTTGGCCATCTCTTCCTGAAGGGCTTGTCTGTATCATTCTGTCCTCTCTGACCAGCTCCCAGGCAGGACTGTGTGCTCCACTGCCTTCAATAGACACCAGTGATGATGCAGGACAGCCTCACGGTACTGAGCATCACAGCACCCAAAACTGTGGAGTGCAGGTTCAAAGCAGTTTGCTGGTCTCCCCAAATTCACCTTTAGCACCAGTCAAGTTAAAGGATTAAGGGGAATAAAATAATGGGAGGTTTTATTCTCTGTCTCCTGAATGCTAATGATTTAGTGAAGAGCCTAAAAGATGTGTATTGAAATGAGAGGAGAATAAACAGTTCTGCCAGGCTGTGCTTTAGATAAGCTCTAAAAGGTGTTTTTTCTCTCTGCTAACAAGCTGTCACGATGCTTAGAAAGCCTCATGGGTTGTCTACGGTGAGTGGAAGTATTTGGATTTTATTGTGGTAAATTTGGATTTGGTTTGTGTGTTGCTGTCACTTGGAAGACAAATCTCTCCAAAGCATTCGTGTTTCCTGGGGGACAAAGCACTGTTTTGTGACCAGCTCATCAAACGTGTTGGCAGAGTGTCTGCAGTGCCATTTGAGATGGCATCAAAGCTGCATTCAGACTCCACTGCCAGATTCATGCTTAATGGATTTCAAGCATTGCATGATGGCTGTGTCTTGTGAACCTGGAGTGAAACTGTCCTCTTGGTGTTCATTTAGTAAAGGTTCAGTTCCTATATGAAAACTCACTGAAACAGCTGCACCTTTCTTCCTTTCAGATCTATCTCTCCCAGACTCCTCTGTGCCCTAACCCCGTGTTTGACCTGATGTTGAAATGTTGGAGCAGGGATATAAAAGATCGTCCCACTTTTGACATGATTCACCACTTCCTGCTAGAACAAATGGAATCAAACATTTGACTCCAGGAAAAAGAGACAAACTGTTGAGAACAGAGTGACTTTGGTGCCTCTCTGCCTGTACCTCACAGAAGATGGTCAGGCCACCTTGCTCTCCTCCCTTGACTGAACCGTATTTAAGTTGAGACGTCCATGGCAGCTGCTCATTCTATTGGCCATGGTCTGACACACAAGACCAGAGGATCTCATTTGGTTGAAAAATCATCTCCTCTTCTGAATCATTTCCTGGGAATACTGTGAGAGGGGTTTTCTTGGATACCCACACACCTTTGGGCAACATAGATGAGTAAAACCTTGAGGGACTTGGAGCTCTCTCCTGGGTGGAACAGAAGCTGCCAGTCGGTGAGAGCACTGCCACTCACAAACAGTTGTATTTCTACAAGTAAAGACTTCAGTCTTCTAAAACTATTCCATTAAATCAAATGGAAGTCTTGTGCACATTAGCAAGTGTTTCTGTATGCTCTTGCTGCAGACAATATGTATAGTGAGAGACTAGAAACATTTAGAGCTAGGAAATGCTTTTATGGACTTGAGAACTGACGGAGCATTTAGCAACCCTTTGGAAGTAACACTGCCAGGGTGTACAGAGGATGCTGATCCCAGAGTCCAAGCTGATGTTCTTTTTTCCTGTGGTTGTTAAGCACTGCTTTTGTTCTATATGTGCGTTTTCCCCACACTGGATTTTGTTTGTTTTCTAGATAAATAACTTTGAAAATGAATGTTAAAGGTTGTAGGAAGATCATGGCGGTGGAAGATCTTCTTCTGACCTACAGATTAAGGCTAGGCTAGGGAGTTTGTATTGAAACGTAGCGGATACTGTACTACTGTCACTATGTAGATTCATTAGCCTAATGAACTTGTAGCCACAATGGACTGATGTGCAATTAATCCTGTATAAGTACCCATTAATATGAGATCTCTAAGTCAATGCTGTTACCTGTGCAGAGGGAACTCGGATCTGGTGAAACCGAATGGCTGAGCGCAGAACCTGCCGTGTCACTTGGCATAGCTCATGTGAGAGGAGGAGCAGAGTACGGGTGGTCCCTCAGCACACACGGGTGCACATGCCCTGACACGTATGTTGAGTGTTCGTGGTTCCTCTTCACGTCTGTGGCAGGGTTCGTGCTGTTGGCCAGGCAGATGCACTTGGGCCTAGGCTCCTTCATGCTGTGATCAAATCTGGCATCGGGAGGTGGGACTGACACATCCCCTTAGTTTGGGTTTATGTTCTGCTTTGGGTGCTCCCTGCACAACACGAGACCATTGAACTTGGGGTTGGTTTTCGTTTGTCCTGTCACAAACAGCTCATTCTCTGGAGGGTTTTAGAGGGCTCTGAAATCCATTTGGAGTGAGGGAGGGAATTCAGCTCTACAATAAATCCATTGAGGATTTACCCAGTGCCTGGGGAATACTCTGCTATTCCCTCTCTAATCCTTAAGCAAGATACTTAGGACCAAGCCAAGTATTTCATAAGCTGGGAGAAGGTGAAAGCTCAGCACTTGGTGCCTTTTAAACAGCATCCAGCATAGCATGTATTTCCAGTAAGCATAATAAGATAGGTTTTATCTTAGCCACAAGCTCAGTGTGAATGGCTGTGCTGAGAGCTCTGCGACAGGGCACTGCTGCCAGGGGGAATGTCCAAACCCTTAGAATCTGAGGATAAATGTTATGTTGACAGGAATAACCTGCTGCTGCATTGGCAGGTGCCAGGCTGGAGCGTGGCTGTGGCTGCTCCCTGGGCAGGGCAAACTCCATCCTGAAGATTCTCAGTTGTGGCTCACTTGGTAGGACCCAGGTTGTCCCATTGCAGACCCAGTGTGGGGTTCCCCAGCACCTCCACATGAGCTGGTCCTCTGAGCAAAGGGTCCAAGTCAGCCCATCTCCAAGGTGGATCTCACCCCCATCTAGGTATTTTCTCCTCTTTGGCTGCAGGGGCTGTGAGGAGCTGCTGTTACCTGTGCAGTGTCTGCTTGGAGCTGGGCAATGGGAGTCAAAGCCAGTGTGGTCCCTGCTGCAGCCTGTGGGGCACTGGGTGGGTGCTGGCAAACCACACATTGACTGTGTATTTGGAGTGTTTGTGTCCAATGCACCCAGCAACACCCAGCCGTGTGTGTGATCTCCTGTACTTTGGAGTTCAGAGGTGCCCGAGCACTGTAAGGTCACCTGGATGGGCTCTGTGCTTGTTCCATCAGGATGTGCTGTTCCTCTCTTGACACGTGGACATACAAAGTTTCTCTCATATCAATAAATTCTGATGATAACCTTGACAAGAGTGATTTCTGCTTTGTTCTTTCACCCAGGTGCCTGCACTGAGCACAGACACCTTGCTCTGATTGTTCAGTAGCTCTTTGGTAAGTGTGGAACCCCAGGTTTGAAGGAGCAGCCATTGGTCATTTAAAGGAGTGAGCTTTGAAGGGAGTTTCTGGAAGTGCTGGGATGATGCTGACCTGAACCCCCTTGGGCCAGTGGGACTTGGACCAGCCTGGGATCGCTGTTTGGTGTCATTAATACAGTGCTACATTTCAGTAAGCAGTTCCTTCGTGTTAAAATTAGAAGACCTGGGCTGGGAGGAGCCTCTGTAGGTCTCTTATTGAACTGCCCACCAAAAGCTGAGCTAACCACAAAGCTCCATTGGGCTGCTCTTGGCCTTGCCCATCTGGGTTTTGAAGATCTCTGAGGATGGAGATGCCACTCCTGCCCCAGGAGACTCCTCCTTGTGTCCACTGGGCCTTCCCTCGGTGCATCTTGTACCTGTCATCTCCTCTCTGTCTTTCACTGCACACCTCTGAGAAGAGCCATCGCCCCCTCACAGGCCATCCACTGCAGACCTGAAGCTGCTGGAGAGGGCTGTCCCTTGGTATTGCTCAGGAGCTGGGCAAACTCAGTACATTTATAAAGGCTGGAAACTCCAGATCCCTCATTAGGCACCAAGGGCAAGAGTCAAAGCAGCAATTCTAGCTCCTCAGATAAGCTTTTGGGTGGAGGAGCGTGGACCTGAACAGATGAGAACTCTCTGGTTTCTGGTTAGTGCTTTGAAACCTTAAAATGGTTCTGCCAGCGCTGTGGTTGAGCTCCTCAGGCCCATAGAGAGACCTTGGCAGTGAAGCAGCCTCACTGCTGGTACTGGAGCTGGTGAAATGACGCTGGTGCTTAGGGCGCTGTGGCTGTGATGTGCTGGCCATGGTGGCTGCTCAGTGCCGGAGACCCCATGTTTCTGTGCCTGCCTTCAGCTGGAGGGCGTGAACCCCACCACACACAGAGCAAAGTCACCTGTATGGTGTTGGGAATGGGAGCAACCCTTGTGTGTGTGAAGCAAAGGGCTGCATCCTCACACAGCCAGACCAGGAGGCACCGAGGGAGAGGGGGGCTGAGCCTTCCCCTACAGCGTGGGGAGTCCCTGAGCCTCTGCTGCACCAGTGACTGGGGCTCTCCAGAGCTGTGCTGGGGCTGCTGGTGGGGAACATCTGGCACAGCTGTCCCAGGGCTACGAGCCTTGGGGGGACCTGACAAGCGCTGCGGCATCCCCCTGCTCATCCAGGGCTTCCTGATGGGAGCAAACAGACGTGTCCAGGCAAACCTGAGGAGCTGGGAGCGTTGCCAGGCCCGACACAACACAGCTCCTGGTGCATCACAGAGGTTTCCTGGGTGACTGCATCGTGCTGCATCTCCTTCCTCCCACCAGCCAGAGCTGTTGCATTGCCATGGCAGCCTCGAAGGAAAATAGCATCTTCCTTTCCCATCCCTACCGTATCTCTGGGTAAGTTCATCCAAAATGCCTGTTCAAGGCAAACAGCTCCCCTTGGGATCAGTAGTTCTGAGCCGTGGTAAGTTGCTTGTTTGGTTTTGTTTAAAAGACACTATTAAAACGTCATGCTCCAAAGGAGACAGGGCTCCAGCATGAGGAGCACCACTTCATAAAAGGGTACAGTGAAAGACATTGCTGTAGTGCATCGAGGGTAAGGCCAAAATTGTTCTTTCCCCCCTACCCCCTTTCTTAACTTGTTCTAAGCAGCAAATGGCACCAGAGCAGCTGTGCAGGGGCTGGCTTCCAAACTGCCATAACTCCTGCATCAAGGATGTTTGAAGGCCTCCTTTGAACAGACACTTGCAGAGGCATCGTGCACTCTTGTCAAGCTGGTCAGAGCACAGCCCTGCTGCTGGATGGAGCCCTTTGAAGAGTCAGGGGCTGTGGATGCTGTGGGCTGGTTCATACGTAGTTAGGGGGTTTTCCAAAGCTTTCTGTGATGTTCTCCTCCAAAGGCTTGGAACGAAGCAGCCAGACTGTGACGGTAAGAGGCGATGAGTTGGTGGTTAAGAGGCAAGACACGAATGGCAGAAGTCAGCGCATTGGCTTTGTGGGGACAGGGAAACGGTGCGTGCAGTCTCCTGGTGCCTGTGCTGGGAGATGTGTTCATGGCACATGGGTGGCCACTGCGGTGGCTGAGGGCTCATAGCCCATGGGACGGCAGAGCCAGATGTTCCCCATAGGCAGCCCCAGCGCACGAGTGTCTGTTGGTGCCAAACCACTGGGGATAGCCCAGCCTGAGGCTGGCTCCAGAGGGGTCAGGACGATGTCTGGGGCAGAGGGGCTGCGACAGATCAGGTTTGTCCCTCACGGCTGCAGATGCAGCACAGGCAGACCCCGAGCTGCAGAGAGGGTGCAGCCTGTTCCCTTCCTTAGCAATGCTCCTGATGCTCAGATGGGTCCTTCCCATCACAGCAGCGTGCAGGATTCTTCCATGGCTGATCTCTGCATGTCCCAGGCTTACACAAGCTCTGGGGCTGGGTGCGTTGAGCACGGTTTGTGCTGCGTGGTTGTGATGTGTGACTGCCTGTGTGCTGCCACCCTGGCAGAGCCGCGCTGGCCGCGGCTGGGGAGGGATGAGGAGCAGCAAGGAAGGGAGCTGGGGCTGGGTTTGCACCTCCAAAAGCCTCAGACCTTCCCCTGCTCACCCCTGCCCGCAGACAGACCCCAGAAGCAGCTTCAGTCCCTGATGCAGACACAGGAGCTGGGGCTGAAGCGAGGAGGAGGAAGAGGAACCCAATTCTGCTCCTGCATTTTGCAGGGCTGTGCGGGCTTGTGGTGTCCCCCGCCGTGGGTGCTGCTTTGCATCTGCTTTGGGTGCTGAGGAGCTGCCTGAAGGGCACCACCAGAGCCAGCGGAGCCTGCACCCCGCTGGGTGCTGGCAGGAGGATGCTGCTGCTGCATCGCAGCATCTCACTGCTTGTCCCATGGGCCGTGCCCATGAACCCGCAAGCACAAGGACATCAGCATTGGCTGCTGCCGCTTGTGTTGGGCAATGGTCACAGATGGGGCTTTGGAAATGCCAGAGCAGCGCTGAGGAGCGTCGGAAGCCAAAGCCAAGGAGTGGGCTGGTTTGGGAAGGATGCGGGGCACAGGAAGGGGTAAATGCAAAGACTGCTCCGTGGAGCTGGGCAGGGTGCGGAGCCCAGCGAGGACGGGCCCAGGGCCAAGGCTCTTCCCGGTGCCCAGGAGCAGGTTTCGGTGCTGCTCTTTGGAAGTGGCGATGGCAGAGACAGGGCAGAGCAAGGGGCGAGCGGGAGGCCCTGGGGAGGCCAATGAGGGGTGGGAGCAGCGACTGCAGGGACAGGGGAACCCTCTGGGTCCTTCAGACAAACACAAGGCAGGAGGAGGCCAAACAGCCCCGCTGGGACCTGTCCCTTCCCCAGCACCGGGGCTCTGAGCGCAGCCCTTGTCATTCCCTCCATGGCGCATCCCTTCCCCACAGCCCAGCCTGACTCAGCTGAGCTCCTCTTGTGCCCTCACGTTCAATTGCCATGAGTTGAATCCTCTCGCAGCTCTCCGGCCGCCCTGTCATTACCTGGGCTGAGCCATTTGTGCTCTTGCTCAGCTTTATCGTCCCGGTGTAGCTTTCCCATGTTGCAAGATCCATTGAAAATCAATGGGGATGAGCCACCAAGGTGCTGCTGAAATCCTGCGTGCCAAGCGGGACCGCGTGCCAAGGGGAAATGCATGGCTCTGCTTGCTCTTGGGGAAAGCATTTGGAAGGGAAAGTACTTACTCATCATCTCATGATCCTCGTGCATCATCCAGCTTTATTCCTGGGTGTAGGCAGTGGGCTCATTGAGTGTTTCTGTCTGTACGTTGCAACCGGCAGCTCTGCCTTGCTTCTTCAGAGGTGGAATAGCATCACTGCGAGGAGATGCGGTACCGGGAACCGCTGAAGCTCCTGACCTGTGCTGATGGGCTCCAGCACCCTGAGCCACCCAAGTGCCAGGCACATCCTGCAGGAGTTTGGTTGGAGTTTCAGTATTGAACCAGGGACACTGGGAATGCCCAGTAACAGAGAGAGGGGGAGGAGCATCTGAACCAGAGCCGCATTTAACTGGGAATGGGATTTTAACTGGGGCTCTCCCAGTGACCGCAGCCCACGGCAAGGCCAGGTTGGACACAGGGGCTTGGAGCAAGCTGCTCCAGTGGAAGGGGTCCCTGCCTGTGGCAGGGGTTGGAACTGGATGAGCTCTAAGATCCCTTCAACCCAAACCAGGCTGGGATTCTATGATGTTTTCCCCTCCACAGGCGCTGCTTTGGCCATTCTCTCCATTCCCCCATGAACCGAAGCACTGAGCCTGTGCCTACAGTCCCTCTAAATCCATCAGCCAGTTTGCATGCTGATGTGTGCAAACACACGTGTGCAAACGCACACAGACACGTGCAAACGCACGCTTGCTTTCATGCATAACCACACACGCCTGCTCCGTGCTCCCCCCGTGCTGCTCCAGTCGCAGGCGCATCCCTGTACAGCCACCTCCCTGGGCTCACGCGCTCCAACCCTTGTGTGCTCCCGGCTGCCGCCTTCCCGGTGTACCAAAGCTCTAAGCAGAAACCCAACCAGTGGGCACCTCCCAGCACCACCCCAGTGACCGCTCTTTGGTTCCCCCTCAGCTACGAGGGCTCCATCCCTCCGTACAGCCTCCAGCCCGGAGAGACCTTTGGCAGGGCCACGCACCGGCTGCTGAGCGACCCCACCGCTGCCCGCAGCCCCCGCGCTCTGCTGGCGCCGCTGGAGGAGCAGGAGCTCATTGAGGACTTCAGGGGGGCCAAGCACGGAGTCCAGGGCCACCTCCCCGGGCACCCAGGTGAGCACAGCCCGGGCCCTTCACTGCATGGGCTCTGCTCCAGTGAGCGCTGGTCCTTGGCAGGCTCCTGGTGTGACACCGGGTGTTATCCATGGAGCAGTCACAGCTCGGGTGCAGCAGCATCAGTGCGAAGTGGAGCTGAGTGGGGGGCTCCTCACATTGGCATTTGGTGGAGTAGGGAGGGGAAATTGAAGTTCCTGGGTTGCCTCCTGTTAGAGGAAGGTAGATGATGGTTTGCTGTATGATGAAATCCTTCCGTGTTCCTGTCGTGGTTTAACCCCAGCCAGCAACCTAACCCCAACAGCCACTTGCTCACTCACCCCACTGCTACAGGATAGGTGAGAATCAGGATAAAAGTGAGGAAATCCATGGATTGAG
Organism: Psittacula echo; assembly: GCF_963264785.1. Taxonomy (NCBI): domain Eukaryota; kingdom Metazoa; phylum Chordata; class Aves; order Psittaciformes; family Psittacidae; genus Psittacula; species Psittacula echo. The sequence continues at coordinate 9,949,633 of NC_137752.1, read as the reverse complement.
ATAACAATTTCTATTTTTAATAATTGTTTAATAATTGGAATAGGAAAATAGTAATGAATTGTAATGAAAAGGAAAATACCAAAAAGATAGAAACAAACCCCAGGCAAGACAAGCGATGCCAATGGAAACCGTTGCTCACCATCACTGCATGATGCCCAGCCAGCCCCCAAGCAGCAGCCCCCCTCCAATGCCCCCCCAGTTCCATTGCTGAGCACAGTGCTACATGGTCTGGGATACCCCTTGGGTCAGTCGGGGTCACTGCCTGGCTGCCTTCCCCCAATTCCTTGTGCCCCCCCCAAGCAGTGCTTGCAGGAGGAGCAGAAAAGGTCCTGGCTCTGTGTGAGCCCTGCTCAGCAGTGACTGGAGCATCCCTGTGTGAGCCCTGCTCAGCAGTGACTGGAGCATCCCTGTGTGAGCCCTGCTCAGCAGTGACTGCAGCATCCCTGTGTGAGCCCTGCTCAGCAGTGACTGCAGCATCCCTGTGTGAGCCCTGCTCAGCAGTGACTGCAGCATCCCTGTGTGAGCAGCACTGCAGCACAAACCCCAGCCGTGAGGACAATGAACATCCCCAGTTGGTCCAGCACAATCCCAAGGGCTCAGATCCATCCTCTGGGAACACTCAGCTCTGCTGCTTCCAGCCCTTTCCCTGCTGACCCTTCTGGTGCAGGGCTTGTTCTCCTCAGAGCTCTTAGTCACAGCCTGTGATTCGGTTTGCATCCTAATGCTTCTACCTCAGATCAGTGGATGGGCTTGTGTGCCCTTTCCCACTTTCCCCCTCCCTCTTTCCCTGCTCACAGGCCCCCTCTCCTCCATCAAACACTGAGATATCCTCCTCTAGATTCCCAACACTGGGAATTTGCAGGAATTTCCTGCCAAGTCCCAGCTCTTTCGGCCAAAGTGCCTGGTCCCAGTGGAGCAGACCCAAAATAGGCTGCGGCAGCAGCAGCTGCTATCCCATGATCCATCCCTTGGAGACGCATGTGCCGGGTACCACACCATGCGGACCCCCTGTTTGGTGGGAGCGAGTCCTCTCCAGGCTGAGGGTAACATTCCCAGCAGGACCTGGGTCTCCGTTTCCCCGGCGATGGCCACACCAAAGCGGCGCTTTCCCATTTCCTGCTGGGAATTTGTGCCATGCAGCTTGGAATCTTCCAGCCTTTCTGTCCATCCCAGCCCCGTTTCCCGGGAGCCGGGTCTCCACCACAGATGGTGTTTATGGGCTTCATACCTGGGCATTTCTATTTGCACGTCCTTGGATTAAGCTGCAGTTTGGATGGACCCAACCAACCAGCAGCCCGCTTGCTCTCCCTCATTCCCCTGTCCTCATTCCATGCTCTCCTCACCAACCCTTAGCTCATCCTCCAGCGCTGGAGCTGGGAAGCGCTGGGTGCCGCTGGTGACTTCATCCCCAGCTCCCGCTGTCAGTGAGGGATTCCTTAAACCCTTCCCTGCAGCCTCGCCTGGGGGCCTCCGGGGTATTTCCCATGATGGGATCGGAGAGCTCAGGGCAGTGCTGGGTCCGTGGGTCTGTGTCTGGGGTGCGCTGACACAGCCGCAGGGACAAAAGGGACACGCTGGGGTTTATTTTGCCCTGTATAGCTCAGCTGATGGTATCTTAGAGCTTGGGCATCATTTAGACTAAATTCTAAGCTATTGAGCTGCTCTTTGTGCGTTTTCCTGCGCAGGATGGTTACCTGGATGGGCCGATGGCACCCACAGGACGCATTCACAGCCTGTGGGATATTGCTGAGCTCCAGGCTCCTTTCCTTCACTGCAAGGGGCTGAGGTCCAGGGTGATGGGAATCCCTCATTCAGCCGCTCCTTCCCCTTACCTCGGTGTCATTCCACAGGGTACTTTGCCTATGAGAGAGCTGGGGCTACAACGACGTTCCCTGAGCCACTCCTTCAGGCCCGGCTGCCCCGGCTGAAGCCGTTGCTGGCAGAGGAAGAGCTGATCATGGCGCAGATGGACCGTGAGCCCCGGGACCACCCCGGCGAGTCCGTCCTGAGGACACAAGTGGTTCGGGAGTACCCCCGCAGTGTTCCACGCTATCCTGTGTCCCAAGGGCGAGAGTGGCTGGCAAGCAGGTGCGGACCCGGCCAGAGCGGCGGTGCCTGGGCAGGAAGCGCACCAGTAAGTGTTCTGGGGTGGAACAGACACGGGGTGAAGGTCGATGAGAAACTGAACATGAGCCGGCTGCAGTGTGCGCTCGCAGCCCAGAAAGCAACCGTATCCTGGGCTGCATCAAGAGGAGCGTGACCAGCAGGTCAAAGGAGGTGATCCTGCCCCTCTACTCTGCTCTCGTGAGACCTCACTTGGAGCATTGTGTGCAGTTCTGGTGTCCTCAACATCAAAAGGACATGGAACTGTTGGAACAAGTCCAGAGGAGGCCACGAGGATGATCAGGGGCTGGAGCACCTCTCGTATGGAGCCAGGCTGAGAAAGTTGGGGCTGTTCAGCCTGGAGAAGAGAAGGCTGCGTGGAGACCTCAGAGCAGCTTCCAGTGTCTGAAGGGGGCTACAAGGATGCTGGGGAGGGGCTCTTCATCAGGGACTGCAGTGACAGGACAAGGGGTAATGGGTTCAAACTGAAACAGGGGAAGTTTAGATTGGATCTAAGGAAGAAATTCTTTACTGTGAGGGTGGTGAGGCACTGGAATGGGTTGCCCAGGGAGGCTGTGAATGCTCCATCCCTGGCAGTGTTCAAGGCCAGGTTGGACAGAGCCTTGGGTGCCATGGTTTAGTGTGAGGTTGTCCCTGCCCATTGCAGGGGGGTTGGAACTGGATGATCTTAAGGTCCTTTCCAACCCCAACCATTCTGTGATTCTATGAAGAACTGCAGCTGCCATTCACAGGTTCTGTTGCTGATTTAAGCAATGGAGCCGCAGGAAGAAGCCGCTTTTACAGCGTTGGTTTTATTTCTGCTCTTGCCCTGGACCGGTAACGCAGGGGCAGGTGACATTGCCACCGCTGACCCACGAGCCTGTGAGAACCAACGGGGCCGAGGAGGAGGAGATCTGGTTGCCAAAAACGGATCTGCCAAACGTGATCCTGCAGAAAGTCATCACAGGTAAAAGGGAGGGAGGCCGCGGGCAGCAGGAGTCCCCCTCGGAAAGAGCCGCGTCACCGTCCTTCCCCATGGGAAACCTCAGGGATCCTGGCTGGTCATTCCGGTTCAGTTAACGCTTTGGGATGGAAAATGCCACTGCTGCTCTCCATGCAAGGGTGTTCCTCTGGGATGCTATCAGCCCTTGTGCTCTCCATAGGCAGGAGAGCTCATCATGGACGGGATGCAGGAGCCACCCCAGCTCCCCACAGCCCTGGGACCAGGCTAGGAAATGCTCCAGAAATGCCAAGCTGGGCCATGGGCTCTGCACCATCTCCTGCTGCCACTGAGGTGGTTCTTTCTCTCTCAGAAACAAGAGCCCTTCCTCAATCATGAAGCCAACAAGCAGTGGTGCATCGCACCACCAGGACTGTATAAAGCTGGTGGACAAGGACGTCTGTTCTGTAGCTTCTCCACGTGCTCTGGAAGAGCCTGAACATTGTGGAGGGTGATGCACGAGGGGGGAATCTTCAGTCTGCAGTGGACCACAGCAAAGAGGGGCTCTGTATCAGAGTATTGCAGTCAAAACGAAAGAGCGTCGATGCTTCAGGAAGCAGAAGACACTTTTCTCTGTCTTCAAAGCATTCCTTTGGGAAGAGGGAGTTCTGCCTGTGTTTTAGATGTACTTCACTATGTTTTATGTAGATTTAGACTTTATATGGTTTCTGTCTCATATGGGCAGGGCAAGTGAGGAAGAAAGTTTGGACGCCTTGTTGTTAGCTCCTGAATGTGCATTAAACTGGGTGAGAACATGACAGAGCTGTTGGTGCACAGGAAAGGCCATAAGAAAATGAAATGTTTCTTCCATAGCTCATGGAGATCAACCCAGATCAGCTCAGTCCATTGAGCTTTCCTTGGGCATTGTAAAAACGACTCTTTCAGAACAGATACTTCACGTGTAGGAGTTGATTTTACACTTTAAATGGGTGCATTTTTCCTTCCTGTGTTCTGCTGAGGTTTCATATTTATCCCAGCCTCTTCCACTTCCAGGCTGGCTGATCTCTATAGGATATGCATGTTCTCAAGCAGACAATGTTGTCTCTTGTCTTCACCCACAGGGTACACTGGATTCATCCCCCGTCTCTCCTGGTTTCATGGTGTGAACTACATCCGGAGTGTGAAGGAAGCAATGAAGGAATTTGACCAACACCAGGTACATTCCAGGCACAAATCTTATTTCAGCCGTGTAATTGAGTCAGCTGCAGCACCAGAAGCGGTTTCACTTGCAGCAGTAGGGTTAGGACTGGGGTTATAAGTTACAAGCAGAGTAAAATGCTATTAGGTAACATGGTGAGAAAATCATGAGCAATTAAAGTCTGTAACTTGTTTCCTTGGGACATTGAGGGAGAAGAAATGAGTTCATAAAAGGATTAAGCAAATCTAGAGAGGGCTGGGTCAAGGGTGGCTGTTAAAAATGTGGCTCCGAGTGCAGAAACACAGGATGCAACTCTCTGTGCTTCCCTTGTGCCATCCATCTTCTCTACTGGGCTGGCAGTGCTGGCTGGCTTCCTGGCCCTCTTGGGTGGTTATTACTCTCTTTGAACTGGTTGTAAAGCTTTTTCCTTTCCTAACATGATTTGTCTTAAAGGGGTTTAGATCTCCTTTCGGAAAGGATGTAGAAATATCCCTTCTGAAACACCGTTTGTTCCCTTGCTGTCACATCTCCCATATAGTTCCCTCCTACATGGGAAAATGAGACCCCTCCCCCAGTAGTTAACAGTTTGCATTCCAGGTGATGCATTTCCTCCTGCTATCAGGATGCAATGAGATGCAGCAGCATCCCTGCTCCAGCACTGGTGAGGGCTGGCCAGCTCAGTGACACAGGCCGCAACATTCCCAACCCTTTCTGGTCACTGGGATTGGCTGCAGTGCCTTCATCCCAGAGTGTACGGGTCTGATGTAGGCAAAAATTCCAAGATTGAGGATCCCCAGCTCAGAGAAACTCAGCTGGGAAGAAATGACTCAGCAGGGAGAGCAGCAGGTCTGGCTGCTCATGGCAGCCTCTTGCTTCTCAGGCTGAAATGTATTTTCCTGTGCTGGCTTCCTTACTGCTTCTGCCATTAATAGGAATTGAGATGAAGCAGCAAGGAAAAAAAACCCCAAACCATAGCATTATCAAAACTAAATGTGCTGTTTGCAAAGCCTTTCTGCCCCTGATTCCTTAAGTAACATTCTGCATGTAGTAAATCAGCGAGGGAGGTGTTTCTGTTGCAGGATTCAGCAGAATCCAGGCTTGCAGAGCTCAGCTGCGGCACATCAGGCACTGAAGGAATACGAGTACAGTTAAAAAAACCTAAATCACACCACATTTCTATCTAAGATGGCTTCAAGCCATTACTCTGCTGCCCTAAATCTCTGTTGCCCTAGGTTACATACTGGGATGTGCTATGGATCACTGCTTACTGCCTGCATCAGGCAAAATAGTGCAGTCCTCACGCTTCAGTGCAGCCCTTGAGGGATGCAGCAGCCGCTCCATCACCACCACAGGATGGGTCAGTGGCGCCATGGGCTGCTCAGCTCTATCAGTCCCATCCCTTCTCCACCAGGGAAGGCAGCGCAGCTTTAGTGACATCTGAATACCAAGAGCAGCAACGTCGACCCTCCAGCCCCTCATCTGGGGCTGACCCTGGGGAGTCAGACAGCTCCAGGGGGTGATTTACACTCTCCCTGCAGTTAACGCTCCCTAAGCCTTCCTGTTCCTCCCAGCCAGGGAGCTGCTGGCTGATCACCACCAGTGGGACCCATGCAGAAACAAAACCAATTGAAGGGGTCAAACCAACCCCCAGATGTGCAGAGTCACAGCACAGGAGCAGATGAGGCTTGTATCCATGGCCAGCAGACACTGCCGGCTCCCAGCACATCAGACATAGGGGCACAAGGTGTTTGGGACTTGCAGGTGATGCCCAGAGGTGATGAGGTGAATGCAGTGTAGCTCCTAATTAGAAGAAAACTGAACTGGAAAGGGAATTGCTTTACATGGCTTCAATATTGAATGCAGAGTCAAAGCACATGACTTGGTAAAAACAGTGTGTTTTAAAATTAACTGTACCCTGGTGTTGGTTTTCTCCTCCCCCAGTTTACACTGAGAAACCCATGTTACAGCTTTGGCAAGAGATATCCCCAGAATTACTGGCCTACCAATAGAATTTACACCAGTGCTGGACTGATACCTTCCTACATGGGCTTTGTACCAGGTAATGTTATCAGCTGCGTGAAAGGAAAGTCACTGATGCTAATTGCTGTCATTAAGTAGCGCTGTTATTAGCTGTAGTGCTGGAGAAGTGAACGATTACTCAACTGTTCCACATGGGTAATAAGTTACTTCCTGGTCGGTGCTGAGGTGCTGGAGTAGTGCCATTCCCTTCCTGCAGGACAGCCCGTCAGTCTGGCTGCCAGCCTGGGCTTGTGCAGAATGTTCCTCTGGTTTCCAGCCATGAACCCCCTGCTAAAGCAGTGGAGGCTCAGTAACACCCCGCTCGTCACCTGAGTGCGTTACAGTGTCTTTGTCAGGAAAGTGATTCATAGAATAGAGCCTGGTTTGGGTTGAAGAGACCTTAAAGCTCATTCAGTTCCAATCCCTGCCACAGGCAGGGACCCCTTCCACTGGAGCAGCTTGCTCCAAGCCCCTGTGTCCAACCTGGCCTTGAACACTGCCAGGGATGGGGCAGCCACAGCTTCTCTGGGCACCCTGGGCCAGCGCCTCAGCACCCTCACAGGGAAGAGCTTCTGCCTAAGAGCTCATCTCAGTCTCCCCTCTGGCAGGTTAAAGCCATTCCCCTTGTCCTGTCCCTACAGGCCCTTGTCCCAAGCCCCTCTCCAGCTTTCCTGCAGCCCCTTTAGGCACTGGAGCTGCTCTCAGGTCTCCCCTTCAGGAGCCTTCTCTTCTCCAGGCTGACCCAGCCCAGCTCTCTCAGCCTGGCTCCAGAGCAGAGCTGCTCCAGCCCTCGCAGCATCTCCATGGCCTCCTCTGGACTCTCTCCAGCAGCTCCATGTCCTTAAAGTCTGATAAAAAGCAAGATGCAAATTATACAAATGGGATGAGAATGCACAAAATAATAGCAGTGAAATGGTATTAGCCATAGAGACAGGCAGTGGCTACCCTGCATTGTCTGCCTGATCCTCAGTTAGTGGTGTTGCCTTAAACAGAGAGGGCTGAAGTGATTTTTGTGTGTGTGAAGGGGAAGCTCTGCCCATGCACCTGAAAGCATTAAGGTATCAAGCTAAAATGTCAACAAATCAGCAACTGTCTTCTTGTCTCTGCCCAGAGCTCAGTAATGTGGGCTGGGAAATCAGGGAAGACAAGTGAGAAAGAACCAACCTCATAGCTTGTACTCAATGCAGTGCAGAGGAGGAAAATGGTAGGAGCACAAAATGTGGTAGAAATGAAAGCAAAGAGTGGGGAAGCACACATCCTGTGCGTGGCAGCTCTGGGGTGTCAGCATAGCCCAGACTGTTCCAGGGGCTGTTTCCTCTGCATAGGCCTGCTTGGGAAGGGCTCTGGTCACACACACAAAGCTGGCCCCTGCAAGGGTAAATCCCAAAGGAAAAACCCACCCTAATGTCTTTACTTCATGCTTTAACCATCTGTTGCCACCCTTACACCTACAGCAGCTCCCTCCCAGGTAGGTTTGAAGCCGGCCACCCATTCCTGCAGACAGGCTGTTTCCAGTCAGTGCCATTTGGACTCTGAGCAGCTCAAACACTGGAACGAGAAATTGTTTTCAAGGCACAAAAACTGCACAAAGTAATTCAGAATTTAAGAGCAGTGAGCAGGGTTTCTTCAGCAGGAAAGCAGCCTGCTCCCCTGCCCAGCTCTCCAGCGGTGCGTCGGTCACTTTAGCTGACACCATGGCTACCATAGTAGGAATGTGGGGTTAATACAGGGGTGCCATGACACACCACCCTGATGTGCTAGCGGGTGTTCAGCCCACCTCAGCAGCAGAGTCTGCAGTAACAGGGAGGTTTAAACCCTCCACATATGATTTGAAAACACAGCTGTGCACACATGAGCTTAGTTCCTCCTCAGCAGTGTGGTGTGGCAGTGCCATCCACAGTGCTGCTGGCACAGGTCACGGCTACCTGCCCGCTTTGCACTGCTGAGCCCACCAGCCTGGCTCATCTTCTGCTGGAACCGTGCCTGCCTTGGGAAGGTGTTGTCAGGCAGACAGAATCTGTACATACTAGTCAGAACTGCTCAGCTCCTGCTGAGCCTGTAACAAGAGTCCACACACAGGTACCTAAATTTAGATGCAGCTTGGAGCTGAATTCCATCCTCTCAGGAGGCATTATCCCCACCACCAGCACACTCAGATTGTAAAGGAACACCAGTTTACCACATCCAGTGACCCCCACGGCAGGCTGGGAGGCAGGAGAAGCCCCGCTGCCTCAGGCAGGGCTCACCCCAAGTCCTTTGCTTCTCTTTTCCAGAGCTCCGGAACATCTACGCGCTGACTTACGGAAACAGCACCCGAAAAGCTTACCAAAAGGAACAAGAGAGACGAGCTCGTGCACTGTGAAAAATGCTTTAATGGTGCCTGTACAGCAGTTGAAGTGACTTTTGAGACATAAAGAGAAACACAACACAGAGAGAGAAGGTTCAATGAGAGAGTTCATACAGCTTTAAACAAATTTACAGGTGTTCATCTGCATAGCTGTTACTCAGCCTCTTCCTCAGCCTCCTCCTCAAACTCCCCCTCCTCCTCAGCTGTAGCATCCTGGTACTGCTGATACTCAGACACCAAGTCATTCATGTTGCTCTCAGCCTCTGTGAATTCCATCTCGTCCATGCCCTCGCCCGTGTACCAGTGCAAAAACGCCTTTCGGCGGAACATGGCCGTGAACTGTTCAGAAATGCGTTTGAACAGCTCCTGGATAGCTGTGCTGTTCCCAATGAAGGTGGCAGACATTTTCAGGCCACGAGGTGGAATGTCACAGACTGCTGTTTTAACGTTATTAGGGATCCATTCCACAAAATAGCTGCTATTTTTGTTCTGAACATTTAGCATTTGCTCATCCACCTCTTTCATGGACATACGGCCTCTAAACACAGCAGCCACGGTCAGGTAGCGGCCGTGCCGCGGGTCACAAGCAGCCATCATGTTCTTTGCATCGAACATCTGCTGTGTTAGCTCTGGCACAGTCAGAGCCCGGTACTGTTGGCTCCCACGGCTGGTGAGAGGGGCAAAGCCAGGCATGAAGAAGTGCAAACGGGGGAAGGGAACCATGTTGACTGCCAGCTTCCGCAGGTCAGCATTGAGCTGGCCTGGGAACCGTAGGCAGGTGGTAACACCGCTCATGGTGGCTGACACTAAATGGTTCAGATCACCATAGGTTGGAGTGGTTAGCTTCAGTGTTCTGAAGCATATGTCATAGAGAGCTTCATTATCAATACAGTATGTTTCATCTGTGTTCTCCACAAGCTGGTGAACCGAGAGTGTGGCATTGTAGGGCTCTACTACAGTATCTGACACTTTAGGGGATGGAACGACACTGAAAGTATTCATAATTCGGTCTGGGTACTCTTCACGGATTTTGCTGATGAGAAGGGTACCCATACCTGAGCCCGTACCACCACCGAGGGAGTGAGTAAGCTGAAAGCCCTGGAGACAATCACAGCTTTCTGCCTCCTTCCTTACAACATCTAATACAGAATCAACTAATTCAGCACCTTCCGTATAATGGCCCTTTGCCCAGTTGTTTCCTGCGCCGCTCTGACCTGGAAGAGAGCCATTTTCGTATTAGATTACGGTCACTGCTTCCTGCTTATTGCTTGCAAGCAAGGGCGCATCAGGCTACATAGAACCCCACCCCTAGCAGAGCTTCCTTTTAGCCAGCACTGAGCTGTGGTTTCACGCAAGCACCTCCGAAATGCTCGGCGGATACACAGCAAACATTCATTACTAATGACACAGCAGCCGTTTGATTGCTCCTGTTAATGTGGAGGAGGTAACGAGACTCGGAAGAGCAACGACCCCTTGCGCCTCCTCGGACCTGCTCCCCCGCAGCTGCCATCCCGCATCGCCCGCAGCTCGCCGGTATTTCACACCCGTCACGCAGCGCCAGGATTAACCCCCTCCCTGGGGCCGCGCTCGCCTCAGGAGCATGTGCAGCGGCAAAGCCCGCAGTGCAGCGTCCCTGCCCTGCCCACCCCACCCCGAGCCGGTTACACGACAGGTCCCTCCCCCGCTCCCGGCGCACTCACCGAACACGAAGTTGTCTGGCCTGAATATCTGGCCGAAGGGCCCGGAGCGCACGGAGTCCATGGTGCCGGGCTCCAGGTCCACCAGCACAGCGCGGGGCACGTACTTGCCACCTGCAAAACGAGGAGAAGCTGTGACTGCGGCGCCGGGGGCAGCCCGGGAAGGGGCGGGAGGCGCGACAGGCCCTACCAGTGGCCTCGTTGTAATAGACATTAATGCGCTCCAGCTGCAGGTCGCTGTCTCCATGGTAGGTACCGGTTGGATCGATGCCATGCTCGTCGCTGATCACCTCCCAGAACTGCCAGGGAAAACCGCGTCAGGGGCGGCCGGGCCGGGCGCGCGCCCCGCACCGCCCGTCTGTCCCCCCCTCCTGCCGCCGCCCCCTGCCCACCGCCCGGACCTTGGCTCCGATCTGGTTCCCGCACTGCCCGGCCTGCAGGTGCACGATCTCTCTCATGATGGCGGCGACACCGATCACTTCCACCTAAAACCACCCTTCTCTCAACCGACTCTGGCTGCGTGAGGTAAACCGCCAACCTTTATATAGCAGCGGAATGCGCGCGCAGCCTTCCTCTCCCCACCCAGGCTGCCACTTGCAGGGGGTATTGGCTACTTATAACGAGGCTCTGAGAAAGAGGAGATCTTATTGGCCAAAAAGACTGTCATTCAAGGCAAGGGCTCCTATTAGCTCCTCCCAGCTGTCAGTTGATTTTACTGTTAGGCAACCAGGGCTCGCGAGTGCCCGCCCTCCTCGCTCGGGACGCTTCCGATTGGCTTAATTGAATGATTGATGTCGACCGTGATTGGCTGCCGGCCCCCGGGATGAGCTCACGTCAGCCGATTGGCTGAGCACGAAGTGTCCTAGTAACCGTCGCAATGACTCCGCAGCAGGCGCTGGGCGGTGGCTGGCGCAGCCGCCCATTCCCGAGGCCGGGTGCGCACTTTGCGCAGCGTAGGCGGCAGCTCCTCCTTACTGCGGGAGAGGGCGGTTTCCAGGGAAACCTCAACCCGCCGTTCCCCCGCGGGTCCCGGGCACGCCGCCGCCGCCGCTCCTCCGGGAGAGCCCCCCCTCTGAACCCATCCCCGCCGCCCTCCGTTACCCCCGGGGCGCTGCAGCGGCGCCAGAGGAGACGGGGGGGAGTGCGCGCCGCCTGCGCATGCGCGGGCTGCGGCGCCTTTCTAGCACTTTCTGGCGCGCAGCCGCCTGAGGCGGCGGGGGCCGGCGGCTGTTGTTATGGCAACCGCGCCGCTCGGCGGGCTGTGGCGGGCGGCCTGTGCCGCTGTGAAGCGGGGTGTGCTGGGCTGGGAGCCTGCTCTCGGGCCGGTGGTGAGCGGAGCAGTGCCCTGTGAGGTGACGCCTCAGTCCTGAGCGGGCGCTCGTATGGCAGCCCTGCAGTGCGGCAGCCGAGCATCCCAGTCTGGATAAACACCACCCTTGCCTTCTCTCGGTCTCGTTCTGCCTCGCTGTTCACCTTCTCCCATTCACCTTCGTTAGCACATTCTTGGATGGGCAGTTCCTCTGTTGGTCTGCTGAGCGTACTTTGGTGGTTGTTTTAGCAGAGCCATTAATGATTATATGTGCTTGTTAGGATGACAGTGATGTCTACAAGTCCTAGCACTCTTCTTGTTCCATAATGCACCTAAAACTTGAAAGTGGCCTCTAATTGAGTTCTTCAAGCCTGGCTGGGCTCAAACTGTTGCCTTGATGTGGGAGTGGACTGAGGCATGAGCAGGAGATGACCTCAATTCTCGACACAGAGCACATGGGGCTGGCACTCTCATTCCTGTGACACAGAGGTACCTTAAGGCTTGTGCACATATCATGGTCTGTGCTTGGATAACAGTGTCCAAGTGCTTCTGTGAGGGGGCCGGGTGAGGAGGTGGGCAGAAGAATAGACCCGTGAAGGCTCTTGCTGGAGATCAGATAGCTGGCTTAGTACAAAGGTTATGGTGATTGATACTTCTGGCATGTAAATAACCTCTTCCCCCAGAGATGCTGGAAGGAGCCCAGGAGCACTTGGAGCAGCCCCAGAGACCCTGGGAGGAGCCCCAGAGCATCAGGAGTGACCTGAGGGGACCCTGGGCAGACACGTAGGTGGCTCATCCCCCACATTCGAAGCCAGAATGCAGGAGGTTTATGCAGTTCGGTTTGAGATAGCTGAGTAATGCACAGGCTTTAGGGTCCAGATTTATCCCACCTAATTATAGACATTGATTTCAAAAGCTAACTCAGGGCTGTGCTCATACCAGAGTCAGTGGAAAGGGATGGCTCTGCCTGTTCCAGTTCTGCATAGCACTCTAACAATACCTTTCTGCTCTCTGTAAAGGTGTTTAAAGTGACCAAATCTAAAATCTCAGTATCTCTGAGGTATCAAAGGCAGCTAGGATGAATCTGGATCAGACTTGCTGAAGATTTCATACAAGGCTGTAATCATCAGTAAAGACAGCTTTTCCTCCAGGATGCAATGCCATCGCTTCAGTGATGCGAGGGGTTAACCAATGGGTATCATCAGAATAACATTAAAAAGGAATTCTGTCTTATTCCTGATTATGACGAGACTGTGGAATATCTTGTTTGTGTTTTGTTGTCTAGGAAAGCACACTCAGCAAAAATTTTCATCGAGACATACTCAGAACAGCATTAGCCAGCTCCTGTGCTCATGGAAAACCAGCCCTAGAATGGAGCAGGCAGAACCATTGCAGGGCTGGCTGGAGGTTTGCTGGTACAAGTGCTGCAGTTAATGCAGGTACAGTTGTGGTTTGTTGCTTTTTTCAGCCAGGGCCAGCAAGCACACGGCTGTGCATCAGTGACAAGGATCTGCTTCCTTAATTTATTAGACATCAGGAACCTTTATAGCCAGTGCTTCTCACTGCTTGTACTTCAGCCTGCTCTGCTATTAGTGTTTGGGCAGCTGCTCTGTAATGTATAGTGAGAAATGGTTGCCACCCCCAGCGTTCCCAGTGGCAGCAAAGGAGTGGAAATACTCTGCTCAGTTAAGACTTCCAGTGTCTATCTCCAAAAGGATGGCAGGATCACAGCCAGCAGAGCAGGGGAGGTACCCTCAAACTTTGCTTCTGTGGTCCAGCCTCCAGAGGTTTCCCTGGGAGATGCAGCACCTGCAGACCCATGGGTTAGGAGGCATTTCACATTATTTGTGCAACGTTTCTTTTTGCTAATTCCATGCCAGTCAGTGAGTACTTGTGTTCTTGTGTTCTTGGCTGTAGCAGATCCACAGGAAATGACTATTCTATTTTAAATACTTTTGCGTTTTTTAAATGGAATTGAAATGCCAGTTCTGAGTTCTCTGTGAGGAGGAACACAGACAAGCTGCCAGGAATCTCCATGGAGAGCTGCTGGAGCTGTGACTGTCTTACCCTGTGACTTCTAATGCTGTGGCAACCCAGCAACCAGATTAGTGTGTAGCCGTAGGTGAGCTGGGGAGTAACGAGGCAGGTTTCTGCCAGGACCTTGTCTCACATGAAGCGTTCCTTCAGAGGCAAAGCTGTGTATGAAACATTGACAACTGGGCAAATTTGGGGATCAAAAAAAGAGCATTCCATGGTCCTGCCTGAGCTCGATGCTGAAGTGCATTTCTGGTTGTTTTTGGTTTTAGAGACAGTGCTGCAGATTGCCAGCTATGGTTGGAAAGCAGTTGGGGTAGCAGAGGAGAGAAGAATCCTACCCATATCTGGAGGTATGTGGCTCCCACATCGTGTTTTCATTGCTTTTAGCTGGTATTTGATTCTTTGAGAGCTCTCCTCAAACCCTGCTGCAAGTGCAAGGAGGTTTCACCTCATTCAGGGGCATCTGAATTTCCCAGCTGGAAGCTCACTGTATCAAGTTAATGGCTGGGATATTAGACAATATTAGGGATGAGTATTACAGGGCCAAAGTTCCTGGGTATAATCCAGCAAAAGGCATGGTAGTGAAGTTAAAACTAAGCTGGAAATCGCATTTCTGTTTTGTTGAACTATATATTAGTTATTTTTTAACTTTTTATTATTGTTTTGTTGATTTTTTTTAACTCTACATGCTGTCAGCATGGAAACAAGATTTTACTGCAAATACAGTTGTTTTGAGCATAGTGGGGAGATACTTTTGAGTATTGCATTCTCCTTTTACTGAACCATTGCATGGGGCATAGAGAGAGGATCCCTCCCCTCAGCAGGCAAGTAGATAATGGCTGTGATCCTTCTCTTGATGCTTACCCAGCATGACAGCGGTATGTGTCTCTGAATTAGCATCCTGGTCTAAGCTGAGCCTAGTACCTGGGGCTGGCAGGAGCCCAAACAGAAATCACAGAACTAATTTTGTTTATACAGGTAAAATCTGAAGCCCTGAGTTTGAGAGGGACACTGCAGAGTGAATGTGAGTGGAAGCCTACCTCCAGAATGGAAGAGCTTGTGGTGCTGGGGGCGTTCCAGGTTTATGACAACACTTAAGTATGACCTGGGTAAGTGCAGACCTTTTGTCATTCCAGTCTTTCTGATTGCTATTTCTGAGGATAAACAATACTTCATTTCTAGAAACTATTGCTCTCAAGAAAGGTTATTGAAGCTGAGGGGCTGCTTCCAGAGAGTGATGGGTGAGAGGTGCAGTGGGTGGATTCCTGCTTGAGAGAAGCAGGAGCAGCTGAAGGGGAATGAGCCACAAGTCCCCCTGGGCCAGTCTTGTCTCTAGTGATTAGCAGCAGTTGCCAAAGAAGAACAGGGCAAACACATATGGATGTGGCAGGTTGTTCAGGCAATTCTTTAGCCACAAGCAAGTAACTTTTGTTTAATACCCCCAAAGGATTATTATGAATTTATCTAATCACCTATTACAGCCATGTAAACTTTTGGCATAAACAACCTCCTGTAACGATGAGGCCCATGGTTTAACCACACCCTGTGTGAGAGAAGAGCTCCTTCCATTTGGTTTGATGGTTTCCACTGAGCTCCTCAGGTCAGAAGGTGGCCATGAGCCTGTCACTTCAAAGCTTGCACTCAAGAGAGTCTTAACCACTGTCAGTGATTACCATGGAACAGGAGGTAATGCTAAACCACCTTGTACTTGACATCAGGGTCAGCATTAATCAGCAGTTTATGTCTCCTTTATGATTAAATCCAGTGAACTTTGAACACTGTTCCCATAAACTTTCCTTCACTCAGTCCCACAGCTCTGTGGCTGCGTCTGGTGATGAGCCCTGGAGGCAGCACCTTCTTTCACTTGGGAGATCTATTCCTCTGGAGAATTTCCACCAAGAAGTGGTGACTAATTCCATCGTGAGGTGCACATATGGTGACACCCCCCTGCTGTGGGCAAAAATAAGCTTTCCTTCACACAAGAGTTGATTTTATCATTCCTTTCTCTCTCAAACCCCCTTTCCTTCATTCCCAGCACAGTCCTCTCCCTATTGGGAGATTAATCCCTATTTGGGATTATTCTTTCTCCTTTTTGCTTCCAGAAAAGCTTTCATCCACACTCCATGCTTATGCCCACCTCCCTGCACAGAGGCTGCCTTCCACTAGTGCTGTGGCTTCTTAAACCACTGATTAGTGCTGCTTTCACATCCTACACGTAGACAGCTTCCATGCTACAGTGTGTCTTTCATCTGTGTCCGCATCAGATGTCTCCTTGACAAGTCTCCAGACAAGCCTGCCTGCTCATTGATTTCATTTGTGGCGGGACCAGCTACTCGCTGCGTTGATTTCCTGAGGCTTAAGGCGCTGTTCTGCCATTCTCCCTCTTGTGACTAGTCCCTGTCATTACACGCTCAGGAGAGCAATAGCTTAACGTTCCGTGTTCATCTCACTTGATCAGGGATCTAAAAGCACCTACTGCAGCGAGGCTCTGACTCTCTCGTATCGAGAGCATGGTGAAAACCAGGTCAAAGACACTTCCTCTGCCGGGTTTCCACTGTGCAAAACTGTAACTTTCCTGGCCTTGATGGATTATCACAGAAGCCCAGACTGGTTTGGGTTGGAAGGGACTTTAAAGCTCATCCAGTACCAATCCCTGCCATGGGCAGGGACACCTTCCACTAGAGCAGCTTGCTCCAAGCCCTGTCTAACCTGACCTTGAACACTGTAAGGGATGGGGCAGCCGCAACTTCTCTGAGCATCCTGTGCCAGTGCCTCAGCACCCTCACAGGGAAGAACTTGTGCCTAAGAGCTCATCTCAATCTCCCCTTGGGCAGGTTAAAGCCATTCTCCCTTGTCCTGTCCCTACAGGCCCTTGTCAGCACCTCACCACCCTTATGAAAGGACTTTCACATTAGGAGATATGTGGCAAAATTGGGGTTTTACTGACCCCAGTATTCATCTGGGCTTGTTCTTCTGATAGCATTTCCATCTGCTTTGGTGTGTTCTGAATTAGCTCTTGAAGTAGGAGTGACAGTCCATGAGGTAGCATATAAACATATGGCTTCCTACTTCTCTGGAAGATATCCAGATACATGATCATAGTTATGGTATAGCAACAAAATGAAATGTTTTGATCAGTCTCTAATCCAGCCATTCCAAAAGGCATTCAATGGTTAGATCTGATGATCTGTTCCAAGGTCTTTTCCAACCTAAATGATTCTATGATTCCATTCCTTTCCTATTCTGCTGGATTTGCTCCACCAGTGGTTGTGGATTTTAAGTTATTTCATTATTGTTCTGACTAAACTGAGTGCAGTGCCTGGTGCTGTACATCGTTTCTACCGTCGCTATTCCAGAGGCCTTCCCTTAACAGCTGAACTGGATATCTCCACGTCTCAAGGAGAGGAGGAGTTGCAGTCACTGCGTTACTAATGGAAAGCTAGAGCTCAGCCACGTTGCAAGTTTTGGAAGGTCCTTGAAGTGTGAATGACCTTCTCATCACTCACCAAGATAAGCCAGGAGGTCTGTGACAGCACCGGGTAGAGATTCCAGCCCTCTGAAATCCTGGTGAACTAATCCATCTGTAAGCATCCTGTGAAATACCTATACTCAAAAAGCAAAGTGGTGAATTTTGTACTGCAGAACAGGACTGCAGGCAATAAACCATTATTTCTCTCAGCTGTCATGAGAATTTATTGAAACAACCCAGGGGATGTACTGTTGGGAATCCATGATGCTTGGAAATGGTATAAGCTGGAAGAAAGATAGGAGCTAATATACTCCAAACATGCCTAAATGAAATTTAGTCTGCTGTAGCCAGCAGCAGGTCACATAACCTAGTGTGTTTCTGGAGCTAAAATAGTCAAAGGACTTTTCTGGTGTCAATTTTTATATCGAATGCTTTTGATTCCTTTGTACTGATACTTGCCAACAGCAGGACAAGTGCAATTACACATGAGCAAACATTATCTGCCAGAAGAGCTCTCCAATGGTTCAGCCTGAGGGGGAAGCGAGGCAGCTATACATAAACATAAAGAATTTATGGACAGATAGAAAATCCTCATTAATAAGCATTTCCACAATTGCCTTATTACCAAAGGGCTCAAGCATCTTTGTTTCAAAGTCAGTGAGTTAATCTAGAATCTCATTTTAAGTAGATCTTCTCTGTCCAGGTAATCTGGGGATTAATTCTGCAAAGTTACATAGTACTAACATGAAGAAGTTGCTTCCATAGAGAGCTGGGAGAAAGGAATATCTTTTATTAGTTTCCATTCTTCTCAAGGGTTCCCTATTTTGGTTTATATTTTGCCTTTTTATGACTAAAAACACACTTCAGGGATTTAAAAATACCAATCTAGCTCATAGTCTGCTAAATACATCTGTAAGTGGGTTTTCTTCTGCCAGATAGGAAGGGAATGATATGCACCATCAAGACTGCCCATCCCAAGCCCAGTGCACTGGGAGCCCTTATACTGGGGGCTGCAGCTCGAGGTGGGCAGCACAGTCATTACGTGAGAACTCCTGCCCCTGCCTGTCCCCACGACCTGCCTGCTGGAGGAGGCAGTAGTGGTGGTATCTGGAAGGAGAGGTGGGAAAGGAGAGAGCAGAGCTGCCACCTGCAGTATGTGAACAACCAAGGAAAGAACTTCAGCCATTGCAACATCTCACTGTGCCTTTGGTGAGGACAGCAGCTTTTAGGTCAAGAGTTTAAGATCTGTTTGAAATCAAGTGATTGCAGGTTGTCTTTGCACTGCAGTGCACTCAGTGTCAAATGGTGCCTCAAGTGTCATGGATTTAATGGGTCCAGCTAGGCATCTGTACATGCCATCACTCAGTACAGGCAAAACTAAAGTGTTGGAGGACATGCTGAGCTTCTTGTCTAATTGCTTACTTATCATCTACATGGAAGTCTCAAAGCTTCTAAACAAGGGCTTGAAGAAGTTGCAGCCAATGTCCTTTTCTCTGGGAGCTTGTGATCTAGTATTCAAAGTCAAGAAGTTGTAATGACTGAGCAGACCAGAACACCCAGTCCTGGGGTTCCTGGCATCTCACTGGCTTATTTCCATTCCTGACAGTGGTAGAATTCTTCTTGGGCAGGTTGCAAATCTCCACCAGGAATCCCGCAGTTGTCCTGTGTGCTGACAGGTCACAGAGCCAGAGCTCTGTTAAGAATTGCATTTTCAGATGTGGGACAAATGAAGTCTCAGGAATTTTCCTGATATCACTGATTCCCTGATAACCTGTTTTGTTTTTCTATGCAGGCTTGCCTGAATCCCTCCTACCTTCTTCAGCTGGTTGGAGCAAAGAAGACATCAAAGATGTAGACATGTCTTTCATCAACTGAATACCAGCAGCCAGGTTATCTGAAGTCATTTTCTGTCTGCCTTCCACTGGGGAGAAAGTGCCTTCAGGGTATCTCATTGTGTACCCCGAAAGTACACAGCAAAACAGCTTTGGAGTAAACAGAGGCAAACCCAGCACCCCCCATCTTCCTCACTGGGACACGCTGTATTCACAATAAACCCCCCCTGTGATCTCTTGCCAAGAATAACACAGACAGTCTATTAAAACATCTTTAATAACATGATATAATTAAAAATATCTAATGTGCAACTCCAAGAAATGAATATGAAGCTCATTTAAATCTCTTTCCACACCCCTCCAAACTTGACTGACAGGTTCCAAACCTTCATTAATGGCCTGAAAATTTATGAATGCCTCAATATTATGGGGGTGTCCATGTATATGAGTTGGGAGCACAAGGAATTAATAGTCAGATTTGAAAGGATTTGGGCTCCATGGTAGCTTTAAAAATACTGCAAGGCACATCATTATATCTGTGAGCATTTAAATTTCTCTTTCAAGTGGTCTGAAATGAGCTGGAGACACTTGTCCTTTGGGCTTTTAGCAGCCTGTTTGTTGCTTTGAAGCAGAGAGGTGAACTCTCAGTGCTTTAGTCAAAGGACAGTGTTTGTCTGAATTGATCCCTTTCTTCACAATAACACAGAGTTTGTACAGTGCCTCAGCTCTTAGACAAGCAGGGCATCTTGGAATGACTGCCAATGCCCAGAGGAAACTGGAGTGTTGGATTATAAAGTATATCTAGTCACAAACTAATATGAAAGTCAATTAGGAAAGCTCTTCTTGGGTCTGCTCCTGTCTGAGGGACAGTGTCAGTTGAGGTACTGCCCTTTCAGAGCCAAGCAGTTCAGTGCAAATGAACAGACTGGTGATCCTCAGCCCCCCCGCACCTTGTTTTAGCAGATGTGAAATTAAATGTGTTAATTCAAGTCACAGAATGGTTTGGGTTGGAAGGGGCCTTAAAGATCATCTATTTCCAAGTCCTGGTTAAAGATTTTAAATCGACAGTGTTAACCCTGAGTTGCCACAACTCAGCCAAGAGACTGGAACTCAGCTGCCTTTTGCTTTTCCTTTGATGCTCTGCACATTTTGTACAGGCCAAGTCTAAAAAGCTTTGCTTTTGGAGAGTCCTTGAAGGGCCACATGGATGCCATCACTGAGATAGAGCAAAGACAACCAGGAGGGGCAGGCAGAAAACTCCTGCTTTTTCCCTAGAATGTGGGAGCAAGTTGCCTGTTGTGTTCTGACTGTATTTAATGCTCTTCCAGTCTTTGCTGGTGGCAATACTGCAGGTGGTGTCTCTCTTGCAGGCACAGAAGAGGACAGAACACTTTCCTCAGACACGTCCTCTCCTGATTTGACAGGGTTATTCAGTATTAAGTCTGTAATTAGCTCAGGGCCTGCCTGCCCAGAGGCATCGTTCCATTACATTGACATGAGTAATCCCAGTTGCAGCCCAAGCAAGACCAGTGCAGGCTGCTCTCATTTGGACAAGGAGCAGCTTGCCATGCACCAGGAATCACTGGTTTCCTGTAGAGCAGGATCCATTGTCTCAAAGTATGGCAGTGCAAGTGCTAGCAAGTAGAAGTAAGGCACTGAGGCTCTGGGAGTCCTGCAGAAAAATCACTTGCATCCTCCAGTGACTTACAGTGGTGTGGTTTCTGTATGTCCCCTATGAACTGCCCTCTGGCAGAAGTATCGAGTCCCAGAGTAATGGTCAGATGTCATCAAAGACACTGCTGTTCCTGTTACTGAAGCTGTTCTCCTTCACCATCACTCGGTACGAGATGCGCATGAAAGAGCCAGTGAGCAGCACGACGAAGAGGATGAGGAGCAAAGACCAGACCCCCGGCTCAATCCCCTTGAGGAAGCTTGGGCTGTCCTGGGGGATGGTGTTGGTCAGACTCAGCAGGTATCCCAGGCTCCAGCCAGAGGATCTATCACCCATCTTTTGAAAGAAAGAAAAAGGAGGAGAGGTGAGAAGAGGAGACACTCTGGACCTCAGCTGTATTTCTGCGCACAGGCCTAAGGCCTCATAGACTTTATTTGAGATTGATCCAAGGATTAGGTTTGAAATGAAAAGCAATCCCACTCCTGGTGCCCTGAGTGAACTAATAGGCCTTCATTGCCCCAGCCACCCTCACCTGACACTTCTGCCCCCCTGCCTCTGCCCATGGGCCTGGGAGCTCCATCTAAGCTCTGACCTGGTAAGCTCCCTCTTTCCTGAGCTGGGCTGGAGGTGTGTGCTGTTCTTCTTGCTATCTGGTTTTCCCAGGTG
Source organism: Psittacula echo (assembly GCF_963264785.1). NCBI lineage: Eukaryota > Metazoa > Chordata > Aves > Psittaciformes > Psittacidae > Psittacula > Psittacula echo. Next base: position 9,928,344 of record NC_137752.1, on the reverse strand, counting down.
GACCTCAGGTTGTTAGTTCTGTCTCTGGCCCTGTTGCCTGGTTGCACGTCAGGCTTCCCAGAACTGGGCTCCCTGGATGCGCCCTGGTCCTACCTCCTTACCTTGCCTTAGTGTGATGATTGCCACATGGCTGACTGAACTGCTGTCACTGTTGCATCCCTGCTCACTGGAGCTGTGCTTTGCTGTTTGTTGTGCCAGGGTCTGGGAATAGGCTTTCTTTTTATTTGTGAAGGGGAGGACCTGAATCCAATCCTCCTTTTCTTAGGGGCTCCAGATCCTGAAGCAATTCTGTACCTTGTAAGCTGGTTATAAAGCCTCACTGGTATAAAGGTGATTGTAAAGAGGCAGGGCAACATCTTTTGGCTCAGGAAATATTATCAGCAGCTTGTCCTTAGCATAAAGTGTCACTCGAGCAATGCGTGTCTGTTGGGTATAGGCTCTAAAAGATGATACTGCTCCAGGTAGTGTTTTGACCCATCTATTTTTTCAGAGAGGACAGTGCAATCTCTAGCTCTCTGTCACTGTCTTTCTTGCTTATCACAATTATGAATTTATTTTGCAAAAGCATCTTGCTGGAGAAACCTGGCTGGTTCGGGCTTGCAGGAGTGGGGACAGGTTGGCTTTGCTGAAACCACCCCTCCCTTGTAACTGGAAGTGCCATGCTGTGGGTAACTGACCTTCTTCTGGAATGAAGTCCAGACAGACCCATTGAAGTCAAAGGTGTATCCCTTTGTACTGAGGTGAAAGATGAAGGCAGACACAAGGCAGTAATCTGCAAGTGTATCCAGGCTTGTCTGGGACTCCTTCACCAGCTGGTGTCATTTCCAAAAAAAAGATGCAGAAAAAAACAAAGTAAATATTCAATAGCAGGATTTCAGCACTGCTGTAACCTCTCCTTTCCTGCTCTGGCATCACCTGTGGGACTGCAGGAAGGCTTTGTGTCCTGTATAGACTGAAACCATGTTTCCTGCACCTTCTTGGAATGCGGTCTGGGAACTGGTGTCATCTCTGTGTGCCTTTGTTCCAATCTTATTAAAGCCCAGGCAGTTCAAGAGCAGCAGGGCTGGCAGGCAGGTCTCCTGCAGTTGCCTTGCAGGTGCACTGCTTGGTATGATCATCTGCTCTCTAGTTAGGTTGAGCTAATGCTGCAGCCTTTCTCTCAACAGGAACATGAACAAGATCTGTTTCTTCTGTCCAGAAGAGAAAGCTTTAAGAAGCTGCTTTGCTGCCCCATTAGCAAACTGTAGAGATTGTCCAGTTTGAATATTACTGTGGATGCTGGTCAGTGTAGGCACAAATGAGTGTGACCTCTAAGCCATAAACTGAGAGAGAAACATGCAACTTCTCCCTGGCTTGGTCTGCACGGATCTAGGTGAAATGAGAAAGCTGCTGGCATTTGAGTGGATATTCCCTGTGCTCAAGGAGAGAAGGGTAACAGGAAAATCAGGGTGACGTACATGAGTGAGTAGACAGCCTTCCTGTTTACTCCTTAATATGCAGCAAAAGCTACTTGTGGCTTTTCATTTAACTCAGTCCCGGTGTTACCAGCAGCTGGGATTTGAAAGAAAATAAGGGGAGCCTGTTTCCTCAAAGTGAATATAAACCAGCAAACAGGAAAATCCAGGTTTTTCCTTGAGGGAGCCAGTCAGTTAAGCTCTGTCAGTCTGAGCCCTGTGGGGTTTTACAACAGCCTGTTTCTTGCTTTGCACTCTCCTTGCACACTGAGTTATTCCAGTTACCTCTTTGACGGACATCCCACAAAGCTTGTTGACTGCCTGACCCAAGTCAGGAGAGGGCACAGTTTCTCTCATGAAGTCCATGGCCTCAGAAATCACCTGCAACAGCAACAGAAATAATGATCAGGTCACACTGCTTTCTGCATCCTCACATCACATACAGTGCCTATAGGAAAGAAAGTGGCAGTAGCTGTGGGGTGCATGGCCAGGGTGCCCTCTCCATGTGCCTGTATTGGTGGTTATGGTGTTTCTGATGTGTGCAAGGAGGACAAGCAGATCTGTTAATCTCTGGAGATAGACACAGGACTGTTTGTAGCTTGTGTGCCCTGCCTGGATAAGTAGACTAGTCCTTATGCTCCTTGGCACTGTGTCCATGGCAGGCTCTCAGGAGCAGGGAGCTGAGAAAATGTTTGTAATTCCTCCCTTGAAATGCATTTAGTTTGTTCTGGGATCTGGAACTGGTCCTGGCTTAACAACCCAATGACTTTGGACACTAGATCCAGGGTCTTAGATACAAGAATGCTTGTGGTGGAACATGCCCAGATGTTTGCTGAGGAAGTGGCAGAAGATCTGCAGCTTCACCACAGACTTCATGTGAGCAGACCTGCTCAGCATGAGACTCCTGGCTTGTCCTACTGCTGCTGGCTCTGTGGAGCCCCAGAGTTTGTCTCGCAGCAGGCATTGCTGAGACATGGATGAGCAAAGCCCTGCCACAGTCACTGGTGGGAAGCATGTGGTCCTTATTTGACCAGCTGTGTGTCAGTGAGGAGGAGAGGGCAGCAGGGCACGTGTACAGCATTACCCAAAGCACTGGCTCTCCTGGCTAGCAGAGGGCACAGTGTGGCTACTCCCACTGTACTTCTTAATGATCAAACTAGTCCCATGGCATGGGTTCTCCACACCAGTTGCCCACCCCAGTGTAGATGAGAACTCACCAGAAACCTGGTCTGGAGGGGCTTGAAGACTCCGCTGAGGGAATGCTTGAAGAAGCTGCAGGAGGAGGAGGAGTTGAGCAGGCTCTGCACAAGTCTCATGCAGGCGGTGGGATCACTGGTGCCGGTGATGTTGAAGACCTCAGGGCCAGAGATGTCTGATGTGTCCTCACTGACAGCACAAGGCCCAGCATGCACTGATTGCCACTGCACTTGCTGGGAGTAGGAGATGGGCCAGCAGGGATTAGATACAGTTTTAGCCCCTCTCTGATCCTAGAGGCAGAATAAAACAAGGAAAGAGGCAGCAAGAGAACAGGCTGGCATCCCAGGGCTTCACAAAGGAAGACAAAATGGGACAGAGTGAAGAATGGTTTTCCTCTGACACCAGGATATTGTAATGAGCAAACAGGCTGCAAACGTTCGCAAATGTTTGCCACTCAACTGGAAGACCCAGACCAATGCAGCAGCCTCCCAGCTCCCACAGGGTCAAGGATAAGCTGCAATGACTGGGCCTGCTACGGAAGGCTCTCCAGCGCTACCTGCTCTCCCTTAGACCAGAAATACAGTTTCAATGGATCCTGTACTCTTTCTAGTTGCAAGAAAAAGGCTGTTCAGGTCTGCCATCCAGATGGCTCAACCCCTCAAGAACCAGTGTTTCTTATCAGGAAATAAGGGGGAATGGCTTTAACCTGCCAGAGGGGAGACTGAGATGAGCTCTTAGGCAGAAGCTCTTCCCTGTGAGGGTGCTGAGGTGCTGGCACAGGGTGCCCAGAGAAGCTGTGGCTGCCCCATCCCTGGCAGTGTTCAAGGCCAGGTTGGACACAGGGGCTTGGAGCAAGCTGCTCTAGTGGAAGGTGTCCCTGCCCATGGCAGGGGTTGGAGCTGGATGAGTTTAAGGTCCCTTCCAACACAAACCAATCTGGGATCTCTAGGAATCCCAATATAACTGTGGTGAAGTGGGCCTCTATGTAGGACATTCAGGTCTCATATAAGAGGTGTGGTTTAGAGGGGGGCAAGTGGATGGGCAGCAAGTAGTTTATTTCTGACAAAAAAAATCAGGTTTGGTGGAAACTAAAGTGATTCCTGACTTTGCATCAGATCCTGCCTCCTGCCAAGTATAAAAGTTTGGAAGAACCAAAGGACCAGTATGTTTTCCAGATGAAATAGTGCTCTTTTAAAGATGCTTCAGGGTTCAAATCAGCAAAGGAAATACCCTGAATGGAAGGTCCCCATTGGTTCCTGGGTGCTGCTGTTCTTCACTGTGAAGGTGATCTTAGCACCTCTGGAGAGCAGTTTTGTGCTCGCGCGTATTAAGAAGGAAGCCAAATAGAGCCTGCAAGTAGGAAACCCCTGAATGGGTGCCTGTGTGTCTGCTTGGAGGGCATTGATTCAGGCATAGAGAGTATGTTCTACCGATGCACTGGGCTTTTTTAAAGTATGTGCACATGGCCTCTATGAAAGACAGTGATTGACATTTTGCCTGTTAGAAGCTACACCTTGTGCAACTTTTATTTAGTACTGTTGTGGCCAGGAACCCTGCAAACACCCTCTGTTGATACTCACTTGAATGAGCAGAGCGAGTAGCCTGCTGCGGAGCTGGGCCGTGCCGTGGCAGGGGCAGTGATGAGTGTACACTCTGTGTGTCTGACCATACAGCTGCAGCTTCACCTCCTCTGTAGGTGCCTGGTTCTCCTCTTCCACCTTGGCAGTGAGCAGTGCTGAGGTTCCTCCCACCAACAGGACTCCTGCCATCCCCTTCCCAGAGGGGACCAACTGTCCTCGCCAGTCATACTGACCCAAAAGGAACCAGAGAGGTCAGTTCTTAAGACATCTGCATCTGGTCACAGTCACAGTGCAAGCATTAGTGCACAGAGAGAGAAAGCTCTTTGGCAAAGTACAGCCTAACTTCTTGTTTTGCCCACAGGATATAAGGATGCTGAAGTGGTGGCTTGGCAGGGAACAGAGGAGCCATTGAACAACCACTGCCATGTGCACCGAGAGCTCCCCACAGCCAGTGAGAGCAAACAGGGCTCAGCAAGCAGTGGTCTTGGCAGGTAGGAGCAGGGAAAAGAGAAGAGGGTGGTGGAAAGGAGGTTTCCAGGTGGGAAGGTATGGGCTTCAACTGCTGCCTTGGTTCTAAGGTGGCCCAGCTGCCAGATGAACCCTGATGTTTCATCTCCTGCAGTCTTGCAGAACTGATTTTGGTGATGCTGAAGTTAGCAGTGCAGGCAGGCAGTTTACATGGGTGGAAGTGCTCTGTCCTGGCTGGGGGAGGCTGTGCTGGAATTTGCTAGCAATTCCCTAACCAGTGCATGCTTGCTGCTGGTTATCAGAACTGCCTTTCACTTTGCTGATATGGAATCACTTGGCCTAACCTGCCTTTCTCCTGCCCTTTGAGTTCATAAGAAGAACTTAGTTTGCTAATGGGAGTTGCTCAGTTCTCTACTCCTCAGGCAGGATTGTCCTTTACCTTGAAGAAGTTCTCCAGGACGTAGTTAACAGCAACCCAATTGAATGCTTCTTTTTCTGGACTGGACAGGATTTGTGCCCCCTGAAACTTGAAAGGAGATGACTTCAGGGCTGCAAGGAGACCATCAGAGAGGATGGGATGGGTGAGGCTAAACAGAAAAGAAAAAGAAGGCACATTTGTTGTTGCAGGACCCTGCAGGAGCAGCCTGTGGTGGAGGCATAGCTGCAGGGCTTTTGCTGTGCTCCTGCTTTGGGTAGTAGCACAGAGACACAATGATAATCCCACTCCTACTGCTGCTTCCCTCTCCCCTCACATGGAACTAAGGGTGAGAACAGCAGAGGAGTGGTGTGAGCAATTGTGCCACCATTCAAGAACGTAGAAGCTTTGTACCCTCAGCCACTGAGGGAGTCCTGTGGCCTTGCCCCACTGACTGGGTCTCCTCCAGGCTTTACTTTTCCCCAGTGTCTAAAGGAGATAAAAGTCCCAGGAATGAGGTAACTGAGAACAAGATCCACAAAAGTGTGTATGATGAGGTGGATCTCCCCACCACCATTCCCAGCCTGCTGACAAGAAGCACCCCTGCAAGCCCAGGTGGGCTGTCACATAAACTTTAACTTCCAGACTGATGGGTGTTTTCCCAAGCACAATTGTGAAGGACACAACACAGACTGGTAGCACTAGCAAGACTGTCATCCTCATGGCTGCTTGGAGGTACAGCGTGGACACACAGCCACAGTCCCCTGGAGTACATCAGGACCTGGGGAAGGTTTACCTGGCTACGAGGCCAGGGATGGAGCACTGCAGAGCAGGCAGGCTGAGATGCAGCCACAGACTGATCCCGTGGCGTGTGCTGATGGCTGGGAATGGGTTTGCAATGTTCACTCACTTCAGTGGCATTGTGCTGGCGGTTGCTCCCAGGTAGAGTGGGGTTTGGCTGTGCTGCTCTGCCGGGATCTCTTGCTGGGCCCAGGTCAAACAGGGCTGCAGGCTCTCCATGACTTTCTGAGGAGAATCTGCGTAGTTGGAGGCTCCAAGACCTGAGGACCAGCGATAAAAATGGCATTTTCTAAGGAAAGGCATGGGAGAAGTTGAGAGCTGTTACCCAGGAGGTTGCTATCCTAGGGCATGGTTAAAGTCAGGACCTGCCACAGGTGGAATGGAGTTCCTCCACCTACCCATCCTGCTGAAATATGGTACTGGGAATGAAACACGTGCATGTAAATCCCAAATCACACTGAGAGAAACCTAGCTCTGCTGCTGAGATGTCCTACAAATGACCATTTATCAATCACAGGGCAGTTCAGCAGCTGAAGTCACGAGAGTGGCTTTAGCCACTGTAAAAGATAAGCAAAAGGACATGCTGCCATGCAGACAGAGCTGAGGCTGATGTGTCACCTCTCTCCTCCAGCCACTTCCTCTTGTGCTGACAAAGGTGGCTTCTGAGTCACCACAAGACACCTCTGCTCTAGAGGAAGCTGTTGCTGTGCAGACAGAAGCTGAGTGCAAGCCCTGCCTCATCTTTCCAGCAAGATTCAATGGGGTCTTACATGCTGGCTTTGAACTACTACCGAGAAAGAGCTTCACTTCCCCATCCTCTGCCCATCATCTTCCTGGCTGTGTGACTCCCTGCTTTGCTCTCCTGGGCCCTGTGTAGGGCTGAGCTGCAGCTAGTCTACAGCTACTCCAAGGCTGTAGAGGATGTAGGCAAGGGAGGAATTCTAACATGTGGGTGAGAGAGCTGCCTGCACCTCTTGTTGCTGCTGCTGCAAACCACTGCTCCGAGCTATAGTTGCTGGTTTTAAGCCATCTGGTGAAGGTGGCAGCAGGCAAGGACATGTACAAGGTTTCAGGGAGCCCTTATTGCATCTTCTATACATGGTTTGTATTGCTTACAGCTTGCAAGGGCACAAACCCTCTTCCCTGCTTGTTGTGCAGCTGCCCTCCCACAGCATACTGCTACTGAGAGTTCAGGATTTCCCAGCATCCTGCTATAATCAGGCTTCAACATCAGAGCAAGATTGAGAGATAGAGAAGGGAAACCCCAAGCATTACTGCAATTTTATTAATTAAATTACTGAAACCCTATCAGCTGGCATTGGCAAGGCTAAACTGGTTCAAACTAGTGAGGAAGACCCCAATATTCTCCAAAATGTGACACTTAAACCCACACTGAACTCATGCTTGTGTTATCAAACCCCACATAGGAGGCTGGAGTATTTGTACTTCTGTTGCTCTGGAGCTACACCAGCTACACACACCGGAGCCCAGAGTACAGTCAGGAGGAAGCAGGAAACACCAGGAGTCACTCTGCAGCCAGGTTTGTCTCTGTTGCTGTTCACTAGGTGAGAAGCTCAGCAACCTTGGCTGTACCACTGATCCACATGGACATGAGGATGAGCCCCATCCCCTCTGTGAGCTTCCCTGCTTGCAGCAGGCTAAAGAAACTGTCACCTGCTGCTGATGTCCAGCTGTGTATGGCTAAATCTGCCCATGTTGAGAAGACCCATGCTGGAAATAAGCAGCTTTTGCTTCACTATCACCACTGTTTCAGCATACAGCCTTGATGATAGAGGAGCCAAGGACATTGCAGTAACTGTCCATGCACAGATCTCTGTGTTTCTATCAATCCCATGCAAGTCCCACAGCCCACCAAGCATGAATCAGGCACCTTACCTTGCACAGGACAGGAGCTACATTCCCTGATCACCCCAGTCTTATTTGCCTTGGTGGTGGTCCACTGGTAGATGAACAGGATGGTGCGCGAAGGGCCAGCATCCAGAACAATGCCATACTGGAAAACCCCCAAAACATTCCAGATCAACACCACTGAATGTGTGCTGGTTTGTTATTGTAGCATTGTGTAGGTAACCCATGGGCCTGCACCGCAGTGTCTGAGATAGCTTTTTACATGCAAAGAAAGGGTGAAGCCAGAAGAGGATGTGGATATGCAGGGAACCATCTGCATTTCTGAATATACATGAGGAGCAGCAGGAGTGGAGACACCCAGAAATACTTCAGAACTACAGTGATGTGCTGTGTTCTCGAAACCAGGCAGAGGGCTTCCACTGAGCTGAGCCACCTGGAGCTCAGGAAAAACAGGTCCTAAACCAGTGGCAGATGGCAGTATCCAGCCTTTTGACCAATTCTGGGACTCAGCCTGCTGCTGGATTGGTTTGCTACAGCTTTTGTGCAGGGATCAGAGGGCTGTGGCTTGCTCCTACCTCTGGGGAATGTGAATCCCACATTGCTTTGATGCCCCACTGTGGAGATGGTGTGACATGGGCAGGAGCTGCAGCACACTGGGACCATCCAGCACATACACTGCCCAGTGCAGCAGCCCCACTGAGACCAAGATAACATCAGTGAGCATGAGATTTCTCAACACCTTGTCCACTGACAGTCATCCTGTTACCTAGCAGGGAGGCCAAGGGCTTGCTTAGTCTCTTTGCAGCCCAGCTTTTCGGCTGTTTGCTGCTGACCAAGCTTTGCTGAGCTGCAGCTTATACGTGAGGATTGGGAAGTGAGAGGCCACTGGTGTACCCTGCAGTGCAGCTCTGTGGCTGTTCTGGATGTCCTCACGCTCAAAATAGCTCTAGTGCTATCCTAGGGTCTCCTTCTCTCCTCCCACTATTACATGACCACAAACGGGTATTTACACAGATGGAGAAGAAACTCATGAGATCTGGGGCGGACATGGTCTAAGCTGTTATCTTGCACAGAAATAGTTGTAGCTGTGACTGAGTGGGAGGAGAAACCTTCCAAGAGGTTTGATGTTGACACCATCAGAAGGGTTTTAGCACAAGACAGAGCCTCGCTGCAGCCTCAGAGCCAAGCTGGCTGCCTCTTCTCTTGGGAGTCCAAGCTGCACCAAACACAGCGCCTGGGACTGGAGCTGGAGCAGAAATGCGGAAGGAGAGTGGAGCTCCCTGCCTGAGCCTGCTGGCATCTGCCCACACGAGTGACAGCTCCTATTGCTCACAGGGACATGTCGGCTGCTGCAGAAGAGGAAGGTGTTGGCAGAGGAACCTGGGGTTCTTCCTCCTTCACAAAAGGAGAGGCTGCTGGGAGCACAAGGGAGGAGGAAGGATCACGGCGCTTCTGCCCCAGCTCAGCCGCAGGGAAGGACAGAGCATGCAGCAGTAAGGGTCTGGGGTTTTTTATTTTAAATCCAGTTTTGTCCCTGAGAGGAGTGTGGAGGAGGGGTAGTGTCTCTAACCACACAGGTTAACCTACTTCTGTTTGATTAAACCATAGGGTGCCACTGCTCCCACCTCAGCAGCGGGTGCATCAAGAGGCAGAGTGGACGGGCATTAACCCCCTGGTCACCACGCAGATCTGACCCTGCCATGTAGAACAGGTTGGTTCTTTGGTTAAAATTAGGAGAGAACAGAAGAGGAGAAGGCATGGAAGGTGTATATATATATGTAGATAGATATATACATATAAAATATATATAATACATATATTTAATAGAGAAGCAGCAGTTCAGGCCCAGATTCCTACCAACTTTGAAGAGGGACCTAGCTTTTTCCCTCCCCTAACACCTCTGGACTCTTGGGGTGGCTTCTGACATGAGCTACCACTCCCCAGCCTGTGGTGAGCATCTCTGTTGATCCATGGACCACATCCAGCCTGTATTTCCCAGTACAGCCAAAGAGGTTGGTTTGTTTTTTCACTTTGAAAAGCTACAGCATGTTAAAGTATGCCAACCTGTCCTCATAGTCTTATTGTAGTCCCCTCTTCAGTTTGTTTCAGGCTAGTGAATAACTCAGTAGTGCAATGAATGTAAAAAGCAACAAAACACACCAGTTCAAATGCCCGGCTTGCACAAGGAAACAGCAGGTTCTCCTTAAGAAGCGGCCCCACAGGGAAGGACAAGGTTCTCTGCTTATTGTCCCACTTGACCCCAGCTTGGCCACCCCTTAGGTGACGCTCTTACCTTGGTCCTGAGAGGAGTGTAGGGCACATCTTTAGTGGAGACGCAGAGCAGCACAATGCCTGTCAGTCCCGCCACGATCACCAGCCAGGGGGGAAGCAGTTCACGCCAAGACATGAAGCGCTTTCTCCTTACAGAGAGACACGAGAGGAAGCAGTGGAGCAGTGAACTGACAGCAGCCGCTTCCACAACCTTTAAAAGAGGAGAAAGGCGGAGCTGGGGCCAGGCTCTGGGTTCAGCCCAGCCCCAAGCCACAGGGACCACAGGGAGCGATGACTCAAGCAGTTCTCCTTCCATCCCTCCACACAGTAAATACAGTGATGGCTTCGTGCCTGTTCCAGTGCAAAGGCATCAGTGCAACCTCGAAACTGCCCCGGGCGATGGGGTTGAGGTAAACAGACCTGTGGGGTTAACTCAGCTGTGTGATGAGCAGACAGCAGGCAGAACTCATGTGTTTGGTATTCTGCTCCTGGCACTGCTAGCTGTCAAAATTAGAAGTGGGGAAACTCCTTATGCTGGGTTTACTTATGTCTGAGGGCTCCAGGGTGAACCTGGGGCGCTTCTCCACAAGCATGTGTGCACTGGGTTGGGCCAGAGCACAGTTCCTGCAGGCTGATCCTGCCTCATATCAGGTGGCACTTCGGACAGGAAAACCCCTGCACATTTAGGTTTATACCTACAGGACACTCTGGCTGGTTTGGCCTTTGCTGTGGGTAGGAGACAGCAGGGGTGCTTGGAACTTTGCCTCCAGGAGGTCAGTGTCTGCATAGGTGTCTGTACACCCCTTCCACAGCCTCCCCATGAAGGATAACCAACCCCCAGACTTTACAAAGCATATGCCTGCTTTCTCCTTTCTGGTGCCACAGAGACGTGTCCCCAGATCCAGAATTCCTGAAGAAAAATGTGTTGTTCCCAGGGGATGGGCTCCTTTCAGGCTGTCCCCATCTGGTTCCCAGGGACTGGGTCTAGGAATAAAAGTGCAACTCCTCAAAGAAAAGCTTTAGTGTGTGTGAGCTGGGCCATTTATTGGCAAGGCCATCTCATCCCCCCAGAGGAGTTCACCAGCCAGGCCTCTGTTTGCAGAACTCCTTATTGGCCTTGCAGGGGTATTTGGAGATGCACTTCTCCATCTTAGGGTTGTTTTAAGCAAAGTGCCCGAATTCTCTCCTCTTCATGCAGACTTTAGACTCCAGTTCTGATTTTGCTGGTCAGCAACTAGAATGCATCTACAGATGTGACAGGACAAGGGAGAATGGTCTTAAACTAAAAGAGGACAGGTTTAGATTGCACATAAGGAAGATTTATGGGTTGATGAGGGTGCTGAGGCGCTGGCACAGGGTGCCCAGAGAAGCTGTGGCTGCCCCATCCCTGGCAGTGTTCAAGGCCAGGTTGGACACAGGGGCTTGGAGCAAGCTGCTCCAGTGGAAGGTGTCCCTGCCCGTGGTAGGGGCTGGAACTGGATGAGCTTTAAGGTCCCTTCCAACACAAACCAGGCTGGATTCTTTGTTTTGCCTGCACTTGGGCTGACAATGCTCTGCTTTGCAAAGGGCACTGGGATTAAATCTCCAGAGTGCTGACAATCCTCATGCCCCTGCTTTCCCATTTGCCCGTGAGGACAGGCAGGCTTTCAAGTGCTGTGGTGGGAAGGATTTGTGCAGCAGCTCATCTTGCTGCAGTCTTGCAAATGAAATGGTGCCCCAGGTGTCCTCCTGCCTCGACGGAATGCTGCACATGGGTTGTGTGGAGCTGTTGGCTGATTGCTCATGCCCATGGGCTGCTCACAACAGTTTGTACAATATCGTGATTTATCATCACAACCAAAGGATGTCCAGCAGCCACTGAGGAGCTGCCAGATGCTGCTGTGGTCTGGCCAGTCCTGCTTTGCTCCCATAGAACCCACTCCCATGCACCTTAAACCATGCAAGGGCTGCTTTGGCAGCTGGGACACAGAGAAGGGAAATGTGGGACTGAAGGGCATTGCAGCAGCTCATGGATGGCAGTAGTGGAGAGCATCTTTTCTGCTTGGATATCCAGGTTTACAGGGGTCTGTCAACAGCAGCCCAACCTTCAAATGGTTTGGGTGTGTGGGGAGGCTCTAAATCCATTAGATTTGCCTAGATATTAGTTGCCACTATTGGTTTGCCACTAGATTTGGTGGGAAGATGCCAAGGGGACTTCTGCAATGGGTTGGACTGATGCAGCTTAATACAACCCTGGCACCTGGCCGCAGCCCTTGTGAAGGACACATTAAGATTTGTTTCCTCACTCTGTACCAGCTATCCCGAAAGTACGAGCTTGCAAATCTCAAACCATGAACCGCTAAAGGCCACTTCTCCTTTATGAGGCCGGCTTTGGTTGCATTTCCCCTTTCCATCACTGCTTGCCAGGGATCAGCCAGAAGCTGCGGCTGCCTCGCAGGGAGGGATTCCCCTCGGCCCGCTGGAACCCCGGCCGCGCTGCTCTAACGCTGCTGCCGGAGCAGCGTGCCCCGGGGCTCCCCGGTGCTGGCGGCGGGGCGGGTACCCCGAGGCAGCACCGGCGGAGCCTTTGTGTGGCGGAACCTTTGTGTGCGGGAGCGGGTTCCGCGGGGCGGGGCGCAGCGCCGGACCGCGCTCCGCCGGGGGACCCGCTGTGGGTCGGACCGCGGCGCTGTGGGAGCGGGCCCGGGGGGTCCGGCAGCCGCCATGTACGCGGGGCTGCAGGAGCTGGGGGTGGCCAACGGCGAGGACCTGAAGGAGACGCTCACAAACTGCACGGAGCCGCTGAAGGCCATCGAGCAGTTCCAGGTGCGGTGGGACAAGATGCACGAGCGGCAGGGCCGGCGCTGCGGGGTGGTGGGAAAGCGGGAGGGCCCGAGGAGGGCTCTGCTCTGTGGGGTTTGTCCTTTCTTATGGTATTTGTGTTGGCAGACAGAGAATGGGGTGCTGCTGCCCTCGCTGCAGTCGGCGCTGCCCTTCCTGGACCTGCACGGCACCCCCCGGCTGGAGTTCCACCAGTCGGTTTTCGATGAGCTGAGGGAGAAGCTGCTGGAGAGGGTCTCTGCCATCGCCTTGGAAGGGAAGGTCGAGGAGAGGTTTGTTCGGTCTTGCTGGTTGTGTGGAGTGAGCTGGGAGGTCTGTGTGAACACGAGTTAGAGTGGATGAGTGACTTCTGCAAGGGCTGCATTCCTCGGGGATCGAGTTCTGGTGGCTTTGAGATGAGCCACTTTGACACTTAGTCTCTTGCTCTTATGTGTTTTCAGATACAAAAAGCTGGAAGATCTCCTAGAGAAGAGCTTTTCCCTGGTCAAGATGCCTTCCATCCAGCCTGTGGTAATGTGTGTCATGAAGCACTTGCCCAAGGTAAAGCCATCTCTGTTGTGCAGCTTCTCTTAGCTGTGCTGTTGGATGGGCTGCGTGCTCCATCTGCAGACAAATGCAAGTTTGTCATTCAGCGTTAGGAACTGACTGAAGATTTACTGCATTCTTGTATCCGGTAATAACTTAGAGTAATTCGTAAAGCATTTTACATTTTTGCAGTTAGATGAGGCTGTTTCCCTGTTTTATTCAATATATGCAGCTTCCTAAACGTTGTCAAGTTCCCTGATATGTGGAGGTTTCCACAGCTGATTTAATGACAACTGAAAAATAAGATTTGAAGACCGCAACTAGAGGTAGACAGGAGTGACATTCGGATCTGTGAATAAAATCTCAGAGTAGCCTTATAAAGAGCATCATGTTGTACTTAAGGTAATGGCTTCAAAACTGCTACTAGAACTTTTGTAAGTTACTGAAACATCATCCCAGATCTCAGCATCAGAGGTTTAAAGGAAGTTTTTTGTCCTCTTTGAAAGAAGTAAAGAAAAGCTTGGAATGTCACTTTGTTGTTGAAGAAGTTAAGTGTCTGAGGACTGGCTTTCACAGGGGTAGGTGAGGCGAAAGATGAGTCTCATACTGCCTGGTGTTAAATTGCATTTTTGTGCAGATTACCAGATTATGACTTAGATGTCCTCTGCAGTCAGTTCCTTACTCCTTGCACAGTCAGGCAGGTGAGCTGCTCTGCACTTGGTAACTGTTCTGTTGATTGCAGGTCCCTGAAAAGAAGCTGAAGTTGGTAATGGCTGATAAGGACTTGTATAAAGCATGTGCAGTGGAGGTGAAGCGCCAGATTTGGCAGGACAACCAGGCTCTGTTTGGTGATGAGGTTTCTCCACTGCTGAAGCAATACATCCTGGAGAAGGAGAACGTTCTCTTCAGCAGTGACATTTCTGTCTTGCACAATTTCTTCAGTTCATCTCCCAAAACAAGGCGTCAAGGAGAGGTAAGGGCAAGGAAACTGCTGTCAACAGGCTTGTGAGTGGAATTCACCAGCTTTCAGTCCACCTCAGCAAATAACGGTGTCCATTTCACCCACCCAACTTTGCTACTGAACCTGTTTAACTAGAAAAAGTATTTGCCGGAAATATGAGGCTGATTCTTCCTACATCTCTTGATGAAAGGCGCAGGAATTACTTTAATGGTTACTCAGTGCTGAGCAATAACTCATTAATGTTCTGAGCTGTTTATGTGCTTTAAAAAACAGGAAAGGCCAAATTTCCTTTATTGCTCAGTTTGGCTTTAATACGTCTCAGCTGTTTTAAAGGCTGAGGATCTCTATCAAATCATTTTGAGTATGTTAAATTGCTTTTCTTGAAGACATAGGCCAAGAAAAACTTTAGTTATTAATTTATTTTGCACAAATGGAAAGGGACATTGCAAGTTGTAGCTAAGCTGGCATTCAGGGAGGTTGCTCTTTGAATGGGATTACAGGAGGTGGCTGAGCTGATCCAACACTCAGCCACAGGAAGGGCAGGGGCTGCTCCTCTGTACCTGTAGCTCTGGTGATTGTCACCCTGATTCAGCTCGATAATTGCTATGGAAACTCTAGCATATAAAACCAGTGAGTAGTTTTCCAAGAGAGTGAGTTGGATCTGCTAAAAGAAGCGATCAGCTGTTTCTGTGATTCATCAATAACAGGTACTGCTTCTTTCACATAGCTGAGCACCTTATTCTACAAATGCTTCAATTTCCTGTCATCAGAGAACCTTTTCTGGGCATTCGCTATTTCATTATGGCTATGAAAGATTTAGTGAATATCTCTTGAACAAATGCTCTTGGAAATCTTGGTATAAATAGTTCCTTTCCAGGAACTCTCAGTGCAGATGGTTCAATCTCAATAAATCAGATAAAAGAATGAATTCACATTGTGTGTGTGTGAAATAACAGCATCTCTTGGTACTGAGTGTGCGTTTTTTCTGCTTTGTTTAGGTGGTTCAGAAGCTGACCCAGATGATTGGGAAGAACGTGAAGCTCTATGACATGGTGTTGCAGTTTCTGAGAACCCTGTTCCTCCGCACAAGGAATATTCATTACTGCACACTACGGGCAGAGCTCCTCATGTCACTGCATGACCTGGAAATCAGTGAAATCTGCACTGTTGACCCCTGTCATAAGGTATTAATCATGTGGGACACATGAGAGTATTACTGGAGAATTCTGTTTCACCCATACCTGCTGCCCTGCAGGACTTCAGCCCAGAGAAGGTGACTCCTCTCTGTGAAGAGAGCTCAGACCTTGAATGCAAAAGTCATCTTATATTCCTTGGAACTTCAGGTGAAAATCTCATCATGGTTAACCAGCACCTTGCTTTTGTTTCATAACCCATAAATCATTCAAGTTTAAGGTACTTGTGCAGTGGTAAGAACAAAGCCTAATCTAACCTATGGAGATGCTGCAAAAAGTGATCGAAAGCATTAGCCAGGTTCTTAATCAAATCTTGCTTCCTTCCCTGCTTTGCTGGGTGTGATGCACTCCATCTGTTAGTAAACTTGTGTGTAACATTAAGTACTTTGGATCTTGAATTATAAGAAAATATTAAAATGTTAGGAGGTAACAGCTGTGTTAGTGTCACACCAGGATCTTGTTACAGTCTTTGTCCATAGTTAACATCACTCTGATCTAGAACAAGGCCTTTTCATTCGGGTAAAATTGTTGGTTTATGTGTGTTCTGCTTACAGAGATTATATCCTAGAGTGATGATAAATGTTACTGCATGCTTTTTAATGTCTTCTGATCAAGACTCCCAAAATCAGTATGCTGGCAGTGACTGGCTAGAAAAGGAAAGTTCTTATTCAAGCTACAGATCATTTTTATCAATCTCATTTTGCCACTGCAACATGCAGTGACTGCTGCAAGGGCAGGGAGCCTGCTGAAAGCATTGCAGCAAATTCAACAAATTGTTCTTGCTGAATTGTTACGGGAAAATACTGTCATATATATATTGTTTTCTGTTTTACTGTAAAATACATATTGTTTTCTGAAAGGGGGGAAAAAGCCCTTAATTTTGAGTCAAATAATATGTTTGACTATCTTTTTCCATTTTGATAGTACAGCTCTAAAGCAGAAGCACCTCCACTGTTAGTATCCCCTACTTAGAAGGTGGGAGTGGTATTGCAGTAGCTAAAATATCCCTGCTGTTATTGCTAAGTGCTGCTGCTTCTTTCTTGGTCTCCTGCTTGTGTAAATCCACATTGATCCAGTGGCCTGGGCAGTGGTGTATTTTATACATGCCTGCTCCTTGATTGCCAGGGAATGCCTGCCTTTGACATTGCTCTGTCCTCTTTTTGGGGTTTGTATTTCTGACCTCCAGTATTTGTGACCAGCTTGGTACCGTACCTAAGTGTATTATTAAAGTATATTAATGCCACATATTTGGAGGTCATAGAATCCCAGACTGATTTGTGTTGGAGGGTACCTTAAAGCTCATCCAGTTCCAGCCCCCTGCCACGGGCAGGGACACCTTCCACTAGAGCAGCTTGCTCCAAGCCCCTGTGTCCAACCTGGCCTTGAACACTGCCAGGGATGGGGCAGCCACAGCTTCTCTGGGCACCCTGTGCCACCGCCTCAGCACCCTCACAGGGAAGAGCTTCTGCCTAAGAGCTCATCTCAGTCTCCCCTCTGGCAGGTTAAAGCCATTCCCCTTGGCCTGTCCCTACAGGCCCTTGTCCCAAGCCCCTCTCCAGGTTTCCTGCAGCCCCTTTAGGCACTGGAGCTGCTCTCAGGTCTCCCTTTCAGGAGCCTTCTCTTCTCCAAGCTGACACAGCCCAGCTCTCTCAGCCTGGCTCCAGAGCAGAGCTGCTCCAACCCTCACAGCATCTCCTTGGCCTCCTCTGGACTCACCTCAACAGCTCCACATCCCTCCTGTGTTGGTGGCCTCAGTCATTCTGAGCCAGATTTGTCTGACATGGTGTATGTTACTGCTGGTTTCATGAGAGGCTGTGCTTCATAAAGCTTTCTCTGTTTCTCTAACAGTTCACCTGGTGCCTTGATGCTTGCATTCGAGAGAAGTTTGTAGACAACAAGAGAGCTCGGGAATTGCAGGGATTTCTGGATGGGGTGAAGAAAGGACAAGAACAAGTGTTGGGGTAAGGTGCTTGGGCTGTTTATTGAGAAACTGAATAAGTAGCCTGTCAGTCACAGCATCTGGCAGGTATTGCAGTTGTTAATTCTTCCCCAGACCTCACTGACAGCTGGTTGCTCTTCTGTGCAGTCATATCCAGTACACCCACAAGCATTAATGCATAGCCAAGCACATTCTGGCAACACAGCTCATATTAAGTTACCACTCTTGAGTCTCCCCTGTGGCCTGTGGTAACTGACTGTGGGAGATCTGTGTGATTTCAGTGCAGAAGACTTGTAGTAATTGTTTTCAGATAACATTCAAGTTGAAGAAATAACAGTAATGGTGTTTTTACAAGGCAGGAGAAGGTTCATCAGGTGGACACCTGTAGGTAACAAAAGAGAGAAACTCAGGTTTTACGTTATCATAGTAAGGGTATTGTTACAGTTCTTGCCCTTTACCTGCCTAACGCTCACACACTCACACACTCACACACATACACACACTACTTTGATGTAACATCTGATAGTTGACAGGATGGCAACAAAGAGTGGGCTCAAATATCTTAATTTAGTGAAACACACGTTCAGGGAGCTGGTATCTACAGCTGGGTATGGAACTGTATGGTTGGGTTCTTTGTTTTGCATGACACGTATTTGATTTTTACTTCTTCTCAGGGACTTATCAATGATCCTGTGTGATCCCTTTGCCGTTAACACCTTAGCCTTGAGTACCATAAGGCACGTGCAAGACCTGGTTGGGCAGGACACCTTACCCAGGGTGAGTGTTGCAGCTTGTGTACCTAATCTGAACTGTAGTTTTAACTGAATAGCATCCATAAACACAGAACTGGTGCTGTAGAGTACATTTAAGTTCTCAAATGCACGTGTAAACTGAGATAAGGGAAACAAGATGCTCCCTCTCCATCTGCGGTACGTATCGCAGAGCTCTGCAGGAGCACTGTTTGGAGACAGGCGTTTTGGAGCTCTCTAAAATGACTATGAATTCTTTGCACAGCTCATTCTATCCTAAGAGCTATGCACACGTAGAATAGGTGCCTTCCTGCTTTGTCCTTCCATCAGTTTGCCTAATAGCAGCAGCCTTTTGTCCTCACCATGGTAAATACAGAGGATTAGTTTACACTGTTCTGGTCTGTTGGCTCTGGTATAATACACTTCCTGCAAGCAGTCACTGCAGGAGGTGCTTAAATTAAGCTAATGGCGAAAGGAGTGTAACCTTACAGGTGTCTAAACAGTGTAAGGCATTTGCTGGGTTTATCCCTGAGTTAAATTTGATTGTTGGATTTAATAACTTCCAGTGTAAGATTGAAAATTGTTTTGGTTTCAGGGCACAATATAGCTGAAACCCCATTGTCCTCCTTACACTTTCTCCTCCTTACTTCTGCTGAGATGACTTGATTTGTCCTGTCACACATTATATTTCAGGGTACTGATTTGGCTTTACACCTTTAAAAATAAGGTCAGATTGGCTGCATACTTCTTGGTGCATTCTCGAATGTTACTAAAACCCACAAACCATCAGGTGTGTCTGTTATTTGAGTCCTATTTGAGGAATCAGTTGTCAATAAATGGGAGAACTGAATGCTCTTAGCAGTCTTGGAGAGCTTTGAATGTAAAGCACCACTTCCAAATCAATATCTGTATGTGCAACTTGTGGAAGATCAAAACAGCTGTTTTTCTGCTCCCCTTAAAAATCCAAGGAAAGCCCAGATATGCTGCTGCTCCTCAGGATGCTGTCTTTGGGCCAGGGGGCCTGGGATATGATTGACAGTCAAGTCTTCAAGGAACCAAAAATGGTGAGTCATTTTGATATGTAGAATTCAACACATTTAATGAAACAAATTTAGACTTGATCATTATTTTATTGCCTCCCTGATTTAACATACCTCTTGTCACAGCTTCCTTAAACAAACCATGTAAGTGGTGACAACAGCAGCCGAAGCAGGCACACTGTAAGCTTACTTGCCTGCTTAATTTAGCTTGATTTACCTGCTTTTTTCTTTACATGAATGCCTGGCCCTGCTGTTTTAAATCAGACTGTACCTATGTTAGGTTCTGCACTGGGTGCTCATTGATCCTGGCAACACAACTGGGTACAGAATGTTATTCCTGGATACATCACTACACAACTGATGCATTTGTAAAACACACCTTGGATGAGGGAAGAGGGATTTCAGAGGCTGGTCTGAAACTGGAAGCAGTGTAACAGCTTTTCATTGAGATGAAGAAGTTGTTCCCTTCCGGCTATCTTACAGCAATGTTGTGTAGTGCCACATTTAGCTACAGTCTTTCCTGCTTTAGGAATACTTTTCCAAAGGGCAGCTCTGGTGTAGTTTGGGAACTGGTATGTTCAGCTGGTGGCAGGAAGCTGCACAGCAGGGCTGTTTCTCAAGAGAAATTTGCTGTTTCTGTTCTGTACTATAAAGCAGCAAATATCTACCAAGAGGGGCATTTGAAGGCTCCAAAATATATACTACAGGTTGACCGCATGTTTAAATTTACCACAGGGTGTGCATTCGTACTGAGATTGTAACACTGAGGGTGACTGACTTGACTTGCAGAGGTGCTCTCATGAATCTCTTAGAAAGGAGCTGTGAAGCTTTTCCTGAAGGGAATCTCTAAATCTGTATTTAAAATCTGGTTTATCTGTTATTGTCACAAGCTGTAACTTCCCATTCTGTGAATATCATACAACATAGGCTGATCCACCTTGTGTGAGGAGCTGCTCTTTATTGTTGCTCTTCTAGCTGTGCACTGATCCCTGTCAGCTTAGGGAATGAACAAAATGATTTGCTATTGTTGATGAAAGCGGTTGGTATAATCCTTAACATGCAGTGCTTGCAGCAGCTTTGGGAAAGGTCTCACAGAAGAAATGCTAAGTAATTGTCAAGAGAAAAGATTTGAGCGGGAGTATTTCTATAGATGAGCTGAAGTAGTTTTCCAAATTACCAATGGAACATGTGGAAATGAATTGCTTAAGAATTTTGACTAGAACTGGAAAATGGAAGCTTGTTTTCCCAAGTGTAGGATGGGGCTCATGCGGGTGCCTCACTGTCTGCTGCAGCACTCTGGGACCATTAGGTGGCATGAGGTGACTTATGGAAAGCATTGTTCTTTGCCCTCTCTTCTTCCATCCCTCCAAGGAAGTTGAGTTGATCACCAGGTTCTTGCCTATGCTGATGTCCTTTGTGGTGGATGACCAGATGTACAACGTAGATCAGAAACTGCCCTCAGAGGAGAAGGGACCAACTCCCTACCCCAGCACCATCCCTGAAGCTTTCACCAAGTATGTAACCTGCCTTACTGACTTTGTGTTGTTACATAGAGTGTTGTTACCAAAGCAAAGCAGCAAGGAGCCAGCCAACAGACAGGGGAAGATACTCTGTGTGGTAAAGTGAAGACTTCCTTGGGGTAAGATTTAGTGCCAGTTAATCAAACCTGAACTTCTCCTTTAGCTAAACAGGTTTCCATTATGATTCCTTAAGTAAAATCTACATAAAGTAATATTTCTTGTAATAACCATTCTTTTGGCAGGTTGAATATGGAAGTATTTGGTGTTACTGCTTCCAAATACACTGCTTGTGTAGTTTCCCAAGCAGTGAACAAGGAGTGAGTGATACTTGGGTGCAGCTGGACGAGTGCCTGTGCTTGGTTCTGAAGAGGGCTGTTGTAAATTGTGAAGTTGGCGTTTTTGTCACACACTCATTCTCTGTTGATAACCTGTCACTCCAGGGGCCTCAAAAAGATAAAGAAAACCTTTGTGTGCTCTCTGATATTCAGATCTTGCACTAATTTCCAGTACAATTCTTATCAGCATGCCAGAATCTGGAATTGTATCCTCAGAGTTGTATTCTCTGCTATGACAGTGCTGATGTTCGACCTGATTTTGTAATAACAAAACAATATTGGGCTTTATATGATTTTTGAGCATTTGGGCTTCTTCTGGAACCCATTTTGAAGAGCACTTTGATCATAAATACTATTTTAAATGCTGACAATCAAATCCAACTGTTTGATTGCAAGACTGCTGTGTTTGTTGAATGGTAAATTTTTCTGGACCATGATAGTGAACACAGTGATCATCATCTGCTCAGTCACTGAGTAGCTGCTCTTCAGTGGGTTTGAGGTTGGCCACTGCTGTAACTGCTTGCTGCTGTATTTTAAACCCTCTTAAAAGAATATATAATTTATTTTAGCTTTATTCATTGAAAAACTTTCCTTCTGCCATAACAGATTCTTGCAAGAGAACAGAATAGCTTGTGAGATTGGGCTGTATTACGTCCTTCACATCACTAAACAGAGGAACAAGAATGCTTTCCTTAGGCTACTGCCAGCACTAGGTAAGTTTTTTTGTCTCATTTTCTGTAGCAGTTTGCCTGGACACGCAGGAGGCAAGCAAGCCTGGAATGAAAGTGATTTCAGACATAGTGTTCTGCCTTTGGCTCTTTTGGTGACTTAGTTGTAGGGCGCTGCAGAAGTGGTTGGTCTTTTTTTGTCTGCAATTAGGATACTTCTCTGCTGATATGAGAACTTAGGGGCAGTGGCTGATGGTCAGTAGTTCCTTAGATCAAAAACTGTATTAACAATGAGATGAGTTGAGAACTGCCTGGAATAAATCAGAATGATAAAAGAGCAGGAGGCTTAATTCTGCTGGTGCTCCTAGTAATTCCAGGTGGCCAGAATCCTGGAACTTGGCTTTGTATGGTAAAAAAGCCTGTCCCAAAACGGGACTGAACACAGCCTTATTTTTTTTCCTGTGATTACCTCCACTGACTTCTCTGGGGTAAGTTGCATGAGAGCTCAGAGGCAATCTTAGCAACTGCAGCTCCGAGTAGTGGCAATGGGAGTTCCTTTCCCACCCCTCACCCTGCCTCTGGCGTCCTTTGAACCCTTTGCTGCACTGTCAGCTCATTTACATGGGTGGTTTGCATCTGCTCCTCGTGGGATCTGAGGAGTGCAGGGAGATGGATGTGGCCATGAGCAGCGAATGCTGGAGAAGTGTAGCAGGGGACTTTGTGATATTGGCAGGAGCAAGACTTCAGCCTTGGTAAAGACACGGGCTTTCTATGTATTCTCACCTCTCTGTTCCTAATCTTTTATGTCTGAAAGGTCAAAGCCAGCTGCCTGGGCTACATGTTTGAAAAGGGAATCTCACTGCAACGTTTTCAGCAGAACATCTGCTCTATAGCCAGGTTTTGGCACCTGTGTCTCAGTCTGTTTCCTTTTCATGTTGTACAGTTGAGACATTCAGTGACTTGGCCTTTGGTGATATCTTTCTGCATCTGCTTACTGGAAACCTCACGCTGCTGGGTGAGGAGTTTGCACTTGAAGAGTTCTGCACCAGTCTCTTTGACAACTTCTTTCTCACTGCCTGCTCAAAGTAAGTTGGATTTTCCTCAGGGGAAAGTGAGGGAAGTGAGTTTGCAGGATACTTGTGACAGGTTGTACTGCTTTGAACTATAGTTCTGGTTCAGCAAACTCTTCACATACAGTGGAAATGTTACCCTAATGCTGTTCTTCTTTAAGGAAAGGCTTATATTTTGTGACCAAGTTTTTATCAGCAAAATTGGGAAGTGGCACAGATTGCCCAGAGAAGCTGTGGATGTCCCATAGATTAATTCAGGTTATGAATTATTACCTAAACTGTAATACATTATTCCTAAATTGCAGTTGCTTCGCAGTAGCTCTGAAGATGAAGAGCCAACTTAGCTCTTTGCATACAGATGATCTGTTTGTATCTGTTAATTCAGTCGTTCAGCTGGAGACCTGCAGCCCAGATCCAACCCCCCCAGGAGGCTTTCCCAAAGTGACCAGAGCTGTTGTTCAGGCACAGCAGCACATGCTGCTGCCACCCCTTCCACACACACTGAGACACGAACATCCTTTTGCATGTGCGATGTGGCCTGTCCAGCAGAGACCAGCTGCTGCTACATGCTGTGCTTAATATCTCCCCCTCCTTCCTCATGGGTGCTCCAGTTCACTCGTGTTGAAGAATTACCTGAATTCCTTGAAAGTCTAAGACAGGCTTAGTACTTTGTAGCACACAGGCTACAATTCTCAGGTGTCTGGAAAAATTACAACAGTCTGGGGGGGTGTGAATTATTCTGGTGCTGTTGCTGTAGCTTTGTTGTTCTCAAGATGGTGTTTGTTGATATCAGCTCCTCTGCTTTAAATTGCTTTTTGCAGAAAGGAGAATGTACACAGACATCTGCTAAGGCTGCTGCTTCATCTGCATCACAAAGTGGCACCTCCCAAGTTAGAGTCTCTCCAGAAGGCTTTGGAACCCACCAAGCAGGTAAGAAAGGAAGCAGGAGAAAGGGAAAATTAATAGCAAATGAAAGCAGCTTCCTTTCCAGACATTGCTTAATGAAACATGTGCTCTGCTTTCCAAGTGTACCAAGTTGTGTGTTAATTAGCTTGGAACTTCCTCTTTCTCTGTTGCTTTTTGTTAAAACACACAGGGTAATTGCATGCTTAGTGTTCTAGTTAGTAGTGACTAAAATTGTAGAATCACAGAATGGTTTGCGTTGGAAAGGGCCTTAAGATCACCATCTCCAACCCCCTGCGATGGGCAGGGACACCTCACACTAGACCATGTTGCCCTAGGCTCTGTCTAACCTGGCCTTGAACACTACCAGGGATGGGGCAGCCACAGCTTCCCTGGGCACCCTGTGCCAGCGCCTCAGCACCCTCACAAGGAAGAGCTTCTTCCTTAGATCTAACCTGAACTTCCCATGTTTCAGTTTGAACCCATCACCTCTTGTCCCATCGCTACAGTTCCTGATGAAGAATGAAGTACATCTCTTCTATTTGTTCCTCCTAATTCTCATTCTGCAGAGTGGGGAAGCTGTGAAGGAGCTTTACAACCAACTCACTGAGAAACTGGAGCTTCGGAAGCCGAGTCCAGCTGAAGTGACTGAGACCCCCTCCATGGAGCTGCCCCTGCCCACTGTGCCCACACCAGCCTCACGCTGAGGTCTCCCTGAGTAACACAGGAGAGGAACTAACCTCAGGCTCTGCAGCGTGAAGGCACTGTGCTGCCTTTCAAGTGTCTCTGCCTACAGGGTGGAAACCAAACCAAAAGCCATTGAAGCTCTTTCAGGAAACACTGCAGTTTACACCACCCCACTGGCTCTTGCTGGTTAGAAAACTCTGTATGTGGTGCATTGCAAAGGTTTACTTTTCTTAAAGATAGTTGAGTGTTGTCTTTTAGATTCACTTTAAAATCTGACTTTGGGTTTTAGTTTTGGTTTTTTTATTTCCCAAAAAAAGGCGTATTTTTAAGCTTGGCATCTTGTATTTTTAAACTCTCCTTTAAGAACTGATCAATGAGTGTTTGGCTCCATTATAGTTGAGCAGGTACTCCCACCGCTAACCCTAACTTTCTTCACAGAACCCCAGTCTGGTTTGTGTTGGAAGGGACCTTAAACTCAACCAGTTCCAACCCCTGCCACGAACAGGGACACCTTCCACTAGAGCAGCTTGCTCCAAGCCCCTGTGTCCAACCTGGCCTTGAACACTGCCAGGGATGGGGCAGCCACAGCTTCTCTGGGCACCCTGTGCCAGCGCCTCAGCACCCTCACAGGGAAGAGCTTCTGCCTAAGAGCTCATCTCAGTCTCCCCTCTGGCAGGTTCAAGCCATTCCCCTTGGCCTGTCCCTACAGGCCCTTGTCCCAAGCCCCTCTCCAGGTTTCCTGCAGCCCCTTTAGGCACTGGAGCTGCTCTAAGGTCTCCCCTTCAGGAGCCTTCTCTTGTCCAGGCTGACCCAGCCCAGCTCTCTCAGCCTGGCTCCAGAGCAGAGCTACTTCAGCACTTGCAGATCTCCATGGCCTCCTCTGGCCTTCATTTGTTAGTTTGCTCTCTGGCTCTGTGGATAAGATACACACAGAAAGAAATGTCAGAGGAGAAAAGCTCCACTGATACCATTCCCTGTTTGAGGTTGTAGCTCTTCTGGTGCATGGTAGGACATGCTTCGTTAGTCAGAGATGCCCACCACTGTCACCAGACCAAGAAGCAGTCAACAGTCATCTTTTTAGCTAGGTTCTCGAAGGCCAGAAACTGAATCATTCTCTCCCCTTTTCTCCAAAGGAGTAGCTTGAAATGAGTCCTGGAGCCTGTGGGGGAAGAAAAAACCCAAGACACTAGCACATTCCCAAGCGCCAAAGGGTTTGAGTGTAGGTGGGGTGGAATTCTGTCATTGAAAACATAGCCTGTTCTTCATGGCTGGTTTTTGTGTTGCTGTCTGTACTGCTACAATTAATTCCTGTTCTGCTTTTACCACAGCCCCAGGTAGAGTGTGCAGGAAGATGGACATGGGAGAAGAATGGGTTGGGCTAGTTTACAGTGCACTTTACACTAGTTTCAGCAGGTACCATGTGCCTGAAGAGAGTCTTGCCAGTCCCCTGTAAGCAGGAAGCTGTCTGCATGGCATACTCTGAATGGCAGAGTAATTCAGGTAGGAAGGCATGTCTGAGAATGTGTGGTCCTGACTTGGAGCAGGACCAGCCTTGATGAGGTTGCTTAAGAGCAGGACTTTGTATTTACCTTTGAGTTTCATGAGGTTTCTGTTGGGTCACTTGTCCAGCCTGTTGAGGAATGGGCTCCCTTTGAACAGCCCTGCCCCGTGTGTCAGCCATGCCCACAACCTGGTGTCCTTTGCTGAGGCTGTGTTCTGTCTTCGGGCTCTAAATAGAGGCATTGAAGGATATTATCTCCATTGATGCCCCCTGAGGAATGCTGTGAGTAGTGGGCTGCCAATGGGGCTTCATGCTATAGCTCACAGCCCTCTGAGTGTGTCCTGCCTGGTTCCATGCAGCCATCTGAACTGTCTCAAGGTGATGTGCCTGTGTGGATTCCTCAGACAGCTGTGTCAAAAGCCCTTTTAAAGTCAAGGTGAGCTACACACTGTACTCCCCCATCCACCAAGCCAGGCATCTCTTCAGAGCAGGTTAGTGGGTTTGTCGGGCACAGTTAACCCTTGGAATTTCTCCTCTGTGCTGGCCATGCCCTGTCACTTCCTTCTCCATCATGTTTCTGGATATCATTTTTGCCCCCTCATCACTCCTTGTTTCCTGGGACTTGAGCACTCCCAGTGCCAAATCCTGCTTGTGAGGCTCCATTTCCTGAAGTCCAAAACAAAAACCAGGTGCTGATTAAGTAGAGACGGACATCCCTCCCCAGAGCTGCTGTCTCCCTCTTGGGGCGGTTTTCTTCCTCCTGAGCTCTCAGATGCTGCATGAGGAAAGTGAGTGTCACCTCTCTTCATCACCTTGGGGCTTGATTTCTCTTTTCATTCGGGGGCCTGTCTGTATCTTGTGGGCAATGGGGAGCTGGGTTAGGTTTGTGGATGGGACAGGGGTGCTCATACTGGTCCCTCTAGTCCACACCACCCCTGTGCATCTCCACTCCAGCTCCCGGGGTCGGTGTTGCCTTTGGCAGCTCACAGCAGTGCACGCATCAGACTTGCTGAACGCAGGATCTGGGTGTAACAATCATGTTTTTCTTGCAAAGTTTTGTTTAAAACCATTGAAACTGTCATGGTAACTGACACACAATAACATCCCACGCTGCTGGCAAACCTTTCACAGTGAACTTGCTCAGGCTCAAAGGGTATTGTAGGTTTGTGGCGGGGTTTTCTTGGTTACTAAAGGTTTCCCTTCCCCACAAGCTGACCACTCCTGTAGCACAAACTCCTTTTAATCCAGGCTGTGTGGTTTACTACTTGGTGGAAAGGGTTCTTGTGCTTCAACCTTTACACAGAGATACATGCTGGGGGCTTTTCCCAGGTTGTTTAAATCCATAAGGGAATTGAGTCCCAGAGCACAAACTGCCCATTACCTGTGCTGGTGGCTGCTTGGGCTGAGGAGGGGGGGGGAATGCGGGCAGCCGAGAGTGGGAGCAACATAAGGGATACTTTCCAGAAAACATCCTTTTAGTAGTGAACATCAGGATCTGTTTCCATCCTGAGGTGCCAATGATTTCATCCCAGTGTCAGAAACAGCACACACACCTGTGGGATGTGTGAACCTCCACAGAGCAGGAGCTAGAGCTGTGTGTGGGATCATAGGATAGTTTGGGCTGGCGGGGACCTTAAAGCTCACCCAGCTCCAACCCCCTGCCACGGGCAGGGACCCCTTCCACTAGAGCAGCTTGCTCCGAGCCCCTGTGTCCAACCTGGCCTTGAGCACTGCCAGGGATGGGGCAGCCACAGCTTCTCTGGGCACCCTGGGCCAGCGCCTCAGCACCCTCACAGGGAAGAGCTTCTGCCTAAGAGCTCATCTCAGTCTCCCCTCTGGCAGGTTCAAGCCATTCCCCTTGGCCTGTCCCTACAGGCCCTTGTCCAAAGCCCCTCTCCAGGTTTCCTATGTGTTCGGCCCAGATCAGTTTGATTCCCATGCTGAACTGAAGTGGCCGGGTTCAAGAAGGCACATCTCCATGTCTGGCCTGTCTTTGTGCGAGGGGAACACAAAGCTTGGGTTGTCCTGAACTTCACCCCGTGGTCCCTGTGCTCTGGCTCTGGAGCAGCTCAGGTCTGTGGGCTGGAGCTGCTCTGCAGGGATGGATGAACCAGGTGCTGGTGCTGACTCCCTTGCTGCTCCTCCTGCAACGTGGCTCTGCCTTGTCTGTGGAGTGATGGTTCTGTGCAGATAGACAGAACTACTCCTTACTGCTGGAATGCCTGGAGCCTCACCAAATTGTTCTTGCAATGACTTCAAAGGTTGGCTGCTGGGGCAGTGTGTGGTGGAAGCAGTTAGATGTGCCTTCTGGCCTTCTGCTGTGGAGGAGTTCAAGACTGCATGGTAGGTACTAGTTCTCAGTGTGCATCTGGGAGGTTAAACCAGGGCATGGTGTGACCATCACCCTGGTTGCCCTGTGCTGTTGGGGGGTCCTGTCCATCCTGGCTCTGTTCAGCAAGTGTGTTCCTGCTTCCCTGGAGGTCCCTGGGGCTGGGTGACACCTCCATCCTTGGTTTACTGCTCTGCTTTGGGAGAAGGCTGTGACCTTCACTTGGCGATGCACAGCCCCTCACTGACCAGCACCAGCTCCCTGACCTGGTGCATCAGCTCTGTATGCAGTGGGCTGTGCCTGACCTTCAGAGCTCTTCTGCAGCTCGCCGGGGGTGTTGCTCAGTGGATTCCTCCAGGAGGAATAGAAAGAGGAGCCATGAGACAGCAGCACCCTCCCTGCCTGCAGAGCCACCCCACAGCCTGGCAGGCACTGGTGTGATGCTTGCTGATGCTGATTCAGTGCCTTGGTGACCATCTACCAGGTCCTGCTTGGCTGGAATGTGCTCAACAAGAACATGAGCGTTTAGTACTTCTCTACTACTCAGGTGCCTGATTGCCCCACTGAGATCCAGCCAATTTAGGTATTTAAACCTTGGTGTTTTGACAAGGGACCATGTGTGTCCACCCAATGCCTTCAGGAGCCATCTCAAAGATTTTAGATGCTTTATCTTTCAGGCCTCCTTTGCTCTGAAGCAGTGAAAGGAAAATCATAGAACAAGGAACAGGGAGAACAAGGAGCCTGGCAGGTAGGGAATAGCTCCCGTTAGGACAAGAGCATTCCGAAGTCTTTCTTTTGAAGAAGCCTCTGGTTGTGCCATGGCCTCAGTAGGATCCTTAGTGGTGCAGGGAGAGACTTCATGGCACCAATTTCCACCCACGAGAGGAAGCCTCTTGTTCAAAAAGAGGGCTATATGCTGACAGCCTGCAACTCCTGCTCTTCTCTGGATTAAACCTGAATTGGTGGAGCAGAATAGCCCTGGTTGCCAGCTTCTGGTTTCCAACCCGTATTTCCCAAATGCTCCCACAAGAGCCACAGCTGGGACCCTTGTAAAGGCAGCTCTGGAAGGTTGTGACTTACAGGATAACAAGAGGTTGAGACCCAGCAGTTGAAGGGCATTGTCCTGCATCTTTACAAGGCTGGATGCTCAAAAACATCTGCTTGTTGGCAGAACACCCTGTTCTTAGTGCTGTGGGCAGTGGATCCATGGAGAAGTGGTGGGGAACAACGGGTTGTGATGTAGATGGCTGGGGGAAAAGGAGTCTGAAAGGAATGTCTAAGTCTGGAGCAGAAGCTGCACATCAGCCAAGTGAATTATCACTCTCCAAGATACTGTTCTGGTGGAGCTGCCGTATGGTTCAGGCTTTACAGTTGCCTTCAGGTTAACTCTGATGAGTTGTGTTGTGCATGGTTGGGCATTTGGTATGTGGCTTCCCGTGTATGCAAGGATCCCCTTTCCCAGCTTTCTTGGGATTTGTCCGGCTTTGACTGTGGAAGACCTGCATTTGGCACAGAACATGAAGTGTCATGGACAATCTTGTTACTTCCTTTCTCAGAACAGTTAATCCATTTGAGGATGGACAATTACACCGATTTTGCCTGCAGGCTTATGTACTTCTAGTGTAGAACTCCTTAAGCTGGAGTTGTGTCTCAGGCAAAGGGAGCTGGTGGCTGTAGGTGACATGCAGCAGGACTCTGTGGAGCAAGAGACAACACCACAGGGTGGTTTAGAGGCTTTCTGACCTTTATTGCAATTGTGATGGGTGGCACACCAATGCTGCCTTATGTTTTCTTTGGTACAAGCCTCTCCTGGCATACAAATGCCATTATAATACAGCTCTCTCTGGAGAGAGGTCCTGGTGAAGCAGCTCTTCAGGAGGAGTAAGGACTTCTGCCATTTGCAGCTCTGGTAGATCCCACTGTGACCACAGAACCTCTGCAGTGTCCGCTTGCTTCCTCCCCTTCATTTCCCCTTCAGGCTGTTTTGTCAGGAAGGGCTGAGCTCAGCACTCAGGGACCAGCCCAAGCTGTGAACCCACAGACACGCTCTGGGTGTCTTTGCAGCACCGTCTCCCTCCACCAGCCAGGTTCAGCATTAATAACAAGGGGAAATCAGCTTCTCACAGCTTCAGGTGGGTGTAAAACATGGATTAAGGGCAGCTCCACCCAGGTTCAGGTTACTCTCAGTGTAGAGGACAGGGTTTCAGCTCTATAGCTGCTACAGGCTTTGCCATTCATGGGTATCCTCTGCATTCACTGCTCTTTCCTAGGTCCTTTCTTCTCTACTTCTTGCCCTTGGGTGCCTGGCACTTATTGCCATCATCTTCAGCTCCATTGTCTTCATCTTCATCATCTTCCCCACCTAATAATTGTATTTTTCTGGCAGGAGACACTGATTTGGGGAAGTTTCTTGCTTTGTAGGGGAATTTTGAACCTGGCTAATACCTCTGGAGTACAAGAAGGACCAGCAGTGAATGGAGCAACCATCAGCATGCAGAGACCATACTGAAGATACCAAGGTCAGTCCAGCTTGAAGGATAACTTCACAGAAAGCAACTAAACCATCAGTGTGGGTGGGTTTTGGGCTGCTGGACCTGCAAGGGGAGTCTGATGGGAAGGACAGAGCTGAACAAGTAGATGCAGTGCAACAAGCTTCCTTTCCTTGCAAAACCAATTACACAAGGGGCAAAGGTATCTCACCTCATAGGTTGCTGCTGCCCCTGATTTGCTCAGGAAGAGGAAAAGCATCAGTATTTGACCACAGCTTCTTCACCTGTGCTAAAGGCAGCAGCCAAGAAGTGGCTAACTGTGCCTTTATCTCCTCCAGGTGCTGGGGATGTCAGTCTATGCAATGAAGTAAGAAAGATAACCTCTGTAACCACTCCTTCAGCTTGAGTCACACGAAAGCTTTGCTGGTTCTTGTGTATTGTCCTAGAGAAGCAGTCCAGAACTGGGGACACAATTATCATTAAGAGTACGTTTCCCCCTCAGACGAGCACCCGTTTGCTGTGCCAAAGCTGTGTTGTCTGATCAGGGTTAACAGAAAGGAAAGTGATGAAATGTTTATAAAACCCTGGAGCTGAGTCATGAGCAACCTGATACAAAGCAATCTGGTGGTGAAGCGTGCAAGTTTCACATTGCCACGCTTCTAACTGCATCTGTAGGTAGAAGCAATTCAAACTCCTCTGAATAACTGTGTCTCAGAGCGTCTGTTGTCTTTTATTCACTGCTGACTTGTGTGAGGCTGTGGAAGCTGCTGACAGATTCTGCAGTGCCGCTTTCTTCTTTATAACTCTGAAAATCCATTTTCCTGTCTGCTGTGAAGGCCGAGATCTGCTGAGATCTGCTCTCTTCTGGCTCTGTTTGCAGCTCTCTTTCGCCTCTGGTTCCAGATTGGTTTGATCACTGCTGAGCTTAGGAAGGCAGCACTGATGTCAATGGGAGGGGAAGGAGAGCAGTGTGTGCAGTTCTGGTGTCCCCAGCATAAGGACATGGAGCTGTTGGAGCAAGCCCAGAGGAGGCCATGAGGATGATCAGGGGCTGGAGCACCTCCTGTATGGAGCCAGGCTGAGAAAGTTGGGGCTGTTCAGCCTGGAGAAGAGAAGCTGCGTGGAGACCTCATAGCAGCCTTCCAGTATCTGAAGGGGGCTACAGGAGTGCTGGAGAGGGACTCTTCATCAGGGACTGTAGGGATAGGACAAGGGGTAACGGGTTCAAACTGAAACAGGGGAAGTGCAGGCTGGATGTAAGGCAGAAGCTCTTCCCTGTGAGGGTGCTGAGGCGCTGGCACAGGGTGCCCAGAGAAGCTGTGGCTGCCCCATCCCTGGCAGTGTTCAAGGCCAGGTTGGACACAGGGGCTTGGAGCAAGCTGCTCCAGTGGAAGGGGTCCCTGCCCATGGCAGGGGTTGGAGCTGGGTGAGCTTTAAGGTCCCTTCCAGCCCAAACCGTTCTATGAAATTCTGTGTGTCTGCAGGTGATGTTTATTCCCCTAAGCTGCCCATGAAGCTCCATTGGAGATGTCAGAGTTCCTGGGGCAGGGTCATTACTGACTTGTGAAACAAAACCTGGGCAGCAACAGCAAAACATCTGGTCCAGTAGGTCATAGCCGGGCTTGTTACCAGCCTATGGCCTGCTCCAAATGAGCACCATCATCTCTGATATAGAGATTAAACATATAATTACAGAGGGCTTTTTACCAGCAGGTTCCTTGACGAGTGGACAAAGGGCAGAGAAAGGAATCTGTTTTCCATGTCGCCTGTCCCTGCAGGATGGCACCTGTGGGCTCTGGCTGAGGACAAGTATGTATGGAGATGCAGAAGGCATGTCTGCAGCTAATGGGGTCCTGCCTGGGGTATTTGAAGTCCCTGAGACCTCAGATCCACCTTTACTCACACTGTGTCTATGTAGAGGTGCTTCACATTGCAGGTGCTTGTGGCCTGACTGCAGCCTGGGGTTGTCCCTGTATCTTCTGGATGCCGCAGGGATTTTGGACCGTGACCCCACGGCCTGCTGTAGGAGCTGCTTGGCCTGATCCTTCAGTTTGGCTTGTGGAGCAGGTTTGATGTTCCCAGTCCTTGGTCATCCTGTTAGCTAAAGGAATCCTGCAGCCTTTGGGCCCTGTACAAGGGGAATGCAGGTCACTGCCTTTTCAGTGAAGCCCAGAAGTTCCTTCTAAACAGCCAGTAAATGCAACCGGTCAAGCACACAGTTTAGGTCAACCCTGATTTACTGCAACAAAACAACTGAGCTGCAGTTTGGAGACTGTGTGAGCTCTGAGTCAGCAGTGAGCCTTGGAAGGGTGGGTTTCCAGTCTGTTAGCAATGCTGCCTTCCAAGTGGAAGAATGAGGAGATAGGTGCTTCCAAGGAGGCTGAAGGAAGTGATCCTTGGTGTTGCCCTTGGGGCTGCAATGACTATTAACACTGACTGGCATCTACCCACCTCTGTATTTTAAAATCTCTTTAGTAGTAAAGAGGGCCAGATTGTCACCCCGCAGAGAGGGGAATAGGCCCTAAGGAGAAGAATGATATAGTCCTGTTCCTCAGTGCCTTTGCTCCAACAATACACAGCCCAAAAGAATGGGAATGCTGCAGCAGTCAGGAAGAAAGGCTCACTAACTATTCGAGTACTCTGGGGTTTTATTCCAGCCCAACTGCCTGGACAGAGTGCCTCATTTCCAGCCTGGATTCACAAAGGAATCACAAATCTGCACATGCTGCTGCTTCGGAATGAGGTTTTATGAATGCATCAGTGGGCCAGCTTTGTCACCATTCCTTTTGTGCCTGCTTAAACTGTGAGTGGAAAGAGGTGTCCCCTGCAGGGGTTTCTGCCCAACTAAACTTTGTGTTCCAGAGCCTGCTTTCCGCTTGCTTTTGCTCTTCAGATCCCACCTGAGTTCCAGGCTCTCTGACTTCACCCCAGGTTTTGCTGCCTGCTCACTTCAAGCTTGGGGAAGCTTCTTCCCATGCCACATCTTTCACACAAACTTCATCCATGTTTGACCTATTTGTTGCTTTTG
Organism: Psittacula echo; assembly: GCF_963264785.1. NCBI lineage: Eukaryota > Metazoa > Chordata > Aves > Psittaciformes > Psittacidae > Psittacula > Psittacula echo. The sequence continues at coordinate 9,894,532 of NC_137752.1, read as the reverse complement.
CAGAGTTGCCTGGAAAGGGCAGGAGAGAGCCATGATGTGTCTGAGGATGCTGGCTCCTGATTAAAACCATTTGCAGAACAATGGACAACTTGAGAAGTAGATCAAGGCTCTGGTCTGCAGGTAAGGTCTGCTTCAGCACTCAGGTGCCTGTGTTACGTGATAGCCTTGCATATGCATTTTATTGGCATATCTGTCTTGTACTGATGACTCTCACTATCTTCTTCCCTGTGAGGGTGCTGAGGCGCTGGCACAGGGTGCCCAGAGAAGCTGTGGCTGCCCCATCCCTGGCAGTGTTCAAGGCCAGGTTGGACACAGGGGCTTGGAGCAAGCTGCTCCAGTGGAAGGGGTCCCTGCCCGTGGCAGGGGTTGGAGCTGGAGGAGCTTTAAGGTCCCTTCAACACAAACCAGGCTGTGAAGGTGTGCACAGCGCAGGTGTTAAGTGCTCCAAACCCTTGGCAGTCCCCACTGAGTTTGCTGACTGCTGCTTGTCTCTACTGTGAGAGTATCTGCACAAAGCAAAGGACCCACACAGGCGCTTCTGCTCCCACCAGACCTGTCTGGGTCAACACCGAGGCTGTGCCCTTGGGCTGAATTCACGCACCAGTGCAGGCTGGGGGCAGCGGGGGAACAGCCACGTGTTCAGCACCACATCCACCTCCCACCCTGCCCTGCCCTCCCAAATTGGGCTTTAATCACCCTAAAATCAGCCTTTCCAGTTCCTTTTCTGAATCATTTGTCAAAGAACTTCCTTGTGACAGTCACCCACCCATTTGGAAACCAAGTGCTGCATTAAAGCTGTGGGCTCTGGCAGTACCTCTCGGCTCGTGGCTTTTCTGCCTTATGTAGTATTAAGGATGAATTGGTGAAACTTTTAACAAAAAACGGTGTGTTGAAGTTCAAATAACTTTTTTTAAGACCCAAGAACTTATCAATCTCAAGTCTTTTAAGACTCATCGGTCCTAGGAGATGTTTGCTTGAGCACTGACGATGGTAAAAGGGCAGAGGCAGTCTGCAGGGTGTGAAACGGGTGGCTGTGATGTCCAGCAAGCAGCAGATGTTTATAAGTGTGTTTGTATTCATAAGATGGAGCCCTCATGCAAACTAGGAGCAAGTTGCAGTGAGTTATCCTGCAGCTTCACCCCCGTCATCTCTCTCCCCGTTTTTTTGCTCTCCCCTGGAACAAAGCAGTCACGTTTTCTTTACTCACTGTGAATTGCATATGTATCAAGTATCAAATATCAGTGTTGTCTTTAGTCTAAACTCCCTCACTACGAATGACTTGTACCAAGCATCAGAACCCATCTCCTGCAGCCTGGCAACTCTCTCTGTTGCTATAGGAACGGCTCCGTTATCCTTTGGTGGAGAACCTCAAGTATCCCGGTTTTTGTAGCTGTTGGAACACCTCCAGACCCCGCTGGTTTCATTCACTTGCTCACTCCCATCCATGAGATCCTCTCCTCCCAACATAGGGAGTTACTCAACACTTCTGGAGTCATAACGAAAGAACATTAGTTAGCTGAGGGAAAGTCACACCACGCTTTGAGGTGCACTTTTGACTGGGACACTGATACTGCTGTTGGGTTTGTTAAATATGCAGATGTACTGTGCTATTAGCATCCCCTAATGGGCATTGAAATGGTGCTTAATAGACAGCTATCAAAATCTCTCCCTTCTGCACACTTGTCTGCAGTTACATCCCAAAGACCAAAAGTTGCTGAGAAAATTCTAACCTCAGGTGTTAAACCCACAGGTAACATAACCTGAGTTAGTGGGAAGCAGCTTCCTCGTGGTACATTTACTGTGACTTTGTGTATTATGTGTCTGTCACACATGTCCTTGAAGAACTCCCGTGACCATCACATTGAGCCCTGCTCTGTGTGGAGAGCAAGCCCAGCGGTCCCTGTGTTCATGGAGGAGCTGTGGAGCTGAAGATCATGGGCGTTGCTGGATCTGCTCCTCATCTGGACCTGCTTCTCTGCACTGAATTGGTGCAGCTCATGGAGTCACAGCCTGGTTTGTGCTGGAAGGGACCTTAAAGCTCCTCCAGCTCCAACCCCTGCCACGGGCAGGGACCCCTTCCACTAGAGCAGCTTGCTCCAAGCCCCTGTGTCCAACCTGGCCTTGAACACTGCCAGGGATGGGGCAGCCACAGCTTCTCTGGGCACCCTGTGCCAGCGCCTCAGCACCCTCACAGGGAAGAGCTTCTGCCTAAGAGCTCATCTCAGTCTCCCCTCTGGCAGGTTAAAGCCATTCCCCTTGGCCTGTCCCTACAGGCCCTTGTCCAAAGCCCCTCTCCAGGTTTCTTGTAGCTCCTTTAGGTACAGGCCCCTTTCAACTCCATTAAGCACAGGTAGGTTGATCAGTCTGCCTTCTTGCTTCTAGATGATCCTGGTAATTAAATCATTGCTGAGGGTTCACTCTTTCACTTACTGAAGAATTTCACTGGAATAACCTGAATTTTGAGTAAGATGGTCTTAGAATTGAGGTGATTTTTCACTTGACTTACACAGGTGTCTAAACAAGAGTGGGTTATGCTTTTGTCCTGCTGGAAATACCAGGCACATGTATTGCCTTGCGTCCTGGGGGTCTCCATGGGGGAAGGAAGGGAGATGCTGAGAGGATTTGGTGTCACAACAAGGTCTCAATGGAGCACGATCCTACACTGCTAAATAAAAAGAGGTCGAGGGGCTGGGAGAGGAGCTGCAGTAGGGAAAAGACTGGAAGCTGTGGCAGCAGGGTTTTCCTGCACACTGGATACCCCACCAGAGCTTTACAGCATCTGAAGATTGAGGTCAGGAATAATAACGAGGAGAGCAAAATCAGTGCGAGAGAAGTGAGCAGAAGACAAGGTTTCTCAGCAGTAGAACACTTGGAAACGCTCCCAATCAACACTGGCTCAGTGCAGCCCAAACCCTGAGCCACAGGGGAGAGGCAGCCGGAGGATCCCGAGTCACTGAGGCCGTTTCATTCATTCCTCGCAGGCAGCCGGTGCTCCCGGTGCCGGCTCCGCAGCCAGCTCTCCCCCCGCGCCGCTCGCAGGGCTGCTCCTGCCATCCCAGTGCAGGGAGCTCATGGCTGCGGAGTGATGCAGACAAAGCAGGAGTGAGAGGGGAACCGCAGGGATGGAGTCCCGCAAGATGTGATCCTCCCCGTGAAAGGAAGCGGCCGTAGCCCCTGCAGCTGTGTTTGTGCTGCTCCACGCCCCAGGCACCAGCCTCTCATCCCCCGGGAGATTCCGACAGCGCTAATTCACTGTGCACAGAGCCCAGCCTGCAAAGGCTCCTCTCCAGCAGCAGCCTCCCCATCCCTCCAGCTCCCAGACCTCCGGCTGCCCTCCTTGCTCTCGATCCGATGTCACCCGGACCCAATGAAGCAGACCCCGAAGTGCCACGGATGGATCCCAGGATTCTTATTTTCCTCCTGTACGTGATGATCCTTCACGAGCTGGTGAGTGGCTGGATGGAGTACCAGAAGCAGATAGCCAAGCCAAAGAAGCAGGCGGGTCCGGTTTGGTCTTCTAGGTGAGTTAATGCCTCTTATGCATCCAAAAGGGGAATAGCTCAGGTGTGCTTGGGTGGGGAAGATTGCCTTTTGTGTGTGTACCTCAGTCCTTATAGCTGTGTATGTGTGGGTATCATCCATTGTGTGTGAACCACAGAGGTAGGATTAAGGTCTGTTAATCTTTTGAGCCTGTATTGTCTGCACAGACTGTGCCTTTGACACACTTGCAGACAAAATGCCTGTGATTTGGGGTTTTTTTGTGTGTGGAAATGTGCTGTAACTCAGCGTATTTCCTGTGACTCAGGTTCCCCATCAGCATACCTGGAAGAGCAAACTGTGGGTAGCACCAGGAGCTACACTTCATGCGTGATATTCATCAATGAGGCACAAACCTCTAGAGACTCCTCACAACCCGAGTGTTTCATGTTAAATCACTAGCGTGCATGTCACTATCTCGCCGTCTCCTCCCACTCTCTGGGCTGTGCCCACTACACTAATCCCTGCCTTGTTTTCTGCCCAACAACAGGAAGGAGCTGGAGAAACAAGGATATTAAAGATAAGCGCTGCATGTCCTTAAAATTCAGATGTTTCTGCAAATACTGCTTACACCTTGTTCACTTGTAATAATTGGTCTTAATATTGTTGGGGTCTTATAAAGAAAGATATTGACAGCTCTCCGTCGGCTGTGTGATTAGAGACCCGCACCCCAGCACCCCAAATTCACCTCCTGCTGGATCTTGGGCAATGACAGACCAACATCTCGTATCTTTGGACATGAAAAGATGCCCGTGACCCAGTTTGCTCTGGATCTGACAGCAGCAGCAGCAGCATGCAGAGCTCACAGCTCCTTATCCTAATCCTCTGACGTGCAGCAATCCCCGCTGCAATTCCAGCCCCACGGTGCTTGGTGCTGCACAGAGGTGAGAGCACCAAGAGGAAGCAGGAGCCAGGACGCAGCCATGGCTTGCTGGAGATAGCAGCCAGCAGACACCGGCCTCTGTCTGCAGCTCAGGCCTGAATGCAGTGGCTGCTTTTCCAGCCCAGCAGAGCCGGAGTGCACCTTGCACTGTCTGGTGTGGTACAATGAGATGATGAGCCCTGGGAACACAGCCATGGGTGGAGACAGCTCCACAGCAGAAATAGCTTGAAGGCGACAGAGCTGGCTGGTGATAACTGAGGTTAGAGGCAGATTCCCTGCTGTCAGGGAGGAGTGCAGGGAGGCATTGGCAGTAACTTACACTGAGGTCTGACATCCCCAGTGCTAGCAAAACAGATGCAGTGCAGAAAACCTGAAGGAATCAGTTTATTTACTAAAGGCCACCAAGCGATTTTCATCAAACAGCCAGGATTAGTGCCATAGGACTGATTATGGGGTTTTTTAAGAGGACCTAAGGGAATCGGGTACCCCATTAAACATCTCCAGGGGTTGCCATCTAACCCAGCCTCATCTAGGGAAGTGGGACCAAGCTGGATGAGTTGTGCAGGGCTCCTCACCCTTGGATCCCAGCCATCTCCATCCAAGTGGATCACACAGCCTGCCCTGCCTGTGGTCACAACCGGCTATGCCCAACCTGTCCCTGCCTTAAACCCACTCCTTATGCCAGGCAGCTTGGGAAAGCAGAGCCACCGGGTCTGTGTGTGCTGCATGGGTCGGTCACAGGTTGCACCATGAACAAGTGAAGCTCCATGCCCAGAAACTGGAAAATTACAGGATGAACCGGGATCTTCTTGGTGGAATTAGGATTGTCCTGTATGGACACCCTGAATGTGGTGTGGTCTGGGCTCATGCAGTGATGCTGAAGCTTTCTTGAGTGATGAGCCCTCGGGGGCAGGTTTCCAGTGCTCAAAGAGCACAGCCGGATGTTCACCCATCAGTATAGGCTTAGAAAATGCTCAGAAGTGATTGCCACTTTTGTGGTCTGGTTCTCCAGAGTTCAAGCTGTGGCTCAGCAGTGCAGGAAAGCTTCCTCATGCCTTGCATTAGGCCAGGAGCACCACAGCACAAAGCCATGAAGTGAGGTTCACACCAGCTGGTTTAATGTTGGACCAGGGACCATCCCTCCACTGCAGCCCAGCTCCAGAATCGCCCGTCCTCTTGCAGCCGAAGCAGCACAAACATGAAAGCATAAAGAAAGCTGCAATATCAGCTGGGATGGAATTGTCAGGAGGTGTCTGTACGCCCACACCTGCACCACATTGGGAGTACGGATCTGGGGCACCCGGGTGAGCTCATTCCTGTGTGCTGGAATGTGATGTCTGCTCCCCCTGGGCACACTCAGCCCTGCTGGGTACCGTCTGCAGCTGGGAGGAACGAGAGCGAGGGGCTGGTGCGGTCTGGGATCCATGGATTGCTGTCGCTTTAGGGAGGATTTGCCTTGCCAAGACAGTTCCAAACCCTTCCCCTAAGAGTTTAAACCTGAGCCACCAGCAAGACCTCCCTTGGAAGAGATGGATTAAGGCCACTCTGCTTCCCAGCACAGCCTGGAACTGTGGAGTGAGCCTTGAGCTCCTGCCGCAGCGCCTGAGCTGCCGCCTCCCCTGGTAAAAGTAATTAACTTGAAAAGCAATTAGGGAATGAAGTCACAAAGCAGCGAGTTAATGAGGACACGGGAGCGCTCCCCTGGCTGCAGCCTGGGCGCGGGCAGGGATTGCGGGGCTCTTCCTCCTCCCGTGGCTGTTCAATAGTAGCGAGCTGTTGTAGAGCAGCTTTTCGCACATTCACAGCTTGCCCGCAGCGCTGCCTTCCTCCGCTCCTGGCGTGGCTGGCGCTCCCCACGCCCGGCTCCATTCATCCGCCGCTCCGGGAATCCCACATCGCTCCGCTCACCGCGAGCCTCGCCTCCACCGCCTATGGGAAACGGGGTCTGGATGGTGTTTATTGACCACTGGGGTCACAGGAGGAGTGACTGAGCAGGCTCTGGGAAGGGGTCTCCGATAGCCAGACCCAGCCCTTTGTGCAGGGATGTGGAGGGGAATTCACCCTGCAGGAATTCTGCTGCAGGTTCCTACAGCCGCCGCTGTGTCCCCCATCACCCTCTGCTCTGGCAGCAGAACGTGCATGCTCACTGTGCCAGGCTAGCAAAAGCTAGATACCAAAAGAGGTAGTGAAGGTGTTAGCCAGGAGGAAGGAAAGAAAAGCCCGAGGCATGGTGCCTGGGGAGAGTGGAAATGCCCAGGGCAAGCAGGGCTGAGCATTCAGGCACCCCAGAAGAGCCTGAGGTGGACCTGGACCCACTGCTTCTGCAGCCTGGAGTGTCCTGGGCATCTCTGCATGTGGTGTGGTTGGTTCTCCCCCTGCATAACCCCGTGATGGAACATGGACCGTAACAAGGGTGGCAGAAGCCCAAGGAAATGCACGTTGTTGGGTTTAGTGGATGGAAGGAAAACTGCTCAAAGGTATTTGAAGTGGAAGTTTCAAAGAGCCAAGGGGTTTGGTTCCAGTGACCCACCTGGCCAGAGGGGACGGTCCTTGTGGCTCTGACAGGCTGTTCATGGGGTTCTGAGCTCACATTTGTGCACTTGGACTTCAGCAGTGACCCAGGACCTCCAGTAGGTGAGACAGGGAGGGTCACTCTCACTGCTTCAGGCACACAGAGAGGCTCACCCGGGTCCCTACAGCCCAGATGCAGGAGTTGTGCCCCAGCTCTGCCCCACACCAGTTTAACCCTGTCTCTCTTTGTTCCTCAGCAGCAACACCACCAGATCAAACCACTCCAGCTTCTCCAGGCCGCTGGTGCACTCGGTGCGCAGGGAGAGGTACAGGGACTGGAGGAAACCGGGGCGGATCATCCGGAAAGCGTGAGGATGCATCCGCTGGGAGCGTGGGGAGAGCTGACGGAGCCCAGGCACCCATCCCTCACGAGGTCGGCACCCACTTAGCACCTCGCAGCAGCCGGCATGAGGCATCCTCCAGGCGCTGTGATCTGCAACCTGCAGCTTGCTCCTCCTCCCTGAGCCTGGCGTGATGAGCAAGAACAAGCCCCTTCCTCCTGGGAACCCATCCCTGCGTGGTGAGGAACCAGGATGGAAACACCTCAGCCAGCAGCGGGATCAACAGGGCTGGGATGAGGCTTTTACCCCCCAACACAGTGAATGACTTTTCTTTCTTCTTCCCAAAGGGTTGAGTAGATTTCTAGGGGGAAGAATGAAACTTGCTCCTGCGTGGGCAACCCTGCGAAGCCTCCAAATGGTTTCAGGCTCCTCTCCTTCCACTCGAGGGCTCTGTGGCCGGTAAGCAGCATTTCCCAAAGCGACTGGAAGATCCTTGGTGTCCAGTTTGCCACCATTCCCAAGAGAACTTGCACCCAGAGCTCAGGACAGTTTGGAAATGCTGGCTCCTGGTTAAGTCTTATTCACTGGGAGTCAGACAAGTTCCTTCTGCTTTTCTTCACCCTTATTAAATGAGTTACTCCAGGGTGGAAGGGGGAAAGCATTGAGCTGGTGATTCGGAGTTATGCCACCGAACGCAATGACCTTGTAATTAGCTTTCTTTGGAGCATTCCCAGCAGTTGAGCCAAATGTAAGAGTGACTTTCTAATGAGCAGCTAGATGGGAAAGGAATAAAATATTGCTCTTTTATTCGAGTCTGTTCTTTGGGCATAAAATGAGATTTTAGAGGTGAAATCAGTTGTTGTGTTCTGCCACCCCATGTAGCAGTTGTATGCGGGATGGGAAGTGCTGAGTGCTGACACTGAGCTGTAACAGCAACTGGCCATGGCAAAACAACCTTATTTGCTGAACATAATGTTTGGCTCAAGTGCTGCCTGTTCTTCTCATTGCCAACCATTTATAAACCTGACTCAGGCTCACAGAGGCATTATCCAGAAGTAGGTAGGGAAGGGAGCTGCAATAGACGATGTATTCATTATCCAGAAGTAGCCACCAGATACATTTGCACGTTGCAAATGTGCATCATTTTAGCCTCCAAATACCTAAAGCTACAGGAAACCTGGAGAGGGGCTTTGGACAAGGGCCTGTAGGGACAGGCCAAGGAGAATGGCTTTAACCTGCCAGAGGGGAGACTGAGATGAGCTCTTAGGCAGAAGCTCTTCCCTGTGAGGGTGCTGAGGCGCTGGCCCAGGGTGCCCAGAGAAGCTGTGGCTGCCCCATCCCTGGCAGTGTTCAAGGCCAGGTTGGACACAGGGGCTTGGAGCAAGCTGCTCCGGTGGAAGGTGTCCCTGCCCGTGGCAGGGGTTGGAGCTGGAGGAGCTTTAAGGTCCCTTCCAACACAACCCAGGCTGGGATTTGTCTCCTGCTCAGTTGTTTGCAAATCGTTCCTGTTGTGGTGTTGGCTCACCCATGGCAGGAGTTGCCCCTTGCACTGAATTAGGACCCCCAGACCCCTGTGAGCACAGAGGGGCACATGAGGGGCTGTGGGTTGTCTCCTCCGAGGGTAAACATCAAAAGGAAGCTGGCTGAACCCTGCTCTTGAGGTGCCCAATCCTCTACCCCAGGCAGGCTGGGGAAGTAGCTCAGATGCAGACCTCTGCTCTTAGGGGAGATGAAGCTTTTGGCTCGGGAGATGGAGTTCATGCCTTGTGTTTGGATGGTTTGGGGAAAAGGGGCAGGAGCAGCAGCTAACACTTTCTGCACATTCCATAGCATAAACCCTCTGCAAAGATGTGCCCCAGCTCTGGGACACTGGGGCTATTTCCCGAGGCATCCCCTGCCCACCCCAGTCCATGCAGGTGCCCCCACCAGTAACAGAGCAACAAATGGAGAAGGTGTCAGGAGGGAAACTATTCAGAAGGTGTTTCTGGGTGGTGGGGACTTTGTTTTCCTGGAGCTGAGCCTGCCCTGGTTCTAGGCAGGACATGGAGCTGGATGTTCCCTGCTCTCTGCTGGAGTGTGTTTGAATTAACCTGAAGTGCTGCAGGGTAGGACTGTCCCCACTGCACAAGCTGGACAGATGCACCTGAATGGGGATAGACTGACCTGAACAGGGCAGGCAGATGTCCTGACTGCTGCACCCTTAGGGAATGAAGAGGCAGGGATGCCTCACTCTGCTGATCATATGCTGGATTTATCCCTGTAAATGCCATTCACCCTTACTTCCAATAAGCCCTCTTACATACATGGTGCGTAGGTTGTCTCCACTCTCTTTCAGGCCTTGCATCTCTCTGCTGGTTTTGGCTTTCCCAGCCTGGGAGCCACTCCAGAGGGACAGCTGGTGGGGTAAGGGATGATCCAGTGTGGCGAAAAGCATCTTTGATGCAGCTTCTGTAGCACAAATGTTTGTCCTCCCACCCTTTAATGCAGAGAACACGTCTGCAGACCAGACTCTCGGTTTGGATGCTGTAGGCTTGGCTTTGCTTATCAGCAACTCTTCAAGTTGCTTTGCAGCTCTGGTGGAGGAAGTCTTGCCCAAGAAGCTCACCTCGTGATGGGAGCTGGTGATGACGGAGAACTCAGCATCCAGCATCAGTGGTGTGGAGCCCAGAGACCTGAGGGAGCGATGCAACCCAGCAGCCTGCGTCCAGCCCCCCCGGAGGGGCTCACCTCCCTCTTGGTATTTGCAGTTAACTGGGCTGAGCGAAGCTGTAGCCAAGGGTGGCCGGCTTCCATCTCTGCGCTGAGGTAACTGAGGTTTCCTGCGGGGTTTGGGTCTGATTCTGCATTTTCAGCCCACTGCTCCTCCATAGCACCCCTGGACAAACTCAGCCCCGTGCAGGGGAAGCGGGTGACCCCCCAGGGAGGAAGGGATGTGCCACAGCACAAGGAATGACTCCAAACAGGCACTCCCGAGAAGACAGCTCATAGAGCCATAGAGCCAACCAGCTTGGAAAAGACCTTTAAGATCATCAAGGCCGACCCTTACCCCAGCACTGCCAAGGCCACCACAAACCCACATCCTCTGGACTGCACCCAGCAATGACTGCAGCACAAAACCCGCACAGCCACTGCACTGAGGGAGACAAAGAGCTTCACCCCTCACAGTGCTGTGGCCAGGATGTGCAGCGCTGCTCCTGAGCCCTGGAAGTCACCTCGTGTGGCCTCAGACTGTAGTAGATGAAGTCCTGGGGTGCGAGGCTCTTGGCTCTGCTCCATGTAGCCTCGTGGGCCGTAGGCTCTGTGCTAAACCATGCTTTTCCAAGAAAAACTCCCTTTTGGCTCGACATGGTTCAGAGAAGATTCCACATGAGCCAAGTGAGAGCCCCAGTCACCCTGGTGCTGGCTGCTGACAGGAGCCTGCAAGGAGGTTTTAAAGCATCAGCTTTTGATGCTTGAACCTTCCTGCAGGGATTGGTTCCATCTGGTCCCGAGCAGTTCTTTGGGATGGAGCATCCGGATTTCACCCTCTGGGCTATGGGTGGGTTTGGGTCACAATTGTGCTCAATGGAAAGAGCAGCTTTGGAGGATGCTGAGTCCCCAGCCAGCTCTTGGGAGCACTGGCAGTGAGGAGGTACCTGAAGAGCATGAGCTGGTGTGAGTGGAAGGAGCAGCATCAACCACCCACCCTGTGGTCCTCCCTGCAGGAGGGAGTCCCAGCTCACGCAGCAGAGATGCTCCCTTCAACAGGCTGTGAACGAAGAGCAGCACCTCGTACCCAGTGGGGTGTCCTGCTTGCTGGGATGGGGGAGAAGTTTGGGTATCTGGTGGCTGAGCAACGTGCACAGAGGATGCTTGGGGCTGCTCTGTCTGCAGCAGGAGGGGGAGCAGGTCTGTGAGCAGCTCTGTCACAAAGCAGGCTGAAGGAATGGCAGGGTGGGTGTCATGGTTTAAGCCTAGGCCGTAAATCAGAGCCACGAAGTCCACTTTTCCCCCCCCACCTTTCTTCCCTCCGCTTCTGGAGGGACGGGGAGGAGAATCAAAAGAATGCAACTCCCACAGGTTGAGATAAGAACAGTTTAATAACTAAGGTATAACACAAATCACTACTGCTACCACTAATAGTAATAATGATAAAGGAAATAACAAGGAAGAGAATACAACCGCTCACCAACTGGTACCTCGCCCCCACCTGCCATGATCCAGCCCTTCCGGGAACTCTCAGTTCTACATCCCGGGCATGACGTGCTGTGGTATGGAATACCTCTTTGGCTAGTTTGGGTCAGGTGTCCTGTCCCTGCTTCCTCCTGGCTTCTCCTCCTCCCTGGCAGAGCATCAGACTCACAAAGTCCTTGGTCAGGCTAAACATTCTGACCAGCAACTGAAAACATCGGCTTTATCAGTATTATTCCCAGGCCAAAAGTCAAAACACAGCACTGCACCAGTAGAAAAAATGACTGCTACTGCTAAACCAGGACAGTATCCACCCCTTATTCCATACCATTCATGTCATGCTCAGATCCCACATTTTCAATATACCATCACTTGTAACAGTCTTTCAGAGCAGGAGAGGCCCATTGCAAAGTCCACCCCTCGATCATGAGTCCATCTCTATGTTGCATCTCTGCCCTGATGGCCTGAAGTGTCATGGGCCCATCAGGCTCAAAATAATTCACCCTCCCCTGCAGCAGTCTCTGCAACTTGTCTCCACACAGCTGCCTTCCATCTCCGACTCTTCCAAAGCACTGGAGGGGCCCAGTGGATTAGATACTCGCCCATACTGTCCCACACACCATGACACTCATGGCTGTCCAGCCTTGGGGAAAACCTCTCGGTCCCCCTGTATTGTCTAAACCCAGACAAGACCCAAACCTGACTCTGCTTAACTCTCGGGAGCAGACAAAATGGTCGTGGGTAGAACACACTCTGTGTGTGTGCCAACATGGTGATCCCCATCACAATCAGCAGGCAGGTCCCAAGGGTACCCAAAGGCCGTTCAAAACCTTCAAAACTCTCAAATGATGCTGCTGTACTTGTCACTGGGGCTGGTGTAGCTGCTGTGCTTGAAGGCTTTCTCACCACCAGCTTCTCTTTTTCTGAGTCCAGATCTTCCTCCTCTGCCTTGCTGGGAAATGCTGCGGGGTCTCCTGCATCCTCCTGGGGCTCAGGCTCACGGGGCTCGGCAGACGGCTGCTGGGGAATGCTCTCGGCCGCCGCGGGGCTGGCCTCGGCCGTGGGGCTCGGCTCCTCCGCCACCTCCTCCCGCTGCTCGGCAGCCGCCTCCTTCCCCTCCTCGGCAGCCGCTTGGTCCCCGGGGCCGCTCTCCCGGGCCGCTTCGGCCGCCGCCGGCTCCCGGGGCTGCTCCCCCTCAGCTCCCTGCAGCCTCACAAAGACGGACGCGAGGACGAGGGCCAGGACGGTGAAGAGCAGCGGGACGGCCAGGTACAAGTCCACGGCCACGTCCATCCCGCCCTGCTGCCGGAGCCCCCCCATATCGCAAGCCATTACCATAAAGTACAATGAAACAAGAACCTTAGCCCAAGGCCCACACTTGATAAACACTGACACAGCAAATACCGGCTCCAAGCAAGCTACGACATACAGAAACTGTGGTATCAAAAAGAACAACTTTGAGAGCCCATAAATCAGCATTGTGCCTCAGTCAGATCTGTTGTTATCTCAACCCTTCCTGCCCCACGTTGGGCGCCAAAAAAGAACTGTCATGGTTTAAGCCCAGGCCGTAAATCAGAGCCACGCAGTCCACTTCCCCCCCCCACCTTTCTTCCCTCCGCTTCTGGAGGGACGGGGAGGAGAATCAAAAGAATGCAACTCCCACAGGTTGAGATAAGAACAGTTTAATAACTAAGGTATAACACAAATCACTACTGCTACCACTAATAATAATAATGATAAAGGAAATAACAAGGAAGAGAATACAACCGCTCACCAACTGGTACCTCGCCCCCACCTGCCATGATCCACCCCTTCCGGGAACTCTCAGTTCTACCTCCTGGGCATGACGTGCTGTGGTATGGAATACCTCTTTGGCTAGTTTGGGTCAGGTGTCCTGTCCCTGCTTCCTCCCGGCTTCCCCTCCTCCCTGGCAGAGCATGAGACTCACAAAGTCCTTGCTCAGGGTAAACATTCTGACCAGCAACTGAAAACATCAGCTCTATCAGTATTATTCCCAGGCCAAAAGTCAAAACACAGCACTGCACCAGTAGAAAAAATGACTGCTACTGCTAAACCAGGACAGTGGGTGATGCTGGGATCTCACTGGTGATTTTCAGGGCAGAGGCTTTGGGAGCCAAGCAGGAACAGCATCATCTCTTTCACCTTCCCCCATCAGCTGTTAGCAGTGGTGAACATTGCGGCTGCTCCTGCAGTTCCTTTGTGCCCTTTCTCTTTCTCTTACAGCACAGTCAGGGCAAGTCCAGCCCAGCGTGGCAGCTCTGAGGGGCTCCCATGAGCTCACGTATTTGCATGTGAAAAGCAAGACTCGACCCCTTCCAGCTGCCAGGTCACCTCCTGAGGGGCTGGGACACAGCGGGCAACGCGTGGTGACAGCCACAGGGTCAGAGATCACCCAAAACCCTCCCCTGCTGCTTCAGCCTCTGACCCAGCTCAGCCTTCAGAGGATGAGCTCTGCTGGTTTTGCTGCTTTCCCTTCTCCACCCCTTGCAGGTCAGCACAGGGGCTGCTCCCAGGTCCTTGGGGCCTTTGGCTTCCCCCATCTTCATGAACACCAGCGTGGGCCGCATGCCCCAGGGGCTGCACCCATCATCCCTGCCCTGGGGACCCTTCTGCAGGGCTTTGTCCTGCTCACGGCTGAGTTCTGCGTGTTCTGCCCTTTGCTGTTTCCTTGACTTGAGGAGCTCTGTTGGGAGCTGCCTTTGCTGAAGCAACAAAGGAAAGCTCCAGAGGCAAGAAGCGGTGCAGGTGATACCAGTGACTGGAGGTTTTTGCTGTCTGCTTTGGCCCCTGCACATCTGCAGGGCCATGGGTGTGATGGGAAGCACTATGGAATGCTCTTGCACCCAGGAGAAGGTGCTGACTACACCTGGATCCCCTGATGTGCGTGGTTGCCAATGACAAGTTTAAGAGGAGCTTTGCTGGCTCCCTTTGCAAATGCTGAGGCACCAAGTGAGCGTGAAAGAGCCACCCCAGAGCTTCCCAGGGGGTTCTGTGGGGCGGCTGCTGAAGATCCAGACCCTGAGGTGTCTCCTCCTCCCATTGTGTCCCATGTCCCTGGAGCTGGTAGCAGGGCTGTGGGGGTTTCAGAGCTTCTCTGTGTTCCTCCAGTGTTACCAAGGGGTTGTTCCTGTGGGCAGGGACTCCCTGGGCTGTCAGGAAGCTCCGACCAGGCCGTCCCTTTGGCCACCCAGAAGTCGGCAGCTCCCCAGCCCTGGAGGCAATCCCAATCTGAGTGTGATGGGATGGGACCAGGCACGCTCCAGCCCATCAGCTGGGTCTTTCCCTGGCGCAGGAGGCAGATGTGAGGATGGTTCTGTATCAGCCAGGAACTTGGTCTGTTGGAAAGTCCTGAGAAACAGGAGTGCAGCCTTATCCCCAGAAGTGCTGGTCTGAAGCCTGCAAGGAGCTACCTCCATCCCTGGGTGGCAGCCAGGGGAGAACAAGGTCTCTTTACAAGAGTATGGATGAAGGAGGCAGGAGCCTGGAGACCAGATGCAAAGCCCGTGCCCACCTTGTGCTGTTGCCTGGTTCCCATGAAGGTGAAGGTGAGCAGGGCCAACCCCTGCCTGCTGCCTGCTCCCGTTCAATGGCCCCTTTACCTCTTTCCTATGCAGGTGGGTGCCTGGGCCCTGGGAGCCCAACAGCCCCAGGACGAGCAGCTCCTCCTGGGTGGTGGGAAGTGGCTGCTCTCTGTTACCTGGGGAGGGAAGAGGAGAGGGAGCAGGAGCAGGGGGAGTGGAAGGGGCTGAGCTCATGGGGACAGAACTGGGGAGCTGGGAGCTGGGTGATGGGATGGAGGAGGAGGAGTTGTGGGGGGCAGCAGTTCTTGAGCTCTCCCTGGCACTAGGCAGGGTCTCGGGAGGTTTCTAGAGCAGCGGTAGGTGCAGAAAGGCCCCTTGGAGGGGTCTGCTCCAATGTAACCCATCTAATGACATGTTTAACCTGGATCAAGGGCAGGTACAAGTGACTGAGAGGCTCATTGTCTGACTTGGCTTCTCTCTCCCAGTTAATTCTCTGGCTAATCCCCTGCCTGCCCTCCCAGGGGCTGCTGTGCAGCGCACCTTGCAAGCTCAGTGGGAAGGTGCAGTTCCCTGCTGTTGGTAACACTCCTACGGGATAAATCCTATTGCAAAACCCAGGCAGGCTCCAGGGCCCTGCCTCACACAGGCATGTGGGTGGCAGCAAACAGCACCTTGGTTTCGGGCTCTGACTTAGAGGAGGAAATACTTTTGCGTTACTGATTTGATGCATAAGTAAGGAAACGTTTGTAAATGTCTGGGGGAAAGGTGCCTGTTCCCATCCCCACCACAGCACCTGCCAAAGAGCCCAGCGAAAAGACAAAGCCTGATCTTTCCGAACCCAGGGGAGCAAGTGATGGGGAGGAGCCGGTCAGGATAATCCCCCTTTATTCCACCAGGGAGCATAACTCTCATGATTGTGATGCTAAACCCTTCTCCAGGTCAACATTCACCCTTCTGCTCTTACCTCACTGCCAGTAATTCACCTGGACAACCAGCTTTACATCCCATAGTGGTTCAGACAAAGACAGATGGGGCAAATAATCAGGAACTAAAACGTATCTTCAGTCCTGCAAGTGACTGTATCTCATCCTGTATTTTAAACCCAAAACTGACCCTAAGCAACACCACAAATCCTATTGCCCTTCCTTGGTTTGCGTAGTTACTGAGTATTCAGTAAATCCAGTAAAGTCATCCCATTCCTGACATGTTTGCTTTGAAAAAAACCTTCTGGGAATATGGTCCCTATGCACTTGCTGTGAGGAAAATGGTTGTGAACTTTTACTATTTAAAGGTGGTTTTCTTATGCCTGTCTGAGACGAACTCGTGCATCTCTAAGGAGCACGGCCATACCGTTGCTTGGTTCAGTCCAGTTTATCACTGCTCCATAGGTGCATCTTCACTGCATCTGGCCCCTCACCATGAAGGAACCAGGCTCATGCTAAAGGCTCACAAGGCAAACACAGTTGGTTTCCAGCTGTGGGCAAAGATGAAGTCACCAATGGCTTTGGGTGACCACTTTCAGGCTCCCAGCTCTTGGCACCACCTTTTCCAGCTTGATTTAAATCAACTTTGGTCCCACCTCAGCCCCAAGCTCTGGTTCACCCCCAAGCGCAGCTGAGGGCTGAGACTGGGAGATGGGAATCCGCTGGGCCTGGGCAGAGGGGAGAGGGAAGCGCAGCAGGAATGTTCCAGGTGTCGGACACCCATCTCCGGGTTGGGTCACACATGGAAATTGCTGTTCCAGGGCTGACCGATCCTTCACCCACCCAAGGATGCGAATCGGCATTGCCTGTTCTGCACAGACAGGTATGTGTGAGCACTGCGGGGGCTGCTGACCCTCTCACAGGGCCACCAGGTGAGATCCCGTGTGCTAAAAACGCACAGAAGCAGCCTGTGATTTCCAGTAATATTCCCTAGAGAGGGATTCTGTTTGGGTCACGGAAGAGCCATCAGGTCCTCGTGGTGCAGCGCAGGCTTTAATGGAGCAGGCTGTAAGGGGCTTGGTCACTGGCTGAGCTCTTGTGAACGGTGATGGCCAAGGGAATGGGCTTTAGAACCCTGTCACTGGTCTCCTAAATCCTCTTGACTGTTTAGAGAATGGCTGTTGGTGGTGCTGTGGTGGATCCCAGCCGGGCTCGGGCTGGGAGCCTGCTGCAGGAGGCTGTGCAGTGTCACATCAGTGGCCTGGGTCCTTGCCCTCACAAGTGAGACAGGCAAATAAACAGGAGTCTGACCTGAGCTGGTTTTCTGTAGAGCATCATGAACTTCTGGAGCAGCCCTGGTGAACCCAGGCCCTAAACCCCACCATGGAATCATAGACTGATCAGGGTTGGAAAGGGTTAGACCGTGGCACCAAGTCCCCCTGTATGACCTGGCAACGTGGAGATCCTGGTCCTGTGATGATACCTTGTGGTACCTGAGCTCACCAAGAGAACAGCAAAGGTGGTGCTGGGGGAGAGAAGCTTGGTAAAAGACTGTAAATGATGGAAGAGTCTTGGAGTCGGGCAGATGGTGTCTTCCCATGGTGAAGCTGGGTTCAAGGTTTGGATTAAGCCAGTGGTTTCTTTCCAGATGACACCAAACGCAAACCACGTGTCAGGCTTTGTGAAGTACAGCAGTGTTCTATTGGGGTTCTCACCCTGTAGTTTTGTGCTGTATGGAGCATTGCATTGAGGTTTGCACCCAATGCACTTCCAGTATCTGAAGGGGACCTACAAGGATGCTGGAGAGGGGCTCTTCATCAGGGGCTGTAGCAACAGAACAAGGGGTGATGGGTTCAGACTGAAACAGGGGAAATTCAGGTTGGATATAACAAAGAAATTCCTTATTATGGAGGTGCTGAGGCGCTGGCACAGGGTGCCCAGAGAAGCTGTGGCTGCCCCATCCCTGGCAGTGTTCAAGGCCAGGTTGGACACAGGGGCTTGGAGCAAGCTGCTCTAGTGGAAGGTGTCCCTGTCCATGGCAGGGGTTGGAGCTGGAGGAGCTTTAAGGTCCCTTCCAACACAAACCAGGCTGCGATTCTGTGATACTATGGTGCTGCAGCACATGGCACACATGGGAGCAGGGGTGCTATAAATGGGTCCCACCCCAGGGGATGGAGATCCATTCCTCAGGGCTTCAGCAGAAAGCTCTCACCCTGGCTACAAACATTTCATTCTGCAGATTCCCTGGTTTTCCCAGAGCCCTTCCTCCCCAGGGGAATATCAGCCTATTTGCATATGAAGATGATGGATGATGAGTTATTGAGAGGTTTTTCTCATGATATCAGAGCCCTTCTGAGCATTTCCAGTGGTCACCCATGGGAGGAAGCGCTGCTGACACAGGCCTGGGGAAAGCCCTCAGCTTCTCCCTGCTGTGCAGGGCTGGGGATCTATTTCATCCATAGCATTGGCATCCTGGCAGCACCGATGCGGTGTGTGGGCAGCCCGTGCTGACAGAGCCTGCTTGCCCAGCAAGAACCATGGCCACTTACCCACATTTTTAGCTGGTGACTTGGAAACGTGCTTCCTGTTTATGACATGACAAAATCTAACCACAGCCTAAATGAACGTGCCATGCCAAAGCTCGGCTCATCCCCCTCTGAAGGCATTCGGTGGCTGCTGCCTTGGCTTGATGCTGCCGTGAAAGCTTTCTTCTTCTTCCAGAGTGGTTGAGGTGGGATGGGGCCTCTGGAGCTCGTGTGGTCCAAGGATGCCCATGTCCCTCCCTTGTGCTGGGGAGCCCAGTAAAAGAGACAGAGCAAGAACACCGAGCTCTTGGTGGCTTGAGCAGCTTTGGGATGCTCCACACCCCATGCAGCAGCCATGGCCCAAGGCTTGGATCTCATCCCCTCTCCCACCAGACACCTCAGGGCCAGGGGAGCTGGGAGAGAAAGGTGAATGGAGAAGGCAGCTTTTGTTTTGTACCCTTCCTCCAACATCAGCACAAGAGCCTCCCCTGGCAAGCCCTCAGGAAACAGCCTGATCCCTCCTCAAAGTCAAAGTGACCACGAGGGGCTGCATCCCCAGCTCAGCCCACGGCAACGCTGGAAGAGGCTCTGAAGAGTCGGGTAATGAAAGAAGCTGGTTTGGTCTCCAATGTGTTTGGATGGGTTCACATTTGGTTGTGGGGCACGGGATGAGCACTGCCAGGGGGTGATGACTCCAGGGTATTTCAGAAGACCACACTTGGATCAGTTTAAGCTCTGCTGGGAGGCTCTGAAAGCCCTCGTGGATGGGATGCTCTGCTAGGGAAGAGAATTCCATTTGTATCAGTCTACTTCCAAAATGGGTTAAATGAGACGAAAACGAAGGGCTTAGAGGGCCTTTTCCCCAGAACAAGGGAGTTTCTAGGGCTGGCAGGTTTGGTTTAAGTTCACAGAAAAGCCCTCCTGGTTTTCCCTTTGTAGGATATGAAATGAGCTACAGACTCTGCAAGCTTCAACCGTGCTGAGCAGAGGATTTGCCTTTTCCTTGTGCAAAAGGCTCCAACAAGCTGGCAAGGAGGTGTTTTCCTTTAAAAAACAAAGCTTCTGCCCCCAGATGTCTCCCCAGCTGCTCCAATGGCCTCAGACTGCACAGCACCTGCCCAAGGCAGCCTTATTCTGTGCATCTAAAGCCAAACCCTGCAGCTGTAGGAATTGCCTTAAAAGAGCTGAATTACTTTAAAGTTCCAGCTCTTGAAAGCACGTGACTGCAAGGAGATGCCATTGCTTCTGCAGAGAAAAGCACTGCTTTTGGGAAAGCACCGGCATAACAGAAACTACCAGGAAAGAAAGAGCCTCCTTTGACCCCAGCCAAGGAAGCCTCATGGGTCTGAATGCCCGGGCTGGCTGTGAGCAAGGTAAGTGAAAAAGCTTTTGCATGTGTTGCCAAACAGGATACAGGGCTGGGAAACCAGCTGGGTGAGGATGCTGCGGCCAGCTGCCATCCTGCTTGGGTGCATCGCTTGCTGGTGCTCCTCATCCCATCTGCCACATGTGGTGGTTCACCTCTGGTGGGTCCCTGCTCAGAGCCCTTTGTGCTATGGGAGTTTTGACGTGTTTCAGATGGAGTTTTGCATCCCAGGAGCCTGGCTGGAGCCTGGGGCAGGTTTCACACGCTGGCAATGGGACCTTTGGTCCTGTCCCTGAAGCAAAGGGCTGGCTGCAGGAAAAGCTGGGAGCCAGGTGAGATCCTTGTGGGACAGGGATGGATCTGGGTGGATCTGAGTCGTGATTTCTTCCTCTAAAGAGATGAGAAGAAACTTCCCCAGTGTTTCACAGCCCCCCAGGGAACTGGTCCTTCCCCATGGCCAGGCACCCCTCAGGTCCCAGCGCCTGGGGCAGCCCTGGTGTGGGGCTCTGCAGGCAGCCTGCCCTCCTCAGCCCTGGGCTGTGGTGACCCTGAGGGGAGCTGAGCCCAGCCCTGCTCCTCTCTAACGGGTTTTGTGCTCCTGCTCCTGCCGAGCCACCCTCTGCTGCTCCTGCGCTGGTGATCTGCAAACTGCACCTGCTGGCTCCTTTCCCGTTGGCTTCCCGAGGTCAGGCAGGTGCCAACGTCCCCTTGTATCCCCCCAGCTTCTTTCCCTGCAGCCTGAAGGGACTGCTGGGGGATTAAAGGTAAATTCAAACGAAATCCTTGTGGAGGAAATCTTCAAGGCCAGGTCAGACAGAGCCCTGGCAACACGGTTCAGGGTGAGGTGTCCCTGCCCATGGCAGGGGGCTGGAACTGGATGATCTTAAGGTGCTTTCCAACCCAAACCAGGCTGGGGTTCTATGAACACAGCTTGGGGTTTATAGCCAGGTTTATTCTGCCTGTGGGCTGGAGGAGTGGGGGAGCTCAGGGGCTCTATGAGGATGCTCAGGGCATCCTTGCCCAGTGCCGCTGCTCTGTGAGCCCCTTCTGCTGCCTCCTGAGATGGACCTTCCCTCAACAAGTGCACACCCACCCCTGGAGCTGAGCTTCCTGCAGGGAGCTCCCAATGCACTGCCTGTGCTGCGGGGCAGCCTGGGCTTCTCTGGGCAGCTCACACCGCAGCTGCGAGGCTGGAGGGGAGTCACTGGCTTCACAGTGGGGTTGCTCTGAGCCCTGGAGCAGGTCCTCACTCCCCCAAGCCAGGAGCTGGTTCAAGCTGTTATTCCCGTGTTGCACAGGGGAGGCTGGGAAGAGGAGTGAGGGGGAAGCATCCTCCCAACCCAGCTGAGCCAGGGTGAGTAGAGGAGGAAAATCAGGGTCTGGGGTCTCCTGGGCTCCCCTCGGGGTGGGAGCAACCCCGTGGCAGGGGTTGGAACTGGGTGAGCTTTAAGGTCCCTTCCAACTCAAACCAGGCTGGGGTTCTATGGTTTTATGACATATGTGTGTGTGTATGTACATAAAAAGATCTATCATTCTCTTCGAATGAAGAGGAAGTGGTTTGGGTGCAAACATGTAGACATAAGGAGACTTGCTGTTGCTTAAATATGTCTCAACTGTAAAGGGAAACTGTCGGTTCAGCTGTTTTGTAGGAAAGGTGTAAAAGTGAGGGTGTATTTGGGACAGGGAAACGCCAGCACAGCCCTCCCTGAGCACGGGGCTGGGTGGTCTCTGCTCCAGCACTGACCTGCCCCACCTTGGTCCTCTCCTGCTGCACCCAGCACCCAGCAGCACCCCGGACCCCTCACCTCAGAGCTGCTGCCCCACGGTCTCTTTCTTCACAGCGTTTCCTCAGCTCTGAAACTGCCTCCTCCCCGCAGCGCTCAGGAACATCCCCACCGCTCCCCCCGGCCTCTCTAATCCCTTTATGGTGTTTGCACCGACCCTGCTCTTTGCCTCCCCTCTAATCTCCCCACCAAACAGCCTGAGCAGGACACAGACACGGGCTGATCCCCCTGAACCTGCGAGAGGAAACGCTCCTGCCTGGGCTCCGTGCATGGTCCAGGGCTCCGGGGGATGCTCCTGGCCTTTAACAACCTCAGCTCTGAGCCCTGGAGGGTGATCTAGGGTAGGACACAAGCTCTGCATCCCAATAGCTCTGCTTTCTGCCGTGCCCAGGGATGGTCCCTTCAGTGATGCCTCCAGGCTGGTGTGGGGAGGGATCTGACGAGCCAAGGCTGCAGGGTGCCCAGCTCAATCCCTGCCTTGTTGTAACTGGGGTGAAGGTGTTAGAAGTCAACCCAGGAGGCAAGTTAATCCCTGTTTAACCACAGCAGGTAAGTTAGTCCCTGTTTAACCCTTTCTTGGTAAAGTGTTTGTGTTACCAAAGTGTTTCAACCTGGCAAATTTCCTAAGGCTTTTATTATTACTATGAAAGCAAAGGCTTTAATAACATCTTTGGTGTATTCTGGCACGGCTGGAGAACACTTGGGCTGATAATGTCTCAAAGTCAAAGAGATAAGAACTGAAAATGCTCGGGCCTTGGCCAGGTCTCCCCAGGAGAACTCTGTAGGCATCACTGGATGCAGGTCCGTGGCCATCACCCCAAATAACAGTGCTGGGAAAGGGAACAGCCCTGCTGTATCCTGTAGCATCGCCTGCAACTGCTGGGTGATCCCGGTGGGCACTGAATGGCATCTCCATCGCCATGGTGGAGGTGATGGTTGGGCTGTGCTGCAGCAATGAAGCAGAATCAGCTTCTCTTCCTGCCGTGTGCTATCTCCAGTGCCATGCCACAGCTCTGAATGGGCTTTAGCAAAGGCCTCTGGAGATTTAATGCGTCACCTTTTACTTCTACAAGGACATCGCTGCTCCCTTCTGCCTCCAGCTCCTCTGACTGCTGACCTTGGGCCAGTCACTGATTCCGAGTCGGATGCCTTATGGTGGTTAATATTTACTGTACCTGGTGCAGAGGGGAGCAGGAACCTGGTGATTGCAGAGCATGGGCTCGCTTGGGGGATGAAATGTTGTTCAAGAGCTCAAGGATCCAGGTGCGGATTGTGTCCAGTGTTACTGGTGTAGCATAGAGTTGATGCTATAGAAACGGCTGGAATTAGACTGAGGAGAGGCAAGTCCTGATCCCAAGAAAACCTGAATGAGCAGATGCCCAGCACGCCATGGCAGAAATCCTTTTGTGCTCACTGAAACCCCTCTTGACGTGAAGCAATTTGGCATCAAGCACATACCTGGTGAGCTGCTCGGCTGCAGGGCTGGGGCAGGGATGGGATGTGGCTGTGCGCCTGCGGGCTGGTCCCCAAACAGCCATAAACAGCCCGTGTTTGTCCTCCTGGAGCCGGATGGGCTTTGGCTGGGTGAGCGATTATCATGTTTGCTCTGGCTTCCCCATTTGGGTCCTTTGGTGCTCAGTGGTTTCAGTCATTCAAAGAGGAGCTCTGCTCCCCAACCCAGTTACCAGTGAGTGTTAACACAGCCTGCAGCTTGCTTGGTTTCTCCATGGGTTTGAGCCCACTCATGCTTTGGGCTGTTTCTGCTCAGCTGGGTGATTCCAGGAGGGAAACTGGGGCTTTCACTGGCAATAAAAAGAGGCTCTCCCATATCCAGCTCAGGGATGTGAACCCTGGCATCTCACATGAACACACTGGTGCTGGTCCTGCTGTCTGCTGGAAGGATGGAACACATCAGGCTCCAGAGAGATGGCTCAGCTCTCCCTGGGTTCGGTTTGTGATGCTTCCCAGGGGATGCAGGTCCATCTCCATCCTTCCTGCTTATCATGAAAGCTCACCATCAGCACTGCTCCACCAGCCCTGAGATGGGTCCCATGTGCTCCAGCTCCCCAGGCAGGACAGGGATGTGTGCACCAGGCCAAGGGACCCAGCAGAGCTGCTGATGCTCCATTGCTCGTGTTGCAACAGCTCCGGGAAGCGCTGCTGCTGGGCTGCACACCCAGGGGTACGTTTCCTCCTGTGCTGGGATGATTTCCAAACAAGAATGAGGAAACAGTGAGCTCTGCAACTGCACTCATGGATGTGTCCCTAAAATACCCCAGAGAGGGAGGTGGCTGTTTTTGAGCTGCACCCCAGCTACAGGAGCCCTGGGTGGCACAAGGGTGACACAGAGGAGACCCACGTGGCTTTGCCACTGCTGCTCTGGGGAACCTCGGGCGCATTCCTGGGTGCCACCTCCTTGGCACGAGAGCTGCAGGCAGCAGGCAGGGGCAGTGGGGCTGGTGATGGTGATGGTGACGTCCAGCCTGCCCGCAGCCCACTGCCACTGATGTCAGCACCCAGGGACCAAAATTGCTCATTAAGTTTTGCTTCTCTCTCTGCCAATCTCATTTCCTGGTTCTTGTGCAATCCCAGATGCTTTCGGGTTTCTTCCTGGTTCTTTATCCGCCTGTGGGACCAAAACACCTTCAGAAGGAAAACAGAGCTGGAGGTTTGGGGTCAGTGCCCGGTGAGGAGGTGCAATGGGGCCAGTTTGTGGGTCTGTGCCTAGCAAGGAGGTGTCCCGATGGGGGGACATTGACTGTCAAGAGGAGTTTTGCACAGGTCCAACGCAGATGTTTCACTGTTTTGCAAAAAAACATTCCTGGGGGTGAGTCAGGCAGCCACAAGCATGAGTGTGGCTCAAGGAGCAGGGGAATCAGCAAAACCCAGAGCCTGGCTGTGCTTTAAAGCCTTTTCTCATCTGCAGCATTGGGAAACTGCTCACAGACCGAGGCTGGAGGGTCGTGGTGCGCTCACCCGGCCGCGTTTGCTGGGGGTTGTTTGGATCCTGCCCTCCTCCCAGAAGGAAAACACCGGAGTCTTTGTGATAACAGCCGGGAGGCGCCGGCTGTTTGCGCTGCGCTGGGCTGTGCGCGGGCACGTTGTGGATCCGTCTGCTCCAACAGACACGAGCCCCGGGGCGCACCGATGGAAAACAGGGAAGGCAGCGCCCGGTTTAACCTGAGCGAGCTTTGGGATCGGCTGCAGAGCCGCACATTGGGGCTGGATTGAAATAACCTATTCCGATTCACAGCTGTTGGTTGAGGGGTATTGCGTGTAAATCAGATCAGAGCCATTGCTGAGCGTGGAGTGTTTGGGTTTAAGGTACTCTACTGTGTCCCAGTGCTTGCAAATGTGAAAGTTGTACTTTAGCTCAACACTGTACGGTAGCGAGGGGCTGCAGTTGGTGATTTCTGCTCCCGTGTTTCTTGTTCTTTCAAAGCGCAGACACCCAGGAGGCAAATGCAGCCCTGCAGCAGGGAAGGGCTGGAGCAAGTGGGCAGGAGATGTCCTGGGGGTGTCCAGGGTTGGGTAGGGGGGACATGGATAGCGGTAGGGCTGCCAGGGACCTGGTTAACCCTGCCCCCAGGGATGTGGATACCCATGTCCCCAGGGACCAAATTGCCGCTGTCCTCAGGGATCTGGATGCTCATGTCCCAGGGACGTGGATGCCTCTGTCCCCAGGGCCAGCCAGACACCTCACTCCACTCCAAAGCATTGCACTCCACAGGGCATGGGCCCATCGAGGCTTCTGGGGGACTTTCAAGGGGGGCATGCACTGAGCCAGCCTCACCAGGCAGAGCCCCAGCTGGCATGCAGGAGCTGACCCTACAGAAACAACGTGCCAGGAGGGGGGATGCAGCAGTGAGGGAGCAGGAGGCTGTAAATTGTATTTTCACTGAATAATACATGGTGTTTTATAAATAACAAGTTATTGGCCAAGAACTTGTTGATCAATAAAGTGAGATTTTCACCATAAGTTAGTTATTGCTTTAATAAGTAATCACAGAATCCCAGACCGGTTTGTGTTGGAAGGGACCTTAAGCTCATCCAGTTCCAACCCCTGCCACGGGCAGGGACACCTTCCACTGGAGCAGCTTGCTCCAAGCCCCTGTGTCCAACCTGGCCTTGAACACTGCCAGGGATGGGGCAGCCACAGCTTCTCTGGGCACCCTGTGCCAGCGCCTCAGCACCCTCACAGGGCAGAGCTTTCCCGCTGTTTCCCGGTGTTTGGATGGGAAGCACAGCGCACACCGAAGGCTGCTCTCGGGGTCCCGCCGCGGTGCCGCAGCCTCCCGGGGCGGAGCCGCATCCGCCCCCCTCCCCTCCGGCCGCGGGCGCGTATAAAGCGCGGCGAGCGCGGGCGTGAGCAGCGCTGGGGCCGGTGAGCGGTGGGGCTGCGGGTTCGATCCCCGCGGGGGGACGCTCGGTGGGGGGGGTGCTGCTGGGCGCTGCTCGGGGTGGTTCGTTTCGGGGGTTTGGAGGCTCTTTAACGGGTGGGGACGGGCCGGGGGTGGTGCCGCGCTCACCTGCACGCTCCCGCAGGGCCGTCGCCATGTCGGTGTCGCACAGCTCCAGGCTGAACAAGCTGGTGCGGGAGCAGTACGTGCGGCTGCCCCAGGACGGGCTGGTGCAGGTCACCTATGTGTGGATCGACGGCAGCGGCGAGGGCGTGCGCTGCAAGAGCAGGACCCTCGACAAGGAGCCCAAGAGCATCGAAGGTAACGCCGCTGCTTGTCCCTCTGGGTGGTGGGTGGCGGGGTGCAGGGCTGGGGAAAAGTTCTTTGGGCACTGGGAGCTGGCACTTGCTCTCCCTGTTTGTGTGGCGCTGGTGATACCCACTTTAGTTATCTCATGGGGTTGTATTAAGCGTGTTGCTGTGGTTTGCTTAATCTGTGCCAGTGGGGCTGGGTGGGAAGGGAAGGATGAGATCCTCACCCCTCTCCACCAGGGAAACAGGCGTGGGGACGTGTCAGCATCTGGATGGGGTTTGATGGAGGGGGGTGAAGTGACTGAGGCTGATCCTGCCTGTACCCTGGTTGTGCTGGGGGGGGGGTGGGGGAGGTGGTGAGCACACTGATGCTCAAGAGCTCTGCTGGGCAGGAAAACCTTTTGGCCATCATCATCCCACAGCACTCAGTGTCCTCTGGGTTCTCCATCCTGGGTCTAAGCCAACCAACACTTGGCACAATCCATATATGAGATACCTTTTCACAATCCCACTCCTCTCTGTATCCCTCCTGCCTCGTAGATGTCCCTGAGTGGAATTTCGATGGCTCCAGCACGGCACAGGCAGAGGGCTCCAACAGCGACATGTTCCTGGTGCCTGTCCGCATGTTCAGGGACCCTTTCTGCCTGGACCCCAACAAGCTGGTGCTCTGTGAAGTGCTGAAGTACAACAGGAAACCCGCAGGTGAGCACCTCCAGCACGCGCCCCGGCTTCCACGGGTTACCCACTTACTGTTTAGGGTGCCATCCCTCCGAGGAGCTGCTCACTCTGCACTGCTGGTCCTGGGGAGCAGCTCAACACTGGGTGCTTGGCCTGAGGCTCTGAAATTCACGGGCTGGTGGCGGCGGTTGCTTGCAGGAACCTGTTCTGGAGGTGCAGGGCGAGGAGAAGAGCAGTGAGATGTGGAGCTCATGGCGCTTGCCAGCTCAAGTATGCTGAAGGCGTCACCTGGCTTTTGAGCCCGAGCATATCCACCCCTGGGGCTGGGGTTAACCCAAGGAGCGGTGGGAGTTTTAAAGTGCCGGGCTTGTGGCTGCTTTCCTTGCTGATGGGCAGCTGTAGAGAAGGAGGCAGAAGGTGCTGACCTTTTGCAAGCAGCCCTGGAGCGCGCCAGCTCTTGGTCTCTTATCACCGCAGGCAGAAGCCGGCAGTCCCAGTGTCTGTCCTGTTCCTCTGATAAAGCCCCAGACAGGGGACAGGCAGACGGTGCGCAGGGATGTGCTGAGGGGCTCCCGGAGGGGGTTCTGTCAGCAACCAGCTGGTTATTTACCAGTGAAATGGGGCCATGTTCCTGCTGGGTGCATCGGGGAGAGAGGATGGCATCTGCGGGATGATGCAGAGGAGAGGCTGTGGGCAGCGATGGTGAAAGACAGAGCTGGTTCCTCCTCAGACAGCACCATGGCTTTCAGCCAGGGAGAACAGTCTTGGTTGAGATCCCTGCCTGGCAGCTCTTCCATGGCAGCTCTTTGTAAAGAGACCCCCAGCCCCTGGAGCTCCTGGGGCTGGAGCCAGGGCCGAGAGCTCAACCCAGAGCCCCACAGATAAGGGGTGCACCCTCCAGCTCTTCCCAGGGGTTCTCCATAGAGATTAAGGACTCTCTGGGCTCTGAGTGGGTGATAACTTCCTTCCCTCTTCTGCCATCAGTACAAGGGGGATGTCACTGCTCTTCTCCAGCCCCATGGTATGGGCATGTGTTGTAGCTGCTTTGGGGTCTTTTACTGTGATTTAAAGGCAGAATTTGGAGCATGGACGCTGCCTGTCCCTGTCACAACAGTTTTTCAGCTGTGTTTTCCCTTACACTTTTGGTCCAAGTCCTCATTCCCCTATCCTGACATGTTGTCCCGTGTTAGGATGGTTCTCTGCTAAATGTATCTTTTCTGGCAAAGCTCTGATTGCCCTGGGCTCCACCAGCCAGCCTGGAGCTGGAGAAAGAGAAGGATGGTTAAGCTGGGGGTGAAGTAGTGATGGGAGATATATAGTCCCTGCTCCCAGATCTGCTAGATGCCTGTAGGACAGGGCTGGGGGATAGCTCCTGGTCTCCTGGTATGTAAGAGGAGGAGGATGCTCATGGACCATTGGTGGTGGTTTGGGAAATAGGCTAATTACGCCCTCTCAGCCTGTGGCCTGATGTTGTGGTGATGGAGTAGCTCTGCAAGGAGGAGCTGAGTGAGCAGGGAGCTTTGCAGGAAGAGGGGATTTCCTCACTGGTTCTCTTAAGGCTTCTGTGGGAAGCACTTGGCCGTGGTGGAGTGAGGTAGGATGGAGCAGAGCATGGTGTGTGCCTGCCCATGGCACAGGTCTAACCCAGCCCTCTCTGCTCCCAGAGACCAACCTGAGACACACATGCAAGAAGATCATGGACTTGGTTAAGGACAGCCACCCCTGGTTTGGGATGGAGCAGGAGTACACACTGCTGGGCATCAACGGCCACCCCTATGGCTGGCCCGACAACGGCTTCCCCGGCCCACAGGGTAAGTACTCATCCCTTCCCCAACCCCAGTGCCCCCCTTGGCTCCCACCCTGCTGCCTGGCTGTGAGCATCCCATCCTCATCCTCGGTGCCGCTTCCCCGTGGCGGCTGGCACCGGGATGGGGTCAGGAGCTGTTTGCAGGGAGCCGCTCCCGCCGGGCTCCCCGCGGAGCACAAGCAGCTCAGCTCCGCGGCACCACTTGTTTGGCAAGGGCTGGGAAAGCCAACTCCTCCCGTGGCTGCTCGGAAAGGGCCGGCTCATGGAGCGCTCCTGAGCGAGCCCCAGCGCCAATGCTGCAGTCTGGGACAGGGTCAGGGGTTTCCCAGCCCGCATCATCAGCCTTTTGTGGGGACCGGCCGCTTTCAACATCTCCCTTGCCGCAGGCGGGGAGGAGATCTGGGTCTGACCTGCTTGAGGAGCTGCATAAAACCACAGCCATGAACAGTGTCGGCTGTTGTCAAAACAATCTCGGCTGCTTGATGTGCTCAGAGGGTCCGGAGGTGCCTTGGGGCAGACCAAGCTGCCCTTATCTCCCGGCCACTTCTCGGTTGATGCATTACAAGTCCTGTTTAACTGCCTAGATAAGGCTAAAGTTACAGAGAGGAATTGCTCACACTCCTGGAGTAGGGGTCAATGGCTTGATGGTCCCTGGAGGGGAACACTGTTTAACTCCCATAAATCCTCTGCAGATGATGGCTGGTACCTGGGAGCAGTGGGATTATGCTGCAGTGCTGCTGGTGGTGCCAAAAGCTTTAGTTTGGTCGTGACTCCTTCTTCCTTTCCAGGCCCCTATTACTGTGGGGTTGGAGCAGACAAGGTGTACGGGCGTGACATCGTGGAGTCCCACTACAAGGCATGTCTCTATGCAGGGGTGAAGATCTGTGGCACCAATGCAGAGGTGATGCCCTCCCAGGTATGTGTGGATGGCCCTGTGCACCCCTCTTTATGGTGATGGATACGAGTTACTGTGAGCCTGGAATAACCCAGCAACTCCTCTGGGATGCCAAATCCAATGACTCCCCACATGAGTTTTGTCTAGATGGGAGCAGTTGCATGGATGATAGGATGAAAATGTCTGTGTTTGATGCCCTCCTGACTCATCTTGATATGCAAATCCCTGCTTTTTGGGGCAGGCAAGTGAAATCACAGCTGAGCCAAAGTGCAGGCGAGCTCCTCACAGAGCAGGCAGCCAGTGTGGAGCCTGGTGCTTCCTTGTGCTCTCCTTCACCATGGAGCAGGGGTGCAGGAGGCAGTGGGTGCCAGGATGGGCTGTGGGAGCAGCACATGGAGCAGTGGGTGCATCCTGCTCCTCCATCCCCAGAGCTGGGAAGCTGGGGTGGGACGTGGCCTTGAGAAGCAGCTTGGGGAGGATCTGGGGTTAGTCAGGAGTTAGCTGGAGGAGCCCCTGATTGCATTGGGTGGGTGGCCAGACTGGCCCTGCAGCCTGTGAGCCGCAGACTCTCCTGATGTGGTGGTGATAAGCGAGGGCTAATCTGGGCCAGGACTTTTAACGACCCTGCTGTTTGCCCGGACTTCTCCAGGGTCCTTCTTGGCTGCTTCCTGCATCCCGGGCTCCATCCGGCTGGGCCATGGCAGCAGCCATGAATGCGTCACCCACTGCTTAGTCATTGTGGATGGCGCAACCCCAGCTCCAGCAGGGACAGAACAGCCCTGGGGGGGACTCACGGGCTCCTCATTAATCCCCTGCCCTCTGCAGTGTGGGTTGGGGGATTCTTCATGCCAGCAGCTCCAGCATCAGCCTTGAAGGCAGGAGTGGTGCTTATTTACCTCCATTTGGATTAATACCCTTCTGATTTGCTCTAGTTTTAGCTGTTTATTCCTAGTTTCTTGCATGCCAAAGCTGTCATGTTGCTTAACTCCATGCTTCCCATCCCTGTTGCTGATACCCAAGGGAAAAGCTCTGCTGTTGCCCAGGCTGGCAGCTCTCACTGAGGGGTTGTAGAGATGGGATGGATGGGGAGGCACAAACCTGCCCATCCTCACTAGTGCTTGCTTGCTCCTTCCAGTGGGAATTCCAGGTGGGCCCATGTGAAGGCATTGAGATGGGGGATCACCTCTGGATGGCTCGGTTCATCCTGCACCGCGTCTGTGAGGACTTTGGGGTTGTGGCTACTCTGGACCCCAAACCGATGACTGGCAACTGGAACGGCGCTGGGTGCCACACCAACTACAGCACCGAGGAGATGCGGAGAGAAGGGGGCCTCAAGTGAGTCCTGGGGGGTCCCTGGGAGGTTTGGCTCTGTAGAGTGTAAGTCTCTGTGCCTGGGTGGCTGCACCAGGCAGGGCTGGGCCTGTCATAGAATCATGGAATGGTTTGGGTTGGAAAGAACCTTAAGATCATCCAGTTCCAACCCCTGCCATGGGCAGGGACACCTCACCCTAGACCATGTCTGGGTCATATGAGTGTCCCCTGGGGTGTCCTCATCCCTGCACAAAGGAGGGGGTTGCAACCTTCCTGGCCATAGGAACACCCCCCAAATGGACCAGCTGACAAACCCGTCCCTGTTCTCCTCTCCCACAGACACATCGAAGCTGCCATCGAGAAGCTGAGCAAGCGGCACAACTACCACATCTGTGTGTACGACCCGCGGGGCGGCAGGGACAACTCCCGGCGCCTCACCGGCCACAATGAGACCTCCAACATCTTTGAGTTCTCCGCCGGCGTGGCCAACCGAGGTGCCAGCATCCGCATCCCGCGCCAGGTTGGCCAGGATGGGTACGGATACTTTGAGGACCGGCGGCCGGCAGCCAACTGTGACCCCTATGCGGTCACGGAGGCCATCATGAGGACCACGGTGCTCAATGAGACCGGGGTGGAGACCAAGGACTATGCTGACCACTGAGGCATGGGGGGGGTGGAGGCTTTGGTTTCTACACTAGCTTCTCACATGGGATGTGTGCTCTGCGGTGTCCTGGGCTGCAAGCTCAGCCTCTTTAGGAGCCTTGCTTCTGGTCTTGTGAAACGTCGCCTTAGGAATATAAATATATAAATATTTTATAGCAGGAGGGAGGGGGCAACCTATTTTCTCAACCACTTTTTTTTCTGGTTCCTGGTTTTAGGTTGTATGTGGGGAGGGTTTTTTTAAACTTGGATTGAGGTTTTCCCAATGGACTTTATGCTGGGATGTACAGAGATCCCTATGTGGAAGCTGGGGCTGCTGCTGGTGGCACCTGGGGAGGGCAGGTGCTTTATTCCATCTCTCTGTTGCAAGGAAATGATAATAAATGATTCTCCTGGCTCTTGGCAGCCGGGTTGTGCTGTAATGGGTGCGTTGTTCTGTAGCTCCTTGAGCTCCAGGGAGGATTGCATTTGGGTCTTGGTGGAGGATCCTTGGGGAAGCTGCCTGGAGCTGCCTTTCCCCATTTCCCGGTGCTGAAAGGCCATCTCCTTCCATCGTGATCCCCGAAAGCAAACAGAGAGGTGCAGGCTGAGCAAACAGGGGCAGCAGCTGGCTGGGTTTACACAGGGTGTGCGGTGCTGAGTCAGCACATCCACCGCTGGGCATGGTGAGCAGCAGCCCTCCCCTCTGGGGACACCTTCGGGTGAGGGAGGAGAGCCTGGGATACCTCCTGCTGCACACTAGGTGATGCTGTTCTGAACAGAGAGACACAGTGCAGCTCCTGGGGTGGGAGTCTCTTTGCAGGAGGGGTCTTAGATTGTATTCATGGAGTAAAGCCCCCAGGTAGGGCATTTGTGTGAAGATGGAGTGTCAACAGCATCTCCAACGGCCTGGTCCCTTGGGACCCTCCATGCTACAACTGTGGGGAGGAGCTAGCTGCAATCACAGCGGACAAATCGATTGCAAGGACACCTTGAGCAGAAAGTAACCATGAGAGGTTACCTGCAGGTGAAGGGAAGCAGCAGCAGGGACAGGTGAAAACTTCATAGAAACCCAGCCTGGTTTGGATTGGAAGGGACCTTAAAGCTCCTCCAGCTCCAACCCCAGCCCCGGGCAGGGACACCTTCCACTAGAGCAGCTTGCTCCAAGCCCCTGTGTCCAACCTGGCCTTGAACACTGCCAGGGATGGGGCAGCCACAGTTCTCTGGGCACCCTGGGCCAGCGCCTCAGCACCCTCCCAGGGAAGAGCTTCTGCCTAAGAGCTCAGCTCAGTCTCCCCTCGGGCAGGTTAAAGCCATTCCCCTTGGCCTGTCCCTACAGGCCCTTGTCCCGAGCCCCTCTCCAGGTTTCCTGCAGCCCCTTTAGGCACTGGAGCTGCTCTCAGGTCTCCCCTTCAGGAGCCTTCTCTTGTCCAGGCTGCCCCAGCCCAGCTCTCTCAGCCTGGCTCCAGAGCAGAGCTGCTCCAGCCCTTGCAGCATCTCCATGGCCTCCTCTGGACTTGTTTGTCCCCTCCAGTGCAGTCATGAGGATTTGGAAACTGGTTTGATGTTTATCTCTGGATCTGAAGCAGGTGACAAGCTGAAATGCAGACCTCCAAGCCCCTCCTGGGGGTCATGGCGCTGCCAGTGGAGCAGAGAGCAGGGGCTGCGGGCCATGCCTCAAGCATCCAGGAGCCCTCGGTGTCTCTGAGCTGTTCAAGAACAAATGTAAGCCATCCCCACCCTAAGAAGGACAAGTTTTCCTTCCAGAAATTGCTGTTTGGGATGTTTAATGTTTTTCATCAAAACCACAACACTGTCTTCTTCTCCTCTCATTTCCATGATGTCTTTAATGGGTAATTTGAGCCCTGGGACAATGACTGATGGATGCAGCTGGAAAATCGATAAAGAGCTAAATCTGGAGCAGGAAGATGCATGTTTGTTTCCTGGGCTGTACCAGTGGCTTAAAGGACTTCGGCTTTCATCATACTGTGTTGTGCAGCCCCTGCTAAATCTGGGGGATCGTGTGAATCCACACTGCAAACATCGTTGACCAGACACAGCACCATGGTACCTCCAAAGCACATGGTACCTGGATCTCACCCTGCAATTCCCCTCTGAGGAAGGACCCTCCTCTTCAGGCAATGACAGAGGGGCTCCAGGGGAGATCCAGGACCTGGCCTCTGTTCCCTGGAGATGCTGCTGCCGGTCCCCACTCCCTGGAGCTGCTGTGTCCTTGGACACTCTCATCCTCTCCTTTGCCAGAACAAAAATCTTCTTGCTTGTACTTTCTGAGGTCAAAACAGGCCAGAAACCACATGTCCTGGCTTTTTTTTTCCTAAAGCAGGAGTGATTCCCACCCCCGGAGCCTGCAGCACAGGGGAAACGAGGACACCAGCAACTTCCCACAGCAGCTTTGCTTATAATCTTGCTGTGTTCACCCCTGTCGAAGGTGGGTTGTTGGGCTCAGCCAGCCCTCAGGCTGGGGCTTGAGGCCGTGGTGAGGGGACAGTGCATCCATCCCCATCCGAGGGTTGCACACTGCTGGGAGGAGGTGCTCCAGTGCTCCTGGACCAGGATGGGTGGGAGCAGCGGTGGAAGCCTCGGTGGCATCCGCTCCATCCGGGGCCACTGCAGGTAACCATCCCCAGGGCTTTCCCGAGGAAGCACCACACGGAGATGGAGCTGGGAACGGGGAGCAAGAAGGGATCGGGATCTGGAGGCGCTTCCCTGGGGATTGCTGCCCTCCGCAGGCGCAGCTGCGAGTAACAGCGAGCGGCCGCGGCGGGTGAAGTCTGGTTCCTAAAGGAGCTTTGGGTGAACGGTGCCGGGAGGTTCTTCAACACAAGCTCCTGTTCTACACTCCCACCTGCCCCAGGAACACCCTGAGCCCTCGCCCGCTGCACAGACGCACCCACCTTCACCCGATCCTGTGCTCCCACACGAGCACTCACAGACAGCGGCAAATAATCATAGAATAGAGCCTGGTTTGTGTTGGAAGGGACCTTAAAGCTCCTCCAGCTCCAACCCCTGCCGCGGGCAGGGACCCCTTCCACTGGAGCAGCTTGCTCCAAGCCCCTGTGTCCAACCTGGCCTTGAACACTGCCAGGGATGGGGCAGCCACAGCTTCTCTGGGCACCCTGGGCCAGCGCCTCAGCACCCTCCCAGGGAAGAGCTTCTGCCTAAGAGCTCATCTCAGTCTCCCCTCAGGCAGGTTCAAGCCATTCCCCTTGGCCTGTCCCTACAGGCCCTTGTCCCAAGCCCCTCTCCAGGTTTCCTGCAGCCCCTTTAGGCACTGGAGCTGCTCTCAGGTCTCCCCTTCAGGAGCCTTCTCTTCTCCAGGCTGCCCCAGCCCAGCTCTCTCAGCCTGGCTCCAGAGCAGAGCTGCTCCAGCCCTCGCAGCATCTCTGTGGCCTCCTCTGGACTCGCTCCAACAGCTCCATGTCCATCTTGTGCTGGATCAGGACTGCAGGGGGGTCTCATGAGACTCTGGGCTCTTTCCCATACCCATCCCACCCCTCAGCCAGGGGCACAGAGCTGCCCAGGGGTGTGTTATCCCTCGGGGCAGTCATTCCCAGGGCTGTGACCTGGCTGATGGCCAAGTGGTTCTGGCAGATGGCTCCAGTGGGCTGCCAAGCTGGTGCACACAAGGACCAGGCATCCACTGTGGTCCCTTTCTTCATCCCCCACCACTGAGCACCCTGCTGCAGAGGGGGACACCCAGGGCGGGCGAGCACTGTGACCATCCCATGACAGGGAGCAACGGCACAGGAGCTTGCAGGTTTCTCTGTGTTCAGATCTCTTTTTATCACTATAAATTCCATTACTTTGAAATCATTCAAGGCCTTGAGAATTTTTTTCCCAAGCCAGCTATAAAAAGGACATTAGAATTACAATTCTGGTGCTAACAATAGCATTACTCAAAGCTGCTGGCCAGAAGTGGGGAGCTCTGGGTAGAATAAAGACCTAAACTGAAATGTCAATAATAACTTCTTTCTTCCCCTCGCTGTCTTCCAGCCTGCACAAGCTGCTCGGGTCTCTCTATCCTAATGAGCATTAAAGTGGTTTCACATTAGAGCTACAGAAAATTGAAGTTTTGTTCCCTCAGAAGCTTAGTCTGGCCTTTGAAAGCCAGTGACCACATTCTAGGTTTGGATATGAGCATCTTTGGTCTCAAAGGCTCATTACCAGCAATTCACTGCTGCTGAAATGCAGCCACAACTGGAGAGGGACAGTCACAGTGCAGCAGCACCCAACGGGCCAGAAGATGAGGTAGGGAGAGGTTTGACTGGGGGGTGCTTGGTCCTGGTCCCCCACTGGCCCTGTGCAGCATTCCTGGTCTGTGCCTTGCTCCTGGGAGCCCGGCTGTCAGGTCAACCTCCACTGGGCTGGTGCTGGGTTTGCAGTGGCTGCTTTCAGCTCAGTTTAGTCCCTAAAAGTATGGGATGGAAGAGCCCCAGCAGCCCAGCCTGAGCTGCAGGTGGGGTGTTTGGGGAGTCCCCAGGACACCCTGGGTGCAGCAGCATCTTGCTGAGAGGGTGACACAGCCAATAACCTGGCAATGCAGGGTGGGTTTTCCCATCTATGTGACAAGCCCACATGGCATGGGGAAGGGGCCATGCTGGCTGCTGGGTGCCTGCTGCCCACTCACTGCTGGGCAGATAGAGCAATGAGACTTTCCAGGAAAGCCCATTCCCACGGCAGGGCCCAGCAGCTGCAGCTCCACCTCCTGCCTGCTCTGTGTCTGGATGGTGCAACACCGAGCAGTCATGGGTGATGTGAGGATCAGTGGCAGCAGCCAGAGTCCAGGGGGTTGTTTGTAGGAGCACTGAGGAAGGATGAGTGAACCCTGAGCTGGAGCTTGCACCCAGGTGTAAGAGGAGCGCATGGGTCTGCCCTCCTGCTCTTGGCAGAGAAAGCAGTAGAGGCTGGAGCAACGCAGAGCAGATCTGCTGCCTGTTCTCATCAGCCCTGCACTGTCCCTGCTCATCCCAGCCATGCTAGGATGGGCAAAGGCTCCCTGGCACCCTGGTCAGGGTCTTCCTTGTGCTCCTTGTTGCAGTGGGGCTGCTGCTTTGCTCAGACAAGACCCACAGAGCAGAGCTGCGAAGCCCACAGCAGGGCTGATGGGTGCCTTGAGAAAGGTCTGCAAAGAATCCAGCTCCTGCAGGTGCCCCTAGAGCAGCCTTCACAAACGAGTCCCTAACATCCCACAGCAGCCACCCCAGCTCCCAGACCCTCTCCTGAGCACCCAGGCCTATGGTGGGTGAACAAGGCCAGATAAGCCATCAAAAGCTCCCTACTGCAGGTTGGGGGCTGCATGGGGGCAGGACCTACAGAGGGTGTCAAGGAGCTAATGGCCCTGACCAGCCTCACCTGGACCCGCAGCCCATGGGTCCGTTTAAGCTTTGCCAGGGTTGTCAGTCCCTGCTTGAGCTGTATTGAGGAGAACTGGTCCTCTCTGGTGGTCATCCAGCCTTTAACCATGAGCTCATTTCCCAGCTGGCTGTGTGTCATCACTGTAGACCTGCCAGAAGATCACCAGGCTCTGTCTCACCTTGGTTGCCTTCACTTATCCTGAGCTGCAGGTTGACTTTCTGGCTTTTAGATCTGCCTCATGGTGGGGACCTTTCCTGGTGGTCTTCACTCCTGGTTGAATGTTTCTACCATGTCTAGGTCTGCTCTGCTTGGGAGCAGAGGGACAGGGCCATTGCTGGGGAGACCCTGCCTGTAATTGGGGTGTTTCTTCTGGCTTCTTGGACCTTTGGGTGCTCCTGGCCCTTGTTGTACCCTGGTGGGTGGTAGTGGTTGTAGAAAGGGCTACAGGAGAAAATACAGTTGGGAGAGAGGGGGCTGTGTGGGATATGTGCTACAGGGCAGTGTCTGCTGGGATGGGGTAGGACAATCTGCCCTGTGGTGTTCCTTGCAGTCCTAGCCAATGCTTCTGCTGTGTGAGGTCCTTGGAGGCTGGTGGTACCCACACCTGGGTGCCTGGTGCAGAGGAGGGGGGTGATGCTGTGAGGAGGGGTTGAGCTGTGGAGCTGGTTCCTCAGGCTGAGGGGGGGGATACAGATGTTGTATTTGTGGGTGCAGGTCCAGGTTCCTCACTGGTATCTGCTTCTGTTGTGGTGCCTTTTGAAACACGCTGAAATAGGCAGAGTCAGCTCCCCTGTGGTGTTACCTTGTGCACAGGCACCAGTGTGAGGAGCTGGGAAACAGAAACTTGGCTATAATGAAGTGTTCATACCAAGGAAGTCCCCTCACTGTGCATGGGGGCAGATGGTAGCAAACTGGGCCTGGAGAATTAAATTTCTTCTTTAATCCTTATTTCCTGCAGCTGCTGAGAAATGGTGCTGGTGGTGGGATGCCATGAGCAGGGATGTGCCTGCAGAGGATGGTGAGATGGTTTTGACATAATCATAGAATCATCTCAGCCTGGTTTGTGTTGGAAGGGACCTTAAAGCTCCTCCAGCTCCAACCCCTGCCACGGGCAGGGACACCTTCCACTAGAGCAGCTTGCTCCAAGCCCCTGTGTCCAACCTGGCCTTGAGCACTGCCAGGGATGGGGCAGCCACAGCTTCTCTGGGCACCCTGTGCCAGCGCCTCAGCACCCTCACAGGGAAGAGCTTCTGCCTAAGAGCTCATCTCAGTCTCCCCTCTGGCAGGTTCAAGCCATTCCCCTTGGCCTGTCCCTACAGGCCCTTGTCCAAAGCCTTGCTCTTTTTCAAGCTTATTTCATTGAAGCTCCTGCAGGTCCTTGGGTTGTTGCACGGAAGGTAAGTGGTGAAATTTGAATGGCAGAGCTTGCTAGGAGAAGCAGGGACCAGCTGAGCTGTAGCTGTGCTGCAGTCAGACACGTGTCTGGTGGAGACACGATTCAATCCCAAATGAAGCGATTTCTTGTGGTGCTGCTCTAGCCTGATAACTGTGGTAACACATCCAGTGCATTGTTGGCCTCGATTCACATCACAGTAGGTGTTTTCAGGGGCTGAAGTGTCAATGCAAGGCAAGTTTTAGGAGGACTCCGAAAATAGCTGTAGATAGGGCTGGGCTTGGAATATTTGCCCATGGGAGGAGTGTGTGAAGGTGGTGCTGCTGGGAACCAGAGCTGCAAGTGAAAGAACTGGTTTCATCCTACACCAGCTCAAGCTCACAGAATACATGGAGGGTGGGGAAAGACACACATGATGTTATAGTGCAGGGAAAGTACAGGAAGCTTTGGCAGATGTGGCAGCAGCTGATCTGTAAGAGAAACACCCTGAGGAGGAAGATGAAATAAGATCAATCTGGAGAGGTTTAGCTTGGATTACTCTGTCTTCTCCATGGAGCTTAATCCAGGACACGGACTCACACTGTGCCTGGGATGTTTCCGCCTCCCCCACGTGGGGGCTCACAGGGAACTGAAGCACACTGTTAACAGCCATCCTGGCTGGATTAAATCAGGTATACCACGTCTCTTCCCTCCTGGCCCTCAGACAAGGGTCCCATGGTTTGTTCCACCAGCTCCTCAGTGCCCAGCGTGTCCTTCTCCCACCTCCTCAGACTTCGGAGGAAGGGAAAAGCTATCAGGTCTGTACACAGCTTACTGCTGGTCCGCCCTGAGCTGCCCTTCAGTGCTTCCTCACAGGTTGTGCTGCTGTAACACGCTGACTTGCTGTTGGCTTGCAGTTTAAACTCCAAGGGATGTGCTCTGTTCTTCTGTGCTTCTACCTTGCCAGACTGCACCCTTGTACCTCCCCTGGGTGCTGGAGGCTCTTGCTACAGCCTCTGCTGTGCTGCTTGCCCCAGCCCCTTTGAGGCCCTGCACCAGGACAGGTCCCTGGGGTGGCACGGTGGCTTCAGCTCCTGCTGTCCCAGCGGGTACACTGGGTGACAGTAGCTTGGCAGGTTGCCCTGCAGAGGCAGTGTAGGGATAGCAGACATGGACATGCAGAAGCTCATCATGCTCAGCTCCCACTGTTGCGAGAGGTGTGGAGGCAGACAGCTCTCTGCCTTCTCTTACCCCATGGTGGGAGGTGCTGGCTGCTTCCCCAGGGCATTTGTACACCCAGGTGTAACTGGCTGCACAAGCATCATTGTTGCCTGGTCACTGGTGTAAATGGGTTGTAGACTCGCCTTCAACCACCTTACTTGCCACCAGCTCATGTGGCAGGAGATGTCCAGCACGTGGCTGTAGCACAGGCAAAGCCTCCATCAGCTCCTTGTGTCAGCAGCACCGTGCTCATGTGTGGCTGGGGCAGGCATTGCTCATGGTGTGGCAGTGGAGGGCTCTTTAATGACTCCTCCTGCTCTGGCCAAGGCAGGGCTGTCGGATGTGACTCAGCTGCTGTGTGACACGTCTGGCTGGCCTTGGACCAGTGACCTCTGGGTCTCGCGTATTAGCTCATAGAACCCCAGATCAATAATGACTAGGGGAAGGGAGAGCTGATGAGGGTCAATCCCGGGACATCTTAGCCATGGGCAGGGGCTGAGGAGCTGGGAGGAGCAGGGGTAAAGAACAGCCAGGTACAGTGATAGAGGATGCCCATTTCCTCACTGCTCTTGCATGCAGCATCCACCGAGATGCAGCCAGCCAGCAAATGCTTTTGGAAAGCATTACTTCACAGAGAAAACTGTTCAGTGCTGATGGTGCCCTCGGGCAGTGCTGCTGCAGCAGCTTGTGCTGAGGCATTAACTCCTTCCCCTGCACGCCTGGCTCTGGGTGGTTTCTGGCCTACCCCATAGGGTGTCCTTGGGGTCAGCACTGCTGCTGTGATGTTCTGCCCCTTACCTAGGCCCTGGTGGTGGGGAAGGGGCTCATGCTATGGAGGTGGGGTTCGTTCAGAAGGGAGCTCTGTGTCACCAGGTGCTGGGCTGCACCCCAGGGCTCTCAAGCTGGGTGCATGACCCTTGGTGCATGATCTCTCCCCAGACCCTCCTCATGAGCTTCCAGAAGGGTTGGGGGATTTCTTGGTGATTTCAGGCCATGGCATCTAGGACAGGGTCCACTCCACAGCTTTTTGTCAGCTGGAAGAGGGACATCTGGGCTGATTGAGCAAATTAACCCTAGCCGCCTTCTGAGCAACACGGCGATCCACTTCTCTAGTTAGCAGCTGTGGTACAGTCCTGGATATCACCACTGCTGCCTTCTGTCCATGGATATTTGTCACTGTCTCTCTGCTGGGAGCTATCTCCTCCACATCCAAACATGGAAGTGCTCCCCTGCCGTTTCTGGGGGAAATTGAGTGGATTTAGGTGGAAGTGCTGCAGGAGGTGCGATCATGGACCTTGCATGGGAGTGGCTGATGGGACATTGCATCCCCAGGGGTGAGTCTGTGGTGGGGCAGCAATCCCCACTCCTCGGAAGGGTACCAAACATCACCAGTGTGGAAGAACTGATGGCTGGGTTGCATTGGGCTGCTGTCCTGGCCAGCCAGGCTGTGGTGTTAGAGGAACCTGTGCAGGGGAAAAAGAAGCAGAAGAAAAGCCAGGGCAAATACAGGGTTCAAACATCTTGCACCTCGGGTGGTGATCAGGCAGGGTGAGTGATGCTGCTGCTGTTGGACCCTCCACTTGCTCAGGGCATCTCTTGGGAAGCAGACACTGGGTAGTGCTTGCAGCACAGCTCTGAAAAGGGTCTCCATGAGCCTGGGGGAACCTCATCCTGCTCACATGTGTTAAACAGCAACTACTGCCTGCCCTGGTGTTGTGTGAACCTGACCCCAACTGTGTGTAGCTTTGCAGTGAGGGGGAGCTGCAAAATTCTGCCTGATGCTGGGGGCATGACAGTCAGATTTTGGGTTCAATTTGGCCCTTTGCTCAGGTAAGGCCCTGCTGGGATCACTGAGGCTGAGTGAATCCTCCTGCTCCCAGAGCCTGCAGGTGAGTGCAGCAAACCATCCTCGCCACTCTGCCTGTGCATGGATGCTGTGGGGAAGGGAAGACATGAATCCCCCCACCAGATCCTCCTCCCCAGTCCTGCACTGAGCAAGAAGCTCTTCCAGCAGAGGAGGAGATCAGAAATCCAGGCAGCAGGATGGGAATGATGATAACAGTAATGAATGCCTGGCCTCTCTTGAAGGACTCGGTGAGGCTCGCCAAGTGCTGGCTGGCATTAGTGGATTAAAGCAGTAGCACCCACGAGAAGGGGATGGGTGCCAGCTGGGTCACAGCCTACACTGGCTCAGGTAGGGGCTCCCCCTGCCTTCATCTTCCTTCATGGCTTGGGGGGAAGACTGAAAGGGAGGAGATGGCTTTGGAGGAGTGGCCCTGAATCAGCCCTTCCCCAGGGATGAGGGTTAATGTATGGGAGAGAACGGGTCAGGAGCACCGTGTGTTACCTGTGGGTGCTCACCTGGTCCCTCATGATGTGATCTAAAGGGCTTGTGCTTACCCCTATGTGCATTTGGGGATAAATAAGCTCCTAATGCCTCAGCTCCCGTGCGTGCGTGCGAGTGTGTGTGGAGGAGGCTGCTCCCGCACACGGATTCCCATCCACACGCAAATGCCAGAACGTGGGTTTGCAGAGGCACAAACCAGAGCAGGAACACAAAGGCTGGAGAAAGCGCCATGCAGAGAGAGGCCTGACAAGCTCGGATTGCTCAGCTTATCACAGAAATTGAGAGGTGCCTTGATTCTGGTGTGTAAGTACCACCTCGAAGAGAAATTACTTGGCACTAAGGACTCTTTAATGTCAGAGAAAGACAGAACAAGAACCAGTGGCTGAAGCCTGCCAAAGCTGGACTAAAAGGCAAGTGTGGGTGTTAGCAGCAAAAGGGTTGTCAGCAGAAGCAAACTGCCCAGGGCCACATACGGTTTGTCCCTCAGGGAAGGGAAGTCTGGTGGAGATGTCTCAGTGAGGTTATTCTACCATCAGGCACATGGTATGAGGGTAAGGGGATGGTATTTATTATGCTGTTACAGCCCCTTTGGCTTTTTTATTGTCTGGAGAGGGGCTTTGGACAAGGGCCTGTAGGGACAGGCCAAGGGCAATGGCTTTAACCTGCCAGAGGGGAGACTGAGATGAGCTCTTAGGCAGAAGCTCTTCCCTGTGAGGGTGCTGAGGCGCTGGCCCAGGGTGCCCAGAGAAGCTGTGGCTGCCCCATCCCTGGCAGTGTTCAAGGCCAGGTTGGACACAGGGGCTTGGAGCAAGCTGCTCCAGTGGAAGGTGTCCCTGCCCGGGGCTGGGGGTTGGAACTCTTCCAACACAAACCATTCCGTATGAGGCCTGGGACACTGTCTCAGGATAGAGGGTCATGAAGCATCCCTGGCTCCTCACAGAGCCTGGCTCTGCTGTGAGGCTGATTCTGATCTCTCATCTCATCAGCCCAAGGACTGGGACTGTGGGAGAGCTGGTACAACCACAGGGGTATCAGGCAGATGCAGTTAAAGGAGCTGCTGCAATGCTCTGGGATTCGAGGTCCCAGAGCTTCATCCACCACTGATGGGACACTTGGCTCCAAATCCCAGCACGTGCCCTTAGGAAGCTGCCTCCCTGCCCACAGCCAAGCCCATGAACCCATAGGAGGTTGCTGGGGACCTTGGTTTGTGGCCTCCTGCGGGGTGAAGGGTGGCTGCACAGGAAGGTGTGGCTGAACAACACCAAGTCCAGGCAAGCTGGTGAAAGGTGCCAGCCTGGAACAAATGAGTAATGGTTGCTGCTGTCGTATCAGATGACGTGGTTGAATGGCCACGAAATCAGCTGAGGAGCAGCGAGGCACCGAGCGAGGCAGGGAAGTGATCTGGAAAGGTAATAAATGTAAGTGTAACATAAATATGTCAGTATTATGGATTTTCTATACATATATAGGTATATAGAATAGTTATTAATGGTGTATATAGCATATTAGCTGTGAACCTTCCATGGGCTCGTTGATGAAAGTGTGTGTTTGAGTCCAAGGGAAGCTTCAGAATCATAGAATGGTTTGGGTTGGAAAGGACCTTCAAAGCTCATCTATTCCAATCCCCTGCAATGAGCAGGGACATCTTTATCTAGATCAGGTTGCCCAGAACCACATGCAGCCTGGCCTTCAATGTCTCCAGGGATGGAGCATCCACCACGTCACTGGGCAACCTGTGCCAGAGTTTTACCACCCTCACTGTAAAACGTGTCCCTCACGTCCAGACTGAAACCTGATGGCTGCTTGCTGTGGTTGTGCTGCTTCCCCTCTTCCTCTGCCACAGCCTCACGGGGTGCGGGGAGCTCACCCAGCCAGCAGTAAAGCCCCCATCACGTTCTCCCATCAGGAGGATAGGGAGAGGTTGGAACAGCAAAAGCAAGAAAACTTGAGGGTTGAGAGAAAGGCTCCTCATCCCTTGTGACAGAGGAGACCGGGGTGTCCCCAGGGTGCTGGGTGTGAGGCTGGTTCCTCTCCCCAGCAGCCCCAGGGGCTCCCCAGAGCACAGAGTGGGTGGAAATGACGGTGCCAGCTGCTCCTTGCCCCAGGGGTAATGTGCTGTGCCTCACCTGGAAGCATTCCCATCGCTCAACCTCTGCCAGTCACTGCTGGGCTATGCTCGGGCATTTCCGCAGTGCCTCTCCCTCAGGACACCCGGTCCTGGCTCAGCACCGGCACTGCCAGGCGGGATCATGGTGTCCTGCACGGGGAAACTGAGGCACGGTCAGGTGGGGCTGTGCCACCACCTTGTCACCAGGCTCAGCTGCAGGGCAACATCTCGGAGGCCAAAAGAGGAACAAATTTAAGTCACAAGACAGTGCCTATGACTTAACTTTGAAGCCTTACTATAACCATATGTACAAGCAGAGTACACAACTTGCAGCTACAGCTGATCCCTGTGTGAGGGCACCCCCGGCTGCTCTCCCAGGGCCCATGGTTGAAGCTCATCTCTGCTGCAGGCAGGGCACACTCAGGTGACAGTGTGTGGGGTATTGATACGTGTTGTGGTGGGTTTTTAATAACTACTATGTTCTTTGTCAAGAAATGTCACATTCCTTGAAGTGAGGGGAACATGACGATATGTGATAGGAAAATTTTATTCTAAACCCAGGGTTGGCAGTTGTTTTTCTTTTCTCTTCAGAAATTTCCCTTTTACTAAGGGAAAAAGGAGGAAGGGAGAGCAGGCAGAAGCTAGAGGAAGTGAGATTTACCACCACCACATCAAACCCTTCAAAGCAATTTCTTTAAAGCAAAACAATGATCCAAAATCACAGGAAAGTGGATCTTTTGCAGTTTCCTA
The DNA here is from genome assembly GCF_963264785.1 of Psittacula echo. Taxonomy (NCBI): domain Eukaryota; kingdom Metazoa; phylum Chordata; class Aves; order Psittaciformes; family Psittacidae; genus Psittacula; species Psittacula echo. Next base: position 9,849,736 of record NC_137752.1, on the reverse strand, counting down.
AACACCCATGGCAGGGGTTGGAGCTGGATGAGCTTTAAGGTCCCTTCCAACACAAACCAGGCTGGGATTCTATGATTCTATACCCATCTAGTTATGCCTTACAAGCTGCCATGCACACCATAGCCATGGTCTGGGTGATGGACTAACGCTGTGGCATCACTGGTCATGCCATGAGAAGGGCTCCCGTGTCTGTGTGAAGCACGCAGTGCCTGCCCTGCAGTGCTGCAGCCGTGCTGCAGCCGTGCCACAGTGTGCATGGCTGGAGCCCGGTGCCTTTGTTCAGCTCCTGGCACAGGAATCCCTTCCATTCACGTTGTGACCTCGGCTGAGCAACATTTGCCATGCTTAAAATTAACTTTTCTTCAAACAAGGTGCACAAATCCCTTTGTATCAGGAGAGAGGAGCTTGGCAAAGGGTTTTTTTCACCCTGAGCTGTTGCATGTGCAGTGTCCCTCTGGGGTGGCCCCAGCAGTGCACGAAGCCCCGAGTCTTTGACCACTTTCCATGGGGAAAGGGTGCTTAGGAAAATCATAGAATCCCAGCCTGGTTCAGGTTGGAAGGGACCTTAAAGCTCCTCCAGCTCCAACCCCTGCCACAGGCAGGGACCCCTTCCACTGGAGCAGCTTGCTCCAAGCCCCTGTGTCCAACCTGGCCTTGAACACTGCCAGGGATGGGGCAGCCACAGCTTCTCTGGGCACCCTGTGCCAGCGCCTCAGCACCCTCACAGGGAAGAGATTCTTACATCCAACCTCAACTTCCCCTGTTTCAGTCTGAACCCATCACCCCTTGTCCTATTGCTACAGTCCCTGATGAACAGCCTCTCTCCAGTTTGTCCGGTTTTGCTGTCAGAGCTAAACAGGGACTGATGGAAGCTGCTGCGGGCCAGTGTTACAAGAGACTGGAGAAAATCAGTGCATGTAGCCTGGCAAAACAAAAGCGAAGGGCAGCGCAAGGACAGAGGTGCATGGGATACAAGGAGACCAGCTGCTGGAGGCCATGAAATGAGGTGTATGTTGCCTGTGACTACACACAGGCTGGAAACAAGAGGTAGCTTGCAACACCAGAGAGGGAGTGCCTGGCAGGAGCCCTGTGCTTTAGGCACACCAACTCTGATGCTCTGTGAGGGGTTTTAGAATCATAGAATCATAGAATAGTTAGGGTTGGAAAGGACCTTGAGATCATCCAGTTCCAACCCCCCTGCCATGGGCAGGGACACCTCACACTAAACCATGTCACCCAAGGCCTCATCCAACCTGGCCTTGAACACTGCCAAGGATGGAGCATTCACAACTTCACTGAGCAACCCATTCCAGTGCCTCACCACCTTCTCAGTAAAGAATTTCTTCCTTAGATCCAATCTAAACTTCCCCTGTTTCAGTTTGAACCCGTTACCCCTTGTCCTGTCACTGCAGTCCCTCCCCAGCATCCTTGTAGGCCCCCTTCAGACACTGGAAGCTGCTCTGAGGTCTCCACGCAGCTTCTCTTCTCCAGGCTGAACAGCTCCAACTTTCTCAGCCTGTCTCCATACAGGAGGTGCTCCAGCCCCTGATCATCCTCGTGTTGACTTGTTCCAACAGTTCCATGTCCTTTTTATGTTGAGGACACCAGAACTGCACACAATGCTCCAAGTGAGGTCTCACGAGAGCAGAGTAGAGGGGCAGGATCACCTCCTTTGACCTGCTGGTCACACTCCTCTTGATGCAGCCCAGGATACGGTTGCTTTCTGGGCTGCGAGTGCACACTGAAGCCGGCTCATGTTCATTTTTCCATCGACCAACACCCACATTTATATCGCAACACCCACCATAAGGCAGCATTGAGGGTCCTGCCTCCTGCATGCCCGCACTGGTGTCACTGCAGGTCCATGGGACGATGTCTGTCTGCCTGGTCAGGTCCGAGCTGGGTGTGCTCTGCAGATAAACAGCCCTTCTGCACTCGTTCGCTCTGCCTGTGCACACTGCGGGCTCGCCAGCGGTGCCTTCCCCCAGCGCTGCCTTTGGTGTGGGTTTTGCAGGTGTGGTTTACTCCATGATGTAGAGCAGCGGGGACACGTTGAGTGTGATGGAGGGAGCCTGCTGTTCACCCCCGGCTGGGTCAGACACCTTCACCCCACTGATCCATGGGGAGCATGGGGCCGTCACTCAGCCCTCCACCCCGGACGCTGCAGGTCGCCAGTATTTGCCTCTCACTGGACACTTAAAGCGATTGGGGTTATAAAAATAGGAGGGAGAGAGGTGACAGCTGGGCCAGCGAATTACAGTGGGGAGATCGGATTAGAGGGAGCAGGGATCACCAGGAGGAAAGATGCCCCCATGCTGGGGCAGCCAGCGCCTTCCCTCACACCCCAGACCCACAACCGGCCCCACAACCGGCGCCTTCCCTCACACCCCAGACCCACAACCGGCCCCACGACCGGTGCCTTCCCTCACACCCCAGACCCACAACCGCCTCCTTCCCTCACAGCTCGGCCCCACAGCCGTCTCTTTCCCTCACAGCCCGTCCCCCACAAACCGCCCCGTCCCTCTGGGCCCGCCCCGGCTCGGCCGCGCTGTGAGGCCGGGGCGGGAAGGGGCGGTGCGGGGCGGGAAGGGGCCGGCCCGGCGGGGCAGAGACATCGCGGGCCGGCGCGGCGAAGGGCGCAGGTATCGCTGCCGGCGGAGCGCGCAGGGCCGGGCAGGGCCGGTCCGCGGGGGCCGGCGGGGCCATGGGGAAGGTGCAGCTCTTCGAGATCCGCCTGGGCGACAGCCGCGTCGTGTACGGCCCCGGCGAGCCGCTGGCGGGCACCGTCACCGTGCGGCTCTCGGGCTCGCTGCAGTACCGAGGTGAGCCCGCGGCCTGCCCGCCGCTCCCCGCGTGGGGTGTCCCCGGGGCTGCGGGGGGCCGGGCCGGGTCCCGGGGGCTGCCCTCACCCGTGGGGCTGGTGGCGGGGCGGGGAGTGCGCGGAGGAGCCGGTTCTCCGGCGCGGGGGAGCGGGCGCTGCGGGCAGGGGAGCGGCGGCAGCAACCTGCTGAATTATTTCCTCCTCTGCTCCCTCGTACTTTTTGCTCCCATCCCATACCCAAGCAGCCACCCACCCCCTGAAACCCCAACAAACCCTGGGGGTGAGGGCTTGTTTCACAGCAGCCTCGCAAGCCCGCGGTGCCCCGGTTAATGGCATCGGGAGGCGGCTAAAAGAGCCGGGCTCCGTGTCCAGCCTCCCCCGGCGCCCTGCGGCCTCCCTGGGCTGTGGCATCGTGGTGCCAGCGGGCTTTCCACACCGAGCCCCTGCGCTGGAATGTGTGATCTGTATGGCAGGGCCGTGGGGGGAGGTAGGGGACGATACCTCAGCGGGGAGGGTGCCCTATGCCATGCCCCAGCAGGAAGGGTGCCCGCCCGTTTGCAGCCACAGACCGCGGCAAGCATCCGTTCCATTCCATCTGGAATGAACTTGAGCGTTTTGAGTTATGGAAGCACCGGTTTGGAGGCGTCCAGGCTGTGCCTGTGGTCCTGTGTGTGCTGGGGAGAGGGTGCCCGCGGTGGGGCAGGCAGCAGCAGCCCCACTGTGCTCATGGTGCAGGAGGTATCGGGGTGGCTCCAAGTGAGACCCAGGCCCCCTTGGTGGCTGTTGCGGTCCCTCAGGGCAGAGGGGCAGGGATGGGCTGGGGGGTGATGAGCAGCTGGTTCAGACCTTCCAAACCAGGAACTTTGCTCCCCCAGCCTGGAGGAGTCATTTGCATTTACAAGTTAGTTGTTGTGCTCAGTGCTGTGGAAATGCAGGCTGATTTGCTGTTTTCCCCGAGGTTGTCTTGCTTCTGCCTTTATAACAAATTATTATGGGGAAAAAAGACCAAAGAATGTGAAATACAAAGTCTCTCTTGAACAGAGACGTCAGCCTGGATGGTGGTGCCTATGCTTGTCTGTGTCTTGCTTTTGTGAGCACCATTCCCAGTTGTCTGCAAGAGCTTGTTGGAAGCTTCCTGAGGAAAACAGTGTCCTGGACAAGTGCAGACTTGTAGCCTGTTCAGCTCCTGTTGGAGCGAAACAGTTGCATGTTTCAGAGGGTACTCCCAGAGGTACTTCTTCCAGCAAAGATGTTGTTAACAAAGTGTGGCTGACTTCCATCTGCAGCCCATCCCGTTCACTTCCACGCCTGTTCCTGAAGGAACTCTTGGGCAAGGCAAGTGTTTGGCTTCAGAGAGCTCGGTTGTGCTGGCCACGGTTCCACCTTGCCGTTGCCTCTACGACTCCCATCTTGGAGAGCAACTGCACGTTCTCCTTCACACCAGATCTCCTTTGCTTCCTGGTGTGCTGCAGCTGGTTGTGGTGGAGCAGGAGGAATGTGTCTGTTCTGGACCTTCTTTCTGCTTCCTCATTGGTTTGACCCTGTGAAACGCTGGGGCCCAGCATAAGGGTTGGTCCTGAAGCCAGGAAGGGGTTTGCTGTTGGTGTTTGATTTTGGTAAGAGGCAGGGGCAGCTGAGCAGGGCTCTAGGAATGTTGGCAGAAGCATCCAGCCGGAATCCGAGGTGGGCTGTGTGTGGCTGTTCCTTTTGCGTCTGTGCAGAGGTGACCTGAGTGGCTGTTTTGAGCTGAGATCCCTGTACATTGGTTCACCAGCTGGGGTGGAAACTTCCTGTAACTGATATGTGAATCTACCCAAATAAGTCACGTTGGGCTGGGACACCAGCATCTACAGAGCTCTTTGCTACCTCTCCTCCCTGCTGCTCCGTATCTTGCAGTCTCTGGCATTTAATCCCTCCACACTGGGGCTGGGGATCTCCCAGATGGGCACCCTCTTCCTTCTGGCTGAAGGAAATGCCTCACCCCCAGAGGAGGAGGAGTCTCATGTAGCTGCTGAAACATCCTTCTTGGTGTGACAGCAGGCAGCTACCTGCTGGCAAGAGGTCTTAAAGGGGCTGCTCAGCCCTGTTGATCTCCATGGGCTCAGCAGCAAAGGAATCAGACAACCCTGATGTGCTGTGGCTTTCTGGTGGAGTGTGGGGAGAGGTGGGTGGCATCAACTTGTCTTATCTAGTATGTACACCTACACCTTCTGTGATCAGCTATCACTTCTTAGACTAAGAAACAGCTCCCAGGAGGAGACACCAAGTCCTCCCCCATTGCAAGTCTGTCCCCCAGCACTGAGGCTTGGTGCTTTCCATTGCCTGAGCTGGACCAGTCTGTGTGGTGGCTTCTCTCAGCGTTGTGGCTTTTTGAGATCACAAATGCAAACAAGTCTGTAGACAAGTGCCTCATGCGGTAACTCCTTTGATGGCTCTTGAGAATTGCACCTTCTGAAAGGCAGACGGTACAAACAAAGCTCTGTTCTGCCTGGCTAAACACGCTGGAAATCTTGGGTCATAGGAAAACCTCACTGGAGACGCACCTTTCAGGATCACAAGCACTCCCACCTACGTTGGCTTCCGTGCCAGCCGTGCTGACTAGCAGGAAAGGCTGTTCAGCAGCACACCTTCTGCAGCTGACCTTGGAGCAGCATCACAAGGGCCTGGTGGTGACCCAGCAGACCTGGGGAGGCACACTTGGCTGTGCCAGGGTGCAGGTCCTTCCCTGAGAACTTGTGAGCCTCAGGGGAGGGCGCTAATGGGAAGGCAGAATTCCTCATCCTGTGCCTGGCTCGCTGGGTAAATCGTCAAACACGGGTGCACAAAGAATAATTAATCCGAACAGGAAGCTGGCGCTGGGACAGCTGGAGATGGAGGTAATTTGGGGGGAGGAAGGGAGGGAGGAGGGAGATAAGTGTGCTCAGAGCAGGGCTGGCAGCCCCTGGCCACTGACGGGAGTGTGCTGGAACAAAGGCTTGAGCTGCTTGGGGGTGCTGGAGCACTTTCCTCTCAGCTCTGTGGCTTGCAGGGGCAGTGCAGATTATTCCGGCCCCACTGCCAGGCTCTCATGTCCGGAAGTGTAATGGTAAAGCACCAGCCCTCTCCTGTGTCACTGGGTAAAAGAAACAGCAAGTGCCTTCCGGAGCGGGTTTCAGCACTTTACTGTTCTCTGGTATTTAGCTGTTCAAGTTTATGCCACGATGACTTGACTTTGAAAATCACTCCCTTGACCTACAAAGGTCCCGACACAAGTACTGATGTCTGTTCGTGCTCTAGAAGTACCCGGGTACATCATTCCCTCTGCAGAGCAGAGTGCCAGTGAATCCTGATTCCCTTCTCTCATCTTCAATGTAGTAAATATCACTTCTCATGTGGAGAACTGAGAGAGCTGGTGGTGACAAGGGGGTTGAAAAGCAGGTGACTCAAATCCTAAGGCGTGAGCCCAAAGTAAAAGATTACCTCTGTTTCCCTAGAAGGGCAGTAGGGAGAAGTTTGGGATTGGTTCACATGCACGGTGGGTCTGATGTGTGTGTAACCTGTGCCCTTCCTGAGGGGAAGAGGTGGCACCAAAGGACTTTGTTGGCCACAATCCTCTCTACCACTTGACTTGATACAGAGGAAAACATTGTTCCAGCAGAAGGGCTGTGGCTCAGGCTGCTGGGGAAAGCGATGGTGAAGGGATGGATTCGGTCCCTGTTAGCAGGCTGAAGCTTGCTCTGTTCCAGGTCAGAAGTTTGCCTTCTGTAAAGGTGGGTTTGACGTTGCTGTGCGCATCTGGACATCACTGGGGCAGGAGGGACCCCACAGCTGTCTCTGCTCGGAGTGCTGCATGGCAAGGTAGCGGTGCCTGCAGTGCAGAGCTGATCAGGGCCCAAAGGGGTCAGCAGGCAGGAGCAGATCTAAAGCTGTTCCTATCCCTGGGAACACTAGCAGTGCCTGGTGAGGTCCTCCAGCCGTCTGGCATTCCCTGGCAGCGGCGGGTGCCGGGATGAGGCTGGTGCTGATGCACAGGAATGCTCATGTATTCTGCAGCATCTCATGGGCAGGCTGGATGGCTTCTGCTGCAGGGGAAGTGGATTAACTTTCTTTTCTCATTGTCTGGAGCGAGACAGCAGGGAGCTGTGTGGCCAAGTCTGTCTGAGGCTGGGGAACAAAAGAGGGATTCCTGCTCTCCTGGCTGGCTTGCTGCTAGAGCTCCAAGTCCTCTGGAGTCAATAACTAATCACGAGATTGTTTTGTGTCTCCTGTCTCTGCAGTGTGTGCCTCTCTCTGCTGCTCCCCCACTTGTACACCACTTGTGCTCATCCAAAAACCTCTTGTTTGCTGCTTTCTGTGGCCAGGAGACATGCTGCGGCCTCACATCTCTTGTTTAACACAATGGGAGAACAAGTGGAGCAGAGTTCTGTCTGTCTGATTTGCTTCCAAGTGTGACAAATGGGGTGTGAGTGCTTATCCCTTCCCTGGAGCAGCGCAGAGCTGTTGAAGACGTAGGTTGTCTTTCAGGGCTGGAGTCAGGTAGGCAGCAGGGAGGCTCCTTGGCTGGAAGGATGAAGTCTGTGTGTTCCCATCCCTCTTCTCTGGAGGCAAGTCCCCATCCCCTAGCATGGCCCCACAGGCAGGGCTGGGTGAGCTGGAGCAGCCAGGGAAGGTGATGGTTGGGGCAGCCCCTCTGCCAAGGGAGGTGTGGGTGCATGGATGGGCATGTCCTGCTCTGGTGTGTCAGGGAATGCCTATTGCTGAAAGTCATTCTTGGGAAAGAGGAGGAAGTACATCTGTAAAAGACATGTAGCTGTCACTTGACTTGGTGAAGTCTTGGCCAGGAAGAGTAGGATGGACATGGAGACTGTCCTCTGCTGTCTGGAGAAGAGAATGCTCAGGCTCTTCCAAGAGAAGAAGATCAGTGGGTGAGTTGGGTTGTGCTCCAAGGCTGCTATGGGCAGCCTCTGTAAGAAGGTGCTCTGCCTGGCATTGGGGCAGGTCTTTCTCCTCCTGCTCAGGGCAGCTGCTCCTGGGTCAGCCTGGCAAGCACACCAAGGGCTGGGTTTTAGTTTGGTGCCTCTTTTCTTGAGGGCTGATTGCCCAGATAACCAACCTACCGCCTTTAGGCTACTGTTGTGACCTCTGAAGTCTGGCAGTAGGGATTGCTGTGGAAGTTAATTACCTCTTTGTGCTGCTCTTAAAACCTGTCACTCTTCAAATCTCTTGTGTAGAAGAGCAGACTGCTTAGGAGAGGAGAAAATGAGAAAGGACCAGAGTGCTGCCAGTCAGCAGGATTTTTCCCTTATGCACGGTTGTTCCTGTGTGTACTCTGAGTCCCTGGGTCATGTCCAGGATCTGATACAGGAGGTGAAATGGCTTCAGACCACAGAGATGGGCAGGCTTCTGTCTCCTCGTGATGGCTTTCGGAGAGCAACTCTACAAGCCCAAATTCCTCCTGATGGCCAGTTAAAATGAGCCGATGGGGTGCCAGTGTCAAGTGGAGAGCATATGGGGTGTCCTGAGGTGAGGGTGGATGCTGCTTTTGACCCCCTTGGCAAAATGAGGGTGTCAGGCTGAGTGCCAGCCTAGGATTGTTTGGAGACCTAGTTTGAAAACACCCTAACCTCTGAGCACCTTAATCTTGATTAAAAACCAGATCTTACCAGATATCTGCAGCAAAAAGGCTGTTTCCAAGAAGCATGAATCATTTCTGGAGCACTAATGCTTGTAACTTCCAATCCTTTGTTCTTGCTGAGGAGCTGTGCTCTCGGTTGTTCCGGCTCCAGCAGCTCTGGCCAGAGGTAACAGCTTGTTGTCCATCCCTCCTGAGCTGAATCCCAAATGCTTCCTGCAGTAAGACTTCAAGAAAATTGGCTCGGAAGGCAACATTCCAGGGAGGAAAGCTCAGTGTGTAGGTATCGGGTGGTGCTGCTTTGATGGGGAGTGTCAACATGCGACTCAGTGTCAGGCCCAGGAGTTTAGCTCTTGGTCCCAAATGCTTCATTTTCTACCTGCTCAGACCTCTGCAGGTGTCCAGCCTGACCATGAAGAGTGTCTTGTAGTACTCCTAGCATAGCAGGGATTCGTTATCTATCTGCTGCTCTGGTTATAACAAGAACATAAGTTGTCTTTCCAAACTGATGATCTTGCTATAAATAGAGAATCCAGCTGCTTGTATTGAATGGCATCAGAGAAAATCATAGGAGCAGCTCTAATGCAGAATGGATTCTAGCTGCTTTCTCTGAAGATGCTGGGGCAGAGGGGTTTCTTGACAACTGAGACGTGTGAAAGCAACACTTGAGAGCTCGATGTGGCATGTGACATCTTCAGTGGAGAGCAAGTGAGGGGATGTGGCTGGGTTTTCCCATTGTGCTGTCCCACACTGCACCTCCTGCCTCCCCACTGGAGAACCTGGTACGCAGACTAAAAGAGGAGTCACTAAATGCAGGGTGGTTTTACTGCTTATAAATAAAGCTCCTAAGGAAAAGGCACTTGAAACATCCCCTGCTAGGAGGGGCGAGCTGGCTCTGGGCTCGTGCTTGGGGGCTGCAGCAGCATTAAATCATTTGGAGGTGTCTCAGCAAATTCTAGCTGCTGACTTGCGAGTTCAGCGCTGGGATTAGAGTACCAGGGTGATGGGCCTCAGTGCAGCTATGCACAGTTGCTTGTCCTCTGTGCTCTTGTGTCCTCCCCTCATATGTAGGCTCTGACCCCTCACATCAGAACTGTTGTTTCCAGAATGCTTGAGCACTCCTGAACGTGCTGCTTTAGTCCTTGGTGCGTTGGAGGCAGAGGCTCGCCCAGGGCACCTGGTTATGGCCGTACTGTATGTGCCCCAGACACATGTGGTGGGGGGATGTCCAGCCTGTAACACACCTTTTCCTGGACATTTGGGTGCTGAGCTGACCTGGGGAGTGCTCAAGGCCACTTTGGATGGGCTTGGAGCAAGCTGCTCTAGTGGAAGGTGTCCCTGCCCATGGCAGGGGTTGGAGCTGGGTGAGCTTTAAGGTCCCTTCCAACCCAACCCATTCTATGAGTATCTTGTGATTCCTCTCTGAGGACAAGCAGTGGGTGCTGGGGAGTTCATGCCCAGGAGGGGCTGGGGGAGCATCACTCCCTTTCCAGAGCATCTGCAGGGCTGGCTGTTGCTGAGGAGACCGGGAGCGCTGTGTCAGGTTGTGTTGTGGATGGCAGTGAGGATCTGCCAACGCGAGCATCGGCCAGCAGGACTTAACTCCCAGACAAGGGTATCCGAGAGTCCCAGAAGAAAATGAGCCTGACTCAGTCCCGCAGCAGTGCCTGGCCCACAGGAGCCCTGGTATTACAGTAAGCCTGTTAAGCATGAATTTCCAGAACTCTTTGAAGCCTTTATTTAGAGAGAGCCTGAAAAGGGAGTAGGCTCTGGTGAATCAACCTCTTTGTGGTTAAGCAGAGAAACCTGATCAGTCGCTGTTTATCTGCCTGCAGTAGGGGTGATGCTCCTGCAGAGGGGCTGTCGGGGCCGGGGGCAGAGCCCGCTGAACCTGCTCCGGTGTGTGGGAAGAGCGGAGCGGAGCTGTTGGAGGTCACAAGCAGAGCAGAGGTGTTCCCAGCACAGCAGAGAGCTCAAGCTGCCCCTCAGTCGTGGCTTCTTGTGCCAGCGAGGTGGGAGGAGGCTCTGCACTTGCTGGGAAAGAGCAATCCAGTTTGTTAATAGGTTTAAAGGGGCAGTTTGTTACAGTGAGGACTGGTCTGACAGCACCCAGTGACCTGCAGCGCTGTATGGTCGGCTGCGGTGCGGTTTCTTGCCTGGTTCTTCCTTTTTTAACCACCCAAGTCAAGTGTACTGGAATATCTCCACTGCTGAGGCCTGAAGTATTGCTAAGTGCAGGGTGGAAACCTATTTTAGTATGGACGAGCTATAAAAAACAAGGTTCCTCTCCTGTTTGAGTGATGCTGAAGGGTGGCTGTGGTCCCTGGCTGGCTGCAGTGCTGAGTGCTGGCAGGTCCTGGTGTCTGTCAGCATTCCTGTGTGCCGGGGCGAGTGGCTGGCTCTGCTGCACTTGCCTGGCTGCATTTGGGCATCTGGACTTGCATTCCCCTCCCACAGAGCTCTTCTAGGAACCAAACACTGCAGATGAAGATGTTGAGTGCCTATGGATGTACAGCCTTGTTCTGCTTTGAAGAGAATGACTTGCTTAAATTCAGGTTGCCCAAGGCTCACAAAAGTGAGTTTAAGTTGCCCAGGTCCCCTGAGAAGGATGGCAGGAAATTAGGATCTGTCTTGTTAAGGGGTTGTGAGTAAAACTCTCCTGGACCTCACTGAGATCCTAAATACAAGATGTTTCTGTACCAAGCTGGCAGCATCTGCTGCTTTGCACTTGAGAGCACCGGGAGCTGAGAGCTGCTGGGGCCAGTGTGGGACTCTTGCTGCAAGCTCTGATGGGAGCTTGGTCCCATCTGTACTGGAGAGTAACTGGCAGAGAGAGGCAGATCTCACACTCACTAGGACTGTCTCCATGCCAGCCACCCACCTCAGCTGCACTGCCAGCACTCAGCCTCTTCTGATACCCGTCCCTCTGAGTATCACAGGAGAAAACACAGAATCCCAGCCTGGTTTGTGCTGGCAGGGACCTTAAAGCTCCTCCAGCTCCAACCCCTGCCACGGGCAGGGACACCTTCCACTGGAGCAGCTTGCTCCAAGCCCCTGCGTCCAACCTGGCCTTGAACACTGCCAGGGATGGGGCAGCCACAGCTTCTCTGGGCACCCTGGGCCAGCGCCTCAGCACCCTCCCAGGGAAGAGCTTCTGCCTAAGAGCTCATCTCAGTCTCCCCTCTGGCAGGTTCAAGCCATTCCCCTTGGCCTGTCCCTACAGGCCCTTGTCCCAAGCCCCTCTCCAGGTTTCCTGCAGCCCCTTTAGGCACTGGAGCTGCTCTCAGGTCTCCCCTTCAGGAGCCTTCTCTTCTCCAGGCTGAACCAGCCCAACATCAATCTGAAGCTAAAAAAAACCCCAAACCCAGCCAAACTCACCCTTTTTTTGTAAAAGGCAGCTCTGGAGAAAGGGGATGATGCTGGGTCAGCCCTTTTGGAGCATGTTTGGTGAGCAGAGAGGGGGTTGTGGCATCAGCAGCATGGTGGGGGCTGGGATGAAGGACTGGATGGGTGCAGCCCATCACGATGCCCTGCATGTGGATGCTGCCTCATTCCCTGCCTGTTGCTAAGGAGCTGCGGTTGCCTTTGGCAGCAGGAGTGGCAGTTCCAAGGCACAGGCTTTGTGGCATGTGGCTGTCCCCCTCCCACAGCCCCTGTGGCCTTGTTCACTGGTGGGTGTTGCACCTCCAGCCTGACACGAGCAGAGCCGGGCTTGTTAAACACGCTCAGCCTGGGATTTCATTCCACATGTTTGAGGTGACCCCTGCCTCTGAGGGCAGCCACTGTTCTATCAGCACACTGCGATGAAACACCGGGATGCTATAAATAAACCTGCCAGCTCTACAAGGGAGAAAAGCTTCCAGTTTAAACAGGACCTTGCTCTGAAGAGGAGCCCCAGAGCCTGCTTTCTTCTCCTGGGATGTGTGTTGACCCCTGATTTTGGGGAGAAAACGGAAAATGTACGTTTCCTTGTTAGTCTCAGCTTGATGGAAGAAAGTGGTTGCAGAGGGGCAGGATCAGCCTGCCTGGGAATGGCCTCAGAGACAATTTGCTGCTGTGCTTTTGTACAGACTTCTGTATCTGCTAGAAGAACATCCTCCACGTGTCGATACTGCCTACATGGATGTGCCCTCCCCATGCTGGTGTGGACTCTGGCTAACATAACTCATGTGTAGCCAAAATAATGGCTGTGGGTCTCTTTGTCCCTGTGGCAGAGCTGGCACTGCCTTGTTGCTGCTACAGGTGGAGTTTCTACACACTGTGTCCAGCCTTCCTGCAGCATGGGGCTGTGTTGGGTGGGTCTGGGCTTCCTGCAGGCTGTGTGGGGCTGGGTCCTCCGGCTTAGCCTGACAGCAGGCAAATACAGCCCTGTCCCATAGCCAGGGAGAACAGGCACTTGGGGTGCTCAGGATGGGTGTTGCTGGGCTTGGGCTTGCTTTGTTGGAAGGTCAGGGCTAGGAAGGGACCGTCTCTTCCATTGTGTGAGTGATTCTTCTTGCAGGGTGCAGAGGGCCAGTGCAAACCTAGGGAAGGAATGGCTGAGCATCTCTTGCTGCTGGACACTAAATGATGCTAAAGCTTGTGCATTGCAGAGGGGTGCTCCTGAGCCCCAGCTGGGCTTGTGCATGGCAACGGCATTGCCCATGGGCAGCAGCACAGGGGCACAGACCGGTCAAGCTGTAGCAGCGAGGCACTGGTGGTTCACTGGAGCCTGTCCGCAGGCTCTCAGCAGAGCTGTATTGGGGTGACTTGTGTGAGGGACTGCGGGAGCTGGGACGTCCCCCCGGGTCACGGGGAGCAGCAGCCAAGCCCTGGTGTGCAGGAGGCTGCTGCTAGGCTGGGAGATGTGCTCAGTGTGTGTCAGCTCCAGACAAGTCACCTCTGGGGGCCCAGCTACAGGCTTGGCTTTGAGTTGAGATGGAAAGCGTGAACTACTCCTCTCGACAGCTCCTCTCCTTCCACACTAGAGGCTGAGCGCCCTCCCTGCCCCTGTGCTGGGCTCTTGGGAGGGAAGAGGATAAAATCCTCCCCAGACAATCCTTAACCTTGCACTGAACCCTCCGCTGCCTCCAGCAGTCGGTGTAAGCTCTGCTCTTGCCTCACTGGCTCGTGACTGTTTGTGTCTCAGGAGCTGGCAGGATGGCCCCAGAAGGATGGGGACAGCTGAGAGTTAATTAGGAGCTGTTGGTTTAATTGGCAGTGTCACAGTATTAGTATTATTAGTATTATTAAGTAGCATCAGAGTATTCGTGCGTGAGGGCTGGGCACTGAGGGAGTAGCAGATCTTGGGAGCTTCCAGCCTTCCTGCTTAGCAGACATGAGCCCTGTGTGTCTGAGGTGGTGCTGGTGTGTTTCTGTGTAAGGGCCATCAGTACAAAGGCCTCATCCTGCCCCTCTGTGGGGTTTTGGCTTCCTCAGCATCCACTTCTCATGGAGCTTTTCTAGGAATCCCCCAGTCTCCACAATTGGTTGTGAGTAACTCCCTCTGTCTATGGGCTTTCCCTTTTCCCAGCACCATCTCTGGTCCTGCTTCGCTGGCTCTGTGTGTAACCCCGAACACATCATCTTCATCACACCGAGGGCAGGGACTTCCCCGGGCCAGGAGCTCTCAGGGTGTACCAAAAGGTGTGATCTCTGAAGCCAGGTTTCACGCCAGGGTGCAGCTGCGGTGCTGTGTGCTCAGCTGGCTCCTGCTGCTGCTGTGCCATTGCTCTGTGAAGGGCAGGGCCCCAGGACCATGCAGTGGGCACTGGCTGGGGCTGTGGGCAATCTGTCACCCTTCTCCTGGGACGGTTTCTGGACCCTGGGATATGCAGGGCCAGGGCAGGGAAATGCATCCTGTTCCCAGCTCATGGGGTGCTGAGTCCCTGCAGCTCTGGGCATACAGACAGCAGCTTGAGGCACTCTAATTACATTGTGGTGATCCTGCCTGCCCCAGCTCTGATGGACAGGGAGGAGGAAGGGGGGCTCTGGCTTCCTGTGGCTGGTTTCTATGGAGGTAAGTCTCCGATGCACATTCACTTGTCTCCCCAGCACTTTCTCCCCTGTGCTCCCTCATTATCTGTTCCAGGTGAGCACATGTTTTCCAAAGCACCTCTCAGGTCCACAGGTACCTCTGAGCCCATTGGGAATACACATCCCGGTCCTGCAGGAGGTCATGGCACAGGAAAAGGGTGGCTTTGTGCCATCCCCCTCATCCCATGCTCGTGGTGCTGGATCTTCTGTGTCCAACAGACACGGCTGAGGCCACGTACGAGTGGGCTTCAGCTTGTGAAACCCCAGGGCTGGCTGCAAGTGCTGGTCCAGAGCTCAGCACCAGCTCTTCGGCTGTCCTTGCAGTGGAAGGGCAATCATAGGATGGTTTGGGTTGGAAAGGACCTTAAGACCATCCAGTTCCACCCCCCTGCCATGGGCAGGGACACCTCACACTAGAATGACAGGTTGGTCCGTTTGTCCTGTGTAAACTGCTGCTCAGTGCAGCAACCACCACCCTCGACTTCTGCTGCTTCCCCTCCTCACCCCAGAACCCCCAAACCAACGAGGCTGGTGGTGTCTCCTTCCCTCTTCCACTGCCTGTTGCCTGTCCCTGCTGCAGTGGGGGTGTGTTGTAGATGGGACTTGAAGCTGGACAGGGCTGGCCCTGCTGCCCCTTTCACTGTGCTGGTGAGACTCTGCTTGCTCAGCACATGGCTGGGTTTTGGAAGCAGGGATGTGCACATCCAGCAGCTGCTTTCCTCATGCCCAAGCTGCAATTCCAGTTCTCCCGAGGAGGGCATCTCACTGGGTCACCAGCAACGGTAACTTGAGGTCGAAGACTGCTCTTCTCAAGTCACCTCGGAAGGCGGCAGACATGCCCAGCTCCTGGCATCTCTATTTTTACTTTGTGCAGAGATGGATATGTCTCAACTGTCTCCTTTTATTTCCAGCATATGGCACGTAGTACGTTGCTAAGGATGTATCTGGCTGGATGTGAAGCTGCCCACTTCCCAAATCCCTGGGTGACTGCAGGGGAGAAGGCTCTTGTCTTCTGCAGGGCTTCATAACTCGTTTCTTCTCTGCTTGCTGCTCTTTGCCTCCTCCCTCCACTTCCCTTCTCTGTATTTATTCAGAGCAGCCTGGGTACACAGGGAGCAGGAGCATGGTAACCTGGGCACTGGTAGCACTGGATTCCAGAGACACTTAGGGGTTTCTGTTAACTGAAACCGGCCTGTTCTTATTTGCTTTGTCTGCAGCTTGGCACAGAGGTTTCCTTGGGAAGGCTCAGGCTGTGCATTCTGCTTCCTGACAGTGGTGCTGAGAAGCTTTGCCCCTCAGGTGGCTCCAGTTGCAGCTCTGGTGGTGCTGGTTTCCCAGAGCTGTCCCACTGACCCTGTTTTTAGCTTGCAGCTGCCCCAGCTCCACATGCTTGAGCTGTTGCCATCAGCTGCCCCCATCCCTCCTCCTGCCTGTGGGCAGGAGCCCATACAGATTGCAGGGAGAGTCCCCAGTATCTTCCTCTGCCTGTGGGATGCTTCTGGATTTCATGGTGAGGCTGCTCCAAAACCTGGTTAGGGGTAAGAGAAATCACAGAATCCCAGCCTGGTTTGTGTTGGAAATGACCTCAAAGCTCCTCCAGCTCCAACCCCTGCCACGGGCAGGGACACCTTCCACTGGAGCAGCTTGCTCCAAGCCCCTGTGTCCAACCTGGCCTTGAACACTGCCAGGGATGGGGCAGCCACAGCTTCTCTGGGCACCCTGGGCCAGCGCCTCAGCACCCTCACAGGGAAGAGCTTCTGCCTAAGAGCTCATCTCAGTCTCCCCTCTGGCAGGTTCAAGCCATTCCCCTTGGCCTGTCCCTACAGGCCCTTGTCCCAAGCCCCTCTCCAGGTTTCCTGCAGCCCCTTTAGGCACTGGAGCTGCTCTCAGGTCTCCCCTTCAGGAGCCTTCTCTTCTCCAGGCTGACCCAGCCCCGCTCTCAGCCTGCTGGTCTGACCTGTGGAACCTGGCACCTCTGAAGATAACCTGGAGGAACAAGAGCTCTGTAGCTGCCAGGCTTTCCTGCTTGGCTTGCTCTGTGGTTGTGGCGATGAAATGTGGGGGCTTTCAGGTTGCCCTGGATCTGCTGTCCCCCTGCTTTTCCCACCCTGGGGGGAGCTGGGGATCTGCTGCCTTCTCCAGGAGCCTGTGGGATGAGCTGTGGGGTGATCCCTGTATCCAGTCACAGCCCCTCTCTCAGCCACGGGGCAACGCATACGTTGCCCACCCAGTTTCTCCCCCAGTGAGGTGCAAGAAGTTCATGTTTCTGAAATAGATTGGAGAAGATGCTCCATAGCAAATCGTCTGCCACCTGAACTCCGAGGCTTGTCCTATACCTAGTGACTCGGTGTGCCTGGTAACGCTACACTGGGAGCTCTGGAGAGCATAAAGGGGAGGGTTTCTCCATTGCTGTGAAATTGCCTTCAAGCTTTTCAGCTTGAGATGTTGCTGTCTGGGTCTTTGGTTGTCCTCATGCATCTGGAATGGCAGTCCCAGGGTCTATGATGGTCAGGAATGTCACTGGAGAGGGCTGCAGGACTGGGACCCCCAAGAGCCCCAGACCTCTCCTCCCTCCAGGACCTGTCCCTCTTCCATAGGCACAGGCTGGCTGCGACCACACCAATTTGGGATGCTGGTAGTTGAGAAGCTCTGGAGCTGACAGCTCATGTGCCTGTGATGGATACTCCTTAGCTACATGCAGCGAGACCTTGAGACACAGTTAAGTGCAGCCCTGATGCTGCTTACGGGGGTTCCACCATCACAACAGGGACCACCAGGCAAAGGCTGGCTCTGCACGTGCCACTGCAAACCCACTGCCTTTGCTCGCTGAGTCTGCTGCGGGAAGGGAGATGGTCTCTAACATGTATGTGCCTGAACATTCCTCCCACCTGCCTCCCAGGAGCAGGAATGCCTCAGCACCGCAATGCAGCAAGCTCAAACTCAAGACCATCATCCCTGTATCTGGGCGTTGCAACAGATGGTGGTGATCTATAAACTCCTGTGGTGAAGGGAGCCTGAGGGGGAGCCTGTTGCTCCTGAAGGATGTGAATGTTCTGTGGATGTTCTCCAGTTCTTGGTTGGGTTTTTCTGTGTGAAAATGTGGGAGTGGAGCAGTTGAGTCTGGGCTTGATTTGGCTTAAGCCATCCAAGTTCTGGGCTAACTTGAAGTGGGACAGGCTTGTTGTGAATCCAGAGATGCGGCAGTGTGTCTGAGGTGGAAACACGTGGTCTGGTACCAATGTGTGGGTACCATTCCCTCCTCCTTCTGGTGCTGAAGGCCCTGAGTGGTTTTGGCTCTGCCATCTGGCAAAAGAGAGGGTTGGATGTGCCAGACCTGCAGGGGGGTTTGGGGTAATGGTTTGCTTCCAGAGGGGACCGGTGTCTGCTCAGACCATGTGCTGTTTTGTGGGCAGCTCCAGCTGGAGGCCACGCTCCCCTGGAAGTGCCTTGGAAGTGGCAATGCTCATCCCAGACACATGCAGGTGAGCTGCTGAGTCAGCGTTGCTGCTCTGTTGCTGTGTGTTAATGCGAGTTGGCATTTGGAGCTGTTTATCCGTTGCCCTTGAGTATAAAACAGCCCTTTGACTGCAACAGGCTCTGGTGTTCAGAGTCATGATCAGGCTGGGAAGGTACAGATCTGATGGGGGGAGGCTGTTCCTCATTGTGGGATGAGAGACTTCGAGCCCTGAGGAGCTCGTTTCACCTGACTGCATGCAGCAAAGCACCAGTAGGGCACTGGGGTAAGGACTGTCCATTCCCTCTGCAGAGAGGCCTGGGTTTGGGTTTCTTTGCACCCTGTCCTGAGTCAGTGTGGGGAGCAAGGTCATACCAGCCAGGCAGGAGCTCTAGAGAGCTATTGAGGTGGTTGTGTGCAGCATCACACAGCCCTTGGTGTCTGGGCAGGCGCATGGCTGAGGAGGCGTGGGGAAGGGGAGAGCTCTGAAGCCAACATGAATTGGCCTCCTGCCTCCCAGGGAGATGCTTCCTGTGAGACACGGCTTGGATAGAGGGGAGCAGATGGGTGAAACAGGAGAAGAGTCTGTCTGGTGGTTCCTGCCAGCAGAAGCAGTCACACAGCAAATCCAGTGAGGGAGTTCTGTGGGATCCATTGAAGCTGCTGCAGAACGTGGTGGCAATCAGGACAGGAGATGTTCAGCTGGGACAAAGCTGAAGGCCCGGTTTGTGCTGTGATCGGTCCATCTGCATCCTCCCTGCATGGGGGCAGGCTATGCATCGTCTACTGTGAAACAGGGCCAGTCCATCACATTTGTCTCTGGTCCAGTGTTAACATCAGAGCTTGATTTCAACCTGCTGTGAATTGGCCAAGACTAACTGAAAATGTACTGTGGGTACCTCTTCTGAAAGCCATTTTGCAGGGTGGGCTCTGAGGTGGCTTTCCCAAGGCTAGGCACAAACATAGCTCAGATTTACCCTCCTTGCTTTGGGATCATCAGATGGCATCTCAGGTGCTTCCAGACCTTGCAGTGTGGCTTTGCTGTGGGCCCTGAGTCTCTAACAGGAGGAAGAAGCCACTGAAAGTGGCCACAAAAGTCTTTGCTGTCAGCCTGAGTGCTGAGGCTGATGTGCATGTGGCTTCCTCTGGAAGCAAACTAGAGAGAGGGTTGTACCTTGGAGAGCTGGAATCACTGCTGCCAAGGGTTTCACAGTGCAAGGAGGCCAGGACTTAAGGTGATAACATCTGGGAATAGCACTGGAGTAGCAGGGAGCGTGCAATAGTGTTGAGCGTAAGGGGAAAACATGCTTCTGAAATGAAATGAAAACATGACTCGATTCCTGTGCTCTGTTTTTGCACCTTGTGTGTATTTCATGAGGCCCTGCTCCTGCACAAGTACCTGAAGCAAGGCTGAACCTGAGGTTTTGCTTTGTCCCAGAGCTTACATGTGTGGTTTCTCTCCACAGCCATCAAGGTGAGCTGCGTTGGATCCTGTGGGGTATCTAACAAGATCAATGACACAGCATGGACTGTGGAGGAGCAGTACTTTAACAGCACGCTGTCTCTGGCAGACAAAGGTAAGGTCCACAGCGACGTGATGGAGATCTGTGATTCCGAGATGCTCAACAGGAACGAGCTGCTAAGATTTCAGCATCTTTGCGTGTGCAGTACCCCTTCACAGGCTGCCTTGAACTGTGCACAGAGGATGGGAGCCAATATTAGAGATGAGAATAGCTTAGAAGGAGCTGTCAGAGAAGCCCTGAGTAGCTGCAGAACTTGGCAGCCACCCCGCAAACACTGCTTGCGTGCTCTGGCCCCTGCTCTGCCTGAAATGGAGCTGCCAGCAGTGACTTCTCCACTGTTTCAAGGCCTTGTGGGCTCACTCTGCTCTGCTTTCTATGTGTGTTGGCTGTGGTGGTCACAGAACACTGATCAGAGCTGGTCAGCAGAACCCACTTGCAGGCCAGGAGTAGTTTGCACTGAAAGAGAGGTGGAGCTGTTGCTTGTCATCCAAGAGACATGGCAGGAATAGCCTAGGACAAGCTACCCCCATGAGGCGAGATGCCCAGAGATAGCAGTGGGGTTGTGTTATTCTGTGGGGTAAAGTGACACCAGCAGCCTCTGGGGACTCTGGGCTGGGATGAATGCTGTCTTTCTGCTGGTAAATAGGTCAGCTCACCACAAATAATTCATGCTGTGCTCTGGCTCCTGTTGAAATCAAGACAGGCCAGTGTTCACCTGCCAAAGGCAGTGGATGTAGCAGTAACTGAACCATGGCAAAAGCCCAGGGTGGCAGGAGCTCAGCCCTCCAATGCTGGTTTATCTCATAACAGGAAATGGGTAAACCTGAAGTGGCAGTTCCTGCTAGCTCAGCAGTTTTCCAAGCAGAGCTTTAGCATTGAGGGGAGACTGACCTCATCCTCACAGCAACTGGCAGGAGCACTGCTTGCTCCCAGGCCTGGGGAAGGGAGACAGCCCTGTGCCTGGCTCATAGCCCAGGGGCTGCAGTTGGAGGTGAACTACCAGGGAGGGCAGTGAGAAACGTTCCTGCCTGGGTTTGGATGTGGTGCTGAGCACAGGCAGGGAGCCCAGCTATGAATGTCAGGGCAGCAAAGTCCCAGAGGATATAAGGTGCTGCAGGCCACTGAGCTGAGGTGGGAGCTGCAGGCTATGAATGATTGTGGTGTTCTGGAGAGGTTTACACCTGCAACTGCACTGAAAAACCCACCTCCCAACTTTTGTTTCCAGTATTTAAAGATCCAAGGGAGAGCTGTGATGCTGTGGTTGGTTCTGGGCTGGTAAAGCTGAGCAGTGGCAAAAGCCAAGCAGGAGGTAGGAGTCGGAAGGGTGGATGTGCTGTTCGTTGGTTGGGCAGCCTCTGGGAGAGTTTGATAGTCAGGTCTTGTGAAGTGGCCCTTGGGAGCTATCCCCTTGACAACTAGGGCCAGTGTGGAAGGATGCAAGGAAAATACATTAATGGCTACACCCTTTCATGGCCCTGAAGTGTCCCCTTTGAAGGCCTGAATTCCACAGACAGCCAAAAGCTGGTATTCCCAGCTGGTTTTCCAGTGCATGGGCAGCCCTAGTCTTTTAGCTGTTAATTTCTGGCCCGAGGCTCTGTGTATTGCCTGGTGCAGCACTGCTATCTGTGAACTGCCACTGCTACAGACTCTGCCAGCCTGAGACTTGAATGGGTGCCCAGGGCAGGGCTGGGCTGGGCTCTGTGCTGGAGCTGCTCCTGGAGCTGTCCAGCTCTGTGCCAGGGGTGTGATGGGACAGACTGAGCTGGCAGAGGGCTTCCAGAGCTACCGCAGCTCCAGGCCAGTGAGGAGAGAAATGTGGTGGAGGACTCGTAAGGACATGTAAGGGACAAGGGGAATGGCTTTAACCTGCCAGAGGGGAGACTGAGATGAGCTCTTAGGCAGAAGCTCTTCCCTGTGAGGGTGCTGAGGCGCTGGCACAGGGTGCCCAGAGAAGCTGTGGCTGCCCCATCCCTGGCAGTGTTCAAGGCCAGGTTGGACACAGGGGCTTGGAGCAAGCTGCTCCAGTGGAAGGTGTCCCTGCCCCTGGCAGGGGTTGGAGCTGAATGGGCTTTAAGGTCCAACCCAAATCATTCTGTTATTCTAAGGTATTATATGACTTATCAGAGATGTAATGAATTGAAGGGAAAATGTGTCCTTTAGGACTGTAGAGTCCTGTGCTCGAAAGCTGAGGTGTGTTGTACTGTGGTTACTGTCTGGTGTTGCAAACCTACAGTGCAATTATGGGGAAAAGCCTGGTCCCAGCTACCAGCAATAGATCTGGGGCATTGTACCAGGTACCTGGTCACTGACCTGGGTGTGCTTTTCTGCTTTCTGTGTCAAAGTGGACACAGCCACTGGGATCTGCCAGCCTCTGGCTCCCATTGCAGGGATGCAGCTATGGACAGGGTGGGCATGTCTGTTCATGGGATTGTAGCCAAGGACAGTGCTTGTGGGGCAGGAGTTACCGTCCTGGACTTGCAGTGCTTGTGCCCTGTCTGTCTTCAGGCAGGATGGCTGGTCCCAGCGACGACACGGCAGAGCGAGTAGTGGGATGTACATGGTAGGGGACAGCGTGGATCTGCCTTTGGACCTGTGTCCTCCAGCAGAGATGGGTTTGAAGCTGTCCCTTGCAGTTACACTGGGCTGTGTAGAGTGGAAACAAGAGCCCTGGGGCTGGCACTGCCCCAGCCTGTAGCACGGGGAGTGAGATAACTGCTGTCACAGCCTGGCCTGACACTGGTGCATGTCTGGGCTGGCGGAGCCGCAGGAAGCCAGGCTGCTTCTCCATGCCTGTGCCTCCACACGTGCCTGGCTCTGCCTGCCTGCCTGCCGGCTCCAAGGGGGCTGCTGGCAGCGTGGTGCCTGGCTCAGCACAGCAGCAGCAGGGCAGGGGTTTGCTATGGGACTCGTGCAATGGCCTGGTGCAGGCAGGGCCTCAGCGCTGACTCAGCCATGGCATTTTTAGGCTCCCCTGGAATAGCTCTCAGCTGCTCTGGCCTTTCCTGACCAGTGTGAAGCAGCTCCGGACGGATGGACCCTCCCTTGGTGCCTGCTCTGCTCAAAGCTGTCCCATTCCCTGTGACTCCAGCAAAGAGCATTCCACAGGGACGAGCTCCTCCGGTGTCTGCCAGAGAAGCTGTTTGAGGGGAGCTGTCCCTGGGGACCTGCACCCTGTGCTCGTGGGTGCTCCCTGGGTGCCTCCCTGCGGGTCTGACACCCGGTGGGGAGGGGAAGCTGAGGCAGGAAACACTCCTGGCTCTTGGGGCTCAGGGTGTTGGGCTCACTGACGGGTGATGGCAGGAGCCCAGGTGAGTTAATGGAGTCAGAAGCATTTCTGCGCATAGAACATGAGGCCAGCCCATGACTTTCCCTGGCCAGCATCTGACAGCCACCAGTGAAAAGCAGCACCACAAGAAGAGATTACAGTGGACAAGTGGTTTGGTGGCATATGGGACAGAGCTGTCACATGCATAAAACCATGCCAAACCCCCCAGGGTGAATATGTGCCTGTTCCTCAGGTGAGGGCTGGCTGTGCCAACCCTTCCTCCTCACACCTTGAAGGGCAGAAGGGAGGGCAGGACAACAGGAGGCCCCATGTGTTAGGCGGAGGAGAACTGTGAGAGCATCTTATCCATAAAGGGGGATACAATCCCAGCCTGGTTTGTGTTGGAAGGGACCTTAAAGCTCACCCAGTTCCAACCCCTGCCACGGGCAGGGACACCTTCCACTAGAGCAGCTTGCTCCAAGCCCCTGTGTCCAACCTGGCCTTGAACACTGCCAGGGATGGGGCAGCCACAGCTTCTCTGGGCACCCTGGGCCAGCGCCTCAGCACCCTCACAGGGCTGCCCAGTGTCACCTCCCAGGAGCACAAATGGAAAATGAGTGGAGGAAGGGGAGAACTCAGAGGACTCTGCAGTTCTGGTTCCCCCTTACAGCAATGCTGTTACCGCCCTTTCTGAACCTGTGCATCAAGGGGGAGCAGCAGCTGCTGGGGGGGAGCTGGCAGCAGGGCTGTGCCCTGGGGTGCAGAGTGATGCCAGGCTCCCTGGGGCACCATCCCCAGTCCTCTTGCAGAGTCCTCATCCAGCCTGATAGCATCACCTCATGTTAGGCAGGTCCCTGGTCTCCCCAAGGCCATGCAGCCACCGCATCTCTGGCTTGCCCTGGCACGTGGCTCATGGACATGGAGGAGTGCAGGAGGCAGGCTGAGCCTGGGAAGCAGCCCGCCTCGCTCCTTCCCTGCCCACATCCTGAGCAGGAACTGAAAATCAGTGATCTGTGCTTTTGAGGACACGAGGGGGAAAGGGGAGAGGGGGTTTGCAGAGCTATGGAGGCTTGGATTGCTCTTTAAGCAGCTAAGGATGACTGTGTACTTCACCCACATGCCTCTGCACTGAAACAAGTGAGGGGGCACCTCGTCCTCTGTAGCATCAGCTGTTGCTGTATTACATACTGGTTTGGGGTATTTTAGGGGTGTACACTGTATGAGAAAGGAGGCAGGCCCTGAAATAACCCAGATGCCTGCTTTGCAACATAAGGCACTTATTTAAGGCACTGGCTTCATCCTTAATTTCCCTTCTCATCCCCCACCTCGGAGCACCATCTGTGGTGAGGAGGACTCCTCCTTGCTCTGAGCATCTACAGGTTGGGGATGGGTGGTTTTGCTGCAGAGAACCCTGCTCATATCCCTGCGTGTCCCTGGTGCTTGTCCCTGCTCAAGCAGAGCAGTGCCTGTGCTCCAGGAAAGCCTCTGGCTGGGGCTGAGCAGGCGCTGGAGGCAGCAGGGAGGTCACACTGCTCATGGGTGGCTCTCGGGGGAGGCTGAGGCGTGATTTGCTTTTCCCACTTGACAGCCGGGGAGCTGGAACAGTGCAAACCTCCTGGAGCTCAGCAAGGCCAAGTGCAAGGCGCTGTTCCTGCATCGGGGCAGTCCCCATCACAAACACGGGCTGGGGGAGACTGGATGGAGCAGCAATGAGGAGAAGGATTTGGGGGTGGTGGGTGATGAAAAGCTCAGTGTGAGGCAGCAGAGTGTGCTTGCAGCCCAGAAGGATGTGGAGCTGCTGGAGCGAGTCCACAGGAGGCCATGGAGATGCTGCGAGGGCTGGAGCAGCTCTGCTCTGGAGCCAGGCTGAGAGAGCTGGGCTGGGTCAGCCTGGAGAAGAGAAGGCTCCTGAAGGGGAGACCTGAGAGCAGCTCCAGTGCCTAAAGGGGCTGCAGGAAACCTGGAGAGGGGCTCGGGACAAGGGCCTGTAGGGCCAGGCCAAGGGGAATGGCTTTAACCTGCCAGAGGGGAGACTGAGATGAGCTCTTAGGCAGAAGCTCTTCCCTGGGAGGGTGCTGAGGCGCTGGCCCAGGGTGCCCAGAGAAGCTGTGGCTGCCCCATCCCTGGCAGTGTTCAAGGCCAGGTTGGACACAGGGGCTTGGAGCAAGCTGCTCTAGTGGAAGGGGTCCCTGCCCGTGGCAGGGGTTGGAGCTGGAGGAGCTTTAAGGTCCCTTCCAGCACAAAACCATTCTCTGAGTCTCTGACTTTGTTCCTGGTGCTGGTTTCTCTTGGGCTCCCCTTTTACAAAGAAATGCAGTAGGGGCTGGCGGAACCGTGCACGTGCGGGGGGTGCTGGTTTCTGTAGGTGTCAGCAGTGCAGGAGTACAGTGCACCAGTTGCAGTGAGTACAGAGCAGCACCACTTGTGCCCACAGCACTGCTCTCTGACAGAGCTGCCTCTTTTGATCCAATATAATGGAGTGATTCAGCTCTGTGGGGCTTCCCTCCTGCTCCTCTCCCCTCCCTTACTGCAGCTCCAGCCTTATTCAGGCAGAGAGAAGCAGGTCCTGCATGTGCTGGTACCTGCACGGGCTGTTCTCCTTGTACACCCTGTCTCCCTGCACACACAGCTCCTGCTCCGTGGATGGGTTGGGCATGCAAAGGTTTTCATTCCCTTTAAATCCTGCTTGCACCTGAGCTGACCCGTGCAGGGAGCTGGCTGCAATTCCCAGCTGAGCTGACTTCTGGCAGCTTGTTCCTCAGTGAGAAGGCGCTGCAGGGAACTCGGCTGCTCCACTCACACATTTCTTGCACAAAGAGCTAAAGAGGGGCAGATGTGCATCACCTCCTCCCTGGGGTGGTTCTCTGCCGGCCTGGCACAATGCCTTCACAGCCAAGAGCTGGCACAGGGTGAGGATCCTGGCTTGCAACTGAAGGGCGAAAGCTCAGTGACCACAGAGCAGGCACTGGGAGACTCTGCTCTGTTGTTCTGTGCTCAGGGATCAGTGGAGGTGACAGCAGGGATGCTCCTGCCCAGCCCATGGGGAGTGCTGAAGGGTGCCCATAGACACTGCTGAGCTGTTAAGGATGTGCTGGTGCCAGCTCCTGGCCACAGCAGCAGTATGTACAGGTTCAGCCCAGGAAAACCATGTGGAAGGAGCTGCCGTTGCCTTGGGTCGCAGCAGCTTCCTCAGCACTTCCCAGTTTCTTGCCTGAATAGATCAGTGTTAATCCTTGGAGGATTTCTGCAGCGTTGCTGTACTGCCAGATCCTGCTAATTCCCTAAAAGTGGCCCTGGAAACCGCTGGCACAGGGATTTCTGAGCAGCAGGGCCCCAGCCTCAGCACTGGTCTTTCTAGAGTGTTTTCTTCCTCTCGCTGCACCTCCTGTGTTACAAAGGTTTGTCTCTGCTGCATTAACCACATTGGAGCACTGAAGGTTGTACCTGCTGTGTGTTGGTGTGAATGCAAATCCTGTGTGAGCGAGTAGTAGAGCCAAGAGTATCCTGGGGTGCATGGGGAGCAGTGTGGCCCCAGATCGAGGGAGGTGATTCCTCCCCCTCTACTGACCTTGGTGAGGCCACATCTGGAGCACTGTATCCAGTGCTGGGCTCCTCAGTACGAGAGAGACAAGGAGCTGCTGGAGAGGGTCCAGTGGAGGCCACAAGGATGCTCAGGGGTCTGGAGCATCTCTGTGATGAGGAGAGATTGTGGGAGCTGGGCCTGGTTAGTCTGGAGAAGAGGGGATCCCATCAGTGCAGATCAGTATCTCAAAGGTGGGTGCCAGCAGGACGGTGCCAGACCCTTTGAGTAGTGCCCAGTGACAGGACGAGGAGCAATGGCCATAAACTGAACCACAACAAGCGTCACCTCAACATGAGCAAGAACTTCTTTACATTGAGGGTTGCAGAGCCCTGGCACAGGCTGCCCAGGGGGTTGTGGAGTCTTCCTCTCTGGAGCCATCCCAAACCCACCATGGACACGTTCCCGTGTGCCCTGCTCTGGGTGCCCTGCCCTGGCAGGGGGCTGCACTGGATGATCTCCAGAGGCCCCTTCCATCACGAGTGATGCTGAGATTTGAGGGTTGCTGCTTTGAACAGGAGCTTGGAGCCTGCTGGGGTCTGCTCCCTCGCTGCTGGACACCAGCTCTGCTCTGGACCAGGACAGCTCTTGTTTGAGCAGAACTAAGCTGAGCTGAACACTGAGCCTTCCCCAGCAGGTTTGGCTGTGCTTGCTGCCAGGGCACTCTTCTGGCTCCCTCTGAGGCCACTGTGCCTGCTGCAGGGATGGCACAAGCAAAAATGTGCATTTCCCCTCATTTGCTGCAGTTTGTAATCCTGTTTTAGCCTAATCCACCCAAGGCTGAGCTGGAGTCCTCGCACTGAAGCTGCAATGGCCGGGCACTGCCTGACGTGCCCTGGCCCAGCCAAAATTCATGCTTCTCATCTGACGTCTCTGATACAGCCTCTTGCAAGCTACAAGAGCTCTGACCTTCTTGCTTTTACATCCAATATTCGATTTTCTGGGTTGCAAAGGTGGATGAGGAGGGCAGGCGGAGCAGGGTGCTGCGGCCAGGGCTGCAGTGAGTGATGGTGCTTCCTGTAGCTGGGGGACCACTGTCCTGTGGCACAGTGTGGGCACAGGGCTGCCTGTTTCTCCACCTCAAAGTGGAAACCACAAACCTGCTGCTTTCCTGCTCTCTGCCTGGACAGTGAGAGGAGAGCACCTGAGCTGTGGCATCAGCAACACTGGCATCACTCTTGGCATCTTCGGAGGAACTCACCTTCCCCATGGGAGACAGAGGGCTGATTTTAGGCAGCAGGAAGACTATACTGCTACAGGCAGTGGCAGGGGGACCAGAAGGCACCAGGTACCTTAACTGTACTGTGATTTGGCCAACACAGTTAATGCATCACTTGCTAAGTAGCCAGAGAGAAAGTGCCATATGGCCTGGCCTGCTGTTCTTCTGCTAGAAGAACCAGAAAATATGTGTGCTCCGAAGGCACAGCTTGTTCTGCTCCAGCATCCGCATGTGCAGCAGCAGGGAGCAGAGCCACTGCCGTCTGCTTGGCAGGTACTGGCCAGGAGGGGTGGAGGTCGGGGCAGGAGCCCTATTACAGAGGCCTGTAAGGACAGGCCAAGGGGAATGGCTTGAACCTGCCAGAGGGGAGACTGAGATGAGCTCTTAGGCAGAAGCTCTTCCCTGTGAGGGTGCTGAGGCGCTGGCACAGGGTGCCCAGAGAAGCTGTGGCTGCCTCATCCCTGGCAGTGTTCAAGGCCAGGTTGGACACAGGGGCTTGGAGCAAGCTGCTCCAGTGGAAGGTGTCCCTGCCCATGGCAGGGGTTGGAGCTGGAGGAGCTTTAAGGTCCCTTCCAACACAAACCAGGCTGGGATTCTGTGATTTCAGCCACCCCTGGCTCCTGTGCCTGGGATGCAGGGACACCTTCCAGGCTCCTAGCTGTGATGATGGAACAAGTGGTATCCTCCTCTTTGGGGAATGGAGGGAGCAGTACACGGAATATTCATCTCTTTCACCCTAGTCTGGCCATGGATGAAGCGTGCTGAGCAGAGGTGTGTGTGGTATCACACACTGTGGTTGCCTGGCCTGCAGCCTGCTGTGTGCTCAGACCTCTGGGCTGTCTCTCCCAGCACACCAGGGTGTGAGTTCACAGGGGTGAGTAACAAGGCTCAGCTGAGTCTGTTGTGTTTGTGCATCAGTGATCAAGGCATCTCCCAACCCTCTTCTGGATCCTCTTCAATGCCTTCCCCTTGCTGACACCAACCTGGAGGTCCTGGCTGTGTCCCAGTGCTGGTCAGCCTTGTGGAGAGCTGCCTGTGACTGCCTGTGGCTTCCAGCTGCACAGGGATGGAGGAGCCAGCCTGGGAGGAGGTGGTGTTTGGCGGAGATGTCCCTGTGGTGGCACTGGTTTGATCCTGGCTCTCTGGTAAGGCTGGCCTGTTTGCTTGGGCCACTAAAGGACAAAGCTGCAGATCAGCCCTGGGAAGCACAGGCAGGATGCAGCAGGTAGAGCTCAGCGTCCTTGTGTGTGTGTGGTTGGTTCTTCCTGAGCCCCAGGAGGTTCCTGCTCTCATGCCAGGGCAGAGGCTGCCAAAGGACCTTACCCAGCCTCAGCTGCAAGTTCTCCTTGTTCTTGGAGAGATGATGGCTTTGAAGGGCTGGTCACTTCCTCTGCCTGCGCTGCTCAGAACAAAGTCTTTCAGCACCGGAGCTGTGGTGGAGTGAGCACGACTTGGATTTAACAGTGTAAATAGAGACATATGGTCATCTCACCCACACAGGGTTATGATGGTGTCATGTTTTCCCTGTGGTTGAGCAGTGGTGTGCTGGTCTGCAGGGAGATGAGCACAGGGAAACCTTTGTGGGTTGCAGCAGAGCTGTCTGCAGGGAGAGGATGGTGCATCCAGCCCTGGGTGGGCTCAGGGGCAAGGCCAGCTTGAGCTTTGCATAGAAACCCCATAAAGCCTGGGAAAAACCCCTGGGTTTCTGTCCCTCCACTGCACACGAGGGTGACCACAGATGCCCCAAGTGCGGCAGGATGGTGCTGCACCACTGGGTCTAGTGTTTCGTGCTGGGCTGAGGCGCTCCCCATCACTGGTGATGTTCTACAGGCTCTGATTGTGGAGCAGAGCACCCCTGGGCCTGGCATCCCCAGGTCACCTCCTGGGGACCCAGCAGAGGACTTGGGGTTACCCCTCTGGATGAAGGTGTTTCTTCTCCACGCATTCAGGCCTTCTTCGTGTCCTCTAGTACCAGTGAACCACCCCTCATCCCGGTGTGAAAGGGAGCAGCTGAGCTGTGAAAGGGAGAGTCTGTTCGCTTCCAGGCTGGGTTCCCCCACCGGAGCTGGGGACATCTCCACGGTCACTGCTGTGCACTCGAGGACTGCTCTTCCACACTGTCAGCTATTGCTGCTGCTCCTGCTGCCTGAGTTTGTTTGTTTTCCAGCCTGTCTGGGGCAGCAGCTCCTTTCCCTCCAGGAACGTTTAGGGAGGATGTTTCCAGAGGCCGTGCGGGGGCTGCCGGTTGCTGCTGGCTCGGCTCCTATCGGAGGAAAGGCTGCAGCAGGTATGGCCCCGCAGCAGCGCTCTGCTGATGCAGCTGCCTCTGCTGCCTAATGACTTTCCCAAGGTATTTTTAGCTGCACGTAAACTTCAGGAAAAGCTTTCTCGCAGCCAAGCACACTGTGGCCTTTGTTCAGGTTTCTGGGAATGGGGAGGTAATGGCTCAGAGCGGCTGCAGTGGCTGGCACAGCCCATTCCCCTCACACTGTGAGGCAAATGGCTCAGGAGCATTCCAGCCTGGTCCATGGGGCTGTAGCGACCCCTCGAGTGATGCTGACCTGCTCTCACCCATGCAGTCTCTGGCTTGCTTTGGCAAAGCTGCTGGTTCAGGAGCAGCTTGGAAAGGAGCTTTCACAAAGGGCTGCTCCTCCTGGGCATGCTGGGGTGTCCATCAAAGGAAACCATCTCACCTCTGCCTGCTGCCAGCCACGGTCTCTTGCACAGTCAACTTGCATGTGCAATTGGTACATTAAATGATGGCCTGTTCTGTGGCAGGGAGTTGGAACTTAAGGTCCTTTCCAACCCAAACCATTCTGTGATAAATAGCTCTGGTGCTTTCTGCTTCACACCAGTGGCTTCTGGAAATGCCCACTCCAGGCTGCTGAGGGTGTCCCCAGCCAGACACAGGCTGAGCATGCTGCCGCCCATGACAGCCCCTTCACCAGTGACCTCCCCAACAGCTTCTGTGCTTGCAGTAAGGGCAGGAAGTGCAAGGCTCAGCTGGGAGTTATCATAGAGTCAACCAGGTTGGAAAAGGCCTTTAAGATCATCAAGTCCAACCTGTTTGCCAGCTGTCTAGCAAACGAACCCCCATGCAGTGGTATCTGTACTGGTGTATAGGATCTGGGCGCTTGGTCCAGCCTGCTGGAGAATTCCCTGCATGTGGAGGATCTCAAGGCTGGCATAAAGATGCTTCTCTCCCTTTGGGATAAGGAGATTGTGGGCTGGAAGCAGCAGGTCTGAAAACAAGAGCTATTGCTTATTGCCTGCAGCATCTCTTTGCTCAATGGAGTGAAGAACAGAGCACGCTGCGTTCCCCTGGCTCGGCACAGGGTTGAAGTCTGGGCTCTGATGGCCATGGGCTGCGTACCAGTGCTCCTGCACCCTCGGTCTATGTGAGCTGTGAGAGGGCATGGCTCCAGTCTGGAGTAGCTGCTCACTGGCTGTGAAGATCAGGAATGGGCTTTTCCAGCCCTCGTGGGCAGCTTGTTGCAGGCAGGAGCTGCAGGAGGGGTTTGCAGGCTGCAGATGGGGTCAGAGCAGGTGTCAGTGTGGTCTCGGGGTGCTCAGGCTTGGTCTGAGCTATTGGGGTTCTCTGTG
Organism: Psittacula echo; assembly: GCF_963264785.1. NCBI lineage: Eukaryota > Metazoa > Chordata > Aves > Psittaciformes > Psittacidae > Psittacula > Psittacula echo. The sequence continues at coordinate 9,818,645 of NC_137752.1, read as the reverse complement.
CTGTCCTGTGGGCAGTTTTCATCTGGTGACTTAGTCAGAGGCTGGGCTACCTGCATGGAAACTGCATCCGTGCCACCAAGTCTGGCTCCAACAGCCAGACTGCATCCAACAGGCTGAGAGCTGGGCTGGGTCAGCCTAGAGAAGAGAAGGCTCCTTAAGGGGAGACCTGAGAGCAGCTCCAGTGCCTAAAGGGGCTGCAGGAAACCTGGAGAGGGGCTTGGGACAAGGGCCTGTAGGGACAGGCCAAGGGGAATGGCTTTAACCTGCCAGAACAGGGGAGACTGAGATGAGCTCTTAGGCAGAAGCTCTTCCCTGTGAGGGTGCTGAGGCGCTGGCCCAGGGTGCCCAGAGAAGCTGTGGCTGCCCCATCCCTGGCATTGTTCAAGGCCAGGTTGGACACAGGGGCTTGGAGCAAGCTGCTCCAGTGCAAGGGGTCCCTGCCCGTGGCAGGGATGAGCTTTAAGGTCCCTTCCAACACAAACCAGGCTGGGATTCTCTGTGGGTGATGCTGGCCATGTGTATTGCTGGGAGAGTGTATTAAGAGTGCTTTGCTTGCTGCAGCTGGGAGTGACCTTGAGAACCCCTGGGTTTCTGCGGGGGTTAGAAACTGTGAATGCCAGGTGCTCACAGGTTCACCTCCAGCTGGTTTTCTGTTGGTGCACATGAGCTGGGCAGGAGCTCGTCCAGAATGACTTCTTGGATCGTGTGCCTGCAATGTAGAAGAGGGAATTCCACTATATGGAGTCTGGACTTACCCTAAAGGTCCTGGAAGGGCTGTGGGGTTTCATGCTCATAGCAGGAGGCTTGTAATCACTGTTCGTGTGTTCATCTGCTGGCCGGAGAGCTGGAAAGCCTCCAGGCCTCACTGGAAACTCAATGGCCACTCCCCTCAGAGATTCCCATCTCCCTTCTGCACTGCAATAGCTGCACTTGCCCCCTCTCCCTCCCAGATGGAGCGAGTCCCTTCACTGCAGTGCAGAAGCTGCACAGGACAGCTGATGTACTCCAGTGTGTCAGTTCGCTTTCCAACAGTAAGGATAACGTTGAATGGTGCCCAATAAAGGCAGGTGCCCTTGAGTCATCTTAGCCGGCCTTTACCCTGTCCCCACCACGCGAAGGCACCTCAGCTGCTGCCGTTAACGGAGCGGGGCTTCCCCAGCGGGCAGGGAGGAGGTCCCCAGCCCCTGCCTGCCCCAGCGCCGCAGGCAGCGCGGCAGCGGTGGCTCTGTGTCTCCACCTGGTGACAAGAGCGGGCGTTGCAGTGTAGGCTCCGTAATCCGGGTTTATCTGGGGGCCGGGGCGGGGATCAGCGGGAGGCGGCCTGGGTGCGGGGATGGAGCGAGCGATCTGCTCCTCCCCGTGAGGACAAAGCGCATGAACGCGCATCTGTGTTGCCTTTGCAGCGGTACCCGATGGGATGTCCGTCATATCATAGAATCAACCACGTTGGAAAAGCTCTTTAAGCTCATTCAGTCCAAATGTCCCCCAGCACTGGCAAAGCCACCACTAACCCATGGCACTGAGGGCCTCTCTACACGGTGTGTGAACACTTCTAGGGACGGTGACTGCGGCCCTGTCCTGAAGCTTATAGTTTACTCTGCCTGCCCTTGCTCTGCAGACGGGGTGCTCACTGCCTGGGGTGTCCCTGAGGGATGGCTGAGTGAGCAAGGGGCAGAGCTGCAGTTCTTCATAATGTGAAGGATGCACCGAGTCAAACACCAGCTCCCCCGGGGCGCAGTGTCAATGGGACAGCTTTACCTTTCTTTTTCCCCCACCTTCCTGTGTCACTTTGTTCCCTGACAACAGGACCTGCTGTCTGCTCTGTGGTGCCAGTGTTGCCAAGGGGCAAGCTACCTCCTCCACCTTCCACCAACACAAGAGCCGGCCAGATTTAGAGTCTTGGTTCCTCCAGCAATGGTCTTAAAAGGCAGCATAAACCCAGCCCGGCTGGATGGGAGCCCAGCTCTGCTCTCAGCACTGCCATTCTTGTCTTTGCACGTAGTTAACAAATGTGGGTGAACTTCAGTGCTTTTCTCACTGAAGGCAACTTTGGGAGGTGCCTGATGTCACCAGATCACAGTGCAGGTCCAGTTCAGCCATCACACTGCCCTGGGAGGGAGTCAGAATCCAGATGGGAGTGCTGGAGGGTGGATGGGGTTGGGGTGTCTGAGTCTGTAGCTGTTGTTTTAGCCATGTGCTGAGGCTTGAGGGGGCATGATCTGCACCCTCGAGGCTGCCATTGCAGACCAGGGTATGGCTGAAGAAAACCAGTGCTGAGGTTTTAACGCTGTGGAAATCTTCTCTTCAGGTCCTTAGATCTAAGGAAGAAGTTCTTTATTGTGAAGGTGCTGAGGCGCTGGCCCAGGGTGCCCAGAGAAGCTGTGGCTGCCCCATCCCTGGCAGTGTTCAAGGCCAGGTTGGACACAGGGGCTTGGAGCAAGCTGCTCCAGTGGAAGGTGTCCCTGCCCGTGGCAGGGGCTGGAGCTGGAGGAGCTTTAAGGTCCCTTCCAACACAAACCAGGCTGGGAGTCTATGATTCTGTTGGGCTGAGGTAGTGCAGGTCCTTTCTTGGGATCGGGGTGGGTTTAGGTCTGGGAGATGGACCTCTGGTTCCAGCTCCTGAGCACTGTGCAGTCTGCATGGGGCTGGGTGGGTGGCTAAGGCAGCTCGGTGCCCACCAGACCTCCCTTCCACCCTCAGACAGTGCCTGTGCTTTCTCACCTTCCTCCCAGCTGGCTTTAGCCTGCTTGAGGGTAGATAAGCAGACAGCATCCCTTCTCCATGCCCTGTGTCAGCAGTGTGGGCTAATCATGTGCTGTGGCGCTGGGATCCCTTAAACCCTGCCCCAAACTACCTTATTTACAGGGTATCTATCTTAGTGGAGAACCAGTTGTTGGGAATGGAGACATCTCCCATCCCCAGGAGGGGTGCGTGGCAGCAGAGGCTCATGTTGACTCAAGCTCTGTCATTGGATCTGGAGTTGCCCGGTGGGCTGCAGGCAGGAGCACAAGTAGTGTGGTGGTCCCTGTCGGGTGGCCTCACTCCCCCGAAGATGACACCATTCCATGGCCACAGCCTGCCCCACTGACCTGTTCCTCTTGTTTCCCATAGGGGTCCTGACCGCTGGAGAGCACAACTTTCCCTTCCAGTTCCTGCTGCCAGGTATGATGTAGATAAAGGGCTGAAGGCACTTCCATGTGAGCCTTGGCTTGTGCAGCCTCTCGGGGTGTGCTGAGCAGGACTGGGGGGATGGCAGAGGCAGCTTGGCCCAGAGACACGAGAGGGAGCTTGGACAAGCAGGTACCTTCTGTGTTGGTGCAAAGTCAGGTCTGAGCTGTGGCTGATGCCTCTCCAAACGTGACCCTGTGAGTTCTCTGGTGTGCACTGGGGCCGTGGCCTGTGGCTTGGAGAGAGGATCTGTGCTCTGGCACCCGTACTTGCAGAGGAGCTCTTCTTGCAAGGAGGTTGCATCAAGGTCTCCAAGTGACCTCAAGCGTTCAGCCCCAGTCTTTTGGGGGGATTTCCCATGAGCTCTGTCTCTCAGCTCCCTGCAGACCTCCTCAGGAGAAGAGGAAAGCTGTTTAAAGGGTCTGTACATCCAGTCCAGAAACACTTGGCCTGCCTCAGCCTTATGATCCTTTTCTTTCTCTCTCGACTCCAGCCTCTGCTCCTACGTCCTTTGAAGGGCCTTTCGGCAAGGTCCTCCATCAGGTGAAGGCTGTGATAGACACACCTCGCTTCTCCAAGGACTACAAGTGCAGCAAGATTTTCTACATTCTCTGCCCTCTCAACTTGAATGACATTCCTGACATCGAGGTAAGAACAAAGAGCATGGCTGGGACGTGCTGAGGCTTCAGCACTTGTCCTTGTGTCCTGTGTGCTGTCTGGAGAGTAATTGTGTGGTTGGACAACACCCTGACTGTGCAGGAGCAGGACAGGGACTCCTGATCCGTCCTACCTTGATGTCAGTCCCTGCTCCAAGTGATTCTTGAGTCTTCCACGTGTTGTTTTAAAAGCTTTAGGTGAATTTTCAGCATGCAGAGGGAGGTGTTGGCCAACAGCACCAAGTGCTTGTGAAGAACCCTCTTTGGGGAACTTGCTTTGGAGGGAAGAGCAACTAATAGAACAGCAAAACTGGGGAGATGGAGAAGTGAGAGCTGTTGTCTGTGGTAGTGCTGTGTTGCTGGTTCTTTGCATCCTTTTAGACCAGATATTTCTGCTTGTGTGTTTTCAACCTCTGAGTGTTTTCTTGGGGGCTCTCTGAATCTCTTCAGCCAATGTCTCTGTCTTTCACTGTCCTGCAGCAGCCCAACACTATGTCAGTCACCAAGAAGTTCAACTACAAGCTTGTGAAAAGTGGTAACATCATCCTGACTGCCACCTCGGATCTGAAAGGGTACATCGTGGGCCAGGCCATCCAGCTCCGCACCGACATCGAGAACAAGTCAGGCCGGGACACAGGGGCTGTGGTAGCCAGTCTGCTCCAGGTGAGCATCTAAAGGCTGGTTCTGGGCTTGTGCTGGCACCGCACACCCCGAGGTCTCTGTGAAACTGGGGCAGTTCTCACCCTCACCACTGTGCATCTCTGCTGTGCATGGCTGGGAGGGGACAGTGAGGAGTTCAGGCCTCTGGCTACCCCTGATTCTCTCTGCCTTACTGGGGAAAGAGGTGGTAGAACTTGTCCTGCTTGTACCGACTCTGTCATGTAATGATGGGTATTTGTGCTCTCTAATATGCACGTGAGGTTTGTGCTCTTGCTTGTTTGCAAAGCAGTTGGGTGGTTTTGTGTCCTGACTTAAGTTTGTGGGAGGCAGAATCCCAGCCTGGTTTGTGTTGGAAGGGACCTCAAAGCTCCTCCAGCTCCAACCCCTGCCACGGGCAGGGACCCCTTCCACTAGAGCAGCTTGCTCCAAGCCCCTGTGTCCAACCTGGCCTTGAACACTGCCAGGGATGGGGCAGCCACAGCTTCTCTGGGCATCCTGGGCCAGCGCCTCAGCACCCTCCCAGGGAAGAGCTTCTGCCTAAGAGCTCATCTCAGTCTCCCCTCTGGCAGGTTAAAGCCATTGCCCTTGGCCTGTCCCTACAGGCCCTTGTCCCAAGCCCCTCTCCAGTTTTCCTGCAGCCCCTTTAGGCACTGGAGCTGCTCTAAGGTCTCCCCTTAAGGAGCCTTCTCTTCTCCAGGCTGAACCAGCCCAGCTCTCTCTGTCTGCCTTGAGACCATCTGCAATGTTTCTGCTAGCTGTGTTTTCTCCTGTCTGTACAGAAAGTGGCTTATAAATCCAAGCGCTGGATTTACGACCTCAGGACCATTGCAGAGGTGGAAGGCTCAGGAGTGAAAGCCTGGAAATGTGCAGAGTGGAAGGAGCAGATCCTCGTTCCGGCACTGCCCCAGTCCATTCTGCAGGGCTGTAGCCTCATCCATATTGACTACTACATCCAAGTGAGTCCATCGGTGCTCCTGGGAGCTCCAGTGGGCTGGGTTGAGCTCAGTTGCTGAACTCTGTGGGTGATGTGGGTGGCCCTTGCATCAGGTGAACCTTCCCAGTGCAATGTGTGATGAAGAGGATGCCACTGTTTTTCCTTCTCTTCCAGGTCTCCCTCAAGTCTCCAGAGGTTTCAGTCACGCTCCCCATTTACATCGGTAACATTGCTGTGAACAGGGTGCCCCTGAGCCCCTCCCGGCCCATTCAGCACGTCCCATCTGCAGTGGTACCCAGTGCCCCCCCGGAGGAAGAGGAGGCTGCCAGCGGTTACCACTCCATGGACAATGTCTCCATCCCCACCAAAAGCCATTCCCAGCAGCAGCCGTTTAGCTACGCCCCAGGACTGAGCTTCCAGGAGATACGGGTGGACTCGGAGCAGACGGGCTCCCCAAACCACCCCACGCTCTGCCTGTCAACAGGGGCCACTGTCCCTTACTATGCCGAGGGGAACGTGGTGCCCGTCCCCACTGCCAGCTCCCTCATTTTGCCTCCAGAGTACAGCACGTGGGGCTACCCCTATGGTGAGGATCCAGACAGCCTGGCAGTGTGCTAGTAAACGTCTCCTACCATGAGAGTCTGTGCTGGCTCTGAGCTGGGGGGAATACAGGGATGTCAGCCTGCAGTCATGGCAGAGGGGATCAGCGGATCTCTCTGCCTGCTTCAGCCTCTGGAGAAGTCCCCTCTCACAGCTGTTAAAGCTGCTCTCCATTCCCACATCTGTACCCTGCCTGCCCTGGGCTCGTTGTTGTGAGAGGATCTCCCTGTTCTTAACCGAGCTTCCAGCCTCCCACTGAGAGAAAAACTTCTTGGCTTGTGGTGAGGCTGGTGGGAGCTGAGCCAGGAAAGTGATGTAACTGGAATCTTCAGTCTGAGCTGGAGTGGGCCTGCAGCTGGTCTGAGACACAAGCTGCGAGGGTGGGAGCTGAGAGACTGCCCAGGCTGGAAAAGCTTGGGAAATCCCAGCGTGATGGATTCCTGGAGCTGTGCTTCTCCAGGCAGCTGGGGTGGAAGAGACCGGCGGTGTCTGTTAGCACGGTCCTACCTGACTAAACCCACCTGTTAGCACTGGGGGAATGAGATGTGTCACCTCAGCCCTGGCTCAGGGTGCAGGGAACACGAGGCACTTGTGATCTGGAGGTGATGGAGGTATGTGAGGGTGCTTGTGAAGAAGAGGGAACAGACAGGGCTTGGAGGTGCTGATTTTAACCCCTGCAGGCACCGGGACAGGGATGGGGCCGCCTCACTCAAATTCTGCCTGTGCGCTACATAGAATCAGAGTGGTTTGTGTTGGAAGGGACCTTAAAGCTCCTCCAGCTCCAACCCCTGCCATGGACAGGGACGCCTTCCACTGGAGCAGCTTGCTCCAAGCCCCTGTGTCCAACCTGGCCTTGAACACTGCCAGGGATGGGGCAGCCACAGCTTCTCTGGGCACCCTGTGCCAGCGCCTCAGCACCCTCACAGGGAAGAATTTAACTCAACAGCTTTGTATTTGTTGTCAGAAAGTCCCATGCCACGTGTTAGCACACACGGGGTGAAGGGAACCTCCCAAACACCCACCACAACCACTTTATTCCTTCTTCTCCCTGCAGAGGCACCTCCATCCTACGAGCAGAGCTGCAGCAGTGCCAGCATCAGCAACGGCAACTGACCTCCCCTGCTCTGAGTCCTGCTGGTGCTGCCCACCCCAGTGCCACAGTCCAGCTGCCTGCACCGAGGTCTGCTACAGCACGAGGCGTCTCTATCTCTCTGGCTGCTTGGTGGGGTAAATGGCAGGGCCCAGCCTGGGCTTTTTAAGTCTCTTTCTAGGGAGGGGGGTGGGAAAAGCAAAAAGTGCAGCCAGAGCAGCCTGTGTGTGCATAGGAGAGGTCTGGGAAACTCACCTGCTGCTGCACCAAGGGCTGGAGGACTGGTTTAGCCCCAGGGATGGCCTCTGCAGCAGCCTGTGTTTAAAGTACTGTAGTCAACACTAACTGCTTTACTATCAAAGCACCTGTGATGCCTTATCTGAAATGCTCCTGACTTGGCATGTCTCCACTGTAGGTGAAGGCTGGGCTGGGTGGACTCTTCTCTTTAGGGGCCGTGTGCTCTCCAGAAGTGGTTTTGACAACCCTGTCCTCGTAGGGCCTAAGGGTAGCTGAAACGGGAGGTTTCTTGGAGTGAGCGGGTTTGGAAGGTCAGGGACTCTTCGAGAGCCAAAAGTCCTCCCTGTACCTGTGCTGTGGGGTGAGGGACCTGCAGCTTTGGTCCTCTCACAGTCTGTGAGGAGGGGAGACCAGGCTGGGGCACTCACTCCTAACCCAGGAGGCCCTGCGGAGCTGTGGATGGAGCCCAGTGTTACCCTGGGGTGCCCATCACCCAGCCTCTGGCCTTTCTCAGCCAAGGGTGACTCTTTCCTCTGGAAAGCCCTGTAAGAGACAATCCATCCTGGCTCACTGCAGGCTGCATCACTTGGGATGAGCAGCACTCGTCAGGCTGCAGTGATGGGACACCTCAGATCCCTGTGTCCCATCTCCCACCCTGCAGGGTGCCTGCTCCATCCCAGCTGCCTTCAGCAGGCCAGAATTCCATGACGATCAAGTTAGAAAAGTCCTGTCTGATGCTACCTCTGAGTCCCTGCCCATGGAAGCCCTTCCCTTTGGGATGACCCTCCCTGGAGGCTCAGCCTGGTGTCTCACAGGAGCACCCAGCACAGCCAAGCCAGGGCACAAGGGTGCTTGGCCTGGGCACTGCTCTCTGGGTGCTGGTTGACCACTTGCCTCCTAGGCTAAATGAGGGAGTGGTAACACAAAGCGCTGTGCTCCTGGACCCGGCAGGTCAGGGGTGAAGCTGATGGATGGAAACCAACACTTTTCTTCCATGCTTCTCCCTCCTCACCTCCTTTTTTAAGCTTTTTTAGTATCAACTGCCCAAGCTGAGGAAACCACAACCCTAGGGCACGGCTGGTGCAGAGCTTGGGCCCCTCTGAGCGCTGGTCTCACTCAGTCACACAGTATGTGACAAAGCTCTGGGGAGCAGCACAGCCTCCCCTCCGCCCCGCACACCCGCTGCAGCTGGGGACAAGCCTGCTTTGCACTCTTCCTTTGCAAATGCTTTTAGTTTGGTTCATTTTAAGTGTTGAACTGCTTTAAGGATAGAGTAGAGAAGGTGCTGTTCTGAGCAGTGCTGGCACAGCACGCACCGCTGGTGATAGAATGATTGTCATTGTCCCCAAATATATATATATATATATGAGATGAAGTTTTGTTTTTAATGATTGAATTCAGAAATACAAATTTTAATGCTGTATTTAATAAATTATTCTAAGAGAAACGCTGTGCTTTTTCATCCATTGCTGATGCTTATCCATGTGCCTCTTCATGCCAAACCCAGGGATGCACCGTGCTGGCGTGTGACAAAGTGAAGCACAATTTTGCTCTGGCCGCAGAAGGTGGTGCCTTCTGCTGACACCCAGCACAATGCAGCCTGTCCAGTGTCCCAAAGCCATGGTTTGTCCCAGTGGCCCTCTTGGGCACTTCTCTCTGCTGTCCAACAGGAGAGGGATGGGAGCACAGGCTCTCCCTTCAGGAGGATGGAGATGGAGCAGCCAGGGTCTGGCTGGAGGCGCTGGACACCACCAGCCCCTGCCCTCTCTTAAAGAGCCATTTGGAATCGACGTGTTAAAACTGGAAGAAGTTTCCTCCCCACACGCAGAGTTTGGTGACACCATGGCTGAGGTGTGCAGGTGCAGACTAAGTACTGTCACTGCGAGTAGCCTGAGATGTGAGCTCTCAGACATGAGGATGCTGCTTCACCCTCTGCTCAATTCATGCTTCTGCACAGCTTTATTATTCAAGCCTCTCTCCTTTGCCTGCTGGTCTGTGCCTGCCATGAAAAGCATCCTTGATATGCAGGGGGTCAAAGGCAGGAGCTTGGTTGTGATGGTGCAGCTCTTCCCAGTGCTCTTCCTCCCAGTTACCTGAACCTGTTGTGCCTGGCTCAGCCCATCGCTCCGGTGGCCTTCCTTGCTGTCCGCTGTACGTATCCCTGCTTTCCTCAACCCAAACCCCTTCCACACCTCTGGACAAATCCCAGTGAGCTGTCAATGCTTCTGGCCCTGCTGGGTTGGCCTCACCTGCTCCTGGCCCAGCTGGGGGCCAGGAGAGGCAGCCTGGGCTGGGGCTGGATTCCCGCTTCCTTGTGCTCCATCCCTGGAGCTGAGCTGCTGGTGTCATGTCCAGCCCATGTTCCTCTGCTGGAAAACTTGGATGCTGTTTGGTTACTGTGGCCAGAGCCATGGGGATGCCCTTCTACACCCCGAGCCATGTCTGTCCTCCTCATTTAACCTTTGCCATTGGGAGTGCACCGCTCATGGTGGAGACCATGGCAAGGAGAGGCCAGCTGTATCTCACAGAGCTCCTGTAGTGCCCTGCATCGCTGCAGTGCTCCCCTGCTCCTGAGCTTGCTGTCCCAAATCACATTTACTACAACCTGGTCCTTCAGCATCTCTTGCTGTACATGGAGTCCCCTTTGCAAAGCAACAAGGGGGATCATTATTCTTCGCTGGTGAGGAGTGTCCATCTCTGCTGCGGAGGGAGCAGGAAGGAGTTGGAGCTAAACCTCATGGTGATCCTCATTTGAGATGCTGGGGCTGGGCACACACAGCTCCCGCAGAGAAATGCCCCTCTCAGAGCTGCGGGGAGGCTCTGGCCAGGGTACAGCAGGTCCCATCCTTGGTCATGTTTCATGGACCCCTTTGATGGATGGAATCAGTCCAGCTCTTCAACCTGCCCGCAGTGGGGGCCCCAGTGCTTGGGGTGTAACATGCACTGGGTGAACACAATGGGGCAGACCCCAGTGTCCGGGTTTGTGTTCCCCTCGGAGAGGAACAGCCGCCTCGCTGCTGTCTCTCTCCTCTGCAGCCTCTCCAGCTTCAGCCTCTAAATCCTGGGGAGCTCCTGAAGGCCTTTGAGCCTCCCCCAGGCCAAAGGCAGGAATGAAGAGGGAAGAAAGCTCCTTTTCCCAAACCCAGCTCTGGGTATAAAGAACTCCAACCCACAGGGATTCACTCACATTCCTGGCTTCGAGCAGTTGGGTTTGGTTGTGTTGCAGTGGGGAAGCGGTGGGGCACAAGTGAGCCAATGGTTTCCAAACTCAGCATTACGTGGAAAATACCAAAAATATCATCTGCCTTTTTCCCTTTGTTGCTGCTTTTTTGTCCTTGTCCCACTCTCCACATGTGCTGCTTCCATGTTTTGGGCATTTTCAGTGCTGTTTGTGTCCTGCTAAACTCCACTTTGGCACCTGATGTCCCACTGCCTGCGGGAGGTGGGAAAGGAGACACAGGGGATGCAAAGGCTCTTTTTTGGGTTGGACACTGACTCTCTTCCAGCTGTCCACTGAACCAACGTACTGCCTGCTAGGAGCTTCCCTGTTGAGCCAGCACAAGAGAGGAGATAAAGGGTGCTCTGGGCTCCGTTTGGGGTTTATTCTCTTACTTTTAGACATTTGCAATGTTCTGCAGCAGGAATGTCTCAAGGAGATACTGGGGGGGTAAAACCCTCCACACTCGGTGCCCGTTCTTGCACCCATACCAATGGCTGCAGTTCTTTACTCCTGTGGTTCCCTTCCCAGATGCAGGGGTTTTACACAGCATTTGATGGCTCTGTTCAACCTGAGGCTTCGGTGCGATTTGTAACGGGGTTTTGCAGTGGAACCCTCCAGTTTGACGCGTTCACCCCCGCTCCCAGGGCCTGTTTGTGCCCCGGGTTTTAAACCACCCCATGTAAAGAACTGGAAAATGTAAATAAAGACCTTTTTTTAAGCCTCTCGGGTTGAAGCGGGATGGGCTCTGTGTGGGCGCTGGGTGCAGCAGGCGAGAAGGGGCTCCTGCTGTCAGAGCTCCACGTTTACAGCCACTGTCAAAGCCAAGCCACGTCTTCTCCAATGTACCGCGGGCGGGTGATGAAGCCATCCCGAGCTCCGGCCATGCAGCGGTGCCCAGCGGGAAGGACCCGCGCTCCGGCCGGAGGAAGCGCCGGGCCCGTTCTCTTCCCGCTGGCAGGAACCCCAGGATGTGGAGGCCGGGCCCTGCGCGCCCGGCGCGGTGCGGGAGAGGGCGATGTCAGCGCGGCTGCGGGAGCCCATGGAGCCGCCGCCATGGTGGGGCTGAGCGATGGCTCCGCGCTGGATCCACATCGAATCCGCGCTGGATCCGCGCTGCTGGAGATTTCAGCGGCTCCTCTTGGGATCTTCAGGGAAATGGGCTCGTGGCGGCAAAGCAGACCCTGTCCTCGCCCCGCTCCTGTTAACACACGAGGCTAACCCAGAGCGGGGTCAGGAGCCCAGGCAGCAGCCATGGCTCTGTGGTGTGTTCCCGGTTATCCCCGCTGCCTGTGGGAGCCTCTCCCCTTCCGGATGGCCAAAGGGGGGTTTGTCTGTCCCAGCGGCCGCAGTGGCCCCGGCTCCAGCACACAACACCCAGCGGGCCCTGCTCCGAGGTCCTGCCTCAGCGCCACCGTGTCCCCAGCGCTGGCACCGGGCACACGGTGGGGTGTGGGAGCAGGGACGAAGGTTCGGTGATGCCCTCCCTCAGTGTCGAGCTGAGCATCCCCACTGCAGGATGGTGGCGTGCTCCTGGGGACACCGCTCCTTGCTGGGCCCAAGGCTCCAGCTGCACCCCTGCGAGGGGCTGGTGGCTCTTCATGGGGGAGCAGGAGGGGAAGGACACCCAGCGCCGCCACCACCCAGCGCTGCCGCCACAGCGCCATCCCCTGCCGCGGCTCGGGGGTCTCCCCACACAGCGGGAGGCGCCATGGCGAGGTCTCCAGAGGGACGTTGCCGACAGCGCTGCGGGGCCCTCAGGGGGGTTATGTGTGTTCATCAATTGATTGATGAATTGATTAATGAACTAATTAATGAATTAATTAATGAACTGATTAATGAATTTATTAATGAATTGATTAATGAATTGATAGGTTCATCACGGGCTACCCGAGCAGCGCTGCTCTGGCGCGTGCGGCGGGGCCCGCCTCAGCCCCGGAGACTCTTATTTTGACCGCGGCGCTCGGGGCCGGGCGGGGCGGAGTCAAGCCCGGGGCCTCGGGTTCGCGGCCTGTAGCCGCGCTCTGGGCCTGGCCTGCGGCGCGGGGCGGCCCCTCGCGGTGTCAGCGCACCCGGCACGCGCGGCTGGGCTGGAGCGCGGAACCTCAGCGCTCCCTGCAAGTGCCTGAGGGGAGAATGGAGCCAGGAGGGGCTGGGCTCTGCTCCCAAGGAACAAGGGATGGGACAAGAGGAACCGGCCTCAAGCTGCACCAGGGCAGGTTTAGATGGAGCTGAGGAACAATTCCTGCCCCAGAGGGTGCTCAGGCATTGGAACAGGCTGCCCAGGGCAGGGCTGCAGGCACCGTCCCTGCAAGTGTTCACACCCCGTGGAGACGAGGCCTCAGTGCCATGGGTTAGGGGTGGCCTTGGCAGTGCTGGGAATGGTTGGACTGGATGAGCTTAAAGGTCTTTTCCAACCTGGTTGATGCTGTGGTTCTACCTTTTGCTGTGGTGATGGTCTTCTGCCCTGTGGGTGCCCATGGAGCTGTGCTGGGTGAGGAGGCTCCATGGGGTGTGTGGGGACACGTGGTGGTATCCATGGTGGAACCCCTGCGCTAGACCAAGGGGGCTGTGGGGAAGTCTTCAGGAGCAGATGTGGCCAGGGCCCACCATGGGTGCTGTGAGCAGGACTCAGGGTGCTGGAGCGGGAGAGCTTCAATGACAAGCACATGAGAGGAGCGAGGTGCTGGTGTGGGGGTGCAGGGAGGGAATGGTGCTCCTGGGAATGAATCCCAGCCTGGTTTGGGTTGGAAGGGACCTTAAAGCTCATCCAGTTCCAACCCCTGCCAAGGGCAGGGACCCCTTCCACTGGAGCAGCTTGCTCCAAGCCCCTGTGTCCATCCTGGCCTTGAACACTGCCAGGTGTAAATCGCCACCAGGGCACTCAGAGGCTTCTGTTTCCCTCCAGGGAGTAAAGCCCCCAGCGCTGAGTTTATCTCCCCTCTTATGGTAGCTCCTGCTTTAAAAGAGCAGTAAAAGAGCTAATTGCTTTGCAATCATGGCTTTACAGGCCCTGCCATTAGGAGGGTGGGATTTGGGAGGATGGAAGCAGTTCCTGTGGGTACTTGACTATGGGAAACGGGGAAAGCGGGAAACCTCTATAGGGTTCTCTGGGCACCCCCTTTCCCAGCTGTTAGCCAGGATTTGCCAAGCCCTGGGCTGGAAATAACACACAAGTGGGAGAAGCTGCACAAGAGGAGGATTTTCAATGGGGGAGCTCTCTGCCAGGAGCACGGATGGACTTTTGACTCCTCCTGGGATCTTGCATGGATCTTCTATAGGTTTCTGGATGCTCCTGAGCATTGGCAAACTTGTGCTCTGTTGGGTGCTCTTCACTGTGCAGCGCTGTATGGGCAGAGTTACTGCCGTGGGTGGTGAGGTGAAACCCACGGTGTGAGGGGCTGCAGCCGCGCTTTGGGGATCCTGGTACAACAGTAACGAGCACAAGGCTTGGGAATGTCGGTGAGCGCCTGTCTCCATCCCAGCCCTGCTCCAGCTGTACGGCTGCCTCCTGACAGGCGCCGCCATTACACCGTACGGCCAGAGGAGCCCCATGGGGGCCGCCATGCTGCCGCACGCATGCGCGCTGGCCGGCGGAGCGTCTCCATTGAGAAGAATGAGGGGAAAGGGGCGGGGCCGAGGCGTGAGGAGCCGCCGAGGGGGCGGGGCTACGCTCCGGGGCTCCGGCCATGGCCACAGTGGATGCCGAGGTGAGTGAGAGCGGCGGCGTCCATCTACCCGGGCGGGGGGAAGGAAGATGGGGGAGCGTGGAGTGGTATCGCCCAGGGCCAGGCGGGTTCTGTCGGAGTCCGGGAGGGGGGCCGTGCCCCCGCCGCCCCATGGTTCAGTCCAACTCCTCTGAGGGGAAGAATGTGGGAGCTGCTGCCATTGTGTGTAGGGGGGCCCGGGACTCTGTATAAGTTACACCCCTCCGCGGTGAGTCAGTGGTATGGGCCATACAGATTCCGGGGTTCCCCCCAATGGGAGCGAGTGCGTGTGGCGGAGGCTGAGGAGGGGGGGAAGCGGCGATCGCGTCATCCATGTTCCGGGGCCCCCCATGCGGCGCCGGGCGGCGCTGGCGCGGCGCCATCCAGAGTCCAGGGCCCGCCGGGCGCGGCGGCGGCGGCCGGGCCGCCGTATGCGCTATGCATGGTCCTGGGCGGCGGGCCCGCGGCCGTGCGGGGGCAGGCATGAGCTATGCAGGGTCCCGGGCCCGGCGCGGCGGCGGCGCTGGGGAGGCCCCGGCCCGGCCCCGTGGCGGGAGGAGCTGCGGGAGCGGCCCCGCCCGGAGCCCGCCGCCGGTAGCGGGATGAGCCTTCGGCGGCGGCGTCCCCGGCTCTCCAGGAACGGGAACGAGACGGGGCTGCGGGCGGGGGGCGGCGGCAGTGGAGTTTTACCTCAGAAAACTCGAGTCTCCCGGGGCCGGGGTAGTTCCGCCGTTCTCCGGCCTGACCCCGCTTGGCTTCGCTTCCACCCGCCCTGCGGCAGCCCCGCAGCCGCCCGGTGGCCGTCAGGCGAGCGGAGAGGCCCGGCCTTGCTGTGGAGCAGCGGTGTGACCTGGACACAGCTCCACGGCAGTGGGCTGGAGGTGCCGGCCCGCCCAGAGCCGTTGTTCATCGGGTCATAGAGTGGTCTGGGTTGGAGGGCCCTTAAAGCTCCTCCAGCTCCAACCCCTGCCACGGGCAGGGACCCCTTCCACTGGAGCAGCTTGCTCCAAGCCCCTGTGTCCAACCTGGCCTTGAACACTGCCAGGGATGGGGCAGCCACAGCTTCTCTGGGCACCCTGTGCCAGCACCTCAGCACCCTCACAGGGAAGAGCTTCTTTATACCCAACCTAAATCTTCCCAATCTATTCTCATCACCAGTATAGTGGTTTAAAATGCACTGAGTGTAAGGCTTGAGGAGAAAGAAACCTCCCCAAATCCCCCACGAAAATGAAGTTTGCCTTGTAATGACAATTACCCGTAATCAGCCAGATCTGTGAATGTCCCAAAGAGCACAATGTGCAGCTCAAACACTGTAAAATCCCACACGTGGCACAGGGAGCTGAGCTGCAACCGTGGTGTTTCTGTGTGCTGGGCTGAAACTTCTCCTGGTTTCGTTAGAGAATATAAACTCTTCCTGTAAGTCTGTCCTCAGTTAAACACTGGATTGGAGCATGCTGTCCGCTCAGCCTTCATATGCACGAAGGGGACTAAAATGCAGGTGTATGGTCATATACAAACTAACCATGAGCTGGGGACAAGTGGCTGCTCTGTAACTGTAGCAGGTACCGGTCAGCATCTCTTGACGGCTGGAACAGACTTGACCCGTGTGCCAGCCATTCCCAGCTTTCCCTCTGGAATATGGGTTGTGCTGTGGCAGGGAACCTCTGCTCACTGTGGGATGAAGTTTGTGGCGTGGCCACACAGGTGGCATCAGCAGTTCATTGCAAGGCACTGCAAGGACAGCCTGAGTTTACTGCTCAGACAAGATTCCTGTTATCTCTGGTGGGAGCTTTGTCCTTACGCTTTCTGTTCCATCACAACTGCATCTCAAGGCCTGATCCTGCTGCCCTTCCTTTGTGCTTTTGAAGAGGATCATGTGTTAACCTTCCTGTGTGACAGAGGAACCAGCCCGCAGGTGCTCCGGTGGCGCCAGGATCCAGCTTTCCCTTCACTACCTCGCTCTGTGTGATTGCTTTCAGGAGAATGGCATGGCTGGAACCGGGGCAGGAGTTGGCTCATAACTCATCAGCTTAATGCACAGGTTGGTCTTAACAGTGCAGGTGCACAGCTTTTATTTTGGGAAGCATCTCCCAAGAGTGCTGGCAGGGTCTGCTTGCTGTGCAGAGCATCAAAAAACAGGCTCTTGGAATCAGGCTTAATATCCACAGATGTTGCCCTGGATTATGGGGAGGGAATGGTGCCTCATTTGGAGTTTAATTCCTCCCCTCACCCATAAACTCAGTAAATTTGAGGCTGGATCTGCCTTTGCTTATACCCCTCTGATGCCAGAGGTGAGGAACTTGGTATAAATCAGGCTGGAATTCAGACCTGCTCTTTGCTTCCCCAGTGCTGGTGGGAGAGAGCAGGGATGAACATCCTACAACTGCAGTGTCCTGCCATGGGCAAGGTGGAGCAGAAGCGAGGGATTATTGCATTTGGTTGAGAGAGGTGCAGAGGTGTGTTCCTGGGAGGGGATACTTGCTCCGAGCAGATCTGGGTGGGAGTGGGCAGGCTGGAATAGTGCTCTGTGTGTGTGTCTGCAGGGAGGGTCCACACCACCTCTGCAGACAGTTGCTGGCAGTCGGTTCATTCAAGACAAAAACTGTGTAGAACAGCTTATTGCTAAATCTTAGTGTCTGATGGGTGAGGGAGAATCTCTCTGAGCACTGAGTTCCTCCTCAGTTCTGAGCTCTCAACTTGGGTGGTTATTCTTTTCTGGCTGCCTTGGAAGCTGCCCTGAGTAATCTCTGTGCTTTGAGCTGCCAGGTAAGTAGCTGTGCTGCAGTCACTGGGTGCACTAACTGCATGGCTGCAGAGAAGCCTGGTTTTGCTGTTGAGTTTCTTTAGCAGGTGTCTCATAGCCAGGTTTGGGGCTTTTATGTATTTTAGACCTGCCGCAAGTACAGCACTAAAAATTAAAGCTTAAGGAATTGAGTTTGTCTTCCTCACCCACTTTTATAGTGCAGGTTCATTGAATTTGATGTTGCTACTCCAG
This sequence comes from Psittacula echo, assembly GCF_963264785.1. Taxonomy (NCBI): domain Eukaryota; kingdom Metazoa; phylum Chordata; class Aves; order Psittaciformes; family Psittacidae; genus Psittacula; species Psittacula echo. Next base: position 9,801,381 of record NC_137752.1, on the reverse strand, counting down.
TTTGCATCACTTTAGTGAGGAGAATCAGCTGACCTTGTGTTTATGTGTTTCCTAAAATGATGCTTTGCTGTGAGGTTAAAAAGGGAGGTTTCAAGCCATGCTGCCTTCCCTGGGGCTCGTGCTCACCTCAAGAAGGCCGGTGCTGAGCAGGAAGCAAGGTGTGTGTGTGGCTTTGAATGAAGTGGTTCCCTTCAGAACTCACACTGCAGTTTTCATCATTTTTTCCCCTCCCTATCTGTTCTGATCTGTAACATCTTTTTTTCTGGAGATGCAGCTTTGATCTTTAAAGTGGAGTTGTGAGCCACAGAGGACACGTCTCCCCACTGCTCTGCACCCTCAGCTGAGGCTGGGTCTCCAAGGAGTATGGCACCGCAGCGGCTCCCACCTCTTAAAGTGAGGACTCAAGAGGCTGAGCAGCCTCACAGATCAGGCTGGTGGTGCTCAGGCTCTGCCCTGTCTTTGATCCTTGCTCTCCTCCCCTGCGCCAGCTGGTGCCGGGAGCTCTGTCAGCCGCCCTCCGCCTGTTCAATGAACTCCCGACCGGATTAAGGGGCAACATTCACTCATGTCAAAGCTCTTCCTATTCACGGGTCCCTTGGCTGGAAGGAGGTTGCTGTAATAGGCCACTGAGTGCAGGAGTAATAATAGGGAAAGGCAGGACCTAATGAGCGGTGCCTTTGAGCAGTGAGCACATAGGTGATTCCTTCAGTTTCCCACTCTCTGTTTTGCAGGTGACATGAAATCCAGCACTGCTTTCAGGCCTGCCCTGCCCTTCCTCCTCTCTGATTTACTCCTGCCAGCTGGGATTGCAGTGAGGAGAGGGCTTTGCTTTTAATGCTGAGTCTGTTTCAGTAAGCTACAGCAGGAAAACTCAGAGCACTTTAAACCCATCATCTTTTCCCCTTTGCGAGCTTTGGTGGCTGCTTTCGTCAGGCTCCTTAGCACAGTGAGGTATGTTGATACTACATTGACGTGAGCTCGTGGACACAGGCAATATATGTGTGTTCCCAGTCGTGTTAAATACCTTCTGGGGTACCAGGTTTAATACACTTGAGCTATGTCTTTGTATGTGGAAAGACATTTTTTCCCCTCTCTGATACACAGCACCTAGAAAGGAGATTTTATAACTTTATCCACACAAGGGTTACTTTGTTAAGGTGTTAAAATTACACTTTTTACAGTGTGTCAAACAGAGATGAAGACTGACTTTCCTACCAGGAATTCTTGCATGGTGAGCGAGCTATGGGCTAGCAAGGGCCCTTTGGGAGCTCACTCTTTTCTTCCACCTACAGAAACTTCAAATAATAACAGAATGGGCAACTGTGGCTTCTGAAATGTTAAGAAAGCCTGAAAAGTGCCCTTCAGTTGCGTTCGGTTGTGAGCCAACCGGACTGAAGAATGTTTTGTCAGTGAAGGCAGACTCAAAGGCCTGGTTTATACTTTTAAGAAAGCTCTTCCAATATAATTATGCTGGCTGGAGAGGAGGATTTCTCATTTTTCCCTTGCTGAAATAGCCATACCAATAAAAGTCCTTGCTGTGGATGTGGCTGTGTTAGTTTAGAGGTGATTTTAGATCAAAGTAGCTTTTTTTTTTCGCTTTCCAAAGCAGAGGCTTGGTCTACTTTTGAGAAGTTTTGCCAACTTAGTTATCTGCAAAGATATTGCTCTCCCCTCCACCAGAGCTGTGGCAGCAGAAGTCCTGGTAGAGATGCAAGTACCAGCAAAAACCCCAACAACAAGAAAAACAAAGAAGCAACTTTTCCATGGGGGAAGTGCTTGGAGCTGTGCTGGCAGGACACTCACCTGCAGACAGCTGATGTTGGCATTGGCATCCTGCAGGGATGTGCTGCCATGGGCACAGAGAATGTGCTGGTACCCAGAGGTCTCCCACTTTCGGATGTGCAGCTGATAGGGTGATGCTTTGATGGGTACTGTTGCATTGCTGCTGATCTGAAATGCAAATCTGGGGCTTTGCTCTATTATCTTGCCTGGCAAGACCCCTGCTGAGGTTGCTGAATGTGGTCCACATCCCCCCCACAGAAGCGGGGCTGTGAGGGGATGGCAGCAGATCCTGTTACCCTTGCTTTTCCCTAGCAAAGTGCTTGGAGCAGAGCACAGCTGGTGCCTATGGTTTGGGTTACTGTGTTCCAGAAAAGGAGGTGAAGGGGGGTTATGTTTTTGTGCAGCACATTGAGAGGTTCAAGGGGACTTTCTGAGTGCTTCAAGACTTGTGCTGGAGATTTCCCTCTCCTTGGCTGCCTTGGAAGCCAGAGGTCACCATGGCAGGGGTTTGGAACTAGATATCTTAAGGCCCTTTCCAACCCAAACCAGTCTGTGATTCTATGAAAGGCTCACTTACCTGTCTGTGCCTCAGGTGGGTCGGGAAGAAGTTGTACGAGTGTTTTCTTGGTGCATGGGCAGCCACATCCCATTGGTGATAGCTGCTGTCTGATTGGAGTAGCAGAGTTTGCTGCAGGCCTGCTGGCTAACGTGGCTGCCAAGCTCTCTGAAACACACAGAAACCCAGAATAAACTGTACTTAGAAAGTGCTTGATGCGATTGCTGTGTCTAAAATAGAAAGGCTTTCCTGCTTTTAATTAAAAACCTTTAGGGTACGCAAAGCATCAAGGAAGGACATCCAGAGTATCCTACAAGAAAGCTGGAGAGGCACTTTTGACAAGGGTATATAGCAGTAGAAAAAGGGGGAATGGCTTTAACCTGACGGAGGGAAGACTGAGATGAGATCTTCGGCAGAAGTTCTTCTCTGTGATGGTGGTAAGGCCCTGCCACAGGTTGCCGAGAGACCTTTAAGTTCCCTTCCAATACGAACCAGTCTGATTCTGTGATCCTCTTTTCAGGTGGGAAATGTTCTTCTGATTAGATTCCTGTTTCCTTAATGCCCAGACCAATCCCCACCATTCTCTTGCTGTCTGCCTCCATACCAGCTCGCTCTGCTCAGGTTTACATGCAGGATACTTTGGCTCCACAAGGAAGTCCCCATTCAGACATATGCCTGACATGAACTGCAGACACAACATAGAGCTGAGGGAGGTACTGGCCTGGGGGTGGAGGTGGGCTATTAAATATGAAATCCATCCTTTTCCGTATCCTATCTCCTTCCCAAGGGAGTGGTCTCAGAGGCAGTGGTGAGCAGTGTTGGTTCAGGGCAGGGAGATGGTGGATGGGTAGAGCAGAAAGTTCAGGTCCACTTCTGTTTGCATACACTGATGATCCTGCAGGAACAGCACAGGGAGAGGGAGGACACTTGCAGGTGGGGAGGAAGTAAATACGGAACAAGATAACCAGGCTGGAATGGAAAGTCCAAATAAAGCCAAGTAAGTGACTTCTCCCATTTGTTACAGAGAAATGGAAAATGATGCGAACAGGGATAAAACTAATGGAAGCGGTTGTAACTTCTTGGGTCAGCCAGGCCAGCATCTGACCCAGGAGGTGGGTATGAGCTTGCTGTGGCTGCAGCATTTAAAACCAACAGCAGAGAGCTGGGGAGCTGAGCAAACTGAGGTGAGAGGAGACAACAGTGGTTCCCAAAGGCTAAACAGCAGGTTCATTGCCTGCGATTTGGGGCAAAGTGTTTGAGCCAAACCCAGAGAATTGTGATGCTGCAGCAAAATGTGCCTCCTTGTGCTTGTCACGTTGCTAGAAAGAGAAGGATTGTGGTGCTCCTTGCTGCTGAGAATGAGGACAACCAGGATGAATGTGATGCTTGAGCCATCCCTACAGCCAAAGGGAATGCAGCAGGAGAGCAGGGGCACCTCTGTGGGGAGAGGATTGCAGTGCAGGTGTCTGAATTAATGTGCCGTGCTTTGGTCTTAATTTTGTTGAGAGAAGCAGTCTGTGTTGTTCAGAATGCTTTGTAATGAATTTGAGAACTCACGTGTTGATGTGGACATGGATTTTAGCATGTTAACTGGCACAGAGGAACCCTGGACTAATGGACATGACCTGCTGATGCTTCTGAATACTGAGTGCAGTGAAATCCTTTGTTTTCCCCATCTTCTTTTCCTTTTCAAGCCTGAGCTCCTGGATTCTTGAGTCTCAGCTACCTTCTTCCTCTCCAGTCATACATTTCTACTCCTTGCAGTGTCAGAGCAAGCTTTAATAGGTAATTTCTCCTAAAGGCCCAAAGCCAGAAGGCAAATTACCCAAATGTTTTACCTAACTTCGGTGGTCACTGGGGATGTTTCATTCTGCCGACCCAGGCTGTTCAGAACCTCCAATCAGCTTCTCTCCAAAATCATGCACATGGATATGACTTAGGAAGGATTAATGGGTTTCCAAATTACACACTTCACCCTGCTGTTGATTTGGGAATTGAAAGTACATCTGTCACAGTATCAGGAGGTGCTTACTGAAATGTGATGTTGGTCGGTGTCTGGTGAATGCAAATGCTTGAAGGCCTTTGACCAAAGGTTTTGGTGCTGCATTAGCTCAGCCCAGGTGTGACTGGGCAGCAAAGGCATATGGATTTCTTATTGTTTCTTTAGTTTAATTTATCCTCTAGATTATCTCAGTTCCTGGGGCATGGTTACCCAAGGCATGGTTTTATGCTGCCCTTGACTGAAGTTCATTCCCCGTGAGTTTTGCTTCAGACACGTGGAAGGGACCCACAGGAAGGTGCTGGGGGCTGGCAGCAGGCTGTGAGATAGCCCCCATATACTGGAGAGGGTAACACCTCCAGCATCAGGACCTGCACAAGATGGGTGTTTAAGTCACTTGTGTTTTTGGGACCTGAGAAATTAACTTCTTGTGATGCATTTCTTCTGTCCAGGGAGGTAGGTGGCAAATTTACACCCTGTCAGATGTGGTTTTATCAGTGGGAAGAAGAAAGTATCTGTATTTGGGAGATGAAAGCATTAACATGCAGGCTATGAGCTGGTTTGTTTGCTTTCTTCTAGTAGCCTGTTGGCCTGTGAGTCTGAACATAAACCTCCAGATTACAGGAACATAAAGGATGAATCTAAACAGAAACTTGGCATAGTAGAAGGTGTCCCTGCCTGTGGCAGGGGGTTGGAGCTGAATGAGCTTTAAGGCCCCTTCCAACACAAACCAGGCTGGGATTCTATGAACTAATTTATTAATTGAGGAGCATTGCTAGTATTTGATAGATGAAATCAACACCCAGAGGACTTTGCAAAACACCACTGCTGAACTGGTAACTAAGACATGAGGGGTTTTTAATTGCAAATGTGTTTGTAATAGCTTTTGTCAACTCTTGTGTAGTAAATGTTAAGGATTGGTGAATTCCATTCATTAGAAATCCTTTTGTTCTTTGGCTTAGGAAGGGTGTTTCTTACTATTGCTGGGATGCATTCTTTCACATTGGTGCTTTAATGCCTCTTTAATATGCAAAGATGACTGTTTATAAGCAGATGTCCTATAGGACCTGGGGATGACATCTGGAATATTTAATTTTTCATACCACACGTTGAGGAGCAGCAATGGATGTTCCTTTAAAGAAAACCTTTGGATGAGATGTGCTATTTGATGTAATATTTACTCTTGCTGTGGTGCCAGATCCCGTGAGGAAGAGCCATGTTGGCTTTTAACCAACATCCCCAGGACCAGGGGGCAAACACACTGCTGCGAGCGCGTTTATGAAGATGCCTCTGCTTTGCCTTGTGAGGATGTGCATGGGGAGAGGTTAACGTAGGTGCCAGCTCACAGCCTTCGACACAGCCAGCCAGGGGATCACATTCTGCCTTGGTGATTTCCACTTGGTTTTCCTCTCACTGCAAGTTGTATTTCCCATCTTCGTTTTGCAATTAGGCCAGATGCCTGTCACTCACAGCGTGCTCTGTGCCCAGCTCCCGCATTTGGGGGATTTCTTTGTTTGTTTTATAGTCTCCTTCCCTATTGAAAGTACCCTTTGTGCTGGTGATAGTTGCATTCTTCGGTTTCTAATGAGTTGAATTTCTTGAGTTTAATGCTTTTTACCATGGAGCTCGATGTTGATAGGGCATTAATCTTAACCAGTTATGGCTTTTACTAAAAACAGATTGGTTTGATGCCTTTTCAAATCCACACCTCTAGACTATCCTCATGGAGGCTCTTTTATAGCCATAGTTTACCCTCTGCCCCTGTGTTTTGTAGACTAAAATGTTACCTGTGGCTTCAGATGTAGATGCGGGTGCTTTATGTGGTGACGCATTGCACGTTACATTGCTATTGCTGCTGTTTGCCCTGGTGGTGTGGCTCGAGGCTGCCGTCAGCGATGACACACGCCAGAAAGATCCTCCTCACCCCCAGCCACCATGGGGGCTTAAATGCAGGTCCTGGTGTGATCCCAGAGGCTGCGGAGGAGGAGGTGAGGAGGAACGAGGGTGATTTGTCCGCTCTGAGCCTTGGCGAGCGCTGGGAAGCTGTAGCAGCCAACGAGCCTTTCTTCCCGGGGCCTTTGTTTCCAGCCACGCTCGCGATGAAAGGCAGGAGCGGCTCCTCCATTGGCTGCAGGAAACCACCTCCCCATGCGGCACAAGGCCCTGGTGAACACGCGCCGCGGCCGGGCGCCAGCGTGGATGGGCTCCAGTGCAGCGTGGCCCTGGCAGCAGTGAGCCCCGGGCTGCAGCTCCTGGGGTGCTGGCTCCTGCAACTGCAGCCGGGAGGGAAAACAGCTGGGAGAGGGGTTTTCCATCCTGTGCCCTGAAATGCACCGAGCGCAGACTGCAGCAGCACACCCTGTGGTGCCTCTGCTCAGTGATGGAGACAGGACACAAAGGGCTTGGATGTTCCTGGGCAGCTCCCAGGGCTAAGGAGGGTTGATTTGGATCCCCCACTGCGTGCTTGTGGCCCAGCAGCACGGTTAGCTTAATGCTGGTGCAGGCTCTGTTGGTGTAATTTGTAGACATCACCAAAGAGCTGCTTGCAGGAGGCTCTGTTGTCTGTGTGTATTTGTGATCTGAGGGGCTGGAGCAGCTCTGCTCTGGAGCCAGGCTGAGAGAGAGAGCTGGGCTGGTTCAGCCTGAAGAAGGCTCCTTAAGGGGAGACCTTAGAGCAGCTCCAGTGCCTAAAGGGGCTACAGGAAACCTGGAGAGGGGCTTTGGACAAGGGGAATGGTTTTAACCTGCCAGAGGGGAGACTGAGCTGAGCTCTTAGGCAGAAGCTCTTCCCTGTGAGGGTGCTGAGGCACTGGCACAGGGTGCCCAGAGAAGCTGTCAGGGATTGGAACTGGATGAGCTTTAAGGTCCCTTCCAATACAAACCAGGCTGGGATTCTATGATTTATACATTGGATGCCCAGAGATATTCTAAATTCTTCTTTAAATGTCAAAACCTCCACAAGTGGAAGTTGATTTGGAGCTGCCAAGAGCCACTCCTGATGCAACAGCTTCTAAAGAGAAATGTGGACACTGGGAAGCGTCCGGCTCCTGCCTGGCTCCCTGGTGAGTCAGATATCTGAGCTTGCACTGGGATGGTAATGCTGATGCAGTCGCTGATTGTTGCCAAAGCAAGGAGTCCACACAAGGAGATTAGACAACAGCCCTTTTCCCTGCTGGGCGCTCATTACCATTTTCTTGCTGATGTATTATTAATTAAACTAATTTTTATTGCCCTGTAAATATAGATGGTGCTTTGCAAGCACAGAACAGAACCTGCTTGTTTCCCAGAGTTTCTGAAGTAGGTGTTGGGCCTTGTGCAGGATGAGAGTGCTGGAAAAACTGACTGTGCAGTTGAAGTAAGGTAAATCTCTGGGTTTTGTTTTCTTTTTCCTCTTACTTAGCAGACATCTGGCTTTGGGTCTGATGAATGTGGAGCTGTATAAGCAGAGAGCTGAGGCCCTGTAAGTGCCCTGAATGCAGAATTAATGTGAACAGACATTAGGACTTAAGCGCAAGGAGTTTGCAGCAACTGACCCTCCTCAAGACCGAAGATTGCACAGACTGAAGTAGAGTGTTCCATTAGTGTTGGGTCCTGAATCAGTCCTGATCCAGCCCCGCGGGTGTGGGGCAGGCAACAGTTTAAACAGGAGAAGTTCAAGGACTGGTTGGTGGAGCCTGATGATGAGGTTTAGAATGTGTCCCTGCTGAAGAGCTGCTGTGTCCGAGACACTCTGTAGTCGTGTCAAATGCCAGTGAATGGGAGCTCTGGTAATTGTACTGGCACGGCCATTGTGGTGCTTTCTCTGCTGAGGCAGTGGCCCTACTGCCAGCAGCAGCCGTGTGCTGCCTGTGCCCATGTGTCTGCTCTCATCTCTGAAGCTGTTGTATTGAATCTGATTGGGATCAGGGTGTTTGGTAACCCAGTGAATTCACTGGGATCAAGTGAGGCCTGCGAGGTGGCTCTGCACCCCAGCATGCCCTTCAGTCCCTGGTGTACTGGACGTCAGAGGATCCCAGCCTGGTTTGTGTTGGAAGGGACCTTAAATCTCATCTAGTTCCAACCCCTGCCACGGGCAGGGACCCCTTCCGCTAGAGCAGCTTGCTCCAAGCCCCTGTGTCCAACCTGGCCTTGAACACTGCCAGGGATGGGGCAGCCACAGCTTCTCTGGGCACCCTGTGCCAGCGCCTCAGCACCCTCACAGGGAAGAGCTTCTGCCTAAGAGCTCATCTCAGTCTCCTTGGGGTAGGCTTGTGATGCTCTTCCCGTCCGTAAAACAGAGGGAGTATCTGTACAAAGTTCTAAGGCTTGACTTGGTGCTAGAAGCCTTTAGCTGGAAGTGTAGGAATGCAGGATGTTGGTTTTTAAATGTGCAGCTTGCCTTCACTGGTAAGAGATGGCAAGTTACACAAGTCCAGATGTTCACTACTTCATGTGCTCTGGGTTCTGGCTTCATTCCTTGAGATCTTGAGTGATCCTGATGAATAGAAATCAGAAACTTCTTCTAGAAGCACTTTGTAACACGTGAGCTATCTGTGATCAAAGCCAGTGTGACTCCCAGTGTCCAGCACCCCTTCTTTGCACTTCCGATAGCAGCACTGGACTTTGAAAGTGTGATCTGTAATATTCCATGTGTTCTCTTTCTCCATTTTTAGATTAGGTGAATGTGTCCTGTCCCGGTCTATGCAGTCATGAGAAAACTACAATATGGCATCTATTGTATGGACATTCTGTGCTCCTTGCTGGGGAAAATCCACTTTTGAATAAACAAATCCCCTTTGACAGCCTGCCACTGACTTCTCTAGAGCAAAACACTGGGTAGGAAAGTCTCTCTTTGATAAACTTGCCTTTTTTTGTTACATGGCTGTGCAAGAGCAGAGCAGTTGGAGCTGGAGGTTCAGGCCTAGTTTCAGAGTGCAGGTGAGTGGAGGAGAGTAGGGAAGGGACTAAAAGGAACTCAGAGCCCTCCACGAGCATCCTGCAGCGCCCATCACTGGGTCGGGTTCCTCCCAGCCATGGTGTGGCTGTGCCTGACTGGACAAACGTGCTGGGGGAAGCTCTGCTCTGCTGTTTTGTTCAGCTGCTTTATGGTTTTGAATGAGACCAAGCCCTTAATATTTTGGCCTGAATTCACAGTGCTTTTTCCTCTGTGCATGACAAACCCATGTGGTTACAGTCTCTTGCTCAGCCTGGGGAGGATCCATGTGTTCATGGGCTGCTGTCAGTCAGGTTCCTAATGAAACCTTCCTCCAGCAGATGTGCTTTGTTTGGCTCTGGGCACAAGCGTGGGAAGGCGTGTGCTAGGCTGAGTGCTAGAAGTTGGATTGCATGGAAGAAAAATCAACCCAAACTGTTTCTCACTGCATTATCAGAGCTTTGGGAAGGGTTCGCCAACGTAGGCCATGGCTTCTGTTAATTGTAGATATCCCTGTGTGTTACAGCACCAGAGCAGCAGAGACAGGATGAAAGGGTTTCCTGCCTCTGCCACATGACATGACCTGTTGTGTAGGCTTTCAGCCACGTGTGTCACAACAGATTGCTCTTTCAGTGGTGTTGTCCAGGGGCTGTTAGACATAGGCCACCTCTGCAAATGAATTTCCAAGAATAAAGTCACTTGCCCACTTGGTTGCCTTGGGAAGACCTTAGAGCAGCCTTCCAATAGCTGAAGGGACCAGCAAGAGACCTGGAGAGGGGCTTTGGACAAGGGACAGGCCAAGGGGAATGGCTTTAACCTGCCAGAGGGGAGACTGAGCTGAGCTCTTAGGCAGAAGCTCTTCCCTGTGAGGGTGCTGAGGCGCTGGCAAAGGGTGCCCGGAGAAGCTGTGGCTGCCCCATCCCTGGCAGTGTTGGACGGGGCTTGGAGCAACCAAGTCTTGGATTCTATGAACTCAATGTAGGAATGAGCCTGTGGTGCCTCTTGTAAAGGTACATTGCAGGCCCATATCAGGCAGAAGAGGAGCTCAGCTGTGTGCTGCAGGGTGTTCTGCTCTGTAATTACACAGCATGGTTAGACAGGTAGGTTTTAATCTTGCAAATACTTATACATCTGAGTAATAAGTATTAATATGCCATAGCATTCAGTGTTACAGGGAGGGCTGCTTGGCAGTGACATAGTGGCTCAGATGCTGCTGTGCCTCGGGTCTAGGGTTGCATGTCTAAGCCCTGGATGTGCAGGTTGATGCCTCCATCTGGGAATGCCTCTTGGTAAGGATGTGCAGGTGCCTTTGAATGGTTGAGTGTGGGTGCAGTTTTGCTGGCAAAATAAGCCCTGTGGAGTGGAGCAAGCTGCTTCCATGGCATGAAGACCTCTCAGCTAAGGGCTCCCACTGAGATGTGTTCCTCACAGCCTGCCTCAGCAGAGCAGAGAAGGCAGGAAGATGACGGTGGTGTGTTTTAACCAGCAGTTGCAGGTTTTTGGCCATGAGCCATTTGATTTGTAGAAATAACCATTGACGGGATGATCGTGGCAGTTCGTTGGCATGTTAAAAGCTATTAATTATATTAATAATATTAAATACTATTAATTTTATATTGGGAGAGCTCATTTACATACATCTTTTAGCATACACAGACTGAACCTCTACAAATACTAACTAACAGGCAGTTAAAGTTAGCACTTCTGTACTGATGTCGCTAATTCCTGTGCAGACAGGGCTTAACTGTGTTGGTATAAGCTGATGTAAATGTGGCTGTGCTGCACATCACGTAAGGGTGTTGACCAAAGCCATGTTGATAGGAGCACATTTATGTTGGTATAACTCGGAATAGGCTTTGAATCGTCTCAACAGAACTGTCGTGCTCTAAAGGGTGCCTCTGTCAGGTATAGCTTAAAAGATGCAAAAATTGTGGCTCGACCAGTAATCAGGTCATAGGATCATAGAATCCCAGCCTGGTTTGTGTTGGAAGGGACCTTAAAGCTCCTCCAGTTCCAACCCCTGCCACGGGCAGGGACCCCTTCCACTGGAGCAGCTTGCTCCAAGCCCCTGTGTCCAACCTGGCCTTGAACACTGCCAGGGATGGGGCAGCCACAGCTTCTCTGGGCACCCTGGGCCAGCGCCTCAGCACCCTCACAGGGAAGAGCTTCTGCCTTACATCTAACCTGAATCTTCCCTTCAGTTTGAACCCATCACCCCTGTCTTATCGCTACAGTTCCTGATGAAGAGTCCCTCCCCAGCATCCTTGTAGCTCCCTTCAGATACTGGAAGCTGCTCTGAGGTCTCCACGCAGCTTCGCTTCTCCAGGCTGAACAGCCCCAATGTTCTCAGGTCCTTGAACTAATTCACTTATTTTTTACATTCTACTGTTCCAGTGTCTCTCATTCCATGTGTTTGCATTTCTCTGTGTTTGGGGTTTTCTTTTTAACAGGGAACAAGCTATTTTGGGAACACGGAAACAAAAAGCTGGAGCGTAGATCCAGGCAATGTGAGGCTGGACCACATCCCACCCTCTGCTTTGCCTGACGGGTGAAAGGTTTGTGGTTGAGCACAACAGAGGAGGAAACGACTTCCAGAGCTGTGGGCAGGCACACTGGGAGGCATCTGGGCCTCTGTACCTGGCTGTGGTGGAAGGTCACAGTCACAGTCCTGGGCTGCCAGGGCCTTTGAATGAAGTTAGTGCAAACCCCTTCAGTTTTGCTGAGGTCTGGATCCTCGCTGTGTGTTTGGGAGCATGGGGCTCAGGCCTCTGGTCCCTGGGCAGGGCAGATACTCGGTGCTGTGATCCTCAGTACTTTATGCATCTTCTCCACTTTTGAATTTGAATTCAGAGGGTGGATAAATAATCACCATCTTTGTGCTTGGTTGATAACCTGTATATGTGTTACAAGCCAGAGGTGAGGCCTGTTCACCTTTGAGCCTTCATCCTTGCAGCTGATAGTCCCTTTTGTACTTCAAGCCAGACGCCTCCAGGACTTCCTCTCTGCTGCTGCTGCTGCATTCGTCTGAGTGGTTCTTAATCCCATGCCAGCAGGGTGTAAATGTCTATAGCAATAGGACTACTGCAAGTGGTTTGCCTTTCTTAGCTAGCCCTTGGAGCCTTCTGGAAGTAGTTGGCAGACAAAGGTTGAAAGCCCCTGGGGTAGGTGATAGGAAGCCTGGGTGCAGAGGGACAGGTTTTGCTAAATGAAGATAGGATCCCCTCAAACAGCCCTTGGTTACCTCGAGAGGCAAATCAGAGTTAGTCACATCCTTGCGACCAGTGTAGGGCAAAACGGATCCATGTATACGTGAAGTGTGAGGATCTTCTGAGCTCTTAAGTTCTCCTGCATCAAAACTGGTGCTGCAGACAGCATGATGCAGCAAACACAACCACCATGGGCTGATTTTTGACTGTGGGTTGCCTGCTGTTTCCTGTCCTCCCAGTACTCCAGTGTGTAGTATTTACAGTTAGGGCACTGTGCACACATCTCTGGGGTTGTGTCTTCATGCTAGAGGTTCCAGAATCAGTCTGCCTTGAGGATTGTTTTCTAGAGCATCCATATTCATTGCAGCCATATGGACCACTCTAATAAGCCCTGAAAGGTGCAGTGACATCCCGTTTTGTCTACCCTGCCCAATGGAGTGGTGGAATTTAACCTAAATTGGATTTCTCCAGTGAGAGGTACTCTGACCACATCACCTTCTGCACAGGCAACCTGCCAGACATGCAAGCAGGGATTTGCTTTGCCTTTACAGAAAAGTCCGTCCCTAATTCCTGCCTCTCTGCACCACAGTCAGCTGTGAGGTCGTGGACTGCAGTGGCATGTTCATGCTGGGCATGACAGAATGGATCATGAAGAGGAGCAATAGGGAGCTCTTGATAAGAAGCAGACATGGGGCTGAGCTGTTGTGGTTTCTTACCAAGATGATGGGCTTGCTAAATTATCACTCTGTCCATCAAAAGTGTTGGAGATAGAAGTTCCCTGCTCTAAGGGGGGTTTCTTCATCCCGTTTTACATCCTTGCTACCTCCTTGATAACATCCTTGGTGGGGCTGTGGAGCCCTGTTGGTCTGTGGTCTGGTTTCTAGCCTTTGTTGCTCTAGCAACACTTTTAAGACCCAAAGTAGCAGGATTCTGGTGCTAACATGATGCTTAAAAGAAGGAAATATAGTACAACAGATCCTCACCAGCATTTGTATGATATGGTCATGGCTTGAGATGGGAAGGGTGAACAGAGGTTGTGATATCTCATAGTCCTGCAACTGGCATTGCTTTCATCATAGAAGATGAGAGATAATCCGATGTTACTGCTACATTGATGGTGTGTAATGTTGCTTATTTTCCTTACTATTTTCCTTTTGTGGAGTATGACAAGGCAGGTTAGGCTGAGGCTCTGTACCCACTGAAGCTAGGCCAATGCAGACAGCATAGTTGCTCTCCTATGTGGGGAAATAACTATTTCAGTGCTCAGCAACTCCAGCAGCTTTGCGGGCTCCTCTTCAGAGCTGTGCCACCACCAGCCTGTCCTTGGATGCACTGACCTGCTCCTGGCCCTGCTCATCTACATGTTGAGAAGGGGGAGAAAAGGGTATTTTATACCCCCAAAATGCAGGTATGTGTGAAAATAACTGAGAGGCTGCAACACCCATGAACGTGTTGTTGCTCTGCAGTGTGGTTTGTGGGATCCTGTCAGCTGGGTTGGCATTTTGTGGCTTTTCTGTAAAGGTGACAGTGATACAGTGTGATGTGCTGACATGGGTTTCCTTCCACACTTCACCACGATGCTGCAGACTAGTCTGACAGTGTAAAAGCCACCTGTAGATGCTCTGTGGGTGAGAAGAGGAGAAATCCTTTTCAGATTTTGGGCTTACATTCCCACAGCTTCCTGCTGTCCCAGCCTCTGGTGAAACAAAGACCCAAGTGCACCGTGTGTATCTAGAGGTGAAAGCCTCTGTAGGCTCCTCCACAAGAAGGCTGACCCAGCTGGTGAGTACAGTTGAAGTAATTCACCTCTCCTCCCATAACTCTGAGAGGTGTTGAAGACTGAGGACATGCAGGACATGTCATCAGGCACCTGCATTTTGTGGCACATGGAGCGTGAAGAGCAGGTCACAGCCCTGGGGCTGATCTTGCTTCCAGTGGGTCTCCCCTTTTGTGTAGATACTGGGCTCAAAATCTGTTTTCTTTTCAAGCTGGTGTGACTGGAGCGGTTTGGTCGTCATTATACAAATACATTCCTTCCTGGGTCCAGTGGTCACGTTCAGTGAAGCAAGAAGCCTCTGTGCTCTGTTCTTTGTGAGCTGCTGGTAGCAAGTTCCCAAGTCATGCTGCCACCTTCTCTTGTCTCTCTGGGATTGTTTAGATCTCCGGTAGCCTGCCTAGATGGAGTGACATCTATGCTGTGTATAGTGGTGGAGCTGCCCCAAGCTCCATGAACCTGGGACACTTCTGCAGCATGAGAGAAAGCTTCATGGTCTCCAAGGGTCTTGGATTTCCTGTGCTTGAGGAGCTTGTTGGTACATTGTTTGCTTCCTTCTGTGCCCATGGTTAACACCTGACATGAAGGATACAGCATCCTATAGGTCTCCTTCCTCCTCTAGCAGCAGAGGCAGAATGATTTGTGAAGCACTCTCTGTTCTGTTGGTACTTTTAGGCTGTTCCCATGACTTATGTGAGAACCCGTGGATAAATAGTGAAGGTACAAGAGTTTTAGGTTCTGCAGTAGAAACACAGAATGATTTGGGTTGGAAGGGACCTTAAAGCTCACTCAGCTCCAACCCCTGCCACGGGCAGGGACCCCTCCCACTGGAGCAGCTTGCTCCAAGCCCCTGTGTCCAACCTGGCCTTGAACACTGCCAGGGATGGGGCAGCCACAGCTTCTCTGGGCACCCTGTGCCAGTGTCTAGTTCCAATGTTGCAGCACTAGACAGAAGGCTGCATTCCAGCTGAGTGTTCTCCTGCAAATGATACAGGCAATTCTTAGCTCTTCTCATACAAATGAGTCTTTAATGGGAGTCTGCACTGAGAGCATAAAATGCCTACACAGGTCTTCAGCAGAGGCTGATTTTTCTCTCTGTTGCACCATGTTGTCACCACTGGATTTCACAGCATCACCTCTGGGTCGCAGTGAAATGTGCAAGAGGAGCCTTTGGCTCATCCACTTGGATCACGTTTAGTCCATGAAAAAGCAAAGCAGTGCCTTTTTGGGGATGAGATGATTAACTGTATACCCAGAGTGTAGAGGTCACAGCAGGGATAGCAGAAAGGTGTCATCAGTTTGCTGTCATGGTGCTGTTAAACATGCTTCTGTTGGGAATTCTGAGGGTCTCCATGAACAGCAAAGTGGGTCCAAGCGAGCCAGTAATGGACAGCATTTAGGGAAGGCTGTTCTGCTTCTTCCCTGAAAGTACCTGTTTGAAGGAGGAGGGCTTTGCTTCCTCCTCTCTCTCATCTTCATCATCCTGCTGCAAGTTTCATCCTCCTGATGACAAATGAGGAGTGTCGGAGGTGGATCTCACCCCATCACACACCATCTCCTGCTCAGTAAGATAGCAGTACCCCACCACCCAGCTCTGCAGGAATCTCCCTGTGTCCTGGCTGCTTGCTCAGGCAGGTTGAAGGCTGGGGGAGTTGTTAAATGATGATATTTTCAAATTGGAGAGCAGCTTTGATTTATTGACCTGCTGCCTCTTGGAATCGAGCTGTCTGGGCTGGCATCTGCAGATAAGAGGCTGTCGAGTAATTGCTTATTATTGACTGATTGCCAGCTTGGGCTGTTTGCTTGAAGAAGAATCAATAGCAGTCAATCTTCAAAGGCGAAGCTCTCCGGGAGTATGACTGGTGTCCAAATTGGGAATGACAGGTCAGGATAACTCCGTATCTGAGATCCCAACTTCATGTTTGGGTGTAATCCTGCAATGGAGGAGGAAGTGCAGGACATGATCTTCCTGCGTCAAGGTTTTTCCACGTGCTCTAAAGCCTGGGCTTTTCCTTTGCAGGACAGATCCCACCCTGGCTCCAAACCTCCCACCCAGGGCTTGGAGCAGCCTCAGCACCACCTGAGATCAGTGGGAGGCGAAGGCAGGATGACTGCAGGCATCATTCATTAGGTCCCAGAGGATGGAGCAGGGAGGGGTGGATGAACAGCCTGTGCTGTGACACATCCAAACCAACCAGTTTGGATGCTTTATAAATAAAACAAAGCGTCTATTTTAATGCATGGTAACAGAGATTTCCTTTCTGTGGGTGATTCTATTTAGGTGACAACAGAACAAAATATCCAGTGTCACCATAGGCTTTATCGCTCCTTACGGAGCCTGTCGCTATGGTGAGCGTTCGTTTTCAAGAGCAGACATAGCCCTTCATTAACACTCTCCTGACACGTTGCCTTTTTTTGTGGATTCACCAAAAAAAGGGGGCTTCATGGCATCAAAGGTGCTCAAGACTTGGTGTGTGTACAGAAGAGATGTTCAGGTGTTTGCAATGGCCGGGGTGAGGTCTGGTGCCTGGGTGGAAGGAGCAATCTCAGCCCTTGGGCTGGAGCCTGCTCCGGTGTTCCCAGCCCTCACTCGGGGCTGCGATCTGGTCTCCGAGAGTCCTGGGCTCAAGCAGGGCTTCAGACTTGAAATAAGAGCCTTTGGTGGGGGAGGGGGAGCTCGGGTCTCCATCAGCTACAAAGAGCAATTAAGCACCAGGACATAAAATAGATAAATGGGAAAGGGAAGGCAGAACCCTGGGAATGTGGGAAGAGGGAAATGGAAGAATCTGATTGGAAAGTATAAATATTTAGGGCTTCATTTTGGAGCTTTGCTTTCACCTTGGTTTTGGGGTGAGGGAGAAATCCCCCCAACAGAGCAGTTTAACTGCAGTGGTCCTGGAGGGAATGGACATGATTACTTGAACAGTCTTGTTCAGACGCTGCATTTGTTGTCTATAGCAAATCCTCATTTGCATGGGTCCTTAATCTGTGGAGTTAAACGTGTCTTTGGATCTGTTACCTACTGTGGCACGGAGTTGGGAGCTAGGTTTTTAAAGCTATTCCTCTTTATTGGAATGTGTTCCCTCCCCTCCCCCCTGCACCCCAAATGATCTTCCTGGTTTTTCCTTTAAAGCAAAGAGGATCCAACGAGTGACACAAAAGAGCAATCTGCCAGCGAGAAGCTGCTGTCTGTGGCTCCAGGGTCGCTGGGTGAACTGTCCACCAGCCTGGCGAGGAAAGCCAAGATCAGCCATTTCAAACGTGTGTCGCAGGGAAGCCAGACCCCCCCTCTTCCTGAAAGGGCACATGAACGTGAAACCTTTAAACCTCGTTGGAGGTGGAGGCTTGGGCAAAGAGCCTTTCTGGAGCTCTAGGAAGGGCTGAGCCCTGGTTCTGGGGGCTCTTTCACTTTGCCTCTCGCCCTGAAATGGCATTTCCTCGTGTCTGCAGCAGCCCTTCATTTCATGAAATGGATGCAACTGCTGCAGAAAGATCTCGCGTGAGCATGCTCACTGGAAGATTAATCCTTTAGAGGGAGTTGGAGAGTTAAGCTACTGTAATTTCTCTGCAGTTGGCTGCAGTAAACAACTGCTCTAAAGACACGAGGAAAAAAATTGACGGAGGTATATGGCATTAATGTACATATCTTTTTGTGTTTCTCCTTGCAGGTTGAGGGTTTGATACAGGTTTTGTTTTCTCTGAAGAGCCGGGGTAGAGGGAGCTGTGTAATGATTTTATGGGTGACCTTCATGTTGTGGTTTCTTTTTTCTTTTCCTCCAGGCCAAAGTAATCCTATTTCCGTGCAAGGCCATACTGGGGCACGGGCTGACTTTCTAGAGCTGGGGTAGAGCACCAGGGTGGCTTCGTGTTGAGTGAAATGCTTGTACGAGGTGAGGCCTGCTGCACGTTGAGCTCTGTTGGCAGCAGGGGGCTGAGAACACCTTAGTCCTGTTTAGTTGTGATCAAAACCCACTGGGACTTGATCTCTCAGTGCTTTTGTTGGGAAGAAAATGTGAAGGGATTAGCTTGGACTGCCTACAGAATAATAGTGCCTTGTTTTGATTTTGCTCCCCCTCCTCCCCATGCCTGAGGAGCTGCAAACCTGTGTCAGATGTGGGAAGGAGAATAATCGTTGAGATGTTTTGGCTTTGCTTTAAAGGACCATCACTTCTCACGTGTTGAGGAGAGGAAAAGCCAGCGAGGTAAGTGTTGCAGGATTGTGTCAAGGTGAACCCGAGCTTCTTCCTTCCCAATCCCTGCTTTGTGGGTGCATCCTGGAGGAAGAAAAAACCTCTGCTCCTTCCAAGGGAGTGAACAGCGTTTTATCTACTTGCCTTCTGAAGGTGTGGGTGAAGGAGGAGGTGATTTACCACCTGCTTGGTGCTTTAGATGGGCTTCCACGTACTTAGAGTGGTAGGGAGCCAACCTGGGGCTGCCAGGACATTGAGCAGGAGTACCCGGTGCTTTGCTTTGTCTCCAGCTGCTCAGCTAGCGCCGAGCTTGGGCTGGGAGAGGCAGTGCTCACTAACCACAGCCTGCATCCTTCCCTCTTAGAAACATCCAGCTAATCCTTTGGGATGAGGAGGAAATGGAGGTGAACCGTCAGCAGAACTTGCCTGGCTGGGGGGGCGGGGAGGGCATGGTGTGAGTGGTTTGTACCTAAGTGGAATGAATCGCTCCCCTCGAGCTGGAGCTGTTGGAGATTGCTCCTAGCAGGTCCCGAGGACTGTGTCCCAGTGGAAGAAGGGCACACCCTTCCTCCTTTGAGCAGGGAACAGTAATAATAGTGCAACTCTGCCTGTGCTGCTGAAAATTCCTGTGTTGCATGGCTATGACAGTGGTCCTGGCGTTAAATTCATATCCAGCAGCATGTACTGGGAAGTGGCTCCATGTTTCCTTGGAGTGGTGTGAAGAAGGGAATAATAACTCCATCATTTTGCACGTCAGTGGCTCCCCCTGGACCCATCCCGTGGTGTCTGTCAGCTCACGTGCGATGGGTGCTGTTGCTGGTGGGTGACTGCTGAAGGGCAGTGCTACAGACTTGGCTGAGCTCAAGGTACTGAGCATTGGAAGACAATTTTACCACCCCAATGTTGAGGGTTTTCGCTTAGTCCCTCCTTTTCCCCTCCTTTCCAGAAGCTCTGGCTGGCACAGCTTGTCTGTTCCCTGGATGGGTTTAGGGAACATTGGTGGCTGGGTGCGTAGGGGGAATAATTAGCTACCAAATGCAGAGATTGTTTCTTGCTGTTTCAGAATCATTGTAATTTCTATTGAGGGTGGGTTAATTACATATTCGTTTTGATGGGTGTAAGGAAAATGATAGAGATACAGCAATATGAATCTGTGCAGAGAGGGATGCTGTTTTCAGGATGCTGTTTTGGAAATCGTGGGAACAAAGACTTGTCTCTTAGAGGACCGTGGCTGTCGGGATTCAGTTTCTCGGTGGTGGAGGAGTGTTTTCTATGTCATATTTTTATCTTACACCAGCGATGTATCTGTCACCATGACAAGGGGGTTCAGTCTGGACGAGAGCGATCAGATTCTGGTTAAAGTGCATTTGGTTGAAGGGATGGGAAATAGTTCTCAGAAAAGCAAAGATGAAAGCAAGAAAGTTGAGCCTTAAAATGTATGATCAAGGTGTAGCACAAATACATCTTGAACCTGAAGTAGGTGGGAAGCTGCTTTACCAGTGCAGGACCCAGAGGCCCCAGACCTGGTCCATGTGCTGGAGCAGGGGGCTTGTCCCCAGGTCCCATAGGGCAGGGCATCACTGTTGATCCCTTTTGCAGTGTGTGACTTCAGGGAGCCTGGAGATGTCATCTCAGTCTTTCCCAGCAACCTCACTGGGAAAGGGAATCAAGTTCATCTCTACAATAGGTTTGGATCAGCTTTAAACTTTTTCCTTTGGTCTCCAGGGCAGGCATCTCTGGCACGAGAAAACGGGGAGAGGCTCAATGAAAGGACAGAGGTGACGCTGTTTCCTTAGTGTCCTGCCTTTTGTCTCAAAGCTAAAGGGTAAAGCCCTCCTCCTCTTCTTATTTTAGAGTAAAATGGGGTGAATGAGCTGTTTTCAGTGGCTGAGAAGAGCCCTTAGCATGGAGCACCACGCTCCGGTCTTACCATGCCTTTGGTGTCCTCTGGATCAGAGCAGTTTTAGTGAGAGCCTCAGCCCAGAGCTGCTCCCTCCTGTGCAAGGCTGCTCTTAGAGGGCAACCAGCTCCTCTCCAGCAAGCCTGGAACTGAGGAGTCTGAAAGGAAAAAGTAGCTACAACCAGATTTCATTTCTGTTTGGTTTAAGGACTGTGGATGTGTTCATGGGCTCTGTGAATGACAGCTCTGGGACAGCTCTGCACGTCCCTGGTGAATGCCCCATCCCTGGCAGTGTTCAAGGCCAGGTTGGACACAGGGGCTTGGAGCAAGCTGCTCTAGTGGAAGGTGTCCGGGCCTGTGGCAGGGGTTGGAACTGGAGGAGCTTTAAGGTCCCTTCCAACACAAACCAGTCTGGGATTCTATGTTGGTTCCTCTGCTTGGGCAGCTCACAGCCCACCAGTGTGGGTGCAGGCTCTGCTGTGAGCCCCAGCAGCCAAGGGCACGGGACATGGTTGCGACTGCTGTGGGCTGTTTTCTGCAGAGATCAGGGGGATCAGTGGTGGAGGAAGGAGCCAGTGCTGTGACTGGAGTCATCCAGGGAGAGCAGAGGTGGATCGCACCCAAAACCGTGACCTTGGGTGTTAAACTCATCTCTCCGTGTGGATGGGGCTGTGCCTGTGGGGAATGCAGCGCTGGGGACTCTGGTGTGCCCTGGTGGAGATGGGGGACTCAGGCTTTCCTGGAGGATTCACTGCCTGAATTTGCAGGCTCCAGTCTTTAGATTTAGATTTAGATGTGTGGCCAGTTCTGTCTCTTTCTCCATCAGCACAACTTTGTTCAGGGGTGGAACTGAAACCTGCGTTTGGGACTTGCTCACCTCTTTGGTACTGTAGCAGCCAAGGACTGTGTTCAAAACAGAAAGAACAAACTGGAACTGAATCTTGCAGGTGCATCTAAAGAACCCTTCTGCAGCCCTGGCAGCCACAGGGAGGAGAAAGTCACTGCACTGGGGAATACACTGCATCAAAGTCGCAGGCTTTACTGATCAAATGATGACCGCTTCAAAGCCTGGTGTCTTTGCTTCTCTCCCTTCTAACTGCTTCAGCCAACCTGTTGTCAATTGGCAATGACTTTAAACCCAGCCATTATGATAGGACCCTTGTAATTACTTGCTGCGATGAGTCCTCGTTCTGCTGTAAGCTGTAGCAGGGTTTTCTGTAACACAGTGTTCCTCCACCTTCGTGCTTCCACGAGGCTCTCTTGGAAGAGAGGTTTTATCTCCAACTCTCCTACCTGCCTGGACACTTTGAAATCCAGCCCATAGCAGCATCTCAGCTTCTTCCTTAATGCTCTCAACTACCTCCTTGCTGCTGCAGCCTTGCCTTGTGCCCTTTCGTGCTGCCCTCCTGTTGTTCTGAGCCTTCCCTGTGCATGCAGGGTGAAGCCAGGAAGGGGCTTTCAGCATCTCCACCATCTCCTGTGCTCCTGGGAAAGGGCTGGAGCATCTCAAAAACAGCAGCTGGCGAAAAGGACTCCCTAGCCCCCATCTCCCTGAGGATTAATGAGTGAACTTAAAGGCACAGGGAAGGGAGCTGCATTTTTTAACCTGGCTCTGAAGTCAGTAGAATAACCACATTCCACATTATTCCACAGCATTCCACAATGGCTTCAACCTGAGAGAGTGAAGATTGAGATTAGACATTAAGAAGCTCTCCCCTGTGAGGGTGCTGAGGCGCTGGCCCAGGGTGCCCAGAGAAGCTGTGGCTGCCCCATCCCTGGCAGTGTTCAAGGCCAGGTTGGACACAGGGGCTTGGAGCAAGCTGCTCCAGTGGAAGGTGTCCCTGCCCGTGGCAGGGGTTGGAGCTGGATGGGCTTTAAGGCCCCTTCCAACACAAACCAGGCTGGGATTCCTATGGTGGATGAGACGTACTGCATTGATCAGTGTATAGGACATACATTTGGGTTTCTGGGTGTTAGAGAAGCAACACAGTGTGTTAGGTTCTGCTTGGAAAAACAAGGTCTGTGGAGAAGGGGAAGATGGAAGAGAAATCCTGCTTTAAAGACCTGCATCTGCCTGTGCTGAAAGATGGGATTAAACAGAGCAGGAGGAGAACAGGAATGCAGGAGCCAGGGCTGTGAGATGGCAGAGGAAGAGGAGAGGACCCGAGGAGGAGGATGGCGTTGAAGGAGGTGGTGAGGAGCCTTGGTGGCTCCTTGAAACAAGGGGAGGGGAGGAAGGAAAGAAGAGGAAATGAACTGCAGGTGATTCTTCAGGCGTCATCTAGCCCATGACCTACTTGCTGCCGCAGTGATTTACAGCTCCAGAAGCAAACAGAAGGAATGTCTGCTCCCTGTGGAAAGGGTACAGGTGCTGAAGCAAACAGAAGGAATGGCAGTTCCCTGTGGGAAGGGTGCAGGTGCTGAAGGGAGCACAAGGAATGGCTGTTCCCTGTGGGAAGGGCAGGAGTGCTGGAACTCACGGGAGCTCTTCCTGGTGACACTGTCCCCAGCTGCAGCGATGTGGCTGCACCCAGAATCCATAGAACCACTGCTTGGGGTAGCGAGGGGAACATCTTGAGTCACACATTTCCCTCTGTTCCTCACAGGAGAGCAGTGCTGGATCCAGGCACCTGGCTTGGAGCTGGTTTAAGGATATGGCTCCTTGATGCACAAGCGAGCTCCTTCCCCAGGAGAGGTGCAGGGCACTATGGGACTGGCCTGTCTGGGAACAGGGATCACTGGGACATGATGGGAACAGCAGAAATTATTCATCCCAAACCTCCTTAACAATCCAGTGCAACCCAGGAGCCTGTGTTCTGCTTCTGCTCCTTCAGGAGCCCGCACTAACCTGATCATTCTTAATCTCATCTTATTTTCCAGATCATCAATTTGATTCCTCGGTACTGTTACAGTCCTTAGTGTTCCCGGGAATCTGCCTCCATCCGTTGATTATTCCTGTTTCTTTTTTGAGGCTGTAGCAACCTTGAACCCCAGTTTCCTGCCATTTTTATAACTCACACTGCTTATTAGAAGAGTCCTTCAGAAAGAGATGCCCCCCAGTTTGCTCAGTAAATAATAGCTTCATCTCTCGCTAATACAAACTGGAAGGTTCCTTTTCCTCTTGTTCACTTCTCCCACTGGGAGAAGTTAGGTTTGGGGCTTGGGTGTTAAATGCCTTGCCTTCAGCTTAATTCAGATTTGTAGCTATATGTGCAAGTCGTAGTGTATCTGATGCTCCTTTAACCATGTTAATCATGATGCTGAGCATCAAGTGCTACAGGCTGGCATTGATTAGACAGCTCCTCTCTTTTGCATTCATCAGCAAGCATTAGCATATAACCTTCCTTGGCTTGATTTGAAACTGGTTCCAGTATCTTCCACAGTGCTTGAAATCCAGAGAAACTCATTAGCCTCAAAGGACTTAGTGTGGATTTATGGGAGGCAGAGATTTGGATGGGAAGGAGACCCCAAAAAGCAGTGACCTGCTGTGGTCAGTGCCTAGTGCAGGGGCTGTGCTCACCCCCAGGGCATCTTTTCCACTCAGACCAAGGCTGCTTCAGACGTAGTTCTGTACAAAATGGGATTGGGAAGCAGCTTTTGTATCTTTTCTGGGGGTGTTCTAAGTTTCTGTATTAAATATATTAAAACTAAGTGGCTCTGGGAGTGTCTGAAGTGACAGCCTGAAGTGACGTGCAGGGAGTTGTTTGGGAGTTAGCAGCCCAAGGTTATTTAACTCCAGAACTTCTGCGCTTCCCTTGCAAACTCCATCCAAGAACATCTTTCCTTTGGAAAGGAAAATGAAAAGGAATCCTTTGTTTTTCGCAAGTTGTCAACTGTGCTCTTGTCTAAGCTGATTATTTTATTTATTCCAATAATCTCCTCCTCCAGAATAAAGGAAAATGAATTGTGCTCCTATTTCTGTAATGATTTACCCTTCGGACGGTTGCCAGGCAAAGTGCTTAAATCTGAAATGAAAAGATGGTGAATGCTTAAAATCATCGAGCTACTGTAGGGGCATGTTTGTGTTTAATCGGGTGGTACTGAAGGAGTCCTGGGGTGCTGTTTGCTCTGTGTCCTGCAGGATTAGTGGGTTTGTTGGGATATTTTTGCTCTGCAGTATGAAAATGGGGTCAAGCCTGCTGTGGTAGATAGTGCAAGTCTGCTCTAGGATTTTGCCGGCAGTACGGGCTGCCTGCAATGGAAGCCCTCAAGTGATTCAGCGTTAGTGAGGAGAGTTGTCCTTGGGTGTTTGCTGGGAAGGAACATCAGTGCTTGGGGATGTGATCCTGCACCCTTGCTCTGCTCTGGTGAGACCCCACTTGCAGCCCTGTGTGCGGTTCTGGTGTCCCCAACATAAGAAGGACACGGAGCTGTTGGAACAAGTCCAGAGGAGGCCATGAGGATAATCAGGGCCTGGAGCCCCTCTCACATGGAGACAGGCTGAGAACATTGGGGCTGTTCAGCCTGGAGAAGGGAAGCTGCGTGGAGACCTCAGAGCAGCTTCCAGTGTCTGAAGGGGGTTACAAGGATGCTGGGGAGGGACTCTTCATCAGGGAAGGTAGCGATAGGACAAGGGGTGATGGGTTCAAACTGAAACAGGGGAGACTGAGATGAGCTCTTAGGCAGAAGCTCTTCCCTGTGAGGGTGCTGAGGTGCTGGCCCAGAGTGCCCAGAGAAGCTGTGGCTGCCCCATCCCTGGCAGTGTTCAAGGCCAGGTTGGACACAGGGGCTTGGAGCAAGCTGCTCCAGTGGAAGGCGTCCCTGTCCATGGCAGGGGTTGGAACTGGATGAGCTTTAAGGTCCCTTCCAATCCAAACCATTGTATGAAGGACAAGGGCTTCCTTACAGGTGTGGTGGAACAAATTCTTCCCTCCAAGAGTTTTTCACTGACACCCATCTGGCTCTTGGTTATTTTTAACTTTGCCTGGCTAAAAAACAGTTACCTGATTAATTTGGGAAAAAACACTGGGATGCTTCCTTAAAAGGCTCAAAAGTTACCTGATTAATTTGGGAAGATGCTGGGATGCTTCCTTAAAAGGCTCCAAAGTGATGTAATATTCAGTGATGAATCTCAGAGCTAAATTAGAGCTTTGTGGGTGCGTTGGTTGAGGAAGGGAGTTTCATATTT
Organism: Psittacula echo; assembly: GCF_963264785.1. Taxonomy (NCBI): domain Eukaryota; kingdom Metazoa; phylum Chordata; class Aves; order Psittaciformes; family Psittacidae; genus Psittacula; species Psittacula echo. The sequence continues at coordinate 9,775,934 of NC_137752.1, read as the reverse complement.
TATCAGCTAACACATTTATTCTCTATAGCAGGCTGCACGCTCCAGCTCCTGAACGCCGGGCATGCTGGTGAAGCTGGGGTGGGAGCAGCGGCACAGCTCCAGAGCTGCAGTGGTGCTGGGGAGTGGTGATCCTGTTCTCCACCCCGCTTTCCAGTTTCATTCCAGCAAGCTTTGAGAAATGTATAGAAACTTGGAGCTAGGGATGGCCCTGCTTCCAATGGGGAATTACACAGACAGTGGGTGAAAAGAGAAAGCACAATGTTAAAGCACGTCTTGTGTAGTGAACAGGGTTTGCTGCCCATATCTACAAGAGAGACATTGAGGAACTGGAACGGGGCCAGAGAAGGGCACTGGAGCTGGTGCAGGGCCTGGAGCACAGTGTGATGGGGAAGGGCTGAGGGACCTGGGGGGTTCAGTCTGGAGAAGAGAAGGCTCAGGGGGGACCTGATGGCTCCCTACAAGTGCCTGACAGGAGGATGGAGCCAGGAGGGGCTGGGCTCTGCTCCCAAGGAACAAGGGATGGGACAAGAGGAACCGGCCTCAAGCTGCACCAGGGCAGGTTTAGATGGAGCTGAGGAACAATTCCTGCCCCAGAGGGTGCTCAGGCATTGAAACAGGCTGCCCAGGGCAGGGCTGCAGGCACCGTCCCTGCAAGTGTTCACACTCCTTGGAGACGAGGCCTCAGTGCCATGGGTTAGTGGTGGCCTTGGCAGTGCTGGGGAATGGTTGGACTGGATGAGCTTAAAGGGCTTCTCCAACCTGGTTGATTCTCTGACTCCATGATTCATGTCCCCATAAGCATTGCTCATCCAGGCGTAGGGCAGCAGAAGTGGAGCTCATTTCCATTGTATTCAGCATAAAGGTGCTGGCACCAGACCTGGATGTGGCCCTGGCTCGTTCCTCTTCTCGTAGCATTATCAGAGGTGCTGGTGAAAGTTTCAGGCTGTGTTTCAACACAGGAAACCACATGGCAATAAATTCCTCATATTTGACGGATGATCCCCTCTCCCCTTATGTGGAATTGCTCCAAAGGGGCAGTGTAATCCATCACGGATGAGAGAAGGGTGGGAGTTAATTCATTTTCGTGATCCGTCTGTAGCACTCGGTCCAGCTAATAGTGATTTGTCTTACTTGGCTGCTGCAGGAATCCCATCAGAGACCCAGTGGGAGAAGGCTCGGCACAAGGACCCATGGCCCCATGGTACTGCCATGAGTTGAGGAGCGCGTGTGACCTTCTGTTGCATTTGTGCCTGCCCCATCCCTGGCAGTGTTCAAGGCCAGGTTGGACACAGGGGCTTGGAGCAAGCTGCTCTAGTGGAAGGGGTCCCTGCCCGTGGCAGGGGTTTTGGACTAGATGAGCTTTAAGGTCCCTTCTAACACAAATTATTCAGTGCTTCTGTGATTTCCAGCCAGAGTTTTGTGCTGCCATCTCAAGCAAAAGGACAGTGGAAGTAGTTTAATAGCACCCAACTCCAGGGACTGAGGCAGTGGTTCATGGCCCAAATGTCCCTTAGCACAGAGGAGGGAGGGAGGCTCTCCTGGTTAAAGTGAGCACAGGGAACATAAACCAGGTGTGTGAATATCCTCCTCAGGTCTCACCTGCTCTGCTGGGCACACACAATCCTTTGCTGTTAAACACCTTAACCCTGGCAGGGGAATTCATTAACATCAGTCTCGACAGGCCTGCGTTCTGCCAAAGATTGATTTAGAATTGCTCTCCCTACTCAGAGAGCAGTCCCAGGGGGGTGCAGGTGTAGGCAGCAGCATAAACCCACCCGGGTTTGTTCATTCTGTACCTGGTAGGCATTGCTGTGTCTTGCTGTGGGTGCACTTGGCTTGTTGTGCACAGCATGGAAGAAGTTGCCCCAGACAGAGAACACTCCACTGGTCACCCCCTCTGTCAAAAGCCACTGTTGGTTGTGTATCTTAGGCTCAGTCTTGTCAGTCGCAGATGGAGCTGTATCTCCAGCTAGTACAAACCCCTACAGCCCATGGCACTAGGTGACAATACTCTGAATTTCCAGCAGTTATGGTCCTGGTCCGTAGGCAGCGTGCGCTATGTGTGCGTGGCGTGGAGGGAGAAGCCTGCACTGATCGGTCACGCAGCCTTATGTACAGCAGCTCCATGCTCGCTGGCGTGGCTGCCAGGAGGTCTTTTGAAATGGCAAAGGTTGTGAAAGCGTGGCAGGGAACCTCAGAGGATGGAAGCTGGGTAAGAAAAGGAGGCAGCCCCTTCCTATGGCCCAGCAAAGGCTGGACAATGGGTGTTAATGGTGATAGCTTGTGAGGCATCTTCTTTGTGCTCAAGGCATTTCATGTGCTAGGCACTGACCTATAGGCCTGCCTCAAATGAGAGGAGTTTTACAGATGTAGCCTTTGCTGCTGATGAATTGATGGTTCTTGGCAGGACTAACTCTGGTTGTTTGCTGGGGGCTGTCACTAGTCCCGTCAGACAATAGTGCTTCTGAAAATACATAGGTTGTTTTTAGTCTCTACCGCCATACTGCTAATCTTGTCCTTTTGCCTCCTGTTCCCAAGGGAGGTTTTGCCCTTCCTGGATCTCATCCTCATCCCTGCTTCCAAAAACAAATCCTGAGTTGCTGATGAGATCAGCTGTCTGATGCACAGCATCATCTATGGTTGTGCAGGAAGGGAAGGAACTGGTGCCCTACCAGAACAGCAGTGCAATGAACTTTGTGCTTGGGCTAAGGGCACCCAGTCTGCCTTCCTTTGTATCCCCCATCTAGGTCAAGTACGAGAAGTTTATCATATTGAGGTCCTCAAGAGTGTCTTCTCCTGCTCTTGTGGTTAGGTTGGGGCAAGCCCAGAGGAGGCCATGGAGATGCTGCGAGGGCTGGAGCAGCTCTGCTCTGGAGCCAGGCTGAGAGAGCTGGGCTGGGTCAGCCTGGAGAAGAGAAGGCTCCTGAAGGGGAGACCTGAGAGCAGCTCCAGTGCCTAAAGGGGCTGCAGGAAACCTGGAGAGGGGCTTGGGACAAGGGCCTGTAGGGACAGGGCAAGGGGAATGGCTTTAACCTGCCAGAGGGGAGACTGAGATGAGCTCTTAGGCAGAAGCTCTTCCCTGTGAGGGTGCTGAGGCGCTGGCACAGGGTGCCCAGAGAAGCTGTGGCTGCCCCATCCCTGGCAGTGTTCAAGGCCAGGTTGGACACAGGGGCTTGGAGCAAGCTGCTCCAGTGGAAGGTGTCCCTGCCCGTGGCAGGGGTTGGAGCTGAATGAGCTTTGAGGTCCTTTCCAACACAAACCAGGCTGGGATCCTGTGATTCTATATACTCAGATAAATTAATATATATCTATAATATATATATAATATGTATAATATATGTGTAAGTATATATTACTCCAGTTTTCTCTCCAAAGAATCAATGTGTCTCTTCAGACAACAGCTCCATGCGAATTTATGTGTCCATTATTCACTGCAGTGTACAGGGCCACTACGGAGCTGTCACTCAGATCTTAGCAGTTTGAGTTTCATCCAGGTTTTTGAAGTGATGCCTGCCCTTCCTCCGTACCCTGACCAATTTAATAGTGAGCTCGTGCTCAGCGCTCTAACCTTGTAGGTGCACGGAGGCAACCACAGAGACAAAAAAGCCACAGCTTCTCTGGGCACCCTGTGCCAGCGCCTCAGCACCCTCACAGGGAAGAACTTCTGCCTTATACCTAACCTGAACGTCCCCCGTTTCAGTTTGAACCCATCACCCCTTGTCCTATCACTGCAGTCCCTTGATGAAAAGCCCCTTTCCAGCATCCTTGTAGCCCCCTTCAGACACTGGAAGCTGCTCTGAGGTCTCTGCGCAGCTCCTCTTCTCCAGGCTGAACAGCCCCAACTTTCTTATAGACGTGAATGTATTTTTACACCTCAGATTGACTGAAGCAGCGTTCCTCTTAGGAAGTCACCGCTGTCTTTTAAAGCAGGTGGAAGAGTTGCCCTGACTGAGGTGATGGTTCTTGGGCCTTTCTTAGGTTTCCAGAGCTCACAGCAATGCAAGAAGAATGGATGAGTTAGATTTGGGGGAAAACCCACCACAACAAACCCCATCAAGCTAAAGGAATCTTTATCCCATTTCAAATCTTCCATCTCCCCCACTTCCAAATGTGCTCGTGAAGGAGTTACAAGTGCTTGTTGGCATAGAAACTACAGACCGAGAGTGAAGCATGCAAATGTAAGAGGAGCCCTTCTGCCTCAGCAACATGAGCGAGGCTCTGCAGAGCTGGCTAAAATCTTCTGGGAGGCAAAGAGAATTGCCCAGATGTTGCTCAGACTCTAACAGCACTGAATATTTAGGTGTTCAATTCAACTTGCATCCAAAAAAGCTTCAGTGCAGGCAATGCAGGTCCAGCACCAAAGGGGCTTCTTTTCTTCTGCAAGAACTTGGAGTCCAAAAATATTGCTAAAATCTGGCGCCGAGTTGTGCCAAATCCTCATTAAAACATGTGGATATTTCTGTGGTTTAATCTGTTAGAAATGCAGTCAGGATCCAGTTATGTTAAATTAAGCAACAATATTGGCCTTGGATGTTGTTTGAAACATTAAAGGTGGCAGTCGGAACAGCAAGCAGAATGTTTGCACATTTTAATCGCTCCGTGAGTTCTTTTTCTTAATTTTATTCCAAGGACTGATGAAGAGAGCTCTAAAATGGTCTGGATTTGCCTCCTTCCCCCTGCCAGGCTCTGGGAGCAGCGCAGTGTCCCGGCTGCTTGCTTTCCCTTGCAATGGGATGGAGCTGTGGCGGTGGTGTGCCGGGAGGACGTTGCTCCCTTTGAGCACACTCATCTTCACCTCCCGTGGTGCAGAGCACATGGATGTGCTGGTTTAGCCCTCCCAAAATCCTTGATGGGAATCTAAAAGCCAGTGCGGCCAAACAGGTCTGATAAGGAACGGGTGAAGGACCTGAGGGGTTCAGTCTGGGGAAGAGAAGGCTCAGGGGGGACCTGATCGCTCCCTACAAGTGCCTGAGAGGAGGATGGAGCCAGGAGGGGCTGGGCTCTGCTCCCAAGGAACAAGGGATGGGACAAGAGGAACCAGCCTCAAGCTGCACCAGGGCAGGTTTAGATGGAGCTGAGGAACAATTCGTGCCCCAGCGGGTGCTCAGGCATTGGAACAGGCTGCCCAGGGCAGGGCTGCAGGCACCGTCCCTGCAAGTGTTCACACAGCGTGGAGATGAGGCCTCAGTGCCATGGGTTAGTGGTGGCCTTGACAGTGCTGGGGAATGGTTGGACTGGATGAGCTTAAAAGGCTTCTCCAACCTGGCTGATTCTCTGACTCTATGCATCACACCAGCCTGTCCTTCAGAGGCTTTTCCTGTTGATTCCCCACTCCACTGGGATGGACAAAATGCCTCTGAACTGGCTCAGCAGCACGGAGCAGCCGGTTGGCTCCTGCCTGCTTCACCCTGCACTGGTGGCTCCAGCAGCATGGAGCCTGTGTGCTGAGGATGCTGCTCCCTCTGCACCTCTCCCACCGCCACAGGTAAGGCCTTGGCCTGCAGCAGCGCTTTGTCTTGATGAGCATTTATTTATTATGGTTTCATTTCTCCCCTCCCAGTTGTTAAATTCCTTGTGCTAAGGCAGGGCCCCCTCTCCTGCTTTAAATGCAGCTGTGCCGAGGAAGGGCTTCATGTTATGCATGCTGGAGCGGGTGGCAAAGAGGCTTGCGGTGCCTTGGGACACATTCATAATATAGAGTATGTCAAAAATATCCCTCCTGTGTGGGTTTATAATGGGGGGGGGGCTCTTTGCTTTTAAATTCGACACACTGCAAAAGCAGCTCTGCTTTGGTGTTTGTGGTTTAAGGGTAAAAATGAGGGTGGTTGAGTATTTTAGCAGCCCTTTGTTTTGAGGCTGTTGTGATTGCGTGGCAGCTTGTGTTGTGTTAAAATGAGCACCTTGCTGGGAAGTGGCACGGAGCGGGCTTGTGGTGCCAGTACCTGTGTGTGACTTGATAGCATTCACGCCTCTCTGTTGTCAGACATAAAAAGGGCAGTGTGCAAGGTTGGTAGGCTCAAAATTCAGCCATGCTTTACTTTTTTCCTCTTTACTAAAAAGCACCTATTTTCTGTGGAGTAGTTTGGATTTTCTAGAAAGGAAACGAACCCCTAAATCTTCAACGCATTTTCCTGTATTATTTTAATTGAACAAATAACTACATGATGATACATGGGGATTGTTAATGATCCATGATGGAAGAAAGCCAGTGACAATGCAAGGTATAATGGGGTGGAGGTTACTGCTGTAAATGTCCTCTGCAAAAGCAAGCGGGTGAGCTGGGGAGGGGAGCAGAGGTCCAGGGCCAGGGAGGAACCAGCCTCAACCCTTCTTCTGGCTGGTGTTTGTGGCTGGGAACTAAGAGAGACATTGAGGTGCTGGAGCAGGTCCAGAGAAGGGCAACAGAGCTGGTGATGGGCCTGGAGCATCTTTAGTGGTGGCCTTGGTGGTGCTGGGGAACGGTTGGACTTGATGAGTGTAAAGGTCCTTTCCAACCTGGTTGACTCTCTGATTCCAAGGTGTCCCGTTCATATCCACTGAGGCTGTTTGGAGGACGGGTGTTGAGAGCAAGCCCGGTCCTTGCGGCTCCTGGGTGCTTTGGCAGGCCAGAGCTGCAGCTCCCACGTCAGTGTTGGCCTGTCACGAGAGCTGAAAGCACCGAGGAGGCAGTGAAAGGGCCAAGTGATGTCTGAGAGGTGCTGCAGCAGCTCTTCACTTGACTCACCCATTCGGGAAGGGTCATCCCACAGACTGCAGCCAACATGCTGCGGTGATGCTGTGCAACACTCGTTGTGTCTGCCTGTATATTGTCAGCTGCCGAGTAGCAGGGAATCCCTCTTGGAGGGCCAGATCCTGTCTGGCTGCTTTTCCTTGGCTTGTGCGTGGAAGCAGTGCTGAAATCCAGTTCCCCAAGTGCAGCAGGAGTTGTTAATCAGAGGCACGCAGGCAGGAGCTGTCTTGGTGCGATCTCTTGGAGTCGGTGACAGGGATGATCCAGCCACTAATCAGTTTCATGTGAAACTCCAGAGCTTGCAGCTACCAAGCACATGTCATACAAAGCTGCTCAAGCACAGGAAGCTGACTTGGGCAGCGCTTGACATTGTTTCATTGGAGCCCAAGAGTGATCAAGACCAGCATTCGGCTTCCTGTTGCAAAAGAAGAATACTGAGATTTATTTCTTTTCTCTATTGCCTGTGAGGTTTTATTTTATGTTCTTTCTGGTAGTGTTACCAAACCAGGACCAGGCACTTCTGCTTCTCTTTTCTCTGGGTAACACTGCATGAGGAGAAGCTTTCAAAGGTCCATGATGCTTTTGATGGAGTTCTGGGCTCTTCAGGATGAGACAGACAAGGAGCTGCTGGAGAGGGTCCAGTGGAAGCCACAAGGATGCTCAGGGGTCTGGAGCATCTCTCTAATGAGGAGAGTGTGGGAGCTGGGCCTGGTTAGTCTGGAGAAGAGCAGCCTGAGAGGGGATCCCATCAATGCAAATCAGTATCTCAAAGGTGGGTGCCACCAGGATGGTGCCAGACTCTTTCCAGTGATGCCCAGTGAGAGGATGAGGAGCAATGGCTATAACTAAAACTGATCAGATTTTAGCATTTTCTAGGGTTTTTTTCTAGTGTTTTGCTGTATTTTGAATCCTTCGGTTTAAAATGTTAACAAAATAAAAAGTTCTGTGCCTCCTTGTGAGGCAAGTAAGTGGACATTATCATACCCACTTACTATTATCATAGAATCATAGAAAGGTTTGGGCTGGAAAGGACCTTAAGACCATCCAGCTCCAACCCCTGCCACGGGCAGGGACACCTTCCACTAGAGCAGCTTGCTCCAAGCCCCTGTGTCCAACCTGGCCTTGAACACTGCCAGGGATGGGGCAGCCACAGCTTCTCTGGAACCTCTGCAAGCTCTGAACCTCATTGCAGCATCTGGGACGTTGGAGTCCAAGACCTGATTCCAGAAGTGTGAAGCATTCAGGGTTCACATCAGCTTTAGCACTGGCTCTAGCAATGACTCTGGGATTCTCTAGTGGCAGGGAATTGCAAGGCTTTGTCCTTTATGTGGAGGAAGGAGGCTTTTCTTGCTCCTGTCAGCTTCTGTTCATGCAGCTCCCTTGGCTTTTTCTAATGCAGTGATGCTAACAGGAACAAGAGAAGGTTTGGGTCTGCTCCCTTGGATCTGAAGGTGGTCATCTGAAGTAGAGACTATAACACAGCCCCAGCCCAGTCATGTTGGGAAATGAACTGTGCAGGGGTACAGCATGTGGAAGGAGCCATAATTTCATTTACTGTTCATGTGTGTCCATTTTATGCCATATTCTTCCCTGTGTGGGTGGTGAAGCCTTGGTGCAGGGTGCCCAGAGAAGCTGTGGCTGCCCCATCCCTGGCAGTGTTCAAGGCCAGGTTGGACACAGGGGCTTGGAGCAAGCTGCTCCAGTGGAAGGTGTCCCTGCCCGTGGCAGGGGTTGGAGCTGGATGAGCTTTAAGGTCCCTTCCACCCAAACTGTTCTTTGATTCATATCTGGCAGAGTTTGAAAGGTGCTGAGCTCTTGTAATCCCTGATGAAGGCTCTGGAGTGGGGAGGCACTGCCTGCCGCTGCAGATGAGGCCATGGATAACTCAGCTCTGATGCTTGCTGCCCTCGCTCCTCTTCCTTGCCCTCTCAGAGAGGTTGTGTGTCATCACCGTAGGATTTACTGCTTCCAGTGTGAGGACCTTTGATGTGAGCAGCCCCTGGGAGGAGAGTTACAGCTACATAGAGAGGCTGCTTCCCACTAAGCCCTAATGCATGCCCTCGGTGGGAAAACGTTGGGACTCCAACTGGCAGAACCTGTCTAGAGGTTGTTACTGCTTCTCTTGCATTAAGCTGGTGTTGGCTCTGCAGTCTGTGTTGGAAGCAGATGTGTTTTGAGCTGCACTAGTGCACCTTTTGGAGTGATGTGGTAGGAGCAATACAGGATTTCCCCTTTAGATTGTTTCTTCACTGGAACCAGTGTACCTAGCCTCGGGTAAGCAAATGACTCTGCTTTGCTGCTTTTTCCCTACCTGTCCCCAAGGAAACACTGTAAATGCCTCAAGTGTGAATCTACTGAGGGAAAAAGGGATTTTTTAACAGTGATGAACTGTGCTGTTTTCCCTTAGTGCAGCAAGCCCAATTGTTCCTTAGTGAAATACATTAATAATTCTCTTACCCACCTTCTTGGGAAGTGAATCTGCTTTAATTCCTTTGTATCGGCAAGAGCTGCAGGTATGGATGGCTTCCTTGCCTTACGAAAAAAGGAAGAAGGCAATGCTTGCAAATGGGTCTTTGTTTCCAAGGAAACAAATTTGACATGCTTGAGCTGTGCTAGATGCAAACACTCCAGATTCAGCAGACATGCCTCAGGATTGTATGGTCTGAGTAGTATTTTAAACCACCTCCGATTTAAAGGCAAGGGAGGGGATGAGAACAGAATTTATCAGCAGGGTTTCCCAATCTGTGCTTGATGAAAGCACTGTGTGGTATCTCAGAGTTGCCTGATGTGGTGTGGGGAGAAGAGCATCCTGTGCTGATAATGAGGTCCCTGCACAACATCCCTGCAGCAGGGCCTGGGGCTTGGGGAGATGCTCCAGCACACAGAGAGCTCCGAGGGGAGCTGAGCACGTGTTCCCTGAGCCAAATGACTCTCATTTATCCTGGGTCACTTTGCGCTCCAGAAATGCTTTACTAAAACGCAGCTCGCCAGTGCCTGGTGTGGAAGGGCTGCTGGGTGTTGGGAAGCCAAATGGGATCAGTACCCCAAATAATCTGCTAAGAAGCTGTGGGTTGATGTTGAGGCCTGGGCGCTGAATTCATCAGGCAGGAGATGGGAGAACAACAGGCTGAGCTGTGTGCATAGTGCATCTGCCATGAGTGTGCTGTGGGCTGATGGGAATCTGGACTTTCGCTTGGCTTATTGCACGGCACAGAAAGTCTCCTGGCGTTTTTGTGATTACCTTGGAAGCTTGGTGCAGGGAAAGAGCTGGGATTCGGCCTTCATCCGTCACCCTGATGTGTTCGTAACTGCTGTGCTGATAAAGTAACTTCATTCAGTTCATTTCTTCGTCTTCATTGAAGAATTCAAACATGAGCATTGAAGCAGACACCGTCCACCCGTGTATTATCCATGTGTGCATGGGAAATGAGCATCCACAAGTAATGGATTTGAACATGAAGAGGTTTTTCTGGCCTGGGCCTCACATGAGGAATAGGGTATGCATTAAGCCTTCCTTGGGATTAAACAACCAGGTTTTGCCCTGGCCTGCAAAGCTTTACTTCTGCATCAACTATCTTTGCTTTCTGCAGTAGTTCTGTGAGCTGGTAGGGATGTGCTGGGGTCGTACAAAGGAGGTACAGGGAAATACAGGGTTTTCAGGAACAGTCACGTTCCATGTGCAGATCGCTCACAGTGAGAAAGCCCGGTGGACATCAGCATTGGTGTTGTTTGGGAAACTGGAAAGGATAAAAATCCTCTATTAATTCCTCTTTGAAACAGTCTTACTGCATTGAGGAGTTGAGTAGTGATGGAGTAGTGAAAAACCTCTCTTACGATTCTGCTCCTTAGGAAAACAAGGCATGGAGTGTGTTGTACTTGAGTCTCTTTTCCCCTCTTTCATCCTGCTTTTTAACTTGCAAGTGGAGTTAAAATAACCTTCAAGGTGGTGGAGGGTAGAGTAGGGTAGGTTTAGCTTTAAGATGGATGGGAGCACTCTTTGCATCGCGAGCTGAAAGGCTCAGTTGAAGCCCATTGGGGGGGGGAGATAATAATATTAATGGCATTTCATGAACATATTGTAACATGTGGAGGGCCCAGAGTGACAAATGTGCTGCTCGGAGCGGCACTGGAAATGCTCCCTTTTCTTTGCACAAGCCTTGCCTGAGACAGGCTTTTCCTGGCTTTTGTTCTAACCCGAGATGCTTGCTGCCTAAAAATGCCTGTGATCCCTGCAGCAAGAGGTTCACCTCCTTGGCAGAGGATGGGAACGGGAAGGTTGGCCGGATCGGGATGAATCCCGCACCTTTCTATTTTTTTGCTTCTTGCTAATGACACTTCCTTCTGCTTACATTTCATTAAAGCTCTGAAATGGCTGGAGATCAGCCCGTACTGAGCATGCTCCGGGGTGGAGGCTGCACCCATAGAGGGAGATGGATTTGTGGCTGGAGGAGTGATAGGCCTGGAGTCAGGATCTGGAAGGACCCAGCAGCTCCCCGCAGCCGGGACTGAGGTAGGGCAAACCCAAGCTGACTCGGGGGAACGTGGAGACCGGAGGAAGTAAAACCAGTTGGAATTGATTCAAAAGCAGCATAGTTAACCACTGACACGAGATGGCTTCAAACCGCTTCCTGCGGATCAGCAGGGAGGGCTTGTAAACCACGACCTTTACTGGCTGGGGAACCTATGGAAAGAACGGCCCTGTCTACTGTTGGGGAGGTGACATACAGTGACAGCAGGCAGGGCTGGCAGCGAGGGACTGCCCGGAGCTGCCTTCATATTGCAAGGCATGTGATCGCCTCTCCGTCGTGGGCTGCGCGCTCGGGCGCTAATTGTTATTAATGGGAAGGCTTGCAGGGCACGGACCTGCGCCGCGGTTCCAGCCCAGAGCTGTGACTGTGGGAGGGTGAAAGAATGTCACACGCAAACTCCCTTTTTCAGGCTTATTTTGCATTCCAAGGATTGCAAACAAACCTTGCCACACCAGGTCCTCCAAGCTGGCAAGGAGAGGAGGGAATAGGGATGGGTTTATTCCTTTGGCTGGGACATTCTGTGTGCTTCTTGCAGGGGTTTCATGTGTTGGGCTGGGGGGAAGGAAAAGAGGGTCCTGTGGGTTGGGCTGGGGTGGGCTGTTGGATTCCGCCTGTAGTTGCCAGCTTTTCACAAGGACTGTGTACGCGCCAGCAGGTATGTGCTGCGGGAGCCGATTGACTCCAGTTGTTGTACAAGCAAGCGGCATGGGAAAGTGCCAATAAAACATTGACATTGGCTCTCGAGGTTTGGATGAGTGAGGTGCAGGGAAGATCTGGCTTCGTGGGGAGCAGGGGGGAGACATCGGCCGTGAGGCTCGGCCCTCGCAGACCCTGTCTCCTATGGGAGGTGTGTTCCTGGGTGTCCACCCTGGCCTGGAAGTAAAGGTAAGGCAAGAGGTTTGCTGTGCTTAGGGCGCTGTGAATACTCTGGTATTATGAAGTTACTGTGTTTAACTTTATTAACAGGAATCTCTGCTCATGGTCTGTCTGGAGCCTCTGTATCAGCTCTTCCTTCAGGGCACCTCTGGCTGCTTCTCAGTGCGGTTCAGGGGTGACTGGTAAAGAGAAAACATGGATTGATATTTTATTGCTGTGCCCCAGGTGCCGGTCTCACACAGTTGGGTCAATCTGCATGAGGAGTCACTTCACTACCTCTAGTAACTCGCCTGTTTATTGCCTGGTTCTATGTTTCTTGTGTACTCGGCATTTCCTGAGCCTGTTTCCTATGGCAGCCCTGCACTCACTGGTGACCAGTTTGCTTACTGGTGTGGCTTTTATGGTCCCTGCATGAAAGGCTCCTGGAGCCCCAGCTTACTGGTCATGCAGAACTTCTCTTACCCGTTAATGGATGCTGGCTTGCTTAGGGTTGGATGAATGCACGAAGGAGAATGTTTATGTAAAATAAATGGCATTGTAATGGTACATGGAAAGGAACAGGATTGGGTTTTCTCTGACTCAGATGGGAGCTGCATTTATGGCTTTGCAGAATGGATCCTGGTGGCTTTTTCTCCCTTTGTGCCTCTGGTGTTGAGGTGATCTCAGCCCCAAGTTTTCATCTATGATCTGGTTCTCTTGATGAAGAGATTTGACTTAAACGGTTTCAGATGCTGGAAAACCACTGGTGTGATTATTTCCTATTGTGCTGTGTGAAAGGTGTAAGGTAGCCTTAAAGACCCACTGCCACCTTATGGCAGTTGCTGAAAAGCAGCCTCTTTAGAGCCCATTCTGTACACACATCATGCTCGCTTTATTTCTCTTCTCTTTTTAACTGGTGCTGTTTGCATGAAGGCAGGAGCTTTGTTTTTAAAGAGTTCCTTTGCTTCTTCTGTTCCTTGAGGAAATCGCATAATGTCAGCAGAATTCCTTGTAGAGCCATCCACTGCGGTGCTTCCTAGGTGAATCCATGTTTGGGGAGAGATACGAAAGCACCATGGAGCATTGATTCTCCTCCAGTGAAGAACTTGCTTGTTTTCACCTGAATGCCCTAATCCTTAAAACCAAAAAGGTGTGAGGTCAAGGAACAGAGACACGTTGAACATGTGAGGCTCCTCGGCAGGATCTCCGGCATTCCCATTGCAGCAGGAGCGGGATCGGATGGGAGCAGCCATTTGCACAGCCGGCTCTGCTGGCAGAAGATTAGGAACAAGCAGGATGGTTCTGCGCTGACATGGGTCTGATTCCTACCCCATCCACTGTCCCCAGACTCAAACAGGAAGAGATTTCTCTGTGGAGCTAACAGTGAGGGTGGTTAAAGTGAGGAGCCTGCTCCTCTTTCCGAGATGGAATGCTGTGTTAGTACAGTAGAAGCTCCTGATATGTGATAACTGACTGAAGGGGAGCAATGGTGTTTTCAGATTTCCAAAATAGAAGGAGCTGTGGTTACTGTAAGTTCAAGCTGAAGGAGTTTCTAATTGGGAACTGTTAGGAATACAGTATGTTCTAAATTACAGCTGTCTGGCCAATATGCTTCTAAATAAAGTGCTAGGATTGCCCTGTAAATGAAATACTCGATGCATATTCCTATCAAAACATAGCAACATCTCCCCGGGAGCTCGCATCTCAGGTTCTGTCGCAACACAGTCTCTCTTTCTTTAGTTTCCCCGTTTTTTCCCTTCCTCCTGGTGTGTGCCGTGTACTCAGTGCAGCCTCCCAGGGAACATTTCATGTTTCCTATTAAGTCAAAGCAGTTTTCAACTTTGCTGGGGAGAGGAGGGGGAGGAAGGGAGATGGCTTGGAAACTTAAAGGGAAAAAAGCCGGGTTTGAAAGGTGGCGAAAGCTCTCATTCCAAGTGTGCATTAGTGACTGCCTGCTCCTTCCAGGCTGTTGTCTGAGCCTGGAGGCAGACATTTGGGCTCCCTTGGAGGATGCTGAGGACACTCAGTGTGTCCCGGGATGTTCTGGTTAAGCAATGTCGTCCGTAATGGCTGAGGAGGGAAGGGAGGCATTTGAATGGCTCATGGCGGAGCTGGAGAGTGGTTCACTGGTTCACAGCAGTGCAGAAGCAAATCAGGATTGCAGCAGAAATGTTCTTTCTGTTGAACATCCCTTCAGCTTGTGGGATTGCTTATGAGGAGGCTGAAAGGGAGCTTCAGATTGAGCTGCTCGAGGGTCAGGAAGAAGAGGAGCCTGATGGAAATAAGGAAAACTCCCTGTATTTTGCAGGGCTAAATATTGTCTTCATATAGGAAGAAAACTCTCCCCTTGTCTCCCGTTTGTGCTTCCTCTGCAAGGGAGCTCTGAAAATGCCATACATAACGTGGTAATGAGGCAAGAGCCCTGAGGGACCCGGTGTCCTTTGTGCAGGGAGGTGCCTGTGCTGCTGCCTTCCTCCTGAAAATGGGAGATTGCTGAAAGGGATATTTGAGCCTTGAATCGGAGAGTGGAGACCAGAGAGCTCTGGAGTAGAAATGCCTTGTGGTTGTATGGTCCCTGTAGAAGATGTTGACAGGGGGATGCTCTGCTGGCTCGTACTGGCTTGGTGGGGAAACTGCTGGAGAGTACTGGGGACACTTAAAGGGGAAAGCTTCATGGGGCATGTTCTTAACGTACATCATGAGCAAAACAGCTTCCTTGTCCAGCCTGGAGATGGGTCTGCAACCACCTGGTTAGAAAAGAGCCTGTGCAGCTCCCAACCCCTGCAAGATGGGGGAGATGGGTGCTGGGGGCCCTGAGGCAGGAGGCACCGCTCCAGCAGCCCCTGAACCCTGCTTGGGCACAGGAGTGGCTGTGCCTTGGAAGCTTCTTTCTTTGGATGGCATAAATTTAAGGTCTTAATGAACACACAAGCATCCCCTGCAAATGCAGTGCAGAGATGCTGGTCCGATGCCGATTGCTTTGCACCAGTTGGCTGGTGAAGCAGCTGCAATGCCCCGATCAGCTTTGCTTTTTGTGTGGGTTTTAAACAGTGTGTAGTGCTGTCAAGGGTGGCCGTGAGACGTGAAAAGCGTCTCTGGTAGCTTCTGCTTGCAGAGTGTGTTTAACCTCAGCAGTAAAAACGTGTCTGGTGCTGAGATGCAGTGGGGAACGCTGCCCTTGTGCACGCGCGGCAAGGCTGAGGCTGCAGTGCGGGTCTCGGGGGTTATTCTGCCTCTGAAAGGGGAGGTTGGCTGAGGTGGTTCATTGACACTGCTCTTGTTAATAGCTTTGGGTTTATTTCTGGGGTTTTGATGAAAGCTTGATCATTTCATGCTGCAGGGAAGGGCAACGAGTTGACTGTTTTAAAGCCATCTTTGGTTTGAGCTACAGTTGTCTTTTGATGCAGTGAGTAATGCAACTTGTGTCTGTGTAGCTGGAATTGCTTTTGTTTGGGGATTTTCAAGGTTGAATGAGTTACCCCTACACCTCTTAGTGACTGATGGCGAAGCCAGGAAAATCTCATTTTGTGTATATTAAAACTTGAGATTTACATCAAACAAAACCCCAGTGGGTGAAAGAGGGATCCTTGCTTTAGGCTGTCACCTCAGATATTCCTGCCCTGTGAATTTCAGTCATCTCGATTTAGCCGTGTGTTTTAACTGTTTAGTATGAAACTTCTCCAGAGTGTGGAGGGAAGAAGTGTCCTCGTAGCCAAGGAAGTTTCATAGCCATCTCTTGTGCTGTTTTAACTGCTGCCACATTGCAAGTGTGCCTGCGCATGGTGGTGAATTCGCTGCTTGGGATGGAGATTGTGTGGCTCGTAGCTGTTCACAGCCTGCAGCACTCTGATGGCAGGACTTGCTCCATGCTCTGCTGATGCTCAGCAGAGGAGGGGATGTGTAGAGCAGCACAGGGCATGGCTTCATGCCTGTGTGTTAAGGTCTGAGTTTACCTGCCTGCTTCTGGTGCAAGGAGTGGGACAAACAAAACCCTTGTGCTCCCCAACCCTCACTATGGATTTCAATGGCTTCTTTTCTCCCTACTGTGCAGGCTGCTCCCTGCTCCCCCAGCCCACGGTAGCGCATTGCACCCAGCTCGTCTTCATTTACTTTCTGCTCTTAAAGAGAACTGCCTTTTGTGCTCTCACTCTTCTGCAAAGGGTTTTCCTTTGGCCAGGACCTCGCGGGTGGTGCCACCGGCCCTGTCTGAGCTTCCTCTTCCTCCTGGCCTCTGCTCCGGGGGGAGGTTCTCCAGCAGACACCCAGCTCCTGCCTCCAGTAAACACCCATCTTGCTCTTGAACCCCTTCCAGCCCATGGCTGCTTACAGATGTTCTGCGAGTGGCGCTGGCAGTTTCACTGGGAGCTTGAGCAGATCCCGGAGGTTGCCAAGAGTTGAGGCTCAATTGTGGAGCAGAACAGAGACAAACTGCTTTTATTTTGAAGCTCCAATTCCTTCTTCCCATCTCCCCGGCTGGGCCAGCTGCATCATATGGTTTGACATAGGCTGAGCTCAGAGCACCTAGTAGGGCACTATCCCTGCACTAGGGTTTTCCTCCCTCATCCCATTCCTCCCTTCTTTAATGACTCTGCTTGTGATACCCTTCTAAGGTTGGTTGTACCAGGTCAGGTTGTCTTGTTAAGCTCCACAGTGACAAATAGCTCCTGTTCAGCTCAGCAGGCTGGGTCTCGAATGCCCTTGCAGTTGGACACTGCATTATTGAAGCAGTTTAACCCATGTGCCTTCATCTTAGTGCTTAGAGGTCGGGCGCTTTATTAAGCGGAACAAAATCATCACGGGAGCATCCCTCCCTGTCCCTCCTGCCTCTCCTTGCCCTGCGAGCAAGGGCTACTCTTGAAGGCCACCGAGACAGAACACCTCGCTGCATGGTTTAAAAGGCTTTTCTCTTTGTTTCAGGCGAGCGCTCAGGTTTGAGGCCTGGCGCCCTGTCAGAGAGGTGACAGATGATCGGCATTACCGGTGGTCCCCGGGATGCCCGGGCTGATCGCGCTCCAATGGACGCCCTGGAGCCGGC
Organism: Psittacula echo; assembly: GCF_963264785.1. Taxonomy (NCBI): domain Eukaryota; kingdom Metazoa; phylum Chordata; class Aves; order Psittaciformes; family Psittacidae; genus Psittacula; species Psittacula echo. Next base: position 9,758,785 of record NC_137752.1, on the reverse strand, counting down.
AGGTTCTCTGTGAAATGGCTGCAGCTTGGAGGGAGCAGTGAAATGGTCTCCTCTGGGCATGCTCACTCTGTAGAGGGAGCTTCTATCACATGAGCAGAAACTGAATCACTGCTCATGAGGATCTGGAATATGCAACTCTTTGAGTCTTCACCAGAAGAAGACTACAGATGTCCGCAGGTACCGCAGGGCCCACCTCTTGCAGAGAGCGGCTCCCTGGAGCAGGCAGGCTGGCTCCCGGTGGGGAGCTGAAGCCTTGGAGAGGAGGAAGGCAGTGTGGGGAATCATGGCTGGGGTTATTCGTTTAGTTGTTTCCAGGGACATTGGTTTTAATGCCTGGTGCGCGGGGGGCACATGGGGGAGCGGGCAGAGGAGGCTGGAGCAGGATGGAGCAGGCTGATGGAGGCTGGCTGGGTCACTGCTGCCCAGCACTGGGCCCTGGGCTCTTGGGGACTGCAGCATCCGGCGTTGCCTGGCTCTGGGAATGCTCGGGCTTTGTTTCCTCGCGTCCACGTGGTCTTTTATTTGCCTTGTGGGGTGGGGAGGCTGGTCTGGGGCTGGTTCAGGGGGGTTTGCGCTTGGGGGTTTTGGGTGCCTTTGTTTTTTAAAGTGGGAAGTTTCTGGAAATTCCTCCCAGGAGCCCTCCCTGCTTGCAGCTCTTGTAAGCAACAAGAGCAAAGCTCGGGGTGTCCGAGCGGCTCGAAGGCTGAACCTCCAAAAGGGGAAGAGAGGGCCTGTGGCCACATGGCACCTCCTCGCTAGGTCTCCTTTGAACACCGCTGCTTGCATCAAGCTCTCTTCTTCGGGTGGAGGTAGGAGAGGACTTTGTTTTACCAGGACGAAACAATCCTTTTTATTTTGGGGTGGTTCCTCCCTTCTTTCTTCTTTTCTCCTGTCTTTCGGTACCCGTTCTCTTGCGATCCAAGGGAACAGCTGATTAAACCGAAACCTCCGTGGTTGATTCGTGGCACGAGGCCCGCGTCTGCAGCTTATTTTAAATGTTGCCTAAAATTCAGCCCCTGGCCCTGCTGCCCTCTTTGTTGTTGTGTTTGTGCTGTCGTTTGTGTTACGTGTGCTGTTGGCTGCCACAGGCCTCGGTGGGACACTGGAGGTCCCAGAGCCTTGAGGGGTCCAGGCAGAACACAGGCAAGCTCATGCTGTGCTCGAGGGAGACCCCTGAAGCTGCCATGAGGACACGACACTGGATTTTCAATGGAGGAGTGAGACGTGAAGGTGGCGTTTGAAAGATTAAGGAGCTTACAGGGCAATCTGTGATACCAGATCTAAATATCCATCGTGTCTCCACTGGACTATAAATACTCTCATTGTTTGTCATCCAGAAGATGTGTGCTACAGGAAAAGGCATCGGAGGAAGTCAGGAAGAGAGAAATGAGATTTCATTTGCACAGTGAAGAGCAGAGGCCTTGATGTGCTGCCTGATCAGCTCCTATCCAAGGGAAAATAGCATGCTTGGGCTTTGATGAAGGCTGAGGAAACAAGCAACCAAAACCATGCTGAGGTGTGTGCTCCTGTGGTGGTGATGCTGGTGTGACAGCAGCCAAAACCACCCCAATGCTGTGTTCCTGTGGCTGATGCCCTTTGAAAGCATCTGCAGAGAGCTGCTGAACAGCCTGACCTACTTTGGAGGCAAGAAAGAAACCCAAGGGCTGGACTTGGCGCTGCTTTTCAGCAAGGGTTAAGAGCCCCAGAGTGGGGCTTTCAGGTCTTGGGTTTTCTCCCCTTCATGTATTTAACTGGGTTTTCAGTGCCAGCACGAGCCCTTCCCCTCCTCTGCACAACCCTTTGGACAGAGCTGGGCTCTGTAGCACACATGGGATGTATTTTCTGCTCGTCACCCCCTGTTAGACAACCCCTGGGGCTGGCAGGAACAGGATCAGGCCCACGATGTGGCATCAGGCTATGATGGTTGTCCTGGGTCTGCACCCCTGACCTCCTCCACGTGGTGCTGCCTCCTAACGAAGGATTGCATGCATCCCTTGCCATGGCAGGGGGCTATTTCATGCAGGTAAACAAGGAGTTTTAAGGCGCTTCACCTTCCAGGCCAGTTGGTTTGTGAGAGGATTGGCTCGATTCCTGCTGCTTGTCCTTTTGCTGCTTTTCCCTGAAGTTTTTCCTTCTCCCCTTCCCGCTCCTGGAGCTGAGTGGTTGAGGAACTGCCGCAGTGGGAGAGTTACCTTGCTTTAGGTTCAAGCCAAACAGCTCGGGGCTCCGACAGCGCGCGCTCCCCGCTCGCCGGGCTCGGCGCACCATATGTTCCTGCAGTGACATGGAATGGCAGTGATTTGGAAATGAACCTCCAATTTATATTCCTTAGCTGCCCTTTCCAGCCGCTTATTTGGGCCTCCTGTGAATTCGAAGCTTTGACACCAACCCCTGTCTGCAGAGGAGACCCTTATGTCCTCTTGTGTTTGCTTTAGGGGATCCATCCCTCCCCGTTGTCTGTGTGAGCTGCTTGGTCTCTTGGGTAGAGGAGGAGATGTCTGGTTTTGCTGTGTGGTGGTGTAGGGGGGCAGAGGAGGAGGATGGGCAGCGCTGTCTGCCAGGATTTACAGTAGTCAGGGAAGCAGCAGGAGCGAAGCTCACAAACTCTATGAGCTAATTGGAAAGGAGCCTTAAAAAGAAAGACAAAATGTAGAGGAAAGAATGTAGAGCAAGCTGTTTAAAAACTCATCCTGGGATCCATCACACCAGCTTCCTTCCCCCAACGCAGGCAATGGGTTTATCCCTTTCCTTCAGCCCCCATCAGGAGGGGGAAGGCTGGTGGACGCGATGGAGAAGGGTCGAGGCAGTGGGGGTTAAGATGTGACGTGCCAGTGTCTTCCCCGCACCGCTGCCATGCTGTGTCAGAGCAGCACAGTGCCTCTTGCAAAAGAAGCTTTTCACAACTTGTCCTTGTTCCAAGGATGAGGAAACCTCCGGCTCTTCTGGCATTTTCTGTCTCCCTCATAAGTCAGAGCTGCTTTCACCTGTAAAGTATGATGAGAGCGGAGTGGGAGAGGACTGGAACGGGGAGGGAATCGGAGCAACCTTGCAAGGCTTTTCATGGAGCTCTTGGTGTTAAAGGAGGAACTTTTCCCCTCCTCCTCTCCTCATTTTCCTGTGTGCCTGCAAAAATACTCTTGGTTTGCATTTAAAGGAGAAAACTGTAAGTGCTGGGACTAAGCCAGCTTGTTTATTCATGGGGAATACCATGTTTCCAAGCCTTTCTCTCGCAGAGGAAGGCTTGACAGAGGATGGCAGACTGGGCTGGGGGTTGTATTTTTAGGTGCCATCGAAGCACGGTTGTGTAGATTCGAAGAAGCTAAAAATCATGGCTGGCAATCTGCATCGAGCTCTGCGAGACCTCTCCTCCCAAGTGCCCCCAGCTCTCAAAGGGGTTAACTTCTCCCTCCAGAGCAGGTGGATTTTGACCTGGATCAGGAGGGGAAAGGAGAGAAAGGCAAGGAATAAGCATCAAACCCACCACCAGGAGCCCACTGGCTGCTGCTTCCCAGCCTTTTGCAACTTCCCATTCCCAAAACGTGGGTCCCGGTGAGGAGGGGCCGGGGTCGGGAGCCTGCGCCCGCTCCCCTGCTCCTGTCAAAAGATGGCAGGTCAGCGTGTGCCTGTAAACAATGCGGTTATGAAATGGCAGCGCCGGCCGCGCTGAGCATGCTCGGGAGCAGCCTGCAGGGGGAGGTGAGCCAGGGAGATGATCTAATTCAGAGCAATTCTTGGGATTGAAGGAAAAGACCAGGCTCCACTCTTAATGACAGAGCAGAAAAACCAGGCCCCACGCCGGGGACGAAGCCCGTAGGCCATGGAGGAGAGGGGGTGAGGATCTCCCACCTCTAGGACTTCGGGTGCTGGGCAGCGCTGTGTCGCTTTCTCACCCTCCAGGAGAGTAAAGCCTTGGTGAGGTTTGGCTGTAGTTATTAGAGGGACAGGCCCGAGGGTGAAAGTTTTATTCTTATGATTATTTGTCTCTTTTTCCTTTCCCCTTTTCCGTGTCTACTGCTCCAGCTCGCAGGCATCGCTGCCTTGCTGCTGGCCTCTCGATGGCTGGAGGTGACCCAGGCGGAGAGGGACCTGCTTTTGGCTGCTGTGGTTTAGGGGTGGGAGGAAGAGGAGCGCGGAGGCTGAAGAGGTGCCTGAGCCCCCTCGATGGGGGCTTGCTCCAGGCTCCTCGTGGAGCTCTGGTTGTATCCAGGTTGAGCCTTCCGGGGGAATGGGTGTTTCTGAAAAGGCTGGTTTGCTTTTGCTCGAGGTGGTGATGACTGTTGGTCTCCATGTTAGGGTTTTCTGACCCCCCTCCCCTCACGGGTGGTAGGAGAAGGCAGGCAGCAGCTGTACTCCTTGCTAACCTCAGCCCGTGGCAGGAGGAGATGCCTTTGCCTGCTCTGGATTTACACTTGCCTGCACACACAAGTTGCTTTAACTCTACTGGGACACAGCTAGATGGGGACGACGCTTCCCAGCGTGCAAGCAACGAGGAAGCATAAATCAACCTCCTCTTTACAGGAGGGCCTGGGCTCTGTGACCCCCCCTGGCCTGAAGCCTGCGCGCCATTGAGGGCTTCTGAGAAGCCACTTTAAGTCCTGTTGTGCTCCATGCACGTGTCTCCTTGTTCCCAGCTGTTGCATGCAGGGACTTGCGCCTCGTTTCTTAAGCTTCCCCGTTTTGGGAGTTGATTTGTTCGGCTGGAAGAGGAGCGAGGACATGGGGGTTGAGAAGGAAATGCTTCGTGCCTCTTAGAAAGAGTCTGGATGAAAGGAATTCAGGAGACAAAGGAACGGCAAAGAATTTGATGTGGGGAACAAACTTCAGGCTGAGGGCAGTGCTTGTCGTGAGCTGCAGATAAAAATTCCATGTTCACGGGATTGCATGAGGCTTATAAGGAAGTGGCCTTAACCTAAGGGAAGAAGGGAGCTTTGAGGCTGGTGACTGCATTGTAGGCCAGGTGTGCTGGTGGCTGTTTCCTTCCTTCTCCAGAGCCAATGCTTCTGCTGCTTCCAGTGACAGGCCCGTGGTCAGCATCGCCATGAGCCGTGATCCCAGGCCTTGCCCGTGCACTGCAGGACCGAAGCAGAGCCGAGATCTGAAGTGGGCAGCCTGCACGTGCCTGCCCAAGGAACACTCCTCCTACAAGCATTTTCTTAGGTGTTACTTCCGATATAATTAACTCCGAATGTTTGTCTTCAAGTAGGGCAAAGGTTATTATGAGCGAGTTGGTTTGGGTTGTGTTACTTATTTTGTTTTAGAAGAGGAAAGAAATCAATAGGAATCTGCTGGTGCTGGGGTTGCATCATGGTCTGAGGGCTTTGCCCCCTGCCTTGCTGCAGCGTGCATTGCAAACCTTGCATGGAAGGTGGGATCCCGCCCTGCTGCAGGGCTGGTGGGAGCTTTGCTGAGGGGCTGGTGCTGGGGTACCTACCCCAGTGCTGCAGTGCCCGGTTGTGTCCAGCTCCAGGCTGAAGCCTTTTGTGGATCGGGCAGGATCGGTCCCATCCATCCCCCTGGTGTGCAGGGAGATGTGTTGGTGCCCTGGGTGGGAGCGAGCAGCGTTTCAGAGGGGTCCTCCTGCTCCCGGCCCTGCCAGCTCGGGTTCCTCAACGGGTGAGTTTTAAGACCAAAGAATAAAAAGCCCCTGGTGAAGGTAGACATCTTTGTACTTCAACCTCCACTCTTCCTGCTCTGCCTGGGGAGAGCTCTGCTTCATGGGGCAACGCGCTGGTCTCTTGGGCTTGGTAAGCTGCGATACGCTGGAGTTTTGCTGTGCATGCGTTGTCTTTGCCTATAAAACCTGTTTGGATCGTTGCGAAGGGCACTCGGATGGCGGTGAAAATGCCAAGGAGGACGCTGATAAAGCTCTTTCTGTTTCCCAGCTTTGTGCTTTCTCTCTTTCTTTTTTTTCCCTTTGGTGGGCTCTTTTTGTTTTAAAGGCACCACTGTAGCTTCTGGTTGTGTTTGGGAACGCTGCAGAGCCTTTCCTTGGCCGGTCTGACCTGTCCTCCATCCCCTCCAAAGACCTTGCGGAGGAGAGGAAGCCTGTTTTCATGTAAACAGAGCTAAAACTGAACCAGCACAAGCTCCTCTGCTTGGATCCTCGTGGCTTTTAAAGCCAGAATGGGTCTTTCCTAAGGTGCAATAAGTCTTTTCTTCCCCTTGAAACCTAAACATGAAAGGGTTGGGGGGTGCTAAGGCTTCACTGCTGGTGGTGTCTATTCCTTATGGAGGCTCTCCAGCCATGAAGGTTAATAATCAGTCTGGGGTTGGGGAGTGAAGGGAGACGGACGAGGGAATGGAGGTGGATGAGGAATGGAGGCGGATGAGGGAATGGAGGCGGATGAGGGAATGGAGGCGGACGGCTGCAGGAAAGGGGGGAAGGAGGAAAGGGAAAAATAAATGGCGAGAGTGAGACTTTTATTGTGAAGCAGCGTGTGCTTGGCAGTTGGCTTTGTTGGGGCTGCTGCAGGAGCCGGCATTCCCGGCGGGAGGGTGGGTATAGGATTTCCCTGGCAATCCGAGCAACGGCTGGGGCATGGGGAGTGGGAGCAGCCAGGGCAGCTTGCTCTGATTTCAGGGAGGGAAAACCCACCCCAAACCCCAACACACACACGCACACAAATGGAGGTATTGACACTGCGGTGAAGTTGCTGCTAAGTTGGCTGGGTGGAGCCGTGGGTTGGTGGGAATGAATGGGCAGCGCTGCCCTTGGTGGTGGGTGCCCCTGGGTGCTGGGAGCGGTGATGGAGCAAGGAGGGGAAAGGCTGGCCTGGGTGGAAGAGGCTTCGAGCGCTTCGCAGGGGTTTCCTGTAGCGTCCTTTGGATCAAAACGCTTCAGACCTCACAGCTGGCTTTTTATCTGTAATTATTATTTTATGTTCTACCTTGATGCTGAGTTTTTTGTCTGTTGCAGAGCAAGGCATGGAAGTTGTAAAGGCACCGCCGCTGCTAGCGAGGGATGTGTCCGTGAGCTAGGAACAGGAGAGCCCATCAGGTGCCATTGGGTTAGCCTTGCCTTGGCACCTACCTACTCTCCCAGGACTAAAGGGGATGGTTTCATTGCTTTGAGAGCTCCTGCTGCTGGCAGGCCCTGGGGCAGCTCCTGCTCATTGCAGTGAGGAGGGAGGGTGGTCGCTGTCTGCTGAGGTCTGATGGGTGCCAGCAGTGGCTTTTCTTCTGCCATCCGGGGCTGAGCAGCAGCAATGCCTCTGAGGAAGGGAGAGTGTGGATGGTTTGTGGAGTGGGGTTACTGCTGATGAAATAAAGGCAGACTTGGAATCAGATGGCTCCAGTGACCTGCTGGAAGTCCTGGGGCTTCCAGAATGAGTCGGTTTAACAGCAGGAGTAGCAAAACCTTTCTTTGTTGCAGCAAAGGCTGGGAAAACACCCTGGTCCCCTTACAGGTTGAGGGTCTTCATTTGCTGCTGCTGTGTGTGGCAAGGGCCTGGGTGCCCCTTCCTCTGGGTGGAATCCGTGGGGCTGTGCTTCAGCCCCATCTCTCTGCAGGTCTCTTTGCATTAGTCTTGTAGCAGGGTGAGTCCATGAGGAAAATGAAGTTATTCCCAGCTCACAGGAAGTCCGGCTAGACGAGGGGTAGGCTTTACAAGCAAATGTTTGCAGCAAGGATATATATTATTGGCTTAGCAAATATATATAAAAAGAAGCTGATCTATGTTCACGCTCTGGGCTGTGTTTTCATGATCGTTTCTGGGTGGAAGCTGTTGGACACTGTCTGCTGGAGGTATGTTTTGTTTGAGGCTCTCTGGTCGGCTGAGGTTCCAAATGCTTGCAGTTTGAGTTTTGGTCTGTGTCTGAAGCTGGTGGGCTCGGGGCATCAGTTCCCTCTTGCTGGGAGCATCAAGACTTGCCTGTGTTTGCTGTTTGCTTGTGATTGGGGCAGGAGCCATGTACAACCACCTTCCTCCTTGCTAGAGGAGCAATCCTTGAAGGTGCCCTTAGACCTAGATGGTCCCTTAGTCCTTGAAGCACCTTAGAAGGTGGAGACCCTGTGCCCAGCTACATCCTCCTTCCATCAGCTGTGTGTTGCTTTGTAGATAGAGGCATTTTGGTGCAGGGCAGAGGAGTCCTGCTGTCACCGAGGGGCAGGGATATGGTCCTGGATGAGCCACACGTGGTTCTGGATGAGCTGTTCCTGCCTGCATGGAGCTGGGGGCTGCCAAAATCAGGGTGAAGGAAGACCCCACACTGCAGCACTTGCCTGTACCTGGCACTGCAGCTGAGCTGATAAGGAAACATAGATGAGAGGGTGGCTGGTTATAGCAGTGCCAACACCAAAGCTCATCCCTCCTGCTAGATGCAGACAGAAACATGTGGGGAAGGGCGAGCTGCTGCTGGGGCTGGTTTTGGAGCTGATACACTGGGCTTCATGTGTGTGTCTTATCTCTTTTTGCTTGCTTGTAGGAGATGGGCAGGTTGTTTTCTTTCCCTTTCTTTATCACTCAGTGTGCTTTAAACCTTGTGATTTGCAGGGCTGCAGGCACCATCTGCTCTGTGCGGGCCTGCAGCACTTGGCTTGACCTGGACTCATTCTTCTCCTGCAACACTGACAGTGTGCAGTGAGCCCTTTGCCCAGCCTGGCCTCAGGACGCAGCACCTCTACACTCACCATCTTCACCTTTCAGACCAGCTTGTCCTCTGAGCACTGTGTCAAAGGACCCCTTCTCTGTGTGTTTGGCAGGAGGTTAATATCTTTTGCCTTTGGTTTTGGTAGCTCTCTTTGTCTTGACGTGTCAAAAAGAGACAGAGGGGGTTTTAAAGCTGCAGACCTGATCTAGCAGCATGACTCCAGGTGTGTGAAAGGCAGGAGTTGGGCAGGTGTGTTGTTTTTACAGGAAAATAACAAAAAAGAGGGGAAATGCCCCTAATTACTTTCTGTAGAATTAAAACTAGAGCTCATTAGCTTTAATACACATGAATGTTATGAATGATGAGCTGGAGCTCACTGAGGGTTTGCAGTTTGTAAGTTACATTTGAATGAACTAGGAAAGAACCCCAAAGCTAAACAGCAAAGACATCCATGGGCTGTAAATGTTGCTAAATGATGTGGAATGACAAGTTTGATAGATCAGCCTCCCCACACCTAAAACCTAAGAAGTTTTGGAGGAATAAGGGTCACCTCCTTGAGATGATCAAGTGTTCAAGGCCAGGTTGGATGGGGCTTGGAGCAAGCTGCTCTAGGGGAAGGTGTCCGTGCCCGTGGTAGGGGGTTGGAACTGGGTGAGCTTTAAGGTCCTTTCCAATACAAACCAGGCTGGGATTCTGTTGTGCTCTTCATGACCATTTCAGTCCATGCCTGCACAGCCAGACTCAGCTGGATTCCCAAACACGGAAGAGAATCTGTCTGGCTGCATCTGAACCGCACTGAGCTGCGAGGTCCTGGCCTGGGTGCAGCGCGAAGCCCCTCTGCTCCTCATGGGGATGAGCTGCCAGTTCATGTCTGTGACCTGTGCCTTGGTGGCAGTTTCGTGGCAGCCATTACTTTGCAGAACGAGGTTTGCCCTGATGTAAACAGGAGTGTCCATGATTGTCTCTTCTTTTCAATGCAGCTTGTGTATGAACATTGAGCTAAACTGTGGTATTTCTTTCCCATTTCTTTCCCTCCCCCTTCCCCATCCCTTCCGTCCCCACCCCTAGCGAACAGTGCTGAGTAAGGCAGAGCCAAGGAAAGACGCCTGCATGAAGACTGAGCTGCTGAAAGATATCACCAACAACAAAGAGGAAGGTGAGCACCTGCCTCGGTCGAGGGCCAGACCTTGCTGATGAGGCTGGCGTGTGATGGGACCAAAACTGGGGGTGTGGAGATGGGCTTTGTCCCTTGGGCGTGCTGCCCCAAACAGTTCTGTGTTTATCTGAGCAGGGCTCTTCCCCAGGAGATGGCGAATTGGCTTTTCAGTCCTTCCATCACCACCCACCTTAATGACTGATCGCTGATTTTCACTTCTGCTTTGGTGTGGCTGTGAAGCACAAAGGAGTTACTTTGAACCTTCTGTGTATGACTCCTTTGAACTGAACTCTGATCCTGCCACATGATGACCTGGCCCTTTTCCTCTCTGTAGTCAAGTGAACTTTCTGTTTTCCCCTGGGGTTTCTCTTGCTCCAGAACAGGCACTGATGGCTGCAGGGTGGTTGGTGGGGTTAGGGCCCTCCACACTTGGTGCTGTTGTGGGATGCTTCATGGCTGCTGCATTGTTTCTTCTTGCTTTTCATTTGCAGGATGCAGCACATGTTAACTTGGCGAAGTCTTTCCTGTGTGGCTGGCTGGGAGTTGCATGCACACAAATCCGAGGGCTTAATAGATGTGTCAATGGGATTAGGGAAAAGAAAAACCCACCACACTTTATCTCTGCAGCCCCCTCCTTTCTTTCCATGGCTCTATTATTCCTTGACTAGTTACTTGTGATAGCTCTGCAGGGATTTGGTGTATTTTTGTTCTCTTTTCCATAATAGAGCGTTAGAAAAGCACTGAACTGGCCCCATCAGAATACCTTGTCTTAGCTAACAACACAATTTTGGACTTAATTCAGATGTGTGTAGTACAGCATTGCTCTTCCTTTCTCTTCTCTTCAGCATAATGTTTTGCCATTTCTTTAGTTAGTAAAGCTCAGAACAGGCTAAATACTGAGTGCTGCATCAGATGTGGCCATGGTGCTTGTATATTAACTGGGAGCATGTGAGTGCTGCTGCTGACACATGTATGCAGCAGACCTCTGCTTTGGGAGCCCAAGTCTGAGGTGCCAGTGGGAGGTCACGTTGCTCTGGGAGGAGATGCTCGCTTTGATCCCTTGGCTTGCTTGGCTCAGGACTCTAAAGGGGTTTATTTAGCTCTTGGTTGATCTTGAGGTAAGTGTCAAGTGTCTGTGAAGGTAAAAATCCGGGAGGAGGGTGGGGAGAGAGACATTTCTGCACCTTGTATGTCTTGAGTGCCTTGGACTGAAAGCAGCTGCTGTGTATCAAAGGGAAGCTGAGAACCCTCCCTGCGCAGGAGCAGTCTTGAGGCTTCACAAGGTGCTGGGATTCCAACCCCTTCAGCTTATTGTCCAGTTCTGTTACTGGGGAAAGAAGGGTGCTACAATGGGAACTGTATGGTCTCCATTCCTATGGTAACATTCAGATGTTAGCCTTGTCTTCCTGAGCACACCACGTGTGTGAAAGACAATAGTTTGTGTGCTGGTTGTGCCCTATGCATTGTTCTTCACTGGCCTTTGTTACCCAGCTGTGATTGCTGAGACTGGCAGCCAGGAAACCAGACAGGGCAAAATGATGCTTAGGTGTTTTAGATGTGCATCCAGATGTGCACCCAGTGTTCATGTCTCCTGCTTCAGGGAGGCTGCAGCAGCAGAAGTGCTCTTTGAGCTGAGCAGCCCCAGGGCTGGAGCATCCCGTGGTCATAGATGGGCTCAGGTCCTCGTTGCTGTGCTGTAACCCTGTGGACCTGATCCCATGGCAAAGGAACAAATTAATATCACCCAGGCTGTTAAACTGCTTTGAGTCACCATCAGTATTCATGTGATTCAGCCCACCGGAGAGAGGCTGAATCCCATTCATCTGACCTCTGCAGCCGCAGTACTGAGCATTCACAGCGGAAGTTGTTCTTTTTCATTATTTTAGTTCTCCTGTTTTGACTCTTGACAGCAGAAGGGCAGCAGTGACACTGCCCCTGGGTGACACTGCCCCTGGGTGACACTGCCCCTGGGTGACAGCTCCAGGGCAGTTTTGGAAATACAGAGCAGGCTCTTGGATAAATATCACCTGCCTTCATGGATTTAAAAAGGGGACAGTGGAAAAAGAGACCATCACTTGTAGAATCCCAGCCTAGTTTGTGTTGGGAGGGACCTTAAAGCTCCTCCAGCTCCAACCCCTGCCACGGGCAGGGACCCCTTCCACTGGAGCAGCTTGCTCCAAGCCCCTGTGTCCAACCTGGCCTTGAACACTGCCAGGGATGGGGCAGCCACAGCTTCTCTGGGCACCCTGGGCCAGCGCCTCAGCACCCTCACAGGGAAGAGCTTCTGCCTAAGAGCTCATCTCAGTCTCCCCTCGGGCAGGTTCAAGCCATTCCCCTTGGCCTGTCCCTACAGGCCCTTGTCCCAAGCCCCTCTCCAGGTTTCCTGCAGCCCCTTTAGGCACTGGAGCTGCTCTCAGGTCTCCCCTTCAGGAGCCTTCTCTTCTCCAGGCTGCCCCAGCCCAGCTCTCTCAGCCTGGCTCCGGAGCAGAGCTGCTCCAGCCCTCGCAGCATCTCCCTGGCCTCCTCTGGGCTCACTCCAACAGCTCCACGTCCCTCTTGTGCTGTTGCTCCAGAGCTGGGCACACCCCAGAGAGGAGCTTTGCCCTGAAAACATGGTTCTCTTCATTTCCTGACTTCAAAATGCTCCACTTTTTGGCTTCAGTGGTAGAGGTGCTGCTTTCTTTCCCAGTGGGTGCAGGATCTCCAGCCACCAGTTCTTCCTAAGCAGCCCCCATGTCTTCAGCATCCTTTTGATGTGAGCTGGGCTCCTCTCTCTGCTTTGAATATTTATGTATTTTTTTACTTTGAGGAGAAGGGGAGGGCACTGCTGTAGCACAGTGCTTGCAGCCAGGTGCATTTCTGCCGTGTCAGAGTTGATCCAGCAGGACAGTTGGTTATTGAATCAGAAAGACTGCGGTGTCTGCAGTGTGTTAAAAGATGATCTGCAAAGTGCTTAAGGTGAAACACCTGTGAAGTGTGATATATGGAAATGTCTGCAGTACTTGTACTGCACTTCATATACTTTTAGATAAGCTCAGTCTTTGCTTAGTTCAGAGGTGGATGTTTCTCTTGCAGCAGCCAAAGCCTTGTGGCCCTGTGCTGGGGACACTGGAAATTGCTGGGGACAGAGAAAATACCCTTCCAGCCCTTGTTGCTTGTCTGTTTCAGGTTGTCTCGTCTCTACCAGTGCTCAGCACCAAGACGTTCAGCAAAACATAGGAAGGTTCCATGGTTTAGTAGTGTCTTTGCTTCTGGGATATTCTTTTTCTTTCTGTTTGTCTTCTTTTCCCCTCAGACCCAGTGATGATTGCAGTTTGGCCTGGAGTGTAAGGCTTGTAATGCTTGCATATTATTCTTTGTCTCCCTGAGGAGTGAGATCGGAACTTAAAAATCTGTATTTCAGACGTTGTTTTCACTGCATTCTCCAAGTAATAGAGAGTTTTGAGCTCATCCATCTGATGGCTGGCACATGGAAAGTGGCTGCTCATCCCCTTTGGTCTCTGCAGAGGTGATTGGGTTCCCTTTGGCTATGGCAGGGATGGCTGGTGAGACTGTGGCATGTCTGCTAGAGAGGTTCAGGCTTTGGCAGGCTGAACCAGCTCTGGCCAGCTCCAGGGCAGAACCAGAGCCAGGCCTGTCTCTGCTGGAAGAGCTGGAAACAGTGGAGAGGAACCCTCATTGCCGGAGTCTGGGCTGGCAGAGCAGAGGTGGGCTTCATTTTGCCTAATTTAGGGTTTTATTTGAAGTTATCATTCTAACACTGAGCTGGTCCAGCTCGTTTCTGCTTGCACATGGTAGGCACGTCCAGGCAGTGGGTAGCTTAGCCAAAGTTAGGTGCCTGAAGTCAGACTGTGCTTACCTGAGCTGTCATCTTCTTGGTTGCGATGGTGGCTTAGGGGCACCCTGGAGTTTGAGATACCTTTTGGACACCTAAAATGAGGTGAGGTGGCCTCCTCCTGTCTGACTTGGCTTCTCCCTTACTTTTGTATGATTTTGTTCCCTTCATGGGGACTTTAATTCAATTTTGAATGACTGTGATACTGAGAAGACACTGAGATTGGTACTGATACCGAGAAGAAAGCTGAAGCCTGAAACTCGTGCGCAGGGTCTGCTTGAGCCTGGGGAAGGGTGGAAGGGCTGGAAACTCTGCATCACTCCAGTCAGTGAGCTGTTAATTCTGAGAAGTGCTTTGAATATGTTACTGATAATCCTTTGCCATGTGCAGTCTCAGTGACAGTGGAGCTGCAGCATTTCCTGAGTCTTAAATTCCTTGTGTTACTAAAATGTAGCCAGCTCCTAAGAGAGAAACCTTTAGTGAAGTTCCTTTCATCTTGGTATCCAGGTTGGATGCCAAGGCCAGGATGGACGGGGCTTGGAGCAAGCTGCTCTAGTGGAAGGTGTCCCTGCCCGTGGCTGGGGATTGGAATTGCATAAGCTTTAAGGTCCCTTCCAGCACAAGCAACTTGATGATTCTATGAATTTCAGACATGAGGGTGGGCACCATAACAGAACATCAATCTCTTGGGCAAGTTACCCATCCCAAATAAATCCCAAATGCTTGGATTGGGATGCAGGCAGCATAGTGGGCAATGTGACAAGGTTTTCCTGCTGCATGTGTGTAGGGGATGCGTAAGGGAGCACTGAAAATGCTAAGATGCTTCTAGTAAAAGAAGTTACACTTCCATGGACACAGACTCTATCTTTCTGCCTTTCATATTGTAGTTCAGGAACGAATGGTTGTAGATTAAAGAGCAGTGAGTGAGTTGGAGAGAAGGGAATACTGAGGGGAGGTAGTTTTGGTCTGCTTGGGAGAAAGGAAGGAAGGAATGCTGTCAAGTTGTAAAATTCTGGAGAAATTATTTCAGTTTTTACTCACTTGCATTTGCAGCACAAGAGCAGAAAAGCTGTTGACCAGAAGAGAACTCACTGCTGTGAGGTGTCTTTGAAATGAAGATCTTGGCAGGTTTGGAGTCAATCATCTTGTTTAAGCATGAAGAAGGGGAGATGAGGAGGTCATGGCAGGAGGCTTTAGCTGTCTGGTGCAGTTGAAGAGCTTCTGTAGGCTGTTGTAGTCAGTATTTCTCCGTGGTGAGGTTCCTGCTGTCTGTAGTTCTTGTTCCTGTCTCCATCTGTAGGCCGTATTTCAGCAAAAGTGTAAATATCTATTGAATTGTGTCTATTCAGCACTGGTTGTAAACGTGCACTTCATGTGTCTAAGACTTGTTGAACGTGGTCAGACTTGCAGACCTGTCCCATTCCACAAGGACAGAGCATGTGTTAGAGGCAGAGCATCACGGCAAGAGGAGCAATAGCCTAGCTTGGGTGAGCAACTCGTGTTCTGCTGTTACCAGACTGAGGATTTTGGTTGTGAAACCCAGACTCCTTTACCTGGGCTACCACATGTTCTTAAGTAACGTAGCTCCTGATCTAAACTAGCTCTTTGTGGGGATCTCTTTAATGGAATATATCTGAAGGGGGCCTACAAGGATGATGTGAGAGGGACTCTTCCTCACACTGTAGTGATAGGACAAGGGGGAATGGGTTCAAACTGAAACAGGAAAAGTTCAGATTAGATGTAAGGCAGAAGCTCTTCCCTGTGAGGGTGCTGAGGCGCTGGCCCAGAGTGCCCAGAGAAGCTGTGGCTGCCCCATCCCTGGCAGTGTTCAAGGCCAGGTTGGACACAGGGGCTTGGAGCAAGCTGCTCCAGTGGAAGGGGTCCCTGCCCGTGGCAGGGGTTGGAGCTGGAGGAGCTTTAAGGTCCCTTCCAACACAAAACATTCTGTGATTCTATGGAGGTGGAAGCCCTTGGACCTCATTTTACGCGGCAACATGAGCAGCCCTTTACAGCAGGGCAGAGTGGGTGCACAACCCTGTTAGATCAAACCCATCCGCTGACGACTGCTGCAAGTTCTCCAGTTCTGTGCCACTTTAGGGCCTATGAAATTTCATATCTTTATTTAGACAAACCTCTAATCATGCAGATCTGGGGGTCTGGTGCCTGTTCATAAGAGGTTGATGGTGCTTCCACAGCCACGCTGTGCTTTGCACACTTCAGAATCGTGTGTGTGGGACCTGTACGTGGGATTTTCATTTCGGTTTCTCAGATTTTTCTGGACTAACGCAGTTACTCTTTCCCTTAGGGCAGTGCTCTAATGCACCTGTTTTGGTTGCCTTCATGGCAGGTAAAGCAATTCTTGCCCTCTGCTTATTCCCTTTATCTAATAGTCAGCCACTGAAGTCATTTGAGCGCACTGGTGGGAGTGTGCAGTGTGTAAATCAACACATACTGAAGGCCTAATTCGGACAGAGGCCTGGTGCTGAGCACTGGAAACCTCCATCTGTGGTCAGAGAGCTCACTTGTTGTTTTCTGGCACTGACTTCGCTGAAAGAATTGTTTAAATGGCAACAGCAGAGTCTTTTAAAGACACCAAATGCAGAAAGAGAAATGAGGATTGAAAGAATAAAGGCACAGCTCTTGGCTCCCTCTGCTCAGGACTTCTCAAGTAGTTAAATAACAGTGAAAACCCAGCGCTTTATCTTCTCCAGGAGTCATTGCTCTCCAAAACAAACCCTTGTGTGGCTTATCGGAGCTTTCAGTACACAGAAGGTGGTCTGGGTGGTGTGAGAGGGCAGCAGATGGAGGTGATGACTTTGAATCGTGCTTGGAGAGCCACTTAGTTACTGCCTGCTGGAGGGGTGGGTTTCTGCCTCTGCCCCCTGCGTGTGCCCCAGTGGGCACTGGTGAGCTCTTTCAGGAGGTTTTGGAACTCTTCTGGGAGGTTTTGGAGCTCTTTTTAGAGGCCCTGAGCCAGCAAAGTCCATGTGAGAGGCAATCACAGGCTGTTCTGGTGATAGCGCTGCTTCTCCTCCGTGCACAGCAAAGCCCTCCAGAGCTTGCATTTGAACAGTCAGCCCAGGTATGTTGGACTTGACATCCTGGCATCCAGGATCCTGGTTCTGCTTCACATTTGAGCCTTGCATCAGGTTTTGCCAGGTCAGCAGAGACATTCAGGGTATTGTTTTCCTGGAGTGTTTGGGCTTCAGGAGTGGAACGAAATGAGATGCTGACAGCAGTATGCTGCTCTGGCTTCTAGAGCTGTCCTCCACTTTGACTGTGGGCCTTTCTGAGTACTGTACATGAAAACTGCTTTGATTCAAGCTGGTTGTAATCAGTCCTGCCTGCTTTGACAAGGCTTTTGCTGGTGGGACTTGTGATGCTCTTCATAGCTGTGTGGCCTCTGGAAGGGAAACAACACAAGGGATCCCTAACAGCAGGTTGTTTGAATCGTTTCACTGAGCGTGCCAGTGAATTGTTATCACTCCTGGTTGCCTGGGGAGCTGCTGGTTTGTCATGTTGGAAACCCTTCTGCAAGTACACAGATGGAACTAAATGATCTTAAGGTCCTTTCCAACCCAAACCATTCTAAGTACACAGTATTCATAGTTGGGTTTTCTTCAGCTCAGGTCTGAAACCTCAGATGGGACAAACTCATTGATGAGGGGAGCATGGAAGTGTTTGGAAGGAGTGGGGAAAACACCATTTTTGCATGAGCACTCCTGTGTTATCTGGGTGTGAGCTTTGAGCCTGCAAAATTCTTGCTGCATTTGACTCCTATCATTACTTTAGCCTAGAATTGCACTTCACACGCTTCCCCCTGTGTTTACTCTGGCTGTTGCCTCTGAGATGACACCATGAATCCTGCTCCTGCACTGCTTCATCCCAGGAAAAGAACCACTGGATAGCCTTGCCAGGAGAGCTGGCATTGCCAGGGAGTTCCTCCTTGGGGTGTTCTGTGTAGTGGCAGAGCTGCTTGGCTGCTGAGCTGTGTCTGAGCCACCAGAGCTCACACGACTTCTCTTGTGTCAGTCTGGCATTCTGAAGGGCTTTGCCCAAGATCTGAATGCAAGATTGGGCAGTGTTTTGTTTGATGTGCAGGGGGTTGACAGATGGTCCAGCAAGTGTAGTTACTGGAAAAGCAAAAGGTAATATTTACCTTGAGAAATCCATACTTGGGAATAAATGGCCACATCTGCAGCTGAGGCAAGTGAGAATGAGTGTGCTGCTTGCAGCTGAGGCACACCCCCCACTTTTCACTGAGGATCCAGGCAAGCCAGGTAGGTGAGTGAGCAATCTAAATGGATTTACATAGAGATATATATATATAGCAAGCAGCTTTCTGGAGGAAAGGGTTGTTCTTCCTGAGCCACTGTAAGTAGCTGTACCTTCTCTTTGGAGTTTCGATACTGCTTGTGACCCTTTTCTTTCTCTCTTCCTCCTCCTCCTCCTCCCTCTTTCTCCAGGGTTTAATGCCATGGCTGCAGATGAAAGTGCTACAGAAAAGCAAGCGGGGGAACCAAAAATGGCAGTAGATGGTGAAACCAACGGTTCCTGTGATCACAGCGAAGCTGGTGGCCACCCAAACCCAGCTAAAACCACTCAGGACAATACGAAAGTGAGCCAGCAGGACTCCAGTACTAAGTTAAATAGGATAGCAGAAAATGGCATTTCTGAACGAGATGGTGAGACTGGGAAGCAAAACCATCTGAAAGCTAATGACTTCACACAGACTTCTGTAACAGGGAGCAATGGATATATTCTAACCAAGCAGATGGCACAGGAGCAGCCTCTAAGGACTACCAGCACCTTTGCTTCTCTCACCGGCCATGCTGCAAAAACCCTGCCAGGAGGAGCAAGCAAAGGGAGAACTGTGGGCTCCTTTTCTCAGATGCAAGCCACAATGCCAGCCAAGCTCGGGGAGGGCAGTAAGGACATGGATGCTAAAAAAGCCACCGCTGCTAACGCTGAAGTCAAGGTCCACAGAGCACGGAAGACAATGCCTAAACCCATCGCTAGCCTGGTAATGTATATGCCCAGCAGCCAGTGCTGCTGCTGCAACTGCTCGTGGCTTGCTTTGACTGCATGAGAGGGATGCTGTGCTGCATGGGAACATGAGTAATTCCTGTAATTCCCACCAAGTGGATTGTTAAGGGGGGTTTAATATACATCATAGAATCATAGAATGGTTTGGGTTAGAAAGGACCATAAGATCATCTAGTGCTAGCCTCACACTAGACCATGTTGCCCAAGGCTCTCTCCAACCTGGCCTTGAACACTGCCAGGGATGGGGCAGCCACAGCTTCTCTGGGCACCCTGTGCCAGCGCCTCAGCACCCTCACAGGGAAGAGCTTCTGCCTTATCTCCAACCTGAACTTCCCCTGTTTCAGTTTGAACCCATCATCCCTGTCCTATCACTACAGTCCCTGATGAAGAGTCCCTCCCCAGCATCCTTGTAGCCCCCTTCAGACATTGGAGGCTGCTCTCAGTCTCTGCACAGCTTCTCTTCTCCAGGCTGAACAGCCCCAATGTTCTCAGCCTGGCTCCATATGGGAGGTGCTGCAGCCCCTGATCATCCTCGTGGCCTCTTCTGGACTTGCTTCAACAGCTCCATGACTGCTGGAGCAGTTGAGGACACAAGAACTGCACACAGTGCTCCTATATATGTATATGTAATATATATTAATTTTTATATAAATATATATATTTATTTTGTCTCTTCCGACAGAGAGCAGAGGTGTTGGAACAGAGCCACATGGCCACCACCAGCTCTCTTCCCCAATGTGTTTCTAAATATATAATTGATCAGTTACCTTCTCCAATAGATACGTGTGAGACACTCCATGGCCTTTCTCTCTTGGCTGTGTTGCTCATCAGCCATCTGCTGCAATCGAGAACTGCTTGGGAAACAAATTAGATTTCTTCTAAGTTGGACCCAGAAGAAATTATCGTAGCATGTTAAACTGGGGCTTCTCCTAAGCTTGGAAGCTGTCAAGAAGCTGGTATGGTAGGCACCTTGATTGCATTGCCATGGCATTATAGTGGTAAACCAGAGGATGTTTTCTCTCCCTCTGTCTGTATTGCCTGCAGTAATGCAACTTATTCACACATCTTCACTCCAGAATCCTTAGGGATGGATCACTTAATAAAACAGAGCTCTGCCTTGGTTTTAGGAGGCAAAAGGAGATGTGAAGTCATCTGGTGCATTCATGTTACAGTGGGGTGAACAGAAATGGGCCTTTCTTTGTCATTGGCCAAGTTAGGTTCTTTTGCCAAAGGTAAGGCATAGACACTGGAATAGGCAAATGTCCCTTGGTCTCCAGCCCTGTGACCCTTTATATTTAGCTACAGTAATGCAGATCCTCTCATTGTGCTATGTCTACTAATGGGAGAGAGATCAGCCTTTAGGCATCCTGTACCTAAGTGAAGGAAAGGATTGTTAGTTCTGCTTGGCAGTGTGAGTGACACCCACAAATACATGGGAAGCTGCTCCAAATGCTGGTGACCAGCAAATGCCAGGTGATCCTCAGATGTCACCCACATGTTGCAGCACAGCAGCAATACGATGTGAAGGTCTCAGAGCTGTGACTCGCTGTGATCTGGAGCAGGGGAAGAGAGGAGGAAGAACAGAGATGGGTGGCACATAGCCAGGCACAGATGGGAAAGGTGGCCTCAGCTGCAGCACCTCCTGTGCTCCGGATGCAGGTGGCAGTCCAAAGAGCACATCAGGGTTAGAGACGTGGGGGCACCCAGCTCAGCACCAGGGCACAGACCACACGTGCCATAGGATTTCCCATCCCTTCTCCCAGATCACTGTTTCCCCTTTGCCTTCCCCTGCTGTGTTTGAAATATCCTTCTCACACGCTGCTGTTTTCTGGCTGGGGAAGCCCAGGTTCAGTTACATGCAGCCTGATGAAGTCTCTCCTAAGGCTGTCTCTTACCTAAACAAGGCTTTGCAGCCTCACAGCTTCCCTTCAGTAGCCTGTCATGCACTTAAATGAGGCCAGGCAAACCCCCAGACCCTTGTGGAATTTGACAGAGAGCTCCCTTGGGGCTGAGCAATTGAAAGCGGCAATTCTCTTCTCAAAGATGACTGCTGGGTTAGGACGGAGAGTTTTCCTCATTCATATTTCATGATACATCAAAAAGAATATTTGTACACAACCCCTTGGGCTTCAAGGTTTGTCTCTAGAAAGCTGCGTCTGCGAGTGCTCGCGGACATGAGGGGCTGTGATGATGCTGTTGATGGTTATTTGCTCACACACTACCAGCAGCTTCCTAACCCAAAGCCTGCAGTCGTTGAACCACTCTAGGATGCACAGCCTGTCCTCAGCACCTCTGGCCATTTCCTTTGGGCTTAAAATAGGGAGAGAAAGAACATTCACAAGCAGGGTGGTAAGAAGAGGCTGTTCCCATGTTCTCCACTCAATGCATCTGAATGTGAGCCCAAGATTTGATCTCATTTCTATAAGACAATAACACATCTGGTTTGTTCAGCCCTCCTGGTAATTACTAGCTTGTTTTTGCCCATTGTCTCTGGAATGTACATGCTAGTTTCTTTTGAGCAGCAGAGTCCTTGCTAGTTGTCATTTTGCCATCCTGATTAGTTCTTTGTGGAGCTGCTTGTAAGAGGCTCATCAGCCCAGCAGTGCAGGAACGTTTCATGCACCAGCCTCCACATTCACACCTTTTCCCCTTCAAAAACACTGGGAGAGCAGGTGCCGTATTCCAGGAAATGCATTGTGGAAATCACCCAAAGTTGATGACAGGGCACAGTCAGCTCTTTACTGATAAGTTTTAGAGCAATGCTGTTTTCTTGGTAGACTGTGCTGCCTGGGAGCAGAAGGGGAGGAAGGTGTTTGGTTGCCTGCAAAGTGGCTGGAACATTTGTTCCCCCCGCCAGGCTCCTGCAGTAATCCACTGGGGCAAAAAATACTGTTTTCTGTAATGCAATCACTGCCAGGGGACCGTGGCAGCCTTTTCCTGCACATGTGGATTGGTTTCTGAAAGGAGGAAAATAATTGTCTCCCAAATGTAACCAGCTTTCTCTTTGTTTAGGAGTTGCTTCCTGAATTGGGATCGAAGCTGAGTCTGAAACAGGTGATGATTTTAATTGATGTTGTTGCATGTTAAGGTGATTTTTGAGCAGAGACCTCAAAAGGGTTGTTGATGGCATCCTTTCTGCTCCCCCACTGAACAGTGCAGTAACACGAGCACTGCAGCGTTTGATCCATTTACAACCCTACTGTGAACCCAAAAGTTTCCAGGGCAAGGCAACAGACTGAAAGGGATGTGTAAGTGTATCCTGTGCTTGGAGAAGGCCCCTTCACGTCACTAAGATGTGTCTGGAAGGGATAAGGGATGACAAAGGAGATGAAAGCATCCCATATCTCTTGAGATAAGAGGAGCAGATGGCTGAACTGAGAATCCAGGTTCTGCCTTCATTCATTACTTGGTGACCATGAGTCTGGAGTTTGAGGTGTGTGTCTCTGGTGGTATTTTCTTATGCTGTGCAGAGGAGTGGGTTGGGGGAACTGAACTATCAGAAGAAATAGTGCAGAAATCTGTGAAATTCGTGTCTCAGCCTAATTCCCAGTGAGCACGGAAAACAGAGTGCCAGTTTAACTGAGGGAGACAAAGCCTGGACAGGGAAGGATGAGTTTGGAGCAGGAGATGCTTTGCTTATCATAGAATCATAGACTGGTTTGGGTTGAAAAGGACCATAAGATTATCCAGTTCCAACCCCTGCCACGGGCAGGGACACCTTCCACTGGAGCAGCTTGCTCCAAGCCCCTGTGTCCAACCTGGCCTTGAACACTGCCAGGGATGGGGCAGCCACAGCTTCTCTGGGCACCCTGTGCCAGCGCCTCAGCACCCTCACAGGGAAGAGCTTCTGCCTAAGAGCTCATCTCAGTCTCCCCTCTGGCAGGTTCAAGCCATTCCCCTTCTCCTATCCCTACAGTCCCTGATGAAGAATCCCTCTCCAGCATCCTTGTAGCCCTCTTCAGACACTGGAAGCTGCTCTGAGGTCTCCACGCAGCTTCTCTTCTCCAGGCTGAACAGCCCCGATGTTCTCAGCCTGGCTCCATATGGGAGGTGCTCCAGCCCCCTAAATGGGTGAATGTTGGTGTTTCAACCAATACTCATCAAACTATACCTTTAAGCAGCATTGCCACTCCATATCTGATCCCAGATGGTGAGCTGCTTCCTCTCTGCGCACAGGTTGCTGTAGCTGCAAGTACAATTTTCCATGCCAGTGCCCAGCAGTACTGCAGTGATGTGCTGACGTGGTCTGTGGGTTGCTCTGCAGGAGCTCCTGGCCTGAGAGCACCTTGTGTTCACCTCCTGGGGCCAGGCAGGTGCTTTGCAAGCATCTGGAATTGTGTAGCAGGCTTTAACAGGCAGAAAACAAAGGGCAGGTGCTCATGGGACGGTGATGGAGATAGTGACTTCTTGGAGGAGAGGAAATAAATAGAGATACAAGTAGAAGGCATAGTGAAATAGAGGACTCTGAATGCAAGTGCTGCTGTCAGCTTGCCTGAACCCAGAAGATGCACCCATGGAGGATGCTCTCCTGAGGGGTAAACCAGGTGTGCATGGGCAGAGTGAGACGGAAAGTGTGAAGTCCACATGTGTGAGCTTGGCCACAGTTAAATGTCCCCTATGGAAACTCTCCTTTAGGAGTGATGAGGCCACAGACTGCCACGGGACTTCTTACATAGAGGGTTTGCTGCAGAGGAAAGTGGAAAGTCAATGTAGGTTTGTAGCTTGGTTTAGTCTGCACTGAAGCACAGTCTGCCTGGCAGCCTACAGCACTATGATTTTATGCAGATGTGTGCACACAAATCAGTGCAGTTGTGATCAAGTCACACCAGGATCCCTCTTTTAAAGGCACGTGTTAATCTGCAGATAAAAGGGTATTAATAAGAGGATCAGCCTCGCAGCTTGTCTGATCTAGATAAGACCAAAGCCGTGCAGGTTCCTTTTGGTTGCTCCAAGGTAAGGCTTGGGCAGGGGTCAGGATCCCCTGGCAGCTGTGCTGGAATTCAGTCATGAGAAGTGTAACTGCAGCAGCAAAGGGGCAGTAGGACCATGACAGCTCCTACAGGCACTGTCATCTGCTGGTGATCCATTTTTCATAGCAGACTGATGCTTCTTGGTTAAATATCAGTTGTTAGAAGCAGATTCCCCTTGGGAGCTGCTGCTTTGTGCTGTTCAAAGGCAGTGGCTCAGAACAAATCTTGTTACCCTTCTGCATGATGGATGGAGAGAAGAGGGTTGCTCCATGACAGCTGCCGTGTTGCTCCTCCTGGCTACTTGGCTTTAGTTTCATGTTTGTACTGTGCTAGAGATGAAAGTCCTTTAGAGAAGAGAAGCAAGAGCTTGTGTGTGTAAGCTGGTGATGGTTTCAGGTGTAAAACACGAACGGCTGTGGTGTGGGGCTCGCTGAGCTGCTCTGCTCCAAGGCAGGACCTTGCTGGTGTCCTTGCACAGACCCATGGGTGGTGTTCTGCTCTGGCTTCTCTTTGGTTGTGTCCAGCTTGCTTGCTTTGGGAGCTGAAAGCCCTCCTAATTGCTGGGCTGTGGGAAGAGCACTGTGTGCAGTCTGTTGGACCAACACGCGTTCAGTAAGGTTGGTTTGTTCTATATTTTGCTTTCAGAGAGGGATATTCTTTCTTCCTTTGTTTTTAGTAACTTCTCCCTGCTGCTGTAGGGGACTTCTGTGCCAACAAGAGATACATGCTTGATCCCATTAAAATGTAGGAAGCACTTGAGTTTAATGTTTATAAACACATCAAATACTGTGTTCTTGTCTCGGTCTAAGCAAGTTTCTGGGTTATTTCTCTCACCATGGTGTCAGACGTAGTTGTGATCCAAGTTTTGCTGCTTCCAGACACAAGAATCTCTGGAAATGTTGGCCTGAGCCTTGGAATGGCTGTCTCCAGCTTCTTTGACTCTTCATTGCAATTCCCAACGTGAAATAAATGACTTTACAGCCGTTTGCATAGGATGGGCTGATACCACGTGAGAAGGAAATGAAGACGGTGGTACCGCCGTTTCTTTCTCTATGATTTTTGGTCCTTTCTTGCCCCCAGTGGCCCACACGTGTGGTGATTGGGACACCATGGAACACAAACTGGGAGCTCAAACTGTCAACTGGAGTTGCCTTTGCATGGGGTTCTCCTCACTGTACTTCTCTATAACTGCAGGTAAAACTGTGCTTGGCTATTAAATGTAATTGGGGAAAAAAGCCAACGACCACGGCTGTTTGGACAAGGAGAGCACAGCCCGGGAGTTTATTTAGGGTCAGGAATAGAGTTTCTCGCCTCTAATTTTGCAATTTGCAGTGGAGCCCTGTAGGTGTGAGATGAAAGCACCTCTGCTCTCTTGAGCGTCTGGTGGTTTAAGTGAAGGAGAGCGAGCTTCATCCAATTTCTGAGTGTAGGAGTCTGCTTTCTTGAAAATACAGACTGCCTGTGCTTGTTAGTGTCCTGACAGAGCAGTCCCTGCCCTGCAGATCCTGAAAGCTGTGCATCACTTGGGCAGGCTCCAGCAGGGCCAAGGGACCTTAAAGCTCATCAGCTCCAACCCCTGCCACGGGCAGGGACCCCTTCCACTGGAGCAGCTTGCTCCAAGCCCCTGTGTCCAACCTGGCCTTGAACACTGCCAGGGATGGGGCAGCCACAGCTTCTCTGGGCACCCTGTGCCAGCGCCTCAGCACCCTCACAGGGAAGAGCTTCTGCCTAAGAGCTCATCTCAGTCTCCCCTCTGGCAGGTTCAAGCCATTCCCCTTGGCCTGTCCCTACAGGCCCTTGTCCCAAGCCCCTCTCCAGCTTTCCTGCAGCCCCTTTAGGCACTGGAGCTGCTCTCAGGTCTCCCCTTCAGGAGCCTTCTCTTCTCCAGGCTGCCCCAGCCCAGCTCTCTCAGCCTGGCTCCAGAGCAGAGCTGCTCCAGCCCTCGCAGCATCTCCATGGCCTCCTCTGGGCTCGCTCCAACAGCTCCAGGTCCCTCTTATGCTGCTGCCCCAGAGCTGGATCAGGACTGCAGGGGGGGTCTCCCCAGAGTGCAGCAGAGGGGAAGCCAATTCCTTGTTCTTCAGGATGCAGCATATCTCTGCAAGGAAGGGCCCTGATGTGCTTGAACCAGCTCCTAGCCAGTGCAATGGGATTTTAAGGAAGCAGATATTTCCCAGCAGACCAGTGTATGCGATTAACAAAGCCTCTTCTGTGGGAGTGTTTAAACTTGGAGCAGATAGGGCAGAGCATCAAAGCTCAGTGTAGGAGACTAGGTTGGGTTGTACCTACAGGCTTGAGCCATGGAACTGTCAGAATTCAGAGACATTAGAAATGGGACCAGAATAAAGTTCCATCCCCTAAACACTCCACTTGTGTAAGAGTAGAATAAAGATGGGGAGAAAACTGAGTAGAAGTGCTTTCAGCTCTTTGTTGATCCTTTTATTACAATCCTTAGATGTAGTAATTTATATGTACATATATATGCATTTATATACACATGTGTGTGATAGAGAGATGTTTTTACTGCTGCCCTGCTCAGCTTCCCACAGCATCAAGCTTCCTGAGAGATCTAGACACCTCTCTGCAGGTGTTCTTGTTCTTTAGCATTGCTGCCTATGCCTCCAAGAACCAATCCAGATCTCCCAGGGCTTAATTTGATTTAAAAACCGTGTTTTTACCAGAATTGCCCTGAAAAAGTCACGTTTACCACTTGTCCTGCAGTCCTATTGAAGATTCCAGATTTATTTCCATATTGTAATTACAGGGGGAGAGAAAAACCCCAAGCTAATAACATACTGCTTGTTCATTTCAAATTGGAGTATATTCTCCCAAACAGCCTGGCATGGTCTGGATGTGGGATCTCGCTGGCTGGGAGTAAGGACACGCTTCGGCAGAGACCAGCTACAAGAACCTGCACTTAATGGCCCAAAACTGCAGCCCTGTGGGCACTTGTTGCAGGCAGCGCTGGGTCAGCTCTGCCTCTCCCAAGCTCGTTTTTGCCATTTTAAGTTAAAAATGGAAAGCAGTGGATGTTCCAGGGGACTTCTCAGAATAATCCTGCAGCCCAGAGTTGCTGTTAACCTTCCCATCTGTAACTGGGGACTTTTAAGAGGTATAAATAGTATTGTTGAGACTATTATTGGCATGTTGTGCACAGCACCCCTGACGTACATTTTGTAAGGGGTAGGGCAACTGGGAGTGGGCTCGGAAGTGATCCTATGTCCAGAAAATCATCCTGTGGACGCTTATTTTGCCCATTCTATTAAACTTACTGAAGTGAAAGTTTAAAAAAGAGTGATTTATGGTCATAGTCCATTAAGTATCTCCTTGGAGTGAGAGTTTCTGATGATACAGGGCTCTTTAATTCAGTGGCAAAAGCATAATGCGTTTAGTCATTTGACAGTGAGAGCAATTGAAGATGGGGACAGCGTATCAAAGGCTGTGGTGGATTTGTCGTCTTTGAACTCATTAATCCAAGACTAGATGCCTTTTAAGAACAGCTGTGGCAATCCAGCCAGAAGTTATGGGCATGATAACAGGAATCATTGGCAGGTTGGTGGCTTTTCCCTGCAGGTCAGGTTGATTTTATCAGCACAGCTTTTCTGGCTGTGTGGAGCCAGCAGTGTGCACGTGGCAGAGCTGTAATTAGGAGAATCAGTTGCTTCCCTCTTTGTTCACAAGGTCACAGTACATCAAAGCAGTGCCCAAGAGTGCCTGTGTCTGAACCTGGGCTTTAAAGAGTGTTTGTCTCGCTTGCTGCTTTTTATTCCTCTCCTTTCTTTCGCCTGGATTCCTCATTCTCTTTTGGTATTTCAGCTGCTGCTTCAGGAGTCCCATAAGAAGCATTCTGCAAGCGGAGCAGCACTAAAACATTGCCACTGCAGAGCTTGTGACCTGCAATAACTGCTCTTGGTTTTCTGGAGCATCTCTGACAAACTGCCTTCTATGTGGCAGTTGAGTGGACAGACGAATGGGGAGGATGTATGGACCTACATCACCTGTCTAATACAAGAGAGGGCAAATCCAGTGTAAAATGTTGAATCAGGGTGGCAGCATTTCCTCCACCTCTTAGTAGAGTGGTTGCCATGAAAGTTGCAGCACTTGTGGAGCTGTAGGAACCTCTTTCATAGCCAAAGGTGCTGGATGAGTCTGTGTTGACTATGTGCTTAGATCAGAGCGGGTGTAAGCTGCCTTGGTGCCAGAGAGCCTGGCTTCAGCAACAGGGGCTGCAGTGACTGCTGTGAAGTTCTCTTGGTGTTCAGGAGCAGCTTGTGGCCTGCCCTGTGTTTGATGCGGCAACAGCTAAATTGGGAGTACCTGGTTTAAAGTAAACTTGGGCAGGTCTTTGCTGTGGCAGTGGCAGTGCTGGAGGTGAACCTGCAATATCCAGCAAACACCTTCTTTGCCTGTGTTCTGCTGTGGGCCAGGCTAGAGCTGGAAGCCTTTGTTATGACTTGGTTGTACCAAATACTGTCCAGAAGGAAGCATTAAATCCCGTCGCGTTGCCTCCTGCTCTTCAAAAGGTCTCTGCAAGACTGTTCTTGTGTGTGCCTGATGTGACAGCCGTGCTCTTAGTGTGTTTCAGAGAATAGGTGCATTTATTCATAGAATCACAGTATCACGGAATGGTTTGGGTTGGAGGGGACCCTAAAGATCATCTAATTCCAGCCAGGTGTTTTGCAGTCTTTAGGCAAAGTATCGTCATGTGCTAGAGAGGAGGCTGTGTGCTTCTGCTGTGAATGTGTGGTTCTGTCTTCGAAAGCGATTATGTTTGAGAGAAAGGAATGAAATGGATTTATTTTAATTTTACTTGATGCAGAGGCTCAATTTAACTGCATTTTGTTTTCCAGCATGCAAGTAAAGACCCCAAAGACGGGAGAGACAGCAGAGATCAAAAAGAACCCAAGGAGGAAGGCAACAAAACCGTCCTGGAGTTTGGGAAGCCGCTGCCGTTGCCCTCTCTCCCGGGCCTTCACCAGTCACTACCTCAGAACCAGAGCTATGTGGCCACCACGAAGTCGCAGACAGGTAAGAAGGACAGAGTTAAGGGCAGAGTTATAATCCCGAGCAGCAGCCTCTTCCCGCACGTGTGTCTGTGTAGTTGAATGGGAGATGAGGCAGGTTACCAGGGACTGAACTCCCCTCAAGGTTTCCTTCCCTGCTGGCATCAGTAGGGCGGCTGCTGCCTCAAGACCGTGTTTGACAGCTGCTGTGTCATTTGGCCACTTCTCTGCAAGTGGCCATCATGCAGCAGTTGTGGTGCTTGTGTGCTCTGGACTCCCTTCTGATCACCTGGGGGTGTTGTACAGGGTATGTTCTGTCACTCCCCTGTTAAAGTGGCCTCCCAGGTGAAGTCCACCCTTTTGCCAGTCCGCAGGGAGCTCCTGCCATTCAGTCCTGCCTGTGTCACCTTGTTTCAGCGGATGCAGGTCCGTCCCAGGCAGCATGGGCAGGCAGGTTGCTCTGTCACGCTGCAGATAACTCTTCTGCAAAGAGTTTTTGTTAGAGGAGCCACTTTCATGCCATCTTCCTGTGTGATATTCCTAATGTTCTTGAGGGCTTCGTGTATCACTGCAACAACTGCTTACCATGAACTACAGCCAGTCATGTCCTGGACTGCATCCACAGCAGCGTGAGCAGCAGGTCAAGGGAGGGGATTCTTGGTTAAATTCCAAAAGATTTCTGGTGAAATTCCATCATAGTGGAAGATGAAGAAACACTCTCAAGAAACAGGCTGTACAGCTGCACACAATAACCCTGGTGCTGAAGCTGGCTGTTCCCTGCTGTATGCTGTTCTTAAAAGAGCCTGCACTAAGCATCCTTCTGATGTGTGTTCACCAAAGACAGCACCAGGCAGTGAGGTGTGATGACTGATTTGATTAGAAGGCCAGGAGGGAGGCTTAACAAATTAAGACCCAATCAAAGGAGTGAAAGGAATCAAACAAACTTCCATGGTAGGTGTGAAAGGAGGTTAAATGACAAAAGCTCTTTATTTAAGATACCTGTTCCTGTGTGTTCCTCACTTATTACATGATTGCTTTCATTGTAAGTTGGTATTATTAGTCTTGCAGTATCTATTTGAGCAAGTTGGATTCTATTCAGCCTCCTACAGCATCAGCAGTGCTGCCAAACACAGGCTAAGTTAAGGATCTGTTGTTGTGTATGGTGTTGTAGGGGCCAGGAGGAGTGTGGAGAGGACACTCAGAATTTGGGTGGCTTTGCAGCGCTGGCAGGAAGCTCTTTGTGTGTTTGTACATATGAGTGTGTCATCTTTTGGTTGACTCGTAAATAAATCAGTTGTAGTAGGAAACCTCTTGCCCCCAGTACAGCCTCTACTCTCTATCCCGTCTTCTTCTCATTCCTGAGCAAACTTCGGGCTTCTTTTGCTTCTCTTTTCCAGCTGCTGCAGTATCTCGGAAGAAAAAACGGAGAATGGGAACCTATAGCCTGGTTCCCAAGAAAAAGACCAAAGTGTTAAAACAGAGAACAATGATTGAGATGTTTAAGAGCATAACTCATTCCTCTGCAGGTGTCAAGGTAAGGGGAGTGCTGAGCCCACTGGGCATCGTTTGTTGTCCCCATACGCATCCCTTGTCCCGGCGCCCCAACCCCTGTGTAGGCTCAGGGATGTGCTGGCTTGTTGTGGTCAGCATCTTCCATTCTGAATCTGCATCTTCTCTCTGGCAACAGCATCCTGCCCATAACTGTCTGGTGTTACTGCTTGAGGCTATACAATAAAACAGCTGGTTGCTTAAAAAGGTTTAGATAGGGACTCACTCCTGGTCAGATCCTGCTTTTGCTGCAACCCATGCCCTGAGGTTTTGGTCCTTGAATTCAGGAAGAACAGTGCTAGGTTTTCATGGAGTGGAGTGAAAATCCCTCTCCATTCCCTAGAAACCTTCTTGCATCCTTGGCAGAGCTGCCCTTCCATGTTTGCATTGGACTGCAGGGGTCTGTCTAAAGGCTCCTGCCCAGCAGCTCTCCTCCGCTCAATGTCTTGTTACAACCACATGAGTCTGGACTGACTCTTCATGGTTCCTTGGTTCCTGGATCCACAGGGTTAGGTGACACATGGCAGGCTTTCTGGCTGGCTTTGCTGGCAGCTTAGAAGAGCTCTGGAGGGACACAGAGCCAGCTTTCCCCTGGTAGCTTGGAGGCTCCTAGCACAGAAGAGGTCTAGGATGGATTTGGCTGCTCTGTCCTCTGAATTGATGTTGTCTTTGTGGCTCATGTGCTTGGACAACTTTCAGAGTGAAAAGGACCTGGGTGATGCCAGCCCTCATGTGAATGGGGAAAGCCTAGATGTAGACTCTGAAGAGGAAGACTCTGATGAGTTGGAAGAGGACGATGATCATGGAGCAGAACAGGCAGCTGTGTTTCCTGCAGATGATAACAGGACCTCTAAAGACAGCGTATGTGATGCAGACAATGCCAGAAAGGTATTCACATGCCCTGTGCAGGACTTGCAGGAGTGGGTAGGACACTGCAGGTGGGATGGGAATGGCAGGAGTTGAGGCAATTCTAGGTTTTCTTAGCCTGCAAGAAGACAGAAAGCTCAGCAGTGGTAGCCAGGCCTTTGGAGGACCATTTCCTGCTCTCTCTTGCACCTTTGAGAATCTCCCCACTTACCCCCAGTTTCAGCTTTGCTGCATAAGTCTGTGGTCCACTATAGGTGCAGAGCCCCCACCACATTTAGTTATGGAATTCACTGAACCAGTAAGAGACGTGTTCCCTTCCAGTGCCTAAAGAGGCCAAGAAAGCTGGAGAGGGGCTTTTGACAAGGGTCTGTAGGGGCAGGCCAAGGGGAATGGCGTTAACCTGCCAGAGGGAAGATTGAGATGAGCTCTTAGGCAGAAGCTCTTCCCTGTGAGGGTGCTGAGGCGCTGGCACAGGGTGCCCAGAGAAGCTGTGGCTGCCCCATCCCTGGCAGTGCTCAAGGCCAGGTTGGACACAGGGGCTTGGAGCAAGCTGCTCTAGTGGAAGGGGTCCCTGCCCGTGGCAGGGTTTGGAACTGGAGGAGCTTTAAGGTCCCTTCCAACCCAAACCAGTCTGTATTCCTAATCTTGCTTGTAACAGGCTGCTAAAGCACTAAAATAGATTTAGTTCATTTTTTCCCAAATCATGATAGACAGTGTAGACGTGAGGCTGGGTTTGGATAATCCAGGAAGTTAAGATTTAGTTGGAAAACTTTCTTCTGCACTTGAGTTTTGTTTTCCCCTGTACCGTCCTTCTGGATGTATCATGACGTGCATTAACAGCCTTGGAGTTCTCATCCTGGCAAAGAAGTTCTGTTAGTTCACATGCAGGCTGGGACTGGGTGCTGCAGCATGGTGGGGGGGATGCTCTGCAGAGTGGGGGGCCCAGCAATGCAGTGTGGGGATCATAGAATGCTTGAGTGGTTTGGGTTGGAAGGGACCTTAAAGCTCCTCCAGCTCCAACCCCTGCCACAGGCAGGGACTCTTTCCACTAGAGCAGCTTGCTCCAAGCCCTGTCCAGCCTGGCTCTGAGAGCCCTGACCTGACTGACTCTTTCTGTTCTTGGGCAAATGGTGGTTGCAGATTGACGATGGCGAGTCTGAGGAGGAACAAGAGTCTGTAGAGTCTCTGGAGGAGGAGGAAGATGGAGATGAGTCTGACTTGGTAAGCCTGGCTGCTGATTGTGTCTTTCAGCCTTTGTCCTGTTGTAAATTCCCCCTTCGCTCTGCTGCCAAAAGGAGTGAGAGCGCAAAGCTGTGGGGTTTCATGTCTCTGACAAAACTCACTCGGAAACCACCCCCACACAGTCATGTTTTCCACAAAGTGCTTAACCCTGATCTGTGATAAAGTTCATTGCTTCCTGATGCTAATTACTGGGCTTTTGTTGGTGTTTTCAACGAGGTGTTCAGTGCTTTCAGTCACTGAATGTTAGGAATGTTTGAGAGTGCTTCACGTCTTCAGATACAGACTTGGCATGAGGCGGGAGCCAGCAATGGTTTCTCAACAACCTGCAGCTCTGTGTGGAGCTCAGGTGGGATTGTTCACAAACCCGTTGGCCCAGCCCAGAGCTTAAATTCACATTGATCTGCCATGGCACCTTAGGGTACCAGATGAGCAGATCTTACTGGGGAGATGTGCAAACAGCACACAGAGAGACAGACTCTCTCCCTATGAGGTTGTCTGTCTCGTACTAGGGCAAGACTTTCAGGAGCTGCTGGTGATTTGTACTTTGGATTTAGCAGGTGAAGAGAGCCTGATTTTTAGTTTTTAAATTTCAGTTGTTGCTCTTTGATTGTATCCGTCTCCCACCCTCCCCTTTACTTAAAATGTGCTCCTTTCCACAGCACCTCAAGTTGAGGAGCCAGCATTTAAGGCACCCCAACTCCTCAGTCACCTTGAAAAAATTCTTGGCTTCATTTTCTTGATGTGTTTGCTGAAGGTAGAAACAGCTCTACCAAGTGAATCAGAGCTCTGTAGGGTCTGTGCCCTGTGCTCTGACACTACAGGAGCCAGAGAGGACCAAGCAGCAGGAGCTGTGTAGCCTGACCCTCTCTTTGGGTAGCTGAAGCCAGTCTGTAGCGTTAGCTCGAACCAAGGCTTGAGCTTGCAGTCATGTCCCAACTCTCAAGTCAGATCTCCACATCCCAGATGATGGTTATTGCTCTGCTCACATCTCTGGTGAATCATTTGGTTCCCCAGACAGGGACTGGCCCAAATGCAAACCTCTCCCCCACAAGCAGAGTGATGCAATGGGTGTAAGCCACGTGGCGGGGCACAACGGAGCCCTCGCTTGGGGACACTTACTGAGGGCAGTGTAGACACGGTGCAGAGCTGCCCCGGAGAGCCAGGGCTCAGCACCACTGTATCGCTCCCTGTGATAACACAGCATGGTGCAGCATCGGCTTCCCATGCAGGTAGGGCCTGATCCAGCTACTCTTAATGGTAGCAGGAGGTTTTTTGTAGGCTTTGGTGGGAGATGGATAAGCTGATGGGTTCAGTTGGAATGTGGGTTTTATGATGATGTGTTGTACGCTACCTTACAGGGTCGGGTGCCTGGTTACCCGTTCTGATGGTGACTTTGAAAACCCACCCCAGACAACAGTATTTCTTTTTAAAACCAAAAAACCTGTTTAGATACGTAAATATGTCTGAAGATGTGCTGCGTGACTAGTGTGTGCTGCCCTGTTCCTTGCTCAGGGAAGGGGCTGATCTGTTGCTGTAGCGTTTGATTCCATTGGGTCCATCCCAACCCTGTAAGGTGGCTCTTCAGGCGCAGGGTGGGTTTTTGTTGGTGTTTCCTAGCACGACTGTGAAGCAATGTGAATATTTGAGTTGGAAAACCCCACCGTTTTTCTGGGGAGAAGCTAGAAGTGTGCGTGTGCCTGTTACTTGCCTTGCTGTGCCGAGGTGCTCGGCTACTACTGCGATGAGTGTGGTGTAAGAACCTACATGGAAGAGAAAGTGAAGCATTCTTGAAATGACAGGAAATGCACCCACATGTGTGCTTGTGTTTCCTTTTCGGCGCTGTAAAGACATCTCAGCACCACTTGATTGCAAACCCCCGGCCCTTCAGGCCTTTGCACACAACACAAGCTGCGGGAAGGCTCTTCCGCATGGGCGCGAAGGGCTGCTGGGACGCTGCTGCCAACATGCCTTACATGCACGTGGCCTCTCTGGTTATTCAGAGCTCCGAGTCCAGCGTCAAGAAGAAGCTGCTGAAGAGGAAAGGAAAGACGGAGAGTCCATGGCTGAAACCCACCCGCAAGAGGAGACGGAGGAATAGAAAGAAACAAGCCAGTGTGCTAGGTAACTTGTGGTGTTGCACAGAAATCAGCCTTCTACATGGAGGGGTAAGGGCCTGAGGCCCGTGGGGCAATGGCTGGGTGCAGAGCTCGCTCTGCAGGGTGGTAAGGCACTAGAACAGGTTGCCCAAGTGAGAAATGCTCCATCCCTGGCAATGTTCAAGGCCAGGCTGGA
Organism: Psittacula echo; assembly: GCF_963264785.1. Taxonomy (NCBI): domain Eukaryota; kingdom Metazoa; phylum Chordata; class Aves; order Psittaciformes; family Psittacidae; genus Psittacula; species Psittacula echo. Next base: position 9,724,237 of record NC_137752.1, on the reverse strand, counting down.
CAGAGCCTTGGGTAACATGGTTTAAGGTGAAGCATCCCTGCCCATGGCAGGGCAGTTAGAAGTAGCTGATCTTAAGGTCCTTTCCAACCCAAACCATTTTATGATTCAATGATTCCTTTTGGGCTGTATGACAAACCCATGTGTGAACTTGCATCTCCCTGACAGCAGAACACGTGAGATGGCTTTATCCTTGGCATGCTGGAGGAATATCTTTTTATTCATGAGTTCCCTTTAACCTAAGAGTATCTAAAATAAAGACCTTGTGGACTCATGTTCACTCATGTCCCATGAACTCAGGGAGCATGGTTAGACGCAGAAGGGAAAAGAGCCACCCAACAGTGATGCTCTGTTGCTTTGTATGGATGTTTGTCCAGCTGAATGGAATGTGCAGATTATGTGTGCACCACAGCATTTGCAATGAGCTGCCTCTCTGGCCCATCTCGTGGTGTGGGTGATGTTCAGGTGGTCATTCTTGTTTGACCCAAGTTACCCAGTGCTCAGAAGGAGGTTTCAGTGGCCTTTGTCTTCTGAGAGCTGTGGGTTGGGGAGAACAGGAGTGCAGGCTGGAAGGGATACTTCATCAGGAAAGGTAATGACATGGGTAAAAATGAGTGGGCAGTCTCTGAAGTGAAGCTGTGCTTTCAGCTTCATTATGAAGGTTTCACACATCCATCGCCATCAAAGCGTTTATTCTGTGCTTGCTAATTCTTTGCAAACAGGCCATTTTTTATCAGCGGATTTGTGGCTACTTCTAAAGTAACCAGAAGTAGCTAAAGGACCACGTTTCAGTCTCTGGGCTTGGGTGTTACCTGCCTTGCTCCTCTTCCTCCCAAACCAGCCCTTCTCAAGACAAAGTAGAGGCCATTGATCCCTGTCAGAGCAAATAGCTCGTTCTTCATTTCAGATGCAGACTGGACCGCTGCCCCTTCAATGAAGGTGGCAGCCAGTCTTCTAGGCCTATGAGAGTCTCTTGGCCAAGCCAGAGTGGGAGAAGCAAACCAGGAGAGGAGGCAAAGCCAAGGGAATGTGAAGAGTTTGACAGTGCCCGTGAAGGCTCTGAGGGATCCCCACACAATCTCTTCCCAGCAGCAGCTTTGTTCATTTAGAGCCAGAACTTGGCTTTTCTGGTTTTCCCCTCCCATTAAGCTGGATGTCCCCTGGCTCATCCTCTTGGTGACATCCATGATGAGCTGGTTGGCTCTGCCTGGCTGGAGGGTACCTGGAGCCTTTTGCAGCAGGTCGCAGGCAGGAGGATGCTTCAGCCCTAGTTTCATCCCTTCTTGTGCCATTTAAGCTTCTGCAGGCGAAGCAGTACAGCAGCAGGCAGATGTGCCTTTCAGAGGCAGAACTTGTCTCATTTATTCTTCTTTTGTTGTTACCTGCCTAAGTGGAAGTGGGAATTCTGTCTGATCAGACAGGGGAGGAATTAAGAGGTCGATCGTGCCCAGATGTTGCATTTCCATAATTCCATGTGCATCTGTACTCTTGGCCTCTCTGAGGAGCCTGCATACAGCCTACTGGCTTAAACATGGCTCTCACACCCGCACATGCTTGCAGCCAGTTGGGTGTTTTACTGTTAATCCTTGGTTTTAGCAGTGTAAATACGTGTGTGTTTCCATCAAGGTGCCGAAGCCTATAAATCATCCTTGGGAGGCAGAGAGGGGCCTGGCCAGGAGAACAGCATGGAGTACATGGAGGTGTCCCTGGATTCCCTGGATCTCCGGGTGAAGGGGATCCTCTCCTCGCCGGCGGGAGGTGAGTGGGACTCCCCGGACCGAGCCCCCCCCCCCCAGGAACCGGGACCCCCAGGACCGGAGCCGGGGCTTTGTTCCACCGGGCGCACCGGGGCCCGGCTGCCCCCTGGCGGCTGCGGGGCCCTCCCGGCTGCAGAGCGAGAATGGGAGTGGGAATGGGGATGGAGGTAGGGATAGGGATGGGGATGGAGGTAGGGATGGGGATGGGGATGGAGGTAGGGATGGGGATGGGGATGGAGGTAGGGATGGGGATGAGGATGGAGGTAGGGATGGGGATGGGGATGGAGGTAGGGATGGGCATAGGGATGGAGGTAGAGATGGGGAGGAGAGAGGGATGGGAATGGGGATGGAGGTAGGGACAGGGAGGAGAGAGGGATGGGGATGGGGATGGAGGTAGGGACAGGGAGGAGAGAGGGATGGGGATGGGGATGGAGGTAGGGACAGGGAGGAGAGAGGGATGGGGATGGGGATGGAGGTAGGGATGGGGAGGAGAGAGGGATGGGGAAGGGGATGGAGGTAGGGACGGGGAAGAGAGAGGGATGGAGAAAGAAACAGGAATGGGGCTGGAGACAGAATGGAAGCAGGGATAGGGATGGAGGCAGGGATATGGGGATGGAGATGGGGGTGGGGATAGAGACAGTGATGACGATGTTGACGGAGACAGAAAATGGACATGGGAATGGAGACAGAGATGGGGATGAAAACAGGGATGGGGATGGAGACAAGGATGGGGATCCAAGCTTAGGTGGAGCTTGGACGATGCCCATGAAGGGTTCCAAGGTGGTCTCCCAGCCTGCCTTTCCTGCTCAACAACTCCATTCCTGGAAGAATGCTGATATGGCATCTCCCCAGATCACTGCCTCTGCCCCCTGGGTAATCTTGCTCAGCACTGGGAAGAGGATGGGCTAACCAGGTTCCTGGGTGCTGGTTCCCCGCCGCTGTTTCCAGTGCGGAGTGCTGAGAATCCAGCTCCTCCTGCCTGACCTGGATCCCTCAGTCTGCAACCCCCCCTCCCCATCGCTCTTTCACTTTCAGAGGTTGTCTGGCTCTTTTGATAGAGGCACATCAAAGAGCAGGTGGGAGTGTTCACCACCACGGGAGGGTCAGCGCGGATGAGGGATGCTTTCACCAGAGCCTCTGCATGTCAGAAAGATTATGAAGGTGACAGCTCGGAAGGCGAGGGATGAGCTTTGTGATTTGTGGTGCTAGAAAAAGCTCTTAAACCTTTAAGATCTTGACAGGATTTTACATGAAAACTCTGCTTGTATAGCTTGAAATACCCCATCCCTTCCCTAGGCTTGAGCTTGCATGTTGTCGGCCAAAGGAAACTCCTTATGGGATGAAAAGGGCTTGTGCTTGGCTGGGGGGATGCTGCAGGGGGAATGCTGGCATTGCCAGGGCAGCCAAAGAGGAATCTCCCCCGGGAATTAAGTCAATCTTTGACACTTTGCAGCAAAATAAATCCTTTGAAAAGCTTAAGAAATAGCAGCTCCCTTCTCCCTGGGACTTGATCCCATCGTAGGGCTGTGATAGGGAAAGGTTGGGACACATCAGGGTGACCCAATCCAGAGGCAATAAATGCGTGAGGGTTTGCTTTTGTAGTGAAAATACCGCAAAGAGATGGTGTGACTGTGTGGGTTCAGAATAGGAGTGTAGGCCTAGGAGCAATCCTTTTGTTGGTAGGCTAGAGACTGAGTTGAAGCCAGAGGAACTACAAGTGCATTCACTCTGTGCCCCCACACCTGGTGGTGAGCCCACTCAGAAGCCATTACCCACCTTTAAATAGCTTTAGAAATGTCCAGAATCTGAGAGCTAGAGATGAGGAGAAGGCAAGAACATCGGAGCATCTTGCTGCTTTCTTTTCCCTGGTTTGTTCCCTGTCCAAAAGAAATCAATTTTGGTTGGCTGACACCAGATCGTCCCAGGAATGTTGTTTTCCCATCTGTTTAATAAGCCTCTGCAAATAGAAGTTTGTGCTTTCCTGATCTTCTCTATTTATCACTCCACTGACCACTTAGATTTCCATCTCTGCCTCGTTTCCAGCAACTTTTCCAGTGCCAGAGCACAGTGTTGTGGGGCAGGTGGGAAGAGTGATGAGAATCTGCACTTCATCGTTGCTTTTCCTTTGTCTGAGTAAACTGTTTGTAACTTACTACTCATGATTTCAGCACGGTCATCTGTAGGAAAGAACAGGGTGCTTTTGCCAGCTCCAGCTGGTGTAAGAATGGGTCTGGTTTACAGGATTTGGCTAATGCCTTGAGAGTATTTCAGGATATAGAATGCCAAAGTGCCGCAGGACACGGGTGGGCTTGGGGGACTCTATCCTTTCTCCTAGAAGTGAGTTTCAGAGTTGATTTATTGGTCTTCTGCATTCTAGGTCTTTCCAATGGTCCTGAAGCAATGGAAGTAGATGGGCTCCAGGAAGTCCCCCTCTGTAGCTGTCGAATGGAAACCCCCAAAAGCAGAGAGATCACCACGCTAGCCAACAACCAGTGCATGGCCACAGAGAGTGTGGACAATGAGGTAGGAACCTGGTCTTTTAGCTTCTCATGGACTTTGCTGCTCAGGACAAAGACATAAAGAATAAAAAGCTGTGCCAGGAACATTGTGTTGGGTCACACAGGGGCTCTGAGCCTGCTAGGCTGGGAACCTACTGGTGTGTGGCAACAGCAGGGCCACCCTGCTCGCTAAGCTGAGGGCTGCAGCACTCTGCATGTGTTGCACGGCTGAGTTGAAGGCCTCAAAGGGAGGAGATGGTGTGATCTGCAGTAGGAGAGGCTCTGGGTGGATCCCTCCTGCTTGTTCTGGTCTGTACAGCTGGATCAGGGTGATGGAACAGCCACACTTCAGGCCAAGTGGGCTAAAATACATCATCATGATCACAGAGGGAAAACCCAGGGAGAGGAAGCTCAGAGCTGGTTTCCCTTGACTACCAAGGAGCTGATGCAGACCTTCAGCTCTTGAGTTTTGGGAACTTGGCATGCTCCCCACCAGCTCATTCTGCCCCAGTCTTCCTCTCTCCTCCTCCTCCTCCTCCCCCAAGAGGCTTCTGTTACAAAGCTTCCTGTGCAGGAAGCCCTGTGCAGCCTCCAGGTCTGGCTCGCTGAAACAATCACACTTGGTGCCTTTTGGTCCAGATGCCACTTGATGCCTGCTGGTACCAGAAGTGTGGAAGTAAGTGGCAGAAGTGACTCCTTCCCAGAGCCTGGAAAATGAGGCTGCAGGACAGGAACAGTCTTGATAGAACCTCCTTTTACTGGGTGGCACTTGGGTTTCTTCTAAGCTTCAGCTGAGCTGCAGTCACACTGCAGTGCTCTGGTACTTGCTGGTAGTAGAACAAGGAGTGAGAATATCCCTAGTTCTCCTGTAGAATCCCAGGAGAAGGGTGGATGGAGGGAGAAAGGAATAAGCAAGGAATAATAAAGGGTTGGCAGCCCGGTTCTGCTTCTGTTAGTACTTGATGATATCTATAGAGAAAGGAATTTCCAAAGCATGGCAAAATAGATTTCATTAAAGAGAGAATGCTCTGGAGACTCGGGAGAGGGGGACCGCAGGGCTTCTAAATGTAAAAATAAAGGTATATGGAAGAGTTTCTTCTTGTCTCTGTAATGGTTTGACAGTTCTGACCCTGATTAAATCAGAGAGGAATAGCAAATGCCATGCTTTATGTTAGATTCTTTTTCATAGTGGGATAAGTGACTCATAGATGTTACATTATCCATGTGAGTAGTGGGTTCTCCAGACTGTTATGTCCTTGGAGAATGTTAGAAATAGTGCTGAGCACCCTGCTGCACTCTCTGATGGTTGGAAAATGGCAATTGATCATTTTGTACTTCGTTAGAGTTTCTAAGAAGTAATGCAGTGTGACACGATGATGCAGCGACTTCCTCACTGGGACATGCAGCTTTGCACGTGTTAATCCCATTTCCTCAGCTCCTAAGTAGAAATCAAAGCATGGTGCTCTCTGGCCACCCTTGCAGCCCCTGGGCTCTGGGTGTCTCAGTGATGAGTGTAGCCAAGGTGTCCAAACCGCAGGTTGACTTTGCAGTGGAATTTGGGTTAAATTGGATCAAAGATGAGAGAAGCGAAGGATGAGCCAAAGTTAAAATCCATCCTCTCTTTTGGCAGGGATGTTGATTGTGCAGGAGAAGTGGAGTTTAAAACAAAAACTAGAGAGAAAGTCTGGTTTTGCTGAGAAAAAGGAGCAAATGAAACCTCAGCTCGGACAGGCTGTTGGTGATGACGAGGCACCGTGCTCCCCATGGGCTCCTCTGCTCGCAGTGGCAGCACCCAGTGAATGGTGCACTGGTTTCAGCAGGGACGTGTCCTTGTAGCAGCCTTTCACGGTTGTATTTCTATAACCGTCCTTTGCCAAGCACCCGAAGAAGCCAATGTTGTTATCAGGGGGAACTTGCAGAACCCAGACAGCGTCGTGTCATGCAGGTGGCAACTGGGATGTGCAGAGGTTGTGTGACTGGGGGCAGCGGGAGGAAGAGCTGATGCTTCTGAGTAACACTGGTTGGGAAGAGTGAACCCCAGTTATGCAGCCCACTGGCTTTAACAGAACAGGGTAGTGAACAGAAGGCAGCTTCCTAAGCCCAGAGCTGTACATTGGTGAAACCCTTCAGAAAACACCCGGAGCTCTCACTGTTCACCCCTGTGCGGGCAGGGGCCAGTGCTGGAACCAGCACAGACGATAACTCCACTGGCAGTGAAGAGCAATTACGTTTCCCTTTATCTTCCTGTGACTTAACTTTTGAGCAGTAACAAGATTTAGTGCATATGGTCTTGTTCTCGTGGTCACCAACACCCAGCTCTTCCTGGCGAGCCAAGAGCTATGCTGGGTGAGTCAGGCCCCTGGGACTGCCCCTTCTGCTGCTGCTTGGCTGCTGCCTATTTCCAGTTAAAGACCTTTTTTCCTTGCAAGGAACAAACAACTCAGGGTCCACATGCATGTTAGTTAGTAAATGATGCATTTCTTCCTGTGAGAGCAGCTTTCCCAGCTTCCTGCTGCACTGCTAATGCTATCTGGCACACGTCTGAATTACTGTGAACAAGCCAGGGCTCACCAAGGCAGTGTGCAAGATCTTCCTCCGCACAAGCACAGAGGGTGTTTTGGTCTCCAGTAATTTCATTTCCTTTAATTTCTCCTGTTCCAGCTGGGCCGATGCACAAACAGTGTGGTTAAGTATGAACTGATGCGCCCGTCTAACAAAGTCCAGCTTTTGGTGCTGTGTGAGGACCATAGAGGGAGGATGGTGAAACACCAGTGTTGCCCTGGCTGTGGATACTTTTGCACTGCAGTAAGTCCGTGCTCTCAATCTAGGGAAGGGGGTACCTGTCGCAGTAGCTGGAAGAGCTGAAGGTGGAAGTGGTACCTAAAGGGGTTTACTGACTTCCTGGCATCAGCTCCACCTTGTTCCACAGCACATCAGGTGGTGTTTTCAAACAGGAACGTGTAGCTGCAATTGTCACCTTGATCCTCCTGGAGACCCCAGGGAGTGTTACTGAAGGGTTTTCGCTGGGAATTCACACAGTGGAAGTTTTGCCATAGGAATTTCTTTGGAACAAGGATTGTTTGGGATTTTTTTTCTGTGTACAGATCAATTGCATTGGAAATTGTGTTAGCTTGGTTTGTAAATGAATCTGTGTGCACACATCAGTGTCCTCCCACCTGCCTGTGATGGTTTAGATGGGAACCTGAGTGATGGCACTGGAACAAGGCAGTGTTTGAGATCTGCTTCTTCCACCTCTGCCACTGAGGCTTTTGATGGTCCAGTACTTTGTCAGCATCCTAGTTTCCCTGTTGGTAAAGCTGAAAAAGACCAATTGAGGGCCTCACGGGTGTGAGGAGGATTAATTGTCCAATGCCAGTGTTCTTGAAGATGAATCAATGAAAGATGCTACAGTAGGCTCAAACATTGCTGTGTAAATGGAGCCATCCTGGGGTTTCATGCTGAGTCAAAGATCATTTAAAGGCTAACATCCACAAAACCCTTCAAGGCATTTCGCAGAGTTGATACAGAGTTAATTAGATTGCTTGGGAGGGCCATGAATTCGGGAGAAGAGCGGGGTTTAACTGGTCTTTTCTTACACACTTGTACATCTCAGTGACAAGCCATAGTTCATGTAGTTCCCATAGCTCACAGGTAAACCTGGGGGGGTTTGTCTGTGCTGTCCATCACTAAGAGCACAGAGCACAGCAGGGCTTCAGGTAGCACGGATATCACAGGGCTCTGAGTTCTGGGCTCCTTCAGTTCAGTTTGAAACACTTTGCTGGAAAGGGAAAATAATTTTAGGACAAGTCTGTTGAAGGAGCAGTCAGCCACGTTGTTGGGGTTAAACAGCAGATGGGGGCCAGGCAGACAAGTCACGTACTTGAGGTTACACGGGGGTTAAGAGCTGGTTTACTTGTACTCATGGAGGTCCTGGAACGGTTGGTGCACAGCTTGGTCAGGTAGTGTTAATGCTGGCTTAGCACACAGGTCTGAAGTTTTCTCTTCCAGTTTTGGGGCGTCCTTACAGTACACTGGCACTTCTGGGAGCATAAGTGAGAACTTAAGCGTTAGATGAAAGAGCTGGAAATTGGAACTTCTTGCTTCTGTTTCCCAAGCACAGTTAAAGAGCTTGCTTTGCAGTCCTTAACCAAGTTTTTTCCCCATTAACTTGGTTTTGTTCTCTTCTAAAGAAGTGGCAGTGCTTGCTTACTGTATTGGAAGCGCCAGGGACAAGAGTGATGATGAATGTTTAAGAGATCTGTGGATGAAGCATGTGGAAGGGGTAAGGCACGAAGTGACCAAGGTGTGAATTTCTTCGCTATGGTTCTTTTAGGGCACTTTCATGGAGTGTCAGCCGGAGAGCAGCATCTCCCACCGTTTCCATAAGAACTGTGCCTCCCAGGTCAACGACATGAGCTACTGCCCACACTGCGGGGAAGAGGCCTCCAAGGCAAAGGAGGTGACAATAGCAAAAGCAGACACAACCTCAACGGTGTCGCTGACCTACGACCAGCAGAAACCAGCGGCTGTGGAGGGAAGGGCTGACACCACGACAGGGAGGTGAGCTTGGGAGCACATGGGGATCTCAAACCTTGGGAGCACACAGTGATCTCAAATCTTGTGCCAGACTGTGCTTTGCATTTGGATGCTCCTGATGGAGCAAAGTGCTCTCTGCTCCTTCTCTGACAAGCCAAACTCAGCTGCAGGAATCTGCAAGTGTGTTTTGTGTTGCTTGCTGTGTTGGAGAAGAGTGCAGTGGCTGCAGGGTGAGCTATGAGGATAGGAGGGGTTCAGGAGTTAAAACCATCCCTTCCTCTTATTATTAGGAATGGAATAAGAGTGGAATAAGCTTATGTTGCCAGGTCTCCTAAGTGACAGGGAAATTGAGGCAACACCTAGCTGTAGCTCCTGCCCTGCACAAATTGGCACAAGTATAAAGAGAGGATGAAAATGTAGAGGCAAAAACCAGCCATCCCTGTGTTGAACAGTGTTCTGACTTCTGTCCGATCTGTTCTGGTGGTCTTTATGTTCCTTGTTTCCACATATTCCTTGGTTTCCTGTAGCACAGAATACATCAAAATATACTCATAGGCAATGCAACTTCCTGGGGCAAGTTCTTACCAAAAAGGCTGTAGAATATATTAGTTTGTGTTTCAATTTCAGTTACACTTAATTTAGAATCCATTTCCTTCCCTTCTTTGGCATGAGATCTACACTGTTGGGTATTTTTAATGATTGTGCTTTGGCTGTTTCTCATTTTGTCTCTTTAGTGGCACTGGGACGCGGTTGTCAGAGGAAGACAAGCCAGAAAGTTCAGCTGCTGAGGGGTTTGACATAGCTGGATCTTCAGTTTTCCCAAAGCCTTCTACCAGCCTGACCCAGGGACCAGTTAAAGAAACTCTGGAAAGTGCTCTGATTGCCCTGGACTCGGAAAAGTAAGAAACAGACCATTGTGTCTCTCCAATTCCCAGCAAAGTTGCTTAACCTAGAGGAGACTGAGATTTAGCTTCTGTGGATGTTGGGCCCACTCAGACCTTTTCTTGTTCACTTCAGTCATTTGTCACCCCCCACAAATGACTGACTCAGAACAGTTATAGCTCTCAGTGATTTGTCTGGAGGATTTAGTTTTTCACTGCCCTCCAACCATAGCTATAACTACGAGGAATTCCCATTTACAGTTGTAATACCCAGAATTTGTTGATGAGCAACACTCATAGGTAACAGTTCTCATTAGAACAAGGCTGGCTGCAGTTGGAGCTGGATTTAAGGTCTCCTTCTGGAGGCTTGTTCTGTGTTTTGCTGGTGCTCTGGAGCTGTTCCATAGGAACAGACTTTGTCATGCACACGGGCTAGCCAAGAGTGTTCTTCAGTGGGTATTAATTGCTCCTCTTTTTCCCACTCCTGCAGGCCCAAGAAGTTACGGTTCCATCCGAAGCAGTTGTACTTCTCTGCGAGGCAAGGAGAGCTGCAAAAAGTCCTGCTTATGTTGGGTAGGTGGCTGCTTCCCAGGACGTTGTGTGTCTGGCAGTACTCCCAGCTCCTGCCAGGCAGCTGCCAGAGTCCACTTCCCAGCATGGCAGCACGTCATCTTCCCCACTGCCCCTTGTGAGTGGAGTTGGAGGAGAAAGCCATTTCTGCAAGTGATGTGTCATTGGAAATGGCTTCATCTTTCTGTGAAATGTGGACCTGCTCCCAGCTTGTTTCTGCATTTGGGCACGGTTTTATCCAGAGAAGCTCCTTCTGTCCCCAGAACACCTACATGTAATGTTTCCAGACTGATAGAACTGGTCAGGTAGTTGCATCCAGTAGGGAAGTAAAAAGATGGCAGTCAACTTATGCTGAGGCCCGTCAGCAAGAGAGCAGAAAGGAAGAGCCCTTCAGTACAAAGGGTTTGTTTGGGGAGTACACAGTTGTCTGTCACCCGATGACTTTTAGCTGCTGAGCTTGTTTTTACCAACAGATATTCCTGAGGAATCTCCCTTTTGAAGGACACAGTGTTTCCTTGGGATCATTTCCTTTCCGCTCCAGTACTTTGCAGTACATTTTCAGATGCTTTCTGTTCTCTTCATTTATCAGATTCTTCTTTATTTTTTGTCTAGCAAGTGTCAGCTTCATTGTTCGTGTCTTCAATAGCTCAAAAGTGTTACTCATTGATATTTAACTATGGCCTCATCATATGCAACATGTTATCATGCCCAGACATCTTTGCCTGACTGTCATCATCATCTGTCAGTCTTTGCACAGCTGTGAGAGTCTCTGGTCACATCCCCAGCTTCTGGTAGTTGGAGAAGCTCCATCCACTCTGTAGCCCTGTGTTTGCAGGGATGCAACAAGGATCACTGCTATTAATTGCAGTTGCTAGTGATTAGACCCAAAGGCCAGGTAGTTCTGACTCTTTGGTGTTTCCAGCTTCTCTTGCTTTAAACAAAGCAGTTTTTTGTTTTCCTTTTTATCTTTGTATAATGTTCGTTGGTTTTGTTGCACTGAGAAATGGTGAATTGTGAATCTGAATCACAGAATCCCAGACTGGTTTGTGTTGGAAGGGACCTTAAAGCTCCTCCAGTTCCAAACCCTGCCACGGGCAGGGACCCCTTCCACTGGAGCAGCTTGCTCCAAGCCCCTGTGTCCAACCTGGCCTTGAACACTGCCAGGGATGGGGAGATGCCCTGTGTAGAAGGAGAAGGCCTGTATAGAAATTGTGATGCCTTAAAGGTCTTAAACTTCTGAAGCTCTTGGTTGGAGGGCTGTTGCGTATTGAATGTCCATGGGCTGCCATGAGGGCTTTCTGGCATGAATGGTTAGTGAGACATGAGGAGGGCTGAGGATGGACCAGGAACCCATCCTTTAAAAGGATTTAGTTGAGACCTGATTCTTCTGTTACCCTTTTCTCTCATCTCTGAATGGTGGTTGAACCCATCCCTGCTCTGTTTTCCAGTGGACGGCATTGACCCCAACTTTAAAATGGAGCATCAGAATAAGAGAACCCCTCTCCATGCTGCCGCCGAGTCTGGCCATGTGGACATCTGCCATATGCTGATTCAGGTCTGTCTCCACTTGTTCTTCTGTAGAAGCCATTTTTCTGTGGTTTCTGGTCTCCTGCCCACATGGCAAAAGCATGTGAAGCTTCAGTGCAGGGCCCTGTGCAACAAGTAGGAGCCTACGTGCCCATCACACCCAGCAGTGGTGTGCTGCCAGATGTGCCAGCACAGGCGGACCGCAGACAGGCTGCAGGGCATCCGCAAGCTGCTGCCAAGAGGCTCCCTGTGACAAAGGCAAGTAGGCTCTGGAGCCTGGCAAGCCAGCATCTGTCTTCCCTGCCGTCAAAACATGAGTAAATCCAGCAGGATTTTCCTCTACAGGGTAAAGGTCCTGCATGTGGAAAGGGGAGAAGGGCAGATGCAAGTCTGGCTTGTTGTCTGAGATTTGGACTCTAATGGAGGAGAGATGGTCAAAGACATAGGGGTGCTTTTGTTGAATCCACTCCAAAATGATGTAAAGGAAAAAGAAGGGTTTAAAAAGTTAGAGTTTTTCCTTTTTGTACTGCGGATTTATCACCTGGAGTGACTGGAGGGATTCTCTGTTTACTCTGTGTGACTGGGAAACCTTAAAGGGCTCTTGAGAAAGCAGCAATGCCATGGCTTTGAGAACAAGCCTGCTGGGTTGTTGCATTTCAGCATCTGGAGTCAGAGGCTTACGAAGTGCTGTTTGAAGATGCAGCTATGGGCCTACCCTGCTGCTCTCACTCAAGTTACTGCACGTGAAGACAACAGAGTGACTTGTACGAGTAAAAGGAGTAAAATGTTTGAGCTACTACAAACAACTTGAATTAAGTATCAGTGGAGTTGGTTTGTTTCCAGAATCCTTCATCATCTTGTCTCTTCCCTCATGTCTGACTACTGCAGTAGAACAGGATTTGGCTGGGCATGTCCCCAGCTTGTTAAACTTGAAATGCCTCTTCTCAGGTCTGGTTTAAGGAGCTCTTGCTATTTTAAAGTGATCAAACCAAACACATTCAGTGGGAGGTGCCTGGAAGGGGTGAACCTGAGTCAGCGTGTCGGCTGCTGTAAGCAGGTCTGTGCGTCACACGTGTACCTGCATGTGTGACCTGCCAGCAGTTGGGCTGTCTCAGAGCTCTGGTTTTAGGTGTTGGGTGGGTTCCTGAGCTAAGCTAAAGAGTTAAAGCAGGCAGGACACACAACACAGGAGTGCTTTGGAAAAGAGTAAGATTTTGGTTCAAGGCACTCCATGCTCAACTGGGAACTGAACTGACCTATGCTCAGAGACCTCTGTAGAAACATTGCCATGGACTTGCATAGGAATAGTTAGACAATCTCCAGGAGTATTTTTACAGCTTCTACCTCTGTTGCAATCAGCAAGTTGTTCCCGCTGCTTGTGACATTGTGAAGAGCTGGCTGCTTTGTTCATTGTGTCCATAGAAATTACAGACCAGGGAAATCAAAGCTGCTGGAGAAAGGAGGCTCATTTGTCCCAGATGATATCTAGAAAGTAGCAGTACAAAATCCATTAATAACAAGAGCTATTTCATACCAGTTGTTGGCTTCCTTACGCCCTGGTTACTGGCTGTAGAAGGCAGGGGGGAGGGCAGGCATTGTGTGCTGCTTCCCAAACCAGGTGGAATTGCACTGTCTTCTTTCTTGGGTTTATTTCCTTTTTCTTTTCTTCTCCCCTGCTCAATATGGCTAAATTTCAGTTAAAAAACTTGCTACTAAGTCACTACTCCCACATCCTTCCTCTGCTCTCGAGTAGTGATTGTAACTGTCCTTGTATCTGCCTTGGCCTCCTGACAGGCTGGTGCTAATATCGACTCCTGCTCTGAAGACCAGAGGACCCCACTGATGGAAGCAGCAGAAAACAACCATCTGGAAACTGTGAAATACCTTATCAAGGCTGGAGCACTTGTAGATCCTAAGGTAGCAATTGTTTCCTTATCTTTTTCTCCTGAAGAAGCCTTTGTCCACCATTTCTTTCTTGATAGGTCTTGGGTGGAAGTGCATAGGCAGAGGGGAGGTGGACTTGCTTGTCTTGGGCATGAAGCCTTGGCAAGGCCATGGTTGTTGGTAGTATCACTGGAGTGGTGCAGTATCCTGGCTGTGAGCACTTTGGGGCAAGTGCTGCCACTGGCTACATGAAGTTTGTGGCACCGAGTGTAGGAGGTGTTTGAGTTCACCTGGGGCTACTGAAATCCATTGCAGTGGCTTTGGAGTTTGATTTCAGAGTTTTCTATAGACTCTGATAATGAGACTTTTGGGGTGACATTTTAAAATGGGCTGGTAATTAGGTGCTTGCCAAGCCAGCAGAAATGACAGAGGAAGCTTTGCTTTCCAAAGGATTGCCATGTGGTTTCTTGCAGTCACGCTGCAGTGGCAAAATTGTACCCCATCTTCAAACTCTACCCTTTAATTTAAAGTAGTACAATAAAACACAGCTGTCTGTTTGCCTGTAGCATGCTCTGGTTACTTTGCAGTCTTGGAAAATACACAGATCATGTGTATCAGTATATTAGTCCCCTACATCAGATGCTATTTGGAGCTCAGGAGCCCTCCCCATGTGAATTTATTGTTGCAACCTGCTGCTCTTGGCATGATCTTCTGCTATTGCTGGGGGATACAGCTGGGCAGGGATGCTCTTTTCATGAGGGAGCTGGTAGGACAAGGAGGATTGCACAAGGTGCTGCCCACCCCAAGCTTTAAACAGATCCATGAGAGCCTGGTTCTGAGCTGAGAAGGGGGAAAAGAACGGACAGGCCTGTGTGGGTTCATGATAACCATTGTCCCAGGTGTCTTGGAGCAATCCAGATCTCTTGCCTGATTTATTCCTGGGGAAGTGAAAAGAGGGGATTTTTCTTCTGAAGGCAAAGGAGAGCTTGCAACAGCAAATGAGAAGCCTGAGATCACGTCTGAAGTCTAGACTAGTTTATTATGTTAATTAGTTTCTCACACCAAATTAGTCATCTGTTTGAAAGCAGCAACACTGCAGATTAAAATCAGCTCCAGCCATTGCAATGAGAAATCCAGACATGAGCTGCTGTGGTGTGCGCCCAGCACAGGGAGATGAGGGGTGCTGGGGGACTTCTCAGACCCCAGGTGAAGGTGTTGATGGGGTGCAAAAGCCCACACAAAACCTGCAGAAACTTGATATTAGAATCATAGAACCTGAGCCTGGTTTGTGTTGGAAGGGACCTTACAGCTCCTCCAGCTCCAACCCCTGCCACGGGCAGGGACACCTTCCACTGGAGCAGCTTGCTCCAAGCCCCTGTGTCCAACCTGGCCTTGAACACTGCCAGGGATGGGGCAGCCACAGCTTCTCTGGGCACCCTGTGCCAGCGCCTCAGCACCCTCACAGGGAAGACTTTATTCCTAATCTCTAACCTAAATGAGACATTTAGGTAAACATTAGATTAACGTGTGTCTGCTCTCCGTAGGGTTGAGAAGCTGCACTTGGCTCACGCTAATCTAAGGGGGAAGCTGTGGTATTATTCAGGTGTGGCACTTGTAAGGGTGTAGGAACCCCTTCTTCACCCCAAGAAGCCCCCATTGTAATTCCTCACCAGAGATGTGCTGTCCTTGCCCGGGGGGTTGCTCCCTAGCCCTGTGCCACACTCCCCAATCAGCTCCGTCTGAAAGCTCTCACCTCCCCTGTTTCTTCCAGGGGCTGGGCTGGAAGCAGTCATTTTGCTTTCAGTCTTTCATTTCCTCCTCCTCATTTCCTGGTCTCTGGGCCTTGCTCTGTGCTAAGCTCTTAGGATATAAAGGCCTGATCAAAATCAGGCTTCAGCCACCGCGATCTTTGGTGTTAGCATGGGAGTGTCTCCATCGTGACTCAGAGCCTGTCCGTCTCCTCCAGACCCTGCATTCTCAGCTCCCAAAGGCATTTTTCCTTTCAACCTGTGGCTGTTTTTCATCTCCTGTCTCAGCAGACAGCTGTGGGCACGCTGGGGACTTGGTCTCTCAGGAACTTCTTAGCCCCTGTTCAGGACATCCGTTTGCCCTGCTGCTGGGTGCTGGGATAAGGCCTTGTGCTAATAAAATCCAGCAAAAAGCCTGTATGAATGGAACATTTCAGGTTGAGACAAGGCTCCTTTTCTGATGTAAAGTGAAAACTCCTCCTCTGTAGGGGATTTCTGCCTCTCTGGGCTCCTCATCACATGGAGAAGAGTTGGAGGGGTTTTGCTGGGGAAGGGGAGTATCCATCTGCCAGGGTTTGGGGCTGGTGCTTTCCCTAGGCTTCAGAAAGACATCTCATAGCCTTTGCACTCTCAGCCTCCTGCTCTGCATGGGTTGCACCTCTGAGCTTTGTGTAAGGCTCCCTCTGCTCAGTGCTGGCGTTGGCTCCTGCTCTCTTGCCTCCTTTACAGCAGCTGGGGGCTTTTGGAGTCCTCTGTTCTATCTGGGAACTTCTCTGGTGTTCCTGAGGATCACTGGAGCTGTACAGACATGGGAAACACTGGGAAGAGGTGTTCTCTGAGTGCTTGTTCTGTGGTTGTGTCCAGGATGCAGAGGGCTCCACGTGTCTGCACTTGGCTGCCAAGAAGGGGCACTACGACGTTGTTCAGTACCTCCTCTCCAACGGGAAGATGGACGTCAACTGCCAGGTGAGCTCTTTCTGCGAGGGGCAGGAGCTGCTTCTCTCAGGTCAGGGACTCAAGTCTCAGCAGTGTTTCTCAAGGCCAGTCCTGGGAGGCACCTGAAGAGCATTTTGTGGTGACAGTGCCATAGGCATCCTGGTCCGTCAGAGAAGGTGAATCCCCTCCACTGGCCCCATGGAAACTTTCCTTGCACATGCCTTGATTTGCAGTTTCTCCTTGACTCTGAGTTTGCTGGCGGAGGCTGTTGTTCAAGGGAGTCACTGTGCTCTTCCCTAGCAGGGGAGTGGTGGGATCATGGACATGGTGTGGGATGGGTTGAGCCTGGCCCTTGCCATCACAGAGCTTATCCATTGCTGTGGGGTGAGGCAGCGCTACATCAGGGTTCCTGGTTCTGGGGGAACCCCAGCACCCCTAGGCTTCTCAGGCAGCTTTGCAATAGCTCTTACCCAAGATAGATGTTCCTTGTGCCTTTTGGACAATATTTCAATGACCTGGAGATCCGTTGCCAGTGTGTTGAGCTGCAAATAAACTCCAGCCTGTTGAGGCGTGTTGGTTCAAATGGTGCTGGGCTCTGCAGGACCCTGCGGGACCTCTTCCTTCCTGCAGCAGCATAGGCTGAAGAAGAGTGATGAGACAAACACAGGGAGGGAAGGGGTCTGTGGCTCCCAGGCAGGGTGCACCCTGCTGTGGCTACCAAGGGGATTGTGAAGCCAGCAGGAGACGTCTTACTCATTCTGCATGTCTCACCCTTTCCCTTTCCCTCCTCAGGATGACGGAGGCTGGACGCCAATGATCTGGGCCACTGAGTACAAGCATATTGAGCTGGTGAAGCTGCTGCTTGCGAAGGGGTCGGACATCAACATCCGTGACAATGTAAGGTCCTTCCTGGAATCCATTTCAGAAATCAGCCACTATCATAGAATCATCATAGAAACACAGCATGGTTTGTGTTGGAAAGGACCTTAAAGCTCCTCCAGCTCCAACCCCTGCCACGGGCAGGGACACCTTCCACTAGAGCAGCTTGCTCCAAGCCCCTGTGTCCAACCTGGCCTTGAACACTGCCAGGGATGGGGCAGCCACAGCTTCTCTGGGCACCCTGTGCCAGCGCCTCAGCACCCTCACAGGGAAGAGCTTCTGCCTAAGAGCTCATCTCAGTCTCCCCTGTTCTGGCAGGTTAAAGCCATTCCCCCTTGTGCTGTCATTACAATCCCTTTTCCAAAGCCCCTCTCCAGATTTCTTGTTGGCCCCTTTATGTGTTGTGCTGGGAACCATCAAGCTCCAGGAGAAATGCTTTTGATTGTGATCCTGCTGCAAGCAGTACCTTCAGCAGTAGCTGGTGCAAGGCAGAGTACAAGTCCAGGTGTAGCAGCACATGGTGTGCAATCGACAGGGTGAATTTTTCTGTATGTGATGTGATTAGGGTTTTCTTTACCTAGATGTTACCACAATGGGAGGCAGAAGCTATATAGAAAATGGACTCTCCACTCCCTGGTGCATGTCAATAGCCTCCCATTTAAGGAAGGATCTAAGTTGCAATCACTCCAAGATTTGCTTTATTTTTGCTTAAAAAGAAATACAGGAGAGTTGGTCATTACTATCACTGCACTGTTTTAATCGATGTCTTCAGAGCTTGTCATGGGGAAGGGTTCGAAGTGTGCTGCAAATTGCACTGGAACTGAAAACAGAGTATCATTGCTTAAAATACCTCCATCAAAAAGATGAGTGTTCAGCTATTTCCAGTGCTGCTAGTGAGAGATGAGTACATTCAGTATTTAAGAGCTGCCTGAAGTCGGATTGATTGTTCTCTGTGTGGCTCATGGTTCTCTTTCTAGCACCTTCATAGTCCCTATAGCTTGTGCTGTGCTCTTTTTAGTTCTGTAGCACTGGAGGCATGCTGACTTTCCTGTTGGCTGGGCTGGGGAAGCTCAGCTTCTAGCCTTTTCCAGCATGTTGGTTCATGTCTGCCACCTCTCTCATGGATAGATTGAAACTGGTTTGTAGCTTAGAGAAAGATGATTTGCCTGTGTGTCTAAGGTAGGCAATGGACCACTTTGTGTGCAGCCTCCTCACCCTTGGTACTTGGAGGCAGGTGGAGTGAGAACTCCCTGCTTGTCTGTGCAGCGATTTCCCTGCCCACACTGGCAGTCCCACCCAGAAGGAAAGAGACTGCAAGCCACATGTTGCGTGCTGCAGGTGTAGAGCTAAGGATGATGGATCCCAAAGCAATAGGGGTTTAATGCACTAAACAGCCTCTGCTCTGTTCTCTTTCCCCCAGGAGGAAAATATCTGTTTGCACTGGGCTGCTTTTTCTGGCTGTGTTGACATAGCAGAGATCCTGCTGGCTGCCAAGTGTGATTTACATGCAGTGAATATTCACGGCGACTCGCCTCTGCATATTGCAGCCAGAGAGAATCGCTATGAGTGTGTAGTGTAAGTACAGCTCCAGCCCTGCTGCTCCTCTCCTTTCCCCTGGTCACTTCTTTCTGCCTGGTTACTGGCTGGCAAGCTCAGGAGATCCTTTGAAATGCCTTTGGTGTTTAAGCACAAACCAGGATTGGCATGGAGGGCTCATTTCTCCATTACCCTGCTCCTAGGGGCAATGGGTCTGAAATACAAGCTGCTGCTAGAGCTGGTGGAAAGTACAGCAAGAAACAAGGAATGGTGCTGGAGTCTTGGGCAGAGGCTTAAGGGGCTGTGCTCAGCCTGGGCTTCCCAACAGAAAGGCCTCAGGCATCCTTGGTTAAAGCTTGCTTTTTTCTCCCCATAACTAGCATGGCATAATATGGTAACAGGGCTTTCCCTTTGCTCCATCACTGCTGTGAATAAAGTCATCCTGGGTACTCACCAAAAACTGGTGAGTATAAACAAGGGCCAAGTCCAGCACCAGTTTCCTGTGGGACTTTTTCATTTCCACCCCGTATCTTTCCCTGCCAGAGAGAGTTTCAAGCCTGTGTGAAGTTAGGCTGGTACCAGCAGAGTACCTGTCCTGCCTGAAGCAAGGCAAGGTTTGCCCAGAGCTCTCATGAGTGCCTAGAGCTCAAGTCTGTGGCTTCTGCCAGCGCCCTCAGGTAGGATTCACTGAACTATGCTTAATAAGGAGAACTCAGGTGATTATTCACTACTACAGATTCTTCCTTGCCCCTTAAGGGCTCCTGGAGGATGTGATTCAGCTTGTTTTCCCCTTGCACAGTTTCTCTCAGGAGATGCTTACCCTGTCTTGCTCTTTTGCAGTCTCTTTCTTTCCCGTGGCTCGGATGTCACTTTAAAGAACAAGGAGGGTGAGACTCCACTCCAGTGCTCCAGCCTTAACTCTCAGGTCTGGGTGGCCCTACAGATGAACAAGACTCTCAGAGAATCATCTGCTGAGAAGCCTGTCCAGATAGAGAAGGTTGTGAGCAGGTGAGAATACTTTGCCTGGGGGTCATGAAATAGAGCCCCATGGGGGAGGCTGAGGGCCTGGTTTAAGAAAGGGCTGCAAGTGCATGCTTAGCCTTTTAAACTGGTGTGAAGGTCAGTTTGAGCTTAGCAAGAGCTAAGCACATGCTGATTCAGACCCTGGTTTGTAAATTCTTCTTCCAAATGGAAATACTGCCAAGCACAAAGAACAATCTGTAAGACGGGGTGGAAAAAAATGAACTCTGTGCTAGTCTGAACTGCTTTAGGCTTTGAGTGCTCAGTGATCAGAGACAGTGATTCTGCCCCAGGATGGCAGTTGAATGGGCCCTTTTTCAGGGGAGCTCTTCCTCTCTGACAGTTCTCTTTCTCCCACTGACAGAGACATCGCTCGGGGTTATGAGCGGATCCCCATTCCCTGTGTCAACTCTGTGGACAGTGAGCCTTGTCCTAGCAACTACAAATATGTTTCACAGAACTGTGTCACCTCTCCGATGGACATTGATAGAAACATCACCCATTTACAGGTGAGGCACCTTGCGTAGCCACATGGGTATCCTGTCGTGCTGTGCTGCACCTCAGAATGGGGTTTGCATTCAAATGGGAATGTCTGCTCCTAATATGGCCATCAAATTCCAGCTAAGGCTGTAGTCCTAAACTCCAGCTCTTTCTCTAGGAGATGGGATTCTGCTTTATTCCTTTTCCAGCACTTAAACTAATCTCTGTGATCAGCTGTGTGCTGTAGCTGGTGCTGGCTGATGTGGCTCTCATTTATCCTTTTCCTCTGTTCTGTATCTGGAAAGTAGTGAGTTGTTGGGAGACCTTCCTCATGCTGTCTTCCTGCTGACTGCAGCATCCAGGCCGAGGTCTTCAGTGCGATAGTGGAAGTCCTGGAAGGGCTGGGTTGTGAGAGCACAGGTGGGAAAGTGTAGGGTGAGGGACGCCCTCTCTGGGCACAGCCCTCAGATGGCTGAAGTGAACGTCCCATGCCCAAACCCTGCTGAGCAGCAGCTGGTGGTGGGATAGCTTTGGCTTGGGGAGTGCTGGAGCCAGCTGGAGCACACATGTGGGAAGAAGGCATCATCTCCCAGCTCTTGTCCCTGTTTGGATGAGTCCTTGTCCTCAACGACTCCCAAGTGTGGAGCACAACTCTTCGGGCATGCAGGAAGGTTAGTAACGCAGGAGGACATCCTCTCATGACAAAGGAAAGTGGCTCAGTGTGAGAGCACACAGAAATTACACACATAGATAATGGAATAAAACCACTGCCCAATTGATGAGACTTGTTGTCTTTCTGACTAAGGAGCTGTGGCAAGAAGACTTACGGTTTCCTCTCTGATCCAGTCACAGAAGTTGCTCTTTCAGTTATGTGTGTGTGGTGGGAAATTAACCCCTTCTCTTCTCTTCCAGTATTGTGTATGTATAGATGACTGCTCCTCCAGTAACTGCATGTGTGGCCAACTCAGTATGCGCTGCTGGTATGATAAGGTGAGGACACAGAACCTGCTAGTGGGTCAGGTCACTGTTCGTGAGCTGAACTCTGCACAGTTCGGGGTTTATAGTAGTACCTTTAAGCCAGTTCCTCGCACAACTGCTCTCTCTTTGTTTTAAAATGCCTGAAGTTGTAGTCTCAGCTTTGAGGTGTGTGTGGTAACAACAAAACACATAAGCAGGAAAGCTTTTCTAGTGTTATTTATTTGTGTTACTCACATGTCAACTGAGCCATTAATTACACCCATGTGCTAGAGAGTATTGAATAATCCATGCGTGAAATCAGCTTCCAGTTCAGAGCAGCACAGACAAAGCTGTCGTATGTAAACAAGGGCAGGGTAGTAGGTTTTTTGCTTGCTTTTATCTATTATCATTGTGATCCTTCTGGCTGAAGGCAAAGTAGGGATGTTTTAACTGCAGCATTGCCACAAGCCTGGTTTGGTTTGGGTAACCATGCTTCAGTGCTCCAGGGAGGGTTTGAGGTTAACATTTGGACAGGTTCTGCTAAGATCAGAACTTCCGTGAATCTCTGCAAGTTTCTCCCAGGGGGGCTGTTGGCATCTTTCTTTGCTCTGTGGTCATTTTATTTACATGTTAATAGGTGATTACATCTTTCAAGCCTTAAAAGCCAGATTTGTTAAATACGAGGAACTGCATCTATCACTTCCTTAATCCTATCTTGGCTTGGTTAATAATTGAATGGTAGCTTTTTTGGGAGTGTTATTTGCGAAGATAATGTGGTTCAAAGAACTTGGGTGTACTGGCCTTGTACTCTGGAAGTTTAGGCTTCATTCCAGAGGCAGACAAAGCATCTGCTTCTCTCCTCCAGCACTGCAAATGATAATAATGATGGGGATGCATGCTGGGTTTTTGCACAGCTCTGTAAAATATTTTTTCCAGTGGTGCATAAGGTGATGCCAGACAGCAAAAATCTAGATGGTCTCTTGCTGTTTGGCGGCTGTTGGTGATAGTGATGATGATCTCCAGATGTTGGTGATACCACTGTTGGGGTAGAGCAGAGCCAATGCAGAAGCTGAGGTCTGATGCTGGTTTGGGGGAGGTTGGGGCATGCTCCACCTCGAGGTTCTTTGGCCTGCTTTGACACTTGGGGGATTTCTGCCCTTGGCCTGCCCCTGGTTTGGAGGGGTGGCAGGAATGAACAACTAACCCAGTCTGGAATGCCTCTCCTCTTCAGGATGGCCGACTCCTGCCGGAATTCAACATGGCTGAGCCGCCGCTGATCTTCGAGTGCAATCACGCATGCTCGTGCTGGAGAACCTGTAGGAACCGGGTGGTGCAGAATGGGCTCAGGTGAGAAGGAGGATCCAAACACAGCTTATCTTGGCAAGACCAACACCAAACCTGTGAGCTTTCTGGCTCTCTAGTCTCAGCTCACCCATACACCCACGAAAACCCCAGGACTTCCTGAGGTGAGGCAGAAGTTGGGGCAGGTGCCACCATACAGTGGTGGGATGCATGTGGATTCCTGTGTGCTGCCGGTGGGAATGAAGCAGCAGCAGGTTGTTGAGCTCAGTTAATATTTATACCCTGCCCTTGTTGCTGTCATGTTGAAAATGTGGTGTTCTTTCATCAGCCTGACCATAAAACATGGAAATGACTTGTGGCTTTGGTTGAGCAGCCTAGATGTGACTTCTCAGGTGGGGAGATGTGTGAAGAAAATAACAGCAGCAGGAACTGCAAAGCCTTAATTTAGAAGAACTTGTAAATTAGCAGTCTATATTTAATGCCTTTGAACTGCAAGAGGGGAGATTTAGATTAGACATTCTTCCCTGTGTGGGTGGTGAAGCCTTGGTGCAGGGTGCCCAGAGAAGCTGTGGCTGCCCCATCCCTGGCAGTGTTCAAGGCCAGGTTGGACACAGGGGCTTGGAGCAAGCTGCTCCAGTGGAAGGGGTCCCTGCCCGTGGCAGGGGTTGGAGCTGGAGGAGCTTTAAGATCCCTTCCAACCCAAAACAGTCTGGCATTCTGGGATTCTATATTATGTAGGCCGGCATGCCCAGATTTGGCTACTCAAAAGTTCCAGCTGTTGGCCTGACTCCCCATGATCGATACCTGACTAACCCATTGGCCTCAGTGCTGCAGATCAGCCGCTATCTTTTTGGTGCCAAACTAAAAGTGTCAATGTTGAGTTTTGGACCTCTGCTATGGAGAAGTTTGCCACTGCACTAAGTCCAAAGGAATCCCACTGGGAAAAAGACTTTTGCAAAGTTTTTGTGGTGCTGACAACACTTTTATCCTCAAGCCTTGTAGTTTGAATGACATTTTGCAGTATTCAAAACAAGTAAGGAAGAAGCTGGCTGTGTTTCCACAGAGCTTTATCTGTTCTGGCTTTCCCTGCTGAGCTCCAGAGCTCCGGTGTCTCTGTGGGTGTTGATTGAGGAGCTGTACACCTAGAGCTGTTGCTGTTGTATTTTTGCCTTGCCAAAGTGTTTTCTGAAAGCCAAGAAGTGTTGGAAACCCAACCAGGAGCCTGGGAGAGCGGCTGTGTTGGGAAGCCTGCGGTCAGGTGCTTGGCAGAGCTGTGCTTGAGGTCCCTGGGAAGGAAACCTCCTGCATTTGGGCTGCAGCGTGACACATGGGTGTTCCCGCTCCATTTCAGTGCTTCCTTGATCAGATTTGCTCCGAATTAACTCCGCTCAGCAGCACACACGTTTCCATCTGGCAGCGTGACCTGGCTTAGCTGGGAAGTTGGGATCTGAGCCCTGGTCTCACTGCTGCCTGTGTCATCCCCAACAGCAGAGCCTGAACCTGAGCTTGGTGCTGTGCTGTGATGGATGATGCAAAACATGGGGGAGCTTCCTCAAGCCTGAAATAGTGTTAAAACCACTCTTGAGAGTGATCATTCTCATGAAGTCATGTTTTGCCGTGGTGAAGGCTTCAGGAGCTGGGAGCAAATACAAGAAAATGCACAGCTCCTGGTTTGAGCTGATGGTGGTGCCAAGAGGGAGTGCTGGGGAAGAGAAGTACTGGGAAAAGCAACAGGGTGAAGTTAAGGTGAACATTGGATTTCTCTTTATTCCGATAACAGCGGTGCTGAGAGTGGGTTTTGGTTCCCTTGGGACAGCACGAGCCTTCCCTAGCCCTGGAAACTGTTCATCCTGCACTTAACTCAAGTTCTGGCAGAGCAGGAGGCACAGTGACTTACAAGATTGTTTCTCTGCCTATGAACTCCATCAGTAAAATTCCATAGAGCAGCAATTACACCAAGAAGTTTCAAGTTGCAGCGTTTCTTCCTTGTCTTTCAGCCAGGGAGCTGGATATGATGGAGCTGCTAAATGCACTGGCCTCTACAGAGGGCAAAGGGATCAGAGCACTTAAGGTGTTCTTAATTCACCATAAGCTCCCTGCCTTCCCCTGCAGCACCCTCCCTGCAGAGCTACACTGCCTTAAGTCCCCGTCCACCTTCCTGGCCTTCTCCTGAGTGTGTGGAAGGAAAAAGAAATGCTGGTGGTGAGAGTCTGGTATCCTACATGTCAGTCGTCAGTGGTGTAACCACATAGAGCATCCACTCCCATACCCTCCTCCCCAGTCCTGAGGGCTGCAGCTGGGCAGGGAGAAAGGGGTGATGGATACCCATCCCTTGTCCCCAGGCAGTTTCCATCATAGAATCCCAGCCTGGTTTGGGTTGGAAGGGACCTTAAAGCTCCTCCAGCTCCAACCCCTGCCACGGGCAGGGACCCCTTCCACTAGAGCAGCTTGCTCCAAGCCCCTGTGTCCAACCTGGCCTTGAACACTGCCAGGGATGGGGCAGCCACAGCTTCTCTGGGTTACCAGTGTCTCACCACAATCCTAGTGAAGAATTATCTGCCCACGTGCTCAGAGCAGTGGTGGGAGTGGAGCGTTCCCTCAGTGGTGCCAGTGTGAGAACTGGGGCTTGAGGATCAAAATCAGCTTTGAGTTTGTGGTCGTGGAAGGTTGCTGCCTTTTTGCTTATCCCTCTATAAAAGTTCATCATCTTTCTGTGCAGTGCTACTATTAATGTGGCTTCTTTTTCTCTTTCCAGGACTCGATTGCAGCTTTATCGGACACAAAAGATGGGCTGGGGTGTGCGAACGATGCAGGACATTCCTCTGGGAACCTTTGTGTGCGAGTAAGTTCTTCAGCTTTCAGTAGCTCCCACAAGCCCATTGCTTCCTGAGGTGGTTTGCTGCTCTTTAAGGAGAGGTTTTCACACCAGTCAAACTGGCATTGGGCCGTCAGCCGATTTGAATGGAGTTTCCTGACTCCATTCCTGCTCTGTTTGTCCTTTTCCTTATAGTGTGGAGCTTTCTCAACCCCTCGCTGACTCAATGGGATCTGTGCTGAGCTCTTTCCCCTCTGAAACACAAGTGGTGAGGGGAGAATGCATTTGAGTTGGGCTGCACATGTGCTCACCTCACGTGTTCGCTGTGGCTAAGGGGACACTTCAGGCCAAGGCAGTTGGGAACAACTTCTTTCTAGGGGATCTTTTTCTGTTTCAATACTGACTTCTCAAGAGGTTTTCCAGTGTCACAGCTCTGGCTTTGGTCTTATTCAACAAACAGTAAAGCACTTGGTGTTAAGCATGTGTCAGCTCTGATTCATTAAAGTATTTAAGAACAAAAATGTTTCAGATGTATGTCAAGGGAAAAAAACTGCCATTGAGCCCCACAGTTTTCAGGCTTTAAAGTGCTATATGTGCTTTATAGATGTTCTGGGAAGTGTTTTCTTCATTGCAATGCTACAGTGAGTTAACACCTTCCAAAGAAGGCTGAACTCGTGGCCTTCATGGAAATAGGTCCTAGGGTTTTCTAGAAGTAATTATTGATGTTTTATAGAATTGGGGCAGGGGATTGAGGAAGATCATTGTAGAATTTAGTCAGTTCTGCAGTGAATTGGCCAAGTATTTCTTGCATGTTTGGAGCTGCCAGATGAGAACATGTTTTGTGCAGAAGTAAAGCGTAAAACTGCTGTTTGTGGGGAGTGTCCCAAGTCTGTCTTCAGGTGGGGCTTTCTGTCATGTACCAGAGATCCCAGTGTCCTGGTTTTCAGCATCCAGAGATGAGCCAGCGCTTGCAAGTGAACTGCTCCCAAAGAGGAAAGGCAGCAACTTTACCAAATCCTACTGGAATGTTAAACACACAAGAGGTATTGGCAGTGGTGAACTGGCAGCCCAGGGAAACAGGGCAGCCCTGACAGTGTAATGAACACAGACAGGCGCGTTGTGGAGCGCATCATTGCTGATGGGGTGCAGATACCATGACCATGCTTAACTCTTCCCTTCACGCTTGCCAGGAGCTGCTGACACTATCTTCATCGTTATCTAAATAAGCTGCATACTAAAAAGCTGAGCTAATTTGTGTCTTCCCCATGCACGTTCCTCCTTATCTCCATCGCTCTCACACACACACAGTATTTACTCAACTCACCAACACGCAGTCCTCCTCTCCTCCTCCAGCTGCACTGATGTCCTTCCTGTAGTTCTTCATGGGCAACCTAGAGACTTGGTTTCTTTTTTCCGTCATCTCTGGCAAAGAAGCTCCTGTGCCAGAGGTGTTTGGGGGTTGCTTGCACGCAGCAGCTCCTGGGATCAGCTCCTGTGGAAGAGGATTTTGCATTGAAAGTCTGGATTAGAGCCCTGAGCAGCTAGTGGCTTCATACAGCAGTTCTTCCTCTGCTTGGGAAGGATGATAATTGTATTGGTGTAAGGATGACTTTATTCTATGATTTTTCACATTTGCCTGCATGGGGAGCAGGTCTGGAATAGTTCTTACAACACTTTCATTTTGCAAAGCTCTGCCAGTCCTGACTGTGTCTGTGTGTAAATGCGTTTTTTATGCACAGGGAGCATTTCAGCCTGGTTTGTGCTTTAGAAACCTTTCAACTTTTCTCTGTAATCACTCCAGCAATAGTTTCCCTTTCTGTTTCTGCTTCTGGGCTGTTCCAAACTGGTTTGTGTTGGAAGGGACCTCAAAGCTCATCTGGTTCCAACCCCTGCCACAGACAGGGACACCTTCCACTAGAGCAGCTCCAAAGCCCCTCTCCAGGTTTCCTGCAGCCCCTTTAGGCACTGGAGCTGCTCTAAGGTCTCCCCTTAAGGAGCCTTCTCTTCTCCAGGCTGACCCAGCCCAGCTCTCTCAGCCTGGCTCCAGAGCAGAGAGGCTGTGAATTAGTGGGGTGCAGAAAGTGTAAGAGGCTTGTGAGGATCTAGTCTGTTGCTTTCTGTGCATGCTCCTTATGTGGTTTCATTTCTGTATGAAAGAGTGATGCTTTAATAAGATACCATCTGCACTGAGCCAGGTATTTTAGCCACTCCTTCAGCCAGAGAGAGCCCCAAGTGTCTCATTTTCCACACTGCATGGAAAAGCCTGGAGCCTGTGCTGGGACCTTCTTGTTGCTCTTGATTTTTTGCATGGAGTGAGCTGTGGTCTTGCAGTGATGAGCGGCAGGGTAAAGCTCAGGTGTAGTTACTTGCCAGCACCATGCTCAATGTCTTGCTGAGAAAAAGGATGTTGGCTTGATTTTGGGAGTTCTTAAAGGAAGGGACTGGAGCTCTTACTCTTTTATTGTGTAGGAACATGTGCCTCTTGCACATCCCTCCCTAACTTTCGATCTGGGAAATAAAGAAACTGTTTGTATTTGTAAGCAGTCCTGGAAAGGAAATGAATTACAGGAATAGTCTTTAAAGGAACATCAACGGTTTCCGTTTCGATTGTGGTTTTTAGTTTCACTGAGTTGTAAACCTGGATTAGCGGTCCCTGAGCAGAGCGCTCTCCATGCAGCATTATTCAGCTGTTTCTGCTGGCTACTGTGCCATGCTACAGCAATTCCTCTCTGGTCATCATCTTCCTATTGCTTTAGGTCACCACTGAGCGTGTGATTTCCAGTAGTGCTTCATAAATTTCAAGATGTAGTGGGGCAAAGAGGAGGATCACACACAGCGACAGCCTCCTGCTCTGACCGGATCCCTCAGATTTGGGAATTGCAGCCGGATGATCCCTTGTCATGGAATGGGTCCTCTCCAGGTTGATGTTTTGTGGCTCTCCTCTGTCCCAGCCTTGCAGTTAAATGCTGCCTCGAGCCGGGGGAGGAATGGATACAGTTGGTTAACACTTGGAAATGCCTTGGGAGCTGCAGAGGAATGCTGGGATAATGGATGCTGATCGTGGAATAATGTTGATGCTGCAAAATAGTCATTTACTTGTATTGTGAATCCTTTGCTTATAATTAGTTAGCATTGCAGTGCAGGCCAGGAAGAGTTAGATACTGCGGTGCTGTTGCTGCTTTCTTGTATCCTCCCTCTGGCTCTGTACCTCTCATCTTGTGTCTCTTACTTCGATTGCAAGCAGGTCAAGGCAGGAACCTTGACAGTCCAAAACTGCTTATGATGGAGACAGGGAGACAAATGTGGGAACACCAGTGCAGTGGGGACTCCTGCACAAGGGGGTTTGCAGCAAAACCACTGTCTGTCTGGGGTGTGGACAGTGGTGGGTGTATTTAGTTCTTCTCAGCACGCCAGGCCAAGCAGCACATGCATTGTGATGCTCAGAGGACATGGTTGTAATCTGCCTTGCACCTAGTTTCACAACAGGGTGGTTGTTAATGGACCACAGTTATGATTTATTCTCGTTTGAGAGGGATAGAGAAAGAAGCTGGGATCCTGCCAGGTTAGGTTAGACCTAAGACTTCAAAACCAAACCTTTATAAGGTATGTAGCCTATGTAATCAGTCAAAATACCCTGGAAAATGCAGGAGGGACAGACACAACCATTTTGCTTTGGGACGTAAACAGCACAAGCACTGCAATGGTGTACAAGAGAGCCAGGACATGAGTCTGAACAGAAGGAGAATTGCATTAATGTGTTGATCCTGGCCAACAAAGAGATCTGCAGAAGGAAACACATTCCTCAGAGGAAAAGTAAATTTTATTGGAAGTAAGACTCCAGTTTTAATATTGAAAGTGTTGCCCTGAAAAGATGGACTTTGGAGCAAGATTTTAGTTGCTGTAAGCTGGCAAAGCTCAGTTTGCCTGGGTGGCTCTGAGATGTCCTGCACTGTGAGGCTGGGGGTTGCCACCTGTGGCTGGGCTGTATCTCTTTCTTTCCCTCTTCTCAGAAAGAGAAGTTTAAACCCAAACATACGATTGCATGAGCATCTTATCTCTGCCTTCCCTGTTTGTCTGCAGGTACGTTGGTGAGCTGATATCTGACTCAGAGGCAGATGTCCGTGAAGAGGACTCCTACCTCTTCGACCTTGACAACAAGGTACTGTATCTGAAGGTGTCTAATGAGACAAACCCAAGGTCTTGCCTCTCCATAAGAGCAAAGAGAGTATTTGTCTTCATCTTGACACACAGCAAAGAGCAGAGCCATGAAATATAGAGGGGTTGAGATAAGGCTTAGGGCTTGTTAAAGCAATGCTGGGCTAGCATGGTGTGTGCTGCCCACACCGGTTTTGATGCAAGATGCTCTTCTGTCAAAACTGTTCAGGTATCCTGTGTTGAGTTGTTCAGTTTTTGATACTCAGTGTGTGTACACAGACTTGTGGTCCTGACTGACAGCTTTGTGAGTTCTTCATAAAAAGATGAGTTGGAAGACTGAAAAAGCAGGCCTGGTTCACTCAAAAGGGATCCATCAGATACCCTAGCAGGGGCTGGAGGCTAGTTCTGCTGTTAGTTACCCTGTGCTGCTCTGTGGAGAGCTGTCTCAGAGCAGAAACCCTGCTTTGAAAAGTGCCATCTAAAGTTTCTTATCAAAGCCATCACTTCAGACTTTGCTTGGGAAAGGAGGAGAGAGGTGAGCTGGGGACTCAGAGGAGTGCGGTGGCTTCCAAGATGTCTTCTTTCTGTCATCAGCTAATGACAAAGAAGCTTTGCTTTACTTTTTTGCCTGTTTTTCTTTTTAAAGCAACACACACTGAACTGGAAGAAGACAAGTGATGAGTGTTGTAGACAGTCTGAAAACAGCAGGGTCAAACTGTGATTATGAAGTTGAAAATCACCAAGGACTTCAGCCTGGTTTGTGCCTTTAGAGTAGGAGCCCACCTGGGCCTCGCCTGGCCTTTGAGTCGGCCCCTGGCTGGCTGCCTTGATGGAGAACCTCTGGGTTTGCTCTTAGGAAGCCTTCAGGAAGCAAAGAGGAAGACCCAAGGCACAAGCATTGTCTTTTTTCAAGGTGTCTGAGGCCTGGGGAGCACCACTTGTGACTCCATTCACCCCCACTCTTCGAGCCTGGCCATCCAGGCAGCTTTTTACCCAGTGATCAGTGCACCCATCCAAGCCATGAGCAACCAGTTTCTCCAGGAGAATGCTGTGGGAAATGGTGTCAAAGGCTTCACTAGAGTCAGGTAGACAATACCCACAGCCTTTCCCTTATCCACTAGGTGGGTCACCTCAGAATCCACTAAGTGAGTCATAGGAGATCAGGTCAGGCAAGCAGGACCTGCCTTTCATAAACCCATGCTGTCTGGGCTTAGTCACCTGGTCATCCTGTACGCACAGCATGATGGCACTCAGGATGATCTGCTCCGTAATCTTCCTCAGCACTGAGGTCAGACTGACATCTGTAGTTCCCTGGATCCTCCTTCCGGCCCTTCCTGTAGATAGGCATCACACTTGGTGATCTCCAGTCAACCAGGACCTCCCCAGTGAGCCAGGACTGCTGAGAAATGATGGAAATGCCTTGGTGAGCACTTCCACCAGCTCCTTTAGCACGCTTGAGTGGATCCCATCCATTCCCATAGACCTGTGTGTGTCTAAGTGGCATAGCAGGTTGCTGACCATTCCTCTTTGGATTATGGGGGCTTCATTCTGCTCCCTGTCTCTGTCTTTCAGCTTAGGGGGCTGGATACCCAAGAACAACTGGTCTTGCTATTAAAGACTGAGGCAGAAAAGACATTAGGTACCTCAACCTTTTTCTCATCTTTTGTCACTATGTTTCCCTCACGTGCAATAAAGGATGGAGATTCTCCTTGGCCCTCCTTTTGTTGCTAATATATTTATAGTATCATTTTTAATTGTCTTTCGCAGCAGTAGCCAGATTAAGTTCTAGTTGGGCCTTGACCCTTCAGATTTTCTCCCCATACCCTCACGGCAAGGTGGGAAGCACTTTGCTTTCGGACTCTTCCTCCTCAGCAGCTTCACAGTGAGGACTCTGCCTGGGTCAGACAAGGCAGCAGAATCCTTCCTCAAGAAGCACATCCTGACTTGCATGGTGGAAAGCCCAGATCTTTCCAGACGGGCACTAGATGTGGTAGTGGGTGATGTTGCCCTCACCAGCCAAGGCATTTCCATGGAGGAAAGTGAGGGGATGATGGGAATTACTGATTGCAACACGAAATAACAGTGTGTGTGTTACAGGACCATGTGGGGTGATGCCTCCCCAGCTGCTGGGACACCTTCCCTGGGTTCCTGCCCCAGTGGGGTGGTGTGATCTGGCACCACTTGTCCATTAACAGTGGTGAGGTGCTTGCTCAAAAGGGAGCTTGAGCACGGCTAATGGAGCCTTTTGCTTTTGGCCTCTTTGCAACTGAAATTAGCTCCTGTAATTAAAGTCTCTGCCTTGCACAGTCATTCTCTGCTGGAATAAAAAAGCCCTGAGGGAGGTTCTTTTCAAGGAAAACAAAATATTACTGCTCTCTGGAAAGGGAATTTCTCTGTTCTCCCTTGCACTTTTATCTGCAAAACCCTGTGTTTTCTTGAGGCTCTGGCTTTGTGTTTCCTCACTGTCATGTTCAATTAGAGGACAGAACAGATGCTATTCCCCTATCCAGCAGCTTGTACCCGTAAGGTGTTTGTCTGCATCAGGCATCGATCCCACCATGCTGAGCTGGTGCTTTACCTGAGCAGGATGGAGAGAGCCGATGGGCCAGGCAGTGGCAGGAGCATTGGGCTGGTGTGGGCAGAGGGCTGTGCAAGAAACTGGGGGTTCAGGGTACTGTTGGATCTAAAAGTGTGTGTTTAGTCCTTTTAAACCTGCAGTGCACACCCTGCCCTGGTTGCTCTTCTTGAAGCTCTGCAGAGTATTGGTGGAATGACCAATAGTTTGGTCAATTGTTTTATTTTAACAAGTAGCAGTAATCACAGAACCATGGAGTCATGGAATGGTTTGGGTTGGAACGGGCATTAAAGCTCATCCAGCTCCAACCCCTGCCACGGGCAGGGACACCTTCCACTGGAGCAGCTTGCTCCAAGCCCCTGTGTCCAACCTGGCCTTGAACACTGCCAGGGATGGGGCAGCCACAGCTTCTCTGGGCACCCTGGGCCAGCGCCTCAGCACCCTCACAGGGAAGAGCTTCTGCCTAAGAGCTCATCTCAGTCTCCCCTCTGGCAGGTTAAAGCCATTCCCCTTGGCCTGTCCCTGCAGGTCCTTGTAAAAAATGCACTGATACTAAACCCAGCCTCACCTCATGGCTACTGACACATTTCTCCCCTAGGATGGAGAGGTGTACTGCATCGATGCCCGTTTCTATGGCAACATCAGCCGCTTTATCAACCACCTCTGTGAGCCAAACCTCATCCCCGTGCGAGTGTTCATGTCGCACCAGGACCTCCGCTTTCCCAGGATCGCCTTCTTCAGCACGAGGCACATAGAAGCTGGAGAAGAAATCGGGTAAGTGCTGTCCTGGGGCTGCCACTGCCTTGCTGTGGGGAGGATGGAGTGTGGTGGAATGAAAGCAGTGCTGCTCCTGAGCAGGGTCACAGAACTGTAGACTCAGCCAGGTTGGAGAAGCCCTTTAAGCTCATCCAGTCCAACCATTCCCCAGCACTGCCAAGGCCACCACTAACCCATGGCACTGAGGCCTCGTCTCCACGCTGTGTGAACACTTGCAGGGACGGTGCCTGCAGCCCTGCCCTGGGCAGCCTGTTCCAATGCCTGAG
Organism: Psittacula echo; assembly: GCF_963264785.1. NCBI lineage: Eukaryota > Metazoa > Chordata > Aves > Psittaciformes > Psittacidae > Psittacula > Psittacula echo. The sequence continues at coordinate 9,691,141 of NC_137752.1, read as the reverse complement.
CACCCTCTGGGGCAGGAATTGTCCCTCAGCTCCATCTAAACCTGCCCTGGTGCAGCTTGAGGCCGGTTCCTCTTGTCCCATCCCTTGTTCCTTGGGAGCAGAGCCCAGCCCCTCCTGGCTCCATCCTCCTGTCAGGCAGTTGCAGGGAGCGATCAGGTCCCCCCTGAGCCTTCTCTTCTCCAGACTGAACCCCCCAGGTCCCTCAGCCGTTCCCCATCACACTGTGCTCCAGGCCCTGCACCAGCTCCAGTGCCCTTCTCTGGCCCCGCTCCAGCACCTCAATGTCTTTCTTGTAGTGAGGAGCCCAGAACTGAACACAAGATCACTCCATCCCTTCAGTCCCAAGGGATCCCACAAGCACACTCCATCCCCTGGAACATTCCAAACCCCCAGCCCTGAGGATTGCCAACCCTGGCCTCTGGCTCCAGTGCTCTCCTTTGCTCCTGTGTGCTGGTGCTTTGCAGTGACCCCATCTCTGTCTCTCTCTTGCAGCTTTGACTACGGAGACAGGTTCTGGGACATCAAAGGCAAATTCTTCAGCTGTCAGTGCGGTTCACCCAAGTGCAAACACTCGAGCTCAGCGCTGGCCCAGCGGCAGGCGAGCACCTCGTCCCAGGACACGCAGGAAAACGGGCTCCCCGACACCAGCTCTGCCACAGCAGCCGGCCCCTTTTGAGGCTCCGCTCCCCAGAGACTGACTCCTTTTAACCCCATAGATTCACAAACTGTCTGAATTTCCATTTAAAGAGAAAAAAAATGAAAAAACACACACAAAAAAAGCCCTCTCCAGGAAAGCCAAGAGTTCGTGACGCTTAGGGCTGTGCCACCGACTGTTACTTGAGGAATAAGTATAAGCAAACCCCGCCTCTGTGATGATGTTCTCCCCTCCCTGGGCCTGCAAAGCTGCTGGGTTTCACAGTGTGGAGGGGTGGCTGGTGCAGTTTTCTTCTCCATGCAAACTGTCCTGGCCTCCTCCTCTTAGTGTGCTCTTAAGTGTTGTCCAGGGGAGAGCCTCCCATCCTCGGAATGTTCATTGAATGGATCGCTCATGCCAAGTCATCTCCAGTTCACTTGGAATAAACTTTGAGTACTTGATGGGACTTTGTTGCTAAGCAGAGGGAGGGAGGTGCTGGCGTTCGGATGCTTGGCACAGCCCCGAGGCAGGTTCTGCTGGTTGGCTTTTGTTGGTTTGTTTGGTTTTTTGGTTGGTTGGTTGTTTCTAATCATGGATTTCTCCCACATCTCACAGGACGTTGTGGTGGGGCCTTTCCTTAGGAGCTAGAGGGCATTTCTAACAAATACCCTCCTTGTTCCCAAATCCACCGACTTCTTTCTCTTCCGATGAGAGGAAACCTGTGCTCCTCACAATCCCTTTGGTCCCTGGCTCTCCCTGAGCCAACCAGAGATGCTTCCCCGGAGCCTGGGCTCCCTTTGGGCTTTCTCCATCAGGAACCAGCTCTCGTCCGCACCACTGGGCCCTGTTACCGTCTCCACGGAAGGATTCCCCTCGCCCCGTCGCATGAGGTGTTGTAGAGAGGGAAGGTCGAAGGGGATCGTACAAGACACTAAACTTCTGCAGCAATTCAGGTTTTTCCTTGTTTTTATAAACACGAAGTGAATGATAAACGTATTCTAGAGGACCTCGACCCGCGGCCGCCGCTGGGGCGAAGAGCAGGCGAGGACATCCCGGATGCCGCCAGCTCGTCTGTTCCCATCCCTTTCCTCAACGCTGGGCACCTTCAATTCATTTTTAAGCCACACGCTCTGAGGTTCCAAGAAACCGAGTTCTTTTTTACCAGGACACTGGGGACTGGCGTTAAAAAACTACAACCACAAAATAACAAAAACCCATGAAAAAGAAAAGAAACCCCAAGAACACCCCACAAAAAAACCAAAACGACAACAAAGAGAAACCACACAACAAAACGGTGCTGATTCTGGTGTGATTTTTGCTCACCACGTGAATATAAACTTATCAATTGTATAAAAAGAACAAAGTGATTTTAGTATAAAACTGCAGGAAAAGAAAAAACAAACCTTTTTTAAATGGTTAGTATTGTAGTGTGAATAAAATTTGCCATCACCTTTTGTGTGGTGGCTGCGCAGGTCATGACCTTCAGTTTTGTTCTGTTTTGTTTCTGTTTTTTGCATATATCTTTAAATACTGTAATTAGGGCAGTACCAGTTTCTTTTGTTCATCTCTCCTAGAACATTCATAATGCCGTCATGTTTATTATTATTATTTGCGGTTGCTGTTTCGGCCGTCGCAGGAGCGCTCTTTTGGCTCCGCTCATTTTTCTTGTTCTGTTTTCAACGAAATCAATAAAAAAAAAGAAAAAAAAAAGGAAAAAAAAAGAAAAAAAAAAAGGTGTTTTAAAAGGATTTGGGGGTTTTCGCGTGCAGGGCCTGGGGCTGGCGCCATCCGAGGGCTTGGAAGCGAAAGAAGGAGTTAAACCCCCAGCCCTGCGGACTTTCAAGTGGGAAGAAGCAGCCTGAGCATTGCTTTGAGGTATGGGGGAAGCTGAGTTTTATGTGTTGTGTGGAATACAACAGGAATCCCAGCCTGGTTTGTGTTGGAAGGGACCTCAAAGCTCCTCCAGCTCCAACCCCTGCCACGGGCAGGGACACCTTCCACTGGAGCAGCTTGCTCCAAGCCCCTGTGTCCAACCTGGCCTTGAACACTGCCAGGGATGGGGCAGCCACAGCTTCTCTGGGCACCCTGTGCCAGTGCCTCAGCACCCTCACAGGGAAGAGCTTCTGCCTAAGAGCTCATCTCAGTCTCCCCTCTGGCAGGTTAAAGCCATTCCCCTTGTCCTGTCCCTACAGGCCCTTGTCCCAAGCCCCTCTCCAGGTTTCCTGCAGCCCCTTTAGGCACTGGAGCTGCTCTCAGGTCTCCCCTTCAGGAGCCTTCTCTTCTCCAGGCTGCCCCAGCCCAGCTCTCTCAGCCTGGCTCCAGAGCAGAGCTGCTCCAGCTCCAACTGTCTTAACATTGTTCCATTTGGGAGCGCAGCCCCTGCTTGTGAGGAAACCCTGGGATGTTCCCTGTGCTGGGAAGCGGTGTTGGGAGGCACTGCGGGGCTCTGCGGCTGTTGGGCTGTTGGTGTTGGGGTGCTGTGGGGAAGTGGTGCCGGGAGGTCCCCCCAAGCCCTGTGGTTCCAGAGTTCCAGACATGGGCAGGGGCTGCCAAGGCCGCAGGGCTGAGCACAGCCAGCACATGCCCTCCCTGCTGACCTGGTCGGGAACAGGACAGAGCTCTGGGTCACTGCCGGGCAATAGCTCATAGAAACAGCAGGAGAAGCCCAGCCTGATGCCAGCAGGCACGGGAGGAGCAGGGATGGGTCTGGCCACATCCTCGCACCTCTTGCCCACCTCTCGTCACCCAGTGCTGTCCCTCATCATCGCCCCTCCTCATCCTCGCTCACCTCAGGCTTGAGGTCAATCAAACGGGGTGTCTGGAGGCTGGGTTGGTTTGATGGGACAGGGCAGGGCTGCAGGCACCGTCCCTGCAAGTGTTCACACACCGTGGGGACGAGGCCTCAGTGCCATGGGTTAGGGGTGGCCTTGGCACTGCTGGGCAATGGTTGGACTGGATGAGCTTAAAGGGCTTCTCCAACCTCTATTCTATGACTCTCTGTCGAGTTTTCTGCTGGAATTGCATTGGGTGCCATTGGAATGAGCCAGCACTGTCAGGGAAAGCGAGCAGGACCCTTGAAGGCACCCACATGCCCTCACAGATTGAGACCATTTAACTACAGGCTAATTATAATAATTCATTCCAATATTGGCTAATTAAACACTGTGATGAGAATAAACTGCTTTAACTGAAGGTGAGAAGTGGAAAACCCCCCATAGAAATCCAGTCTCTGAGCATAACGTTCCTTAATGAGTCCTTTTCCTGGTGTTGAGGGTGGGAAACACACATGGGTTTGGGGGTTCATGAGGTCACACAATGCAGGTCCTGGGTGCAGGGAGGATGCTCACATGGGTGGAGGTTGAACATGGTTTGCTCTCAGTAACCCCCGGCACTGCTGAGCGATGCCTTTGCTTTCCTGTGCCAATAACTGCACGTTAAAGCTCCGCATTTAAGGCCCCACCACATCCCACAGGCGAGGATGAGCTGGAGAAGGGCTGGGTGTTTAACAGGCATTTCTGCCCCAAACCAGCCGCCGTGCACTGGGGGGCTCTGGGGTTGGGGTACGTGGGTGAAGCTGCCCCCACTCAGCTGGGGGCAGTGACGTGTTAAGATGCTTCACTTCAGTTGCATCACTTCAAGGATGCAACAATGTCAATGTCGGTGTTTTGCCCTGCAGCGAAGCTGCTTGGTCACTGATTGTGGCTCCTTACGAAGCCCAGGGAGGTGCCTGTGGCTCTGATTCTGCTTTGTTTGATGGAGAGATTTCTCTTCTTTCACTGCAGCGCAAGCATCTGCTCCAGGCTTCGCTCCCCAGCTTTGCTCATACGCTTACCAGCACAGGAGCACTTCTTTCCAGCCGCTGCCAAGCAGGACACGAGGCCTCACATCCACCCCGTGCGGGGCCAGGGCTTCCCTTAGCTCTGCTTTAAGTGCACAGAAGCCTTCAATCACTCCTTGGCCTTGTGCTGAGGATTTGGGCTCTTGGCGAGTGATGCTTTGGGGTGTCCCCATGGTCACAGAGCTGTCTCCAAGAGTGGGACCACATCGATGGATGCTGGATTTGGTGCTGAGCTCAGGCAGGCATGGGGCTGAGCTGTGGGGGCACCTCAAGCATCCTGCCTCATCTCATCCTTGCCCATGTCAATGGCAGGAGGGTAACGGGGCAAAACCCTGATTTCAGAGAGCTGGAGTTGATGCTGCTCTCCTTCCATGCATGGAGCATCCCTACTCCCCTTCTTGTTCCCACTGGATTGCCCCCCGGGAATGCTGCTGACCCGCAGTACACCTCCCTCCTGGTGGGCATCAGCCCCTATAGCTATAGGGGAGCATCATAGAGGGGCCAGTCCCCTGCTCCAGGACCAATGGATGAGCCATGGACGAATCAAATCCAGCCCGTGCAAATCCTCTGCTGGCTCCTGTCTTTGGGGGCTGCTGGGCACGGGGGGTGTTAGAAAGGCACCAAAAAGCAGCATCTGCTGCCCTGGAGCTGCGCTGGGCCAGCAGAGCCGTAAAACTACCCTGAAATACTGGAGCTGATCCGGCTCCTGCTCTTCATAGCCTCTGTCCCTTTGTCCCGCAGCGCTGAGCTCCCTCCCTGAGGAAACGCGCCGTGATGGTTATCCTGCAGCCTGGAGCAGTTATGAAAACTCTATCAATGCCGATTTCAGCCCACGTCTCATTCCTGAGCCTTTGCCAGACCTGGAAGAGATACTCGTTTATCTCACCGATAGCACCGAATATTCCCTCCCCGCTGAAAGAGCTCCCTTATCGCCCTTTTAATTTCCTTCCCAGTGCTTTGGGCAGGATGAAAAGCTGCGGGTGCTGTCGCTGTTGGCAGCGAAAGGCTGCTGGGTACGAGAGCCTCGCACCAGGCTTCAGGTTTAAAGCCTACAGATGGGATGGGAGGGATGAAGCAGGCGAGGGGAGAGGCTGTGACACCCCCTGCCTGCCCCAGGCGTTAGCAGTGATGGACTAAATGATCAGCAAAGCAAATTTTGCTTAACAGGGCCTGACAGCAGCAGTGGGATGACTTGGGGTGGGGGGAGGCTGAACAAGGTCAGCCCATGCTTGAGTTTTCCTGCTCAACTTTGCCTTTTAACTTCCGTTTATCCAATGGGAGATTCATTAAAGGACTCAGCACCTACTGACTGTGCTAAGCAACTGCTGGGGCTCCTGCTTTGCTGGTGGCAGAAGACACGGGGGGGACCCAATGTCTTGCTGGATGTACCAGCAAGCTGGACCCTTGGTTACCTCTGCTCTCACTGCAGCATCAAAGCAGCCTCCAGCAAGGAAATGCCCCCGTGGCCAGCAAGCTTGTATTTATAATGAATAAATGCTGCCCAGCCCCTCTGGGATAGGTGGGGAAGTGGAAGGAAGGAAACAGGCAATGAGGGTGTTCCAGCCATGTTACACCCCAATCAGCACGTGCTCAGCATCAGCAAAGGTGACCAAAACAGCTGGGGTTGGTTTGGCAGCTCCTCTCCTCTCCTTCCTTTCTGCAGGAGGCCTGAAGGGTTTTAATCATAGAATCACAGAGTGCAGGGTTGGAAGTGACCTCCCTGAAACAGCTGGCATAAGGCGAGGAGCTCTGGGGTCAGGGTATGTGACAGAGAAGCTGTGGCTGTTCCATCCCTGGCAGTGTTCAAGGCCAGGTTGGACACAGGGGCTTGGAGCAAGCTGCTCCAGTGGAAGGGGTCCCTGCCCGTGGCAGGGGTTGGAGCTGGAGGAGCTTTAAGGTCCCTTCAACCCAAACCAGGCTGGGATGCTGTGATCATCTGGTCCAGACTTACTGTGCAAAAACAAAGTCCAGACAAGGTGTCCCGGCACCACGTCCAGCTGAAGCTTTAAAGTGTCCGGTACTGGGGAATCCACCGCTCCCCAGAGAGATCGTTCCAGTGGCTGATTGTTCTCACTGGGAAAAAATTTCCTGTTGTGTCCAGCTGGAATCCTCCCAGGGGTAACTTGTGCCCATCACCACTCATACTCCCATAAAAAGGGAATCTCCATCTTCTCTGTAGCCATCCTAAAAACACTGGAGCATGTAGCTGAATGCTGGAACGGGTACCTAAGATGAAAGCCCTTGTTCCCCTGCCCAGACCTCCTGGGACCAGGTTTATGCCCCAGGGCTGCCAATGCTCTTATTAAGCCATCACAGCCTGATGTTTGGCTGGGATTAAATCCATCATTACAGCAACCTTCCCCAGCTGACCCGGTAGGAGCAAAGCATCGGCACAGTAAGCCAAGACTTTGCTTAAATCCTTGGAGCTCTGCTATCTAACAAGAACGACAAGAGACTACATTAGGGAAAAGGCTGGCTATTTTAAGAGAGATCCATTGCCAACTTCCCTGGCTACAGAAGTCCTTAATACCGCTGCAGGAATAGAAAGTGTTGGACACATATGGATCCTATGTGCCCAGTTAACCACTGAGGGTGGGTTTGCAAAGGATAGGAACGCCTCTAAGCCTGGGGACAGCCAAGTGCATTTTGGGCTGAGCTGATTTTGAGGAGGTGGCTGGGAAGCGTTTTGCATTTGGGATGGTTTTCCCTTCCCTAAGGAAAGGGGAGAAAGGGTAAATGCTACCAGCTGGTCTTTACAGACTGACTGATTCCCATCCCACACTGCTGCTCTACTGGGGATGCTTTAAACCACCAGTGCTGGGTGTGGAGCATCTGACCTGAGCTCTGCTCCATGAACACAGGGTCAGTGGGAGGCTAAATAAGCTGGAACAAAGGTAAGATGTGGATTTGTGGTGTTGATAAGGGGGAAAATATAAAGATTTAGGGGCTAGAAGCCCTCTCTGCTGGGTGCACCATGCTAATCCCGTGGGAGCCTGGAAGGGAACTGCCTGGAGCCTGCTGCATTGAGTTCACAAAGCACCCAGTTATCAAGTGCTTCCCCTGTCTTCTGAAGGAGCTTCCATCTGTGTTTTCAGAATGAGGTTGATTTAAATGGTGATACATTTGTGAAGGGTAATAAGCTTAAAGAAAGAATCAGCAATCCTGGTTTGAAAAGCAGAACAAGATACAAGAAATCACGGGGTTTTTTCTTCCTTCTTTCAGAAAACAGAGTGGCAATGAAATAGCTGTGATGGGGAAATAATAGAAGCCTTCTGTGTGGCTCCCTTGTACCAGATAAAGTATAAAGCCCCAGTGCTGCAGGGCTGAGGGTGGGTAGAAGATATTCCACCTGAGCAACAGCAATTAGTGCTCTTGGCTTTGTCCTGGTCGTGCCTTGTAAATGCAATTCTGAGCAGCAAAGAAGCAGATAAGCTTTACCCAGGCGCAATAAGACAAACATCCTCTGCTGGGAAGAGGGTTTCTCTCTACTCATGCAGTTGCTGGAGGAAAATAACTGGGATAAATTGCTTGGGAATTAGTGAAGAGCAGACGTGGCCTGCAACGTCAGCGGAATCATGGTGTAAATGGGTGAAGAACCGGGGAGAAGATTCTTGCATCGTGAAGGTCCCCTTGATGGGGAGGGGAGGGAAGTTCAGGAGCTGGAGGGAGTTCAGCCACTTCTGTGTCATGGGAGCATTATTTCTGCTGAGCTGGGGCTGGAGCCGCTTTTCTGCCCACGGTGCAAATGCCCCCAGGCAGCCGCAGCTCTTTGCTCAGGTTGGTACCCGGCGGGGCCTCGGGGTGCAGGGAGAGCAGGACTTGCTGACTCAGTGGGCAGAGATGTGATGCTCAGCACCAGCAGCGCCCACCCTGCGCGCTGGGATGGGGAAGTGCCAAGCTGCTGGGTTTAGATTGGAGACAAAAGCAGATTCAGGCAACTTTGTGCTGATGCTTTGTCTGCTGAAGCTCTCCCTGCGTTTCACTTGGGTATAAATCATCTTCCTGAACTCAGTTGTTGCTAAATCACTCAGCTATGAGACATGAACGTGTCCAGCTCTGCCCCAGCCTTGGTTGTGTTTAGTGGCTCACCCCTCACCTTGCCTCTTGCTCTCCCCATTTAAAGGCTTTGTACACTTTAAGTAGTGGCATGGATGCTCTTACCTTGCCCTCTCTGCATCCTCTCCATAGCTGGGAGGTATCTCTGTGCCTCAGCTCCCCATCAGTAAAATGGGAATGATGGTTCCCAATGGACTGTGTGGTCCTTTGAGCTCCTGACTTGCCCATGGGCATTTGAAAACCTCAACCCAAGCCCTTAACTACTAATGAGGGTGCTGCTGTGCTGGGTCCTGTGTTGCCTGGGAGAGGAGACCCTCTTGCTCCCATAAGAAGACAAAGAGAATAGAAAGTCAAGGATTTGGGGCCAAGCTTGCAAAGATATTGGGGAGATAGAGAAAGCCTGTGGTATGACCCAGGCTTTCAAAACTAGCCTGGAAAGCAGATTTTGCAGATAAATATTTTCAGTTTTATGGTTTTGGGTTATTCTTTCTGCAAAAGTGCCCACAGAAGTGCTCAAGGCCAGGTTGGACACAGGGGCTTGGAGCAAGCTGCTCCAGTGGAAGGGGTCCCTGCCCGTGGCAGGGGTTGGAGCTGGAGGAGCTTTAAGGTCCCTTCCAACCCAAGCCAGGCTGGGGTTCAATGAAAGGACTATTGCAAACATCATTAACCTATGGCAGAGAAGGGAAAAGAGAACCAAGTGACCTGCAAACTCTTCATCCTTGTGTCTCCATGCAGTGCATCTGCTGGTAGAGGTGGTGGTAGGCCCCCAGGCTGGGTGTGCTCCAGAGCCACTGCTCTGGCTGCTGTGGATGTGTATCTCCGTGCTAAGCAGCCTCCAGGACACAGAGACCTCCCAGTCCAGCTCTCCCATAGCACAGCATCTGCTATTACAGACAAGCCAGCTCCCCAGATACAGTGACTTCCATTGGGGTGTGATGCTTTAAATGGGTTCTCTGTGCACAGTTTCAGCTTTATGCAGGCTGCTGCCTCTCGCTTCCTATGCAGGTTGTGTCTCTGTGGGCCTGGGAGGTGACTGTCCCTGTGCCATCCCTGCTTGCTGGCATTGCAGCTCTGTGTGTTGGCAAAGCACTGCCCAGACCCTCTGTGTTGCATGAAGGTGCTGTTTGGTGTCGCTGCATCTGCTCTAAGTGGGGAGGTTTCCCCTGTGGTTAAAAAATACATTGTGGTGGATGGTGCCTGGCTCGCTCGGTCTGCTGGCCTATGCAAAATCAGTTTCTTCCAGTTATTTGCAGAATCTCCATAATTCTTCATGAATTGCTCGCAGGAAAAGGTCAGACAAGGGACGTTTGGCTTGGTTATGCACAGATTTCCCTGGAATTCCAGCATGGGAAGGAAGATGGAGCTGCCCAAGGGGATCTCCTGGTGCTGAGCCTTCCTTGCAGCCACACTGCCTGTGTGATGCTGGTATAGTCACTGCCCCATGGAGCTGGATCAAAGGAAACTCACTTCTGCCGATGCTGGGCAAGGGATGGGGACAGAAAAGGGGTCACTGGGAGCTGCTGCTGTCAGCCAGACCCAAAAAGCTTTATTTCTCTGGCAACAACAGTTTTGCTGCATATTGGATTTTGCTGCATAAGGAATTCAATTTAGAAAACATTATGCTGAGGAGAGGATGAGAAGTGCAAAACCATTATGGCTAAACAATTCCAATTAACCAGTCCAGACCTTTCTTGCTAATTCAGTTGCAATAAGTGGTGCCTGGTGTATGGATCTGCAGAACCGAGATCCTGGAGCAACACCAGCGAATGCTGCCTCCCTGATGACTATGAGGAGTTCTCCCAGCCGATGGCTGGACCTAAGGGCACCCTGCTTTGATGGTGTTGGGCCTTATTTCTTGAAGCAATCTGGACTGTGCAATAGGGCTCAGATACCTCCAGTGCACCCGGTCCCTGCTGCCGCTTCACTTGGCACATGTGACAATTTTCAAGCTAGTTCTTAAGTCATTGTAAACATCAAAGCACTGCCTAGAACTGGGCAATGAGCTAACTCAATTCTGCTTTGAAAAACAACAGGGATCCAAATGTGAAGCTTTACCAGAAGTCTTCTGTTATCAACTGTGCATTTGGAAGACAGCAGATATATTCATGCTGGAGATAGTTAAATTCAGTGTACACATTGATTATTCTTCATTGACCTTTTAGGTAATTGCCTTTGGTGTTAAGAGGCCAGCAACTGTCAGGCTGTTTGTCTTATCCAGCTGTATTTCAGGCCAGTTCCAAGACTTGGATGATGGGAATCCCAGCCTGGTTTGGGTTGGAAGGGACCTTAAAGCTCCTCCAGCTCCAACCCCTGCCACGGGCAGGGACACCTTCCACTAGAGCAGCTTGCTCCAAGCCCCTGTGTCCAACCTGGCCTTGAACACTGCCAGGGATGGGGCAGCCACAGCTTCTCTGGGCACCCTGTGCCAGCGCCTCAGCACCCTCACAGGGAAGAGCTTCTGCCTAAGAGCTCATCTCAGTCTCCCTTCTGGCAGGTTCAAGCCGTTCCCCTTGGCCTGTCCCTACAGGCCCTTGTCCCAAGCCCCTCTCCAGGTTTCCTGCAGCCCCTTTAGGCACTGGAGCTGCTCTAAGGTCTCCCCTTCAGGAGCCTTCTCTTGTCCAGGCTGCCCCAGCCCAGCTCTCTCAGCCTGGCTCCAGAGCAGAGCTGCTCCAGCCCTCGCAGCATCTCCATGGCCTCCTCTGCCCTCGCTCCAACAGCTCCACGTCCCTCTTGTGCTGCTGCCCCAGAGCTGGATCAGGGCTGCAGGGGGGGTCTCCCCAGAGCACAGCAGAGGGGCAGGATCCCCTCCCTGAGTTGCTGCTCCCGCTCTGGGGGTGCAGCCCAGCACACGGGGGGGTTCTGGGCTCAAGCGCTCACTGAAGCTGGGCCATGAGGAGCTGCTCCTCACCCAATACCCCCAAGTCCTTCTCCCCAGGGCTGCTCCCCCCTCTCTGCCCAGCCTGTTTTACTTCTTTCTCTGTAGTAAATAAATATTCACCTGTGGTTGAGCACTGGAAATCCCAGGGATTTCAGCTCAATATCAAAGCAATCTGAAACACTTGGAGGTTTGGAAAGTGCTATAAAGCCCTGAGAAACCCGTCTGCGCTCATGCTGGGTTTTATCCTCACCTTACCTCTGCCTGCTCTAATTTCTGCAGGGAGCATCTTCCCTGAGCTTCCGAACCAGCTCTCATTCCTTCAGTCCCCTTTTTCTCCTGTTTTTCACGTGCCTCCCCTATTCATTTGCCTGAATGGTCTTCCTCTGGTTGGTTTCCTTTCTGGTTGGAAGGCTTGATTTTGATTACAAATTCCTTTGGTCAAAGACCGTGTGGTTTTGCAAGTTCATTAACTTGTTACAGATGCAAATAACCTCAGAGGATGCAGCATAAACTCAGCTCCTTCAGTGCGTTCAGTTCTAGCACTATGGAAAATGCTGGGCTTCTGCTTGCTCTCCTCAGTCTCTTATCTCTCTGTTCTTTCCCAGTTTTCCATGTTTTCACTCTCTAACTTGATATTTGCCTCCCTCCTCTCCCTCCTGAGGCTTTCTCTAGTATCTGGTGATGTAGGGAGAAAACAAGAATCTTTGCTCTTCCTTTCAGCAGGTCAGCTCCCACATGGGCTGACCTGACCTTGTGCTGCTCAGGCTCTGCTGGGGCTCAGTGTTTAAGGACAAGCTGTTGTTCCTGTTTGACTCAACAATAAGGATGAATGCACGACATTAGCTCTGGGGATTGACTCTTCTGGCCCCTCCAGCTCCCATCACCTACCCCAGGCTGGGGGTGTGAGATACCCAGAAGATGGGTTTCTTTATGGGCTCTGCAGAGGGCTTTTTCGTTTTTCTTCTCCTCCTCTCTTTCAAAAGGAGCGGAGCTCTTGATGTTGGTTCATGCATCTTAGCTCTTCTGGAGAGATGCAGCCCTGGAAGCTGTCAAGGAGGCTCTTTTATGAGCACTTTAAAGCAAAAAAAACCAAAACCAACTGGTGCCTGACGAGTAGATAGGACTAATGAAGCTGTTTTATCTTTGCCATTTGTACATATACAGGGTGGGGGGAGAAGGAATCCTACAGAGTGCAGCAAACACATGTAGGGCAAAGCAGTTAATAGGATGAAAATGGAATCAATACTGAGTAGTTAATTAATTAAGAAGCTGGTTTTATTTATGTCCCAGGAGAAAGCCCCCCCCCCCCCCTCCCCCCATCTGAGATGCCAAACCCTTGCTGCTTGCACGGGCAGCATCCTGCAGCCCCCTGACAACCCAGCATCCTTATCCATTTTATATTCAGCTGTGTCTGCAGGAGGAAAGGGCAACAAAGGAAGAAATGAGGGTGCAGTCTAATGGTCCTCCAGCTCTGAAAGCTGCTGCTCAGAGCTGCAAGGATGTGTGGGGTTCATCTGCGCAACCCCCAGACTCCTGTATGCGTTCTTTTTGTAGGCTTTGTGCAAGGAGAGGGTTTACAGGGCTCTGAGGTGGGATAAGGAGGGAATGCCAAGGGTGCAAACACTTCTCTTAGAAAGTATGGAGCTCTTGCTTTTATGCTGCTTGCAAAGCAAAATGAGCCTGATGTGTTTGTTTCTCAGTGAAGTGAAAAATGCAGCCGTTCCCAGTAACTAACCCTGTATTAAACTGAAACAGGAAAAGTAAGGTCCTCAGTAAAGAGAAATGTGCTAAGCAGTGAGCTGGGCTGCTCGGTTGTTGTGTGTTATCAGCTGGTTTGGGAACAAAGCAAGAAACCAACGTCTGATTAAATTATTGAGACTGTGTTCTGGGTATGGATAAAATGAACAAGGGGCTCAGAAAGGCTGGAGAATGGATGGATGGAGACCACGCCTGGCAGTGCGAGTGTGGCGCTGGCCCTGGTGTTTGCAGGCTGATTTGGCAAGGGAGAGTGATGGAGCTGGGAGGGAAGAGCAGAGCTGAATGCAAGCACCCTGTGGGCCTGTTCCCCTGTCTGCAGGGAGGTGAGACCTCAAAGTGGGAAAAAACAGTTGTGTTCCTTTCTCACTTTCTTGGGTAGGGTAAATCCGTAACTTGTCCCCATTCACACTCTCTGCTGCTGTTAGTACCTGAGTGGAGAACCAGGCTTTATTAACCTGCCTCCAGACTCTCCTTGCTTTTGAGAACCACCTTTTCTGCTGTTCCTCTGCATGGTTCTTTGATAGAAGCATCAACCTGTGTGGGTATGGCTGCCTGCTCGAGTGGTGTGGCCCACTCTTCCTCCCCAGAAATGGTGGGCAGCCCTGTCTCTCTCTGTCCAGGAGGTGGTCCAATGGGGCTCATCTGGGCTGTTGTCCCCTCCAACCTGTAATGACTAGGGGCTATTTAGAGCAGGTAGTGGTCCTGGCAGCTTTATGAGCACAAAGATGTACCATTTCCCTTTGCTCTCACGTAGCTCAGGCCACAAAAGCAAGTTGTGACCTTGTCAAGGATGCCTTAAAGCTGCTGCCACAAGCTTGCTGCCCATGCAGAAGATTCCATCAACCTTGCTCAGCATAAATACCCAGCAAGTCAAGTCCTGCTCCCACAACACCTCCTGTTGCTTTTACCTCTGTCCTTATCACTCCAATGTGTAAAGAGCTCAGTCTACTGCACTCCAAGCACTTCTGGTGATCCAGGTCCTGGGGGTCTCTGCAGCTTCAGGCAACTGAGCCTTGGGGATGCAGAATGGCAGCAGTGCTGGGAGCTGAGCTGACCACCCTGCTCGCTGGCATTAACGCACGTTTCTACTCCACCCCAGTGATGATCCCTCTAATTTCCACTTTTCAGGAGCTGATGTCAAGTGGATACTGAATGCCCCATTCACTGCGGAGAAACGTGTCCCTCCCCTGAACGCCTGTGAGCTGTAATTACTGTGTTCAATGCATAGAGATGCCAGTATTTAAGATGCTGGCTGTACATTCATATTTTGCCAAGGAGTAACTTGAATAGTGAAGACCATCATTTGACAGGGACCTGGGGACTCGCCTCTCATGGGGAGTGGGAGGAGAGGACATTGTGTTGCTGTGCTCATGGAAGAACACTGACTTCGGGAGAGGAACAGTCCTGGCTACATCTAAAGCTCCTGGATGAGTTAACTGAGGAAGCATTTAGAAGTGCTTGATCTGATGCTCACATGGTAAAGCAAACATCAAACAACTGGACATGAAAGGCTTTGTCTCTGCCCAGCCCAGCCTCCTCAGCTGGGTGCTGGGTACCAGTTGTCTCTGAGTTTTGTGGGTTTCTTTCTCCATGAAAGGTCCAAGTCCTGCAGCAGATGTAGAGGGGGAACTTCCAAGTGGAGAGGGACTGCGGGGTTTTTGGTTCAGATCGTGAAAGATTTTCTGTTGTTTTAAGCCCATAGACAATATCGCTGATCCCAGAAAACCAACAATGGTGTCTCACTGTGAATAACACAACCATGGGCTTGAATCATGGACTGGTTTGCATTGGAAGGGACATTAAAGCTCACCCAGTTCCATCCCTCTGCCACAGGCAGGGAAACCTTCCACTAGAGCAGCTTGCTCCAAGCCAAAATACGTGTGATCTCCCATGGGATTCCCACGGGATTTCTTAATGATACCAGGTTTGGCCTCTCAAACTTTAACTGCATTGGGGATAAAGAAAAGACTTGGAGCTCCACATTAATTTTACCAGTGAGCTCCTGGGGAAGGCACCATCAGCAGCTGAGGGGCTGGTGTCTTTGGTGATGGAACATCACTTTCTGCACTGCCCCAGCCTAGAAATAGCAGATATGGTCCCCCTGAAAATTGGTTGATGCCCACCAGTGTCTTTGGTGTCACTGTCACCTTTGGGAACTGCAGCACCATCAGCCCATGTGCCCAATGTGCTTTCAGTTGGTCCTAGAGACGATAAACACATTGTAGTGAGTCAAGTGCTGACTTCATCAGGAATTAGGTGCCTATTGCTGAGGTGCTTATGAGAATCCCACTGGGCTAAAAACACTTCTTGAAACTTTGCCTTAAAGTAATTTAAAAGAATGGGAATGCTTTAGAGATGTTTGCAGTGTGCTTGCTTTCCAGAAGCTGCCAAGAGGTTTAGTGCTTGTGAAAAGTTGCCAGATACCTTCAAGGCCCCTCTTCTGCCCTCTGAGCTACCCTTGCTGCCAAAGCTCAGACCTGAAATGGGCCTCCTGGTCCTAAATCTGCTTTGCTTGACTTTGTTTGTGATTTTTAACCCCTGTTCTTGCCAGTTCTTGGGATGTGAAGTTGTTGGCTGCTGTTTCTTCCTTTAATGTTTTGCTTCCTGGCATTGCTGGGCCTCTTCTGCAGCAGTACCCACTGAGAAGCTTGCTCAGCTTTGCTCCATGAGGTTTACGGGCCAGCCTCTGTAGATCAGGCACACACAGCTCCATACAGCGAGGGTTTGAAATACGAACTCTTCAGCTTTGTCTGATAAATGTTGGTTGTGGCATGTGCTCTGTTTGCTGGTTAAAATGATCTTCTCCGTTACAGAAGCTCTCAGTGTCTCCTCTAATGTGAGGAGGAATAATTAAGACCTCTTGGTAATGCAAATAAATAATGCCTTTGGAGAGCCCTGAGTGCATCATAAATCATCCGAGTTGTGTGCCTGAGATGCCACCTCCTCGTGTGCTGATGCTGAGTGATTACAGCAGGGTGTTACCATGTGTTCTCTCCAGCTCACCCACTGGCCCTGGCGCTACATGTAGTGTCACTGCCTGAAGAGTCTGGTGATGCTGTGGTGTCCCCAGTGCCTGTTTGTGCCCCGTTATTGTTTTATCAAACCTCTCTGTAACAGGAATGAAGCAGCTTGGGGTTTTTTTTACTGTCTCTCCTCCAAATAGCCTTGCTGTGGGGAGAAATGCTGCCCTCCCTCCAGCTGTACTGAGGGGGAAGCATACAAGACCTTGCCTGACAGAATACAATGCCATGCTAGAAACGTTTATATGCACATTTATATTTATATATGTATGGCTTTAATATATATGTATTTATCCAGCAATGTTTTATTTTGTTTGGTTTGCTGCTGTTAGAGCTTCAGGAGCTCATACAGAGCATCTGGGCACCTACCAGGGTTAAGGCAAGAAGCAAGTGCCTAAGAAAGAGATTCCTGAAGGGGAACTGGGGCAAATATGGAAGAAGGTGCTACTTTTCCCACTAAGTACTCAACAGGATCTAGCTCTTGGATTCTGACCTGTTTCTGTCATGCTTATTCCTTGGGGTGTAGCTTGTGTGCTCTCTCCTTGAGGCTGGTCTTAGAAGGCTTTCTGGGTTGGAGGAGATGGCAGTGACTCTGTTCTGCAGTATCCAGCGCTCAGAGCATCAGGAGCTCCAGTTCATCACATTAGAAGGGAAGTGCCTGAGCCATGACTCTTGCTGGCTCTGAGTGTGAGCATGTGGCTTATCCACTTCCCATTGTAAGGGTTGGGGAGTTTCAGGCATGACCAGAGGTGGGTGTTCAGAATTGTAGGAAAATTTTCTGTTGGAAACTTGGAGCTTTAAAGACTTGAGGTGCCCCCAGGGTTAGGGAGCAGCAGGGCAGGGGGGTTTGCAGCTTTGGATGGAGATGGTTACCACCAGCAGGTATCCCTGAGTTAGTGGTTCACCCATGTGCATTTGGGAGCTGCTCGAAAAAGAGCTAAACTCTTTCCTTAAAGATATAAGAAATGTCAAGTTTTGCACATGATATCCCAGTTACAGCAGGTTCCAGTACTGGAAACCAGCTCATGGATGAAAATCCTCCCTTCCCCATATGAGTGACTGAATGGACCCACCACAGGGCACAGTGGCTGCTCTCCTGTTCCCAGAGGAAACCTGTTTTGTGCAGAGCAGAGGACACTCATTGCTTTGGGAGCCTTGGCTGTAAGCTTTTCTGAATACACACTAACAGCTTTCCTCCTCGGAGACAGACTGGCTTGTTTAGTCTGGCCCCTTTGCAGAGTCTGGCATATGAGCATGGAAAGGAGCTGCAGGAGCAGCTCTGTGCTATGGAGCATCTCTGTCGTGCAGACCAGCTCCCCACAGTGCCTGACTCCAGGGAAGGAGGAGAAGGATCTCCCAGGTTGTGGTGAGGAAGCTGGACCCCTCTGCAGGGTTAACAGCCCTGGCAGGGCTCTGGCTTCCCTGAGATCAGCATCACAGGAGGAAGAGCCCATGGTGGGCAGCGAATGCTCTGCTCCTGCCTGCTCCCAGGGCTCCTGTGCATCGGCAAGGGGTGGCCACAAATATCTGAAGAATCCACGTGTGCCTGTGCTGAGGATGGAGGAGCTCTGCAGCATGGCACTAGTGGCTGCCTAAAATCCAGTGCCATCCCTGAGGCTGTGTCTTGTGCTCCACGAGAGCAGCTGGCTGCAGAGATGCTCCTGATGCCTTGAAGAGCTGATGTCCAGGCTGGGTGAGTGGTTGTATGCCTCTCCAGCAATTTCCTTTGCAAATCTTTAGTCTTTCGAAGTATTGCATGAGCCAGACACCTGCTCTATTTATAAGGCCACCTTGCTGAGTGCCAGGGATTGTGCTGGCAGAGGTGACAAACAGGGGGTGTCACAACGGGTGACAAAGAGGTGACACGGCTGCAGCGCACCCGTGGTGCGGGCCGGTGGCACCCACAGCCGGGACGCGGAGCGGGGTGAGAGGAGTTTCAGTTCTGGCCACGCCGGAACAGAGGGCGCTGGAGCCCGATGGAAATCCCGAGGCTGCAGCGAGCGGCTGCCGGATCCCGCGGCTCCTGAGGCCACCGTGGGAAGGGAACCGACCGCGGCCGGTTCGGACACCGCGGTCCCGCGGCTGCGGGGTGGCTTCTGCGGGGTTAACCTTGGTGTTTGTGACGGTGATGGGCGCTTTTACCCTCCCAAAGGCACGGGTCACGGGTGATGGCTGTCATGGGTGTTACTTGTCTTGGCAGCCTGGGGCCAAGCAGGGGATGATGCTGGGGCTGTGGATGAATGGTTTTCCTCAGAGGCGGTTTCCTACCTTCTTCCCAGCAGCTCTGGGCAGTCTGACGAGGCCAGGCCCTCGCTGGGGTTTCTGTCCACCACCAGCTCAGGTGCAGCGTTGTGCTCCTGTGCCTTCACCTCTCCTTGCTCCACAGCGCTTCCAGCCTCACCTCCTTGGCATCACTGCCCGCCCCCCGCCTCCATCTTCATGGGAGCTCTGACTCCTTCCTGCTCTCCCATCTGCAGGCAGTGGAAAGGTGGCCTCTGCCTGTACCTGGGGCTGCTGCTGCTCCTGTCAAGGACGTGACATTTCGAGGGATGGGTGTTTCTCAGGCATCACCCTCCTGCATCGCGAGGCATCAACCCTGAGGCTGCGACTGCTGGAGACAGCAGCTCAGATGCTGCAGGCTTGTGGCAAGGAGGAAGTGCAGCCTTGTTAGCCCAGAGCTTCTCAAGCCAAAGGCGTAACAGCTCTCTCCTTCCCATTTACAAGGAGCGAGGCCCTGTGGGCTTTACTTTGTCCCGTCTGTAGGTGTGATGGGTCCCCCAGGCAATGAGCTAATGTCCTGAGTGGGTTTTGCTGGCTTTTAACCCGAATCTTCTCCCACCAGTGTGGGAGAGCAGCCCCCCCCCATCCCATTTAACGTTCTGCAATGAGGATAAGTGATATGCTTAAAGGATTAACTCCTCCTTTTCCTTTTCCTCTCTTCACTTTACCATGTGAGCCAATGGAGAGTGTGATGGAGATTGCTGCATCCTGTGTGTGACCACAAGAGATTAATTAAACAGTAAGCCCTAATTACTGAGGCTAAGGCTGACCGACTTACTGTGCCTGTAAAATAGCTGAATACTTAATTTACACGAGAGTGTGGACATAACTTTCACCATTAGCTGAATAAACAATGAGCACCCAAGCTAAACGGATTGGTTGCCTAATAGTTGTACCATTATAAATGGAGCTATCTCCTGGCGCAGGCTTTGGCTGCCCTCAGCCCTGCCAACAGATACAAAAGAGCAGTTTTTGTAAGGGGAGCTGCTTTGCAATGCACCAACCTGCTTTAAACCTGGGGGATTCCCTGCCTGTCAAGATTACTCAGCTCTCAGGCTGCTTACCAAAGTTGTTGTCATTTACATTCCACTGCAGGTTTGGTTAAAAAATAATGGGGAAGATATTGAAAGGCATCAAACAAACCCAAACGCCAGCTCCCAGTGCAAGGCAGTGGAAGTAAAGCATCTAGCTCCTATTCCTGCCTTTCAGTCTCTTCCTTAATAACAATAATAGATTCTGAGGAGTGAAAGTTAATCTGTAGCTCCAGAGCTTTTTATTGTGCTTCTCCCTTTTTGTGTGCATTAACCTTTCAGAGCTGAGGAGGCTGTGGAGTGTGCACAGCTTTTGTTTAATGCCTATTATTCTTGCTTGCTGCATGGTTCGTGATCTGGTCCTACACAGAGGAACAACACATTCACCCATTAACTGTAGCTCATTGAGCACTTCATCAGACCTTCAGCCTGTCTCTTGAATTCGTGTGTTAGGTGGATTGGAGCTCCCGAGTGGGTTTGGGGCTTTTGCTGAGCTGAGCATTCTGCAGAGCATCTCAGGATCACAGAGATAACTGAAAGAGGGAAAGGGAAGCAAAGGACATCTCGATGCCTGTTTCGAGATAAGGAAATAGTGATTTAAAGGCCTTAGGGATGTCCATGTGCTCAGGATAGTTGAGAGTACTTGTAGCAAACCCTTGCTGGACCCCAAGACTCCTGGCTCTGGTTCATCTCTTCGCAGGAGACAATAGCACTTGCTGCATGCTGGCCAAAATAACTCCTGCAACTGCAGGGTTTGGGGAGGGAAGGTACCACTGCACTGGCTTTGCTTCTGCTTGATGTGTGGCTGAATGTGTCTGCAATTTCATTCAGTCAAAATACCCGATTTTTAAGGAAACTCTGTCCATCTTTGCTATGCATCTTTTATGTTGTGCCATATGAAGACCCCATCTGACAAACGGATCCTTGTTTTCTATCACCTGACTGCATGGCACTAAAACCTATTTCTTTTCGTAAGCTAAAAGGACCAAAACCATCTTGAAACTGGGAAGACTTGGGATGTGTTGGTGAAAGGATGCAAAGATACTTCAAGGAACATTTCCTTGCAACAGGGTTCTGCAGGAGGATGTGATGTGTAAGGTGAAGAGCCACTGACCTAGGTCTGGCTTCACCAGGATCTCCTAAGTGAGATCTCTAACTTACTGCAGCTGCAGCACTTTAGACACTGTTGTTACTCCATATTGCTTCTTTGCTCCATAGTGATACCTTCTGGGGGATAAGCTTGCTCAGACAGCTGTTTCCAGCTGTTCCAGGGCAAAGGCTCTTTTTTCACTACATGAAAATACCGTAGAGGTTATCAGTTCCCCCTACATGCCCTCCCTCAGATATGTTGCATGGACAAGTGCCTAATTACTGATGTTGCATACACAAGTGCCAACTTTTTGCAGGTATTAGGTGCAGAAACACCCATGGAAGCTGTAGGTGTCCAGAAAGGAAACCATCATCTTCCTTAGTTCTAGAATATGAATTCTCATGGCAACTGCCTTCCTACAATTGAGGAAGAAGGTGACACTGCAGTGTGATACTCTTCTTGCCTTCAGTTCTTCAAAACCTTAGAGGACTTTGGGCCCTCCTACACCTTGTCATTGAGCATCTCAACCCAAAACTTGGCAGCTGTTTGGAGCTGACATGGAGTTGTTTCCGTGTGTGTTCATTTCTCTCTTTATGCCAGACGAGCTGCTCTTGCCCATCACTGAGAAGATGACAAGCTCTTGGTCCTTGATCAATCTGTATTCACTAATAATGCTGAAAATAATCCAGGCAAAGTGTAATTCTTTTTGCAGAGTGATTTGACGTGCACCTGATGTGCTGGCAGCTTTGCATAATACACAGCAGACGTCTGCGGGGGCCAAGTATAGACACTGCTGGGTTTATGTGGAAAAGAACCTGGGAGCAGCCTGTCTTCAGCTTGCGTTAACCTATGGGCAAGTGACTGGTGGAATTCCCAGACTTCTCTGACTTTCCTTTGCCAACCTGTCCAACTCCTCATCGGGACTGATAAAGTCCTGGTGCTCCATCAGTTCTTATGATGCTTCTCACTCTTGGGTGTCAAGAGTGATGCTCACGTAGAGCTGATCCTGTGCGTTACTCTGGTTTGTCTAATGTCACCTTTGAAGGAGTGTTTTGACATCTGGGTGCTGAGAAGCATCTAGGCAGATTTTCAGAAGAGCCCAAGCAGAGGACAGGCCTGAATCTTAAGGAGGATCAGCTGTCTGATCACTGCAGTACCACAAACAGATCTGCAGTGACAGGCAGGCTAAAGCTCACCAAATCCCCCTCTCTGGTGAGCAAGTTCTCAGTTGAATTGAGGTCCAAAGCAATGGAAGAGAAGGTGTGAACTTGTTGCCTTTCCCTGCTGGCTGGTCAGTCTTGGAGACCGGTGGTGTAGAAATGCCAAAGAGGATAAAGATATGAAGCCTGATTTGAAACTAATACTACTTTTTATCCATCATCACTGGGTGTGTGTGAGCAGGTTGCTTTTCTACAGAGCAAATGCTGTTGTGGTATTGCTGGGGCTAAGATGTGGGGCAGTAACACTGTGAGGGGGACACTGGGCACCAAACAGAAGGTTTCTTATGTGTCTTCAACCCGTGGACAGCCTTGCTTGACCGTGTCTTGTGATTCCGTAGTTATCCATTGCTGTGAATTTTCTCGTGTGGTTTTATTCAGATGTTGGTCCTGCTCGTTGAAGTACTTCCTGACCTGACTGCCTGGTTATTTGGCTTCCTGCGATATGAAGCAAAGACACCAGCAGACTTCAACTACATTCCTCCACAGCCAAAGAATGGCTGCTGGGTTTCATGTCATGGTCCACATACAAAGGAGTTAAGTTCAAGGGAAACAGAACGAGTGCAACCACTCTTGGTCTCCTGGTGTTCACTGAAAGGAGAGAGGTGATATGGAAAAGGTGCTGAGCTGGGACACATGGTACCTGACTTCCCTCCATGACCTGCTCTGTAAGCACTGTGCCTCAGTTTCCCTTCCCTCCGTTTTGAGTGTTTAGACTAAGCTGTTGTAAAAACCAAGCTTGAAGTGATCTCCTGGGCTGGAAGAGCTGGGTAGTGCTGAGGCCTTGGGGTGGTGCTCGCTTGTGCATCCCTTTGTGCAGAGATGAAATGCTGTGCCAGGCTGGTACAGCCCAGGGGCTTTGCCATCGATACTGATGGGCTCTGAAAGCAGGGTCTCTTTTACACTGCATTTGCGCAGGGCTGATGGTGATTGGTCAGTGGTTACAGAACATCCATGTGCCTAAGGAGCTGTACCTTCATGAGGCCTCTCTTCCCCTTTGTTCACTCTTTTATCCTTTAATTCCTGATGAAAAGCACCAGAGCACTTCCTCGCTGCCCTCCCCTCGCTGCCTTTAGTGCAATGCATCCTGCGTTGTCTGGCAGACTCCAGCCCAGTCTTCAACAATTTTCTCTCCCTGCATCATAGCAGGCTGTTCCTCTAGCACAGCTGGTCCAAAATGTGTGTTTGGGAGTGAGGAGAGCAGACACTGCTGGCTGGGAATGCCTTGGGAAGCTGCTTTTCTTGGCCTGGAGCTGTGGACCTTCCTGTGGGCTGGAAGGTGAGGTGCAGCCTGTGGGGTTTGTTGAGTGTTTTGAAGGAAACACGCTCTTGAGAGCTGCTTTCTTTGGCAATAACCTGGGTCCAGAGCTTCAAGATGTATGGGCTTGAAGCGGTGGCTTCCGCAAGTGTCCCCCCCAAGCTGTTCAGTGGGGGATGTTGGGATTGTGTCCCTCAATTTTAACCACTGTCCTTCATAGAGGGAGCTGAGCTCATGCCTCTGGAGCACAGCAAGCTGGAAGCCCACTTCACTGGTGGTCCAACCAGAGCCCTTACTCCCTGAGACAGAGCCAGACTGCCCTGGGAGTCCCTGTGAGCTGCGTTGCCAGGGCAGATGAACAGTGCCACTGGTGCTTGCTGCATCCAAGTGTCCCAGTCATCCGACAGGCAAAGAGCTGCAGTATTTTCTCTACCCTGTCACCTTGCGGGGGGCTTCACCTTTCCAGAGGGAGGTGCTGCTCCATTAAACCCAGCCACCTGCCTCCGGCTTGGAGCTTGGGATGGAGGTGAAAGTCCAGGGCAATGCCTGGTTGCCTGGCAAAGCTGCTGAGGGAGGATAAAGGCTTCTTCTTGAAGGCAAACCAGGCAGCGCTGGAGAGCAGTGTGGTTTGCTCACCTCTGTCTTTGGAGCTGATGAGGGGGAGTTGCTCATGACTGAATCCATATTTAGAATTTGCCACGACAAGCTCTTTGTCCTCCTGTCGTGGTGGATTAGAGATGTCTGCCCTTTGCAGCCCTCTAAACTTTTTGCTTTCTCTTAACTTCCCTGCTCTTTTCCTAATCTCAAACAGCCCAACTAAATCCTGATGCTTCCCCTCTCGGAGCTGAATAATCCTTGCAATTGCAATCTCTTTCTTGTCTTTAAGGCTTTCAGTGTTTAAGATGTGTGTGATCTTCCCTATGGTGTGGAGGCAAAAAAAGCAAAGCCCTGAGCATACAGATGGAGGAAAGGGCAAACTGGGGGTTAATACAACATCCCATGACATGCTCACATCGGTTTCTCGCTGTCACCACCCTGTCTGCTGCCTTCACTGCAGTGCCATGGTGGGGAGTTTGCTCCTGGCAGAGGACAAATGGTTTGGTGGCTCTTTGATAAGAGAAGAGGATATGAGGCTCAAAGTTTCACCTGACTCCCAATGCCACCTGATACCAAAGACAGCGCTGCTTTGGTTTCGACTTTTCAGAGCTGTTTTGTTGTTCATTCACCCCTCCACCTTGTAAGCACAGGAGGATGCAGACAGAAAGGTTTGTGGAAACAAAGGTATTCCTTGTTTTCAGGTGCCGCTTTCTAGCAGAAGAAGTGGGAGATTATTGAAAATGGCATTTTCCCTTCTAGTGGCTGCTGATTAAAGAGCCAGATGTTCCCACTGAAAAAATATAAGGCCACAAAATGTATCAGATTTAGTGACCAGAAGCAGAGAACTAAAAATTTTCAACAACTGAATAAATCAGCTGGGGGAAAGTTGAGTTTTCAGATGAAAAGAGAAATTCATTATAGGAAAAAAATGCAGGGAGGATGGAAATGAAAATGGGTTCAGGGACACTTTAGAGAAAAGCATTCCCCTGCCCTCCTCAGCTGTGAGCTCCCTGCGCCCTCCTCCTCTCACCATGGAGTAAAGACTCTTTCCCTGCTGCCCCAGTTGTGTGGATCAGCTTGGCAGTGCTTGGGCGAGAAGGCTCCCAGGAGGAAACACTCCCAGTTTCATCTCTGCCCAGGGCCTGGTTGAGTGTGTGAGGAACATCCTGGCACGAGGCTTCATTTCCCAAAGACTTCAGCTTCCTTCTCCGGGCAAAGTTTTTCCAAAGGATTTCAGCACTCAGTTTAATCTGCAAATTATCCAGTACCGGGGTTGAGGGGAAAGTCTTCTTTTATTGCATTCCCATGGGAAGGCAGCCTACAGACTGGAGCAGCTTCTTGCTGCCCTGGTCCCCTGGGCTTACAGAAGTTGGGTGGCTGTGGCTGTGTCAGGGTGGTTGGTGGCTGTTGCTGTCTCTGATCCTCAAGGCAGCAGGATGTGATGAACCTTCCTCCCTTTGTCCTTTGTGGCTGCTCCTGGCTCACCTCAGCAGCCACTGCTGCCTCTGAGGGTATCTTTGGGCTGCGCTGCAGTGTGAGAAAGCCCTTTAGAGATACCAAACCCCTGAGTAAGGAGCCAGTTTCTCCCAGAAAATCACCCTTTGGATATTGCCAGCCCTCTCACTGTCTCCTGAATTCAGCAGATGTTATTGCTACAGACTTGCCTAGTTGGTGGGTTGGTTTTGAACTGAGACAGCTTGGATGACTAAGGCAAAAAACACATTAGCAGCAGAGTCCAGGGTTTCCTTACTGTGGGGGAGTGAAAATGTCCCCCTGTTGACAGCCCTGACTTCTCTGGAGGGTCCTTTCTAGAAGTTTATAGTTTGTATCCCAGATTTAGCCTACATGCAAAAGCGGATCCTCACCAGCTACTGCAGTGCCGGTTGACGTGAGGCGCTCCGCGAACAAGGAGGAGTTAGCTTCCTGACTTGTGGTGGATGGAAGCAACAGAGGGTGCTGGAATAAACAGGATTAAAGGATTTCGTCCATAAATACAGGATTAAAGGTATCCAAGTGCTCTGCAGGAGTCATTCAAACCAAGGAGAAACAAAGTAAGTTGTCTGAAGAAAGGGCACAGCTCTGGTTTGAGCCTGGCTGGGCGCACACAGCCCCCCTGCAGCGCCCCATCCCCGGGTGCTGGTGCGGGGGGTGCACCCACACCCCATCCCTGCTGCCGCCCCGGGGACTGGATCTGGGCTGATCACCCCCATTACCCCGCACCCCGCGGCCCCATGGCCCCCGGCGTTCTCCAGGACTTCTGATGGGGGGGAACTCGATGCCCAGCGCCGAGGGGGCACCCATGGGTGCAGCAGCTGGGCAATGCACATCTGGGCAGCGGCGCACAGGCGCGGGGGCCGCCTCGCCTGGTCCCCCCAAGGCGGAGCCCACCCCCGGGGTCTTTGCGCTCCCGCGGAGCGCTGCGCAGGGGCGGGGGGGAGATCGATCCCTCCTTCCCCGCGGCCCTGGGGAGTGGCCGCGGCTCGGTCGTATTTATCGGGGTGGGCGGTGGCGGCCGGGCAGGCTCCATCCTTCCCTCCTTCCATCCCTCCCTCCTGCCTCTCTTCTTCCCTCCCCGCCCGCCTCCCGGTGCCGGTGCTTGGGCGGGCGGAGCCGCGGCGGCCGATTGGCTCCGGGCATCACATGCGGCGGGGCCGGGCCGTACCGGGCCGTGCCGGGCCGGGCTGGGCTGGGCTGGGCACGGCGGAGCGCTCCCGCGGGCGGCACGGCAGCAGCGCGGCCCCTTCCAGCCCCACCGGCCTCCGCCCGCAGAAGGGACCTTGCTGGAGCCGCCACCGCCGCCCCGGGATGGGGTCGGGCCGGAGAGACGGTACCTGTGCGGGGAGGTGAGCGGAGCCCCGGCGCCTTCCGCCCGGCCCCGGGCAGCCACAGCAGCGGGGAAGAGGAAGGGCTGGAGGAAGGTAAAGGGAGATATCTATACCTATATATATATATATATTTAACTCTATCTATATATTTCGCTGCGATCAACCCCGATCCCGCAACCGAAGCCCCCGGAGGGAGAAGTGCTGCGCGCTGTGATGCGTCTTCCTCTCGCCTCGGCTGCCAGTTTGGATTGTAGCGCCCGGCTCCGTGCACTGAGAGAATGGCTCGGTTCGGGGATGATCTGCCAACCCGCTATGGAGGCGGAGGGCCGGCCGGGGCTGGAAGAGGGAGCAGCCGGCAAGGTGGCCCCCAAGCCGGCCAAAGGATGTATAAGCAGTCGATGGCTCAGAGAGCCAGGACTATGGCTCTCTACAACCCTATCCCTGTCAAACAGAACTGCTTCACAGTCAACAGATCCCTCTTCATCTTCAGTGAAGATAATGTTATACGGAAATATGCCAAGAGAATAACAGAATGGCCATATCCTTTCAGGGAGGGGACGTGGGCACTGTGGGGAGGGGGAGAAGAGGACAGGGGGGAAGAGACCTCCCCTGACAGCTAAGGCTGAGTGTCTGGTGCTAATGTAGACGTGTGTGTGTGATCCGGTGTGTGATGGGTGTGTGTGGCATGGAGCCGTGTGTCCGACATCATGTACAGCCGTGGAGGTGGGGATCACAGGAAACTGCTTCAGTAGGAATGGCAGAGTGTGTGTTTGGCTCTGCCAGGGGTGTGTGGGAGACATACGTACATTTCCCTGTGCCTTTAAGTATGAGATGTACAGTTGCAAAGATCTACATTGCCTACAATTTAAGCCAAATGTAAAGGGTTCTGTGAGATTCGTGCTACTGAACCCTCATTCCTATTTCCATCTTAGAGCCTTTCAACCCTTCTTTCTCACTCTGAATAGACGAAGAAACGTGGGATTAAAATGGTGACACCTCAGCATTAAAGCTGCATTGATAGTAGGGATCTTGAGAGCTGAGATACCTTGTGAATCCCATTAATACAATCATTGCAGTGAGGCTTTTAGTACATCACCTCCTGAATCCGTTAGAATCAACATGAATCTTGTCACTCACACTAGGTGTGTAGCCTAAGCTCAGGCTGCACTAAAAAAATTAAACCCAAAGCTTTGTGGTGGGGGGAGGCAGTAAGTGAGGAGAAGGATCATCTGCTGGGCTGTGAAAGGCGCAGATGCTTTCTGTCTCAGACCCAGACCCCAGGCCAAGTGAACTGCAGAGGCTGTACTCAGAAGGGGGCTTTGCTCATAATGATGCACACAGTGGGGTTATAAGCCATGAGAAAAGAGAAGCAGACTATTTGAGGTTACCTGGGGGTGGATCTGGGGTGTGTATGTGTGTATGGGAGTGCATTACACTGGTATCTCAAGGGAGCTGGTTGTTTTCTTTTCATTTGATATCACACACCTATTAATCCTCAGCTAACAGCAGCAGAGCCTCCTCCCAGCCTCCTAGCAACACTTCCCATTGCCACAGAGGCCATCTCCCATTCAGGCTCCCCCAGTTTTCACTTCTTGAGGGGCTAAGAGGGAAAAAATATACACCAGTCGAGTGAATGCACTTCTCTTACCCCTGAACACACACACACACACACACACACACACACACACAGAGTGATTTTTCTGTCCGTATTATAGAGTCACTGGGATTGCTGCACTTCCTCACCCATTTCTCCTTCCCTGCATTCAAGTCTGAATAAACCAGCTCCAAAGCTCCGGTGGCAGCCACAGCGTCGCCTTCCCGCAAGGCCAGGCGCAGTTTCGCCCTCTCCTGCCTCTTGTGCCACTCGGCTGCCTCCTCCTAGCGGGGTATGGGGAGGGGACCCGTAGCACTGGGCCTCGGGGAGGGGGGCAGCGGAGCCGCCGGTCTCTCCCCACGCCGGAGCTGCGGGCGAGGTGCGGCCGGGTCCTGGCGCTGTCCGCGGTGCTGAGCGGAGCTGTCCGCGGTGCTGAGCGGAGCTGTCCGCGGTGCCAGAGGAGCTGGGGCCCCGCCCTGGGACAGCGAGGGCTCGGCGCAGGCTGGAGCTGGAGACGATGGGCACCGAGTGTCACGATTGCCTTCTTCCTCAAGAGATTGTTTCCCTTATGCATCCCGACAGGGCACTGGTGACTTGATTCTCCCCAGGAGTGGGCATTGCAATCTAGCAGGAATTCATGTTTTGGACCTGCGTAGATGCTCTAAAGTAAACTTTTCTAGCCCATCGCTTATTTACAATATGTGCTCCAGTTAAATGACAGGGAATTTCTGAAGAACAACTCAGCAGATGGCATTCAGCTGTAGAATCTATTTTGGGGCAGTTTAGCTTATCAATATCATTTAAACCCAACAGTTACTAATAGCTTTCTGTTTCCTTTGGACCTTTCGCTTTCTTGCTCCCAAATTCCTTGAGCAAGTTGGGTTCTGTATAAGTCACCAAAGAAAAGAGACAATTTCCTACTTTCCTTCCAGAGACACCCCAGAAAGAGCCAAGGAAGTTGAGGAGACTAAATGCCTTCAAAAAAGATAAGAAATCTCAGAATGCTCAACCAATGTAACTGTTTAGGTAGAAATGGGGTTTGAATGAGGCTTTTTTGTGTTGTCTAGTGTCTTCTTTAACTTCTGGTCCCTACTCCATTTGAATACATGATTTTAGCTACAATCATAGCCAACTGTATTGTGCTGGCTCTGGAACAACATTTGCCGGATGGAGACAAGACACCTATGTCAGAGAGACTGGTGAGTTGTATTATTTATTTCAATTTCTTGTTTCTGTTCTAATACAAAAAGCAGTCAGCCGCCTGGTGTTGTGAGTGCTTGCACCTACTGTAAAGATTCGTGTACAAACAAATGGGCATTAACCCGATAATCAGACAAAATAAGACAGTGACAACAAGTATGACTCTAACCTGCACATCCCATCTCCACAAGAATGCTTCATCACTCTAGCCCTGCCCAATTGCAGGAGCAGAATTACGATCGGAAGAGCAGCAAACTTAGGGTGTTTATAAACCAGGACGGGAAGGAGCTGCCAAATGCTCAGAATCATCCATAGAATCAAATGAACTTGTGTGATATTTTCCCAGGAAATGCTAGAACAGAGTAACTTTTTAGGTTCCTATGTCTTTAAGCTAGCTTCCTGTTACAGCATATATCAAGGATCCTACAAAAGCAAACTTTGGCTTTAGATGATTACACTTCCCTTCCAAAAAAAGAAACCAGCTTAGAGAAGAAAATAATTTACCCTCAGGCTTTATGGTAATGAGCCCAATTACCTTATTTCAAAAGAAAATAGAAGAATAGCTTCAAAACCATTCTTCCATTTATCATCACTGTAGGAAAAACGGGTAATATTTGGTTTGATTTTTCTCCTGCTGTTAATGGTCTGGAACATCTTTCATGCCTAAATGCATTAATCATAGCGCATGTTCAAAGGATGAATAAATACAAACCCACATGCCTTTTACATGTAGATATTAAATTATGCAAACCAAAATAATATTAAGCTTGTTGCCAAAAGCCAGAGCCCCTGAATACTGGCTGCTACAGTTTCCAAGTTTGGTCCATACCAGTGGGCAACTCTCACAATCTCATTGTGCAGAAACAGGAAAAAGTGTGTAACTGATGGATCTAGAAAGAGCTTCAGGGTCAGTGAGCTGATGCTGCCTGTTTGGAAATGTATCTGCTCATGCTGGCTGCCCACCTGCATTGTGTTTGCTTAGTCTCTTTCTGTTTGAATTCTTTCTACTTGGGAAGAGATGAAGAAAAACTTCAGAACATGAATGTGTGTTGATCTTGCTGCCGTTAAACATGTCTTTGTGTGCTTTGGGATAGACTAGCCAGGCAAGCCTGGGTGTGTGAGCAAAGCAGAAGTTTAGATGCAGGGTGATGATAGAGCTGGGGAAATGTCTTCCATAGTTCTGAAAACAGGAACCAGGGAAGGGGGAAAGTAGCTTTGTGGATGTTGTGTTTTGGTAACCCTTTAGTGATTTGTTGTTTGAAGGAGTGGTAGGTATAGTTAACGCATTGTTTCTATGTTCCTCTCTAACTCTAGATTTGTAAGTGGATCCTAGAGGTTCTTTGTTGGTCTTTTTCCCCACTGTACTAATTGCATTCTACAGCACCTAGTACTGCACACATACCTCCAGTTCCTGCTCAAAACATTCCAAAGGAGGCACTGGCATTACCACCAAATTGTGCAAGGTAACCACATGAGTTGAATGCACAGTGTCTACCTTGTTGGCTCTACCTTGGTGAAGAAGGAAGAACTAACTCAGTTTTTGTCCCAAACACCGTTGTGTAATATTGCCTTTGATCCAGATATTCTGAAGCCATTTTAACTACAGCACATCTGTAACTCCAAAGTAGAAAGGGGCTTAGCATAGAATAACACTGAGAATCTTTACAAGTCATGTAATATTTTTTATTTTCAACATATGCTGGAAAGATTAAGCACTGTGAATACGAGAAACTGTCTCCTGGTTTTCAAAGTGAAACCTCCTTAGAATCCTCCTGCCACTTCCACAAACTGTAAGTTATTTCACTGAAAATGTTACAAATCCATGCTAAATCAGAGTGGACCAACATTCCCGTGCATTTACAGCTTTTGAGCCAAATTATAAGTCCATAAAGAAGAGGAAGGGCTCTACTGCTGTCTTTGGCAGGAATGGAATTGGCCTTTTTTGGCTTAATGATTGATGGATGTACCTTTCCTTCTCCTGGGTTCATTAAAATCTCCAAATTGGAGTGAGGGTTCATCACTGAAGGGTTAGTCACATCTTAAGGATATGAGATGCACATCACAAGCCTTTTATGACTGGGAGATGTAGGCAGAGGCGTTAAAGGGAAACCAGAGCTGCCCAGATACTTTGTGGCTCAGATACAAGGACAAAAACCTTCAGATTGTCTATTGATTAAAGCTGAGAAAAAGAGGGAGGACTCCATGCAAATATTTCATGATTTTTTTCTTCTACTCAAAATATCCTTCTATGTAGCTCCCCAGAGACCTAAGATATGAACCTGCAGTGCAATCTCTCTTGGCTGTTTCCTGTGCTTGTGTTACTTGTTAATCAGGGTTAATTAAGCACATGGGAAGAGCAAGTGATGTCTCAGTAGATGCAGTATTTCAAGAATTGGAGTGGCTGAATTATGAGTAATCTTTCTCTGTCCATTTTCTGTGTGTAGCTGTAGCACAGAAAAACATTGCATTAATGTTGGTTAAAACCAAGGCTCTGATAAAAACACCATATTGGTGGTCAAAGTATTTAGTGGTGATCTGGAGAACTGGCTTCAAGGACTTACTCTTCAGACAAGAGAAATAAGCTCATTCTGCTAGCTGTAGAATGACCTACCCTCTAAGTGCTTGCCTGCTCTGAGCTGGGACTTTCACATGCTTTGGCTGGTGGAAAAGTTTACTTCACATCAATAATTATCGGCTGGAACAGATACTACAAACTTGCTATTGTCCATCTCAGCTGAGTGCCTTTGCCAGTAGGTTACAGAGTCAGCCTCCTTCTGTCCTAAGAAATAATGCATTGTTTATACACAGTGGAGTGATGCCAACTGAAAAGATGCTGAGGGAGTTGTATTGAGTGGCCCAGTGCCTGCTAGTGAGAGCTCCAAATGTAGGAATGGGGAATTTCACATGTAAGCCCTGAATGGCCCTGCACGTGGATGCTTTGTGCTCATGATACTCTTGGCTCTTTAGGCTGAGACACGGTCATTTTCTCTATGTCTCTTTCCTAATGTCTCACTTTTTCTTGAGAAGCTTCAGTAGACCATAGACTTCCCCCAGCCTGACAGAGACAACATCTATAGGATGTTCGTCTGCACCCCACTGCAGGGCTCTAAGTGTTTATCTCCCCTGGGTGTTTTTAAGGTGAGGACACAATATAACTTTTCTCAGATATTCAGCATGGCAGCTCTTGCACTTAATAATAAAATGGATTTATTTCTTTATCCTATCCACAGACACTTTGTGCAGTTTTATGTGAGCTGTTCCTATTAACTTTTGTAGGAGCAATGCCTTACACACCCAAACCTATAAAGGCTGTCACATCAAAGGCCAATGAAAGACACTAGGACGTAGACTAGGAATAGTAATGACTTTCCAGACTCAGAAGTTGTTTCTGATCTGAAACATATTGATTAAATGTGTGTTTGGCCCAGCCTCAAGCTTTGCTGTGTCCACAGCAAACAACCTGCTGGCACAGCTCTGGCTGCTGCCCAGCTTCTCCTCCTTCCTTCCAAGTACGCACACTGATATTCATTATCACCTGATTTCCGACTCTTGAACCCAAAGCAGCAACTCAGCCTCCCGTCTGAAGAGGGCTGCAGGATGTCCTGGCAGCAGGATTGCTGACCTGGCAGCAATGTCCCCTATGTCCTTGCCCTCAGTTCCCTCCATCACACAAGTCATGCAACCCCCTTTTTTCAGCATCAGGGCCCACTACGTAATGGAGCATAAAGTTTGTCTTTCATCCTGTTGTTACTGCCCTGGTTCTTAGGCTGAATTAGTGTAAATTTAGACAGGCTTTAGAAAAGACCCTCTTTCTATCACCTCGTATTTCCCCAACCCTATAGATGACATTTTTTCTTTGTAATAATACTCAAGCCCATCTGTGAGCCTTCCTGCTTAGCTAGAAGCTGACAAGACCTTCTTCAACCCACTTCCTAAGAGCTCTTGTGGAGTCCTAGCTTTGGGTGGAATATATTCTACCAAACCCTTGAGTACCTGACGCCTGGCTCTTTAAAACTGGGAGCTGTAATCACAAGGCACCTGACCTAGATTGAGCAAACGACTGGGAGCAGAGTTGATATAAGGCTTCCAGGAAGTGAGGGAGTAATGAAAGGAGGTGTAGGTGGGTGAAGGTATATTTTTTGTATGTGTTAGAAGAGCTATTTTTAGAGGCATACTAGTAGTTGTGGGAAGGAAGCAGAGGATGGTTTGGGAGGTCTTTGTTTGCAAAGATTTAATATGCTTGTTGAACTAGAAGGTGTTATGGGGTTGCAGAGTAGGCAGATAAGGCTATTAAATTGCTCCTGTGTGTATGGGGGAAAGCAGAGGAACAGTAAAGTACTGAAATCACACATGTTGATTTCTGACCCCTTTCTTCTTCCCTGTTTCCTGTACTGGGTTGGAGTCCTGGGATGCCTCTAGTTTGTGTTATGAAGAAACTGCTTGAGGCAGACTCTTATTGTAGGATTTCTGTTGAAGGTCATAAAAGGTCTGATGGCCTTGCCTGGTTCCTCTTTTCCTGTGGGTAAATAGCACTGAGATGGGTAGTTGGTCTTTCTCAGCCTGTCAGTGATAACCTCTGTATCTTCTGAGCAGGGTTTGTGGATGAGTAGAGAGCCTGGAGGTGCTGCCATTTGTGGAAACAGCTCTGGCTGGAAGAGAAGATACTTTTGGGTTTGTTTTTTTGTCCCTCCATTTCAGCCAAAAGCCTACAATGTGAGCTCAACATTCACTTGCCAGATAGGGTGTGTGTGATCTGAAGGTGACTGATCATCTTGCTTGGCCATAGGGGAATGGAAAGTAGAGTTTCTGGGCTGTGAGGTAAGGAAAGGTGGAGAGGAATGAGGATGATATAGGCTGACAGATGAAGTGTATAGAGGAGCTGGCGTCACCGAGGTGTGTAGGGATGTGGGGCAGGGAACAAAACTGATGGGAGAGCTTGTTTAGAAGCAGTAATTTCCAACAGTTTGGAGGCACCTTCAGTGGTTAGTGCTTTGTGGTTGACTTGCCGAGTTGGGTATACATTGATGCGCTAAGCGTGTAAGCCTCTTCTGGAGGGGTATGCTATTATATTAGTCTTCTAGGTGGGAAAAACCTGGCTTTCTGTAAGAAGTGCCATGCTTAAAGCACAGGGCTGTCTGCTAGTGCTGGGTCGGAGTTTAGCAAGTGTTGCCATGCTTGTAAAATAAATTTTTATATCAAAACCAATTCTTCGCTCTGTGGTCTCAAGATTCAACATTCATGTTCTTTCCGTATAGAAGAACTAAAATCACCTTTGTCATTAGTAGAATTGCAAAATGTAAACAACTGTGTATCAAAGAGCAGCCCAACTCTGATGGCCTGAAATGCCAAAGCCACTGTAACAAAGATTTCTAATCTCTTCATTTGGGAACTTGCTTCCTTTAAGGTAGGGCTGCTTTACTTCCATTGCCTTCAGCTGAAATCAGGGATCTAAGGCACACTTGGAAATTGGTTCCAGGTGCCAGAGCTAAGTAATATTTTGTTGAAATTGATGCCCATTCCTTTCACCTCTTGCTTTGTTCCCATTTCTAGCCCGCATCTTCCTTCCAAATGTGAATGCTTCCATTTGGCATTGCTTTTGTGTTGAAGCTCTTATAATAAAGTAGAATAATAAGGATCTGGTGCCACAGATGAAAAAATGGTCTAGTAAATCCATAGAGACTAAACTTGATTCTTTTGAATTTGTGATCCCGTGGTCTGCTTTAGTCTGCACCAAGGGCCTGAGACACAAACCTGATGCATCTGCTGTTAATGGAAGTGAATGGGGATTTCTCCCTGAATCAGATACACAGTGAAAGGAAAACAGATGACACTGCAGCTATGGAAATTCAGAAAATGGAGGAGAAAGAAGGGAAGTGAAGGAAGAACTGATGGAATAAATGATAAATAAATAATTCCCTGCCAGTGTTTGCAAGCTGGCTGTGCTGACTGCTATTCCCCAAGATATCCTCTTGTTTTAGGTTCCTGGATGAATTGTAAAGCACATGTTTTCTTCCATGTCACTAAGTACAGAAATATATTATTTCAAGTGTAAATATACCCTTAGAGCAAAATTTGAGTATTAAAATTCACTCCAGAATATTGAGTAAAGATAGAGAGGGGTGAAACAATCAGAATAAAGGCAAATAGAGTTGTGAAAAATGTGAAAAAGCAAATTTACCGTCATAGAATAGTAAGGGTTGGAAAGGACCTTAAGATCATCCAGTTCCAATGTCCTGCCATGAGCAGGAATGCCTTACACTAGACCATGTCACTCAAGGCTCTGTCCAACCTGTCCTTGAATACTGCTGGGGATGGAGCACTCGCCACTTGATTGGAAAACCTGTTTCAACACCTCACTACCCTCTTACACCTAACCTGAGCTTCGCCTGTTTAAGTTTAAACCATCACCCCTTGTCCTATCGCTACAGAGAAACAGTAACAAGATTCTTCTCTCTGTTTAGTTCCAGTAAATCAAAATCTTTTGGTTTCACCTCTGTTCAGAGAGCTGAAAAGGGCAGGAAGTTAGCGCATGTAGTTGTTTGTATGACTCTTGCTATCAGTGCGGAACTGTAGGTATCTCCTTGACACCTTTGGGTTTTATTCTTTTTCAGGATGACACTGAGCCGTACTTTATTGGAATATTTTGCTTTGAAGCTGGTATAAAAATCATCGCTCTGGGGTTTGTTTTTCATAAAGGCTCTTACCTCCGAAACGGTTGGAACGTGATGGATTTTGTTGTGGTCCTCACAGGGTAAGTGACCTCCTCCTGCTCCGGGTTTCAGGGGGACTCTTGCTTGGATTTCTGTTGGCTTTTTTCAACTACGGGTTGGGATGGCAGTGATTTTAGTGAAACTACAAGAAAACTGCATTTTGACCGTACTGTTTTCAAACAATGGCTATTGTGCTGAATGAGTCACTTTAAAATGTTGTTTGAACCAACTGCAAGGAGGTTTGAAGGATAGTTATTTGTATATATGCTGTCGTGCATCTTGTCTGGATGTTTACCAGCATTGCTCCAGCTTTGCAGGTTCTAATTGCCGCTGGGTACTTGAACATGATTTAAATCAATCTGTCTTCTGACTTTACAGGATGACTTTAGAAGTCAGCATGGAGTGAGTTAAATTAAATGCATCCCATTTTTAAGCTGTTACAACTCTGAAATCGGTGGAGTTTGTGCAAGAATGACTTTGGTCTTCTATAAAAAAACCCTTTTCTAAAACTAATTCAGAGAGGGTGTATGTCTTACAGATGGAGCTGAAAATGCTACCTGTGCGTTTGGTAAACTGGCTTGAAATGATATCCCTAATTTCTTTCTTGGAAATGCTTACAATATTACTCTGTTATGCATTGCAACAGTTTTCATATCTGCTTATATAAATACAGTGTAATGCTAGTGGGTAATGAAAACACAAACATTAAGTAACACGGTCTACAAATTGTGCTTTAAAGCTCCAAAGGAAATGTTCCAAAGGTCTGTGTGAGGTCCTGATCTTGCAGCCTTCATCTTGGAAGGATTTCAGTTGGTTTTTCCCCCAGAAAACTGCAATCTGGCTCTTGTTATTAATACAAACTCATTTCACACGTCTCTGCTACTGTGTGCACTGGACATCTCTGTTCTTTGGTCTGGTTAGTGGTGTAGAGTAAGATGCTGTTAGGAAAATTCTTGTGTACATATATAAGCGTATTCATTAGATACATTATCACTGTATTTCTATTTGCAGTCAGTGTACCCTGTGATAGAGCAGTTGAGAGGCCAAAAGGAATTCTTTCTGTATTGAGAGGAAGAAAATAAATATGCAGGGCTTGATTCTCCTGCTGCTGAGGCTGGGTGTTTAATCAATAGAAACTTCAGTGGAGTCACAAGGAGAATCAGATTTACATGCTTGGAAGCATAGGGGGTACCAGGATGAAAAGAGAATTAGCACAGATGCTACAATTACTCGCACCAATGATATGTTCTGATTCCTAGTGAGCACTATGCCCTTTTGCATGTTTAAAAACAACTAAATAGAAGAAAGCCAAGGCCCTGATTCTAGAAAGGACTTTAGCATGTGACTTGATTTATCCTTCAGCAGAGCATTCAAGTACACGCTTGAATTCAGCTGACTCCAGTGGTTCTGTACGGAAAGTTAAGACTATACGTAAAAGCTTTCTGAATTACAGCCATATTGATATTTGTTTAGGCATGTGTTGGATTTTTTTGCATAAAGACAGGTCAGGAATTAAAATAGATATATGGCTTTTGAACTGCCTTGCTATGACTGAGACGGTAAAAGTTTTGCAAGAGTAGCTGAAACCTCCTTTATGTCCCATGCTTGTGGAATCACAACTGAGTGTGTGATGCTTCTATGTGTGACACCAGCATTTACTGGTGCTGGTTTTATTGTGAGTGCTGCTTGCAGAGCTGTTTGATCTCAGAGCATAATTGTGGACTATCAGCTTCATTAGGCAGCTGGAATAGGAACCCTGTTGCCATCTGCAAACATGCGTAGTCTTTTGAAGTACAGTCCTGTTAACGTCAAAGCTGCTGGTTTCCAATGGTGATGCTAGCTGGGCTGTATTGAAATTGTCTTGTACATGGACTTCCCACCAGGCAGGCAATGCAGGGAAGGCAAAGCGTGAACTGGCTGACATTAAGTCCAAGACTCATCTCCACTGAGGAAATCACAGACCTCTAATCCTATAATTCAAGGGCTGGATTTACAAGACACTTGAGTTTGTGCCCAGTTTCTGGTGTCTGGGGAGTGTGTGTGTGGGGCTACTGAAAATAACAGGGTTACTCATGTGCTTGGTTAGATAAATGCTTTCCTGAGTCTGGGGCTGTATTTCCAAACGCAGTAATGAGGTGGACGGACCTATAGTGGAGAAATAACACTGAAAGATCTGCAGCTTCACACGGTGAATGGAATTAGTGTTTTCTCAGTGTTTTCTCTGTAGCCTGTTGTGTTTTGCTCTGAATTTCCTAGATCCTTATTATGTTCTTAGCTCACTCCTGTGTTGCCATGGGTCTGTGTTAGAAAGCAGGAGCTCCTATTCATTGGGCTTCCTTCACTGGCTGGGAACCTTTTCATCTGCCTATTGCTTGGCTCAGCTAACAAGGGGAAGGCTGAGCAAGGCTGATTATTGGAGACAGACATGATCCTGGCATTCCATATTGAGACTGCTGAAGAAGAACATTTACTCCTGACAAACCCAACTGTTTCTCCAGGGACAGGGTTTGAGGTGGTGGCACAAGTGGGACCTTAGATTTCATTTCTGTGGAAGACAGACTCAGATCTGTGTGTTTCAAAAAAAGATCAGGCAGGTTCTGTAATTTATTCTGGAATAATAAAACAGGACAGTGCTGAACTAGTACTTAATATGTTCTTATAAATATAGATAGGTAGCACATCAGTTTTTGAAATACCATTTTACTACTCTATCCAAAGCTTCCCTTTGCCATATGTGCAAGATTTCTGCTTGAAAATGTTACTTCATGTTTCCCAGGCAGTGCTGAGCATTTGGTTCTTAAGCTCAGTTTTGCATTGATCTTCAATGTTACAGAGGGATTTTGATTTCTCTTTTTTAATGTGTAGGCACGAAAGATCATGAGAATGCAGCTCATGATACCACACGCAGAGTTGTGTACCTGCTAATCCTGTTGAGTGCACGTTTGTATTTAGGTAAATGGTGAATGTCAGAAAATCTGATCTCATTTTCAGCTTGTAGCTAAACCCCGTGAAAGCCAAGAGCAGCTTTTGCTCCCTTTAACTGTTTCCATAGGAAGAAGGCCAGCCAGTGTCTGGGTGTGTTTTGGAGGAGGCTGTGGGGGAAGGCTCTGCATTTCTTGAACTTACCCTTATGTAAATATTACAGTGATCATGCAGTACCCGTTTCCTCCTGTTTTTCCCAACCCTCTTTTTATGCTACTCGTTGCCTGCACACTGGCATTGCTGATAAACGTATTTTTAATTTACTTGCAATGATGGACATTTTGTTTGTCAAAAATCAGGCAGTAGAACTTGTTAAATTGAGAATGAATCAGGGCTGTGTTATACGCAGCCAGGATCAATATCCTATTGAGCTAAGCTTGAACCTAACAGATAGTGGCCCAGAAGGGCTTGGTTTGCTGTTCCAGAAAACACTCGCTCAGTTTCTCTTCACAGCAATGCCGTGGAGCGTCTCTTCTTTACTTTCCAGGAAGCATGCTCATCCGCTGTTCATAAAGGCCATGGAAAATAATAGATTGCTGCTCCTTGAAAGATTTTCTTTGTCATTTTTTTCAGTTGTTTCTTGCAAACTCCTCCAGTTGTAGATGAGTATCAAGGAAAGCCACCCCGCTGCGATGTGCCTGTTGCCATTGTGAAGACAAGTATATTTTAGAGCTCCTATTCACTTTCTTCTCACATTTCTATGGGGTTGCATTCACTCCAGTGATGACATCACCCATTAGCAGCTCTAAATCACACAAAAGTGCAGTTTCTCAACTGGCTTGGGACTATATGTTCTCAATGCAGTATTCCCAAGGTAGGAGCAAAGGGACTTCTTATTATGTTGCTGCAACCTGTCTTGGGTGGAAACCTCAGAAATCTTGGGAACAAGGTCCACCCTACACCCAACCCCCTCAGAGGGCAGTGAATGGAGCTATGAGGCTGAATTCAAGGCCTTGAGGTTCAGACCTGTCTGTGTTTGAGTTCATGGGAAGATTTCTCCTGGTGTCCTGGGCCTGAAGGACTGTTCTTCTGGATTAGACTACAAACCTCTTCTCTAGCTGGAGCTGGTGACTGCTAAGGAGAAGAATGGAGATCAAGGCATGGATAAACCAGTCCTTACCCTCCTGATATCTGAAATTCAGGTGTCTAGAGATTTTTGAGAACAAAGTATGGGTCTGATGGCTTTTAAACTGTGTGGACCAAAGGGCTGTCCTCCTTGGTTGTGTTTTTGGGCCTATTGACACCTCTGGCTTCATCATATCCTGGGTAATGTTTCATGTTTTAATTACATACCACAAGAAAAGGTGCTGCTTGTCCCTTTTATCATCACTAGCTACCCGAGATTTCCATTGGTCCTTTCTAGGTTTTGTATAGTAAGATCTGGAGAACAGTCGTTCCTTTTCCTGCATACTTATGGTGTTTATGAATCTCCAGCATTTCCCCAATCAGAGATTTATGCTGCCCAAAATCCTTTAACCCAAGAGGCTTTCTGTGCACCACTGGTCTATGCTGTTGCTCTGGTCCTTTCCTAGTTCTATCATATCCTCTTGGAGGCAGTGACCACAACCATGTGCAGTGTTTGTCCAGCACCAAGAGTTGCTAAAGCCTGGTATAAATAACTAGAGCACTTGCAGGGATCATGCTCTGCTCTTTATGAGCAGAGTTAGGATTTTTTGCTTTCAATCAGCCTGGCCTAAACACTCTCGAAGAGTCCTGGTAGCTTCTTGAGCCAGTTGGATCAGTTGCCTGGATCTCTGGGTGGGACTGGCAGAGACAGTGTGTGCCAGGCCCGGAGCTGCCAAGTGATGTGCACAAAGTCTCTGTGCTGTTACTGATGTCTCAAGCTGTCGGGAACAAATTACAAAAGCTAGAATTATCTTGATTGTCTGGATGACTGAGAAACGTGCTCCT
The DNA here is from genome assembly GCF_963264785.1 of Psittacula echo. Taxonomy (NCBI): domain Eukaryota; kingdom Metazoa; phylum Chordata; class Aves; order Psittaciformes; family Psittacidae; genus Psittacula; species Psittacula echo. The sequence goes on along the minus strand of NC_137752.1, from coordinate 9,650,262 downwards.
AGCTCCTGGTAATGCTAATAAATTGGAAGGTAACTCATTTAGTAGCATAATAAAGACCTGTTCATCCTTGATGTTAGCTTTGCTAGTTACCAGGATCATCTTAGTATGTGGGCAGTCTGAGATGCTATTCCTGGTACAGTGTATGAGGAGCAGCAGCAGCCTTGCTTGCAGTGCTGACTGTCAAAGGGGGAGGCAAAGGAACCATCCAGCCTGCTCTGTGCAGCAGAGGGCCTCTTGGGCCCTCTATGGGACTCTTATTTTTCAATTCAGCGTGGACGTACCTCCTAGATGGGGTGAGATGTGACCACAGGGGTATTTTAGAAGTTGATATCTGGTTGAGGGCTGGGATTATTAAATAAAAGACATAGATGCCTGTAGTCTCTAGCATTTTTTTCTCCACATGCATGTTCCTGTGCATTCAAAATCTCAAATTAGGATGTCTGAATTATGTGATCCTGTGCGACTGGTTCTTGTGTGATCCCCAAAACATCTCAATCTTGCCACCTGCAAATAACTATACAGGAAAATAATCAGAAAAGCAAAATCAAAATGGAATAAAACCCTTTGGATGCCCTGCTGGCATCACTTCAGCCAGTGGGCTCAATGATTTGTTTAAAAGCTTTCGATCTAGACCCTGGGGAACACCGGAGTAGGGAAATGCAGGTTTCTCTCTGCTTTTATGACATGGAACTTCTGGCACTTTTGTGCTAGAAAGCAAAGCTGGGCTGCAACAGGAGTTGGGAAAATGGATACTTTGAGAGACAAGCTTCATCTTGATTAGTTGTCACAAGGAAAACAAGTAAGCCTCTTTGTACAGTATGGGTGGTGATGGACTAAGGCTGATTGCTATTAGCACTGTGCATGAGTCATGCCAAGAGCAAAGCCTCTATAGATTTTAATGGAGCTCATCTTTGTTTTCAGTTTCTTTTATGCTTCAGTGATGGATAGAGACTTGCTGGCTCAGAAGCTAAAGGTACCTTCTGCAATTAAATCAGATAAAAAAAATGGAGAAGGCAAAGGGAATTTACCTGCTTTCCTGAATGCAAGTGTTAACTGGCAATCTGGCTGGTGTATGGGGGCAGTAACGGAGGAAGGCAAGTAACCAGGCTTTTTTGAGGCAGAGAAAATGAGTGGTTAGTAACTGGAAAGGAAGAGGGTGTGTGAGGTCTCAGTTTCAACAGTCAAAAATAGTTTGAAGTTCTTCTATTTTCTGTCCCTTGGCCATCTGGGCTCTTGGGGAGCTGAAAAAGCAGTTTCCTTCAAAGGAGATGATGCTGGACAGGGAGGAAGGAATTTTGGGCTCTAATCCCACCTTGGCAGATGTCCCTGTTCCCTTTAATGTGCTATGACAACCAGTTTTGCCCAGTGGGGCATCAGGATCTTTGTGACTGGAGCTTGCTTTCCCTCTGGGCTTGTTTCACCTATCAAAGGGGGTCCCAGGTCATGCTGAGACTGCTGGAGTGTTAATCAGGGCTCACGTCTTCTGTTGTCACTTGTAGTGGCTTCTGTGCACTGATTTTGGTGCGGGTGGGAGAGGCAGGTTGAGTTAAGCAGGTGGGTGTGTAATTGTGTGGCTGGCTGCTAAATTAGAAGGAGACTTTCTTGAGCAGAGGAGGACTCCGGGCTGTGCTTAGAGGAAGGCTACAGATGGTTACAGACTCTCAGAGGACCCGCAGGTGGGGACAGCCCTTCGCTGGCTGAAGTTATCCTTGGAGCATGGCTTTGCTCTGGTTGTGGCAAACCGAACGTTCCAGGTCAGAGTACTTCTCAAAGGCAAATAGATAATGAGATTGATGTGCTTCTCTCTTACGTTACTAAAAGTGACTGCAAGGTATTGAATACCTGGTCTGTGAAGTGATAAATGATGGTACTGTGCGACAAGAAGCCACAAAGTTGAGGCATGGAAAAATAGCTTTTGTCCCAAGAGAGAGGAAGCAAAAGTATTTCTTCAAATTTCCATCTTGTGCTGCTTCCCATATTTTGTGTCTGTTTGTGCTGCTTTGAAGCTTTTTGTTCACAGAGGAGAGTGTCAGACACCATCTGAGGGTACTTGCATCTCCCTGGCCCATGGGCCATTGGGCAGCTGTAAAGTAAAAGTGGCCATCCCAAGTGAAAGGGAGGAATGCTTCCTCCTCACAGGCAGGGCTCTATCAAAGCCAGGTAGGATCATTAGTCCAGAGAGTATTTTTAGCTTTTTATGGCTCTCAAAATGAGGCTGGTGACAGGGAAATCTTGTCTCTTGTGAGGGAACCAGATGTACCATGCAAAGGCAATTGTGGCGATGGCAGGTTGAGAAGAGGACTCTGGACCTTGTGATCTGCTTTTAATGTCTGATCCTGCCCTAGCAATTGTATAGTGTGAGCATCTGCTTGACTGCTCTTTTCTAAAGGCGGAAAGCGTTGTACACCTATCTGCTGTTATAGCTGGGTGTGAACGCTAGGAATTTAAAAGCAGAAGAACAAATAAAATTGCAGCTATGAAGTGCTTTAATGTTCATTTTCTCACTGCTTCTCTGTTTTAAACAACCCCAAAGCCTTCAAGTCCTCTGTGTGGTGTTGAGTGCTGTCTCATGATTAGATGAGGAGGAGTGGGCAGGATTTCTCAGGCTCCTGTTTCTCAAATGTTGCTTCTGCTGCTGTGTCCCAATTCCCAAGGGGCCAGCTTTTGACAGCAAAGTGCCTGCTCATCTGAGATGATAAGAACCTGGCTGCTATTGTTAAAAAGAAGGAGGATTTAGAAAATTAGCCTAGTTTTAATTGTAATCTAATCCCGAGTGCCAGGAGCAACAGTGTCACATTAGCACATGCATCCCTGGATCCGCAACTCATCCCAAATATTTTGGGTGCTTTGGGACCATTGCCTTTCTCAGGGCTCTCGAAAACATCAGGGAACCTTAGTGGGGGTGGAAAATTGATCTTCTGTTTTGTTCTTGCTGAACCAGTAACAAGGTGTTTGGGATGTTCTGGCCTGGGCAAGGCTTCAGTGGAACCAGGAGGATGAGTGGCTCAAGGTCTCTGTATAGGTAACCAAAGCTTTAGCATCAGCACCTGGCATTTGGATCCCTGGAGATGCATTTTGACACCAAGGTTAGACTCTTTGCTTGACATCTCTGCGTTGAAGGATCTGACTGAATTGGCGTAGAGGGAAGGGATTGTCTGTGAATGAGTTCTGCAGGATGGATGGAGCAGAGTGTACTTTTTGTCAACCCCTGGCTGCATGGGAAGGCTGCTTTTGTGCCATGGGGAAGCCTGGCAGCTTAGGCTGAGAAAGGAGGCCTGCTCCCTATGTATGGCACATGTCAAACCTGTAGCGTCCTGATCCTCACAAAGGAGCATGGCCGCCTAAAAAGTGTTCTTCAAATGCATATGAGAGATCTTTCCTTCCTGACTTGGCCAGTATTAGGTAAATCAATGGCTGATAATGAATATAAGGCTTTGTGTCTCCTCCGTCCTCCATTTTCGTGTATGCTGGAGGTCAGCAAAATCATCTTTCTTTTGTCTGAATATATGTGCTCAGGGATCTCAGGGCAGGATATTGAGGAAACAGGTCAGGTTTTTCCCGTGTTAGTGCTGAAGAAGATGCCTTGGTTTCAAAAGCTGGCTACAGGGGAGGGTGTGTATGTGTAGGTGGCTCTCTTGATCAGCTGAAGACTTTTAAAAGCATCCCTCTGGAGCAAGAAGTTCAGGTCACTCCTGAGTTAAACCCCAGGTTTTAGCCAATAATGAGTTTAGCTGCTGGCTCAGTAAAGTCAGTTCCTGTTGGCCTGTGTGGTATTTAGGCAAGGAAAAGATCAGAAGTAGAGGTTGGAGAGGCGCTTCACTGAGACTATTGTTCCTCACGGACCCTTCTGGAGAAAGGCTGAAGCTGACTTCTCTCCTTTGCATCATTAAACATGTAAAAATTCCCTTTAAGGGTCTGCAAAACAGGAAACACCCCATGTCAGACTAAGAGTTTAAGAGCACGTTGATGATCCATGGGGAGATGTAGAAGTAATGGAGTGAAGGACAGAAATGAGCTATTTGGAGGAGACTAAGACTTTCAGCTACAAAATGTCCCTGTCCTGAAGAGCTCTTGAACTAAACTGATAACCAGAAATACTTAGTTGGATGCAGCTTGGTTCTGGTTCAAAGAGAACTTAAAAGAACTTAAATTGGAGCTCTGAGCTTATTTTCCATTAAAAAAAAGAGGAAGATTGGACTGCTTTTTGGCTTGGTTTCTCATCTCAAACATCCTGAACCATCATCCTTGAATAAAGTTTGGGCATAAGAGTTTAGGAGGAAGGCTGTGGAAATGATTAAAGGCTTGAAGAAATGTCCATTTAAGGAGAAATGAAAAGGCTGAGAGAGTTAAAATTAAAAGGGAAGTCTCATAAGGGTGAGACTGATAAAGAAAAAAGAGGAAATCATGTTTATCTATTTTGGCAAGATTCAAAAAGCATGAGTAAAGAAATTGAAGTTTTAGAACTTCTTTACTAATGGAAATGTAATTAACTCATGGAACTCAGCAAGAATTTGCTTCAGCTGAAATGGTCTGTTTTGGATCTTGAAACCAAAAGAGCCTAGAGATCATCTACAGATTCACCAGAGGGGAAATGGATTTTGAAGGAGGATGATTAGGTCCTTTTCCTGGTGTTCCCTGAAATAAGTGAGGTGGAAATGTGAACAGGCTGTTTCATAATTGTCCTTTTCTTTATCTTGTAATTTCTTCTGAATCATGCTGGAGACATGACTCCAGAGCAGCCATTCAGTCTGTTACAGTGAAATACAGCAGTATATGCCAAGGCTAAACTTTGTCTTTTTCTACATGAAACAATATCAGTAGGAGTAGTGGTATTCCATCACTTGATGTCTGATTTAAAGATCAAATGTCTTGTTGCAGGCTGTGCTGCAGCTTAGAGAGAAACTTCAATACTCCAGTGCAGTGTTAAATGTGCCCTCAAAGGCTGCAAGCCTAAGCTTCAGGGAAAGAGCTGGGTTTGAAAACTGTCACTCATTTAAAATGAATCCAAGGTGGTTTCTAATAATATAAATGTCACTTTGATAATGATGTTCTGGTTTTGTAGAGGAGTGAGGTCTGGCACCATCAAGCTAGGTGCTGCTGAAGTGTTACTGCTCTCTTTCCATGGTTGAACATCCCCTTAGCCTTGCTTTGGGAGGAGAGGTATCTCCTCAGCTGTGGTCTCCAGTCTTTGCAGGATTTGGAACATGGAAGAAGATTCTGAAGGGTGAAATTATCATGTCAGAGGGTGGCCCTGTCCTGAATGAGGCTTCAGTAAGACCTGAAAGCACATCCAGCTGCCAGAAGTTGGGCATGAAAGTTCCCACGTTGCGTAGGAGTATTAACAAACGTGTCTCCCAATGCCAAAGACAAATCTCTGCTGCTTTCCTGACCTCCAGTATGGGGTGAAGGGTGGCAGTCAAAAGCTGTGTAAAGCGGCAGTGAGCTATTTCTGCACCATGAAGGAATGTGCAGTGTTGGCTGGTGTGTTTGGTGGTAGATTGGTAGCAGCTCTCTTGATGTTCATCAGAAGTAGGTCCAGGGAAAAGACAACACAAAAGCCTCAGGTCTTGGTTTGGTAAATACGTGTGCTGTTGTACCCTAGCTGCTATTGCTACAGGACAAAGACTGAAGTCTAGCAAACCCCTGAAATGTCTTTTTAATCCCATTCTTCTTAGAAGCTCATAATCATGTGCTTCAAGTAAGTGATGCTTTATCAGTCCATAAACAGCCGATAACATCCTCATCACTGACCTATGCAGATTACCTCTACCTTGAGAAACGTGCTGTAATGAAAAGTTTCACCTTTCTTGTCTTCTGATGCCAAATCCCAGCCTTGTTTACCCACTTCTTGGGCAGAAGCACTGCAAATTCCTGAAGTTCCGTGATCAAACTTTTGTCTCAGCCTGGACTGGATGGATGAATCCTGAACTTGTTGCGCAGTTTTAACTTCTTTTTCCTCTAGTAATGAGTAAAGTACTGAAATTGGTTAGGTACAATGTAGGAAGATCTGGAAATACCAAACTTGGCTGCTAGTTGTGGAAAAAGTAAGAGCACTCCATGGTCCACTGAGTCTTCTAATAAAAACCACTATTCTTTACCCTCTCTGGTTACAACATTAAAGCTAATTATAACAGGTATAAAACTGTGGTAACCCCTGGCTTTCACAAGAGGTGAAAAGTACAAAGGAAGCTCAGCATGATCCAATTTTCTTGCTTTAATTGGAATGTCTGAAAGAACATGAGTCTATAGCAGCAGACAATGCTGTGTATGAGACTGATTCAGGATAATACAGTTTCAGTTCTCTTGGCTAGCAGATTGAGCAATAGAGTGGGATTTGGGTGTCCTGTTTTTCTCTTCTCCCCATGTCATTGGCTAATAAAGGATTTTAGGCCTCTGCTTTTCTGGTTTGTGTCCACGTTTCTACCTCTTCAAAAATGAAGATGAAATGCTGCCCAGATTTGTAATGTACTAGTGAAAATGGCTGGGTGACAGTATTGAAAAGAAATGAGTTTAAAATGTCTCAAAAGAAGTAAAAATAAGTCTTTAAAAATGTTGAAATCAAGTGAGGAGAATTTGAATCAGAAGTAAAATAGATGGTAACAGCATAATCTTCTAGAAATGCAGATGCTCACTCACAGTGAGTGGGAGAATCTTGCATGGAGCTCAGTGTTCGTGTACCACGGGGAATGTGTCAAAACGATGGCGTGCCACACAGGGGAAGTTGCAAATGTGGGTGTCTGTCAGATTTTAACCTGAGGAAAGATTGGACCTTTGGGGGAGGTGACATCCTTTGAGTCAAAATGTCCAGAAGTATTGTCACTGATTCGCTAGAGAATAAAAAAAAGGAGTGGCTTTGCTGTTGCTGGAGCAGAAGTGGCTGAATTGGGAAAGAAGGATGTCATCCATGGCAAAGTCAGTCTTCAGGGTAGCATCCTGGCTTTAGATTGTTTGAACCATGGGTAGCTGAGAAGATACGGCTCATGGTGCATACAGGGAATGGATAAAAGGCAGAAGCTGAAGTCCTTGCCTGGTGCCTCTTTCCACAAGAGGATGGAGGCTGTCATGTTTTACTGCTGCACAAGCCTCACTTGTTGCTGGGAAAGCAGCACTGCTGGAACCATCAACTATAACCACTTGCCAGATTAAGCTGCTTGGGTTTCAGAGGCCTGAGCTGAGGAATAAGACCAATGCTGCCTGGCACGAAGGAGCCCAGAGAACAAAAGCAAGCAGGACCTATATGTTATTTTCTTCCCTTTGAAACCTGAAAGACCTCCAGCTCATCAAATAGTATTTCTGCTTCTGGTCCCTCTAGAGCTGCCCTCTGGTCTTGTTTGTATGGGAAGGATGAAAAACCCTTCCCTTGTAATTACAAACCTTTTGTCTCTAGTAGTGGTAGGATCAATGTTGTGTGAGGTAGAAATGGGGAATCAGTGTCCCTTTTCCCCAGGCCACTGTAATACCTCCTTGTCCATTAGCAGGAACGGAACAGCCCCCCTTCATCTTTGGAAGCCTTTGTTCCTCAGGAGGAAGGTTTGGGTGAGGTTTAATTTCTATCTAATAGCTTGTTAAAATCCTCACATCGTTTCTTTGAGAATGCCATTAAAAATCAATTACATTAATGGGGCTTAGTTGGAGATGTTCTGAAATATGGACAGGATCAAGAAAAGTGACTTTGCAAAACATGGCCCTTGGTGCTGCAGACATTTGCTCTGCTTGATCTTTCCAGCCATGTGTATGGACCAAACCAGATCTTTGTTTTCATCAGTTCTGGAGGAGCTGGCCTAGCTGGTGAGGAACCAGTGGCAAATGACCTACACCATGCTGTGAATCCACTGCCATTTGAAACTTGCCTTGTTTCAAATGATGCCCCAACAATGCAGTTGGGTGCTTGCTTGAAATTACCCCAGCACCACTAACAGCTCTAGGAGCTCCTTCAGGCCTTGGTCATCCAACTCTGACTGCACAGCAGATACCTGACACCTTAGCATGTCTGATACTCCTTGCTACTGACATTGCGGTGTGTCCATGAGCTTATGTCATTGTGTGGCAAATGGTCTGTGCTCTCTGGTCCTGAGCAAAAGGACTATCCAGTGGCTGGATGCTAAGTGGGGTGAATGGAGATAAGCTTTAATGCATGACTGCCAGCACAGGCTGTGTCACTTGGCCCCATATGGGAAATAGCAGCATTGCCCAACTGTGTAAGAGTGTTGAGAGGATGAATGTGTTGGAGCATCTTTAATAATTGTATCCTCCAGTAAGGGAAAACTGACAACAACTTCTGAGAGGTTTGTGAACAAGCTCTTTTGGACATTATGGGGTGGTATCTCCCCAGCCTGACGCTCCAGAGGTATGAGAGGATTGGAACAAATGCAGTTTGTGAAAGAGGATCCTTACCTGGGGAAAGAGGATTGCAAAAGAGTGAGGCTTGATGTCCTTGTGGAAGTGGTGCAGGCAGCGTGCATGGCATGGGAAGGTGAACCATGTGGACACCTCATTGTGAGGCTGATCAGGACCTTGTATGATGGAGGGACTGAGAGAACAACCTGCCCTGTTGCTTCCATGGGGTGTGATACAATGGGTGCCCAGGGCTCTGCTGGAGGGGCCAGAGACCCCTTTGCCTCCCCATGTAGCTCATTTCTGGCAGTGGCGGTGTTGCTTTGGCTCTGCTGCTCATGTAGGAAGCATGATTGAAGCTGGGATTGCAGTGAATATACTGGGGAAAGCTCTTTACATGGAGCGTGGTGGCAGTGGGATGGCTGGATTGAGACAGGGCTGGGAAGGAGCCACAGTGACTTGAGTGAAGGGAGAGGGACAGAGCATCTTCACCAGAATACAGACAAGGCCTTTGTGTACATCCCTGCTGGGCACTTCCCATCGTACTTTGAGACTCCTTGCTTTTTTCACAGGAATGGTTGTAGGAAGGGATCTGTGCAATCCAGCTGCCTTGTGCCAGTGTTTCCAAACGGTGTGTGGGCAGCTCAGCTGCAAGCAAGTGGTCTGAGGGACTCAGGCACGAGGCAGAGTCCCGTGGTGTTTGAGCTAAGTGTTAGGCAGTGTATGGGTGTCTCTGTGAGGTGTAGGGAAAGCCTACGAGTCTTGAGTACTGCCTCTTGCTCGTAGGAAATTAGTGGCTGTTACTATATGCTCATCCTCCCCAGGAACTATGGGTCATACTTACGTCTGCTTTCCTGTTTAGGAATGAGGGGCTTGAGCAAAACGAAAACAACCAAAACACTGGCAGAAATGGGGTGAGGACACACATGGTTGCTCATGTGCCTTGACTGAAGGACTTCCAAGGTACAGCTAAAAAGATGCATCCACTGCCTTAGTTAAAGCATTGATGTAGGGCGACAGGTAGAAAACAGGTAGATCTGGTACCCTTCAACAGAGCTGCATCCCGTGAAAGGGCTTCAGGCAGTGTGTTATCACCTTTCATCTCTCAGGGCTGAGATCTAAGATGGCATGTGAACTTCTTGGGCTCTCTGCCCTCCCTTGGCACTGCTGCCTGCCTCCTCGTGCAGCCTGTGGGTCACCTGGGGCTTGGCGTGCGCTAGACTCTGGAGAGGTGACTTCATGGAGATGATGACTACCAAAAGGTTCAGGCTTTGCTTTTGGAACTCGAGTCTGGATAACTGTGCCTGCCTTGCATGACACCCAAACAGTGTTGCTGCAGCTCAGGCGTTAGGTAGCCGGCTCCTGCAGTGCCGGGAGCTAAGCTGCAGTCTGAGCTGGATGCAGATCCTCTTCCCTTGTGCTCTGATTAAAGCAAATTCAGTGGCGCAAAACCCACCTCTTGCCACTTCCCACCTCATCCGGCCTCAAGGCCGGTCTGTGTGTGTATGTGAGGAGGATCACTAAATCCCTGAGCTCAAGAGGAGAGTAACCTTGCAGCAGGGAGATGGAAGGGGTGTTGCTTGAGACTAGCCCCAGCCAGACGAACAGTGCAGCGTTCCTGGAAACGCGCTGTGGTTCAGGCAGATATCCGGGAGCTGGGGGATTTTTTTAGCCTGTCTCCTGCTGTTAATTTTCTCCCTGGCACTGGGCTGCAATTCCAGGAACCCCGGTTATACTTGAGAGCGCCTCTCGAACATGGAGAAAAGTAATTAAACCTCTCGGATTCCTCCTTTTTAGACTGATTGTAGCTCTTCAAATGTAGATTTAAGATGGGGACAAAATGTACAGACTGAGATCTGACATCCTGTTCCAGCACTGAGCAGGTAAATGAAAGGATGAAGAGACTATTCAGAGGGATCCAGTGTTGCTCCCAGAGCAAAGAGAGATGGTTAGTTGCTGCCAGGTGCCTTTCTTACTGTTGCACTGTTCTCCCCCCATAATTAAGCAGTTACATTTAGCTGTCTGATAGGTATGGAAATGTATGTGGTGTAACTGCTGTGGTTGTCCAAATAGCTGTTATTTTGGCTTGCTTGTAGCTCTGAAAAATCAAGGAAATTGTTCTATGCTATGCATGAGCACTGAAAGAACCAAGTTTCAGATGAAAAGCAGATTAAAAAGACAAGACAATTGGATAAAATGAGGAGTAACGTTTTTGTCTTATCTGGATTAAGAAAATTTTGTAAGCTTTTAACATTCTCAATAACTGCAGTTTTATCTGGGAAATTAAAATGGAACATCTTTCCAAGAAGAAAAGGCCAGACTCGAAAGGTTTCGATTGAACAGTGTTGACATACAAGATGTTCTCCATGTTCCCTTCCTTCAAGCAAACGTTTTGGCAAACTTGGCATGAGCTACTCAAGTGTTGTGGTTGACCTAAATCTGGGGGGACTGTGTGTGTGGGAATTCAGCAAGAGTTAGTCAGCAAAAAATTCCCCTCGTGCAGCTGTGATACTCTGTTCCTGGGCAGATGGGGGCCAGCAGACAGCCTGAGCATCCTTAAAGATGCAGTCTTTTGCTGACATGTCTTCTCTGTTAATAAGTCTCCCAGTTTGCTCTGTGCTTGCTGTTTGGAGTGATGGCCCAGCCTGTATAAACTGGATTTCAACCTGCTTGGGTTAATTTAAGGGTCACACACCAAAGCTGAGGTCTTTAGGGTGGTTTGATGCATTATGGATCTTCATCTCCTGAGGAGCTGGCCAGCTTCAAGCCACCTTCTGCCCATTCCTGATGGAAAGCCATTGCTTGTCCTCATCAGCTGAGGGGTGGGAGATGCCTGTGATGGAGTGCAAGGAATGGGTGAGCATCGGCCCGGGTGCTGGGTGTGATGGTACATGCTGTGCTGCTGCGTACAGATGGTCTCCTTACTCTATCGAATATTAACTTGCATCTCCATAACACACCTGGCCCTGGAGCCTTTTACAACGTGTGTGCAGCATGCGATGGGTGGTGTCACGGCTCTGTTTGCTCTCAGTGCCTGTGGGACACAGCATGGTAGAGATGAAGGCTTCTCGCTTCCTCAACCTAGCTGCACCAGTGTTATGAATGGGGAGGGGACAGCCTTTCTGGGAGCACACAAATGCTCGGTGGGGATAATCCCCACATGGAATGTCTCCAGGCTGATTTGTCCTCTCTCAAGGCAGACTTGGTGCCCTAAAACCATTTTCTGCTCAGTAAGCAATTTGTTGGAAATAGGGAAATGTTGGAATTAACCCCGTCTGGCAGCGTGTCTGCACCGTGCTGCTCTTTGATCACCCCTGTGCTTCTCTGCTGGGCTCTGGCTCTGTCTGAGGCTGCAGAAGGGATGGTGCTAATGTTGTTTGCCATCTTTATTGTTCAGCGCACAGCACTGGGTCTTATTTACAGCTCACTATTCAAACTGTGGGCTGAAAATGGGAATCTTCATTTCCTTCTAGGCCTTTTTTTATGGACCTCATTGCTATAGTATGAGGGCTTTGCACAAACATTAACTCATTTTCACAACACCCCTGTGAGATGGACTTTGATGCTTCTTATTTTACAGCAGAATGGGGAGTATGAGAATATGAAAAACAAAAGTAACCATTAATTTTCACTTAATACTTTCAAAGCATGTTTTTGGGATCAGTGACAGGCTCGTTTCTCCTGTAGGGGCTCATTCCCTGTCAATTTTCAGGGCACCAATCCAAAATGAAAGATTTCTAGGGATTCTCATAAAGTCAGTAGAGTTTTCTTACAGCCCTCCTTGATTTAGGAAGGGGCTCTGCCACTTCATCAGTTACTGAAGAATGCTCAGACACCCAGAAAACTTCACTTCAAAGCAGAAAACTTTAAACAATACAAAGAGGTGGGAGTGTTTGCCTTTAAGTCTGTTGGTAACTTTGTGTGCTTCTCATCTCATGATGCGTAGACACATACAGGAAGCAAAAAATCACGTAGGTGATGGTGGTAAAGAACGTCTTAGTGGACGTTTTAGCTTAAAGATGACAGTTTCTGCAGCTTGCACTGAATGCTCATCTGAAACCTTCTACCACTCATCCCATCATTTAGCCCTGTTTGCCATCTGTTAGTGAAAAGTGATTTTTAAAGTTGTTGGTAGTATAGCTGTACTGTGGAGGAAAAAAAACCGTAGTGATATTACTTCTTTACTTGGTATGGGTGTACTTTAGTAAGAAAATGTCCAAGAATAATTGAGATGAATCAGTTTTCTATATGTGGATTGTTTGAATATTTAACATCTGAGATCTTGTGAAGCAAAAAGGGCAAGGAACAAACACCATTTATTTTTAGGACTGGAAAGTGGATGAAGCTGCTGGCCTAGATAGTGTACTCCTTCCAGGAGGAGCAGGGGAGAAAGCAAGCATAAACTGAGTGTGTCTTTGTGTGATAGGAGGGTTTCTCATGTTAATTTAAGCTGACAAAAGCAGTTGGTGTTCATGTGAATTGTTGTGGAGGGAAAAAGTAAGAAAGAACTCAAGGAAACTTTCAGTAAAATGCTCTCTATGAAACTGGTTTCATTTCACTTGTCTAAATTGAAATTAATTCAGCTGAATTGTCTGAACTAAACATACTTACTCTATTTACTTCTTTTTAAGGGAAGACATTCTTCACCTTCCCCCTTTCTCCACCTCTTCCCCTATTCAGCCCCTGGGTTATGCCCCTGGTCAGGAGCTGTGAGCTACCTGGTGAAAGAGCTTCCCAGAGTCCTGTTTGGGCCAGAGCTGTTGTAGACAGGATTGTGCCCTGGGACTCAAAGGCCACTGTGGGACCTTTTGTTTCAACAGGACAAAAGCGGGTCAGTTGCATGGCATAACGTAGGGGAGCTGGATGGCGCCCGTCTACCAGAGGGGATGGGGTGGGCTGGCACTGGCACATCCCTGCTGATGCTCTCTGAAAACCTGCACCAAGACATGCTGCTCTTCACCTGCTACTGCTACTGCAGTGTTTTGGGGTCCACAGCCACACTGGTGGCAGGTGCTCTCGGATCGCATGATCCAATGCGAGCTTGAGACACAGCTCTTCAAGATTGGTTGGAACCCCTAAGAGGTTAAGCACATCCAAGGTTGTTGCCTTAGAAGTTTACTCTTTTGACCAGCTGACATCAAGAGGAGGGGAGAGATTCATCTATTAATATGTCCCATGGATATTTATTAGGGACTGTAGTGATAGGACAAGGGGGGATGGGTTCGAACTGGAACAGGGGAGATTAAGGTTGGATATAAGAAAGAAATTCTTTACTGTGATGTTGGTGAGGCACTGGAACAGGTTGCTCATGGAGGCTGTGAATGCTCCATCCCTGGCAGTGTTCAAGGCCAGATTGGACACGGGCTTGGAGCAAGCTGCTCTAGTGGAAGGTGTCCCTGCCTGTGGCAGAGGGTTGGAACTGGATGATCTTAAGGTCCTTTCCAACCCAAACCAGGCTGGGATTCTATGAATAGAGTGGTGCTGAAAATTAACCCTGTCTGTCGCCACTCTTTGCCCCACCTTCATTTGGGCAAACGAGGCTAAACTGATAAAGGATAAAATATGTGATGCCTGTTTCCCTGGGCAATAGTCAACTCCTTGCTTTCCCATCTGCCACAAGGTGGAAATCTTGGGAGCTTCGGAGTCATCTCCCCTGTGCCATTCCTGGTGCTTTGTACCCATGATAGTGAAAGACACAGAGTAAAGCCACTGACCCGCTCACAAAAATGCAACTGTTTGTCACCAGGGTTATAAATAGTCTCCAAATTAAGCCATAGTTACAGGTTGGGGAGAAGTCTGTGCTTTCACTGCCTTCGTTACTGGGACATATTGCTGTGGCTTTAAAATTAAAAATAAGAGCAACGCATACCGAAAGGATGGAAATAAGTGGGGAGAAAAATTGCCTTTCAGCCGAGACCGAGAATGGAAAATTTCTGCCCAAAAGCAGAATATTTCTGGAAATGACAACTCAATGGAAACGTAGTTCTCTAATGCATGCACTGTTAAGTGAACATTATTTATATTGGAGGAAAGCAGCACAATGTGGCATAAATTATTTGGCTGCGTGCTAGGGGGAAAAAAAAAAGGAAATCCATGAGCAGACATTCCTAGTCTGCAAGTGGGGAGACTGGGATACAGATGAGATAAAGGATGAAGACTCCAGACTATTGCTCCTGTAATTTGCATTTTGTTGGTGTATATAAAATTAAATTACGATTATATTTGTTTCAAGCAGGAGTGCTTAGCAGGCATAGCGAAAGCTGTCCGAAACATTAAGAGGATATTCAAACTAGTTTTCTTGGAATGAAATCATTAGGAGTAAATAGCTACACTTTTCTTGCTGAGGTGGGATCCTGTTCTCTATCTTGTTTTAACAGCAAGTGTAATGCTGTTTTTGAGACCTTCTTTGCAGAGGCAACACATTCTTAGCCATGTGACCCTGCAAACTGCAGTTGTTTTATGTTAATGCTTCAATGCTTCTTACTCCAAAGGGGAGATGCAAACCCCAGGTGACTTGGTCTGGTTTGTGTGATTGACGGATGAATTCAACTCTGGCGCAAATCTAGGCAGAGATTTTAGTTTTTCTTCCCTTTACTTGACCCTTCTGAAGGTGTTATAATGGTTTGGGCTCAATAGTTGTGTGGTGCTGCTGCTTCTGTAGCACAAGTTCTGAGTACGTGATGGCAGAGCCTTCATCTCTGAGGACTTTGCTGTGTTGAGTTCTGCACAAAGATGAGGATGTGATGGGAAGGTGAGGGAGCTCCCAGGGATCTTCCTCTTTCCAGCTCAAAAATGTTTCTCTTGTGCATATTTTTCAACAAGTTCATCTTTACCGCACTCTCCTGTGATGGTATGGTGACTGACACCCATTCTGACTCACTACGTAGCTCCTTTATCAGGAGAGTCAAGCAATGGGTCTTTTCTTCTGCCAGCGGGAAAGGCAGAGGTTTTGTGTCTACATTTTAGCAATTTGATGTAAGTGACAGATCCTTAACACTTTTGTGCCGGCTTCAATGGGTTTCAGATCAGTCCCCAAGATTTCTGACCGTGTTGCGGTATAGAATAGTCCCAACCAGCTTGGAACTGGCTTGATTGGTGCAGTTGCTGATAGAGGTTCCACTGGCTTCTCACAGGTCCACAGTCAGTTCAAGGGGGTGAAGGTAGAGCAGTGTCATTTGTATGGTGCAAAGGGATGAGCCCTGTCCCATGGCTCACTGTGCTCACCTTGTCCTTTCCCATTGTTTCAGACTTGGTTGGGGCATGGCTGTGCCATTTGTACACATTCATTGTGGGAAGGCAAAGCATCAATGATTGCTGGTGGGGACCTGCAAGCTGCTGCTCCCAGAGCACCCAGCAATGGTGCTTGGGTCTGCAGGGCTCCTGTATCCTGTTGAGTTATTCTCTTAGCACTAGACAGTCAGATTGACAGCTAAAATATTTTTCTCTTTGTAATGACTTTTTTTCACTGAAAATTTATGGATCTCTTTATGCTCATAAAGCATAGAAAGTATATTCTCTGTCCTATGCCAGCATCACTTGCGTAAATTTGAATCTATCTCTTAGAAATGGTATCATTGCAAAGGGGGTGCAGGATGAGTCATGAAATATCTTGAACCCTAGTAACTTCAAATGAACATCCTTTACTTCAGAGTAATTACTGTCCCATAAACTAGTCCTTTGTACCTCTGATATTCAGGCTTTCTAGACCCCAATTTACTTCAGAGTAATTACTGTCCCATAAACTAATCCTTTGTACCTTTGAATAAGGCTTTCTAGCCCCTCATTCCACGAAGTCCTTCAAACTGTCCCTGTCAAGCTGGTCGGAGCCAAAAATACGCATGGACTTCGTGTCCTGATAATTTCTCAGCCCTTTTAATTGGTTTTGTGGAGTTGTTTGAGGGTGGGAGTGTGGCTGGAGCACATCTCTGGATGACTTTGTCCTAGACACCAGTGTGATTTGCAATAGTCCTGTTGCTTTTCCAGTCTCTAAACAGCATGCCAATTTTGCAGCTCATTTTTGACCCTTTTGGAGCAAATAACAAATAGTCACGGTCATCTTTTATTGCAAATATGTTCTATCCTGTTCTTCTGGCTGTGAATAGAGGCTTCTAGGAACATCTTATGAGAGGATTTTTGCTAATGAAAAGAGAGGAAAAGCTTCAAACTGAGCTATAGGTGAAGGTAACTCGTGTCCTTCTGTGTGCCGGGTTTGCTTTTGTGTCTCAATGCCCATGGCACAATGAAGGAAAGCCTGAACCCGGTTACTCATGTGCAGCTGAGGAACAACCGCTGCTACTGAGCTTCTGGAAATTTCAATCCACTCTCTTGCAGGAAAATCTTTTCTCCCACTTCACTGGTGCTTTGTGATTGATCTTGCTGAATTCTAAAATTGCTCTCTTGGTTATAGATGAGGGATTGACTCTGGTGTCTGAAAGGAGCCTTAGCAACATGAATATATCTCCACAATTTTTAGGATGATTACTCTATCTTACAGGCTAACAATCAGACTCTTCCCTGTTTCTCCTTTCATGATTTGCACTGTTTTCAATTTGTCAATTGTTATACTATTTTTCTATCTATTCTATATAAAGTTGACCCTTGTGATTGGGTTTTTTGCACCTTCATATCATTTGAAGCACAAAGATGAGGAGCAGAAAGCCATGCATGCAACTTCTCCCTATCACACACCAGAGCCTCTAAAAATGTGAAAGGCTGGGCAAAGTATTGGAGAGACCTGAACCTGCTTGTGGGCTAATGAATCTGCTCCATTTTATAATGACTAGTTGGTGCCAGAAGCTTCAAGAATAACCTGAATAACCATCAGTGTGTGTCATTAAACAGGGACTGACCCAATCAACCAGAGCTATTTTAGAATGTAAATATAACCTCTTGGGAGTCTGTCTCTGCATGAATCCCTGGAGGCTGCAGATCTTCACCGAGTCTTCTAAGAGAAGTTTTCAGAGAAGATTTAACTTCTCTCTCTCATGCTTAGGATCACAAGTGAGATGGCCCTGATGATCTAAGTAAATGAATGTGCTGCTGTTGGGCTGTTTCATCTTCATAAGGGCCATTTAGCACTCTTCTATTTTTTCCCCTTGTGCAAAGGAGCTCTTCTAAGTAAGGGTCAAGGAACTTGATGCAGACAACTGATGCCATCCTCTGAGCTGTCCTTGCCAGGCACCCAGCTTTAAATATCTCAGATGACACTGTGAAAGACTCCCCGCAGGGCTGTGAGAATCCAGAATGAATGAGTATCCTTGGATTAAATGATGATTAAGTGGTTGATGAAATGAGATGAATGAGGTGCCGCAAGGCAAGAACTCCTCCATTATAAGAGCTGACCTTGGGCCAAACGTTCTCCCTTTCCCCATCTGTAAAAATGGAAGCCTATTGCATCAGGTTGAAGCTGGTGCCTTAGAAACCCACTTGCTCTGGAGGGTGAAAATCACTTTTCTGCTCATAGCACCTACCCCAATATTTCTGCACCACTAATGATATTTAGTAGAGACTTTCATGTAACTAAGACATGAGGTAGTTTTTTTCCTAGACTGAAATCCTCTTTGTGAAAAGTACCATGTCAACATGGCTCCACAAAGATGTCCCCTAAGCGGGTCTTCCTAAGGCTTGGTGGAGATGGCCATGCCTCCAGCTTCTGCACATCTTTCCTCAAGCAGCTTACAGCAGCTGGCAAACAGATAATTACCGAGTATCTGATGAAAGATGGGAGAGAAACATAGCTATTACCTATCTTCTAAGGGAGGAAATGAAGGAGGGAGGTAGTAGGATAGTAATAAAGCAACAGAGAACAAAATGCAGTCGTCTTGATGTTTGATTTAGGCAGCTGCCGGCTTTTTTAAGAGCAGGAAGAGAAGCGGGTACAGAGCATGCTAAATTCCTCCTCCTCCTCTAGAGCTCGGTGTGAAGTTCATTGCTGATCTTCCTAAAGCAGATATAAAAGTGAGACCCCAGCCCAGCAGGGTCACTGAGCCCACATGGCACTTCTAGCTGAACTGGGTTTTTTTAGTCCTCGCATCCTGGTAATGACACATCTTAGCATCTGCCTCTGTAAGCCTTCCTTGCACCTTTAATTGCATATGGTTTCTTCTTAGCTTCCTGGCTGGGTCTTCAGAACACCATTGTACATTGTGAAATAGCTCCCTGCCATCCGTCCTGGTGGTTGCATCCATATGATGGGACTGTTTCAGCTTGTAAAACATCCCTGGATCATTTGCTAAGAGAAGCGCTGTACACCTTTAGGATCATGATTATGATGTCCAGGGGGTTTTACCTGCACAGTTTGGTTTTACATAAAACCAATTACTCCCTGGATGATGAGAAAAATGACCTATTGCAGCCTGGATGAAGAATCCCTGGCTCTTACAAAGGCTCAGCGCTGTCACTGGGAGCTACTTGTTATGTAAATCTGGAAATCTGACAGATGAAGCAAAGAAATGAAAATGTGGTTTCTGATAGAAAATGACTTTATTTCTTTATGGTCATTGTGTATTTGAACAATGGTGCTATCTGGGGGTCTCAAACACAGCAGGAAGCATCTCTGGTATCTCCTGAATGAGATTTGCTGACCCCCTCCTAGCCTGTAATAAAGCACAAAAAAGCAAACGGGGGGAACCCACTTAAAATGAATACATGGCTGGCAAATACCACTGGTGCCCTTTTGTATCTGTGTTGGAGATTTTATGTTTGCCTTCCTGAAAGTGACTGTTTCTTCCACAACCGATTCACTTATTCCTCCTGGATGATGCAATTTTCTTGCCTTGAATGAACTCCTAGTCAGGCAGAAATACCAGATGTGATTCTGGTCTTGTTCCCTGGTGTAAGTCATTGCCGTCAAAAGAGTCCCGTCACTTACGTGAATGAACGTAGAGTTACACAGAACCTTGTTTTCCTGTATTCCAATCTATTTCAGTTAGTTTGGACTAAATATTTATAATACTTTTCTTCAAAAGAAGTCAGAGAACTCCATGAGATTGTTTTAAATGAGCTCTACAGACTCCTTCATCCAGATTTTAGGCTGTGAGCAGTTTTCCTTGCAGCCTAGGTGGTACCTTCTGCCTCTTTGCACAGAGAAGATGTCCGACAAACCCTTAAGGGAAGAGGAAAATGTTGACCTAAAGCAACAGAAGGGCATGGCAACTTGGTGTGTGGGACAGGGAAAAGCATGCAGAGATGCTGAGGGCTTGCTCTGAAAAGGCTCAAGGTATTTGGGACTAATATGTGCAGCCCCATTGTTTTGCTTTGGATTTATTCTAGCTTGGGGGAGAAGAGAATCAGCCTCAAAGCTGATATATGCAGAGCTGGAGACCGCTTGAGTTGTCTTAAGACTCTTGGAGTGTGGCAGAAACATGTCTGTGTGTAGTCCAACTCACTGTGGAGCTGTTAATGTACGTGTTGCCTTAAGGTTGCAGACTTGTTCTTGCTGTCTCTGGAGGTTCCTGCTGTACCTGCCAGGTTGGATGAGGCCTTGGGTGCCATGGTTTAGTGTGGGGTGTCCCTGCCCATGGCAGGGGGGTTGGAACTGGATGATCTTAAGGTCCTTTCCAACCCTAACTATTCTATGATTCTATGATTCTAATATGTTTCCTTGAATCCTGTGGAACCTGGTAGAGAGCTCTGCAGCCTGGTTCATCCAGACAGGCTGGAAGGGAAGGGATGGAAACTGGACACAAGAATTGGTTTTGGTGTAGGATAGACTATTCAGGTGGTCCTGGAGGCTGTAGATCATAGAATCCTGGAATGGTTTGTGTTCGAAGGGACCTTAAAGCTCACCCAGCTCCAACCCCCTGCAATGGGCAGGGACACCTTCCACTAGAGCAGCTTGCTCCAAGCCCCTGTGTCCAACCTGGCCTCGAACACTGCCAGGGATGGGGACTCTTGCCTATGAAAGGCAGCATTAAGACTCTAGGCTGTGGTTTAAGCATGCCTCAGGGGCTAGGGCACACAAAGTCTCCTTCATCCTTATGTTCTAAACTCTGGTGTTTACAAGAGCTGTTTCAAATCTGTTCCAGCACAAGCTACTTTCACCCCTTGTGCTCCAGAAAGGTAGACGTGGTTAAGAGCATACACAAGGAAAGAAGCAATACCATAAGGAGGACATGAGATTAATCTTTAATCTGTTAGCACCTTTGTTGAAAGATGAAAGTTTCAATGTAAAAATGGGGAAGGAAGAAAATCAAAGTACTTCAGTTCAGGTGCCCCCGGATATATTGATTTTATGTATTTGAAATGATGCTCTTTGACTTTATGCTTTGAAATAGCACTGCTCTAAACTGCAAATGAAAATTAATTAAATGACTCAGACATCATAAATCTGTTGCATTCTGGTCAAACTAAATATTTGGTTGACCTAACAGGGCTCCTCTCAGATGCTTTTTCCCTGGGAAAGTACATAGTTTTGCAAACTTTTTTCTCAAGTTCTTCATTTGGATCAGAGCATTCCTGTTGAATTAGAAGGGACCTGCCTGCGGGCATGAGAAATACTTAAATCCGACAGGGAAACAGAACAAAGTAAATACAGCACAATAAGGAAACTAAGACAGTGTTTCTGATAGCAACCTTGCATCAAGCCCTGAATGGGTGTCCTATAGAAAGACTGGGCCTAACATGATGGGGGGAAAAAAACCAATATGCTTTTATTTTGTTCAACTGGACTGTTTTGAAACCTCTGTGGAAGAAGCATGTTGGTAGGAAGAATATCCTGTTACACAAAGCAGCAGCATGTCTCTGGTCTTCTGTAGTCTGTAATGCCAGAAAAAACACATAGAAGAAAACTGATCCCTCAGTGTAGCATATGAGCATCGCTGGTGGCAGGTCTTGGCTGTTAAATCTCATTTAAAACATCTGAGGGGTCTACTGAAACAGTTCAGGCCCCAGAAGGAAACAAAAAAGAAATTGAGAAAGGTTAAGAATTTCCTACCGGCATTTTCCTGGAAAACACAGAGTGTTACAGGCTCTTCTGTATAACAAAGAGAAGGTTGAGCAGTCTTCAAACAGTGGCAGTCAGAAAAGGCTGCAGTCAAGTAGAAGCTGTACCCAATCCAGGCAAGAGTTAGAATGATGCATCTCTAAGCAGAGCTCCCTGGAGATAAAAGCATGGGTGGCTCTTGCCTCACAGGGACCAATGCCTTTAATTTTCTCTGTTTTCATTGGGAAAATGATTAAAAAACCTCTCTGCACTGATTAGTTCAAATCTAAGAGGTTTAGAAGAAGGGCGGTTTTTATCATCAGGCCTCCCTGCTCCTTCTGGTAGATGAATTGCTGAAGAGGTACTCAAGGATTTCATTCTATTTTGCTTTTCCCTCATTGTCTTCAGCCTCCGTATTGATGGGGGGTGTTGGGGTGATGTGGAAGGGTCCTGTCCTGGGTTCAGCAGCAACAGTCATTTTTTCTTCTTAGTAGCTGCTGCAGCACTGTATTTTTGACTTTCGGCCTGGGAACAAAGCTGATAACACCGATGTTTAGACTGACCAAGGACTTTGTGAGTCTCATGCTCTGCCAGGGAGGAGGGGAAGCCGGGAGGAAGCAGGGACAGGACACCTGACCCAAACTAGCCAAAGAGGTATTCCATACCATAGCACGTCACGCCCAGGATGTAGAACTGAGAGTCCCCGGAAGGGCTGGATCACTGCGGGGTGGGGGTGAGGTACCGGTTGGTGAGCGGTTGTATTCTCTTGCTTGTTATTTCCTTTATCATTATTACTATTAGTGGTAGCAGTAGTGATTTGTGTTATACCTTAGTTATTCAACTGTTCTTATCTCAACCCGTGGGAGTTGCATTCTTTTGATTCTCCTCCCCGTCCCTCCAGGAGTGGGGGGAAGAAAGGTGGGGGGGGGAAGTGGACTGCGTGGCTCTAATTTACAGCCGGGGCTTAAACCACGACAGGTCCCCACTTTTCTCTGGATTTCAATGAAGTCATAAGAAAGAAACTTGCTCTTCATTTCATTTTTCATAAAATGCTTTGAAGGTTCAATGCTCTTTATGAGCTGCATGTTCATAAGTTGGGGCTCTGGTGAGGAAGGGGAGAAACAATCTTTGGGGCAAAAAAGCCCTCAATAACCACCCCGTCTTCCAAGCCAAGGATGTCCTCTCTGCCTCTCCCCCAGAGGGAAAAGGAGCTGAAGCTGAGTGAAAAATGATCACACAGTTCTCACAACCATTTCCGGGACCGAGTGTGTCACCTGCCAATTGCCACCCTGAGCAAACTGCATCCCTGTTTCCTTTAGTCTGGTCTGTTTGAGGATCTGAGCTGTGCAGTGATGGGATTGTCTTACAGCCTGTTTGTACACTCGTCTATTAAACAATCTGCCCAAGATGGCCCTGGTCCAGTTGCAGGCCAGTGCTGGAAGCCCTCTGGCAGGAAAGGAGGCTATCTCCCCTTTCCAAACACTTCTCTACCTGGGATTTCTTCTCTAAAGTGTGTATTTTTATCTATTTTTGTTTGTTTGTTTTGAGCTGGCGATTTGATGCATTCATACCTTTATTTCTCAGGGTCTTTTACCTCCTCATGCTTGTCCCACCAGTTTCACCCCTTGGCTCAACAAGGACCAGGGCAGGTTTCATCTAACTTAGGAGGAGGAACCCAAAACCTTGTTGAGAATTTCTTTCAGTGGTTCTTTTTCAGGTTTGAGTCAGTTGGATACAACAACTTCTTTCATTTCACACTGGATCTTCCAAAGAGGAGCCACTTCTAGAACTGTTAAGTGGAAAAGTATGTTTTTATATATGTGTATCTATAGCTATACATACAATACCCCCCTGCACATACAGATTTGTTTGAACCGAAAGGCTTTCTTCCAGTGTTCCTAAATTCAAAGTATCTGAAAAGCACTTTTAATTTAAGTGAATTCCTTGTTAGAGTTTTTAAATAGAAGCAGGGCTCAATCATGAATTATCTTAGCTCCTAATCATCATGTCCAGAGTATTTTAATTTAAGAAATTATTACACACCATTTAATTTTATTAACCTATTTATCTACATGTGCAAAGAGCCCATAGACAATCCGGGACTGCATTATACTAGGTCCTATATAAATATGAGTTGGATCTGAAACCAATTACAGGCTCAATCTCATCATGTAGTTCAGTCATTAATCTCTGCTTTGCCAGACAATATAGCTACTTTCTCCAGTACAATACCTACACATCTATATTTTGGGAATGGGATTCAGAAGAAATTAAGCTTGCATGTAAGACTGTAATTGTTGCATCTCCGCTAGCAGGAAACACCAACAGCATCTGGTTTAACACTGATGTATAATGTATCTGTTAATGATCCAGAAAAGTGGGTTGTGAAGATGCAAGGGTCAAAGTCTCATGTAATTAGTGACATTAGCCAAGACTGGAGGATTTCAGGAGGTGGGGACCAAGCTAGCAGGATGAGCAGGATGATAGCAGTGCTGAAAGCATCAGAAACACAGCTTATGTTGTGGAAGGGATAACTGGAGTTTGTGGTATGATAACTGCACCCTGAGTGGTAACTGGGGAAGAGGGGGCGAGATAGATCCAGGTGATGCTGTGGAGGGGGAGTGGAAGATCTAGTCAGTGCATGGCAATAGTGAAAATAGTAACAAACACGTTAGGATTTCAGTGAGATAAAAAAAATGTGTCATAAAATCAGCAAAAGACCCTTTTCTGAGCTGCTACTCTGATCCTTGCATCTAACGGGATATATGGAGTAGAAATAGAAGTTGTCAAGATGAAAAACAGTAGAGCTAAGGCAATATTAATGAAAAGCCTAGGGTCATTTAATGTAAAGGAAATGACTAAATGGGGACATGAGAGATGTAAAACATCAGAAATGATAGGCCAGTGATTCAGCGGCTCCTTTTCTTACTTATGAAGCGCAAGTAGAAATTGCATGTAACTATTAAATATAGTACTAAAAAACCCCCCACATGCAAGGAAGCACAATGTTTGTACTTTCTGCAGAGGACATGAGCTGGAGAGCTTAGTCTCTACATGTTATCAAGACATGTATCACATCTCAAGACTGTTCAACACTGCTGGTGCTGCATTAAAGGCATGGAATCATGGTTGTGTTTTATGTCACTTGCAGGCCTGGAAAGGAGGGAAGGAGCTGAGTGGGAAACACTGTGGGGTTTCCTGCCTTTTCTCCAAAGCAGTTAGTCCAGGCTGTGGTTGAAGACGGATTCTCTCCGGAACAGGCCTTGTTGTGTCCAAGCTTGTCTCCAGGCTGGGGATGGATTTCTGTTTGCGCTGTATGTAGAAGGCTCAGGGGCTCTGTGATCTGCTCCCAGATCATTCCCTTTTTCCACTATTGAAATGTGCAGATGCAAAGCGACCGATCCCATCGTGCTCCACCACCGCAGTGGGTGCGTGTGGAGGTGTGCACAGGCAGCACCCCGGGGGATGCCGTGCTGCAGAGGGTGGTGGGTGGCTGGGGAGGAAGCCTGCTGCAGCTAAAGATAAAGCCCGTGGGGCGGGTGGGGGATCTCCCCACCACACACATCTGCTCTCGGGCTGGCGCTGCTCCAGGCATCCTTTTCGCCTACCCCACCTCGGCCCAAAGTGGTTGGTCTCTCTGGTTGCTGTCATGTTGAAATTAGCTGGGGAGAGACACTTCACCCATTTCCTTGCCTAGTTTCTATGGTGATATTCCACTCAAGTGTTTTCAGCAGGTCTGAGTTTATTTCCCTGCAGATAAGGCAGCCTATGCTAATATACTGCAGCCTGGGCTCTAGATCTTGGCAACAAGCCGAGGGTTTGTACCACTGAGACGAAATGGCTCTAGGTAGGACGTATTTCATGCTGGCTTTGGCAATAGGTGACATTATCTTGTGAACTAATATTTTGATTGTTTATTGCTGCTGTTTGACACCCCAAGCTGGAAGGCTGGGAAGCACATGGAAATGTGCATTCTCATGTTCCTCCTCCTCTGTACTCCCTGGTGGAGAAAGCTCAGGGACCACGAGCTCTGGCTTGGTGAAGGCTGAAATACAGTGCATGATGTGGGAGGAAAAATGTGTGAGAGAAGGGTGTTGGAAGCAGTGGGAAAGGAGCTGTGCTGGCAGTGTTCAGGCTGGTTAGATCTGTGTTGACTCCAGGTGAGTAATTCACACCCTTTCCTTCCATGAAGGAGCTGTTGCCATTCCCATCCCTGTCCCACCTAGAAGGTCTTTGGGAGTAAACCCACCTGTGTTTTTCTCTGACGTGGCCTGAAGACTTTGGGTGTTCACAAGGGAAGGTGATGAATGTCTCCTCATGTGCAAGGGGGTGATGAGGATCACTTCCCTGCTGCTCTTGAGGCTGCTGCAGCCCCAGTCCAAGCTGCTTGTTGGACACCTTCCCTTATGTTGGCCCATGGGGCTACAGCTCATCCATCCCCATAGCAACTGTCAGTCACAGAGATCCCCAAGGATCTTGTCCTTCACTTGTACCCCAGAGAAGAAGGCTTGGTCCCACTGCTTGCTGCACCAAATGCTGCAGAGGGTTGTGCAGTAGCTTGGCTTTGACCGTGGTGCTATTTGGGAATGAAGATGTTCTCTTTAGTCTTCTCCAAAGAAGATATGGTTCCAAACTTGCCTTTTGCCCCCAAGCACTGCTGCTGATTTGACAGGAGTAGCCTCTGCCTTTTGCTATGTGCAGTGGTTTGCTCCTGCCAGACAACACGACATGTTTACTGAGGCTTACCTACCTGAGTCATACTGGCATGTTTGCTGCAGAAGGAAGACAAATAGACTCGGGGGGACAATGGAAAACCCCAACCCAGCAAGCCAGACTGTGACCTTTTGAAAGGACCTGAAAAGTACAGACAACTGTTTTAATGACTTCGTATGATTTCCTGCAGGTGGGTAACCTAGGGGAAAGGGGAAGACTGGGAATACTGCAGCAGAACTCATGGCAAAGAGTGATGCTGATCATCATGGCTTTGCTCTGAGCAGGAATACTCTGGCCCATCAGGACAAAGAGGACAGGCAGTCCAAAATGCTGGGACTGTGCCTTGGGGACCAAGGGGCCTGCAGTGCTTCATGGAGCTGGCAATACAACTGAGACCTTGTAAAGGGATAATATCTTGAGAACTGCCTAGCTTTGCCCTGGTGATCCTTGGACTCTCAGCTCGTGTCTGTGTTATTCTCACTTCTTCACCTCCATGTCCCCAGGCTAAAGCCTGCTTTGGGGGCTGCCATCGTGAGAAGTGTCTTTGGAGCCTCAGTAATGCTGACTCTTCCCGCAGTTGCTGTGTGAGCAGGCAAGAAAGCAGGTCTGTTGTGGGCTCAGACGGCATCTGTGCCTTCGCAGGAAGTGTGGTGGCACCATCGAGTCTCCTGCAATGTGACGCAGGTAGTTGGCTGCTTCCCTGATACACTTCACACCTCTCAGAAGTATGACTGATCTCACCAGTGGCATTTTAACATACCCACCACCGAAGCTCGGGGCTGACGTTTGCAGCAAATTCTGTTCCATTTCAAAGGGCCGCAGTTTAGAGAGGACCTGCGAAAACAAATGAAGGCTTCACTTGGGAAGCTGCAAATTCAAGCTCATCCCAGGCTCCCCCTGAAGATGCTGCCCACCTCCCACAGTTGAGGTGATGGAGGGTGGAGCATCATCAAACCCAGAGCTCAGCTCCCACCCCCTGTGATCAACCCACAGCTTTTTGGCCCACTTTGGCAGCCAGGGACCGTGTCTGTGGAAGGGAGGAGATAAACCTGGCCCAGGTTAGAGGAGGGATTTGGGGAAAATCACTGCTGTTTCTGAAAGGCTCAGAGCCCATTTGCAATGAAGGTTACAGAAGAATCCATAGCACTCCTCTAAGAAGCACTTGAACCTCGGGCAGCTCCCTGGATGTCATTACTTCATATATACAGTGTGATCTTGTTCCCCCATAGAGAAACTGTACAGGTATAAGCTTGTTCCTCTGTGTTTTTAAGAACAAAATGTTTTCTTGGACCCAAATAGAGGGTATTAATGTAGCAGGTGGGGTTGGACAGTTCAGGAAACCTTAGAAGGTTATTTAACTCCAGGTCTTCAGGACACTTATGGATCCAAAGCAATGTCCAACTCTATGCTTTATAAGGAAAGTTTAGTAAGGTTATAGTTACAGCCACTAAGCAACTGCAGACAACTGACCTGTGTTACAGCTAATTGTGCTGCTTTGGTTTATTTTTGTCCATCTCAGACTAACAGCTTGTATGTCTGACAGAAGCTTGCTTTTTCTTTTCCCCTTCCAGTGAAGGATTATTAATAGATGAGGCATCAACAAAGAAAAGACTATTTGAGAAATAAGATGGGGCACTTGCTCTACAGTGGAAAAAACCAACAGCGCACACCCACATGAAACATTATTTTCTTTCTCAAGAACATTGACACGAAAGGCCTCTTCCCTTCGGAAGGCATTCATATTCCCCAGAGTTCACGATTCAGCCAGCATTCCTGCCCTCTTCAAATAGATTAAAATCTGAAGGACTTCCCCCCCCACCCATTGTGCTTGGATGATTTTAACTTTGGTCAGATGCTGACTTGCAAAAGGCTGGGCTTGAGAATCATCTCCTTTTATCATTCCTATCAGATTTTATGGGCTTTCTTCAGGCTTGAAATAAAATGGGACTAAACATAATAAAATCTTACGCTTCAGGGCAAAATATAATTACCTGGAGGGATCAGGAAGAAACTGGTTTTATTTTGTGAATAACAGTGATTAATGCAATGTGAGTTGACAGGGGGGTTTTTCTGACAAACAGTTATGGGCTGCCACTGGAAACAGATTCCATGGGGCAAAGGCCTTTGCTTATGGTATGCTGATGGCTCATATCATGGGGCTTGGAAGGTGGATTCTGAGAAGCAAAGAAAATTAATCTTCAGGTTCTTGAAAGCTTTTGGGTTCAGAGCTGCAGTAGGACTTCACAGCAAAATAGCACTGAGAAGCCAAGTGTTTGCTGGAGAAGGAATGTGCTGCCTCCATTCAGGCATTGAACTGTTCCCAGGGTGCCACCACCCATGGGATGCTGCTGTCCTGGCCACACTTCCCATCTGACCTCCTGTGAAACCCACGATACATATTTGTCTGGAAAGTTTCTCTGCAGTAACACTGGAAGATGCTGCTGCCTGTGGAGGGGATTAGAACTGGATGCGCTTTAAGGTCCCTTACAACCCAGCCCATTCTGTGATTCCATCTCAGCTCCAACAAGGAGACTCCAAATGCAGGGATAGTTTAAAGAGTTTATTTTCTGCATGCAGCAGCTGACCCATTTCTGCAGGGATCCTGGTGAAAGAGCCCTGAAATGCCCTTCTTTAGGTAAATTCTTGAGAGTACTGGGAGCACTGATGAGAAAAATGAAACATCACTGAGTTTATCAGGACAGGTCTTGTTTGTAGGCCTTGAACCACCTTCAGATCAGCTACCAGGTGGGTAACAGCCTGGAGCTGATCTTTACTGGGTGGCTCAAACCCCGATTGTAGTACTGGGAGCAGGTGAGTGAAGGGAAGGTTTAAAAAGGCAGATCATGACCAGACCTTCTGCTGGTGCTGAAGGGAGAGGTTGATGCTGATGGAAGCTTGGGTTCAGAAGGTGGCTGAGCTTGGATCTGTACTCTGGCATCATCACTGGGGCCAAAGATGTATTTGCTCCTGAATTCCTCCTCTTGTCGCGAAGAGGGTATCAGCACATGCCTGGTCTACGTCTTTGCCTCTTGTGTCTCTTGAGAATGCAGGTTTCCTTGAGCTAGGCACATGTCTGCTGCCTGTAAAACTCAGTGTTCGTGTGAGGTGTTGGTGAAGTTGAGTTTTCCAGGGCTGTTGTGGTGTTGCATTGTGTGCTGGCTTCTGAACCTTAGGTTGCTGTTCCCACGCTGTAGCATCACTTTTGATTGAAGCTGCCTGGTGTTTTCCCATAGTGACATAGATGTGGCTGTTCATTTGATAGAAAAAGCTTATAAAGCCCCTTTGGGAAGAGAAAAAAGGCTCTGCTGTTATCTGTAATGGTAGGCCACGGAAGATGTGTGCTGTGTGATACAGGGAAGACAGCAGAAGTCCCAGGCCTGTCTGCAGAATAAGGCGGTTGAGTTTGCGACTTCACTGTTAAAGACCTTGTCTTCTGGGTTAAACAAAATAAGAGCTGTATTTCCTCATAGAACCAGTTTTAATTTCCTCATGGAACCAGTTTAATTTGAGCCAGGCCTCGAATCCCTCATAATTCGGGAGTGCATGTTGGAGTGAGGGAAGCAGGTTCAGAGCAGTGTCTGGTGACACCTGATTTACACTATTGCTGCATGTGTAATGATAACTTAGCGATCTAGGGTCATCCAGCCTTAGGATTGCCAATTTTCCTGTTTCTCTGCTGCAAGTGAGAATAAAGTAGCCTTAGGAGCTGCACATTTACATATCCCAGGACCTTCTGGCATGATGGGCTGTATTTCTTCTCTGTCCTGTTGGCTGCAGATAACTGGTGGCTCAGATACCAATGAAATTTTAAAAGCCTCAAAGAAGATGATATAAAAAGGAAGAAAAAAACCCCAAAACCTGTTATAGTTCTGGAACTGAGACCTGAATTACACAGAAAACAAGAAATATAATAGCTCCAAAAGCCCTATGAGTTATATACCTGAATTGCAGGGACCTGCTGAGAATCCAGCAGCTTTGCCAGAAGTATAGGCATCAAAACTAATAACCCACTGGTTGTAGAAGGAACTGCACAAATAAGAAGGGCATATAACAGTTGCCATGTGAATCAGAACTTTGCAAACTGTTTTTTCTTTAGGTTAAACCCTTAATTTTATTAACAATTTTATTTATAAAGTACTTGCTTGGAGGCACTTGAGGTGTTGTACAAGCTGTAAAAATGCACTAATAAAGAAAATAGCCTCATAAAAAAGTATAGAAATGAAGTACTAAAAGGGCACTTTCATGAAGACAGGAGCTGTTAAAAACCATATATTGGTGTCAAAATTGTCCCTTCTTATGCTGTAAAGATTAGTACTTTGCCACTGGGAGCTCAGATACCATGGTGACAGAACCAGGGTAAGATTCTGAGTAGAACAGAACAGATAAAAAGAATGAAGTCAAAGCAAAGGTCTTGCCAACCTTGTAATGTGAGGTATTGTCGTGGTTTAAGCCCAGGCTGTAAATCAGAACCACGCAGTCTACTTCCCCCCCCCCCACCTTTCTTCCCTCCGCTTCTGGAGGGACGGGGAGGAGAATCAAAAGAATGCAGCTCCCACGGGTTGAGATAAGAACAGTTGAATAACTAAGGTATAACACAAATCACTACTGCTACCACTAATAGTAATAATGATAAAGGAAATAACAAGGAAAAGAATACAACCGCTCACCAACCGGTACCTCGCCCCCACCCCGCAGTGATCCAGCCCTTCCGGGAACTCTCAGTTCTACCTCCTGGGCATGACGTGCTATGGTATGGAATACCTCTTTGGCTAGTTTGGGTCAGGTGCCCTGTCCCTGCTTCCTCCCGGCTTCTCCTCCTCCCTGGCAGAGCATGAGACTCACAAAGTCCTTGGTCAGTCTAAACATCGGTGTTATCAGCTTTGTTCCCAGGCTGAAAGTCAAAAACACAGTGCTGCAACAGCTACTAAGAAGGAGAAAAACTGACTGCTACTGCTAAACCAGGACAGGTATGTCACCTGCTGCATCAGCCTGGACCAAGAGCAGTGTCCTGGGCCTCTGAAATGAGTTGGTTCTCACTAGGGATCAGCCCAGCACTTTGTTATGGACCTGCCATCCTCTCCTGTTCTGTCTGAGGCTAAAGGGATGAGCACAATAGCTGCTCTTTAGCCTGAAGCATTAACGAACAGAGTACAAGCACTGTAATCCCTGTGCTTATGAGTGTGCACAAAAGCTCTGTCCAGTGAATGCAAAGGTGTCATCTTGGTATTTGTCTTGAACTGGGGATCTTGTGTCTTTGTGCTTATTTCATAGAACCATAGGATCCCAGCCTGGTTTGTGTTGGAAGGGACCTTAAAGCTCCTCCAGCTCCAACCCCTGCCACGGGCAGGGACACCTTCCACTGGAGCAGCTTGCTCCAAGCCCCTGTGTCCAACCTGGCCTTGAACACTGCCAGGGATGGGGCAGCCACAGCTTCTCTGGGCACCCTGTGCCAGCGCCTCAGCACCCTCACAGGGAAGAGCTTCTGCCTAAGAGCTCATCTCAGTCTCTCCTCTTTCATCTTACAGCCAACCTAAAGCCATTTAGAGGTAGAAAATCTGTGTCATCCACTCATCTCTCCCTGTTCCTCATTGTTCCCATCCTGCAAAGTTTCTGGTCCAGGGATCTCCCCAGAGCTACGGCTCCTGAGCATTGGTGGCCTTTCAGGCTGTGATAAAGGCTGTGTTGTCCTCCCTGTGTATTCAGTTGTGTGTGACGGCAGGGATTTATGGGGTCTGTAAGCTGTGGTAGGGGTGTGAAAGGCTGGAGACTGGTGAGATGCACAGGAAGTGGCTTATCAGTTCCTGCTGCTGAGCCCAGAGACAGCCTCGAGTATTGCACAACACTGGTGGCACAGCAAATCGTGCTTTTTGTAAAAAAAGTGGGATTTTTAATCAGTGGCAATTGCTATGTGATTTCTCAGAAAGAGGAGCAAAACATACCCCCGCTTCCATCCCCACCTCCTCTCTCAGCCCCCACTTTATTCTGCCTAGGCTATTTTTGACTTCCCAGAGTTACTGGGAGAACAAGATTAGCAACTGATCATTTATGCTGATTTTTCTAAGCACTGAACTGTCTTTCATTAAAACTGTCATTCAAGGAAAAAATGTTAAATTGTGCGTTCAGTTTCACCATGTGCTGCAAATACGGATGCAGCTTATATCCATGTCTTCGGGATGGAGAAATCTGGATGCTGCTGGTTGCCAATTTGCTATGTCTGGAAAGGAAAAGAGGGGCCAGCAGTTGGAGGGGGCAGTCAGTCCAAGCTGTGCCTGATTACATCCCCCAGTGCTCCCCAAAAAGCTGTTGTGTGGTGGAGTTAGCTGTGTGGAGCAGCACGTGGGATGTCGTAGTGGTGGTGTGTGTGATCCCTGCTTTCATGCAGCCAGAGGTGGAGATGCTCTCCCAGCCTAGAGAAAGCAAGGGGCTGTTTATCAGCAGTGTTGACAAGAAAAGCCTACTTTTGCTTCCCAAAGCTGTTGAAAATGCTTCCCAGCCTCTGCTTTAGAGGCATTTACGGTCTGAAGATGGGGGTGTGCCTCTCCCTGGGATGGAGGTGGTGTGGAAACATGCCAGCTCAGTAAATGCTTTCAGCAGGGCTCCCTGGAGGCACCGACCCTGCTCATGTGCTGGGGATGGGAAGCTGAGAGGGAATCTGGCTTCCAGCTCATCCTGCTATTAACCCCTCTGTGCCAGGTCAGGCATCCTGCTCCTTCTCCCTGGTACTTTGGTGTTTCCCTCTGCTTAGCTCCAGAGCCACACGCAGCTTTGCTGATACCCCACCAGGCACTCAGCCAGCTTGCCCTTCCCTTCCAGGCTTCAACAAGGGCCCTGAAGTTGTACAAGGCAAACAATTGGGACTGGCCTGTGATCATCTGCTTTATTCTCTTTGTAACCACAGGCAGTGTCTGCAGCCTTGAAAGGCTGCTGCAATTACCCACCTTGCCACCCATTGCTTCTCTCCACAAGCTCCATTTTGATCCACACTACTCCTGACATCTTGTAGCGTTACCTACCAGTGCTTTGTTGTTCAGAGACTGAAGTATGTCAGAGGCAGCATAAAAATTGCATGTAATTATCCTTGGTCTGGGTTTGTGGGAGCAAACATCAATATTGATGCGTGACAGCATTTATGTTTTATGTGTGAGCATAAATCTCGTCTCCTCCATATTCAGCAGGAGTTTTTGATCACTGCCTGTGTCCTGCACCATTAGAGAGCTGCTCTCGTGCTGTTTCCTTTCCTCCTGGGGCTGGTGCATGGGGGACGAACGCTGTGGTGGCCTCCACAGCTCATTATAGCCCAGCCTTGGGGGACTGGCAATGCCTGCACAGCCAGGAGAAGGGTGACAGGTTCGCAAAGTGTCTCTGCACCCAGCTCTCTACCTCTATCTGTACCTCTGCCCCACTGCTGACATCAATGAATAACTGAGGCTGTAAGATGGAAAAGGAGGATGTGGTTGGGAGAAGGGAGGTGATGGGAAGAGGGGAGTGGTAAGAATCCTGCAATGGCCATGGACCAGGGGAAGGGAAGGGGTCAGGCTGCAGTGTGTGTGCAGTGTGCATCCTCAGCCTGAGGATGCAGGCGATGCGCTGTAGGGTAAGTGCTGGCTGGTGCAGAGAGGGGTTCATTGTGCTCAGCAGTGTTTGGGCACACAACACCCCTCATAAGAGAAAATCCTCATTGACTCTGGTTCTCCCTGATTTGGCCTTAAATCACAGCCAGGATCAGGTGTTTCCCACCTCATTTTCCCTTATGCACCCAACCTGTGGCTCCTGCTCTGTCTTTTCTTTCCGGTGTTGGTCGTGTTTGGCCCTTGTTGCTTAATAAGCAGCTGGACTTGAGGAATTTGTGCTGTGAGTGTCTTTAAAGGTCTGTCCACTAAAAGGAGAGTGCTGGGCAAGGCCAGGGCAGGATGGGTTGGGCAAACACTGGGTAGTGCTTGTGCAGAAGAGGCAGCAGGTGAAATGCTGCAGCCTTGATGGACCGCGGGATAGTGAAAGCAACCCTGGTGTGGGCTGTGTGGGTTCCAATGGGACCTTGCTGTCTCTAGGTGAGGTTTGCTCTGGACCGGACCAAACAAATGAGAGTGAGCTTAGGAACGAGTTTGGACTAGTTCTGAGAGGGTTAAAGAATAGCAGAGGGAATCTGTGGAGGAAAGGCATCATCTCCTTTGGGGCAGAGTGTGTGTGTGCCAGGCAGCATTAGGGATGGTAGGATCTGTCTGCCTGCCCAAAGCAGCATCAGATGCTTGTAGCACTGCAGTCTCATTCCCTACCCTGCCCCAAAGTAGATGCGCCTTCAGGCTTCTGAATTCCTGACCTTTTGCAGCTTTGACAAACCTGGATCTTGAATCTCATGCACTGGGGTCCTGCTGACATCCCTCCAGCACGCAGAAAACACTTGGGCGTTTCTGAATGGAGCAAGGCTGGTAGGATGTTGCTGCAGCACCTGAGACATTGACAGAGGCTCTGATGGCTGTGGGGTGGTCTTCTGGTGCATGAGGCTATGGAATGGGTTCCCTCTGGCATTTCATGGTGCCTTGGGACAATGAAACTATTTAAACCGTGCAGAGGCCATACGTACACCACGCTTCGGAGTGATTAAAGATTTGTACTGGTCTGCAGGGAGCTGTGCCCGTTCTGTACGCGGGTACTTGGGACCAGCGCATGCTCAATGCACAAGACTTCACCAGCGTCTTCCTACCGCCACTCAGTACTCCTCAGCTCTCAGAGGAGGGGTTTGATGAGAAATGCCACTTCTCTGGTGTTTGTAACCGTGAATGGTTTCTCCCAGGGGAAGCTGCCATTTTGCTAATGCCGCATCAAAATGGATTTCCTTCCCAGAGATGGAGTAAACCACAGAAATAGCAAAAAAACCCCCCAAACCCTGTTATTGCCTCCTAGTCACAATGAAAACTGCAATTCTCCATGCGTTCAGGAAGGGAAGGACATTTTCTGTGCTGCGTTTCTTTTAAAATATCCTTTGCTTGATGGTATCCCTTTGGCATAACTTGTATGCACTAAAAGCACATACAGCGTAGTATCTATGTAACTAAAGCAGGAACGGCCATGGCACATCATCAGGTTGTCAGTGTCACCTCCAGTTTGTTTGTAAACTTTTCCTAATTACAATCCAGCATCATTTTTTAGCAGCTTGCTCCCCTTTGTTGAAATGAGTTGCTTTGATGAAGACAATCTATGATGCTTCAAAGTGAGGTTGGGTTCTTGTAGGTAATGCTGTAAATTGAGTACCAAGGGGGCTGCTCATGCTGAAGTTGAGCTGAGAATGGAAGTTTTGCTCTGAAGTTAAATGCTGGTGTGGCTTCAGTGGGTAATGCTGGCAGCTTTCCTGGAGTACATTGATTCACTGTGACACTTCCAAGAACAAAAATCAACTAATTCACGATTGGGCTTGAGAATATGGAATTTCTAATGTCAGACTTTGGGTTGAATATCCCCTGTTATCTCATGGAGGATGATGGAGATTTAGGTGGGTGATCTCAAGAGCTTCTCTCTGCTGTCCCTGGTTTGGTGGATTTATTCCTGTGCTCATCAGTCTAATCCAATTGCAAACAGCCTGACACTGAATAGTATTGGATTTGTTTGTTAAAAAAGCCTTTCTTCCCTAAAATACATCACTAAAGAAAATTACAGTTGATATTTGTCTGGGTGGCTTAAATCCCCAAAGAAATAACTTTTTGCTCTAAAAAAAGGCAGCTACCAACAGCTTTTATTTCCAACATATTGTAACTTCTCAGCGTGGTTACAAAGCAGTCTCAGTTGCAAGGCATTAGTTGAAACCATGACCTAAGGCTGAGATTAAACAATCCTTTTTCAAGTTTGCCCCTGTGTTGGCATATTTGATGTATTGCTAATCCAATTAAGTTTTCACACAGTGGTTGTATTGTTACTGCAGGACTTCTTTGTTTATTAACCTTTTCTTAGTGAGAAATTCCTTCCATAACCCTCAACAGATTGGACATATGTTAATATTGCACAATAGAGAAGAGGAAGTGTCAGAAGGAGGTGAATGAGCTGCAGTTCTGCCGGAGGAGGTAACCATGGCTCTGCCAGAGCTCAGGTTAAGGGGATTCAGCAGTTTGCAGGCTCACAGTTGCTGTTACAAAATGAAATATTCCAGATGGTGATATAAAGATCTTTTATCCATCTATCCTTCCATTAAAGCTTTCTACATTAGGTGGTTTGCAACCTTGAATCATCCATGGTTTTGTGGAAATAGATTTTGCTCTCCATCCTGTCCCTGCTGACGTTTCAACACTATTCTCTTTGTTCTCTGTTACTGTGGACTAATAAGTCAGTTCAGACATGATGATGTTTCTGCTCCTTATGTCTGATACACTGGCGAAACTGTATGGTGGGAGGGTGCTCTGTCTCCCAGGGACAACCCAATAGGGTTTTGCCTGTGCGTGCACCATACAGCATTCACTCGTAATCCTCTGGGCAAAATGTGAAGGGTTGTCATACAAGGGCTGGAGATGGATGGTGTGTTTCTCATTGCATCCACTGCATGCTAGCTTACAGAGCCAGGAAATGGATTTTGGCTTGCTGATCTCTGCTTTGTGTCATTCGTCAGGTATGTGTGCTTAATAACACGTTTGACTCTTCCTGGAGCCTGTATCTAGAACCTCTGGCTGTAGATGCACAAATCCCTGTGACTCAGGCTGTGGAGCCAGTAGTGGTTCCCTGGAGGGGAAAGGCTCCCAGGGCTCTGTGCCTTGCCCAGCCCCATGGGGAATAAATCTCCCCATGGCACTTGTGTGCACGGATCAACTGCTCCTCACCATCCCTTGCTGTATTGCTGTATTACTAGGACTTTGGCTATAAGAGTTTGCAGAATCATTGTGTGTGTGTTCCTTTAGTATCCAGCAACACTGTTATATGGTCCTTCCAAGTGCAAGAGTCAAATGTTCTGTTTTTTGTTTCCTGCCACTGTTTTTCTCATGCAAATTCTGATAGAAGTAAGCCTGTTGTAGAATATTAGTGGAAAAAACCTTCCTCTTCACCTGGCACGGGTACAGCAGCAGAAAGGGAGCCTGAGCTCCTCTGTCTTCTAATTCACTGTGCACCAAGCAAGGTCTCTGTAACAAGTCCAAAGCACATGCTTGACTCCATCCCGAATCAGGGAGACATTAGTATCATACTTAAGTCAGTGAAATTTATTCCTGTGGTTAAATGCATGCTCACAGGCTTCGCTGGATCAGGGCCTGCACAAATAAGAACTGTAAACCTCAAAAGTTGTCAATGTGGATTGCTTGCCATAACTTTAAACAAAACCTAGGCTTATTTCCTCTAGGTTTTATCTTGTAGACAAAGTTTTCTGGCCCTTTCCTTTTGTCCTATTGCAACTACCCTGGAGCAACTCACAACAACCCAGACTCTCTGCAGCTGATTTCCCTGCTTAGATATTTACTACGCCACAACAACCCTTATAGGAATTCTCTGTTTAAGTAGCAACCTGACTCTTAGCAAACAGTGAAAAGGGGGTGAAGGATATTTGACTTGCCAGGTGCTTTCTCTGACAAGGAACAAAAGTAAATAGCTTCTTTAGGCTTTACTCAAATGTTTGTTCTGCTTTGACTCCTTTCCTTTTGAAATGGCATCTATAGTGTTTATAGTATCCTTTGAGAGCAGACTAGAGCCTGCTGAAAGAAGGAAAACATTGGAAAAGACAGGAAAAGAGCAGGGCTGGCTCTAAACTCAACACATAGTTCTGTTACATCATTTAAAGAGAGTTTTCTTCCCTCTATTACCCCTAAAAGTACAGATTATTAGTTCAAACATACCAGCTCTACAATGTTCATCACTTTGGGAAGCTGGGTAATATGAAGCAGCATCCCATTTCATTTCCTTTGGCTGCTCAGCAGCAGCAGCTTTTCAACCCTATGGGCTGTGTAACAACATGGGCAGCTACTGGGGCCTACAAAGAACCCCATAAAGGCTTCCTAAGGACCTACAGTTCTCCCAGCACTGCCCTATTTCTTTTTAATGCCCCAGATATTTTTAGATCTTGAGCGACAAATATAGTTAATGCATTCAGCACTGACGTCAAATCCAGAGCCAGTGGGTAGCTGGAATAGCTAACATTTTATTTAATCATCTTGGTAAGCAATTTTTTCCCCCTTCCTTTCTTTTTCAGTTAGAGAAAAAGATCTGGAAAGGCAGTTCAAGCTGGGCCAGAGTGTAGGGGAAGGTTGGTTTGTTTTGGTTTCAAAGAGCAACCTCATTCTCTGCCTTGTTGCTCTTCAGGAAATACTTTGTGTTGGAAAAGTGAGGCTGGGATGCTACCCTTTGGATCTGGCATTGTCAGAATGTTGCTCTGGAGAACTGGTTAGTTGTGTTTGTCCCTTTTGTGTTGAGCCCATGGAGGATGCGAATTACAGGACTCCTGTGTTTTGTTCTCTAGTTCAGACCCAGGTGTATTGGTCTCTGGCCTTTTAGTTGTTTATCCATGCATGATGCAGCCAGTGCTGGATCTAGACATAAGGTTTCCATAAGGATGATGGAGCTGCAACCTTTCACATGACATGAGGCACACGTAGAGCTAGTGTGGGAGTTAATCCAAGTATAACTGTACAAAAAGACAACCTACCCAAGCACTGAAAGCAGCCGAGGTCGGCCCCAACCAATGTTTTGCCATAGATCTCCTGATGGTGTGGTCCTAAGCATCCACTGTGCTAAATGACTGAATGATAAGAGTATTTGAAAGTGCTTTTATTGCTTTGATTTTGTATGAGATAAAGGTGCTTGAAATGTTGATCAGAGGAATGGGATGGATTGGGACAGGCCACAGGACTGAGCATCCAGAGCAGAATGAGGCTTCATGTGGGGCTGTGTGCCCCAAGGAACTGGGTAATCTCTTGGTTGGCTTCTCTGTGGCAATAACCACAGACTCCACCTCTTTGTCCTTATGAAGAAGGTTTATTTTTCTAATTCTAAATTCTAAAGTATTGGTTTGTCTGGAGAGCTGGCCTCAGAGCTTGGCTCTGTGGGCTGCCACCAAGTTGTCTTTCATATGTGAACCACCCAGGCTTCATGGTCAACCTCTGCCTCCTTCTGGAATGCCCATTCTTCTAAAAAGATGTGGAAAAATATAATATAATATAATATTTTATTTATATTATATTTATTATGATTATTTTATCAGAGGTTCTTGAAGAGGTATCGTTCTTGATAAAAGAAGTTGAATGACAGGAATAAACATCTCCAGTCTTGTAACACCAGTGAAACTGTAAGAACTGGCCTGCTGAATGCCGGGGAATTCTGTGTACATCTCTTCTTGTGGTTTGCCATTTTCAACCCTCTCTTGGAAGGACCATTTGAAGGATGGTGCATGTGGCTTGCCTCTTCCACAGGCTGAGTGGGAGCAGCAGCCACCTGTGTTTTGGCACCTGGCACCTCTGTTGTGAAGTTCTTGCTTTCTCTTTTCAACCACATCCACTGAGGTAAGGGGAACATGAGCCTTCCTTTGTAGGCAGCTGGGATTGCAAGGTGTGCTGTGCTCAGAAAGGACTCAATCACAATTACATCCCATTAGTGAGCTGGAGTATAAGAGTACCTTAATGCTGCGAGTTAAAACTTGAGGATAGCGCAGGAGGCAGATGTTTCTGCAGGTAGCTTTAGAGCTGTTAAATTGTTTCCCCTTAAAGGAGTCTGGGGACTTGCTAAAGCTTTGGCTGTGCTGAGTGTATAAGCCTATAAGTAGGGTCTTGTAAGTCACGCAATACCATGGAATAACCGTGTTTGCAGAGCACTGAGGTAATATCCATGGGGCTCCCAGCTCTTCCCAGTGAGCCAGATGGTGAGAAAATCTCTCTGATGGCTCCAGGCGCTGGTTTGGGCTTGGTTAGTCCTGCTCCCTTGTGGTCTCCCACTCCCTGCTCAGCCTTTGCTTCTGGTTGTGCTGCACTTCCTTGCTCTGAGGCAGCTTGTTGTTCTGCTTGGTAATTTGACGTTGTTCTACCTTATGTGTCAGAGAAGCAGAGCTCTTCTGGGGCACCCGCAGGCTAAATGTGAGGCAGATGAGCACCCATGCGTCCTCCTGGGAGATGGACCATGTTTCCTTGCTCCCTTTGCTTTGCTGCTGCGGGGCAAATCTGAGACTCTGTGGAGACCACAAGGCTCTCTTATTATTTAAGGATATTGGTAAAGTGACTCCAGGGCCTCTCGCAAGCAGGTTCTGCCTGTGCTTGGACTGTTTTGTCTTTTGTGAGCCATCCGGCTTGCCTTTCCCTTCCCTTTGCCTTCCTCTGCCTGCAGCTCCCGTTATTTCAGCTCTTCCTCTCGGCTCATTCTCCAGGTAACAATGTTCTTTCTCTGCAATAGTAAAACCAAACATTTTCCTTAACAGACGGGTCTCTGTGCTGTTATGTGATTTCTTTCTTGGCTTTGTAAATGCACATTGCAGCAATCTGCATTATAGGTGGCTTTGGGGGCACTTTAGGGAATTAAAGATTTGGGGTCTCATCACTGTTACGTAGGGTATGCTGATCCAGAAATGAGCTGCTCTTGTGATTTATGTGCAGCTCAGGCTAGATTTGGACCCTCATTGGCATTGATTAAGCCATACAGTGATGACTTTGACTTTCCACCCTAAATTGATTCCTATGAAGGGTTCTGCTGGGATTCCTCTTTTGTCTTTGCCTCCTGAGCACATCAGGTAGGTGATCTCAGCTGAAGCTTGCCAAATATTTGAATT
This sequence comes from Psittacula echo, assembly GCF_963264785.1. NCBI lineage: Eukaryota > Metazoa > Chordata > Aves > Psittaciformes > Psittacidae > Psittacula > Psittacula echo. Next base: position 9,609,580 of record NC_137752.1, on the reverse strand, counting down.
CTGCCCTGCTGTAGCTGTTGCAAATCTCAGCACGTTCCATAGTGAAGCGAAGGTCAGCACCAAGCTGCACCAGCTTTCTCCAGCTCAGACCTCAAATGCTTGAGGAAGGATTTGGGGTGTTGTGGGTTTGGCCAGGATCTTCCACAGCAGAGTTTATAGTACTGCAAAGCCTCTCCAGGGTTGGGATGCCTGTAGGTGCCACTACAGTATAAATGCAACTCTTTGTCTGTGTTCTAGGAAAAGGAACTGGGCTTGTTCATAGTTTTCCTGCCCTGCTGTGGGGCTGCACGGCTGTAGCAGAACAGCCAGCTCCATTCTGTTAGCTCAGGCCTGTGCAGCGGAGCTCAATGTCTTCAGTAAGGGGCTCTACATGATAATTAAGTCGCAGATGCAGCTCTGTAAGTACACCACAAAGTCAATACCTCCAGTTCCTCTGCAGACCCCCCCTGCCATGGTATTTATAGCCTACCTGCTGGTGGGTGGTGTGATTCTTTCTTGTATTTTCTCTCTTTTTTTAAGTTTTCATTCATGAAGGATGAGCCTGCGCCACCCACTCGGGACCGATGCTGTCAGCCTGTGTGGCTGCGAGCAACAAAGCACAAAGCCCTGCACAGAGGTGCCCGCACTCTGCAAAGAGCTGGTCAAAGCTGATAAGGCTTTCTGCTGGCTATGGCCAAAATCCCACCTCCCCACATCACCTCAGTGCCTCCTGGAGCTGTGGTTCTCTTAGAGGGTCAATGCAGAACTGCTTTTGTCTTTATTAGACCCAAATGCCCCTCCTCTGTGGTTCACACTCTTCTCTCCTTCTGAAGCTCTCTTTCTCCCCTGGTACTGTCAGATGTATCTCGCCCGAGCAGAATGAGATTTTTGTGCCTCAATTTGCTTGTCCAAAGGCATTTACCCTCTTACCCTTCTGAAATTCAGGGCTGCTTCACCAAGTCCCAAGTTTTACACCCAAAATTCCATCTTGCTTAATATTTTTTCCATTACTCCACCCTTTTCATCAGCTTCTCCAGCATCTCCAGCACCCACCCTTGCTCACCTGCACTCTCCTTCACTGGCGTGTTCATCGCCCCCTTCTCCTTGACAGCTTCTCTCCTGTTCCTGATGGACCTTGATGCTTCCTTGGTGCTTCAGGCCTATGCCACCTTCTTGCTTTCTCTTCCATGACTATGGCCTTCCTAGAACAAAAACTTCCCTTTACTTAAGAGAAATAGTTGTGTAAGCCCCAGCTGCTTGCTTTGCTGGAGAACCCGGCACCACCTTCCTGAACTTCCCATCGGAAGGGAGCTAGGATAGCTGTGGCTTTGGGGTTAAAGAGCATGCTGGTGTCTCATGGGCCTGGTGAGCATGAGAAAGGGATGCAACGGGAAAACTGCATCACTCAAAAAGGGATGCAAAGCTGTGGCTATCTCAGAGCAAGGTGCCAGACTTGGAGCACAGCATCCGAGCATGAGGCAGGTGCCCATGTTCCTGCCAGCAGACCTCAGAGGACCCCATCCTGCTCGTGCCTGGCATCCACCCAGCCTTCTCCTTACAGGCAGTGGGTCTGAGACACATGGATACCTGCCCGCCAGGACCTGGACCAAACCCACTTGCTTCACGCAAGCCACCAAGCAGCCAGCAGATGGTGGTTCTGCATCCCTGCTGCTCTGGGCTGGACTAGGACCAGCAGCTTGTGGGCTGGGCAAATGCCTGCCAGGCTGCAGTAGCCCCTGAGCTCTCAGGGACATGCAGGTAGACACGTGCTGGATGGTGCATGTGGACTTGCACAGCACAAAGGCATAGGATGTGATATTTTTGGCCTTGCACTTCCTTAGGGATAGCGAATGTCAACTCACTTAAATGCCTAACTTGAAACTAAACATCCTTGGAGGACAGAGTTATTTTGTAGGCTTTTTAGGCAGCTCCTGAGTGCACTGGAGGCCTTCAAGAGCAGTTTGGAGGAAGAGGGGAATTCTGTTGAAGAGTATGATCCCAATGAACAGACTGTTTGAAAGAGTAAACGTCTAGATGTAAATAGCAGTAAGTCCTCTAAATAAGCAAACCCCGGCAGGGATCAGTCTCCTCACTTTTGCTTGTGTGACTGCACATAGAATATTTTCCTACATCCTCTGAAATTTAATAAAAGAACACATTTTGAAGATATTAAGTCAGTTTAAGCAGGGAGTTGGAGCTCTTCCTACAGCTCCCCAGTCCATCTCCATCTCTGCCACAGGAAAGCCGAATGAAAATCATAGTGAAACAAAGTGAGAACAAGGCTGGTGTCCTGCTCAAGGTGGCCTCCAGTGCTGCTCCCCATGTTGGGGTGCAGGTGGTACCTCGTTTTGAGCACTGTTATGCACTGTGGTATGGGATAGGGATTGATCAGACCTGGTGACAAGTGCTCCTTCTGGGCACCTTCCATGGTCCTGTTTTGTTTCAGGAGGAGCAAGTGCTCTTGTGTGGCTGGATTCCTTCACCTGCAGCCCCTAAGCTCGCAGAATAAGAGTGGGAAATAGATGCAAGGAATAGAGAGCTACAGCAGGAGGGTTAATAGGAAACTGCGAATGAGCAATGACAAAGCCAAGGCTCTGCTGGAAAAGATTTGGTTTTGGGCAAAGGATTCCAGGAATTGAGAACAAATTCTCCCAAACACTAAGGAGAGCTTGAGCCATAGCAAGTGGTTCTACACGAACTCATGGCAGATCAAGGCAGCTGCTTTCAAACTCTCTTAGTTCCTGGCTCCCTAGATGGGAGATGCAGGCTTCTGAATTTCTTAAAATGGTTTGTGTTGGCAGGGACCTTAAAGCTTCTCCAGCTCCAACCCCTGCCATGGGCAGGGACCCCTTCCACTAGAGCAGCTTGCTCCAAGCCCCTGTGTCCAACCTGGCCTTGAACACTTAATAAACTTTATTTTTACATCTTTTGTAGCTCCCTTCAGAAATAAACCAGAGACCTTCCTGGGATGTCTATGGCACATAAGGTAATGGCACGAAGGGAAGGTGGGATGCTGCTGGAAACACAGAGACTTTCAGACTTCAGTGATGCTCCCAACCTTCCTGCCTCTGGGGCATCTGGAGTGGGACGTCTGTGTGTCATGAAAGAAGATTGAGCAATATTTGGCTGCTCCAGCTCTCTGCTGACCCACGTGAATGAGTTTGGTGATATACGGACAACAGGGGCTTTTGCTTTCTTTGTCCACATTTCTACATCTAATCAACCAAACTTACTTGCTGCCAGCAGCTTCCTACAAGAGAACAAGGTTTTTCTGTCTGATTGGTGGCATCTTTCTGAGTCCCACAGACTGCAGCTGAAGAGGATTTGTTATCCTCAAATATTTCCAGGTTATGCCCAGCAACTTAAGCTTACAGCTTGTGCCTGTTCCTACGAGTTGAAGAGTCATTTATTGCAGTTCAAAGGCAAGGAAAGTGTTACAGCATCAGATGGGTAGTGCTTTGCACCGGGATAGTGATGAACTCAGTTGTGTTTGATCTGGCACTCAGTCCCACGTCATCCTGGCTGGTTTTCAGCCTAGCACGTGTTTGGTTTGCCATATTGTGCTGCAGTAAGTGACAGCTCAGAGTGAGATATGGACCGGTTCCCAGTCCTGACCCTGCCCAGGCGGGAGGCTGTGAGGTTCCGCTCCCGGGTGCTGTAACTTGGCTGGCTACAAGGGGAAAGTACGGATGTAAAATTACATCTGGGCCTACCCCGTTCCTCTCTTGCAGAGCTCAAGAGGGGTAATCATCATTGCAGGTCACTTCTACAACACTACTGAGAGAGCAAGTGCTTGGTGGTTGGGATGTTTCTGGATAATACAACCCAAATCTCTTCAGTGTGGGTGCTGCTCCTCGGCTTCTCTCTGCTCACGGGTTGCAGCTTTGCCAGCTCCTGAAACTGGGGCTGCTCAGACTTCCTGTAGTGTTTCCTTTCCTGTTGTTTTGTTTGGACTTGCATGGCTGCCCACGAGTTGCTCAGTTTTCTTTTTAAATAAAAGAAGTGCTCTTGGCTGCACAGTAGAGTTTCAAGGCAGGACTGCACTGCCTCAATATGTAGAAGAACCATCCTCTTTGGAACCGTTCTGGAAAACTCTTTGGCTCCCTCATCCTGTCCCTAGCCTTGTGAGTGGGGCTGAGTGCTGAGATGTGAGCACGTGGCAGTCCCTGGGGTGACGGGCATGAACCCTATCCCCTGCATTTCACTTCTAGTTTGATGCCTCAAATGTAAGCTGTGAATTTCTGCCTGGAAGTGGCAGGCTGTCCTCCTGTATCTATATCATGCTCATCTGGTATTGCAAATCCCATGCTACAAAAACATAGTTAGGAGAGAGACAATAAACAGAGCAGCCATCATTGATGCCACATAATGCATTGTGTCCTCACAATATAAATTTTTCCATTTCCTTTTCTAATCTCTAGTAATTGAGCTCAATGAGCCTGCTTGGAGCTGATTTCTCGATACATTTTTCTTTACATCTCTTTGTGATTTCTGGCCTCACTCCAGCTGCTTGCTTGATGGTGCATTTTATTTTAGCTTCTTAATTTGCTGTTAGAGTTGTCAACACCATGGAGCCCCCTTGCTGCTTTGCTTTGCTTAAGTAGAGTGGATATATGTCTTAGATTGGTTAACAACTTGGTTGCTGCTAATACAATAAACCTTGAAGGTGTTATTAGAAGACACCTATTGTGTTGGTGGGAGGTGAGTTTAAGGAGGTAAAGCAGGCTGTGCTGCTTAACGTGCCAGATAGGGACCAAGCTATGGACATGGGGATGAATTTACTGGACTCGCATGCCTTTGATTCTAGTGATGTCCTTGTACAACTCACAGCTGCCCAGCAACAGTCTCAGAGTCTCTTTCCCCATCCACAAACAGCAATCTGAGTGGGATATTAAGGGATCACAAGCTATCTGCTGTAAGTACAGATCCCTCCAATCACAGATCTGAGGAGGTCAAAATATCACCTTTTGCAAGTCCACGCAGTTTTGTTGAGTGCTGCAGAAAAACATTGACCTACAGCTACCTCGGAGCTGGCTCACTGCCTTTGCAGTTATCTTTCACACTGCTTTTTGTTGATGCAACAGAAAGTGTTTCCATCTTCTCTTTATCTAAGTAACAGATATGATGAAATCAGGGTTGTGATGAGGCAGAATGAAAATACAAGGCATAAAACAGAAGCACAAATGCTTTCCTTCATCATTTCCTTCTTCTCCTTGGTGGCTCAGGGGTTTATGGCTTTATAGGAGAACTTGCCCCAGCATGTTTTTCTTGCATTACCCATTGACATTTTGGATATGCAGGCAAAGAGTCACTGTTCTGCAGGTGTCCTGATACATTTTCACTTTTCCAGCAGATCGTTTTGACACAGCACATCCTCCTAGGCACTGCCCTGCTATTGCTAGTTGAAATATCCCAGCTGGTTGGTGTTTACTGCTGCCTGGATGTAAAAACTTGGTCTTAGAATGTGTCATCCCCTATGGGACTTTTTTGTTTAAGCTTTCATGTTGGTTCTTTGGGTTGGTAGTCATGCGAGTAGCTCTTGACATGGGGACCATGCTGTTGACTGGTGGCTGTATATAAGGCATCTTGTTCCATTGCGCGCTGGAGAATCATCATTGAGAAAATCAAGCACATGTTTGTAGCCTGTTACTCAAAAGCTGATCTGCTGCTTTGGCTGAATCATCAGCCCTATGCATATAATCACTGTTTTTTGTTTACCTTGCTTCCGAATTAATCAGCGAGTTGCTTTGGAGAGGAGAAAGGGAGAAGCAGTTGTTTAACCTTGCTTGTGGCAAAATCACTCTGGATTCCTCATTACTGCCGAATCACTGTTGCATCCTGGGCAAAATAACTTCCCTTCTATTTCATACGTGGGGCTCATAGTCTGGCACACAGTTGTGACTATTGCTGCAGTGGAGAATGTCTAATTATGTCTATTTCTTGTGTTACGTAGTGAGTAGGAATTGGAAAAAGAAGCTTGATCTCATTGTGTTGTGTGATCTACTAAGGCACAGGAATGAATAACAGTCTCTGCCATCGTCTAGGAGTCGGGTGGGCAAAGCACCAAGGGAGATGTGGTTACACGGTGAGTAGGGTTCAGCAGGAGAGTGTAAAGCTAATGATACAAGTCATTGTTACAAATTGGGCATGCTCAGCCAATGCCATCAATAGCACAGCTCCTTTTGCAGCAAAGAAACCAACTGCAATTACTTTCTGTTTATTAGCCAAAAGAGGATTTTGTTGCTGTTGTTTTTCTCTTTTCCTTGAACACAGACATCTGCAGAAGATATACATCAGCCCACTTGTAGCTTGAATAGAAGAGGATTTTGAGCTTGATGGTGATGGAAAAAACCCAATGATGGTTAATAGTTTCCAGCTTTAATTCTCTGCTGGGTGCTTGTATTGGCAAAGGCTGTCCACCCTTGGAGGCAAGTGGGTGGTGATTTGCATAGAAAGGAGGAAAGAAGATGAAGTTGGGATGCAAAATAGAAAAAGAAATTGCCATTAATCGGAGAAAAGCCTGGATTCATCCCAGTTAGCCTTAAGTACTTGAATGATGTACCTGCATTAGAAGATTAGGCATCAGAGAGAAAGGTCTCCATAGGGCAGTTCCTCACGGTAGAACTGCCTCAGGGGGCACCTCTGTGAGTCACGGAGTGAGAAATGAGTGTGCATGGGCAGCTGGTGTGCTACTGGTTACTCTGCCCTGATTCATCTTTGTTCCAGCCCTCCATGGCTCGGATGTGCTTTGCTTTCTCCTGGCCCTTCAATAATAAAACTGGATATGGAGGGAGAGACCTGGGTGAGATGGGAATCACGAAGCTGAATTAATTCATCACTCAAAACCGCCTTGGCTTGTTCAGGTGGCTTTGTGCAGTTTGCTGTGCAGCCAGCAAGTCTCTGGTTGTATGCAGGGAGTTGTGGACTTGCAGGGTTGGGGCTACAATTTCCATCCCTACGCTTCTCCAGGTGGATTTCCCAACTCTGAGGAGACTGCAGTGTGAAGCTCTGTGGCAGCGTGCCACGGAGCACGTGAGAGGAGTGCATGCTTACAATTCTCATGCAGAGCGCGTAAAGCAGTTTTTACAGCCTGAGGTAAAACTTTAATAGTTATTTGATGGTAAATTTCCATGTCAGCTGCTCTGGAATTTTGTTTCAGGGCCGAGCCAGGAGAAGCATATTGTAGTGGGGGGATTCCTGGTTATGTGAGAGCCACAAATGTGACCCAGGAAGGCAGAGATCCAAGAGGAGAACGCAAAGTTTGAATGATAACAGTTGCTTTATTCCAAGATGCAAATGAAACACCAAATGTTCAAGTTCAAGCTGGGGTGGCAGCTTTTTTTCCCCCTCCCCTTTTGAAGGATCTGGCCACCCCCAGACTGGGTCTGATGCAGTTTCTTTTTTGAACATATTGAAGGCAGAATTCATCCTCTTTGGTAACTTTTTCCATATGGCTGTTATTCCTCCTGGAAATAGTTCTGTGTTTGGCTTCCTGTTCCCTGGTCCCCCTTTCCATGTCTCCCATGTCTGATTTCTCTTTTCTTTTTATATGTATTTTTCTCCTGCTTGAGAATGATTCTGGGTCCTTTGCAATTCATAACTTGAAACTGAGCCTGTGTTGAATCTGGGAGGAAAGATTAGCAGGGAGCAGGTAGCACTGCAGTTGTATCATGAGCGTCTCTAGCCCACTTGCTTGCTCAGACGTACTCAGTCATCCCAGTTTCCATGCACACGCTCATTCACCTCCTTTGCCAAGTCCTCAGCTCTATCTGAGCATCAAAAAGCAGGATAATTAAATCCGCATAACTTTTCTGCTTCTCTAGGGTCTTTATATTAGCACACCTTTGTATACAGTCTTCCAATACCTAAAGGGGGCCTACAAGGTATCAGAGGATGGGATTTGACAAGGGCATGTAGTGATAGGATAAGGGAAATGGCTTTAAACTGACAGAGGGAAACTGAGATGAGCTCTTAGGCAGAAGCTCTTCCCTGTGAGGGTGCTGAGGCGCTGGCACAGGGTGCCCAGAGAAGCTGTGGCTGCCCCATCCCTGGCAGTGTTCAAGGCCAGGTTGGACACAGGGGCTTGGAGCAAGCTGCTCCAGTGGAAGCTGTCCCTGCCTGTGCCAGGTGGGGTTGGAGCTGGATGAGCTTTGAGGTCCCTTCCAACACAAACCAGGCTGGGATTCAGTGATGTCACCTGTCAGCCACCAAAAGGGAAGGAGGTTAGTGGGACTCCGAGCTACTCCAAGAGGTAATAAAATCAAATCAGCAACATGTTTTGTGCTCCTTTATTAGAGCAGTGCTTCTGTCTTTGGTTGCTGGCCCTGGGCAGGGAGTTTTGGTTCAGAGTCCTAATTCTTTGTAGTGAATCCCGATTGTAACCTCAGCAGCCAAAGGAGGGGAGCATTTGTTGTCAATGGTGCTTTCACAGCCATCTTCTTTCCCTGGTATTCTCACTAACACCTGATGCTGAAGTAGACTTGATCTTTGCTGGAACAACCTTGAGGTGTTCTATTGCTGGTGAAAATCCTGCGCGAGTGCCAAGGACTGACTCTCTCAAGGCCAAAAGCTTCGGGCTCTGTTCAGCTTGAAGGATTGCAAAATGACATTTAGCAGCGTAAATTGGTTGCCCGTGAAAGTTAGGAGCTGATGCTAACTCTGGAGAGAAAAGAACAGAATATAGGCTGCCCTCCCACACTCTGCTCTGCCCGACACCTGTATCTCAAATCACATTCATCTCGAAGCAAAGAGGATGGGAGCTTGCTGAGCAGACTGAGAATATCCATCTGAAAGCTCTGACGCTCATTTGATTTGCGCTGTCGTGCTCGTCAGCATCCACTTCTCCAGTAGTGCCAGGCAGTGGTAGCACCCTGTTGGTGCCAAACGCTGACTTCATTGGGATGTCTGGTATATTGCAGGTCAAGCTCTGACTGTCCAGATGGCAGAAAATTGCCTATTAGGTGCATAATTGGGTTTTCTGGAAGGGAACAGGACCTATGACTGACCTGTGTTCCTAAGAGACACTGCTTAATAATCTTAGATGTTGGACCTGGAGCTGATGGCCTTTGGGAACATAGAGTCCTCCTGGCTCTCCTTGATGCTAGATAAGCACGGTAGGTACCCTCTGTGCATACGCAACCCAGAAAAGGCATTAAAGTATGTTTCTTTCTCTACTGGGCAACATTAGATGGGGCATGGAGACTAAGAAAAGTTTGCTTTTGGAGCTGAAGCTTTTCTGAGCTCCTGGGTGGTGGAGCCCTGAGGTTTGTTACGGAACAGGAACACAGGAGGATGTTGTGTGCGATGGTGAGCTCGTTAGCACCACCAAATGGTAGTGAATCAAATCCCTGAGAGCAGGCTGGGAGTGGTTTAAGGTAAGTTAAAGCCCTTGGTACGAGGAGGGCAGAATGGCAGATCAGAAGCCAGTTCGTATGGTAGATCCCAGGCAGGGGACACAGAGAAACAGCCTAATTATTGTCATAGGCTCCACTGGCAAATGATAACCTTCAAACCCCGAAGGCATGTGCTGCCAGTGGACACACTGGGACAGAGCTGGTCTGCAGAAACCACTTGACTGACTTGGAAAAACTAGGTTCAGTGGCTCTCTCTGAGGGATCCTGTCTTTTAACATCCATAGGGAATTGAATGCATTTAGGCTTCTGGGGAAACTGTCATGTCCTCGCCCAAAGCAGCTGATCTTGGAGAGAACAAAAAAGAAGTGGTTTATTTTGATTTTTTGCTTGCTTTCTTGGCAGTCTGTAACCATAAGATAATCAGACTCTGTCACCTTAGCTTGACCAGCCTGAGTAACCCATGTTCATGTGTGGACATTGCTGCCTTCCCTGATGAGATGTGAAACACTTGAGCAAGGCGAGGGAGGGTAAGGAGGTGAATGGAGGAAGCCTTCTTGGGCTGTGCTTGCTGACCTGTACCCAGCTTTCCCAGATGGAAGTGGCTGTTGCCTTGTCTTCTACTCAAGGTGTGCTTAGTCCACAGGAGGATAACACTGGTGCAGTGGCAATCTGGAGGTTTCTTGTTAGAGCAACTCAGGGTGCTGCTGAGAAGGCAGCTGCATTGCCAGTATCTTACAGACGATGTACTTGGCATTATCCTTGATATTCAGTGTTGTTCCATTAATTTTTCACATTAAAAGCTATCGCCCTTGTGTAGGAAGGAGTGAGGACAGACACTGACACTGCTGCTTTGCCGTGGCCCACCTTGCCCCAGAGGGTCATTTCTCTCTAGACATGGAGAACAGCTTTGTTTCCTGCCAAATAGCTCCTCTTAGGATGCTGTAGCTACATGACAAATATATTCCAGTTTGAACAGAACAATGCTATATGATTTTAACTTTCTTTACTGGAGTATCTGAAGCCATTAACTCAGCCTGGCAAGACTCTCTGGAAGCTGGAAGAGTGCTATCACTGATTCCTGTTTGTACCCATGGGGAAACTGAGGCACACACTAGCTAAATGCCTCCAAGAGCTTGTGCGTGGAGCCTCTTGCTCTGAATGACTGAACTCCTCTCAGTAGTGGACTTTGCACTCTGGGGGATGATAAATAATGGCTGGTTGTCACTTGATGCCATCCTTATGTGAGGATGGTGCCATATTCACTGTGTTGCTGTGACAGAACCTGGCACAAACAGAAGCAATGAACTGTCAAATATTGGAAGCTGACCTGTGACTCTAACCTGCATGTGCCCATGTGTTTGCAGACTTGGGTCCTCATTTTCTTTTTGCCTAGTACATTAGACTTCCCCTGACTCTACTGGCACTCTCTTTAGGAGCTTTTGTTTTGGGACATGCTCAGCTCTCACCCAGTTCTTGTTAGACAGACAAAGGTAGTATTTCAGGAGCCTGCGAAGATCCCACGTTCCTCCCTGAAGTGTCAGTCTCAGCCATCTGTGCCCCTTCCTACACCCAGAGCTGATGCTTGTGCTTTTGTTTTCTTTGAATCTCCCACCCCAAGGCCAGAACAAAAGCAGCCAGGCTCCTGTCCTTTCATGCATGGACAATTCCAAGGTGTTTCCTACAACCCTTGCAGTCTCCAGCCTGCCTGTGGGTTTGCTATGAGGACACGCAACATGGGTCTGAGGCAGCCTGGCAAACGCCAAATCACTGCTTCCCTCTGATGCAGCTTGAAACACCAGCCTGATTCCTCCTTCAACCATTTCTTGGCCTTCAGCAAAGTGGGGTCTCCCATGGAGCCCTCAGATGTTTCTCTTTCCCTTTGCCTGTAGTGAGCAGCAGCATAGCACATTTCCCCCTTTAATTATGCTCGTTATGTGTAGGAGGCTTTGGGGCTGTTTGTTCAGCTGGAGGGTCTGGAAGCACAGCCCAAGGCACCAGGGAGGGGATGGTTTGACACTGCAGGATGCGATGCTGTGCCAGTGGGACCCAAACCAGCGCAGTGTGACACCCTCCAAGGTAATAGCCTGGGTGTTACCAGTGGGGACCATTCTGCCCCGGCTGAGATGCTTCTGCTCCCAGCAAGGGTGACTGATTCAGGCAAAGAGCTGTGCTCAAGTGCCGCTGGTGGTTTTGGCCAGTGGATATTGTGGCACTTTTCAGCCCCAGCAACTGTGGCTGTCCTTCTGCCTCTTGGCATCCCATGCCACACAGTGATGATGCTGGAGGAATTTAGCCGGGGACCCTGTAGAAAGGTAAATTTTAAGGTGTCTCTGCAGGTATTATAAGCCATGATGGAGAAGGCTGACTCCTTGCAGATTCATCCAGTGGCTGCTTCATAGAACTACAAATCCTGCTCCATTTGTGCTGAAGACCAAGGTTAACAAGCTCCTGATTGATGCACCCTGATTGTCCCCTCTGGCCCACAGTTTATGGTTATTGCAGGACGAACTCTTGTGGCATTTGGATTTGGAGCACTAACTGGTTTCTCAAAGGTTAATAATAAGCAAGGCTGATAAACAAGTAATGAGGCACGCTGGTGGGGTGATGAGAGATGTCCAGGAAATACCTGGGTCTTGAAGAATTATCCCTAGAAAGCTTTATACCACATTTAGCAAGCCCAGTTCTAACTGCTGCTCAGTGTGTTCAGTGCCCCTCTCTCTGCAGGAGTTGACTGCCTGGTAGTTGATCCCATTGAGATTTAAATGGTTTTCTTTGGTGACTTCATTTCAGGCTGTTTTGCTGCTGGTTGACTGTGGATGAGGAGCAGGCTGGACTCCTGAGATTTATCCTTGCAAAGGCATGTGACCCTGTCCTGAAAGACCAGGATTAAATTCCCATTAATGGCTCCCTTTGTTACCTTTGTTGTTAATAGCTGAGGTAGGACAAATGCATAAAGTTCTTTAGAAGGCTAAATTTGCTTTCAGAAGATAAGGAGAAGAAAGATGAGTTTTAGTTTATTTGGCTGTGTCATGGTGACTACTTGACATCTGCCTCCTGTGGAGCTTCATGTCTCGTGATCAAAGTGGCTGCTTTGGTCCCAAAAGCACAGGCATCACCTTGAGGGCCAAAGTCCTGCTTGCAGCAGCCCCAGATGTCAGGCAACCATGCAGGAGGAGATGTGCCCATCCTGTCCCCAGGCAGCCCTGTGACACCACCAGTCTGTGATATTTAGTCCAGAAATCAGAATTTGTTGCCATTCCCTTCAATATGGGAGGTTTCAAATATCCCTGTTTCCTGCCTTCTTTCCCTTGCAGTTCCACATGCTTCCCAGCCGAGGGTTTTAGGAAAAGCTCAGATGTTGGTTTTCTGCACTGTGTTGCTTTTCCAAGCCCAATTTATGCTAGTGGAGAAGAGGGATGTCTTGTGCTTCAGTCTTTCTCACTGTTGTCTTCTCATTGCAGCATGGTGCCAGCAGTGGGGGACTGGCTCAGCCACACCTGTGCTGGATGGGGTATCCTGCTCGGGACATCTCCTCATGTTCTTGGTAGCCACCTCCACATGTGGAGCTGGGCCAGGGGACCAGCCTGGCTCTGGAGCACTTGCATAATGTGCAGAGCATCTAAGTGGGCTCTGCTGAGCTGCAGCAGGGCTAAAATGCTGCCTCTCTATAAATAGAGTGAGTAGGCCAGTTTGCCTTGAGAAAAGAATCTTCCCTCCCCCAAGAGCATCCTCAGCTTTCATGCTTGATGGAGTTGGAACTGCTAAGGAAACAAATTCCTTGCTATTAATTGCCCCTTGGTCTTCCCTCTCCCTTTCTTTGGGTTTTTAACCTCATTTTGAGTTCTAGTTAGAGTGCTCCCGTCCCAGCCAGCTCTTTTCAGGTGGGGATGCCTTGGTGGTAGATATAGGAGGACTCTTCCACGAGTGAAGGGTAGGAATAGATCTAGGATAGAGGAAAATTTGAGAGTTGGTTCACTGAAAGAATGCCTTTGCAGAGGTAACTGTGGACAATTTCCTTCTGATGAGGGCAGACAACATGAAGGACAAGCAGTTGAAGGGCTCAGACTGCTTTGGAGAACTGCTGGAAGCGTTTCCAAAATGAATTTGAGCTTTGCAGGCTGCCAGGTACAAATCCCCCTGGACCAGCATGGTGCTGTATGGAGAAAGTGCTTGTCTGCCTGTGATGTCCCTCATTGTGATGCCTTTGTGTATGAGGTTTGGTGCCTCTGGCCTCATTGAGCAGGACTGAGTGACACTAGCTTGGCCTTTGTCATAGTCCCTGCTTGGCACTGGCCATCCTCCTTGTCTCCAGCCCTGCTCTGAGCCACCCTGCCAGGCTGGGATCTCCTTGGGTTACTTTTCCTCTGAGGGTCAGGCCAGAAGCACTAACTTCCCTGCATTGCCCATTGCTGGAACCAAAACTGAGCTGAACCTTAAAAAAAATTCCCATAAATTCTCTTGATTTCTTATCCCAAGTTCAGGCCTTTTGTTATTTTTTAATTTATTTTATTTTTATTGTTCTCTTAATCCAGCCCCTGAGAACTTGACGGAAATTTGGAGCTATGCCTCTCCCCTACCAGCTTGAAAATGTTTCTGTACCAAAGGCTCCAAGCTGCTGGTTAAATACTGATTCATTTTCATTCATTCCTGCTGCAAGGGATAAAGGAATTGTGCTGAGGAGCTAATTGTTTTTGGATGTTTCAGACCATTTCTGCAGCCAGGTGTTCTGGTTCTTATTTCTTTCTTGGCCCCAACTCTGCCTCCTGCCAGCTTCCCCCATTGGTGCTCTGCTCTCATGGATAAGGGTAAATGGTTTGGATTAGCAAAGCAGTTCTGGCATGGTTTCCTTGATAATGTGTGGCTCAGGTGATGCTTGCTCAGTCCTTGCGTTCTTTACCTGGAGCATCACGTCTGCCCTGGCCCTTTCTGTGAATCATGACTCTCTCACTGTGACCTCAGATTTCCTTTTTCTTTAGTAAATGATTCGGTTTTAGTGATTTCTCAGTGGAATTTCAGGAGGAGGAGGCCTTTGTAGAGGAAGCGCTGTCTGCGCGCAGCTCAGCACATCCGGCACATCAGGTCCTGCTGGGCTTCGTGCTTGTGCAGAATTGAGAAATGACTCAGAATAAAGAAGAAACCTTCTGTTTTCCCCAGGTGCTGAATAACAAGGGGCTGATGTAAAAAATTCTGTGTGTGTGAGAGAGATCTATCAATAGCCAGGTTGGATGAGGTTTGGAACAACCTGGTCTAGTGGAAGGTGTCCCTGCTCATGCCAGGGGGCTAGAACTAGATGAGTTTAAAGGTTCTTTCCAACGCAAACCATTCTGTGGCCCTGTAATCTCTATATACACACACATAAATAAAATCTGAGGAACTGGAAATAAGCTTCTCAGATTTAGAAACTGTTTTGGAGCCTTGTTCCTCTCTTTTTGTCATTGGCCTGTGGACTTGCTAAGGCTAGTTTGGAGGCAGAGATTTGCCTCTCAGATGACTGTGAGAGGACAGGGGTGTGCGTATCCCTCATCACACAACTGCAGGAGGATGTTCTCTCCAGAGGCATCTGCTAGACAAAAGGGAGACAGGTCTAGGCAGAGATGGTAGCAAACACTGCTCTTTCCTTCACATGCAGACATTAGATGCTTCATGAGTTTTCCATTCCTGTTTTGGAGGTGGACTTTGAGGAAGGCTCACGTCTAAACCAGAAAAGCTCGTTTGATCTTGTGTTAGGGTATGAAACCTTGCTAGGTGTGGGTATCTCGTTGGACACTGGAACATGGTGATGTGAATGAACAGCACTGGTAGGGTAGGGCAGGCTGCATGCATCCAGCCGAGTCCTCTTCCTGGTGCCTTAAACTCTCCCAGTAGCACTATGAGTGAAGGTGGAGCTTGAAAAGCCAGCAGGCTCCTTCCAGAGAGGCTGGGGATGTGCAGGCAGCATTATGGGCATGCTGAGGGGTGGTGGGGTAGGTGTAATAGCTGTGATCCCTGGTCCCTTGCCTCCAGGCAGTGTAGTCATCACCCAGGGGACCTGAGGAAAGCCTTCTTCATTTGGGTCAATTGTGAGTAAAGCTCTAGCCAAGAAAATCTGTATTTCCTATTTTTCTCCCCTTCTAAATGCATGTTTTTGTATTTGACTTGTCATGCTTCTTTCTTGCTTTCATCCTCATTTCTTACCTGTATGGTAACAAGGCCTAGTTGTCCTT
The DNA here is from genome assembly GCF_963264785.1 of Psittacula echo. NCBI lineage: Eukaryota > Metazoa > Chordata > Aves > Psittaciformes > Psittacidae > Psittacula > Psittacula echo. The sequence continues at coordinate 9,594,045 of NC_137752.1, read as the reverse complement.
TAGGAGTTATTGCTTTTAGTTTGCAGCACAGTGCTTGGTGTCTTCCAGACAAAATATCTTAGGGGATTAGAGGCTATATGTATTTGTTTCATGCTGTTTTCTCTCTGGCTTACTGACTTGAACACCTTTGAATCCCACCAAAACATGCTTCTTGTCCTGAGATTTGGACTTTGTTGCGCTTCCTCCCTTTTTGGTGGCTTTCCTCACTGGCTCATAAATTTCACCACTAAATCTATGGGCAGCAGCTTTAACATTGTCAGCTAAAAACAGGTTTGAAAAGGTCTCTGTGTAAGGAGCTGGATTGTTCTTAGCTTTGATTCTGATATCCCGATCCTGAAATCCTGTCTTTCTGGTGGGAGAAAAAATTAGAAGTGCCGAGATTGGTTTTCTGCTGGTTTTGCTCTGTCATCCCAAGGTGGATCTGCAGCAGTTACCAGAAAAATCCTCCGGAGATTGAGATGAATCATTTCCCAGTTGAGGCAGGCACTGGTAGAAGCCTGTGTAGCCAGGGGAAGCCGTGCAGTAGGGCTCTTTAATCTCCTCAGTAGTAAGAACCTGTGGCTTCCTTTTGTGCCACTCCACATTGAAGACGCAGTTGCAACCCACTCAGAGGATAAATCTCCAGGTAAACATCCATTTGTCTTTAAGCTACACTAGCTGCCTTCATTCATTCACCTAAAAAACAGATTGGAATATATGAGGCTGGTCCAGGTGCCAGATTGTGAACTGCTTGGGGACAGTGTCATTTGGGTTGAGTTTGCAAGAAATGATAGACTCAGACTGGTTTGTGTTGGAAGGGAGCTTAAAGCTCCTCCAGCTCCAACCCCTGCCACGGGCAGGGACACCTTCCACTGGAGCAGCTTGCTCCAAGCCCCTGTGTCCAACCTGGCCTTGAACACTGCCAGGGATGGGGCAGCCACAGCTTCTCTGGGCACCCTGGGCCAGCGCCTCAGCACCCTCACAGGGAAGAGATTCTGACTAAGAGCTCATCTCAGTCTCCCCTGTTCTGGCAGGTTAAAGCCATTCCCCTTTGACCACAGGAATTTAGGGTACTCTGATCTAACCAAGTATCTTTGTGAAGGCTGCAGTGGACCTTGGTGGGTTATCGTTGCTCCTGTTATTAGTCAGGCTGGACCCCGCTGCTCTTCTGGGCTGCAGTGGTGTCTTCCCCTACGGACAGGACAAAGCCGAGCAGGGTGGGTCTGTGCTTTGGGACAGCCAGGGCTGAGGCAGGCTGGGAGCACTGCTCATCACAGGGATAGCCACTGTTGGTCCCCTCCTCTGCTGTCTCTCTGAATCAGAACAGGCTGGCTATAGCAAGTCACTGAGATGGGTTTGAGATCAAGGACCTGAAGTTCTTCTAGGAGAAGAACTAGAGTTCATTCTAACCCTGAGAAATGCCCTGGGCATTTGCTGGAGGACAATGCCCCTCCAGCATTTGCAGATGGCAATATTACTGCTAAAGTAAGAGAAGAATTGAGCAACGCCTAGGAGGAAGCAGAGAAACAGAGGAGCCCTGAGTGGGACAGTTATTTGCAGCTCAGACACTTATTTAATGTGGTTGCTTTCCCTGCTTTCCAGCAGAACATCCGACCCCTTTGCAGCAGGGTGATTTCCTCCTCCCCTTCTTATTTTGTCCCAAGGGTTTCTGCTTTTCCTCGTTTCATCACCTCCATCCCAGATGAAGCCTCCAAAGGTACTTGCTGCTGTGTCCTGCTCCTGGTTCAGCTGATCTTGGTGATACAGGAGGAAATATCTTTTGGTGCCACTAGGACATCATTTGTGCTGTGGTCCTGCTGCGGGTGGAAAAAGTTACAGGAATCGGGGACTGTAACAAGCACTTGGGAACAGTAGAGGGAGCTTGGAGATGGGTGCAGGATCCAGGCTGGGGGATTTTGATCTTTGTCTGGTTTGAAGGCTCCACCTGGAGCTGGTGAGCTCTCCCATGCCAGCACAGCTTCACTCGTGTCCCCATGGAGGGAAAGGACACTGGAGCTGGGCAGACCCTTACTGCTCTTAGGGTTTGTGAGACCTCGCAGTCTCCAGTGGTTATTCACTGCATTAGTCTTTATCTCCTTATAATTGAAGAATTATCTCCTTGCACTTGAAGAACTCCTCAGTACCTCCTTGTAAAGCCCTGGAGCTCAACTCTGAGCATGTGCTTAAGCACTTTGCAGAGCAGGGCTCCTATTCCACATCCTTCCCGAGGAGCAGAGGGAGCCTGAAGGGACACAGAGGGATGCAGCGTGGGCTGGGAGTGAATGAGGCACTGATCCAGTGGGAGAAATATAGGGAAAGGAGCCAAGTGTGCCTGGGATACTTCTCCCAGGTTTCCAATGGCTTTGTTACATGACCCTGGGCAAGGCAGTTAATGTCTCTTCAGGCTGTCTACTGCAAAGTGCTGGGGGAGCTGCTGGCGAAACCACAGCCATGTGCTTGGACCAACAGCTGGGGGGGGACATGGGTATGAGCCAGAGGCAGCGGCAGCATTTGCTGCTCTCCATCCACCCAGGTTAGCTTTATCCTGCTTTATTTTTGATGATGGACGTTTGTTGGTTGTTAGTGAAAATAAACCCTACACCCAGATGTTTTGTGTGTCACAGAAGGGAAATGACATATCAGAGGAATGGCTTTGTGCCTCGCTGAGGGTGATGAAAAGATGTCTTTTCGAAGAGCTACCTTATATTGTTCACTGCTGGTGTGTTTTGGGAGTTCGTTTGTTTTATTTCTCTTTGTTAGTCACTCCTGATAGTTCTCAGTCTAATGATTCGAGGGGTTTTTTTTTTGGTTGGTTGCTTTTTCACTTTAGGATAAAGGTTAAAAAATACTCTAAATCCTAATCAACCTATAAAGCTGCTGGGATAAGTAAGGACCAAAGAGCTGAGCAGCATGTGTGTGTTAACGCACACACAAGGGAAACACCAGCGCTGAGCAATCTGAATGGCAAAGCTCAAAAGCTGGCTGGGTTTGTTTTATGGATAACATAGGTGCTGTCTGCCTCCCTGGAGCCGTGCTAAGTCAGGTTTTACTCAGGCCAGTGCTTGCATTGCTGTGGAATTCACACTCAGCACTGGTGAACAAAGCAGGGAGTGCTCTGTGGGTTTAGTGCGGTGCTGCTGACATTGCCCAGATTATAAACTGCTTATGATGCTCGGTAGTGGTGAGTCTCTGAAGAGTGGGATGAGAGCCACCCCTGGGGCATGGCTCCATGGGATTTACTCACTACAGAGCCTGGATCTACAGCGTAAGCTTATTGAGGTGGTGGTGGATACGTTTATTCTGCAACATAGGGTGAGCTGCTGAGGCTGCGTGTGTATGGCACGTTGCTTTGTGTAAAATATTGCAGGCATACATTTGTTCTGACATGAGAAATCACTGCCCTCAACTGTGACAATGATTCCCCTTCTGGAGGTAAAGTTGGGCAAAACTGCAGGAAAATGCACCATGTCTTAAAGGGGGAGCAGAGGGAGGTAAAATAAGGTCACCCAAACCCAGATCTAAAGCTTGCTCCTGGCTTGCTGCAGGCAAAGCAGAGCAGGTTGGTTAATTAGTTCTGTCTCAATGCAGTTTGAGCTGAGCTACATGATGAGCCACATCCCCGAGCTGGGATGATTGTCTCCAGCCAGGGCAGGATTTTTCTACTTTGTGCCAGCGAGATCCACAAGAACATGAGATGAGGTGGTGGCTTTATGGCATCTTGCTGGGATATGCGTGCGCCCTGACTCCTCTGCTCTGGATGCTTCTGCCTCCATGATCGTGGAATCTCAGCCTGGTTTGGTTTGGAAGGGACCTTAAAGCTCCTCCAGCTCCAACCCCTGCCACGGGCAGGGACACCTTCCACTGGAGCAGCTTGCTCCAAGCCCCTGTGTCCAACCTGGCCTTGAACACTGCCAGGGATGGGGCAGCCACAGCTTCTCTGGGCACCCTATGCCAGCGCCTCAGCACCCTCACATCCTTCTTGTTGGTCACTCCATGGCCACTTTTAAAATACAGTGCGAAGACAAATTCATCGTAGACTTCCCCACTCCTTGCCATCTCCAAAACCCAGACAGCAGAAGGGATGCAGTGCGAGCAGTGGGTTTGGACCCGGTGGTGCGTCCTCTGCATTCAGCTTTTGAACTGCAAGTGGTTAATGAACAGGGTTATTTCAAAGGCAGCTTGGTTTCCCCCTCTGCCTTAATACTGTATGAAGAGCAGGTGTATAACGAGATCAGGCTGGTGCTTTCTAAGTGCAGCTGAGGCTGATTTTCTGTGCTGAAGGCACCAGAATTCAGAATAAAATGCTTTTAATGTCTGAGAACTGGAAATGAAATGAATGCTTTCAGAGTACCAGAGGGAGCAAGGCAAAGGCGATGATGAATGTAATGAACTGTGTGATGACAGGAGAGAGGAGAGAAAAAATGAAAACCAGGGAAAAGAACAGAGAGGACAGAGCAGGTGTGAGAAATGACATCCATGGGCTGGATCCAGGAGAGATTTGGTTCTTGGCTTGCTTTGACATCAGTAGGAGTTAGATGCATAAATACTGCTGTGACTCTGTGACTCAGGAATTTTGCTTCTTTTTTGTTACTATTAACACTGGTTTTTTGCTCTGCTTTTGGCAACACACAGAAGATGGAGACCTTGGTGCTTCCATGGCCTGTTCCTGTTCAGAAAAGCCAAGGAGACTCCTGCCACCCATCACGGGGACAGGTCACCCTCTGCATCCTCAGCTGGGTCTGCTGGAGATGGAGGGGTTTTGCTGGGGGTTCTCCTGTCTTCTGGAACAGGATCTTACCATGATTTTTTCCCAATAACTTAAAATAACCCAGACAACATAGAAAAAAATCCCATAACTACCATATGAGAAAATGTTTGCATAGAAGCATACCCAAGCTAGCCTCAGCCTCACCCGCTCTCATTGATACAATTACAGTTGATCCCAATTTAACTATTCAAACAAGTATTATGAATATTCTATAGAATTAGTTCATCCTATTAACCCTCTTGGGCAAAAAGTGCTCACACCAGTTCACAGTCAGGGCAGAACCTGGAGTTTCCACACTCCAAAAGTATTTTGCAATGGCAAAATTCATGTTTGGCGAGCTGAAATATGCTCTTCCAATACAATAAAAATGGGTGGTTTGGGGGGAAGGAACTGTTTTTCTTCTGTTTTTAGAAATAATCTTTGTGTGAGTCTTAAAATGAAAGAAAACGTGGTTTCAAAATCGGAACATTCAATAAGACAGATTGTGACTGTTTCCCTAAATGAAGTTTTTATGAGTTTGACCCATTCTAGCAGAAAATTTCGATATAATCAAATTGTCATTTTCTGTCAGAAAATTGTTCTTCCAGAAAAGCCGCAGCCAGTTCTGATCAATATTTTCCTTTCCTGTGCCCCGGGCATCCTTGGGAATGAATGTCGCGGTGCAGTTCATTGTAATGTTTTTCCTACTCTCTGTGACATAATTTAGCTCAATTGCACCTGGAGACAGAGGAAGCTTTATAACCCCCTTCCCGCTCCTGAGCTGCCTCCTCTGCAGCCTGCGAGCTCAGCATAATTTGCCTCTGTTACATGAAGCCACTGGAGGAGAGAGCTGCTGCTCTGACCATGGTCTGGTCTCTGCTGCTGCCCCCTGCCCCAGATTCAGATCTTTCAATGCATCCCTCTTGGTGTCCCATCCAAAGCCCCCATAGGGTTTGGATGTATAGAGTAAAGGTGTTACATATGAGTGGCAGGTTTGCAGGCCCATTGTGGTACTGCTGTTGATGCTTATGGGTTCTTGATCTTAGAATCCCAGCCTGGTTTACGTTGGAAGGGACCTCAAAGCTCCTCCAGCTCCAACCCCTGCCACGGGCAGGGACACCTTCCACTAGAGCAGCTTGCTACAAGCCCTGTTATGGTGTTGGCCCATTGTGGTGTTGGCAATGTGGGGCAATGGGAGGAAAGGGGAGCAAAAGGTTTGTGCTGGCCCTCAAAGCTCACACCAGCACTGAGTAGCTTTAGCTTTGCTAAAGAGCAGAGGATTCTTCCTGCTCATTGCAGGGGGCTGGACTAGATGACCTTTGAAGGTCCCTTCTAACCCAAACTATTCTATGATTCTATTCTGTAATTCAAGTGGGAGCCAGCCGTGGGTCTTTGCATGTGGAAGTAGTTGCAGGAGTCAATAGGAATGTTTGTGCTTGCTCAATTCCCTCCCTGTCTTTGATCCTTAATTCCAGAGAGGGTTTTCACTCTGGCCTGGCAACATGAATGCCCTGGCCCAGCTACAGGCATCTGGAATCCAGCTTTGCCTCTGTCCTGTGCTGCTGGAAACCAAGCTGGGAAATCCCAGCACAGCAAGAGGGGTTACTGCAGCTGCCTGCCTCTATCCTTGCCTGGCTGATGGGCTGGGAGAGCGGCCGACTCCAGCCCCAAAGCAGGAACAGGCAGGCTCTGCATCTCCAATGCATCACATCTTAAAGCCATTTCAGTCCCCAGCTCCTTCTGCAGGGAAAAAACTTGCCTCTGCGTGTCAGGAGGGTGAGCGACACAGGAGATCTCAAAGGGTCGATGTGAAGTAAGCCCAAAATGATCTCTGGCTCTGTTGGAGGAGTATTTCTTTGGGATGGTGATGAGGTGCACAGTGACCTGGGAAGGGGAGGAGGTTTGAGTAGTTCTTATTTGATGTCTGCTGTTTTGTTTGAAATCCAAAACCCAAACCTGAATGAAAAGCACAGATTTCCAGGGCTGGAGCTGAGCAGTGGGGGCTGTTTAAGCAGCGTGTGGGGAGGCAGATGCTTTAGAAGGTGTAATCTCCTGTTATACCAAATGATACAGCTGCAAGAAAACACACTGGATTTTTGTCTTTCTTTATTTATTCATTTTTTAAGCAGTCGTCTTAATGGCAAATAAATTCCAGAAAGCTGCTTGGTTTTCCCAGAGGACCTAATAGGAAACATTCCCTGTCCCACCAGCCTGGCTGCCCCTGCCTGTTGTCTGTCAGGAATTCAAGAGTTCTTCTATAACATGAAAAATATTTGTGTTTGCCATTTAATGGCTGCTTCAACAGATTCCTGACCCTTAGTCTAGGCACTGAGAGGGTATAAAACACACACTAGGATGTTACATAGGTACCGGAGGGAATTCAACTGACCAAGGACAGCAGTGTCTTTACAAAGAGCAGCAAAGCCAGCTCAGCCCTGAGCAGTGCTCACTGCCGGTTGTGTAACAGCATAGGCACAGCTTCCAACAGGCACGAAATCCCTGGGCTGTGGCTCTCTGGGGATACATGAGTCCAAAAGTAGCACTCCCAATCTGTACATGCTCACCCATCATCAGCTAAGGTGGGAAGATGCACCAGTGCTAATGCTCATCACATTTTCCTTTATAAGAGTGATCCCAGTGTAGCTATTAAGGCACCAGAATGCAGCTGAGTAGCTTTTGAAGTGATACACTTGTGTGCTGCAGTGTGCTTCTGCAGGATGCACCTTCTAACTATCTCCAGGGTTGCTGCTGATAGGAGGAATGATGGAGCAGAATGACCTTTCCCCATTCTGGGACCAGCTTGGAGATAGAGAGTAGTTTCTGGTCTGGGCAAGCAGAACAGACAGCTGAAGGTTTTGTGTCTTGGAGGAGCAAAATAAGAACATCTTGTTCTGTTTCAAGACTCTTGACCTGATCTGGTTTGGTGTTTGATCAAACGGTATGTCTGGTAAGCAGGAATATGGATGTTCTGCTGTAGGGGTGAAGCTGTAACCGCTTACTTTGATAGCCTGCCTGATGGTTTGAGGGTGGAACAGCCCAAGCGAAGCCATGACTTGCCCAAGAGCACCTTGCAGCATCATGCTCAGAGATTTTGGAGTCAGGAGAGCAAACTTCCGAGCTAACCTCTGCTTGATTTGAGGGCAGGAACCAAAAGCAGTGTTGCATTTTTCAAGAGTACTTTAATCATCAGGCTGCCGGGCATTTTGAACCCCTTCTGGTGGAGTAGCTCTTCTACTCTACAGAAACAACATAAGTAGCTGTTGACGCAGGAGCATGGAGGACCCCTCAGTGGCTGCTTTGAGCACCCATGCTGGGGTTGGCCATCTGCCTTCCGCTTCCTGCCCAGGTTCATCTGCACCGAATGAAGCAGCTTCAAGAGGAAGCATTGAGAATCACTCAGCCCTGCTCTCACGTCCTAGGAACAAGGACCCTGTTTTGGCAGACGTGAGCATGCTGGGACACACACACATTTGGCCTCCTGACCAAAAGCTACCTGACCAAATATGCCAACATTGAGATCTTGTGGGGAGAGGGGTGGCACCAGCGCTTTGTCCTTCTCTGGTGTGGCTCTGAATTTGGCTTCTCTCTTCCCAATCCCATCCTTTTTCCAGCACCAAAATATGTGACGTGGGAGTCAGCAAACACAACTGAGCCTAAGCGGAAGGTTATTAGGGACACATTCCTCTAGGCCAAGGCACTCCAAAAGCTATTACCTACATCTGCTGAAGGCTTGCTCTACACATGTTTTCTCTATTAAGACAGTAGCTTCTGATGAATTGCAGCCACAAAACTGGTGAGAGGAACCAGGTCCATGAAGAACAAGTGAAATTGGATAGAGGAGGTATGGTTAGTAACTCCTATGCCACTGTTTCTTCTGTTTGGAGCTGTGGCTGTCCCCATGAGGAGCAGGACCACCAGGATGGACTTACTGCCTGTGTGGTGAAAGGCTTGGGTTGTGGGAGAGATGGAGCAACTTTGCACGCTGGTCCCATCATTTAGGCCATGAGGAAACTTAGGTAAGACCAGCTTCTAATCTGGGTTGCAATGAGGGCATCTTTCTCAGTTATCTGTCACCTTGGAGCCTTGGCCACCATGGGACAGCTCACCCAGCTGTGGAGGTCCAGGCATGGGCTGGCACAGGGGTGGGCTGAGCAGTCCAGGGGCTTCAGGGCATCCCTCTGGGCCTGAATTCTGGAGGTTTGTCTTCTTGTTTTCCACGTCTGTTGAGTAATCTGGGGAAATCGAGCTCCTTGGTGACCCCTCAGTACTTTTCTCATTGTATTTTTATGTGAAAATAAGATGTATTGCTCCATTTTACTGTTTTGATATAGAGAGAGATATATTAAAGCTCATTTATGCTGACAGATGGAGAATTGCTGAAGTTAAAACACCATTTTGAACCACCTAATTTTGCAAACACCAAAAGGAAATGTTTGATTACTCCTTTAGCTCTTCATTTTTCCTGGCTGAGGCTATTTACTGTGTTCAGCCCAAATTAGCCAGCACTTTTGGTTTCACTCCATGTGCATTTTCCTTTAATAAAGTATTTTCCAGAAGGAGGTTGCTCAGCTCTCTTCCATTTCCAGTGTTTATAATGAGAATGAGAAGATTCTTCCTCATCCTCTGAGGGTGCTAAATGGGAAACTCAAGTTATTTAGGATGTTACACCAGTGCTTTTGTAAGGGAAACTGTGTGTGGCTTGGAAATGCTGTAATATATTGTGTACAGGCTTTCTTTTCCTCTATTGATAGCTGTGCTTGCACACAAAATAGGCATTTCACATGTGTGTGTGCCCCAAATGGCTGTTTGCTTGAGGGAGACCTTTCTGGGGGTCTGCATATCAGTAGCCAACTCTTAATATTCCCTTGGGCACTGCAGCAGATGAGTTTCTCCTGTTGCTAATATTGAGGCTAAACCTTACGACGTTACCTTATATGTGTTTAAATTTTTATTAGGGTAATTACTGTCGAATAATTGAGAGTCTTGTTCTGGTTTGACCTGTATCAATTAATTAGTTTCTTCCCCTCAGTGTAAGAGGAAGGTGCTCTCCACCATCTGAGGTACAGTGTTTGAAAGTGCATTTTCCACTCTTTCTACTGCGCTGCTGTGATTTAGAGGGAGAGAAGAGCCCTCCCTCTTTATGGATGGCTTTAATTGGAATCCACTTACCACCCAAATGCTTGAAATCTCCAAAGACACTAGCAGTTAGTAGCCTTTGTGTTGATTTTATACATACATACATACATATACACACACACACACACCTTGCACCAGTATATATATGTAATATACATATACTGCTGCAAGGTAGAGACTGTGTGCTAAGCTGTTACCTGTCTCTGAGACAGCCAGGGCTGGGCAGAGGTTTTGGCTGTGGCAAGGACATCTCTGTCCCCTCATACTCTATAATTTCCCAGGTCCCTTTCTCAGTCTGGGGGGTTCCTTTTGGGTCAGATGCTGCACATGAATGCAGCTGCTTCTCAAACACATTGGCTTGCTTAGGGGTAATGACTTACAGAGTGATTTCAGTAAGGATGTGCCGGCTTGCAAGCCCAGCAGCTGGAGCTGTGTTAGCCCTGCTGTATATGTGTGTGCTGTGTAGGTATATCTGCCTCCTGTTCTCCTTTATGCCTTTTAAAGATGCAAAAATGGCTTTAAACTGAAAAAGGGTAGATTTAGATTGGACATTAGGAAGAAATTCTTCACTATGAGGGGGATGAGGCACTGGCATCGAGAAGCTGTGGCTGCCCCATCCCTGGCAGTGTTCAAGGCCAGGTTGGACACAGGGGCTTGGAGCAAGCTGCTCTAGTGGAAGGTGTCCCTGCCTGTGGCAGGGGTTGGAGCTGGAGGAGCTTTAAGGCCCCTTCCTGCCCAAACCAGGCTGGGATTCTACAGTTGTCCAATGTTGGAGGAGTAAAAGGCTCTGGGTAAGCCAAAAGAGAGATCCCTTGGGCTGCCCGAAGTGCTTGTGCTCCCTGTGCAGGCAGCTCTCCTGCCTGATGGGAGCATGAAGCCAGGTTCAGTGGTTCAGCGTGCTTGTCCTCTGAGGCTCCCTGGGAGCAGTACAACCTTGCAGATGTGACTGGTCCTCAGTGACTTCTTGCTGGCATGGAGAGAAGGACAGGGTAAAGCTCTAATTATAAAGCTGCTCCTGCCAGATATTTCATGTTCCTAATTGCTGACACAGGCTGGCCTGGGATGTTTTTCTCTCTCCTTTCCTGCTTAAATAAATAAGTAAAAGCAGGTTAAAGGATGCTCATGTTTCAGAGCAAGTTGTGTGACAGATGGTGGGGGGAGATTTCCACAAGTGCTTTTGGCCTGATCTTTCCATAGCTGCACTGAAAACCATGGGGTGAAGGGAGAGCGGGGATTTATTGACGGGCAAAGTTGGCACAAGGCAGCTTGAATTTTGAAGGCACAATTTGACTTCATCTTCCCAGCCCAGGGAAGATGTGAAAGCCTACAGATGAGTCCAATTATCTGGGCTGCAGACAAAGGCAGGCTGAGCTGTGGAGGAGGATTTGCTGACCTTGCACCCTACCGAGAGGCTGGATATTGTGAAGAAAGACGATCCGTCATTGAGCTGGAGAGCATGGAAAAGTGCTGCCGTGGCTCGAGCTGGCTGGAGGAGAGCATCTCGCAGGGATAGTGATGGGATAGGAGAGCCTGTCCCAGAGGGGACGGCCCAGCATGTGGTTACCACTTGTTTGTGGTGTGGTTGTGGTGGAGGCTCTGAAACCGGCTGTGCTGCAGGGGAGGCACTTGGCTCCCTTGTTGCTTTTGCCTGGGTATTGAGCTGGAGGATAAGGATTCTCAGAGAAGTAATTTAATACATGCATTTTTAATTTGATGAAGTCTCATCAGCTTCATAGCCCTGGGCCTTTCAAGTGTCTGGTGCTGGTGTCAGTGTGGAGCTTGGTGAGATAGGGCTGGAGCTGGCGGGGTCATACTGCCCTATGTGCTGCTCTCAATGAGCCCAGGGGCTCTGCGTTGCCCGGATAAGAAGCAGCTAAATTCTGCTCTTCTGCCATTCCTGTGCTGCTGGTGCCCTCTTGGAAATGATGAGTGGGACAGAGCTCCTGGATAAATGAAGGATTAGAGGTGTTTCTGTAAGCACATGGGACTCTAAACAGCCACATTTCAAGCAGAGCTGAGCAGCGAGGGCAGGTGGATTGAGCACTGTCAGATTGCACAACTGATTTTTAGCTGCCTTTTCTTCCCCTCTGCTTCATCTAGGTTCATGGAGCTGCACCCAGCAACTACCTGGGGAGAGCTGTTCACAGGCTGAAAGTTTCAAACCTCACAAGGCACAACCTCCGGGCACATCCCCTCTCCCAGGTGCCCCATCTCTATGTGCAGCCGGTGGCAGGCTCCTTCCCAGGCAGTTCCTGGAATGAGCTGGCTGGGTTTTGGGAAGCGCATCCTGCAAAGCTGTAAGAGGCCGTTGCTGGAGCTGTGTGCTGTCAGGAGATGCTGCTGGAAGGCCAGGTGTGTGATACTGTGATACTTCCCGCTATGTCCTCCTGCAGTGCAATCCTCCATCCCATTGCCCTGCCTTTGTGATGCTGCTCAAAACCTGAAGCTTTCACACAGGGAGCAGAAACTCCACCAAACATCCCCTTGTTGCATCAGGCATCCTCAGGAGGGTCATCAGTGCACAGGAGGCTGTTACAAGCTGTTTGGGATGGGTGCTATATCCTTGAAGGGGTTGGGAGGGGTGGTGCCAAGATCTGATGCCGTGTGAAGACTCTGCACGTTGCAGTGAAGATGTAGGGACACAGCAGTCTGAGGTGCTGCAATGTATAATAGCACAAGGGGACAATTTAACCCCATGTTGCTGGGTAGGTCATGAGTGCTATTGACTGGGAAGAGGCAGGGAAAACTCTACTGCTGGTGCCCAGTAAAGCAGTGGTGGAAGTGTAGGCCAATATCTATATGCTGGTTCTTCTGTGGTGTCTGGAGATGTTTGGGTGCTGGATGGTTTCTGAGGGCTGAGACCAAAACCTAGGATAGTTTCCTAGTTTTATTCAGGAACTAGGATAGTTCCATCTTAAAATGGAAAGCCCTGGAAGAAGGGAAGATTTGCCCGCAGACATTTTTCAGTCCTATCAAAATTAGTGCTAATTTTGACTTTGAGGAAACTCAGCTGAAATGTGTTTTCGGTTTTGGCTTTTTTGGATGCTTTTCCAAGTCATTAGAGCATCACTTATCATTAAGAGAGAAAAACATCCTCTTCTGCAATGGTATGAGACAACAGCACAAGCTGTTGGGATGCTGGTGAGAACGCATCCTTCTGGGAGCTTTTGTAAAGTGCTGTCCTACCTCTCAATTTGGAAAGAGGGAAGAAATTCTGGTGGCAATAATAGAGAGGACATCATATGGTCAGTACTGCATTGGTAAAGACAGTCATTTTTCAAAATGTTCCCCTAAAGATTGTAATTAGTAAAATTAAGTATCTCAAACGGTAATTTCATTCTACTCAGTAATAGTACAGAGCACAAAACCCCCTCTATGAAACAATGCACCCAACGTATTGAAGCCAACATCTTCGTGTGGGGATCTGCACGATGTGTGCTTGGTTAAAATTATATTTAGCTCATACAATTATGGATAATTTATTGTCTGGGGAAGAAGAGCCCTCAAGTTGCTTCCGTGCTTGGAAACACAAGTGAGGATGGCTCACAGACCAAAAACAGCTTTGGTCCCAGTTCACACAGAGACCATTTGGGTGGAGTTGAATGGGGGTGACATTGGGGACACCAAAGTCCTTTTCCTGCTCTGTGCCTCTGTTTCCCTTTCCATTTGTAACCTGCCATCTACAGCCAGTAACACAGTGAGCTGCTTTGGTGATTATGGGATGGCACTCTCCTTACTATCCAGTGTTAGTTACTGGGCTCAACAAGTGCTATGTCTTCATTTTAACACCCCCTTAGCCCTCCTGATGGTTTGGACACAGTTGAAAGAGCAGGATCCATGAGGCAGGTGTCTTGAAGCAAATGCGTATTTGAGAGCATGCTGCTGTGATTTGGGGTGCTGATGTCCATAGCTGAAAGCCTGAAGGTGCTCTAGGACCAGCTCTGTAGTGCGGCACAAGTATCATCAACAGCCAGGAGCTCTCGTCTGCTCCTGCTCAGAGCTCCCTGCTCCTTTCTTCTTCCCTTGAAGAAGAAGCAGCAGGCTCCCCTGCTCCTTTCTTCCTTTTGCTTCTCAAGCAGCCTTGATCTGCCTCTCCTCATGTGCTGAACAGACAATTAGCTTCTACATTTCCCAGTGAATTAGTGGTGGCTGGTCCTGTCACTGCAAACATGAGCTGGAAACTTCATCATAGAAAGCAAGCACAAAGTCGGGTGGCAAAGGAGATAATTGCCTTTCTAATATCATTATGGCTGGGCTGGTGAGCCTTTTATCTCAATCCATGTACTCCTGGTGGCAATACAATAACAGGCAAGGATTAAAATCTGCTGGGTTATCACTCGCCTATGGCAGACAGAGCGATTTTCTCCCTGCAGTGGGGGGAGTTTGTTAGAGCAGATTTCAGGTTAAACAACAGTGGAAGAGGAAGGAAAAGGGGGAGAAGCCCTTTGTGCTGCTCAAGCAGCGTGGGTGGAGATGCACCATCCTGTGTGTGAGTTTGTGTTCAGAGATGGTCCTGTCCATGGCTGAGGTGCCACGGTCTGATGTGATTGAGCTGTGGATTTGGAGCACAGAGAAGGTTCGATCTGATTGAGGAGTGCAGGAAGCAGTTTCCCCACTGGAGCTGTTGTGTGACCTGCCCTGTCAGCACTCTTCTTTGAGCAGTCCCTTCTGTCACTGCGGAGGTGCAGGGGTGGGAATGATAGGTTCCTGCTTGGATGGAAAGGATGCAAACCCTAGAGCAGCAAAGCAGAAAGCAGAGCTCCCTGTCCCCCTGCCCAGCCAGGTGACAGCACTTGAATTAGTGTTTGGGAAATAGCCTGGGGTTATGGGCTTGGGTCTGAGCTGGTCTTTGTGATGCTCATTGTGTCGAGGCATGGGACTTCACTATATCTTCATTTCCCAGCTGGTGAGACCAAGAGAATCTGTTTGCTGTGCTGCTTTTCTATTGCTGTCTTCCTCAGGCTTTCAAAAGTCAAATCTACATCCCTGGGGCCTCCCTGGGGCACTGTGCTCTCCTCCCTGTCCTGATGCCATCAGCTACGGGATGCATAGCAGGGACGCGTATCAGCCTCCTGCTTCTAACCCTCTGCCCTTAGCTGATCCCACACCAAGGGCTGATGCTATAGAAGACAGATCGTGGTCCTGTCCCACCAGGAAAGCCTCCTTGCTGTTTCACTCTGAGCAACAGTGATGCTCTCACCTCTGCTCTGGCTCTCATCCTGGCTGAGCACGGAGAAGGGACGGGTTGGTCTGGACAGCTGATGGAATTATAAACCACTGAAAAGGTCAGAGTGATACCGATTGCTGTTATCTTTCACAGAACATAAGAGGCATTAAAATTCTGCTGTCTCATTCGTGTAACAAGGGAGAAAATTGTAATGAGAGGGAAATGAAAATGGGGAAAAATGTCTTCCTTCCTGCAGCTGGGTCAGGGTGATGAGAACTGTGCCGGTTCAGCTCTTGCGACTGTGACTGTGAATTCAAGGGGTTGGAAGTAGCTGCGCGTGCAGGTCCAGCCTCTCATTTCTATGTAGAGGAGTTTAAAATCTTGCTCCGGGGACAGTCACTGATGTAAAGAATTTGGTGGTCTCAGCTTTCTCCTTGTTTTGCGTTCACCACTGTGGTCTTTGGCAGAGCTTGTGCTTAAAATCCAGGAGGTTCGGGGGACTAGGAAGATCTGTCAGGTCAGCTTGAAATTATTTAAGCTGGAAAAAAAGGATGTGCGGATGAGTTTCTGGCTCAGGCGGAGGTGTTGAGGACTGGGATGGAAATGGCCAGGATACGTGTGCATTTAATGTTGCTTGCCTCCAGTGTTAACTCCCAGTCTTCTCCTTAATCCAGTGGTGCAAAACCCACCTTGAATCTCTGCTCTTTCTCAGCAATCTGTGTTTGTGTCTGACTGAGCTTTCCTGCCATGACCACCGTACCATGCCAGGCTACTGGGGCTCTGCGGCCCCTGCACAAGAAGGACGTGGAGCTGTGGGGGCCAGGGAGATGCTGCGAGGGTTGGAGCAGCTCTGCTCTGGAGCCAGGCTGAGAGAGCTGGGCTGGGTCAGCCTGGAGAAGAGAAGGCTCCTGAAGGGGAGACCTGAGAGCAGCTCCAGTGCCTAAAGGGGCTGCAGGAAACCTGGAGAGGGGCTTGGGACAAGGGCCTGTAGGGACAGGCCAAGGGGAATGGCTTGAACCTGCCAGAGGGGAGACTGAGATGAGCTCTTAGGCAGAAGCTCTTCCCTGTGAGGGTGCTGAGGCGCTGGCCCAGGGTGCCCAGAGAAGCTGTGGCTGCCCCATCCCTGGCAGTGTTCAAGGCCAGGTTGGACACAGGGGCTTGGAGCAAGCTGCTCTAGTGGAAGGTGTCCCTGCCCGTGGCAGGGGTTGGAGCTGGATGAGCTTCTGGACGATGGGATTCTACTGGGGAATCTGTCAACAAAAGAAAAGGGCCAACACAGAATCATAAAATAGTTAGGATTGGAAAGGACCTTAAGATCATCTAATTCCAATCCCCCCTGCCATGAATCCATGCTTCTCAACCAGCTGCAAGAAACCAAAGGAGTTTCCTTGCCTGCCAAAAATGTGGTTTGCTGAAGACCGCTGTGACAAGCAGCACACTCGTATAAATATCCAAGTGCAACCAGTCATCTGAGCCATCAGCAGCTGAAGGGGTGAATGGGATTCCCTGAGCCATCGAGCTGGGGTCAGTGACTGTGCATGAGCACTGCTGGTACATATGGGCATCTCATGGGGTGACCTGCTGCCCCAGCTCTCCTACGTGGCTCCAAAGGCGGGGGAGATGCAGCCAAATGATTGTCTCCATGTCAAATACTCGTACCCCACTCCATATCCTATGGGAACAGGGTATGAGCTAACTTGGGGTGAGGGCAGGCTCCCTCTAGGCTTGAAGAAAGCCTGCCTGGAAGCCCAGATTTTTCCCTAGCAAGAACTAGTGGAGGAAAACTCCTGGTTCCAGAAGTTTTTGTTTCAAAAGATAGCTTCCCCTTGGAGCTTTCAACCTGATTTTAGGTGGAAATGCCTGCGTTCAGCCGAGCTTTACAGTATCATTGCAGTTAAACCCAACCAAATCAAAACAAGATCTCAAGTCGTATTTGAAGTCAAAACGAAACCAAAAAGTTTCATTATTTCCCACTGGAAAACTGAAAATGATGTTTCCCTGAACACAAACATTTTTTGGTGGAAAAAAGGCATTCTTCAGCACAAAACCCCCTTATTTTGCTGAGTGCTTTTCCTAAGAACTAGCAGTGCTTCTTGATTTGCTTCAATTATTGTCACTAAGATGCCCTCTATTTGCATTTTGTCAGGGCTGCTCTTAATGTAGCAGTTACAGAACGCAGTGTTTTGTGCTTTCTTCTGCTGTTTCTTTTAATTGAGGTAGTGCTTAGAGCTCTCAAACATAATGGCAATGCCCTTGTGCTGGGTGCTGAGTGCTGCAGAGCTGTTGGCAGCATCTGGCCTGAGCTATGAACTGGTCCAATGAAGCTGGGGAAAGCAGAACGGAAACAGGAAGAAAGCAGAGCAAGTTGCTAAAGGTCCCCAAACAAGCTGGGGCACTGATGGAAGGAGGACTTCAACTTTGTTTAGGTGCTTCTCCCTGCTGGTGTCTCCACAGACCTCGGTGTCTGGGTGCATTTCATTCCCAGCCCTCTGTCAGCATCCCAGCGCCCTGGCTTGAGGATTGATGGAGGAATCACCAAATGAAGCTGTTCACCTGTGTGCTGTGGGAAGATTGACTTGGTGGTGGTGAGGGTGGGACAAAGCCCAGTTCCTGCCCAGTGCCACCTCAGAGCAGCAGCCCATGCCTGGAGCTGCCACGTGCACATCTGCACAACAGCCTCCTTCTGCTGTTTCCAGGGCTACTGGAGGAAGGAATCACTCGGGATACCAAACGGGAGGGAAGGAGATGACTAAGCTAATGTCAGAAATGCTTACTCTGGAAAGCACACTGCATCTCCCTGCATCTCCCCTTGGTTGGAGCTTAACGCTACCTGGACGATGGGGTGCTCTGTGCAAGCTCAACATAATGCCAGTGGAGTGGGAGAGTGCTCAGAGGTCTGAGGAAGACCCCAGAGGTCCTTCCCTGGTGGGTGCAGCCCCAGCACTGCATTTCTGAGGCTTTTTTGTGTTTGGAGAGCACCAAGTTGGGTGATTAAATGAAGCAGGGTGTCAAGGCCAGGAGAGGAACTGAAAGGGCAGGGACCAGAGCTGGGTACTACCAGCCCCTTAGAATTTAAACCAAGTAAATGTGAAGCATCTCCTTCCTGAAAAGCACAGCTTAAGCAGGAGTATTATATATTTTATGCATATATATATAAAGTATATTATGAAGAAAAAGCGACAGCATGGAGTGAAACAGTGACTTGTCTTGCTCTCTCAATGATTAAATTTGTCAGGTCTTAAAGCTACTCTTGCTACTCCTTGTTCAACCTGACCCATGCACTTTGGACAGCAGAGACTGCCACCACTGCTTTTGGTTTCTTTTCCTCTGCTTATGCTTTTCTCTGCTGCTGTAGAGGCAAGCCTGAAATGATTTAGCTCCTAACAAAACACTTAACTCTGGTGCTGAAAAGCTAGGGGGTTTTCTGGACCATTTCACAGCAATAGGCTGCATCAACAAAAAGCATCTGATGCTGCTGGCCTACATCCCAAAGCCCTCAGTGCTATATTCTCCTTGTCAGAAAGATGCTGTGAGCCATGGGATGCTTCTCATCTCTTGTGCAGCTGTCTAAGAAATTCCACACGGATCTTTCTCCTTCCCAGTAACTCAGGTCTGTCTTTTCACAAAGAAAACTTGCTGCAGCAGACCAGTGGTGCCAATGAACAGTCTTCTCTGGTGCATGCTGCTGTCTGCCTGGAGTTCAGATGGCTCCAGCCCACGGGCAAACTTGCCTGTCTGGTCAGTGGAGTGAAATGAAGCTCTGAAACCCATGACTGATGCAAATGCAACATCCCCTGGAAATCTGCAGCTTCCATCTCCGCTTGTCCAGCTTGGAACTGCCCGATAGGCTCAAAGGGACTGCTCTGGAGATTTGTGATACACAAACATTTGTTGCTTGCTGGGACCTGGTATGTCAGGTTTTTAGCCCAGAGCATGTATTTTTCAATGGCTGGATTATACAACCCAGAAACATTGAGTTTAGGATGAAAATGCTGCCTGGCTTTTATCTGCAGTGATTCCAGAGTTCTTAACAGCCGAGAGGAGAGCAAAAGCCTCCATTATCTGAGCTAAGAATTTATCTAAGCACATGCCCCTATCCTGTTACAAAGATGTCTCTTCCATGCACCAATGACATTGCTCTGCCCCTGAGGTCCCATGTACTCTGCTCTATGGGACCTAGTGGCACTGCCTGCTCCCATTGCTGACCGTGCATCCGTGTTCATTTTGGGAAGGGGGTTATCATGCCCTTTTGGTGGGCAAAATGGGGGAAGAGTGGGCAGCTGCAGTATGGATGGTGGAGAAGGAGGAAAGCAAACCGGCGTTTAGAGAGCGCATGCTCATGGACATGTGTTGTATCGGTGTTGAGGTGATCCTTGTAGTCATTGAATGTTGCCTCCTGAGCACACAGCAGCTATGCTGTGTTCTCTGAGTATCTTGATTCCTGGCCAGCGTGTACCTAGGTGCACCTAGGTAATTTGATTTCATAGGCAACAAGGTGTTTCTCAAATTCTTTTTACACTGGGACCTCAGTGTTTTTTGTCTCCAGTGTAAAGAGCATCACTGCACAGGTTTGTAATGAAACCTTGAAGTTTCTGGTATGACTCCTCCTCGGCAGGGCTCGTGAACAGGCAGATCTCTGGTGGTGCGGAGGCATTGCTGAGATGTATTGCATCGTGGTGCCACTATGCTGGGCAGAAACAGCCCTTGGAAGCTGCTGTGCTGCAACCAGCACTCGCCTGGGCTTGCTCTGAACCTTAGCTGCAGAACTTGAGCTTCATCTATACACAAAAGGGGGAAAGAGGAGGTTTAATTGTCACATTCATGAGATAACATTCCCCAAGCATAGGAGCTGATATGGCTAAATTATCCTGAAAAACAAAAGGGGGAAGTTTACAATTTCTGTTTTCAGTATGGAAGGAATAAATTCTGACTTTCTCATGTCCACAGCCCAGCTTGCAACAGGTTTAAAGCATGGTACAGATGGCTGTGCAATTATTGCCAACATCTCCTCATTAGATAAGGCCCTGGGTTTATTTAGCAGAAGCAGATGGAGGGAATACACAATATTTTAGATGTCTTGACAAACTGTGTTTTCCTTAGAACAACATTGCATGTTTGCTGTGAGGGTTCTAGCCAAAAAAAAATACAAGAAATTCTAAGAAAGAGCAAGTAAGATCTTTTGGGAGTGAAATGAGGAGTGCGCGAAAGAAGAGATATTACATTGCAAGTCTGATGATATCTGGTGCCTTATATTAATCCCTGTGACAAGAGGAGGGTTTCAGCTTTTATTTGGAAGTGTGTATCTTTGTGGCTCATAGACTAAAGCTTGAAAACATGACCCTGGCTGCCTGGAAAAGCTGAGGAATCACAAGACAAATAGAGAGCCCCAATATGTTCTAGAAATTAAAAAGGTCTCGCGGCTTTTAATAGAGCCTTGTTGATTTGGGGGCTGCTTACTTGTGTGCCCACTGGCAATGCTGCATTTCTGAGCAAAGGACACTTGCTGCAGGTGGAAAAATGTTGGGGTTGTGGGTCATTTGAGCCTTTTGAAGAGTCCTGTGACTACGTGTAACCATGGCTAGGAACCAGTTCCCTGGCCAGCCTCTATGTGGAGGGAAGAAACCCCATCAAGCAGAAGAGTGAGGCTGTTTCCCTGCACAGAGGGACTGTGGCTGCTCCCTCTGCAAGGAAGTACTGAAGGAGTGGTGGGTGCTTGTGCACCCACTAACCCCCTTTGATGCTGCTTTGGTAAATTGGGTTTTACCACCTGGATGCTGTTCCTCTACAGTATGCAAGTGGCAGCAGGAACTGAGGGTCACTCCTTGGGTGTAGCACGTGCTTGTGCTGGGAGGATGAACGCGATGAGTAGCAGGCAGGAACAGAAGTGCAATGACGTGGTGATGGCAGCAGGAATCTGTTGATTGTTATGGTGTAGGAAAACCCAGGAACACTTGACATCCTGCTAAAGCTTCTAGCTAGGATGGCTTGGTTCAGTTTGTGGGTGGTTTTGGGTCTCAAGTTGGTCAAGTACACAAGTACATCCAGGTGTGGATGATGCTGGTGATCCATTTTTGTCATCTATTTGGCTGTGCCAGTGAGACTTGGCTGGCTGAGTGCTGGAGAATGAACACAAAAACTGTGCAAATGTGGCAGCATGAATTAAGTAACTCTCCACTCTCTACCTTCCCATTTATTAGATGAATGTTCTTGGCTATCGTTTTATACGCTGCTTTTATCCTTGCATATTATCTGCCCACCTTTAGGTCATTACAGCAACCTAGAGCAACCTGGTCTAGTGGAAGGAGTCCTTGCCAGTGGCAGGGAGTTGGAACTGGATGATCTTAAGGTCTCTTCCACCCCAAACCATTCTATGATTCTGTGTTACAGGAATTCAGCGGCGCAGTGGCAAGGTGGGAAGGCTGGACCCAGGGGAAGGCCATGCCTCCCATCACTCCCTCTGGAAGCTAGGGCATAGTTCAGCTGGTGGCTTGGGAAAGCAAAGCCTGCAGTGCAGAAATGTCCAGACAACGGTAACCTAAGGAGAGGTCTTCTTTCCACCCTGACAGATATTTTTCCTTCTCTTTTGCGCCATCCCTCGCTGGCTGCTACTCGCAGTCCTTCTCCAGCAGCATCAGTTCAGCACCCCAAGAGGGAAGGCTGAGCTCTTGTTCTGAACCATTTTGCCTTGCTTTTTAAACACCAGTGTAATTTGATAGTGATGACATTTTCTGCTTAACTCTTGAACTGTGAACTGGCCACATGCAGAGGGTGATGTGGTTGTGGTTCCAAAGAACACAGACTTCATCACTGTTCCCAGGGCGGTCTGGCAAGGAGGTCCTCATTTCACAGGTACTATAAGGAAGGAAGGAAGGTCGAGATGTGTTTTTGGTGATTTGAACTTCTTGCCTCCTGCAGTGATGTGCTGCCTTGCTAGCCCACCTGACAGAAAGATTAACCCCAGTAACCTTCCTGGTGTCCTCTGTCCTTTTCCCAATTTCAAACCACCAGCTAGCACAAATTAAAGTTGTGTGCCTTCAGACCTCCTGCGCAGCAGTGAAACGTGGTGTCTGGTTAGGGTGGCATTTTTCATGCACACAGCAACTGGGGGCTTGTGTTTTTCAGGAAAATGTCAGGTTTAAATCAAGTCAGAAATATTTGCAGGCTTGACAGGAATTACTTGCACTAAGAGGGAAAACACATTAAAAGTCAGAATGCTTAATTTTAGAACTTGACAAATGAAGCAAGCAATCCCTAACTGGGGGTTGGAACTAGATGATTTTTAAGGTCCCTTCCAACCCAAACCATTAAGTGATTCTATGATTCATTGCTCTCATCTTTCCCCAAGTAAAAATGCTTGAAACATTTTTGCTCATCCTGAAATTCCCCTCGCTTCTCAGCCTGTTACTGAGTTAACTCCCTCTATAGCTTGCCCATACCCAAGAGACCATGGGGTGCACTGTGGGACACCTCTCCAGGAAACAGCTTTGAGCTCCCAGCTCCTGCCCTGTGCATCCTTTAATGCCCGGGAAAAAATTCTGGGATACCCACAGAAAGCAGCCTCTTCCCTCCTTTGTAATGTTAATGTAGTGAGGCTCAAGGTATGACCTACTTTGCAGCCACAGTGAAGTGCAGGATGGTTTTAACTCCTCTGTGCTCAGTTTTCCCGGCGTGAGCGCACTAAAATGTTTTGGACACGTGCTTTTTCCTGCCAGCTCTCATTGCTTATTGCGAATGAGCCTCCTTTTCTGCTCCGTGGTGTGGCATGTTCACATCACTCCTGCTTAGAAGCAGCAAGGGCTTATTTGAGCAATTGCCTCATAACCAGAATATCTCCCTTTATCCTGGGCAGAAGCCAAGCTCTCAGCTCCCTGCACACTGCAAAACCTCATTCTTTTTGTCTGATAGTCGCATACTGCTTGGTTGTTGTGTGTCTTGCTGGAGCAGAGGAGTGTCTACAGATGCTCCTCTCCCTGTCTTCTCCCTGAAGCCTGGCTCAGGAATTGCAGTCAGGAAAGTAGGTTGCAGGTGGTTTTATTGAGGGGAATTCTGCTCTCATTTTGCTTCATCTCCTCCCAGGAATCTCAAGCATTTTTGCCATAAAAGAGGAGGACAGTTGTGTTCTTATCTGCGCAGCTCTGTATGTGGAAGGCTGGTGGCAAATTAAATGCTGGCTACAAAAGGCTCTTAAATGTGAGACCAAAGAATGAATTGGCTGTTTGTGCCTCTGAAGCAGAGCAACCCCATTCTGTTCAATATTGTTATTCCCTTAGTGTATTTTATTTTGCCTTCTGTTTTCTTCATGTTACAGCTAAAGAGAGGTTTATCCTTCACCATAGAGAGGCTATGTTGGAGAATACAGTTGATTATGAGACCAACATGTTTTTTTCTGAGCAAGGCGATCAGACTGAGTTGCTCTGAATGGGCTTTCGTTAAGAACTAGGACCCAGGACATTGTGTTGTAGATGTGATTTAAAGTGAAGGAGTTGGCTTAGATGTAATATCATAGAATCACAGACTGGTTTGAGTTGGAAGACCATCTAATTTCAACCCCCTGCCATGGGCAGGGATACCTCCCACTAGATCAGGTTGCTCAAAGCAATATGCAGGTATCCAATTAGATGCTTAGACTTGGTGTTGGTCATCTAAAGCAGAAGCAGAGAGCTGGTAAGCTGAGCCCTTTCACATGGAAGGGACTATAGAAGGGATGGGGAAGTCTCCAGTGTGGAGCGATGGAGCCAACAGATGGACCTCGTAGTGCCATAAATTAAATGGTGCAATTAGCATGCCAGATTTACTTACCGGCTCAGACCTGGTGTCAACTCTGTCTTTGGTAGTCAAGATAAAGCTCACACACCATGAAATCAAACTGAGAGAAAAGAGGCCTCCTTCCAGCTCCTCCGGTCACTGTTTGCATGCAGATTTGTGCTGCAGCTGGGAGAAGGAGGGAGCAGCAGGACTGACACCGTGTAGCTGCAGTCTGAGCACAGGCCAGGCTTGGGCAATGCTGCCTGCACCCGAGAGGCTGGTTCATGGGCACCCTTGGCTGGGTTCCTCCACTGACCTGCCCTCAAGTCCAAGGTAGGGAAATCAGCCAGACCATGTCACCAGTCTAACACTGAGCAATGTCTTCAGTAGGCATTAGGGAGTGAAGAAGGTGAAAAATACTCTTTTTGATTTGCGCTGTAGCTGAGGTGCCTCTCACCAGACAGACACCCACTACTAACACTCACCACATCCTTCTTCGGCTTCTAGTGTGCTTTTTCCTGTGAATCATGCTCATTGGCTTCATCTGCTGCCAAGGTATCATTATCTGTTGCTGGTTGGTATATATGAGAGAATGGGGGCAAGTGATGCCCTTTTGCCACATATTGCTAGAGATCATGGTGCCTCCTTCTCCAGTGTGGTTTCTGTTTGCTGTTGATGCTCTCGTAGTCCTTGGAGGTCTGTGCCATGAGGACCTAATATTTCTTCTTGCAATGCTTCCAATAACACCCTATTTCTTATTCCCCCTCCCTAATCCATCAGGACTTACTGTTTTCCTCCTGTGGCTCCTCCACCTGCTGCCTGAGTGACTCCACTGGAGCTCACCTTGTGCAGGTGGATCTTGCACCCTCCTCCACTCAGGAACATGAGGTCCAGCCCTCACAGACATTCACTTGGGCAGAAGCTTCCCTGATAGGAAGCTCTCTCTTGGTGGTCACCTCCACTCATCACAGGCTCTCCTGGATGGGTAGATGGTTCCCGGCCATGGTGCAGGGCGGACAGTGGGAAAGCTGGTGTTTCCAGATAAACACCATTAATTCAAAGGCTGGGATGTGCAAGGTGAGGCCAGTGGCTGCCCTGTGGTTGTTGGTGCGCTGTTGGTATTCCTGGTCCTGGAAAGTCTTGCCAGCTGCAGTCAGAAATGTGCTGTGTGCTGATTTGGGGTTAAAACGCTCAGAAGGCAGCAGCAGAGCAACCTCCCATGGCAAATAGTTTCGGTGGGGAAAAAGAAATGGAGAATATATATTTTCATAAATTTTTAATGTTCTGCATATGCTTTTGAAAGGAAAACACCAGATAAAAAGCCCGGCTTTTTAGAATGAATATTATGGGCCTTTTCTTTGAGAGAAATGAATATTTTCTATAGAATCTCTGATTTCAAAAAAATTATTTCTTTCCATTTAAGTTTTACTGTAAAATTCCGAAGTGTTCTCACAGTGCTGTGGGATCAGAAGGACCTCGCAGGTTTTCTCCTTGGGTTGCCAGCTACCATGAACACCACAACAGTGATGCTGGCGGTGGTGACAGCTCCACAGGGAGTTAGGGACATTCTTCACCCCCTGGGGTGGGGAAATCAGGAAGGATTGGGTGGGCAAGGGTCACAGATAGAGGCAACAGTCAGCCTACGGGCTGCTCATACATGGTGGGGGAAGTGTCTTTAAACTACTCGGCCAATATTGACGAAGATCTTAGTTTTATTCATTTTTCCTATTGGTTCTTATTTCCTGGGTGTCACTGGGGCTTGTTCAACATTGTCAGCCTATGCCCGGAGTCAGGCCCTGGGAATGGGGGTGATTTACTGGAGTTTTCGGTGCTTCTATCGGAGGTTTTGAGATTGATGCTGCCAAGGTATCCGCATTAGTTGGGGTTTGGTATGTGGGTAGGAAGTGGTGGCTGCTGTTTCTTTTCACAGGACAGCTGCTGTGCAGCTGGCTACCTTTATCTTTTATTTGAGGGCAGCTGTCTGGTGGGTATTTATCCTTTCTCCTAATCCACTGAAGAGATTGATTTGGTTCTCGGGAATGGATGCTTGGGATAAGGTTTCTGAAAAACATCCCTGTTTTCACTTACTAGGACTAGAGTTGGCAATAAATAGCAAGGTGACTTTAAGAATACCTGCAATTGATGCCAGTGGTTCCTGCTTTAGCAGGACCTGCCCTGGCACTGGTGTTATCCAGTGGAGAGAGCCCCTTGGAAGCGTTAATCATTCTTAGTTATTAATCTTGCTGCTTTTCTCTGTAGCTGTACGTTATCTGCTAACAGGCAGACACACTGAAGCTGCTGCACTTGCAGCCAGATCCAGGTCTCTGCTACATGTCTCATGCTGCTTCTGTTGTGATTTATAGAGAGTGGTATCAGGATACTAGGAGGAAAACGTGCTCCATCACCTGCAGATACATGTGTGTGCTGAGTGGGGCCTCACCAGCTGCTCTTTGCTGAGGCTGGACCCCTGAGGTGGTTGCTCCTACAAGCAGAGATATGTATAGAAAACCCTGTATTTTTGATCATTTCTTCTCGGTTCTCACTTGGGACATCCGTGTTTCTGTTTCTTCTCCTCTTTCTGCCTTGAGGGAGATATGAAGCACCTCTGTCACCTGCTCCCAAAGAGATCATCTGGAAGAACTGAAGTAAATCCTTATAATAGTCTTTAAATACCTAAAGGGGCTGCAGGAAACCTGGAGAGGGGCTTGGGACAAGGGCCTGTAGGGACAGGCCAAGGGGAATGGCTTGAACCTGCCAGAGGGGAGACTGAGATGAGCTCTTAGGCAGAAGCTCTTCCCTGTGAGGGTGCTGAGGCGCTGGCACAGGGTGCCCAGAGAAGCTGTGGCTGCCCCATTCCTGGCAGTGTTCAAGGCCAGGTTGGACACAGGGGCTTGGAGCAAGCTGCTCCAGTGGAAGGTGTCCCTGCCCGTGGCAGGGGTTGGAGCTGGATGGGCTCTAAGGCCCCTTCCAACACAAACCAGGCTGGGATTAATACCATTCTATGAAATCCACAAAAAGGCAATTAAGGCAGGAGGAGGCCAAGGTGGGGATGATTCTGAGGAGCAGGATTAGCTTTTCCCTCCTCCAGTCCTCAGGATTTAGAGATGCGCAGCTAAGCGCAAACAAGTTTCAAGGCATTTTCTTTGGGCAGGGCTTCAGCAAGGAGCTTTGTTATGGGGTAGCTCTGAAAAGTGCAGCGTTGTAAGACAGCATGTGTCTTGCTGAACCACTACACAGAAATCCTGAGCTCCGAGATACTTTAAGAGATTGCTTGCTAATTATTTATGTTAGTATAACATTCAGGACAGGAACTTCCTCTTTATTCTCTGTTTTCTTTTATACCCAAAGGAGTAAACTGCTCTCATAATTCATTCCAGGCTTTGCTAGAAGAAAAGTTATCAAGCATTTATCATAAATTTGGTCTCAGTCTCTGGAAACAGATGTCAGTCAGAGCATGTTAGTGGAGGTGGTGATGCAGAAAGCAGTGTTTAACAAAGTTGTTGTGAAAGTGAAGAATGACTGCAGCAGTGCTGAGCCACTGCTGGGCTGGCAAGATGTGTGCCCAGATCCTCCACAGCAGTACATCATAGAATCACAGCTGGTTTGGGCTGGAAGTCACCTCAAAGCTCCTCCAGCTCCAACCCCTGCCACGGGCAGGGACCCCTTCCACTGGAGCAGCTTGCTCCAAGCCCCTGTGTCCAACCTGGCCTTGAACACTGCCAGGGATGGGGCAGCCACAGCTTCTCTGGGCACCCTGGGCCAGCGCCTCAGCACCCTCACAGGGAAGAGCTTCTGCCTAAGAGCTCATCTCAGTCTCCCCTCGGGCAGGTTAAAGCCATTCCCCTTGGCCTGTCCCTACAGGCCCTTGTCCCAAGCCCCTCTCCAGGTTTCCTGCAGCCCCTTTAGGCACTGGAGCTGCTCTAAGGTCTCCCCTTCAGGAGCCTTCTCTTGTCCAGGCTGACCCAGCCCAGCTCTCTCAGCCTGGCTCCAGAGCAGAGCTGCTCCAGCTCTCTATAAACAAGACTGGTTTAATGGTCATGCCATCCTGCTTGTAAAAAGTCAAATTACATGGAAGAACTTATGTAATGAGATTTTGTTGCACTTAAATACTTGAAGCACTATCAAAGACAACATCCTAAACCTATCAAATCTGTGTGCCTGTACAACCTGTTAAGATACAAAAAGGGCCGTAGATCAAACCATTTATTCATCTTTGTGAAGTTTTCTCCTAAAATCTTCTCTTTTGCTGTTTTTTTTTACCTTTCACTTCAGATTTCCAGCACTGGCTCACCCCTCACCTCTGCTTTGTTCCCAGCTGTTTGCTGTGCAGCCAGGGATGCTTTGGTGGGATTGCCAGGATGTGCTTGTCAGCCAGTTCACTTCAACTCTCTATTACTCCTCTATTTAATGATCATTTCTGACTTGTTCTGGCCTAACTCACAGCGGCTGCTGTGAGCTTTCAGCTGGAGTAGGGGAGAAGGTAAACCAGAAAGATTCCACTTAGGCAAATATTTCCCTAACTGGGGCGTTCTTCCATGCATGTCTGAACGGTTTAGAGGAAAGAAATGCTGAGCAGCTGTAAATTAGCTTTGGTTTTGCAGTGAGAAAAGGCACCATCTCCACCCTGGGACATCTAGGGAAGTTCAGGTTAGATATAAGGAAGAAGTTCTTTCCTAGGAGGGGGATGAGGCATAAGAACAGGTTCCCCAAAGAAGTGGCAAATGCTCCATCCCTGGCAGTGTTCAAGGCCGGGTTGGACAGAGCCTTGGGCAATGTGGTCTGGTGTGAGGCATCTTTGCCCATGGCAGGGGGTTTGGAACTGAATGATCTTAAGGTCCTCTCTGACCCAAACCTTTCTATGATCGTATGAGTCTATGAAACATGTTGGATGCCCACCTGAGTTTTGTCACCTCCTGTCTCATATACCTGCAAGGCTCAAATGTGAATTTTTAGACCTAGAGCCACCATCTCATCCCCGTTGTCTTTTGTTTCTTCCCCCAAACATGGCTTTTTTTGGAGGCAGCTCTGTTTTTTGTTCTCTGTAGGCAAAACCTGGCCAAGGCTGTATTGTTTTACAGGAGTGGCTGATTCATGTGCAGATGTAGCAGTGACGGTTTAGCTGTACAGTCATGGATGGTTTGCACGATTCAACCGTGATTTGATAGGATCCTTGGACCAGCTCTCCAGCTGTGGGAGATGCTGGGCTGTGCAGGTTAGCAAGAGGATCGCAGTGCTGGTGATGTGGGATTTAATGAAGGATTAGGGGTCTTGATTTGGGTGGAGAGATTGGGATGTTGTGCAGTTGAAGCAGGTTGTTTTTAGCATCAGACCTATTTAGGAAGACAAGACTGGAATGAAGACCTCCAGCCACTGGAACATTTACTGGCACCATGGGACTAATTGATGGTGGTTCCCCATTCACTCCCATTTTCTCTCTGAATTTAGAAAGAGAAAGATGAAGTACTGAGCACCCCTCAGCTTGCACCAGGAACCAGGGGTCTGCCTAATGACAGCACAAATCCATCTTAGCTCACTGGAGACTAATTGCACAGTTACTAGCAACATCCAAGGTGGATGTTGAAGATTATCTTTTGACTTGAAGTGTGTGCTGTTCCCAGACTGCTGAGGTGTATAAGTGAGCAATTAGGTTGTGAGGATGGAGGGAAGAAGAGGAATGTAATCACTGGCACGGATGCAGAAGATGGAATTAGAATTCTTTGCATGTGATGGTTCTTGGTTTTAAATGTATCCTGTTGCTTTATGTTCAAACTGCACCGACAGAGCTGATGTAATGCGAATGTTCTGGTTGTGAAACTGTAGGAACAGGTGTCGTACAGAAGAGATGCTCTGCTCCTCGGGTCCTGGCTTGCTGCTGCCTCTTTTGCCATCCAGCATCTCAGCATGCTTTTTTCCTGATCTCCAGCACCTCCTGCTGATGGAGTCTGGCCCTTTCCGTACAGCAATGCTGGTCCTGCTCTTCCCTGGCCCATGCTTGGCAGCAGTGCTAAGTCAGTCAGTAAGTCAAGGACAGGGTTTTTATCTGACTGTAGCCACGTCCTGCTCTGCCGAGTTTGCCAGCATCCTGTATAATACAGGTTGCAGAGTAAAACTGTATCTCTCCTCTTGAAAAACTCTGCTTTCTCTTATGTTTTTCGACGGCAACTGGCCGCTTTGCTGCATGCTCATCAGCCAGTTATCAGGAACCAAGACAAAGGGCTCCTGGGGAGGTGCAGATACATCGTGGGTGCACACTGTGGGTGCTCTGCACTTCTCGGAGCATCTTTCTGCTCCACTATGAGACACTTGCTGTGCTGGATGCTTAATCCCCATGGAACTACCTGGGATTCATTGCCCAAGCCTGGCATCCTCCCTCTAGCTCTGCCCATGGCAGCTCTGGAATCCCACTTCCCAGCCACGTTTCCAGGTCTCTCCCGCTGCAGTAGCTCCTGGGGAAGGGCTGGCAAAGTGTCTGATTATGGTCAAGGTTGGGTCTGCCCAGGCAGTGCTTTCAGCAGTTGTAGTTAACAAAGTGGTGCCATCTCTTTTGCAGGGTACCGGTGGTTGGGGCTCGCAGACCCCACTGGTGGGCTGGTTGCTCGGCCAATTCCACCTTGATAGAGCAGCCTGGGGACAAACCTGACAAAACCTCTTTTCAGTTGCTTATAATCACTTTAAATGGTGCAGCTGATGGGGAGCTGGTGAGAGTCCTTTCGCTGTGGGCTGTGCTAGTGTTAGGGGACCTCTGTTTTAAATCAAGAATAGTTTTGTTGAAGCATCATAGGAGGTGCTGCGGTAATTAATGAAGACAGTTTTGCCTTGCTTTCTGTGGAGTACTGTGCCTGGCAGGGTATTCACTTAAGGAGTTTCCATCATCATGACTTGTGTGACAAGATTTCCTCCTTCGCTGTGCCTAGAACAGTGAAGCCATTTCATTTTCTGTGCAGAGCACTTGCATTTTGAAGGGTCATTCTGTTTTGGGGCTATGTTTCTAACCAGAGTTACTGCAGATCAGAGGAAACGCTTGCTCCCTGCTCTCTGGATATTCTCCTCGAATAAGCTGCTCTGAACAAAAATTAATGTTGCACACACAGAGTAAATTGTATAACTAGGAACTGCTTCAGATATTAGGAATTGCCAGACATCAGTACTCGAGGGATTTCTGAATTCATTATAGGGAAAAGCTCATTTCTAGCATAACATTCCTTCTGAAAATGAGGTATGCTTTCCTATAGACACAAGGTGCTGCTCTTTAATGGCTCAAGCCAGGCGTGCTCTCTGTGTATAAATGGCTCATATCAAGCAGATATTGTGATTTTTTTATAGTCTGAGCAAGGCTCAGCAGCTCTTGAAGAGCATGTGAATTGATGGTTTTCAGTGGACGCAATCTGCAGTGTGATCACAGGTGGAAAGTTTAAAGCAGCTTGAATGTTCCCAGGTTTTACTCACCACTTATCCATGCTTTGGAAAGAGGAATTCTTATCTAATATCAATTTTCCCCCTCTCTCCTCTTTTGCATTTAGGATTCTAGCAACTGCTGGGACTGATTTTGACCTGCGGACCCTGCGAGCCGTCCGAGTGTTGCGACCCCTGAAGCTCGTGTCGGGAATCCCAAGTGAGTGTCACGAGAACATCACCTTACAGCCACAGGGGCTCTGTAGCTTTTGGGGTGTTACATGCTTTTCTCGGCAATATTTCCTTCCCCTGCTTCCCCGTGGTCTGTGGCTCTTGCCCTTGCTATGCTCTGGTTTCCTGCCATCTCATTTTGCATACAGCCAGCTGATCTCAGCACTGCGCTTCCAAACTTGCAGGTGAGAGGCAGGGATTTGTCCTAAGACTCCTTTGCCGTTTGGAGTTGAATTAATTCTCTGGGCTGTGAAGATCTGAGACCCGAAGTCTGCAGCTTTCAGGCCCCTGAGCTTGGGCCTTCTGACAGTTTTTACCAGCTGAGCATCTTGCAGTGGGGATTTTACCTCTTTAATAACGAAGGCAAAGAGCGGGGAGGACTTGCTCTTGCCTACTCAATGAGCAACTTGATATATTGTACATGTTAACATGAAGGGTCTGAATGCTACAGTGAGGAGCTGCATCATGCTTTGCTGATGCCCTGAAGCCATCAGAGTCCCAACCCTGTTGCTTAATGCCTTTTTATTTGTCACTCTTCACCAGCCACTCTGAAAGTATTTCATTTCTGAATGTGGAGCAGAGAGGTTTTTCCCTGCAGCAAGAGCCAGTGAAAGGTAACTGCTGCTCTGTGGGATGCTCTGCTCCTCTCTACATTAACCCTTGGCAGCCAGGCTGCCCCCTCTACTCCACCAGCTCTGCCCCTGTACTGGCTGCTTCAGGACTGAAATGGTGCTGTAGAAATCCAGCAACGAGTTATGCTTTGAACTAACAGCACCCAAATTTCCTGAACTCAGCATCCTTTTCATGGGCAAGGATTGAATCTGAATTCCCAAGCAGGATTGGTCCTTGGCTAGCCTTGGGAAAGGGTCATTTATTAATGGGATCTCTAATGAGGTCTAATAATGCTTCTGATGTTTTTTTCTTGTGCAAGGCACTATGGTGCTGTGGTAGTGACAGGACATCAGAGAAGTAAGGTGGCCCTTCCAGGGTATCCCTGTCCTGGTGTGGGTTGCATGTTCCCCCCCAGGGTGATGTGCTCTCCCACCCAGTGATGTGTCCTGGACCAGCACAGTATTTTCCCCCAGAGCATTAGTTGCTCTCCTGTTTTTTAGTGATGCTGTGGAAGCAGCACAAGCATCTTATTTGCTTTTCCTCTACACTCTCAGTGTTCTTTCTGTCCAACAGATCTTTATGCTTTTTTCCTGCATGTGCCCGTATTGACCTCAGTAGTGTTGTACAGGGTGGCAAGACGATGATCCTTTATTCTCCACACTTTGGGACAGGCCACTAAGGGAGATTTCAGCTGATGCTTATCACCGCAGTTTTTTTGTTATGTGTGTTTGTTTGGTGTTATCTGAAACCTCCATCTCCAGCCTTATCTCCCCTGGGTTTAATTAAAAATGAGTTTTAGTGCCAGTGAAAAGCTATGGATGGATAGCCCTGGAGACAGGGTTGTGTTTCTCCAGAGTCAGGGTGTAACAGGCACAGCAGCATCATGGCTATCCTGTGTGTCACAGCAGGAGGGGCAGCTCCAGTGCAGCTTAGTGCTCCCTGCCCTCCCTGGCATGCCCACTGCTGCAGGGTCTGCCTTACAGACCTGCTCCCACTCCAGGCTTAGCCTTGGGACTCCACCGGCTTCAGGAAAAGTCCTTTTTGTGTCTCGGAGGCTTAAGAGACCTTTGAATCTCATCTTTACTTTGAGTCTCCTTCCCTGTGAGGGTGCTGAGGCGCTGGCCCAGGGTGCCCAGAGAAGCTGTGGCTGCCCCATCCCTGGCAGTGTTCAAGGCCAGGTTGGACACAGGGGCTTGGAGCAAGCTGCTCTAGTGGAAGGGGTCCCTGCCCGTGGCAGGGGTTGGAACTGGATGAGATTTAAGGTCCCTTCCAATCCCAACCATTCCATGGTTCTATGAGTCTGCAACCTGAAGAAAACAGGTCAGAAAAAGGTAACTCTTCTGATTGTTTCTCTCACATCTTGAGTGCATTATGGCTGTAGCATCTTTTTCATAGCACCCTGGGAAAAACAGCTTTGCTTGGTATTGCCAATCCTAAACTTCCCCTTAGACAGCCCCTCTCTCCTACCTCACCCCACCCCCAAGCCCTTGTTTTCCTTCCCTCACTGATTACCTGTTTTTCCTTGCCCCCACAGGCTTGCAGGTTGTCCTCAAGTCCATCATGAAGGCGATGGTGCCCTTGCTTCAGATCGGGCTGCTCCTCTTCTTTGCCATTGTGATGTTTGCCATCATCGGGCTGGAGTTTTACATGGGGAAGTTCCATAAAACCTGCTTCTCTAATGAGACGGGTGAGCTTCGAGCTTTCCTCCCCTCCCAACGCATTGTCACGATGCTTCCAGTCCCCTTCATCTCATCAGGGTGCTTTCTGCCCTGCTCTTATGTTACTTTTCCTTTTTCCACATTCACTGCATTCTCTCCCTCCTTACCCACCTACTCCAAGACTTAACAGACTTTTGTGCTCACCCTACATGTACTGAACAGGTTCTCCTCTCTGCTGTACCACCATGGTGCCCCTGAGTGGGTTTCTCTCAGTCTATTCAAGAATGAGGGGAAGGTGCTTAGGGCTTCCTTTCATGGTAGAATTTATCCGTAAGACAAATACAGAACTGAATTCCTGTTGTTTCAGCTCATTTAAGGCTTTTTGGGATTGGTTTTTTTTGATTCACTGGTCTGTTTCCCCTTTCATTGGGTTTATCTCCATGATCAGCTGCAGAACGTTGAACTTCCTTGCAAGGTTTCTAGGGCATGTTGCATGGGTATGAGAACTTTGGTGTGAAATAGTAACATTGGAAAGACTGGGAGCAACCTGAAAGACAATAGATGGAAGGCAAGGAGCCTTTTCATGGAGAAAGGATAAAAATGTCCTTCAAACAGAGAAAAACAAGGGAAATTGGGCACTGCAGAATAAATGATATGGCTGCTTGTGAATGAGGGATAAACCCCAGAAGGTGGAAGTGGAGATGAAGGATGCCCCAAGACCCTGGGCTGGGACTGGCTGCCGTGTCACAGAATTCATGCCGGTTTAAAACCAAAAAAGCCAATCTTTGCCATCTAATCCCTCAAGTCTTTAAATATTCGTTTATAGTAGCGCTCATATGTGTTGGCTATCTGGGCTATCCACATCTGAAAACATTGTTCTTGTCTCCAAAGATTGCAATTTAAGGTACAATTGACTGTCTTTAAACACAGTCTTGTATTTTCAGTGATTATCACTAATAGGTCTTAATATTGATTTATTTATATGCATTCAAATGGTAATAAAACAACATCCCTGCCAAATCCCTGGGCATCCTTCACAGTGCTTTCTACCAACATGGAAGCAGTTTAATATATTCCCTTTGCAAAAGCAGGGTGAAATTGTTTCCTTGCTTCCTATGTTAGTTAGGAAAACATAATGCAAATTGTGAAGGACAGCTAGATTGTACGATTTGCTTGGATGGGACTTGGAGCAAGCTGCTCTAGTGGAAGGTGTCCCTGCCCGTGGTAAGGGGTTGGAACTGGATGAGCTTTAAGATCCCTTCCAACACAAACCAGGCTGGGATTCTGTCATTCCTGGAAGAAATGAAGTTTTGGACTGGATTTGTAGGAGATCACTATCTGTTTGCCGGGGGGGGTGTATGTGTGTGATCATGTGTGAACACGTCTTAACCCACTGCAGGATTGCTGGGGCTATGCAACAATTACAGAGGAATAACAACAGTGAGAATATAGGTGTGTAGGAGGCAGAAGTGTTCGTGGCAGGGAGAAAGCAGTTACAAGCAGGTCTGCATTTTCTAGGAGCATTTTCCGGTGTGTTAAATTCCAGCTAAGGTGGGTGATTTTTTTGCACCCTTCATTTGCAGGTAGTGGCTGTAGGCTGAGCTCTGAGGCTCTTATGGCCAGAGGGACTTATGGGCTGTATTTGGCCGTTGGCCTAAAGAGAAGAGGGCTTATTTTTTCCTCCCCCCAGAAAATAGTCACTATAAAAGCAGAAAATACACCCCAAAGCTCTGTTGTTTGCAGGCAACATTCTGGCATCAGTGATGACTGAGAGGTCTCTGCACAAGGTGCAAGGCTTGGGGACTGAGAGCAGATTTTGTAGTGCTTAAGTGACTCTTGTTTGCTGAGTGGCTTCCGGCTAGGAATTGGGAGCGCCACAGAGAAACTGTTGTGTGTGTTGTATATCCCTGCATTACAGCACCCAGCATCTCGGTGGGAGGATGCAGGGTCTCACCTCTCCTTGAATCCACTCACCAGGAAGTGGGGGAAGGTACCCACATGAACAGGCACTGGCCCCTGCTTTTCCCAAGGGCTATGAGCTGGTTGTTGGATGAATGATGGGCATTGATTCCTCCTGCTCGGCAGGAAATAGCATGATGGTGTTTCTGGAAAGGCAGAGAGTGGTGAGGTTTCCTGGCGCTGCGGTCCCTTGTGAGCGGAGCAGCACAGCATCCCACAAAGCCATCAGCAGAGCCTTTTAAAACCTAAGTGCTCATCATCTCCAAAGAGGTTCAATAACAAGCCTAGGCCTGATACCATGGGCTCCAAAGGCTGGCTCGAGTGTGGAAATGTGAACCTCATTAACTGATGCCTCTGTCAGAGGGTAGCAAATTGGCGGAGGAGCCGTTCACGCTTGTTTCTGTTCCAAATCCTCAAAGTGAGCAAACTCCTGGGATTTTTCCTGGAATCAGGAGCCACATGAGAGGTGCCAGCTGTTCCTTCAGCACATCGTGAAGGGAACAGAGTAGAGGTGTTAACAGCAAATGTTGCTACAGCCCTGCTAATCCGGTAGCCTTCGGTAGGTCAGTAATAAGCCTCAACAGAGCGGGATGCTGGGGATCAGAACACAGCAAAAGGGTTATTTAAGGCCATTGCCACTCAGCCTGACAGGCTGTTCTGAGCTAGTGGAGTCATTTATCTATTTTAATGGAAAATGGGTAAAATTTAATGGCAGTGCATGTTCCAGTGCATGCCTGACTTGTTTTTCACTTCCCTGCATCCTCTGTGCTGACTTGTTCTGCTGGATTACTTTTAAGCAGCCACCCTTTGCAGCTCTGGAGCCCAAGTGCCCCAGAGCCATTCCAAGAGAGGAGGGCACCACATTTGTTTCCCATTTCACATTGAGTCTTTCCCCTTTTCTCTGTCTTTCCCAGCCATGGGAGTAGGGACCAGTTCTGATCTCCCTTTTAAAAAGGAGAGACCTTCACAGTAGGTGTGCATTGCATTTTCAGAGCATTGCCTGGCAATAAAAGGCCAAACAGAGATAAAACTGGATCCTATTTTAAGACACACTCACAAATGGCCTGCAAGTGTCAGATTTGGCATTTTGTTTTTGCTTGTCTCACTAAGCCCTTGTGAAAGCCTGTGGTGGCCCATATGGGAGCTGGAGAGAGATGCCCTGCATTAAGGTGTTGAGTCAACAGGAAAACATGTCACACACTCACATATATATAGATACCTATCTCCTGGAGCCACAGTGCCAGTCTTGTTTTCCTCCTGCAGGCTTTGCTCTATGGAATGATTATTCCTAATTATTACTAGTGCTGATCTTGTTTTCCCCTGGTGAATCTGATTCTGTGCTGTTTGCTGCTCCATTACCATAACACATCACTTTTAAACCCCTTTAATATTTCCCGAATTGCATCTCTGTGTAAAGGGCAATATTACTTTGTATATTTATTTACTTTGAAAACCCCAGGACTTTAGTTTTCCAAACTGCTCTGTGTTGGTGCTCTCAGCATCTCTGAAGGGCTGCAACACTTCACAACTGAGCCTGGAAGATGCTGGCCACCATTCTGACCATCCCCTGTGGTCCTTAACTACGGCAGGCTCATCCTCCTGTGCCTTCTCTGGGTCTGAAATGAAGCTCATCAGAGGCAGTCCATCCCTGCTGCAGACAAGCTGATGGCTGGATGCTTTCCCTGATGAGTGTACCTGCAATCTGCCCTTTTGGGACAGAAATATGAAGCTTGCAAGGAGGCTGGAGCTCTTAGTCCACCTCACAGGCTGCTGTGGTCATACATTGTGAGGAAGCTGTGCAGCTGTGGTTTAACATCTGTGTCTGGGCAATTTTGGGGCTATCCACAAGCCACTCTTGCTTAAGCCACTGGTGTAGAATTTGCCTTTTTGCTTTAATGTCATAGGGCTGATATTTAGCACTGAACTGTGTTGTATGAGGATGTCTCTTCGGCTTACAGTGTTTGAAGTATGCACCATTCCCAACCTTTTTACCACACTGGGGTTTTTCTGTGGCATTCCTTATATATGACATGACTGAACACTGGGGCAAACTAGAAATGATGGGTACTTCAGGGATGGCTCTGCTCCACCCTGCCATTGAATCACCCTATAGCAGTATATCAGTGATTACATGGGTTTAACCTCTTTTGTTTTCCCACAGTGGCACAAGGAAGCCTGAATTCCACTCAGGCAGCGGCGTCAGGAGGATACAGCAGCACCAGCTGCTTGGCTGGCTTCAGCTGGTGACTTTTGTCCCTATTGTTGTGCTCTGCAGGTGATGAGGTTGGAGATTTCCCTTGTGGAGAAGAGCCTCCTGCTAGGCAGTGTGAGAGTGGGACCACCTGCAGGGAGTACTGGCAAGGGCCCAACTACGGCATCACCAACTTCGACAATATCCTCTTTGCTGTGCTCACCGTCTTCCAGTGCATCACCATGGAGGGATGGACCGACATCCTCTACAACGTGAGTCCACTGCTGGGTGCTGGGATGTGTTGTGGTAGTTTGTAAAAGGTTGTTCTGGAAAAAAAGTAACTCAGTTTGTGCTTTTTTCCTTTATTGGCTAGCACCTCATCCTGCTTTTTAGGAGGATTTATCCTTTTATTCTTCAGGGTTGTTCTATAGGTCCTGTAGGAGCCTTTGAACCACTGATGTGGTTTGAGGCTGCAGACTTGCTTGCCTGCAACATGATGTCTTGTGGCAGCGTGGTGTTGCCATATGTAAGAGCTAATGTGTGTTACTCCAAGATGCTACTGTGTTCTGCTGTAGGGGGGATGAGTAGGAGCATGTTCTCATGGTGCCCCATAATCAGTTACCAAATTGCACAGTATAGGGTGGTCATCAATCAGTGACTCATTGACATTTTGTACTTAGAGACTGACTGCGTGTAGCCTTTGTGACCCAACTTGCAATCCACACCAGTGAAGAGCATCAGCTGGATGTTAGCACTAAGATCCAGTGCTAGTTTTGGCAACTCCAGTACAGCTTTACAGAGCCCTATCAGTCACCTTCACACCAGATATGACTCTGTTGGCTGTAGAGAGGATACACCAGGCTGAATTTCCGCACTCAGGGTCTTTGCTGGCTGTGCCTCCTGCCAGGCAGAACCATGCCTGTCACAGCCAGTCAGGGTCAAAACCTCTTGGTCAGTTTTGCTATTTTCAGTTTTACAATTTGAAATGCAAAAGAGTAGAGCAATCTCACCCAGTTAGCAACAGCTGAATGACTCCACTGGCTTTCAGGCAGTGCAATGCTCTCATCTGTGTCTATAATGCATACCTACACATCTGAGGTATCCTGTCTTGAGAGGCAAGCACCTAACCCTTATAACAGTTTGGGAACAGAGCCTTTCAGCTGGGTTCCAGCATCTGTACCATTTTCCTCACAAAGTGTGAGAGCTGCTCTTCAGGAGCTCTAAGGGACCTGTGTGTCTCTTGCAGACCTGTTCTCCCCAGCTTTGTGATCTGCTTAGCTCTTCATGTGTTCCTACAGTGGGTGTAAAGTGCTATGGTTTGGGTATGGAGAGTGGTCCAGCTGATTTGGACTTAATTTTCTATGGTAGTAAAGGACTTTATCAGGTACAGAGCAGGAAGGAGAGAGCGAGTGATGGTGCGCAGTGATATATGGCTACACTGGCTGCTTCTTTGCATTGACTGTAGAAGGAAGGACAATCCGACAGCCGAGCACAGATGATCTGAGTTACACCACACTCTCCTAGCCGGAAGTGTCAATGTGGGAAAATAACTAAGGTAGGCATCAATAATGCCTCCGGACCAGTTCACTGGCCATTAGGACTACAAATTGACCAGTCTACTTCATTATAGACTCTAGACAGATGCTGGGCTTTTCCACAGACCTTCCTGTGAGGGTTTCTGTAACAAGGGAAAGTATTATTTATATCAGCCAGAACAAATTACGGTACAATTTTGCTGTGTTCGAAGCCAATATATCTGATTTAATACCTTCTCCATTTGTCCTCCAGTTTCTTCATTTCTTCCCAGTCTCTGCCCAGTTACAGCGATCTCTAGAAGGACCTGTTTCCCCACTGCATGCCCTTCCCTCACCCTGAAACTTCATTACACAACCAGTTTCTCCCATTCTCATTCAGCAATTCTGTTCCTTCCTTCTAATGCCAACCATTGTAAGAAAAGCCCATTAGCATCCTGCCTGGAATTGATTAATCAATATACGGTGTATTAGGTCATCTTCTTCCAAACTGCCTTTTGTACCACATGCAAAAAAACCAGAGCTTACTATTGGGGTATTGATTTTGAGGGTTGCTTTGAAAACTATTATAGTATCATTCTAGATACCCGTTAATCAGAAACAGATGCCTGGATGAGATGTAGTTGAGTATTTGTTATATATAATGCCAAGCATTCTCTGAGACCCCAGCTTAGGTTTTAATGCTTGGAGGGTTCATGTCTCTGTTGGACATGGGGGTCTCTGGACAGTCTGCTTGAGGGGGTAGGGGGTGAGGGGTGTGTGTTGTGCCACAGAACCACAGAACTAACAAGGTTGGAGAAGCCCTTTAAGCTCATCCAGTCCAACCATTCCCCAGCACTGCCAAGGCCACCACTGACCCATGGCACTGAGGCCTCGTCTCCACGGTGTGAACACTTGCAGGGACGGTGCCTGCAGCCCTGCCCTGGGCAGCCTGTTCCAATGCCTGAGCACCCTTTGGGGCAGGAATTGTTCCTCAGCTCCATCTAAACCTGCCCTGGTGCAGCTTGAGGCCGATTCCTCTTGTCCCATCCCTTGTTCCTTGGGAGCAGAGCCCAGCCCCTCCTGGCTCCATCCTCCTGTCAGGTAGACTTTCAGGTCCTTCAGGTCTACCAGGTAAGTCCTTTCAGGATCGTTGGGCAGACAGGGTCCACGTAACAGGTGCCAGCAGTGTCTCTGTCCCATCTCCTTCAGCCCTGTCCTGCATGCTGTATCGTCCCTCCCATGCTGCTCCACTTGCTGAGGAGCTGGATGTGCTTTTGCAGGTCAATAGCCAAGGAGAAGATCCACGGGGGTGGAGAAGATCTACTCTGTGCAGCCCTTAAGTTTTTCACAGCTTCAGTTTTCTGCTGTTTTCTGGTCACATGGCTTTTGTCTTGGTTTCTTCTGTGCCTACTCTGAGCTCATCAAATCTAGAAATGAAACAAAAGCCCAAACCAGGCTGCAGTGATGACTGAAAACCCAGTGTAGTGGATGTTTGCGGATGCAGACTGTGCAGAGCTAACAGCAGTGCAACCAGTTTGTCCACCCAGCACCAATTCA
This sequence comes from Psittacula echo, assembly GCF_963264785.1. Lineage (NCBI taxonomy): Eukaryota > Metazoa > Chordata > Aves > Psittaciformes > Psittacidae > Psittacula > Psittacula echo. The sequence goes on along the minus strand of NC_137752.1, from coordinate 9,553,157 downwards.
CAGCTGCACAGTAATGCTGCCTGAATCAGCTGGATCCCAATTGGACCTGTAATGGGTTGATACGGGAAGAAGCTGGAAGGTGTTGCCTCTTGCACCCAGAACTTGAATGGTGGGGTAACTGAATATGCGTCAGGGTCCTTCTGCTTGGTTTATGGACTGTAATAAACCAGCATATTTAGACTCAGGTGAGTATTAGATTATTACGTGTTTGGGGAATTTTGATTACCGTTTGGATCCTCTACTGCAGTAGACAAGGTGGTTGGACAGGAAGATTTTTGCACTGGTGGAACTAGTTGCCCTGCCATCGCAGCTTTCCTCAAGGAAGCCAGCAGCCCCCGGGTGCAGGACACTCATCAGAGCTGAGCTGTGAACTCACTTTCAGCGTTTTGCTTAACTAAGGTTTGCAAAAGGCTGCGGGACCACAAGAGGCAAGATGTGGTCTACGCAAGCTGTGATTATACGTTAGTAAGAAAAGAGACTTGTGCTTTTTCTGCCACTAACCAACTAAAACACAGGGAAAGCTGCTGCTCCTCAGGTGTAGCAGAGCCCTTCCTTCACCCATCTTTGTGCTGGGTTCAGTTGGGGTAGGTTTCTTGCCTTGCTTGTGCAAATCCTCTCCCTTCCTGCTGTTAAAGCAGCCAGACCACATGGGGTCCTTTCTTAGGGCTCAAATCCCTTTGATGCCAGCTAGTCTAGGACCAAGACCCATTAGAGGGAAGTTGAGGTTACGACTCTTTCCTTAATGGGCCATTCATTTCCTTCTGCAAAACGGTGATTGATTGATTGATTGATTGCTCTGCATCAATAGGGCTTTGTTATTGCTCCTCTTTTCCTGCTACTTCATTTGCTGTGGGGTTTTTGGTTTTCAGTGGTGATGGCTGGGGTCAGTCTCAGGATGAGGCTGTGCTTTACTAGTTCAGCATTCATTTAACTAAGGGAGGGAGTTTGCTCTGTCCTGAAAGCACCTTTGAGACTGAAAAGTTGGTTTATGGTGGCTTCAGGCAAGCAGAAGAGTTTGGTGTGAAGTGATGTTCAGGGAAGAAAGAGCTTGGGCCTGAGTTTGATGGTTTAGCTCAGGTCTTTCCAAAGGGAGAGGCTTGTTGTAAAGGATTATTCAGTCATTTCCAAAGGACTGAAATGACTTTATATGTGGTGCAGATGCAGCCTTCCTGCAGATTCAGAGACAAACAGCATCAAAAGCTAGTCTTTGAAATAAGAAATCAACCTTGCAAATATTCACTCCTCCTCCTGTGATAAACTGAAGAATTGGGAGGGCTGGGAGAATGCAAGCTCACAAATTCCACCCTGATTTTTATTTGCTGATCCACTGTTTATGGTTTCCCAGAGTTGCAGTTTAATTAGGGCCAATGCAAGCTTTCTAACAGAGCTTTATCTGGAAGGAGGTTTGTGCTTGACGGAAAGAGACTGAATCATCAATGGGATAAAATGCTTCAAGAATCAGCTGGGGAAACCTCTTTCCTGAATCAGCAGCACTACAGCATCAGAACAATCGCTCCAAACAAGCTCTTCATGAGCTGCAGATTTGTCAGCTGTGGAACTCTGTCTACTCAAAAAAGGTCCAAGTGCAACAAGTGATCTGGGAAGGTTGCCATGTCTTGAGGATGGGGAAAAACCTTTTCCTCCAGCAAATGGAGTGCATTTACCTCCTGATAATTGAAAGCTTCAATGTGATCTGGGAATGCATGAAAATAGAGTAACTAAACTGCTTTCCTCTGTGGAAGGACTCGGTGCAGAGTGATCAGAGATCCCTCAAGGTACAGGCAGAGCATCTTTTGGACTGTGAAATTAGGGGGGGAAAAACCTACCTAAAGTACCAGCTCACTTCGAGCAGCGATGCTGCTCAATACAGCATGTGCTGAAGTAACAAACCTGACATCTTTTCCTGCAGCTGGGACTAGTTTAGCCCCTGGCTGGTTCATTGACGGGAGCTGTGACTCTCACCAATGTGGACCAGCCCCGCACCAGGCTGATGGGACCATTCTGTGTCCTGGTTTGGTGGGGCTGGCACAATCCCTGCTCTGGGCTCTGTCAGTATAGGCACTTTCTGCAGTTAGTAGTGCTCACCTGGAGCATCACACTGGGAGTGATGGGGGCTGTGTCCACCGTGTGTGTTAGTGAGGTAAGTATTAGGAGGTGATCAGATTATTTCTTGTATCCATTATGTAAATTTATTCACTATTTCCCTATGAAGTATTTTAATATGCTAAATATTACCATCAGTCATGATCTTCCTCCAGATCTAGTTTATGTGCTTAATGTTTGTGGATGACAGTGATTTATTCATCTATTGCATATTGCTGATAGAGGCTATTTGGAGGTATTTTAAAGAGACAATAGTAAACTCCGCTTTCCTCTTCTATAACAGTAATTCTCAGTCTTTCCCATGCAAGAACCTTACTGTCTGTCATGAAATACTCTTCTACCTTGAATCCTGATTGCCATGGGAAGCTCACCTTGTTCTACAAAGTGAGAAAAGCCTGAAAAGTCTTGTGCCTGCCCATGAATTCCCCAATTAAAAGAATTCTTTTACTCTGATAAGTAGAATTCATTACAAAGCCTGTAACCAGAGAGGAGATGCACTGGTGGAACCTTCAATGGGATAGCTAGGGTGGACTTAGCTGTAGCTGTGGTTAGCTTGGAGCTCAATGTTTTCCATTGTATACTCAGTGGATTAGGAAGGGTTTTGGGCTCCTTGCTGAGGTCATTACACAGTCATCACTGTTTGAACTAGCTGGTATATACCCCTTCATGAGGTGTACTCATGCCTTTGCAGTGGAGGTGCATGATGAGCTCCCAAGGAGCTGAGGAGTGTGGTTTGTGGTCCCAGTTCTCCTACAGAAAACCATGGGTCAAACGTGATTCATCTGAAGCTGGCGGAAGTCTTGATGTTGACTTTCAAAGAGCTGGGTTTTCACCTTTTATCTTTCCTCTTCAGGAGTTCAAAGCTACATGGTGGAATTTGCTTTGCAGAACAGGGACTCCTTGCAGGAAAGGAGAAATGTCAAAGTATGCACTCACTCTCTTTTGATCTTAATGGCAAGAGATTTTCATGTTTCTTCTATTTTCTACTGACAAATATTAGTGTCCGGTGGGTATTTCAAGACTGTGGACTGGACCTAACATAATATGCTTGTAAGTAGGTATGAACAGTTCAAATAAAATATAAATCTACCCAAAATTGGATCCCAACTAGAACTTTACCCTCCCTGAATTTAAAATAGCTTATGATTCACTTGCTATTTTTCATTCCCCTTTGTGGCTTTGAATTTCTTGTTTCTGATAAAGATACAGCAATGGAAAGTTTGGATGTAATTGTTGTTCCATTTCCAGCACAACCCAGAGGTAGTTTTGTTGGAGGGATGGTGAATGTGTTGGAGCTTGTAGGGGTAGAAGAGAATCTGTTTGGCGTAGCTCATTAGAGCTCACAACGTCTTTCTGGCAGCATTTACCCATAAAGATCAAACCATTGACACTCAGTCTTCATCAGTCACAAATATGAGTTAAGGGATCAAAGGTGATGCTCACAGGAGGAGATTGGATGTGAGCAGCACTGGCTGCCCGGACCATGAGATGGTTTCCTGTGCAAAACTCTCCAGAAAGGTAGAGGGAAGGGTGCAGGTGAATGCGCAACGTAAAGCAGAAGGGGAATAAATAACACAAAGCAGCATCCCTTCGTCTCAGAGACTTGGATTAAGATTCCTCTTAGCTTGCTGCCTGCTTGTGAGATTCCTCCCTGGCACAAGAGCCCCCCCTTCCACCACCCCTACTTTCAAGCACCTCTTAAACCAGCCAATTAAGGCTTAAAGATGATTTAAGCAGCTTTTTGCTGTCCATTTGCTCATGACTTTGATTTCCTTTGAGGTTATGCTCTCGGCTTTCCTAATGTGACTGTCATACCTACCTTGGTACAGCACTAAATGCAATAGCAAAGCCTGTGGGACTCTGTTAAGGTGGCTTTGAAATTGCTCATCTTCCTAATATACCCAATATGTATTAGTCAGTACACCAACGCTCAGATCCATAATCGCTAGATACTGAGATGGATGAGCATAAATGAGGTTTTGTTTGCAGTGATGTGTGTGTGTCCTGGGGCTGGCAGCCTTTGATGTTAGTGGCTGAAGGGGTTTAGGATGGGTTCATTCTGCTATGATCACTCTTTGTGTTTGTGTGTGTATTGGATCTCCTTGTTCTGAGTCAACATATTGAGGAACAAAACTGTTTAGCCAGCAAAACTGCGAGCAGACAGGAAAAGCGCTTTCCTCACATTATGTTGACAGGAAGGAGAAGGACAAGGAAGGATTTTGTTTTGCCACTCTGAATCACACAACACATTTCTGATACGGTTTCTTTCTTTTACGCTGCATTCTCTGTTGTATCCAAGAGACAAGCGTTGTTTCAGTTGAATGTGGGGTTTCAGGACCCTGGGTTGGAGGAGAGCAGTACCAGCAAAACAGACTGGGAACTGACACCACACTTGGCATCAATAGCCACACAAGAGCAGCCTGAAAACAATGGTGCTCTCCTTTCACTTAGATATTCTGTTATTGTGTTGCACAGAATCCCAGCCTGGTTTGTGTTGAAAGGAACCTTAATGCTCCTCCAGCTCCAACCCCTGCCACGGGCAGGGACACCTTCCACTAGAGCAGCTTGCTCCAAGCCCTTGTGTCCAACCTGGCCTTGAACACTGCCAGGGATGGGGCAGCCACAGCTTCTCTGGGCACCCTGTGCCAGCGCATCAGCACCCTCATAATAAAGAATTAATCATGAGCTGAAATGTTCTCTGGGAACACAGCACGTGGCCAGGGCCTCAAGGTTTACCTGGGTCTTCAAAGAGCTGGGCATAGCCCAGTTGGAGGTCTGATAGTGCAGAGCAGTGTAGGAAGTGAGGAGCAGACAGATGAAAAGAAATAACAATGCTAAATCAAGCAATGCTTAGAGATGTGTGAAGAAATGTGCCACCACAGCCTTGTCTATCACAAAGAGCCTATTCTGGCTTCTTGGCTTTTTAGAGCATCTCAGAGCCAAGAGCACAAAGCATCTGCTAACAGCTGGGTTATATATATATAGTGTGAAGTTTCCCATAGCCCTATCTTGGGGAAAGATTACCCTCGGGACCTGATGTTCATCAGCACTGAACTCTTCCTGTCACAGCGTGTTTGCTCTTGGAAATGTACCGACAGCCAAGGGAGATGTCCAGGACCAGGTGCTGTGTTCCGGAGCCAGCAGTGCGTGTGTAATATACGGGTATCATGGATTAATGATGGAGATGGGAGCTGAGCTCCTGTGCTGTGCTGTGGAGCTGCGTGGATGTAATTGTGCTCTCTTCCTCTGTGCAGTTTCATAAAGAAGAAAAACCCCTTAATGTTGTTAGTGCTAAATTGCATTCACTGTTGAGTTAGGATGGCTTTAATTTGCTCATAGGAATCAGACACAAAGGTGACAGATAATTGTCAGTGTCTTGCAGCTGCTGTTGAGCTAATGGTGATTTCTTGTGTTCCAGTATCATCAATTGCTTACAGGGAAGCTGGGCAGCAATGGCAGGGTTAGGAGCAGGCAGCCAAGAGCCTGGCAGCAGCTTTGAGTGAGGATCTGTGTGACAGTGAATAGCTGGAGGAGAAGAAGGGAAGAGCCTAGGCTCTGTATTGACGCTTTCATAGAATCAGTACTTAGAAGGCAGGGACTGACATAGGGTTGACTAAGCTCTTGGAGAAAAGCACAGAACAGAGCAGCCAAGCTATTAACTTGAGCAGAAAACCATGTTGGAAATCCTAGGTAGAGACTCCCCATGTATGAAACCCATCCCAACAGAGAGAGCCTGCACATGGCCCGTGCATCACCCATGTCCTGTTTCTACCTCTTCCGAGGTCTTGAATGGGTTGATGTATGGACCTTCTTCCAGCTGATTATAGAATTTCACCCATGTTTCCTGCTGCTCTTAAGCCTGTTTCATCCCATTATGTTGTTGCAGCATGTGTTTTGCTTGAATGGCAGGGAGGCTTAGTGCTATGTAGAAAAATGAGTCTTTTGGTCAAAGCTATAGCTCCATGCCCAAACTGTCCTGAGCATCTTGCTCTTAGGAAGGCGGACTGGATTTCTCATCCCTTATTTCCCTAGAAGGAAGCCTCACACTGAGTTTTGGAGTACTTGCTCCTAATGATACCTTGTCAGATATGTATAATATAGTGGTATAATAAATTGATGTGTGCATCAACAGACCTGAGGTTCAGCTGAAAAATCCCTTGGAGATCCCTGAGCAAGCAGCCCAAGTTTCCCTGCCTGGCTGAACTGCTTTGCTGGCCCCTGTGATAGGACAGCACATGGTAAACGGAAGAATCTGTACAACTGGCAGTTCCTGTGTGGAATGATGAGCTGTCAGTACAACAGTCTCATATCAGTCTAAATTCTGCTTTAGCTAATACCCATTTATTCATGCTTTCCTCCTGGATTTGGAAGGCCAGAGGACCTGCTTGACAAAGGGCTGATCTCCTGGATCTTTTAGGGATGCAATGCTCCTGCATGGCAGGCTTTGCATGCTTCCTTGTCTGGAAGGTTTTGCAGAGATCCAAAGATACTGTGGTAGAAAATGGGCAACATGTCTAGTGCTAGAATGGCTTTGAAATATTTAGACGCCAAGACGGGTGCGATGCATGTCTCTGACCATGCTGGGGTCTCCATCTGTCTGGAAACGCAGACTGTCTGACCCTGTGCCTGCATGGATGTTCTCTCTAAGGCTAAAGGGATTGGGACATTTCAGCCCTGACTCAGCAAATCACCCTGTTCAGAAAAGCTCTTGAGCAGATGTATAAAGCTGAGCAAGAATTTAAGTGCCTCACTGAGGCTTCTGCACTTTATTTTAATGTCTCAGTGAAGGTATATTCAAAATGACTGTGGGGTGACCACCTCCAGGTTTAGCAGGAGACATTGAAGATATACAGCAGGAGAATAACATATATCATCCAAGTTAAAGAGCCCCTTCAGCAGAGCAATTGCTCTCTGAAAAGAAATGAAAATCTCTCCAGACAACAGCTTAATCATGAGTGCTTGCCAAGAAGTGAAAACTCCAGATGAAGAAATTCACTTGTAGCTTGACAACATGACAGCATCGAGAGTGCAAGCAGCTCTCTTACATGCCCAACAATTGCTTTCCTCCACAGGATGAAAAAGGCAGCTGCATGTTTTCAGAAGTGTGCTTATTTCATGACTACTGCATCTGTGGTTTGAGTGGAAGAGAATAACAGAATGCTTCTAAGGAAACCAAAAGTGAAGACTATCTGCTCTTGTAGTTCCTACAGCAACCCAAAATACTTGTGGCTGAGGTTCTCAGACAGAAGAGGCTGAGTGTGTGGGAGAAAGCCTTTGCTCTTTAATCTACAGATCACATGCCCTGTGGAAGGAATGTGGAAGGAGAGGAATGGAGGCAGCCTGCTGTAAGGGGCATAATACTGTATTGGTGTGGCCTTGGGTCTAGACACCTTGGTGATGGATCGAGTAGGATGCTTGGTGTGTGGGTGCAATGCAACTCTGGGGGTGCTGGGCTTAGGGAACTCCAGAGGTGAGTGCTATCAGGGCTTTTTCCTGTGTTGTGTCAGCAGCAGAGAAGACAGGGAAGGGTCTGCTGTGGTCAGTCTCTTGGTGTATGTCATGAGAGTGCTGCAACAAGGTACAAGTTGAAGTTGCTTTCTGGCAGAAGGTTCCCTTTGTTCTCCTTTGCCTGCCTTCAGGGCCAGCACCGGTGACCTTCCTTCTTCTTATATAGTCATGGAATGGTTTGTGTTGGAAGGGACCTTTAAAGATCTTCTAGTCCAAGGGACACCTTCCACTAGAGCAGGCTGCTCCAAGCCCCATCCAGCCTGGCCGTGAATGCTTAATAAACTGATTTTACGCCTCTTGTATATCCCACTTAAGACGTGGGCCCGTGCCAACCTCATGAAGTTCAACAAGGCCAAGTGCAAGGTCCTGTACCTGAGTCAGGACAATGCCAGGCACAGCTACAGGTTGGGTGAAGTGATCCAGAGCAGCCCTGAGGTGAAGGACTTGGGGGTGTTGGTCAATCAGATGGTCCCCATGACCCACCTTCAGTGTGTGCTTGACCCAGAACCCCCCCGTGTGCTGTCCGGCACCCTCAGAACATGAGCAGCAGCTCAAGGAGGGGATTCAAGGGAGTTGGAACTGGATGATTTTAAGGTCCTGTCCAACCCAAACCATTCTGTGAGTCTATGAAAAATGTGGGTAGTTCCCATTGTTTTGACCAGATGTTTCCTAAACAGTACAGGTGTAATTTGAAGCATTTGATACTGTGTTTTAATAACAGTTAAGTCACCTGCTCATCGACACAAGGAAGAAAGTTGAGTGTATTTGCTTATTTGAGGGTTAGTTTATTAGCATGGCCTGAGGCAAAACCATATGTTGGTTGTCATTGGATGCTTTGAATACACAGTACAGCTCTGAGCTAGTCTCAGTTTTCTACAGACATAATGAATTTACAGTGTAGTAAATATTTTCACACTTAAATTTGGAATTTCGCAGACAGTTTTCAGTCAAATTTGGAACAATTTGGCAGGGCTTGTGTTTATGAAGTTTTTTTTTTCCTGCAGCAAACCATCCTTTTCTATTTAAAATGTCTTTACAAAACCTTGTGAAACATCTTTAGATGAAGCAGAGAGGATCATGACCAACTGGTTTTGGTTTAGTTTCTTGGTTGTTTTGCCTGAAACAGGAAAATGGAGGTGATAAAATAGCTTTGGACTCCTGTTCTGAGAAGTAGGCTTTGCATTGACTAAGGACTGTTTTCAGCTCTGGGGCTGCAGCAGAAGAATGATGTGGAGCTGTGGAAGCCAGGCTAGAGGAGGCCATGGAGATGCTGCAAGGGCTGGAGCAGCTCTGCTCTGGAGCCAGGCTGAGAGAGCTGGGATGGGGCAGCCTGGAGAAGAGAAGGCTCCTGAAGGGGAGACCTTAGAGCAGCTCCAGTGCCTAAAGGGGCTGCAGGAAACCTGGAGAGGGGCTTTGGACAAGGGCCTGTAGGGACAGGCCAAGGTGAATGGCTTGAACCTGCCTGAGGGGAGACTGAGATGAGCTCTTAGGCAGAAGCTCTTCCCTGGGAGGGTGCTGAGACGCTGGCCCAGGGTGCCCAGAGAAGCTGTGGCTGCCCCATCCCTGGCAGTGTTCAAGGCCAGGTTGGACGCAGGGGCTTGGAGCAAGCTGCTCCAGTGGAAGGTGTCCCTGCCCGTGGCAGGGGTTGGAGCTGGAGGAGCTTTAAGGTCCCTTCCAACCCAAACCAGGCTGGGATTCTATGAAAGGACTGTTGGACTTGAGGGTTTGCCATGCTCTGAAGTTTGCATGACTGAGGTCTTAGCTCCAGCTAGTTCTGTGAGCTCTAGATGTGTTTACAGGAATGTTTTCTGCTTAAAATTAACTAGAGGAGAAGCTGTACTGCTGGAGGTAATCTTAGAGGACAAAATGAGAATGTGGCTAAATCTAAATAGATCGACACTCTGCTCAATTCCAATCCTCTGCTGAAGCATGCATGCATGTAATAGCCTCTTGTTATAATTTTATACAATGGAATCAAGACTTTAATTCATTGGAACAGTTTTCTGCTGTTGAAAATTTCTTGGGAAGCTGTTGCAAGCAATGCTTAGAGGGAAAAATAGGATGACTCTAGATCTGCATGTAAGACGATAAGGAAGCCTGTGGATTATTCTTAGAACTGTCATTATCTACAATGTTTTAGGGCATTGACTCACAATTTCTTATGTTGCAAGTCAGGAAGTGATTGCGTATTGGATTGTTTCAGTGGTCTGGGAATTGGTCCATGTGACTGGTTCTGCCTCACTGGCTGTGGCTGCAGGCACACAGGGCAGGTTTAGATGGAGCTGAGGAACAATTCCTGCCCCAGAGGGTGCTCAGGCATTGGAACAGGCTGCCCAGGGCAGGGCTGCAGGCACCGTCCCTGCAAGTGTTCACACATTGTGGAGACGAGGCCTCAGTGCCATGGGTTAGTGGTGGCCTTGGCACTGCTGGGGAATGGTTGGACTGGATGAGCTTAAAGGGCTTCTCCAACCTGGTTGGTTCTGTGGTTCTGTGATTTGGGTGCCTCTGGTTACAGCTTTGGTCAGAGAACTGGGCTCTGTTCATCATTGTGCCATTAACTTGCTATGTGACCTTGCAGAAGGTGCTCATATATGTAAAGTGCCTGTTCCAGGCAGCTTCAGTGCTGTACTTGCCCCGTGGGGTTCACAGTGTCTGGCTGTGTGGTTGCTGGGGTGTGCTTTCTCCTGGGTACCTTCACCATTGGTCTGACTTTTGTTTTACTGTGAACATGCATTACCTACTTCCAATAGGAATTGTCGAGACCAAGTTTACACTAATAATTAAACTCCACAGCTGTTTAAAAATGAAAGAGGAGGAGAGATGATAAAAATAAAGCTTAAGAAGATGGGTAGAGTGCCTTGGCCAGCCTGTGGTTTTTTGACAGGGAAAGAGCTTTCACAGTGCCAGGCAGGCTCATGAATAAAGTAGCTGAGTGAGTCCAGAGTAGCTGGGGAAAGAATGAATTTTTTATTAAGAAATCCGTTAGCATATTTATGTATTGATTTATTGGTGCCATAGGCCTTTGCATCAAGGCAGAAAACCTCAGTGCTTTTGCTTTCTTCCATCTCCCCAGCTCTCTGAGGCTGGAGAAAGGAGGAAACAAAGGGATGGATTTGCTTCTATTTAAACTTGGCTGAATTAGCATTATTATTGCACGCAACGACTAGTGAAAACATGTTCATACAGGGCTAGAAGCATTGTAGGAGATTAAAATGCTGCTAGCTCCTAGGATTATACTGAGTGTCTTCTGGCATTTGGGTTGATTTTACACATTTGGATGTTTCCTCTGAAAGCCTGGCTCCTGGATTTTGGTGCTCAAGAGAGTTACACCTCCCTTCCTCTCTTATTTAGGGCTTTCTTCATCTTGTCATTGGAAAGAAAAGCTAGGGACTGTAGTGATAGGACAAGGGGTAACGGGTTCAAACTGAAACAGGCAAAGTTCTAGGTTAGGTATAAGGAAGAAGTTCTTTACTGTGAGGGTGATGAGGCGCAGGCACAGGTCACACATCAGCACTGTGGCTGATGCCTTTTGTGTTCTCCTGCCTCAAACAGGCCTTTATGCAGCTTCCACCACCACCACCACCAAAAGGTGCTTTACCTTTAGCACCACAGGCTTGTTCAGATTTGGCTGGGCTCTTAGTCCCAGGGGATAAGAGCTAATGCCAGGCCTGGTGTCGCACCCCTCACCCATAGATGGTGCTGCCAATGCTCTAGAGTCTGCAGGAGAGGTTGGATGTGTGTGGTCGCAGGCGAGTTTAGTTTGCAGAATATGAAAGACTCTGGATTTGATTTTGATCCTGGTAGCGAACAGCACTGTGTTCTGCTCCTCTGAACAGCAAGTGGCTGTGGGGCTGGATGAAAGTGACCTCTCTTTGGGGGCACAAAGATTATCTTCATTTCAAAACATCATTGATTTTCCTGTTGAGAGACTTGAAGGATTTTCAGATATTTTTCTTCTGATGTCAACTTGAGAACCAGGAGTTATGGGTGGATCTAAGGAGTAACTGAGGGGTTTGAACAAGGTAGATTGTTACTACAGCAGTGAAGTGGACTGACCTCTTTTCTGGAGGTAAAAGGGAAGAGTGGAATAACTCAAAGTCCTTCTGTAAAGAGAGAGGATTCTTACCAGAAACACTGATTTGAGTGTAAACGTGCCAGGAGTTTATAGTGCCCAGAGATTTCAGTTTGAGCAGGTGTAAACCTGGGACTTGATTGCTGTTGGCCAAGGTTCAGTGTGAGGAGAGCAGAGGTCAGTGGGCTCTCTGCATGCTTTTGTTACAATCACTGGCCACAAGACAACAGGCAACCCATCCAAAAGGGCCCTCCAGAAAACACATCCTTTGCTATGAAACATCTCCTAGCTTCCAACCCCACTTGAGACCTACCATAAAGGCACAGAAGGCACAGTTACAGTGCTGTAGGAATAGATCAGGAGACCTTCCAATCTTGAGCTGTTAGCTGGACCTCATATGGACCTTAGGGCTTCCTGAGCTCCTGTCCATCCCACAGCCACAGGTGGAATCCTCCAGCTACGGAGTTTTCCTCAAAGCAGTCAAGAGCAGATATAACCACAAGGGTTGAAGCCTGACTCAAAATTTCCCTGAAGCTTGCTTGGGCTGGAGCCCTTCCTTCTTAATTCACTCCCTCTTTAATTCACCCTTTAGATATAAGGCAGAAGCTCTTCCCTGTGAGGGTGCTGAGGCACAGGGTGCCCAGAGAAGCTGTGGCTGCCCCATCCCTGGCAGTGTTCAAGGCCAGGTTGGACGGGGCTTGGAGCAAGCTGCTCTAGTGGAAGGTGTCCCTGCCCGTGGCAGGGGTTGGAGCTGGAGGAGCTTTAAGGTCCCTTCCAACACAAACCAGTCTGATTCAGTGATTCTCTCCATATGTCCTGTTCTAACAACCTGAACCCACTGATCCCAGATGGAGGGATGCTCATGGGGCCTATCCAAACCCAAATCAAACCCGGTTTCGTTATACATAGCATGTGTGGGAGTGTGATTTGGGCTGACCACTGCTTTAATTAACCAGCCCATTTTTGCCTTATCCTTCACACAGATGAGCACACCAGGCAGGTGCTCTGTCATCTCCATCCTGTGGGGGGTACAACCCTTGAGCATCAACTGGAAATGCACCTCTCTGCCAATTTAATTTGGGTCAAAAGGGTCAATCACCAGCCCTCCCCTATCCCTGGCTGCCTTATCCCTGCAGAGCTGAACAACAGATGCTCTCTGCAAATGGACTGTAACATCTGAAAGTCAGTAACCAAAGTTATTGGGCTGACTTTGTGCCAAGTTTGTATTTAAACTGAAACTGGGAGGAAAAAATAAAAGGCCTTTCTTTCTCTCAGACTCTGGTGTTTTGTATAAGCCAGCACAATGGGTCAGGACTTGAGAGACTGGACTTCTCTTGCTGGTCTGCTGGGAAATGTGGAAGCGACTCTCCTTTCACCCAGTTTAACCTTCTGTAAAGCGGGCGGTAGCAATAGAGACGTCCTTAGTGCAGGGCTTGGGGGTGTTTCTGGGTGAAAACAGCTATAGAAAACATAAAAGATAAGAATTTATTAGGTTTTTATTAATTTTTTTTTTAAACTTAATTCTTCTGTTTTCAGTTGATCCAAAGAGAGTTGGGGTAAAAAAGTAGGGAATAAAAGAAAAAATTAGTATTTTCAAAAAATAATAATTTTTGAAACCTTTTGGTAACTGAATTACTGGAATAGAGATACAATATTCAACAGCTCTATTGAATGAGATGTTCAGGTATGACTTTCTCAGGGAGGTAAGAAAGATGCTTTACTCAGCTCTTACTTCTATGTTATGAACGAGAGACTGAGGTACCTCATTATTTCCTAGGCCCCTGTACTCATTCCTGAAGGTTGCTCTGTTTTAAGAAGTAATCCCTCTGGTTCCCTTTTGTGATCATCTTTGTTTAAAATGAAACCTGAAATACAACAAAGCTATTCAATGTCCTGCTGGATTTTAGACTTGAGATTACATTTTTAAGGGGAAGCCAAGTGTCTCGTGCTCTAATATGGCAATACATTGGGCTACACTCCACCAGATTGCAGTACGGAGCAGAGGCATTTTCTCCAGGGTTTTCAGCAGAATGGGATCCAAACTTTCCACCAAGGATTTTGCTTACAAATACAGAGCAAATAATGAGTATTGCTTAACTAGAATGGGCAAAGTCTATGCTTGACCACAGCTATGCATTCAGGGATGTTAGATGTGAGTTAGATTTGGACTTGAAGCTATTAAGTTCATATGCAGCCGCTATACCTCATTCTCTATCTGTGAAAGCACTTTGCACTTCCCAGAAGTGAAGATCAACCCTTTGGGATATGATGGTAATGTGGACTGTATAGCATCCGAGAGAAGGGACTGGTTTAAATGTCATTTGATTCTGTGGCTATTTTGTGACTAGTTAGGTCATCATTGATTCCACAGATTGAACTTGGAATGGCTTTTCTCAGCAAATTTGGAGTTTTACCTTTACACCTTCTCATGCAAGGTCTGTCTGTCTCTGATGAAGAGCTCAATGAGAGCAGAGATGTGCCCCATCCCTGGCAGTGTTCAAGGCTGGGTTGGATGGGGCTTGGAGCAACCTGCTCTAGTGGAAGGTGTCCCTACCCATGGCAGGAGTTAGAACCAGAGGAGCTTTAAGGTCCTTTCCAACACAAACCATTCCATGGTTCTATGGAGTTAATGCCAGGAGAAAATGTGCTGGGTAAGGCTCCGTGTGCTCACTGTACACACTTTCATTATTTTTGGTTTTGTTCTTATTAATTTCTGTGTTCACCTAATCCTGAGAATAGGAACAGACAGAAATAAATCAAACAGAAATAGTGTTGCTAATTAACAGGAGTAATGAGGAGCAAATAGTGAAAAATCAGATGAAGGGTAAATAGAGTTCAGCTCTCCAAGACAGCTGAGAGTTTTCCTCAACGCAAAAGCACTTATCTAAGGGAAGATTACACTTTAATTGGCCCAAATAAGTCAGGCCCTACCATTGATTCAATTAAAGTGAGTAAACTCTAGGTGTACTACACATTTTGATTAAAAACATAGTAAAGAGCTAATGGGATGTGGTGGTTCAGCTTTGGCTGGGTCTGTCAAATTGTATCGCTGTTTTATTGAACCCTACTCTGGAAACATTTCCAAAGGATTATGTGTTAGCTCATTAATTGCTTGTTTTTCACATTGATGGACAATGCGCTGAGCAAAGTGGTGGCAGAATTTCTTCCTTGGAGATCTGGGGCAATCGCCTCAAGTTGCTACTCCTGTCAAAAGTGGCTGACAGAAGGATGTAAGCAGCAGAATGGCTCCTTGTTCAGAGGCAAAGACAGTTGGTTGGTTGTTCTACTGGTAGAAAACATGGAGTGACACTAAGCTAAATGGGTTTCTAACAGCTTGAGAGGCCAAAGCAGCATCTTTGCACAGCCAGGGAAGCTTAGCTGGAGATGTGCTGGCAGGACAAGCCTAGACCTTGTTCTGGGATTTGTTACTCAGGTTGGTTCTGGTACTTGGTAGGATGGTCTGTGCCTTTACCCTTCTGTAGATGCTGCCCTTAAGGTCTCATTTAAAGCTCCAAAGTCAACAGAACACCTTTAAAGGCATTTTGGATGCCTTTGAGCACTGGCAGAGGAGTTCTGGAGAAGGCTGCTGCACAGCTACTCTCTTTGAGAGGTGGCTGCCCACCCATAGCTGTAGCTTAAGGGAATTCAACCCTGAGCCATAAAGCTCCGGGTGTGTTTCCTTAGCTCCAGCTGTGAGCAGGAGGGGGTTTGCATTGTGATGACAGCACCCACAGAAGAGTGGGTGCAGTGGGGGTCTGCCATGGGGTTAGTCCACCTTACGTGGGCAGCTGGCCTGCACTGATATCCTACCCTGTGCAAGTCAAAGTCATCAGGAAGTCTGTATAATTATATTAATTATATATTTGCCATAAAGTCATTGTGTTCACATGTGGGTCTGTGATGAGAGAGCTGATCTGGTGTAGCCTTGTGTATGGACATCCCTGAGTGCTCTCTTCCTCCCAATACAGGAATAAAGGGACTGCTGATGATTTTTGGAGAAGGGCACGATGGTGTTTCCATCAGAAACCTGGAAATCAGGAGCCGAAATGTGAGATGTTTTTGCAGCACAACAATTGGGGTATCCAGTCCCTGTCACTTGCCACGCAACATTTTCCTGTGGCAAAGGTCTTTGTTGTTGCTTTTGTGCTCCCCAAGAGGATTTAATCATGTTCAGCAGTGTTTAACTGGCAATTTGAAGAACCACTTCCAGTATGAAGACAGGCTGAGAAAGTTGGGGCTGTTCAGCCTGGAGAAGAGAAGGCTGCGTGGAGACCTCAGAGCAGCCTTGCAGTGTCTCAAGGGGACCTAAAAGGATGCTGGGGAGGGACTCTTCATTAGGGACTGTAGTGACAGGACAAGGGGTAACGGGTTCAAACTTAAACAGGGGAAGTTTAGGTTGGATCTAAGGAAGAAATTCTTTACTGAGAGGGTGGTGAGGCACTGGAATGGGTTGCCCAGGGAAGTTGTGAATGCTGCATCCCTGGTGGTGTTCAAGGCCAGGTTGGGCAGAGCCTTGGGTGCCATGGTTTAGTGTGAGGTGTCCCTGCCCATGGCAGGGGGGTTGGAACTGGATGATCTCAAGGTCCTTTCCAACCCTAATTATTCTGTGATTCTATGATTTAAATGTGTGGTGTCACTGCCTGGCTCACTTGGCCCTTGGCATGTGCTGAAGAGGACTGTGGGCATTGCAGAGAGGCTGCAGGTCTTCTGTGTGCACCAGCTAGGAGACCTGTCAGCTTTGGATTGCAGATCCACCAGGTCTCAGCTTCACCACTGGGGCATGGCCTTAGTATGCCAGTTTGCTGGGCATTGCATGGTGGCACACATGCCTGGGTACATGCCAATCTCCTATCCTTTTCCTATGTGAAATATAGATTTAGGTTGTATTGCAGAAGCTAGAGAGAGTAGAAGGTTGTGGGTAGCTGAGCCGTCTGCTTAGGGAAAAGAGGGGGGCAGGATTTTGGGGATTATTCTGTGTTTGACTTGCTCAATTTGCAGCCTGGAAAGCCCCTGAAACCTGATTTGCTACGCATCGACCAGAAGCAGCCACCTGCCTGTGTAAACCAAATTCCACTTGAATTGTGTGCTTGTTATTTTGGGATTCCAGAACCAGGGGCTCATCGTTGATGCAAGCCATGAGCAAGAAAGAAACTGCCCAGGCTTCACTTCCTGGGGGCTGCTGGGGCTTCTTCTGCAGGGGCTGTCATCGTTAACCCAGTATCTCCCTACCGCTGATGGAAGCCTCCCTAGCAAAGAAGTGCTGAGGAGTATTCACATGCTCCTTCCCCTACCAAGCCAGCTCCTGCTCCCTTTGATCAGCCCTGTTTGAAGTCAGCAGCATATGGGATTTGGCTGTGAGGCTCCCTGGTGATGCCCCAGTGCTGGGAACACTGAGCTGGAAGTAGGCAGGGTCCTGGGAGAGCCGGTGCGGTGCTGCCAGGATGGGGATGATCTGGGAGAAGGATGCTGGAGCAGGGAGGGCTTCACAGACCACTTAATGGTGATGGGATGGGGTGGCTGGAGCAGAGCTGCAAGAGGCTCCAGCAACAGAGAAACTCATTTCAGGGCAGTCAGGCATAAGGGCTTTGCCTCCCCCCAAGCCTCAGAGCATGAGCCATGGCCAGGGAAGATGAAAGGTAATATAAAAGCATTTCTGGTCTCTGCAGCACATTGCAAATGGCAGTAGGCTGCTTTCAAGTCAATTGTTTCAAAACATATCTCTAAATGAATTAATAATTTGAAGCAGCTGCCATCTTGTTAATATAATGAGGCAGTGGCCTAAGAGCTCCCTGTGTCTGAGAGACTGAAGTGGGAATTAATACTGGCCTTTGTCTGGTGTTGGACAAGTCACAAAAGGTTTGGTTGTGGGAAGTATCTTGTGCTTTGCTGGAGTACACTCAGTTCTCTTGGGCTGTGTTGGAGCTCAGGGCATTAATGTCCCTGTGTGACAGGAGCCTTTTAGCTTCTGCATTTGTTACTGATGACAGTGCTCACTTCCCTATCTCTGTGTCTGCAGAGAGGTGGCTGTGCTGTCGCTGCTTGAAGATGCTGCAATGTGCTTGGTGCTGCATGAAAGTGCTTAAAGGCGACTGTGCATTGTGTCAACATATAAAGGTTTGTCCTTTGGCACCCAGCTGTGACCTGAGTGCTCCTGCTGAGCGGGGGTATCCAAGGTGGATGATGAAGCAGAGTCACACGGAGGAGGCTGGAAGGATGCTGTTGGGGATCTAGGCTTTTAGCAAAGAAAAATCACCCCTAAAACCGAAGTCACAGAATGGTTTGGGCTAGGAGGGACCTTAGAGATCATCTAGCTCCAACCCCCAAGAAGGGAAAGGGAGGCCCCAGCTGTGAACAGGCACAGTGAGTGCATCTTGGCACAAGTGCCGGGTCAGGGGTGGAAGCAGCTTGGAGTTGAGCAGCAGTTAGGAAGAGGGAGCTGTAGCTGCTGGGCTTTTTGGGAAGAGCACTCCAGGGGCTGGACGGTTCATAAGGGCTTTAGGTATCTGAGGTACTGTACTGGGACACTCCTGGAGCACGGCTTCAGCTCCATGTGGGCACTGTTTGTTCAAGGGGTGTTTCTGAAGAGCCCTGTAGCTGTTACTGACCTGTGCGTTCCTCAGCTCCTGGGAAGTGGGAGAGCTCTCCCGTAAGCCCTTACTGTGTGTGCATGGAATTCTGGCACATCAGGACAAGTGTTTCATTTCTCCTCCTTCCCTGTGGTTAGGATCAGGTCGCACTGACAGTCAGCCAGGCGGTACAGCAGTGTAATATGCTGTACATAGACACTGATTTGATCTCTTGGCTCATCCTGCTTAATGAGCAAGCCTGGAGCCAGGCCACAGCCCAAGCCTCAGTGGCTCCGTGGGCAGAGGGCTGCAGCTTCTGCTCAGCACAGCCAGAGGTGCTTGTGGGAATCCTGGCTTTCCTTGGAAGAGAGGAATTCAGTTTTCCTGGCAGCAAACAGGATTGATTCATTAGAGCATCTCACCATGGCAGAGCCTGTGCCATAAACTATGATGGGGTTTGAGCACACTTGGGAGCACTGGGAACGATGCTGCACATCCAGGGAGGCTCTGCTTTATCAGGAGAGCTTTTCTGTCGACCCTTTTGCCTGGTGTTTTGCCCTCTGGTTTGTCTTGGATCCCTGTGTGTGAGGCAGAGCAAACAGAGCAAGGCTTTTTTGTGCCCCGAGCATAAAACAGTCTAGCAAACACTGAGAGGAGGGCGGTTGATCAGTTGTATTTCAGCACATTTCATTCCTAAGGGCTTTGATCGTGGCATGGAATCGTGGATCTGTCGCCAAGTTTGGGCTTCAAATGAATAAATAAACGATAAATGATCATTTGGCAGCAATGAACCTGCTGCACTCTCTTTGCATGTTTATGTGGTTTCCCTTTTCCCATCTGTTCCCTTCCTCCAGCTCTTCCTTGTGTGTCGGTTTTCAAGCCTCCCTTGCCTGGCTGTTGGCAGATCCCAGCCTGGTGGATTGGGATGCGCTTGCTCCAAGTGGAGACGTGAGAGCTGCAACCTCTGGCAACAAAATGGGAATTGAAGAACAGCTTCTAAATCTAAAAACATGGCTTTAGCTCTGATAACCCCAGAAGAGAGGCTGGAGCTGAACCAGGCACTTTCCCCACATGTGGGAGAAAAAGGCACTGAGGAGGAGCATCCTTGTTTCCTCCGAATCCATCCATAGGGATGCGGTACAGGAGAACAAGGAAAGGAAATAGCTAAAGGCAGAGAGAGGGGAATGGAAAGACAAAACAGAGAATGCAGAAGTAGCACAGCTTGGGTGGGATGACAGGTATTGCAAAAAGGCATTAAAAAACCATGAGAGGTTGTGCTGTGCAGTTTTCCCTGTCTTTCTGCTCTTACTTCCCAGCCTGTTTTCCCTTCGGATTCATGTGTCTGTCATGCTGGTTTTGCCTTTAGCAGGGGTGGTTTGTGATGAGGTTGGTGAGTGCCTGTTCCTCTCAGGTGAGTCACTGATCAACTGACACAGGTATCACAGTATCACAGTATGTTAGAGATTGGAAGGGACCTCAAAAGATCATCTAGTCCAATCCCCCTGCCAGAGCAGGAACACCTAGATAAGGTTACACAGGAATGTGTCCAGGCGGGTTTTGAATGTCTCCAGAGAAGGAGACTCCACAACCCCCCTGGGCAGCCTGTTCCAGTGTTCCGTCACCCTCACTGAGAAGAAGTTTCTTCTCAAGTTTAAGTGGAACCTCTTGTGTTTCAGTTTGTACCCATTACCCCTTGTCCTATCATTGTTTGCCACTGAGAAGAGCCTGGCTCCATCCTCGTGACACTCCCCCTTTATATATTTATATACACTAATAAGGTCCCCCCTCAGTCTCCTCTTCTCCAAACTATAGAGACCCAGCTCCCTCAGCCTCTCCTCATAAGGGAGATGCTCCACTCCCTTCATCATCTTAGTTGCCCTGCGCTGGACTCTCTCCAGCAGGTCCCTGTCCTTCTTGAACTGAGGGGCCCAGAACTGGACACAATATTCCAGATGCGGTCTCACCAGGGCAGAGTAGAGGGGAAGGAGGACCTCTCTCGACCTACTGACCACCTCCCTTCTAATACACCCCAGGATGCCATTGGCAGGTATTTCTGTAGATTTTTTGCTGTTTGAAGCAATGCCTGTTGTGAGTTTGATCCGGAGCGTGTTCCTTGAGGAAGAATTGGTGCAGATATGCATAACAGTAAAAGATGTCACAAAAGGTATTTACTTGTATCAGTGCTGTAAATGTTATCACCAGTAAGTAATGCTATGACATTGGTCACCCATGTCACACGCTGGTTTTGGTTGTTTATTAGGTGACTTCTACTCTTTTTGAGGTGGCACTTGGCTGAAATAAGGCCCATTTAAAGCACTTCTTTCTGTGAATCCTTCTGCAAGCAAAATTACCCTTGCAAATACGGTTGGGAATAATGACCCAAAAGCACTACAGATAATAAGTAAAAGGCACCCATAACAGTTAGAATTAACGTATTTTTTTGCAAGCTGGTGTCTGAGAGCACTTCTCTGTGGTCTCTGCCAGCCTCTGTGATAGGGCAGGTAGGTGAGCTCGGTGCTCCTGCTATGCTTTACCCTCTACAGGAGGAAGAAGGAGGAGGAGAATGTCTCTGGGTTTTGTCTTTTCTTTTTACTTCCCTTTTCCTCTCCCTTCCACCCAAGAGCAGATTCTCAAATTGCTGCATTCTCCGCTCACAAGAGGAGAATTTGCATTTTCCTCAGCACTCAGCTTCAGTAAATGGCAACGTGGCATTTTACATTTCAGCGCTTCCTTAAAGAGCTCCCTTGTGGCTGATGAATAAAGAAACTTTGTCATAAACTAAACCGCCTTTCCCTCCCCTCCATCGAGGCTGCTGCTTACTCAGGGAGCCTCAGACAGGGTTTGATGACAGAAGCCCAAAGTGCTGCGTCAGCAGATGTAGAATTGCAATCGCTCTGAAGAAGCCTCCTTTCCTTGCAGACTTCTTGTCTTCTGCTCTGTGTGTGTGCACAGATTCTGGGCATGGAGCCACACTCTGCCTTAATTGCAGCACAGGATAATGCAGGGCCATGGGTTCCCTTCCTTTGTTGCGGGTCTCAGTTCACATGTGAATATGACATTGATGCGCAGCACATGCAAATGCAGAGTTGAGATGGGGAGGGAGCAGGTTGGTGTCCAGAGTCTCTCCAAAGGTAGGTTGCTTCAAAGCATGTTTTGGCCCTGCAGCAGGAGCAGCCTGGGGCTGTAGGAATAGAGGAATCTTCTCACTGGAATGGATGACAAATTGTAGTGTGGATGGTGGCACAGTCAGCTTGGTTCACCGGTTCTTTTGCTGGCATTTTGGCTGGTGAACGTAACGGAACTAACCAGACTTCAGTGGTGGGCAGCCCTGTGGAAATGTGAGGGGAATCTCCCCTGCCCTCTGCCCTGCAGTTTCCATATAGTACTTTGTTTCTGATGTGAATTAATATCTGGTTTTATTTCTCCTTTTTTTTTTTTTTCTTTTGATTCCAGACAAACGATGCTGCAGGAAATACCTGGAACTGGCTTTACTTCATCCCTCTCATCATCATTGGCTCTTTCTTCATGCTCAACTTGGTGCTGGGCGTCTTATCAGGGTAAGACACCTGATGACTTGCTTGTCTCCACCTTGAAGGGAAGATGTGTTGGAGTTAGCACTGTGGGATCGTGTAGCTGAAAAAGAGAAGTTGGGGTGCTACATCACACTGTACATTGTCCCCCTAAACACGTTTCCTACCCTGTCCCTTCCTTGCAGTGGGGTGTTTTCAGAAGACTGTAGAGCCACAGATAGGGGATAAGCTGGTGAAAAATCATTGATTGAAATGATTCTTCCCTGTGAGGGTGCTGAGGCGCTGGCACAGGGTGCCCAGAGAAGCTGTGGCTGCCCCATCTCTGGCAGTGTTCAAGGCCAGGTTGGACACAGGGGCTTGGAGCAAGCTGCTCCAGTGGAAGGGGTCCCTGCCTGTGGCAGGGGTTGGAACTGGATGAGCTCTAAGATCCCTTCCAACCCAAACCATCATAGGATTCTATGATTCTGAATCCAGACCCCAGAATTAAGTGAGCTCCCTGTCATACTGACTTGACCCTGGGCAGCCAACACTTACTCCTGCATCATCTTGAAAGCCTACCAGGATCTCACTGATGCTAAGTATAAATATTTCAGTGCTGGAGCTGGACATCAAAGAGTTCATAGTGCATTTGCTATAGCTGAGCAGCATGGAGAAAGGGGAAGCTCAGGCAGAAGACAATGAAAATATCTCAGGGTTTTGTCTGGCTTCTTGGGGTTATTTTTGGTCATGGTGTTTGTTTGTTTGAAATCTCTGGCTGTTTAAGCCAACGTCTGGATTTTGGGGACACACTGGTCTCTTGATGTTCAAACTTCAGGGGTCAGCCAAGGATTTGGTGTTTGTCGCATACGAGTTTTGGGTTTGGGCCATTGTAGAGCTCAGGCTGCCAGGTTTGAAGCCTAGCTGGACCGTCCCCAGCATCTATGGAAATCGGATCTGGAATTAACAACCCGAATCATCTTAACGGTTTGGAAGCTTTTAGACTTTGGTACCTCCTTTTGCACACAGTTTCTCCTTAGGCCATCCATGTGATCTGGATTACATAGATCTATAAAGGCCTGGATTTATTTCTGGCTCTTGACAACATGGGAAGAAAGGAGTTAATGCTTCTGAGTGGTAAAAGCCCTTCAGTGCTGCACCTTTCCTCTTTCTCTTAAGTTACTAGAGAAGGAAAAATGTTTTCCAAAGAACAGGTTCTTGCTCAGTTTTATTGTTTTGTTAAGGTTACTTTTCCTCAAAGCACATGCTGGAGGTAGGAGGAGAGAAGCAGCAGTGCAGTTTTGTTTGAGGACTGGCAGACCTGCTGCTACAAGAAAGGGTTATGGGTGAAGCTGTCTCATGCACTTTGGTGTTCCTTCAGTCCAGAAATAATGGTTGTGATCAAAAACTGATCAAAGCCATTCATTGGCCATCCTGTTGTACCAGAAGCTTTGTCAAGAAGAGCTTTGTGACCATACTTGTCCGATGTATGATTCAAAGTGAGCAGAGCCAGGGCTGAGTGTGGTTCCTTAAGGATTCATCTTCCTTCTTCCACACAGGCTGAAATGATACGTGTAATTTAAAGCAAAACTCTGGAAGCCTGTGGGCTCCTGTCCTTTTGTGCTGGAGACCTCTGCCTGGCTCTCTGGAAAGCCTCTCGTTGCCTGGAGCAAAACATGAATATTATATAGAATCCTAGAATCAAAAAATAGGGTTGGAAGGAACCTTGGGGCAGTTCAGCCTGGAGAAGAGAAGCTGCGTGGGACCTTATAGCAGCCTTCCAGTATCTCAAGGGGGCCTATGAGGATGCTGTGAAGGGACTCTTCATTAGGGACTGTAGTGACAGGACAAGGGGTAACGGGTTCAAACTGAAACAGGGGAAGTTTAGATTGGATATAAGGAGGAAGCTCTTTACTGTGAGGGTGGTGAGGCACTGGAATGGGTTGCCCAGGGAAGCTGTGAATGCTCCATCCCTGGCGGTGTTTAAGGCCAGGTTGGACAGAGCCTTGGGTGCCATGGTTTAGTGTGAGGTGTCCCTGCCCATGGCAGGGAGGTTGGAACTGAATGATCTTAAGGTGCTTTCCAACCCCAACTATTCTATGATTCTATGTTCTAGTTCCAACCTGAATGTCTCTTCTTCTATTAAAAGTGCAGCTTTGTGCACTGGGGTTCTCCTTGCTTAGTGGTAAGGATGATGGTGTCTTCTTCAGAGGGAAGCTTTTAAATTCTATTTTGCATAGTGGTTTCATGTCCTTGGCTGGAATAATTCTGGGGTGAGGCTGAGGAGAATAAACATCATAGCACTGGCACTGACCACACTGCTCAGCAGGTTGGTGGTGGACTTTATTGAGCAATGGCAGGAACTGGGTATGTCTGAATGAACAGGGGATAAGAAGGCACCAGAGAATGGAAAGACCCTCTGAAAGCAGAGACTGTTGTAATTATATTCTTTAGCCAAAAGGCCCAGAAAGCACTGTAGAATATTGAGAAATTTCTGCTGGAGAAAGGGTCATTGGCAAATGACTTCCATAGGGTCCAGTTTCACTCAAGGACATTTTGCTACCCGTGTCCCAGTGACTGTCAGTGGCTCCCGCAACTGAGACTCTTGGCAATATCCCACATACCTGTTTCAATAAAATGAAGTTGATTTAGTGACATATAGTCACTAGTTTCCTAAGCTTGTGTGTGATCCTCATTACTGTCCTCTTTCACAAAACCCTGTTGCTCAGGTTCTATTTTATTTTCCAACCCTTTGCCCTATGCACCATAAGCATTTGGGTTAAGCTTCAAGATGCCACTGTCTGCACCTTGGAAAGCCACACAAAAAGCTTTTACCTGAGTATTTTTCATTGCTGTTTGTTTTGAGCTATTTCCTCTCACTTATTTGTGTTCCTCAGTGGGTGATAAGAAAACAACAGATTTCTGAAGCAGGTATGCAGATGCCGTCACAGATTATGGCAATAATGAATGATCTGAAATAACAAGTTGTTGAGCTTCCTACTGCACTAGATTATCCAGAGTTTTGCCATAACTCTTGGAAAATGGGATTTTTTGGCTTTCTGGAGTTATTTGTGAACCCATGTCCACACTGGGCAGATGAGTGGGCTTAGCTCCTGGGTTTATCTGTTTGAGCAGTCTAAGTGGATTGACCCAAGCCTCATCTGCCAGCAGAATGTGGAGACATTTGCATTGCAAATGCTGCTGAAGCGATGATACCTGTTTTAAAGTAAAGAGCAAGCAGCCTTTCCCCTCTGCTGCTTCTTCTGAAATTATAATGAAAGCAAAGGTAAGGAAGTGACGGGGAGATGTGGAAATCTCTAAGAGTTGCTGAAAGTGTGGTATAAAGATAGCCCCTAATCCTGGGCTACAGTCGTATGACAGAAACCTCTGAGTACCTGGCTAAGGACGTAATTAAAAGCATGTTGACTCCATAATTCTGATTAAATGAGCCTCTGCCTGCTGTACAGTGTGTCCTCTTCATATGTGCTGATCAAAGCACTGCCAGTGCTCTTGAAAAGGGTTAGTGTTTAAACACCCTCCCATATGGTGAGCTCTGCCTTCTGTTCCCTTTCCCTCACTGATGCAAGCACTAGGGGCCAGCCAGCAGAGCTTGGCTCTGCTTGTGCCACTGAATACCCAGATTTCCCAATGATCCCAGGACATGGGCTGTGGACATTCCCAACATCTTATTTCTGCTGGTGCAATAGGGATGTTGGGCTTTCCTATGTCTTTACAAAAGAAGTATGTTGCAGTGGATGCTGTGCCATACACAATTCTAAAGGTGGGTGCTCTGGCAGCTGAAACTGGTAGCAGCTCCCCATTACTAGGTTGCACACCACAAGTTAAGACAGACTGTGCTGTTCTCTTGCTGTGAATAGGATTGAAAGTTTTCCTGGAGTACTGCAGAGTCATAGGTACACAACTGAACTGTGACTGGAACAGCTCCTAAAATCCCGGAACTGCCTCTGCTTGTTCATAGATGTGGGGCTCTCCAGCAGGAACTCAGCACCCTGTTTGCTATGGAGCAGTAGCGCGGTTTGTGTCCCCTGTTGGAGATTTTCCTCTCTCCTCCTCCCTATGTATTCCCCCTGCTTTCTGTTTTCCCTCTCTGGTACTTGATCCCTCTTCGAGCTGATAAAACCCAACAGCCCTGCAGGATCCAATAGAGCAGAAAACCACAGATTATTTTATTCTGGAGGATCTTTATTGAGTGGCATAGCTGATTCAAGTGAAGATGGGACTGTGTAAGATCAGGATTGCAGAAGCAGGAGATTTCTCTCCCCTTTGATAGCATTAGGACATTTGAGAGACTCATTTGCCTTCTGCATGTGGAGGTCTGCCCACTTGATCAAGATGAGAAGATGCAGGGGGATTTCTGCTCATCCATATGCTGGGAAGTGTGTTGGGGGGACTGCCTAAGCCTGATACCTCCCCAGTCACAGACACAAAAAAGGGGGAAAGAGAAATGTAAAAGACCAAAAAGGATCTTAAACACCTCATTGAAGTTCTGCTGCACCATCATCCACCCAAAGGATGAACTGTTCTGTTCATAGTAGAGGCCTGCCCTTGACTTTACATCTGTTATAACCATCAGAAGCCATTCTAGCCATGCCCACCTTGGTCCAGAAAGCTGGGCCACCATGTTTCCCAGAAACTGGGATAGCATTTAGTAAGGTTTCCAGTAGAGAGTGAAACAACAGGGAATCCATCACAGGGAATACCACCTTTCTATAGAAAAAGAGATTGGCTGCCTCTGGTGGCATCATGGGAATGCTCTAGCTCCAAGTCATGCCAAGAAGGGTTGACCCCAGGTGCCTTTCAGTTTCCCCTGAAGACAGGGTTGTTTGCTGCTAGGGATGTCATGGGATTAACTTCAATTCTGACCAGAAAATGCCCTGCGATGATCCTGATAAACTTTTTATTGAACTCTGCACATGGTTCTGCAGTTTACAGTGAAGAGTGAATCACAGAATCCCAGCCTGGTTTGTGCTGGAAGGGACCTTAAGGCTCCTCCAGCTCCAACCCCTGCCATGGGCAGGGACCCCTTCCACTGGAGCAGGTTGCTCCAAGCCCCTGTGTCCAACCTGGCCTTGAACACTGCCAGGGATGGGGCAGCCACAGCTTCTCTGGGCACCCTGGGCCAGCGCCTCAGCACCCTCCCAGGGAAGAGCTTCTGCCTAAGAGCTCATCTCAGTCTCCCCTCTGGCAGGTTAAAGCCATTCCCTTGGCCTGTCCCTACAGGCCTTGTAAAAAGTCCCCCTTCAGATTTCTTGTAGGACCCTTTTTGGTATTGTTAAGACTGTTGCAGGATTTGTTTCAGCTTTTCCAGATTGTCTCTTGGGGGGCAGGTAAGAGAGGTGCTTTGTAAATCCCTAACGCAGGAAGAGGAGGAACAGGAACACAGATGTCCTCCATTGAACTGAGAAGTCCTGACCAAGGCTTATTCTTCGTTTTTGTACTGCTTTCTTGCTGCAGCCTTCTGGTACCTGGGCACCCATCTCCATGTACACCTTAGCTTCCTGGTGTTCCCTGCCTAAGCACTGATTTCCAGTGCTGCTGTTCCCTCCCAGCCCTCAGCATCCTCTCAGCCCAGCTAGCAGCTTTCTCCTGTGGGCTGGTGGGATTATGGAGTTTTCTACTGCTGGGGTGTTGAGTTGGGTATTAATTTTGCCTGGTAATGAGCTGGATGATTCTGTACAATACATTTGTGATTGTGTAATCCAAAGCATCAAAACAATTCAAAGAGGATAAACGTTGCCATGGGATGCTGTGAGGAAGATGATTTAACTTATTTCAAGGCTAAGTGCTTTTTGGCACTGCTTTATGCAGCGGTGGGGGTGGCGAGACAGCAGGAGTGTTGGCCAAAGAGGACAGTGCACTGTGAATGATGCATTTGAATACTGAGTCTGTTTCTCTCAAGTGTGAAAAATGCTGCTTGTCATGTCCTCAAATATTTATGATGGAGCCTGAGGTATTTCCAGACCAGCCTGTGAAGAGAAATGATCTTTCCTGAGGTTTACTCATCTGGCTGTGATAACCAAGTGTGGAGAGGCACCGCAGTGGCCAGTTTGCATCTTTCCTTCTTAAGTATTACTGTAATAATTCAGGCCAGGTTGGACGGGGCTT
The DNA here is from genome assembly GCF_963264785.1 of Psittacula echo. NCBI lineage: Eukaryota > Metazoa > Chordata > Aves > Psittaciformes > Psittacidae > Psittacula > Psittacula echo. The sequence goes on along the minus strand of NC_137752.1, from coordinate 9,525,276 downwards.
GGAGCAAGCTGCTCCAGTGGAAGGGGTCCCTGCCCGTGGCAGGGGTTGGAGCTGGAGGAGCTTTAAGGTCCCTTCCAACACAAACCGGTCTGATTCTATGATAATGTGGTCCAGAGCTGCTCTGTCCTGAGATGTGCAGCACCTGCCTCTTGTTCTATGAGACCACCTGGTGTAAGAGCTGCAGGGAGATGTTTTGAACGGATGCAGCATCTTTGTGACAGCAGGAGCCTGGCAAGGGACACAGCTACAGAGCGTGCTGGCACCTTGCAGGCAGACCAGGGTCAGGGTAAATGGTGCTTTAATTCTTCGCTGTCGCACACTGCTTCGAGCAGTCTTCAGCATGGGGTGATGCTCTCTGGGCAGACTCCCATTAAACACTCTCCTGGTTGTATGCTTTAGTCTCCTGGGGGGATATCTGTTTCTAACTGTTGTATCTTGGGTCACTGAGGCTTTTGTGCTGTTAGAACAGCTACCTGGGAGGATGCAGAGCCCCATCCAGATCTCGGTGACTTGCTCTGCTGAGTCCCATGACATGTTTTCCCATCCTGAGGAATTTTGCCAGATTGAGATCATAAAACTTCAGCCTGCAAAGACGTGCAGAGGCTGGAGAAGAATCAGGCTGATTAATTTGTCATAATGGCAAAGAGTTCTTCTGTCCTCCTTCTCCCTCATTACAGAGATAATAATTCATTTTCCCTGCACATTCGTTCCAAGTTCACTGTTACCTGCTGTGATCTGACTTTGGCTGCTGTTAATTATTTGCAGCGAAAGAGCTGCATCATGAAAAGAGATGAGGTTCTGCTTGCTTTCTCATTGCTTTTAGGCTTAAAAAGGAGCAGAAAGGGCAAAAAACCTTATTTTCTTTCCTGTTGTTCCTTGCTCATCCACCTTTTTAACAAAGCCATTGTTGCAAACAGGAAACATGGGAGCCATGTGTGTTTCTTGCAGAAGGGGTCAGGGAGCAATGACTTTCCACGTGAGCTTCATCTCACCAAGCTAAATGTCCTATAGAATATGGATCCTTTGCCTCTTTTGTGGTTTTGGTTAGCATAGGAGAGACAGACTACTTTTATTTGCTCTTCTGTTACACTGCAATGAAATTAAAGTCTGCAATATAGGAATGATACATAGGAGACCTACATTTTAATATCCTGGGGCCTCAGCTTTGGACTCAGCGGTGGAAACTTGATGAACAGAACCATAGTTCATCCAGCAATTGCAGTAGGCTGATCCTATGAGATAAGTGATGCTTTCTAATCCTTTTTCTCTCTTCGTTGTTACCTCCTTCAAGCCAGATTTGCCCAGTTGTGACACTCACAGCATTTCAGGTTGGATTAGGTGGAATCAAAGTGAAATCAGCACCAGCTGGACATAAAGACGAAAGGAAGGAAGGAAGATGTATTGAAGGCTTCACCTCTGTGCTATTCCTCTTACTAGAAATACAACTTGCATCCCATATCTGGCTTCCATTTGAAGCATTTTCCTGCTATGTTCAGTGATAAAAGTGACTGTGAAGCCTGGCTCGGTGCTGAGAGATCAATCTCCCAGTGATACTTTCATCCTCTATCAGATGGTTGAGGAGAGCTATATTTTCCCCCTCTTTAGAGCAATGAGGAGGAAGCAGAAGCAGCTGTAGCTGTGCAGGATTGATTGAGCCAGTCCTAAACTGTGGATATAAGGATGAGTTAAGCAGCTGAGTCAGATGGGTCTGTGTGTTTAGGCTTAGTCTGGGAGAGATGGACATGCCTCCTCAGTCTATGCCCAGTGTGATCTTGACCATCTGTACACCCAGGTGAGATAGAAACATATAGCACTGTGCATCTTTGGGATTTCATACAGCTGGTGAACCACAGAGCTCTATCATCTTCTGCACTAAGAAATCTTAGTCATTTGCTGGGCTTTCCTTGTTTAATAAGAGGGTTCAAAACTCTGACTGTGAGCAAACCACCAGGAAAACAGTATCTTGGAGGCACTAAATGTCACTGGCATAAGGAAATTCTTACTGATGTTTTTCCAGGTAAAGCAGTTGCTTGGTTTCATCTCATTCCAGAGATTTTTGTTGTGATGTCTCTGTGCTCCTGGGAGGTGTTTTCTTTCCCTTCCCTCAGATTTTCTTCTTGCCCAAATGAGGTGCATTTCCATGCTTTTTCTTGTTCAAGATGGGCTTTCTATTCAATGTGCTTTCTTACATTCAGTGGTGACCTGAGCCAGATTTTAGAGGTATTTAAAACAGAGATTTAACAATACTTGCAGTTTTTTCACATTTTCAGGTCAGTAAGTCAGAGGCATCAAATTAGCTTTAGTTTTGCCTGCAGGTTTCTCTGCACTCGAGGAGTTTGTCTGGTAATGAGAATAACCATACCTTGGCTTAACCTTGAAGTCTTCATGGGCCTTTATGTGTAAAGATGTCTGATGCTATGGTAAAGAAACCCATGTCCTTGCTGATCTCATTTTGTTTGCAGCCCTCTTGGGTGCAAGGGTCTGACTATGGACACAGCTGAGCCGTGTTCTCTTGCATTTGCATTTTCCTAGCTGGAAATCGCACTGTTTGTCCATTTATTCCTGTATTTATTTAGTACTTTTCTTTTCTAAAGCCAGATTTGATTCTACCCTCCAACTATATTTCCAACTCACCACGTTAGCATACTGAAGGGAATGATGCTCTCCCTCCTCACCCCGTCCCTTTCTCTTGCCCTTTGCTTTCTGAGTGCTGCAGTGAATAATTCAGCCCCTGCTGTGGCTGCCTCTCCTCCTTTCCTAGGGGACCTTTTGTTAGAAACACCAAAGGTTGGTACCTTTGAGGTGCTGCCCTGCAAGGTGTCATCCCTGCAGGATTGCTGTTCTCCTGCTGCTGCCTCCCTGGCAGCCCCTTTCAGAGCTGTGTTGTGAGCTGAGGTGGGTCCTTTAATCCCTGGAAGTTCAAAGAGTCACTGGTGCTGCTGTTGATGGTGGTTTCCTAGTGAACCAGAGAAGCTGTGGCTGCCCCATCCCTGGCAGTGTTCAAGGCCAGGTTGGACACAGGGGCTTGGAGCAAGCTGCTCCAGTGGAAGGTGTCCCTGCTCGTGGCAGGGTTGGAGCTGGATGAGCTTTGAGGTCCCTTCCAACACAAACCACTCTGGGATTCTACGCCAATGCACGCTTGCTGAAACTGCTGCAGGGATCAAGGAAAGGTGATGTCCACGGTCCCTGCTCAGATCCTTCGCTTTGCTGTTGTGATTGACATATCCCCCTTCCTATCTGGTGTCTTGACTCCCTCTGCACTGCCCTAAGTCACTGCAACACCCACAGGAGGGGTGAGGATGTTCTGCAGGGCCCCAGACTTCCTGTGCCTACATCCAGAACACTGAGCATCTGCTTTTCTCTCTTTCCACTCCCCACTGTCCACCTTGCTCCTGCTCATTCTCCATCTTGGACCCCCTCAGTGCCTTTGTCTCTCAAAACACATACCCAGAAGGTAAACGAAATATTTAGCACAGCCAAGGCTTTGTGCCTTTAGTTGCATAAACAGTGACAATCATAGAGGTGTTGGGCTTTTTTGTTGCTTTCTCCCTTATAAAGGATTTATTGTTCTCCAGGAAGACAAAAGACAGAGATATGAACTCATAGAACAAATTCTTTCCCTGGAGCAAGAATCTGCTTTTCTATAAACACGTGGGTGCCTCTGCTGCTAGTGAATGAAAAGTTAGGAGCATTGACTGGATCAGACGTGGTGAAGCAAGCCCAGAAGTGCTTTGCAGGACTGTGTGTGAGGGAGCAAACTCAATCACACAAATACGGAGGGACCTATGGAATGGTAGGAGCGCAAGGAGGGTTGGCTCAGCAGGAATCTGCCTTCCACGTTATTGGAACTGGCTCCACCCAAGTTGTAGGGATTTGGTTGGATTAGGGCAAGGTGGCAAACCCCAGCATCAGAAACAGACCTGAGAGGGAAAGGAAAAGTCAACTGAAGGCTCTTTCCCCGTTGTCGTGGTTTAAGCCCAGGCCGTAAATCAGAACCATGAAGTCCATTTCCCCCCCCACCTTTCTTCCCTCCGCTTCTGGAGGGACGGGGAGGAGAATCAAAAGAATGCAACTCCCACGGGTTGAGATAAGAACAGTTTAATAACTAAGGTATAACACAAATCACTGCTGCTACCACTAATAGTAATAATGATAAAGGAAATAACAAGCAAGAGAATACAACCGCTCACCAACCGGTACCTCACCCCCACCCCGCAGTGATCCAGCCCTTCCGGGAACTCTCAGTTCTACCTCCTGGGCATGACGTGCTATGGTATGGAATACCTCTTTGGCTAGTTTGGGTCAGGTGTCCTGTCCCTGCTTCCTCCCGGCTTCTCCTCCTCCCTGGCAGAGCATGAGACTCACAAAGTCCTTGGTCAGCCTAAACATCGGTGTTATCAGCTCCGTTCCCAGGCCGAAAGTCAAAACCACAGTGCTGCAACAGCTACTAAGAAGGAGAAAAACTGACTGTTGTTGCTGAACCCAGGACACCCGTTTCCTTCTCCCAGCTGATTAACCGAAGGAACTGGTAGGAAATGGACTTCCCCCCCTTAAAATGCAATTGTTTCTGCTTGCATGTGGATGCTGTCAGGATGCTGGGGGGCCTGGAAGAGTGTGCAGTCCTTGTGCTAAGAAGGCACAAGGCACTCTGAAGGACCTGCTGAGTGACATACAGCCCCTGAGCTGTGTTGTGTTCATCTTACCACCTCTCTTATCCACCATGTTCATATGTTTGGGTGCTACAAGTGCATGTTCTTATCTCTGCGGTCCCTTTGCAGCGTCTTAAGGAAATTCCTACCTCAGTCTTGCTCTTGGTGCAAGCTTACTGAGAGTTACGTGCATAATTGGCCCAAAGTTTCTTTTGGGGTTCCTTGCTTGCTGAATGGAAAAGGAGTGGATTGAAACAGGAACTTTGAACATTTCACTTTCCATCCAAGCATCCCCAGAGGAGCAGAACACAAGTGATTTTGTACCACTGCTGCTCTTCCAGCAGGTGTTGTGATGCTTTTCCTTCTTGCCAGGCAGCCACAGGAGCTGCTGTACTCCATCTTCTACCTCCAGCCTGTTCTTCCCTGCTCCTGAGTGACATGGGCTGCTTACCAGGCTGCTGACAGGTATCAAATCTGTTCTTGGGCGCTGCTTCACATTCAGGCAGCAAAGCTTACAGATCAAACCTCCTGTCTTGGCCAATTTTGTTTCTCCACCTGGAGGATTCTTGAGTTTTGGCCTTTGAGTAACTCAGTGAAACATCTGCAGTGCTGGCAGGTGCCTTTGCCAGCAGCTCACCCACTTGAGTTACCTGGCTCCTCTCCATTCCTGAGGGCTGTATTTCTCCAGGCAGGACTATGTCCCTGGACATCATATTGCCATCTAGGAGCAACTTTACTCATTCCTTTGATGTACTTGGACTGGAGATGAAGCCAATACTAAATTTTCTTTTTTTTTTTTTAATTTTTATTGATTTTTCAGACTTTAAAATTCTAAAAGTTCTTCACATCTGCATTCCAGGAGTCTCTGGCAGAGTCCTTCTGAGATCCATGCTTCTTTCAGCTCCCTCTGAACAGTGCCACAGATTCAGTAGCTGAAGGCTGTTCTCCCATTTTAACATCTGAGGTTTCATGAGATCATGAGTAGCTCAGTGGTATTACCATGAATGAGCAGCTAATTACCTATGTTGCTATTAGGAGTTGCTAATCATCAGCCCCATTAGTGGCATCAAGGACAGTGATGCTGTATCATCTCTCTGTGCTTCTTCCCTGTGAGTGGGAAGCATTCCTGTCTGCTTTCCAAGCAGAAAAGCTTACTTGCAGAGGTTTAACACTGTGATTAGTCTTGCAGCAGACCTGCTGTCACCCTGGGAGTGGGCCACGAAACCCAAGACCAGGAGGCACATTACATGATGCTCCATTTCAGCTCTCTGCTGTCATATAGGAAAGTTAATCAGTGTCTCAGGGGATGATGATTTTAGGTTGTTTAATTTTTCCCTTTTCGGTTGCTGTGACAGTATTTTTAATTCAAGGCCAGCACGGATAAAGTGCTTGTAAGAACTTCCTTGGTTTATAGTCTTTTCCTAACCCTGGTGGTTACTCAGGAGTTGACCTTGTCTTTTTTGTGGCTGGGGGGTGTGCTCCTGAATTTCCCTAAAGTGGCTATTTCAGTGCATACTTACACCAAGATTTATTTTACTCTTCCACCCACCAAGGTGATAAGCAACAATCATCCATCTTCCTGGTGGCTTTAAGCACCGACCACTCCTGAGAAGAAAAATGTGACATGTTATGCTTGGGTGGATGCCGTGTGGTTTCCATGATGAATGCCCTTCCTTTGATTTCTGTTTGTTGCTGCTGTCTCTATAGAATCAGTTATTCACAACTGTCATGTTGTAACTAAATGCATGATAGTCATCTACTCAGAGTGTGGCTTCTTCCAAAGCAGTGTCTCCTGTTGCTGCTCTGCATGTAGGAGTACCAACCTTCCAGCTTTCCTCCTCTTAATGCCTATCTGGACTGTGCTAAAAGTGAATGCTTTGGAAGGCTTTTGGGGCATCAGGAGGTTGGAAAAAACCCAAGTATGAGAATGGGTGAACACCATTTTTCATTCCAGAACTGGCCAAATTCTAGAGGACCAGCATATTTCCTGCTCAGGTTTCCTTCTGGTGATCTGGGAGATATTTGCAGTTTGTGGCAATTCTGCCAAATAAAAGAGGAAACTTAGTGCTACCAAACATTCCCATAGGACTGTCTGTGTTTTCATTTAGAACCGACAGGAAAACTTCAGCTGAAATATTTTTAGATGAAATATGGCATTTTGATGTCCCCTGAAAAGTGTGCGCAGCTGTACAGAAACTACTGCAGGTTTGCAACTTTGCACAGTTTCTCCCTTGTTTTCTTACATGTTTAAAGTTGAGATTAAAGGGAAAAGTTCTAGGTAGCTGTTACTTTCCTTAGGCCAAATAGGAGCAGGCAGAGGATGAAAGGCTTTGCAAGGGAAAGCTCTCCCTGGCCTGCTCCAGAGGGATGAGGGAATGGTGCCACGGCTCATCTGCTGCCCTTCCTGCCTGCCCTGGTCCTTCGTAAAGCACACCATGAAATGGTGGTATGCTGGCACAGGGTGCTCAGAGAAGCTGTGGCTGCCCCATCCCTGGCAGTGCTCAAGGCCAGGTTGGACACAGGGGCTTGGAGCAAGCTGCTCCAGTGGAAGGGGTCCCTGCCCGTGGGAGGGGTTGGAGCTGGAGGAGCTTTAAGGTCCCTTCCAACCCAAACCAGGCTGGGATTCTATGAAACTCCCCAGTGGGTGTTGCCTCCTGCTCCCACCCAGCACAGCCCAGCTCTGGGAAGTTTGTGGTGACTTGAGCCTGCAGTGCAGCAACTGTGACCCCTCCATGTCTGGCAATTTAAATGCATGTTGTCACCTTGTGCTGTCTGATCTCATTCTTCCTGCTCCAGAGAGAAATCAAAAGTGAGAGGAGGTCTGTGGCCCCAACCAGCAGGCACTGAACCAGAAATGTGTACATTAGAAAGGAAAAGGGAGAAAATCAGTGGTCCGACTGACACGTGCAAGATTCCGACTCATCTGGCAGACACATGCTGAATGCCAAGGAGGAACTGTCAATTGAGAGTGATGTTTCAGCTTCCTCCGTTTCAAGGATGGGGTCATGGGCTGCCCTGTGGGGGGGGGACAGGAAAGGGGAGTCAGGAGACAGGGATGCGCTGCCAAAATCAAGGTAACAGCTCAGCTGACGGCAGCTCTCGCATCAGTGACTGGTACCGGTCTGCGTCACAGCGCCGAGCCAAGTTCTTCCTACAGTCCCTTCCTACAACCCCCTTTCACACAGTCCTGCCAAACAAAGCAAAGGTGTCAGCTTTGAAGGATGAAGCATAGACTGTGAATATAAAGGTGCCTCTGGCACTCTGCAGTTTGTTTTCCCCCTATTCTTCCTCCTTTCTCCCATCTTCTCACTGGTGTTTGAGGAGCACGTGTGGGTAATGAACTGGTGACTGGGTGAGATTTTAGGCATGAGCAGTGCCTGACTACAGGTTTGCAACAACTAGCAGCTAACTGAAGATTTGAAGGATGCAGCAGAGTTAAGATCCCAAATGAGAGGGGTGAACCGCTGGTGTTCATAGGGGACAAAAGCCCAATCCCACATTTAACCATACAGATTAAGCTATTGTGGGAGTTGCTCTGGTGTGTGCTTATAGCGAGGGGTTGCAGAGGCTGGTTCAGAGCTCTGTAAATGGTAGATAAACATCAGAAACTTTTCAGAGGTGATATAGATTAGCTTGGGGAAACTCCCATTGTGGGTGTCTTAGGGTGGTCCTGAACTGTTGTTTTAGCATCATTTCAAACTGGGCAGTAGGATGGACTTGGGTAAGGTTTTTGCAATGAAACTTCTTTCATCCAGCGATGAACCTTTCTCTCTGATTTCCCTGTATAGTCCTGTTCTAATGATCTGCTATCAAGACACTTGCTTTCCATGTGACTTTTAGGGAATAGCCAGATCATTGTTACCCCTTACCCAGAGCATCGGGGCTATTTCAACTTGACTCCAATGTGCCCATCCTCACTTGTAGCTGTCATTTGAGTTGTGTTTGTCAGTCATCTTCAGTATGGGAGAACTTGAAGAAATGCTAACAGGGAAGAGTAGAGCTCTTCCAACACCAAAGAGGTGCTGGTGTCACTGTGACTTGATTCTGTGCTTCTAGAGAAGTTGGATGACAAGACGTAGCATGCTGTGGTTTCCACTCACTAGTGCTGTCATCGACTTCACAAGCTTCATAGATACAACCTGAAAGACAAAAGAGGGGCTGTGTGTTTTCCCTGGCCACTTGTGATGTGCTTTCTCATTCTCTCTCCATAGTGAATTTGCCAAAGAACGAGAGAGGGTAGAAAATCGTCGGGCTTTCCTGAAACTCCGCAGGCAGCAGCAAATTGAACGGGAACTAAATGGATACTTGGAGTGGATCTTCAAAGCAGGTAAGGCAAGAGATCTCCCATCCTTGTTCAATGTGTCTTGTGGCAAGAAGAGTCTGGTGGTGACAGAGAGCTAGTCCTCGGTATTGGAGGTAACATACGACTAGAGAGGGCCCAGGTGGCACTTGTTATCTTTGTTGGGCTTCTTTCTGAGCATTCTCACTGAAGTTATCGCAAAAGACCTCAGTTTGGTTAAACAAAACCAAAGGAGCTGAGCCGTTTTTCTGTATTGCTGAGATCAAAAAAGTTGTCTTAATACAGTGTGATATAAAAAGTGATATAGTGCCCAAAGTGCCCACAGTGGGGAAACCGTTCCCTTGGATGAGTCATTTGTGTTTTATTTACTTTCCACCACAGCTGTTTTATAAACCTCTCTTGCTATGATGGCAAAATACAGTTTTATGAGCTATAGAGATCACTTCCATGGAACTCGCCCCAGCACACATTAACATTGCTTTATAACTGTTATAACTGAGCATTGCACTTTATTGCAAGCAATGAGCAACTTCAAGGACCCAAACACACTAATTTAACAAAAATCAACATGCTTTGCTTTTCCTTTTTATCGGACAGTAAAGATTACCAATAACCTTTCTGTGTCATGGAGTAGCTGGCATAACCACAGTGCAATTCATTCACGTAGCATCAAGAAATCTTCTGGGGTTAATTTGCTTCCTTGCTTGCTTTTCTGAGAAGCTGGAACAGCTGAGTAAAGTGAAAATGCCTTCTAAAACAATGATGGGGGAAGGAAGAAGCCGTGGTTTCTCAAATAAATTTTCAGGTGCCTTTCTAGGCACGTCAGCTTCATCCTTGCTCTTTACAAATGGGGAAACTGAGGTCCAACGTTATATAGTGGCTCGCTTAACATCAACTGATGGCAGAACTGGTCCTAACCTGTGAGCTGGTGCCACACTAAAAGCTACATCACTATTGCTTGTTTTGAAACCCATACTGATGCTAGAGGCCAGATGTGCTAAAACGTGCTCATGCAAGCAAGTAAATGTACAGTCACAGCAAATCACTGTGTACAAGCCAGGAGATAGAGCATCCTGCTGCTGTTCTGTGGGTAAGCTGTTCTTTGTCTGGATTTACAGCTTTTGTTTCATGTGCACAAGCTGGGTGCCACTATTTGGAAGAGCGTTTATGTGTGGCTCTTGCTGCTTTGCTTCTGCTGTCTCCTCTGAAGGGATCTGATGGCTGATGTTCCCTGGGGAGTGGGGCTCTGCCCCGCTGCCTCCTCTCCCTGGAGGGCAGTGATGTGGGCATGACTTTTGACAACCTGGCCAGAGAGGAATAAAGCTGAATCATTGAAATGCAAACCAGGAAGAAGTAGCAGCAGTTGATATGTTGTCCGGAACCCATTATTTCCCATAGCGCTATTCAGAGTGACAATTGAGTACCAGTTGTATGGACGGACTTTTATTCACTGTGACTGTTCCACAGCAACTGTCCTCAGTTAGGTGACCACACTTCATTCTATGGTTCTGTAGGATTGAAAAAGAAGAATCATTCACTTTCCATTTATAGTTCGCCTTCCCATGTGTTTAAAGCTCTTGTGCTACCTCAAATTCAAATTACTGGTTTATCCAGTGCTCCGTGGCTCTCCTTTGGCTCTGGTGCCAAAAGCTTTTAAGGCTTTTAATCTTTCTTTTATGGCTTTCATGATTTCTCTAAATCCTGGCCTCCCCATCCATAAAATAAAGATGAGAATTCCCGTGCAGGGTTGCTTCCTTTAGGTTTGGTGGCTGTTCTGCCAAGAAGAGCCATGCAGAGGTCATTAGCTGAACTTGTCTGAAAGTTGAGGTACAGAAGTTATAAAACATACAGCCAATCTCTGCTCCAGCTTTGCATCCCTGGGGGAATGGCTGGCTATTCTATTTCTGTATCGCCAGTGCTGAATAAATACCACATTAGTATGCTGTAAAATGCCCATCTTTTTATTTTGTCTAATAACACAAGATCCAAAACCTTTTCTAGAACAGGAAAGTGTATGCAAAATAGCTGAAATCCATGAATAACAAAAACACTCTGGAAAAGCGCAGCTGAAAATACAACAGGAATATAAAGAAAACTTCCAGTACAGCTGAATAATATCAATAATTAAAATCAGCTTAGCAGTGTTAGTAAATCTTTGGCCACAAAAGGTATTGTGAAGGCTAACCAAAACAGAATTGAGTGTTTTGAATTCAGGAGCTGAAATCTGTGCCTGGCATTGATGGGATTTCCTGTTTCTGCTTCAGAGGCCAGGATTTCAGCCAGGAAATGATCTTGGATTTCCAAACTTGACAGTCAGTTTTCCTTGTCCAGTACTGTGTGTGGGATAATGTTGTTATCCATGCAAATATCCATTTCCTTGCCCTCATTGAATCTTGTAGCAAGGAGTTCCACATGTTAACAGCTGGTTTGATTCGAAAAAGAACCAAACCAACCCCCCAAACAGTGTGTCCTGCCCTCGATTTTAAATATGTTGCCTTTCTGCAGCGAGAGGAAAACCCAGAAGCGCACTTTCTATTTCTTTTTATTTCTTTTGTTTCTCTGCTTTCTCTAGTTTACCTTGTTTCATCTTACTTTCCTGCTCTAAAGCATTCAGAACCCATCTGCTCAACCCCCTCCCTTCCTATGGAAGGATCTCCAGACCTCTAATATTTATAATATCCTCCCTGAGCAGTTTGTTCATTTTCTTCTCATTTATTTTTGATGCAAGGTAGGAAAGCTGCATGACAGTGATTCATAAAGTGGTATTTAATGCTTTAACAGTTTTTGCTCTGTAATGTTTTACATATTCTCAGTAGTTGCTGGAGCTGGAAAGGAGGTTTCCTTGTTCTTGGTAGTTCTCAAGTTTTTATCTCAAGGGCTCTAACTAGTTTAGGACCAAGGAAAGGAGTTGAGTGTCTAAAATCACTCTTTCATCTGTACGCTACCTCTCATTTGTCAATGATTTTAATTTAGCATTGTGTTCATCATTTATTGACCACTCTTGAGTGTCTTTAATGTTTCCCACAGCCTTCCCTACTTGTAATATGAATGATGTTGCATTACCTCTTGCTGTGTGTATTGCATTAAAAAGGTGAATCAGATAAAATTTGAAGGGTTTTTACAATCAACCCTTTCTTATACTGAATTTGTAGACACTTCACTCCTCCAGAATGAAACAGTGGGGTCTTTGTTTCCTACCTCTTAAGTGCTGACTCGAGTACATTCCAGACCTGGTTTAATGACTTGTCTCATATTTGCGGTGTAAGAATGAAACTTCTGGCTCTTCAGTAGCTGAATTATACATTTTAATTTATTTTTTTTCTAGTGTTACCTTTGAATTTTTTTTTCCAGTGGCAAAGTAAGAGCATAAAGAGGAAGAAAAATATCGATGAAAAGTGCTTGTGAAGTTTTCAAGCAGGTACCTTGGCAGAGCTGACAGATTTTGGTGCCAGCTCACTACTGATAAATCACCAGAAGTGGAGTTGTGGTTGAAATGGAAGCAAACGTAGCTCAGGCTGTTTTCAATTGGATTGTTTAACACTGCAGCATTATCTGCTTGAGGGATTTATACCAAGGTGTTCCAAAGAGTTGCAACCTTAATGTGCAAATACTTGTGTGAGTTGTACTTAATACAGGAAGCCTTAATTGATAAAATGCTTAACAAAGGCTGCCTTAACAAAGGTTTGGAGAATGAAGGAGAAAATTACAACACAGATAAAAGTGCTGAATTTAGACATGCATGACTTGAAAGATAAAATTCAACCCACAGTCTGACCAATTTCCTTAGAGTTTGAATTGACTTTCTTCACTTAGGATTATAGAGAGGCCAGGCAGGCTGTTTCTAGCTTTGCTTGTTTCTCAGGTACCTGTTGAAGACTGGGTACGCAGGGTAGTCAGGAGGGTTTAAATATTTTCAGATGAGATAACAGGTGATTTCATGTAAAATTCCCACATCATGAGCTCAAGACTAACTAAGCAAGGAGTCTGGAGCATCTCTCTTATGAGGAGAGATTATGGGAGCTGGGCTTGGTTAGTCTGGAGAAGAGCAGCCTGAGAGGGGATCCCATCAATACAGATCAGTATCTCAAAGGCAGGTGCCAGCAGGATGGTGGCAGACTCTTTCCAGTGGTGCTCAGCAACAGGACGAGGAGCAGTGGCCATAAACTAAACCACAACAAGCGTCACCTCAACATGCGCAAGAACTTCTTTACGTTGAGGGTAGCAGAGCCCTGGCACAGGCTGCCCAGGGGGTTGTGGAGTCTCCCTCTCTGGAGCCATCCCAAACCCACCATGGACACGTTCCCGTGTGCCCTGCTCTGGGTGGCCCTGCCCTGGCAGGGGTTTGGACCAGATGATCTCCAGGGGTCCCTTCCAACCCTGATGATTCTGGGATTCTGTGAAGGAAAATTGTAACTCAGTAGAGGTTTGGGGTTTCTTTTTGAGGATGTCAAGAAGAAATGTCATGCCACCTTAAATGACTTGGAAATCTGTAAGCATCTTAGAAGACTGAAAATCTTACTGCTTTGAAAACTAGTGTGAGTTGCAGGCCAGAAGCAATGATCAAATCCCATAATCTCTTACATTCCATAGAATTTAGGTAAAAAATTTGTATGGCAGTTGCCATGTCAAGATCATAAATATTGACTCTCTATATTGTTTAGAAGTGAACTGTAGGGATAAGGTAGAAACAGACCTTTAATCTTAAATTCAATCTTGAAGAATAAAGTCAACTGTCTATTTCTTAGTAAATTCTTTGAAGGGACCAACTCTTCCCACCACTGGAAGACAACTGATATATGGGTAAAAGGCGATGTTTGGTGCTGTGTTGTTCCTCAAGGCACAGGCCAACGGTTCTCTTCCCTAAACACCTCTTCTTCAGTTCAACCAGTATCAAATAGAGTCTTACCAGTGATGAGCAAACCCTGTCCTGTTCCATCCACTGCGTGCTGGGACAGGCTCTGCTCTTCATTTCATGTTTTCATTGGGCTCTGTGCAAAGTCTGTACCAAGTCAATTTGAAACTGTGCCTTTCAGAGGGATTAAAAAGGGCTGAATCCAAGCAATGTAATCCATGCAAATGACTTTGCCACCACTGCTTTCTCCATTAAACTCCTCAAAACTTGTAGCAACTATTAGGCTGTCATGCTGCGTTTCCAACCAAGAGCTAGAAGACCTCAGCACAGAGCAAAGCGCGCTTAAGCCCACAAATATTCTTTTGAAGATGTTTCTCTTATCTAACAAGGACATGCATCATTTTGAAAACACTTTGCTGAGAGTCTGGAAGTCTTTCACTTCAGAGCTAATCAAGTTGCATGTCTTTTGCATTTTAATCCTTTGCAAGTCCATCTCTTTTACACAGCACTGATTCTGTAACTTAAATGCCATTCCTTGACACAACAAAGCTTCGTGAACCTCAGGTTTCAGCTTTCTGTAGAAGAAACAGAGCAACAAGCCCCTTGATACAGCTGGGAGAAGACACCAACAATCGGTGACAAAGGGCAGGAATATGAGTGAGAAGGCAAGGGAGAGTAATTGCCTGGAAGACAAATCTGAGTTCCCTGTGAAAGTGATGGCTTCTTCTACTCTTCTTTTATTCACTTCTATTTAACAAGTCTGAAGCTTCAGCTGTTAAATTCAATTGTTCTTTCTTTTTTCTAACTCCTGTTGCCTGTTGAATGTGAGTTTTTTCTCCTAATCCGTTCCTCTTTAGAGCCCACAATGTTCTATGTCCCCACGCCAAACAGAAAGAGAAGGGGCACTGTGTCTCTCTGCTGCTTTTCCTTTATTGTTCCCTTTGCCACTTCCTCAGTATAAGGTTTGCCTTTATTTCCTGTCCTGGAACATGCTGTATATTGTCAGCACTTAATGACCAGCAATTAATCTTACTGCTGGGACATCTCTCGCTCTGATATCCCAGTGAAGCCCCTGTGCCTTTGTTTGGAGGCTGGAAAGATGCTGATCTGATACTGTCTTTGTTGAATATGATTTCTAACGTAGAAGCACTGTTGTTCGGAGGTTTTCCAGGCGTCCTAATTATCTTCATCCATTCTCTATTGCAGCGATGACTAAAGGCAATGTAAATTCTGATACTCTGCTTAGAGTGCTGTATGGTTTTAGAAACAAGAGCTAGCAATGATGACTAACCTGCTGAGCTGGCTTTCTAGCAGGCTTTAAAAACCATGTAAAGCCCCACTAAGGTAAAACCACTTTGATTTCCCAGAGGAGACAAGACAGACAGAAGCAACTACAAAGAGAGAGAACTGGGGAGAAATGGTGTGGAAGAGTGTTGGGCTTGAGGGAATTGCATAGAGGAAACTTGGGGTTTGTTTCTTTCAAGGGAAAAGTGAAGCTGAGTACTGTTTGTGGATGGAGATACGTTTTTGAGCATCAACTCAGGGCCTGAATTCTGGGACAAAGACTCAGCTGGTCTTCAGAGCTGTCTCAAATGAGCGTGTACTTTGTAGGTGAAAATACATTGATATCAGATTGTCACACCTTACACATTCTGAGGTGCCACTGGCATTTATAAATCTGGTTTCTGAAACCTCAGTATGGCTAGACCCCTTACCATCTGACTGGGGACACAGGTGACATTGGAATATCAGATGACATGAGCACACCATTGCAAATCATGATGATTGTGTATCGATGCAGTTCACAGTCCCCAGAGATGATCTGGGGACTCAGGGTTGTTCCTCTCCTGCTGCCCAAAGGACAATGGAGAGTCATGACAAATTGTTACAGGAACATGCAACACAAGATACTGCTTGGAAACGGGGGAAAACAAGAATTCCTTTTTCCTACTTGGAGATCTTAGACTATAACCAGTGCAATGATTGTCCTCCTGCACTGACATGAATCAAGTGCAGGACTGAGCTTCCAGCTAAGGGAAGAGGCTCTTTCTTTCCTGCAGTGTTTTAGTGTTTGACAAGACGTGACTGAAACCAGCAATCCTCAGAGCATTGAACAGTAAGTGTGTTGGCTCTTGAGGGGATCTTCCCTCCGCAGACACGGCAGTGCTGCATTGCACTCACAGTTGTCCCTGAAGAGCAGCTGCCTGCCTTCTGACCTTTGCCAGCTCATTATTTTCATTGCTCACCTTCATGCAATGTGTCTGCTCCCTGCAGTGGCTTGTATTAATGTATTTAATTACCAAATGCTGTCTAAAACTCAGTGTTTCTTTCTGAGAGTGGCAGAAGGGCTTCTTTGGGATGGGTTCACTTTCCCATGCTTGCTCTTTGTTGCAAGACCTAAACATACGTTCCACTCCAAACGATTTTGACTTTTCACTGTGATTTGCTAGTATGTAGAATAGGAGAGAAACCACATCTGCATTGTGCAGAGGAGCACAAAATGAAGAACCCCGAAGTACCGAGGACTGAACTGATCCCTGAATCCAAAGGCGTGCAGAAACATCCATGTGACACCACTGACTCTACCAGTGCTAGGAGTTAGACTTGGGTTTTATGCAGAATCCTGTGCAGTGATGTGGGTATATCAGTTTCAGATATGACACAAAGCTTTTAAAATCACACTTCATGAGTGTGCTTTTACACTTTTTACATGAGCGCAGGCTTTTAAAAGGATCTATAGGAAAATGTCCACTGTAAGAGCACCTCAAACTCATGCTTCTTACAGCACAGGTTTGCTTTGTGTTCCATATCTACAGCCCTTTTGTCCAGCTGCCCTTGGGAAGGGGTCTCCATATCAGACCCCCATATCTTCTATGTGTTTTAGGGCAGTCATATTCATTGTTAATTGCTGTTTAACTGCTTCCATATTTTCAGCCTCTAAGTACCAGTACAGCTTTTCCCTAAGGAAAGACTTAGGAAGAACCTTTTGGTTTCTGAGGTGTTGGTTTCAGAGAGAAGTCTTTGGAACTGTCTAAAAAAGTCCATTTCTCTCTCCTGACCTGTCTTCATGCGCCTCAGGAAAAACCTGAATCGTACTGGCTTGTGGGTTCTGGAAGGATTTCATACTTCTTAAAATGCAGATTTTTAGCTCACCTGGCATTTCCCTCCCTCTCAGCTCTCCTTTCCTCCATCTCTCTGGTGCGCTAGTTTGTACTTTCTTATTTGCATAAAATCACAGAGTGTTTTGGGTTGGAAAGGACCTTAAGATCATCCAGTTCCAAACTCCTGCCACAGGCAGGGGCACCTCACTCTAGACCATGTTGCCCAAGGCTCTGTCCAACCTGGCCTTGAACACTGCCAGGTGTGGAGCATTTACCCTTCCTCTGGGCACCCTGTGCCATCACCTCAGCACCCTCACAGGGAAGAGCTTCTGCCTTATATCTAACCTGAGCTTCCCTTGTTTCAGTTTGAACCCATCACCCCTTGTTCTATCGCTACAGTCCCTGATGAAAAGTCCCTCTCCAGCATCCTTGTAGCCCCCTTCAGACACTGGAAGCTGCTCTGAGGTCTCCACACAGCTTCTCTTCTCCAGGTTGAACAACCCCAACTTTCTCAGTCTTTCTCCATATAGGAGGTACTCACGATCATCCTCGTGGCCTCTTCTGGACTTCCTCCAACAGCTCCATGTCCTTCTTATATAGAGGACACCAGAACTGCACTTTTGTTCTCCTCTGCTTGATTTTTCCATTCTACCTCAGTCCTGGATATTATTTTTCAGCCGTCTCCATTTGCTGTCTTATTAACGGATCATTCACTTTCTTTCCCAGATGATTAATAAAGAGATTATATAAGGCTTGTGCTGTAGCCCTGATCCCTCTAGTATTCTTCTGTACAGTTTTCAGATACACACTTTGATGTTTGGCCTGTAGTTTGTTTGTATTATTTCTGTTTTGGAAATTAGTTTTCCATCCAGGCTGGTTTAAAGGAATTTAAAGCAAAATGTGGTGTGAAAACAGTGTCAGATCTTTAAGTAAGATCCCAAATTACATCAAGCATGTGAAAGAATTTGTCGTTTATAATAACATAAGGAAGTGTACAGTTTACCAGCGGCTAACTCAATATTTCTTCTGCTTTAGATTGTCCTTTAGAAAATCCTCACATGATTTTCCAGCAGTGAGCTAAAATCTGTGGTTCAGACTGTGTCAACTGTAGGTTTCAATATTGGCACAGCATGGTGCGTGCTGCAATGAACTCGGGTGATGACATTTGCATTGTGAAACCTCAGGAAATTTGTTTGTCTTTCACTCAGATAAAAACGAGGCAGTTTGGGGAAGTTGCCTTTTCAGGGTTTTCTGGATTCTTTTCCTCTAGGAAAGCATAAAATTGTATTTTGTGGATGAGTAACATAGGGATGGAAAACCAGCCATGGTGTTCTAGCACGTCTTGCGCAACCTGAACTGGGCTGGCCAGAACTCCCCCACGGAAACTTGGCTGTGGATTTTATCTGGACAAAGATTCAATGTGATGGCTGTTTGGTGATATTCTGTTTCCTGTGATGTGCAGCAGCAATCCCTGCCTGTGTTACCCTGTGCCATGAGACAGAGATCTGTTTTTCAGGGGTTGAGTCTAAGTCTTCTTCATGGAGACAGAAGAGCAGCAATTATGTCTACATACATACAAATATGTCTACATACACTTCTCTGTATCTCCAACATGGCTGGGTACAGCTTCCTCTGGCTTGCAGTCTTGCCTGGGTCTGAAGGAAGGTTTTTGGTCTCCAGAAGTCCCTTGCTGATGATAGCTGGGTAAAGAAACTGGAGCGGGTGGTTGATTGTGAAGAGGGCAATCATGGAGGAAGTGCCACAGCCTTCCAGGGGTGTGTCCGGCCTCCTCCCCCTGTGCAAGAGGGACACGGGTCAGACACACAGTACTCTGAGCCATCCCTTCTTCCACAGACTTCTTGTACCTGGGTGGCGCAATGGGGTAAGCTTGGTGGCAGCTGGCACAGATGCCTGCCGCATCCAGCTCAGGTGGTTTTAAAGCAGGGATGTGATAAACCTGAAGTTGAACCTTGCTGTTTTCCCTTCCTTTTACAGAGGAGGTAATGCTGGCAGAGGAAGACAGGAATGCAGAAGAGAAATCTCCTCTGGATGGTAGGTTCTTTTGCTGTGTGTTTTTTCCTCCTGTGATACATGAAAGGTTCACCTGTGTACGCTGACATGGCTTTCCATTGTAACCAGTAGGGTGTGAGAAACACGCTCTTGCATGCACTTGGCATAGGTTGGGCTAAAGAGTCCCTTTTCCCATGTTAGGTCTTTTTGAGGTTGCAGATTATGTGACACACCACCCTGGGATGGGGTTCTGCCCTTGGGGTCGGTTGGTCCCTTTTCTGCCTGTTGGGACCACACCAGTGTGACCAGTCAGCCTCTGCCGAGCGTGGCTGGCTGTGCCTATGTGCAGTTTGTGGTGGGGGTAGGCTGCAGAGCAGATGCCAGGAGAGACATGCATTGACCAAGAGAAGACAGGACTCTAAACCGAGGTTTCCAGCTGGATCTGACAGAGAGACTAAGACCCCTGTTACTTGTAAGCAGTAAGACATAACAGGGTGTGGTGATCCTACCTTCTGACGTGTGACCCTAGCGATGCAGGATGGCCGGAGGTACCAAGCTTCGGATGCAGGTGCAGCGAGGCTGCAGGGACTGCTCTCCCTGCGCCTCCAGACCGATGAGCTCTTAGGATGCGACAGCCAGTCAAAGTTCAGTTAAAGATTCTTCCCTCTCCCTTTTCTGACCATCTTTCGTCCTCCCATGTCTCCTCCTTTCCCCTCCCCTCCCTTTCCCTCCTCTTTTTTTTTCTCCTCCCATTCACTGTCAGGGAGGGCCGCCTCGGAAGGGCCGATTCAACAAGGCACCGCACCGGCAGAGACTAGCAGCGGCAGCAGCTACAACAGTGAGTGGATTGCAAATCACCAGGGGCTTAGGTGGCACAGCGGGGCAGTGCTTCTTCCCCACAGCCTCACATGCCCAGGTCACCAGCCGTGTTTCATGAGTGGTTTTGCACCTTGGTCCAAGCCACACGGTTCCTTGGGGCATCTGGCTCCTGGCTGCTGGTCCTCCTTGGCCAGCATGGTGACCTGTGCTAGGGGAGGACTTGGGGATGGAAGAGCTGGGGCTGCAGAAGGTCAGGGCTGAGGTGTGCTTGGCAAATCTTTGTGCTTGTGTGAGGGTGTGTGTGGGGGGGTGTGTTGTGGAAGTTTGTCCAGCACCTGGGTGCAGCCAGAGCTGTTAGTCTCAAGGTGAAATGGGTGTCTGGAAGAGCAGTCGGTGAGCAAACTAGAGGTGGGTGCAGCCCATGGAGTAAAGACCCAGGTATACTAAAATTCACTCTATACTAGTAAGCTAAAGGAGCCCAGCAATGTTCCCAGCCTTGAAGTCTACTGCTAAGGGGCAGCCCATATCTATGCTGGTAAATTATCTTCATCTCCAAAACAGAGGGACCTTGCATCCAAGTTGCGTGAAGATACGGCATGACCTCATTGCTAAACACAGGCAGGAGTTATCTGGGGGAGAAGATAAAGAGGAAGGTGCTCAATTCACACCAGGGAATGTTGTAAAACTTTATTCCCCTGTCCGGTTACTTTCCAGTGCTGGTCCTGGACCTGCTGGAAACAGATGCAGCCTGCAGGACCCAAAAGCTGATAGTGCTGGGACTGAAGATTCAGCCTCCTGCTGGGTGGGGAAGAAAAGAGCAAAATCAGGTTTATTTGCAAGCTAAATGGGATCCAAATCGCAGGTTCAGAGCATCCTCTCCTCTTGCAAACAAAATGGGATCCAGATCACAGGTTGAGAGCATCCTCTCCTCTTCGAGCCTCTGAACCTGGGTGATGGTCTGGGTGTTTCCTTAGAGTGACAGAAGCACTAACACTTGCCTTAGCTGTGGAGGAAGCAGCGCATCGGTTTCTCTGTCAAGGCAGGAAGTTTGTGTAGAGTGAGGGGATCTTCTTGTCCAAACCTACCCCCAGGACAGTCGCTGCAGAGTGCGTGGTTTGCTGTGTGTGCCATCTGACCAGTATGTATCACCACACCGTGGGGTGTCTTACTGCTGATAGCAAATGGTGCTTAGTTACTGTATGTCTTGAAGCTGTTACCAAACTGTGTCAACGTATTTTTTCCTGCTAGTTCTCAAGGTTTCACAGGTAGGTGGTCGTGGGACCAGTGTCCATCTTACCCCTTGTGCACTGGGTGAATGGTGCAGACCTCTCCGAGCCTTAGCCTCCGGTTCTCTTACCCTGTCGACTAACACGGTGTAGCTATGTTTCCCCTCCCCACAAGAGATGCTGTTGGACAAAGTGTTTTCAAAGAGTTATGACATCCCCAGAGGGAAGGAACCGTACACTGGGTGCTATTAAGAGGATGATTTGTGGCAGTTGCTTTTGACACAGCATTTCTGCTCCTTGAGGCATTGTTCTGTGGTAAACTCTATCTGAGCACTGTAAATGCAACTTTTTACTGGTGCACACTGTAAACAGCATCAATGTTTTTAATGGATAGAAGCACTAATCTCATAACCCACTGGGGCTCAGAAAGATTCAGTGACCCTGCCCAGCCTTTCTGCTGTGCTGAATGGTCCAGCAGCTGCAGTGGCTCCCCCATCCTCCTGCATCTGCTGGGGTGAAGCGTAAGGGTGCAGATCTGTGCATGGCCGAGCCTTCAACATCTGGAAGGTCAAAAAACTAAACGACCCTGGAACTGAAGCATGCAGAGGCCCTGCAAGTTTGTAGGTCGCCTGATTTGCTCCAGCTTACCCATGCGTGAGAGCTTTGAACTGGCATTGGGAAGTAAATGCTGTCCCTGGAGAGTGAAGGGAGGGGGAGAGAGAAGCCGCTCTGAATGCTCACAGGGCTTTTTCTCTTTAATTTGCACACAGTGTTGAAAAGAGCTGCAATAAAGAAGAGCAAAAACGACCTGATTCATGCTGAAGAAGGTGAGGACCATTTCACAGACATTTGCTCCGTTGGTGAGTACTGGCTTCGCATTCCCTGAGGTTCAGATCTCCACCTGAACGTGTTCATGTCATGTTTCCTCTGAGCGACTTCTTGCCTCCAGAAGCTGCAGTTTCAAGAAGGAGAATGACCACTGCTCCTGCAGCAACACTTGACTTCCCAAAGCAAAAGGCTTTGTGGTTTCACCCTCTCCCCAGGCTGCCCTGCTCAGCTATTGCATGCTGCACTCTTTAAAGAGCCCTGCCTAAATGCTTGCAGACTCTGTGCTGTGTTGGCCGTAGTGTGATTCTGCTTGGAACACGCGCATTCATGCTAAGTAACCCAAGTATGTCAAATGGTGCTTCTAAGCCTCAGCTGTTGAAGGGAGGAGAGGAAGTGGACACTTAGTCACATCTGCCACTGATGCACAGCCTGCGGTTCTGCAGCCTTTGTTGTGTCAATGGTTCCTGGGAAATGCCAGGCAGAGGCCCCAGTTCTCTTGTTCTTGCCTTATAAGAAGTTCTTAAGTCAATTCTCTACATTTTTAAAGCTAGATATGGAGATATCACACTCGTGTGCATGCAGTTACCCACATATCTCCAATACAGAGTGTGGCATCCTGCATAGTGTAGCACTGATGGTGTGAATTTGGTATCTTCAGCTCTGGTGAATAAGACACCATCAGGCTACAGAGGTGCTGCTGGTGCTGCAGCTATAGCAGAAAGCCAGCTTCCTCCTGAGACATTGCTGGGGCAGAGGCAGGAAGCAGGTCTGGAGTTGTGGGTAGAGGCAGCTCTGAGTGCACAGTGCCCCATAGAAGGGGAGCTGATGGGACGTCAGCAGAAAGACCTTTCAGTTATGGGCTTTTACTTGCTGGCTGGGGATACATCTTCTCAACTGCTTTAGAGTTAGCTACTTTGCTTATTCCTGACCCTGTTGTTTGAGTCTGTATTTTGTTCTGCTGCTGAAGCAGCAGATGTTCTCATTATCTTCCACAGAAATGTCTTGGCACCCCAGTTACCACGAAGCAGCAAATCCTGGATGCATAAGCGGAGCAGCACAAACAGTACATTTGAGAGTACATGTCCATATATGCTTGCAAGCATGAGCGCCTCAAATGCTCTTTGGAAATTTGGCATTAACATTTTAAGAGATTTGAGCTGCTGCTGGATTTTAGTTTTTTTTTCCCTTTAAATCACAGAACAGTTTGGGTTGGAAAGGACCTTAAGATTAGGTAGTTCCAACAAAGACCTGGTTGCAGGAGTTGAATGTTGCTCAGCATGTTTCTGACCCCATCACCCACTGTTGAACCACCACAGCTCCCCCAGGCCGAGCAGGCTGCAGGCTTTGTGACTAAATTGACAGTTGGATGAGAGGTTTGTTACTGAAAGAGGACAAAAATGCAGCAACCGTGTGCATTTTTGCTCTGATTTATTCTGAGCAGCTCGGATCCCTGCATGGATAACAAGGAGTGGTCATTTTTGGAGCATTTGTGGCAATAATTATGAGATCTTTGCATTTGCATCCAAGTCCCCCCAGGCTCTGGGCACCCATGCCACACAAACAGATCTTGGAATTCAGTGTTTCAGGTGGCAACGGATGACGGAGCATCTGGACTTGTGGATAATCTGATGCAGAGCTGGGAACTATCTTGGGAGCATATGGCAGGGAAAATAACAGCAGTGCTTTCCACCTTCTGCAAGTGGTTCACCCACTTGGGAGAAGTGTTTTTGACTTTGATTCATGGAACAAGGCAGAAAAGAAGAACTGGATAAAGCAGATACATGTGCAGGCTCCTGAAAAGGCTGAAACTCTGCATAACATAAACAATCAGATCAGATGGGCAATTATGCATAAAGAATATGTTTTTGAGAGAGGGGGTTTTGGATGGTTTTTGGTAATGTTTTGCTGATGGGAGCATAAGGATTGTGGAAGAACTAACAATACAATTACTGAGTGAAGATGCAGACCGGAGTGGGAGAGACTCTGACAGGTCTCTTGCTGGCCATTGACTGGATATGTTGCACTTTAATTCAAACACAAGTACTTCAATGAGCCTTATAATTATATTATAAAGCTCTATAGTGGCAAAGACTTCCCAGTGTGTTCTCTGAAGTTGTTCTTAGCATTTATTCTTTTCTTTCCTCCCAACTCTCAACCTTTCTTTCCGCACTAATAAGCGTGCAGCAGTAGATGCTGGCTCCTTCTGGCTTCCCACCCTCTACACTGTACCAGGCACAGGACATTCTTAATTGCCAGACAGTGGAGGTTGGAGAAGTGGGTGTTTTCTATGTGAGATCAATTTAAATACTGCTGCTTTTCTTTTCTGGAAGATCATTAGAGCCAGTAGAGAGGCGGCAAAAGGACAGCAGACATGGCCATGCTGGCTTGAATATCTGAGAAGTCTTTACCTGCTAAACAGTATTACAATATGGTGTAACCTCTTTTGTAACCTGTACTTCATCTTGTTTTCTTAAAGCAATAGATGTGTAGTATGATTTGGGTTGTTTTCTTTAACTTCCAAAGGGAGGATTATCAAACCAACAGAACACCACTGAGCTTTTCCACAAGGAGCTTGTTCAAAGCCTGGCCAGGGCCAGCCCTGCATTCAGCTTGTTGACGGACAGCCAAAATGTGACATGGAGCAGAGAGCTTGCTTTCTATTGGGAACACAGCACAGCTGCTCTTGGGTAGCTGTGAGGCTTGAAGAATCCATTGCTGTCACATCTGGCTGCTTCATCCTTTCTATGGCTGCTGTGTTTGATGTTATTGCAGGATGAAGCAGAGTGAGAGTCCCACCCCTGCCAAGTGTTGCAATGTAAGGGAGTACACTCAAAAATTAAGCTGCCACAGCTTAAACGCTTTGTTCATGTAACTCTGCCATCTCCAACAGCAGCCCATGCAAGCCATTTGCTTGCATGGTGTTTTGTCCAAGACAGGACCATGTGCGTCCTGCTCAGGCCTACTTACTGGAAGGCTCCGTCCCATGATGGGGCAGGACAATAGCATATTATCTTGGAATCATAGAATGGTTTGAGTTGAAAGGGACCTTAAAGCTCATCCAGTTCCAATCCCATGACATGGGCAGGGACACCTTCCACTAGAGCAGGTTGCTCCAAGTCTCATGCAGCCTGGCTTTCCTTCTTTTCATCCTTCTAGGGATGGAGCATTCACAACTTTTGTGGGCAGCTTGTTCCAGTGAAACAAAACATCTTGCCACAAACCATCTATAAGCAAGGTTTACTTATAGTCTCTGAGGGGTGCCAGCACAGCAGGAAACAGGTAGTGGGCAGCCTGTGGCAGTCATGATTTTCCCTGCTGGCAACAGTGTCTGCGGCTGTTGCAGATGAAGTCCAAGGGATACACGTGTCTGAGTAACGTGTGCTGATTTCTCCTGCCTCAGCACTGGCTGGAGATTGCCTTTTCATCTTCTGTTTGAAGAGTGCCCACTGCCACAGGGGGAGAGCTTACATTAGAAATCACTTTTTTCCGTCAGCTTCCTATTGTTAAAACACTTGACTCTCTGCCAGGGTTTCAGACCAGACTCAAAATGTAGCTGATACAGGCAGAATTGGTACAGATGAGTAGCTGTGCCCAAAATATGAAGCGGGGAGGCACACTGAGCCCTCTGCTGTAGAAATACATGAAGCCGGAGGGTGAAATAAAGAGACTTCACTCAATTCAGTAGTAAGGGCTGGGTCTTTGCCTGGTCCTTGGAGTAGGGGAAATAGGGACCAGCTTTCCTGTTGCCAGCTACCCAGTTTCAGGAGGATGCGCTCCACACTACGGGCAGTGATACCGCTGTGCTAGGTTCTTGCTCTATCTCCAGTCAACCAGGAACCCGAAAGTTATGAGTTAAACTGGGATATTCAATATTGCTTCATAGAGTTGAAAGCCTGGTGTCTTTAGATGGTGGAGCTGGGCATTCGTTCATGAAGTTCTAAAATCCCATCCTTCATCCCTCATGATGTCATTGCAAGCAAGAATCCCTTGCTCAGCCCATAGTCAATGTTCCCAGCTTTCTGCTCAGCCATGTTTCTGGTGCTTGGGTGCGGATCTGTGTGCCCAGGAACATCCTCCAGCTTTTTGCTGGCTGGGATGTGGTGTGCTGACTCTTCTTTCTACGCCAGGGTCTCCTTTTGCCCGTGCCAGTTTGAAGAGTGGGAAGAACGAGAGCTCGTCCTACTTCAGGAGGAAAGAGAAGATGTTCCGGTTCTTCATCCGGCGCATGGTAAAAGCTCAGAGCTTCTACTGGATCGTCCTCTGCGTGGTCGCCCTCAACACACTGTGCGTTGCAATGGTACACTATGACCAGCCAGAGAAGCTCACCACTGCGCTATGTGAGTACTGGGGACTCCATCTGTCCTCTACCAAGGTCTTGCATTCTTGATCACTCTGAGCACTGCTGTCACACCTCCATGAGGTCTGGTTTTCACCTTCCTATGCCTCCCTCAGATGAGGGTCAGAAATGCATTAATGAATGATTCTAGTATCACAGTATCACAGTACGTTAGAGATTGGAAGGGACCTCAAAAGATCATCTAGTCCAATCCTCCTGCCAGAGCAGGAACACCTAGATAAGGTTACATAGGAATGTGTCCAGGTGGGTTTTGAATGTCTCCAGAGAAGGAGACTCCACAACCCCCCTGGGCAGCCTGTTCCAGTGTTCCGTCACCCTCACTGAGAAGAAGTTTCTTCTCAAGTTTAAGTGGAACCTCTTGTGTTCCAGTTTGTACCCATTACCCCTTGTCTTATCATTGTTTGCCACTGAGAAGAGCCTGGCTCCATCCTCGTGACACTCCCCCTTTATATATTTATATACACTAATAAGGTCCCCCCTCAGTCTCCTCTTCTCCAAACTATAGAGACCCAACTCCCTCAGCCTTTCCTCATAAGGGAGATGCTCCACTCCCTTCATCATAGTAACTCAAGAGTAATTGAGTCCTACAATTCAGAATAAATCTGCCAGGACATGATACTGGTTTGAGATGGGAGTGTTACCCTAAACTTTATCTGAAACCTGGGTGCAACCATTAACACGGCAGAAGGATTTGTTCCTTAGCAGGCTTTATGAAAGGAGAGGGAGTGGCTGCCTACTTGAATAAAGGCAGGTTTCTGTGTCTAATCACTGTCTGCCCAGAGTCCTGCAGAATTCATGCCACTGTGCAACTGATCTGCATCTACGGGTGACTTTCGCTGTGGACACACTTAAAGCTCTGTCAGCTCTGATGTCCCTGGTGTAGCAGCACGTGCAGTGGGCAGTGCTATCTGGAAGATAAGAATGTCTGTCTGTGCTTATAGAGTCACACACTACTTCTCTGTGGTTATGGCAATTATTGTCATGTTCTTGAAAAGGTTGCAATTGTACAGAAGGTCTTGTGTGATAATCGTGTCTTCCTTACTAATGGTGTGTGATTAGATGGGATAGATGTCATGATGCCCTTCTGTGAAAATATGTGCAACTGTGATGATAGTAATGCCACACAGAAGATTATACTATATCTGTGCAAAAGCTTTCATTTTAGCTTGGTTCCTGTGGTCACCTATCAGTCCAGTTTTCAGATAGTCTGTAAGTGCTTTTGAAGTATGATCATTTTTATTTAAATTGCATATTGTTTTGTGCTATGCTGAATAACAAACAGAGGCAGCTTTCTGCAGCCAAAGCCTTTAAACATCAATGTTACACTGAGGTTGCAGACTTGCTTGTGAAGCCCGTTTTAACAGCCGTGGAGGGTGAGGGACAGAGCTTTTTTGTCAATTTTAATGAAGGTTGTGACTCCTAGAGCTGCAAAACTGTTACAAATCAGTACTATAAGAATATGGTGATGCTGCAAGTGGGACACTGCAAGTTCATCCTTCTGAAGGGAAGGGATGGAGGGTTTGTTTCTGGAAGACAGAGGCATTGCATTGGCCACTTCTGACTATAAAATGGCCAGGAACCAATCTATTGTTCAGCACTTGATATTCAGATGTGGCTAGTTTAAATTCAGACAAACTTCCGAAGCAAGAGAACAGAAGACCAGGAAACCCCCCCAAAATACTGAAAACAGTCTAACTTAATCATTTTGACTTAGATCTTTACAGATACTTATCTACCTACATCTATTTGATTTCTGTATCAATTAGAAAGCTAAATATTTCTAGCCCCGGATCCTTAGGTTTTACCTTATTATAAGGAAGACAACGTTTGAAGTTTTTTGTTTCATAGACCTAGAAGGTCAAGAACACTCGCTGCTCTGGCTTCAAAACCTCCCTATTAATGCTTGCTGAAACATTTAATAGCACCAGGTAACTGTAGCACTAATGAGAGATGCTTCTTTCAACTCTGGGTTTATTGTTTGGTTTTGGATTTTTCCTTTTTCCTTCTTTTTTCTTTTTTTGCCAAAATTTGGACTGAAAAGAGAGACGGACTACTACTGTTCTTGCTTACTCATTTCCTAAGATTAACAGAGGATATAGTAGAGCTACACTGGCAGAATAATTGAAAGGTTAAGGCTTAGGATTTCCTCTTGAAGTAGGAGTAAATGCTAGAAAAAAACTAATTTTAAGTCTTTCAACGCAGAAAAAGGCTTCAGATTTACAAACTCATTTTTGGGAACACCTTCTGAGTAACTTCTCTAAGAGAACATAAAGAAATCCGTAAGCCAGCAAGTTCTACTTAATGTTCATACGAGAGCTGGGAGGGATGTTTCTGTTGATTAGAATTAAAGCTACAGCTCCAGGTGGGAAATGTACCTGGAACAGAGGCCACAAATTAGGCTTTTAACCTACCTCAGCTGAAGATGAAATGAAGGGAAGGTTGAACTGTGCTGTGCCTGGGATCAGTTGTGGGGTGGATCCTTCTTTCAGTTCTGCATGTGTCCATAACATTCAGGATTGCCAACTAGTTTCAGAAACACTTGGGTAGCATACTTTGATTTCTTGGTGTTAGGGTACCACCTAGCTAAGAATGAGGCATCCCATTGGCTTATTTTTTATGGAAAAATCAGAAAAGCAGCATAGAACCTCTTGGGATTTAAATCCTCCTCATCCTCCCAGCCTGCCTTTGCATGGATAATGAACTAAAGGTTTCTGCCCACTTTCCTGGGGGATTGTGGAATCAGAATGGTTTGTGTTGGAAGGAACCTTAAAGCTCCTCCAGTTCCAACCCCACCTGGCACAGGCAGGGACAGCTTCCACTGGAGCAGCTTGCTCCAAGCCCCTGTGTCCAACCTGGCCTTGAACACTGCCAGAGATGGGGCAGCCACAGCTTCTCTGGGCACCCTGTGCCAGGGCCTCAGCACCCTCACGGGGAAGAGCTTCTGCCTAAGATCTAAGCTAAATCAAGTTTTCATAGCATAATCTTTCCTACGTTTAAAGTTTAACATTGATTGCAGGGAATATTTTATGCCTTAAGAGATGTGGGACTTTGTGTGGACTAACTGGTTGTTTTGTTATTGTGGTCATGGTAAGACTGGACTTGGCCCCACTCAACGTCTGCCTGCCCTAAACCACAGCCAGCCTGACTTAACCAGAAGTAAACACATTTAGCTCCCTAAGTGGCTTGGCCCTTGGGGAGTGCTCCTTGAAAGCCCTGTTCTCCCCCAGATTTGTGTACAAATCTATTAGATAAAGTCAGAACAAGATATCACAAAACCAGGGGAATTTAAACAGCTCTTGGAAATACTTGGCAAACTCTAACTGTTAAGAGGGGCAGAGTTTAAAAATGGCTTTAAG
The DNA here is from genome assembly GCF_963264785.1 of Psittacula echo. NCBI lineage: Eukaryota > Metazoa > Chordata > Aves > Psittaciformes > Psittacidae > Psittacula > Psittacula echo. The sequence continues at coordinate 9,495,778 of NC_137752.1, read as the reverse complement.
GTTAATCCATGACACATGAACTTCGCTACACAGGAGGAGGACTTGGTTAGTCTGATGTAGAGCAAGACAGAAGCAGCCAATTCTAATTATGTTGTCTCAAGGAAGGTGCTTAGAAACTAACTGATGAAGAGTTTTGCGAGCTTGTAGCGGTGGGAAAGTCTGGGAGGATCCACTAAACACTGAAACTCTACCCAGGCACCTCTAATTCAATTATACCTGTCTCTCTGGGGAGAAGTCTAATTACATTACAGATTAATTTTACTTAACGGTCCTCACTGATTTATTTTTCCCTTGGTCTGTTCTTTGAAATTTTCTGTTCTTGAATTGTTCTGATTAGCTTTCTCTGCTTGATATTCCATAGTATTGCAACTGCTTTGGAAAAGGAGCTGTAGGAGCTTCAGAAGAGGCTTGGGATTGCTTTAGTTTAGACTTGGTGAGGAATTCTTTGAACTCTTGGGGTGTGATGAATAACAGGACATCCTTTATGTGCCTGTAATTATCCCCAAATTAGACCAGAGATTTTCCTTCTCTGTATGAAAAGACTCCAGTGCCAAATTGCAATAGGACTTTTTGCCATACTACGCGTGGACACGTGGCATGTTCTGCTCACTGAAGCATGGACCTTTCGTTAAATAAGTTGCAGTTTTTCACAAAAGTATGTATTTCATGCAGCCACCCATGGTTGTTACCTGTTTGCATTAATTTCTACCACTGCCAGTGTCCTCAGAAAGCAGAGACTTCTCTCAGAAGACAACTCTGTAGTCTAGACTCAAAAAACATCACCAAGATCTCGTAGCAGCAAAGATGCATTCTCAGCTGAGGGCAACAAACTGACAAAATCCATAATGTGGGCACACAGTGGGTGCAGGATTAAGGTATTTCCCAGTTGGGAACCAGAGCTGTCTAACCTCCACAGGGTGGGCTTTAGGGAGCATGGTGAGAAGGTTTTAGGATCAGAAAGGCTTCGCTTGGAAGCCCTCTCATGGGTCTTCCCTTCCCCTGTGGCTGCCCTCCCTGGAGCAGCACTCTCGATGTTTCTAAAGCTAACGTTACAGTGATCCTGGACTTGTTCCTAAATTTACAACTGTCTAAAACCAAGATCCAGAATGTCTCCTTTCTGATAAATACAATATTTGAAAACAGTATTTTTGCCATTTTGGCCTGAGAACATCTTCCCTGTGTGCCGTGCTATGTTGCACCATGTGCCTGGTGCAATTAGGCCTTTTTGATGATGTTGTGTTTGCCTTTGAAGTACATAGCCAGCTCCCTCCGGATATAAATATGCAGTATTTGCAACTGTGAGTAAAAAGGCTTTCTGGAGTGAGCATATTTCTTTATGGCTGCTGAATGTTTCACGTCTGCTTTGTCTAAGAGGAGGAAGTTGTACTCCATTGAGGTTCCCTTCATGGTTGGCTTAGTGTGTGAGAAGGATGAGGAAAGAAAACCAAAGCATCTACTCCTAATGAAAATGGACTTGGGGACAGGGCAGAAATGGAATTAATCCATGGGTGACTGACAAAAAAGAGCTGCTAACTGTCTAATTCAAACATGTGGGACAAAAAGATGCTAGCACAGCCTTTGCCAATGGCACAAATTTGAAATGAAATAAGAGTATTTGTATCAAACTTTTTTTCCTTAAATCATATTACAAAATGCTTCTGCTTAGGGCAGATTAAATTACATGTGGGGTCTGAATACCAGGAGGTCCAAACAATGAAATTTCATTTGCAATTATATAGGCAAGGCCATGTCAGAAGAAATCGTGTTTCTAATCTGCCACTGGAGAAGCTGATTCATTGCAAGTCAATTCCCTCTGCCCAAGGAGTTCACTGTGTTCGTATTTTCCTCACCTCCTTGCCTCCATCCCTTATCCTCACAGTGCTATGATTTGTAGTACCTGGTACCTGCTGAAATATAGCTGTTACTGCCTGGTTTGAACTCTGATCTAGATGGACATCATCAGCTGTGGAGGGTCAAGCTGGGTGGTTCTTTAAAGAGTAACAGAAGAAAGTTGTTTCTTGGATGTTCTGAGTTTCTAATCTTTCCTGTTGCTTTTTTTCAATCAAATATTTCTTGGTTTTCTTTTACCTAGTGAGGACCTTTGCTAGCTTTTTTTCTCCTATGGTATCCTGGTTTTGCGTGTGTATTTGCAGGATGTGTCAGTCTGATGATGGAACATTGCACTTGTTGATCCCTGGGTTTTCTTCGTACTTCTGCCAGATGGGTGACTGAACATTAATCCTTGTTTCTTTCCTCTTTCTTTTTCTTTTACAATGATGAAAATTGTCTTGGCAAAACGTACTGAGATTTCTTGATGAAAAGAACAGTAAAACTCCCCCTACCTAGTATTTTGGTACTCTGTGGAAGCTTATGGGATGTACCTGGAATGTAGCTCTTAAAGGTGGGCCTGGTGAAGATAAGAGGAGGAGAACCTCTGTGCCAGAGTGAGATACGAAGCAGCAGGAGGATGTGCAACGCTTTCTGTAGTCTGATCTACAACCCCTCCATATGATTTTAACTTTTCTAGGCTAATTAAGCAAGGCCACCAGTTTCAAAGCACTGACTTAGTGTCAAACCTTGTGATAGGGAGACTTTCCACTGAAGTCATCCCAATAAGCACTGTTGGGCTTGCTGAGCTCTGCCAAGCATGAAGCTGAAGACATAAGTGATAACTACCCAGCAAGAAGAGATTCTTGTCAGCACAAACGCTGGGCAAGCTTTCCCTCTGGGCTAATGAAATAGGTGACAGCAGTAGCAGAAATTCTGTCACATCCAGAGAAGATGCATATGCTTTATTGGGGGAGTTTTGCCTTCTGTTTCTTACCATTTCCAAAGTACATGTGGTGCAGAATGGAAGTTCAGGATGTGACCTGGAAACTAGCTTAAGCTTCAGATTTATGGGGCCAGCTATCAATAATTACAGATTTTAACATTCTTACTGGTTCGCAATTATGATCTTTTTAATTCAGTGCAAGGGAATTCAATACCACTGAACTTGTGTTTTTTAAAACTATGTGGTTTTCTATTTCTGAACTTTTCAGCCATCTTATTTGATGCCTGCCATTGGTTTCCTGGTCCCTTTCTCACACCCTCTGCACTCATGTAGTCAGATGGGTTGCCAGCGAAACTGTGGATAACTCCCTACACTGGGATTCCTTGTACTGGAAACAGCTGTTTGTTCATTGAGCATCTGATATCAGAAAGGAGAAGAAAGTTGTAGCATGGTACAGGTGTTGGATCTTGCTTCTTCGAGCAAGATCCAAGCTCAAAGGGAGATGGAGGTGTGCTTGCTCCTTCATGTGCTTCCCCTGAGCACTGAGATCATAGAATCATAGAATAGTTAGGGTTGGAAAGGACCTTAAGATCATCCAGTTCCAACCCCCCTGCCATGGGCAGGGACACCTCACACTAAACCATGGCACCCAAGGCCTCATCCAACCTGGCCTTGAACACTGCCAGGGATGGAGCATTCACAACCTCCCTGGGCAACCCATTCCAGTGCCTCACCACCCTCTCAGTAAAGAATTTCTTCCTTAGATCCAATCTAAACTTCCCCTGTTTCAGTTTGAACCCGTTACCCCTTGTCCTGTCACTACAGTCCCTAATGAAGAGTCCCTCTCCAGCATCCTTGTAGATCCAGCGGATGGAGCCTACCTCTCAGTCGTAAAAAGCCTGAGAAGTCGGCAGACTTCATACTTTGACATCTTATTCCTCAAATGTGAACACTGCCTTTGGTAGTTTCCTTTAATGATATTGCTCCTATTTTCAAGAGGAGTAGGTTGCACAATATAATTAATACTCTCCTGATATTTCCTTCTCTATTGCAAATGTTGGCAGAAGTGTCCTTGTAGGCTCCTCAATGAAGTGTTAATAAAGCCTTTCTCATCTGATTAATGCTTCCTGGATTTCACTTCTCTTTATGCCCGTGCTATTCCATGACTGCCTTTCATTTGAAATTCAAAACCCCTTTTTATTTTTTGATAATTAAAGCTGTATTTTTTCCCAAGCAATTCCAAAGACAGGCAGCAATGTGAGATGGGCCTGGGCCAGCCACACTCAGTATGAATGTGCGAGGCCGTGCATGGAGTGAGAGCCATGCATTCCCTCATCTCTTTCCCCACACTCATTAGCTGAAGCCGCATATTGCAGGTGGTGTACAAAGCACTTGGGATTCAGGATTATCTAGCTGAAATATTCCTCCTTGTCACTTGCATGTGTTCCTGCATGTGTTGCCCTCTCTATGTCTGTATGCACCTTTGAGAGAAGTTTGGTACCATCTTTATTATTCCTGGAGTAATAAAATGAAATTATAGAAGATAACTTTCCTGTAGCATCTATGCAGCTCCAGCATCTGAGAACGTTCTGTACTGCACTAAGCAATGTGATTAATCTCCACTCTTTGAAGTTTGATACTTTTCCTCATCGTTTCTCTAGAGGGAGAGGTTTGCCTTATGCTATTTGGTTTGTTTTGGTAATGTAGAGGGGGTTTGCCCTTTTCATGTTTGTTTTTTAATATTCCATTGTTGCTGTTGCTTATTGGCCTTCAGGTCTAAACTTGCATGACTTAAAATGCCAAAGGCAGTGTTTTCTGTAGCTTTGAGACTTAAAAACTTGATGTGGAAATTGCAGTCTCCAGCTATATTTTCTTTCTGCCCTTTGTTTCATCATAGGTGATAAATTTCCTCATCAAAAGCTTCACAGCCTATTTGCCTGTGCTATGCGAAGCAGAAGGAAACAAAACTTGTTCTTCCATAATTATATAGTTATACTGACATAATAAAAATAAATGTGGTTATGTGCTAACAGTAGACACAACACCTCTGAATATGAGCTCTCAGAGGCAACAGTTCCGTTGCATCTGAAGGTATTTTTATCATGAGAGGATGTTACAAAAGCTTACACCCTGCTCCCAAAAGTGCCTGTCTTGTGTAGGTATAGAAGTCCCAATCACACATTTGCAAAACATTATCTGTGCAATTAAATGAGACCTTTAGCAATGAGACCTTTAGATCCAGAGCTTTCTTTTGAAATTCCCTCACAAAGATGATGAGGGTGTTATTTAATGCTCATACCACCTTTCCAGAATACACATGAAGCACTGCCTTCACAGTTCCTGAAGGCTGAATACAGCTTGTGGTACGTATAGAAATAATTATGTGAAACTGTCCTCTGGGTCCTGTTTGCCATTCCAGAGGGATTTTCTCCTGGCAGGAGGCAGTCGGTGTTGTGAACAATTGCCCTTGTTCCCCACATGGCGAGATCTGCCTACCGAGGTCTTGTGGACTAATTTAATCTCTTTTCCTGTTCGCAGATTTTGCAGAGTTCGTTTTTCTGGGTCTGTTTCTTACTGAGATGTCTTTGAAGATGTATGGGCTGGGGCCAAGGAATTACTTCCACTCTTCGTTCAACTGCTTTGACTTTGGGGTAAGTCTGTGCGGATGAACGTGTGGTTTTCCCTTTATTCAGTGGGGCTGGGCATTTAAGGGTGAGTGTGGGAATCCATGGGAAATGGTGCTGTGTGTGTGCCTTCTGTGGGAAGTTGTCATTGTATAAATGAGCTGCAGTGAAACACATTAAGCTTCCCCTAGTTATCATGCTTTCTGAAGAAATGTGACAGCTGGGGATTGCATTTCCTCATCAAGCTACAGGGTGTTTGCAGCATCAGCACCCGTAAATGCTCTGATTACTGAGAGGTTCTCTCTCCCATGTAAATGAAGTGATTGGAAGACAAAAAGAAACCCCACATCTTATTGCTCATCTCCCCAGTCATCCATTTAATGGCCTTTACCTCAAGATACATAGGCAGCACTTTTCAGACATGAGTGCCCAGAAGTAGAAGTCTAAACACATGATTAGGTGGCGGAAAGGTAATAACTCACATCCTTTTACTGCAGAAATACAGGCTCTCCTCTTGTGCTGAGAACTACAGCATTGAAGTGTCAATAATGGGGTCAGTTTTGACTCTGTCTAACAAGGAACATTGCATGCAGATGCTAATTTATCCATTAAAAGCTATTAGGCTGTAATGGGTTCTCACAGAGGTTAACTCAGCATTTCTTACCTTTAGAGTGGGCTGAGCACTGCATCCCAGAGCTGGAATCAGTCTAGAAGGTTTCTTTAACAAACCAGATGTGAAGCTTATGATACAGCCACAGGCAAGAGGGAAACAGTTCATTGTACATATCATCTAGTGCTTCTCTCCAGATTTAGTCTGTTGTTTCTAGTCTTTATCTGCCAAAATGCTGGGAGTGATTCTTCTCCCCCGTGGAGCAAAATTCCCTGCTTCAGGTTTGTTCTGGCAATGGAGGACAGGAAGTGTTCTTGCCTTCTGTAAGTGACCATTCCTAAATCAAAGGCTACAGGTATTATACAATCCTAGAATGGAAGGGACCTTAAAGCTCATCTAGTTCCAACTCCTGTTATGGGTGACTTAAAAGCTTGCCCTAAGCAAGAGGTGAACCTATTGGTCTTTCTGCTTTGCATCATGCTATTGTGAGTGCAGCACTGGAAATAAGCTTTGCTGAGTGTTTCCCAGGAGGTAAAGCTGTTGATCTGTTTCTAAGTCTTCCTTCTTCAGAGAATCCATAGGGATCCAGCTTCTAACTATGTTTCTTCCTCCTCGCCCACCTTTCAGCCTCCAGAATTAACTCAGCTACTTCACCCCCGCTGGGACATCACAGGGATCTGTAGTCAGTTTAGTCTGACAAACCATCAAGATGAAGCCATTCAAATGCAAAAAGTGAAACAACAAATCACGGCGGCATCAGTCTTGGGAGCAACAGTCCAGTGGGGTCTCATGTGAAACAAGCTCCCAGGAGGCCGTGTAGAGATGACAGCAAAATTAATTATCAAAGGAGACACATATGGAGTGTCTCAGGAAAGGTTTCTGCTGATTCATGAGGGAGTCTCAAGAGTGAAAGACTGTAGGAGAGGAGTTTTAGTTCCTTCTTTTTCTGATGGGAGGGACTGGATCAGCAACTGTTGTGTCTTTGCCTTTCCTCTACATTTTCTCGAAGCTGAGGGTACAGCATTTCTTGCAGAGAAGCTACAAGCAATGCTGTAGTTTTGAAACAACATCCAGGTTTCTGTTTAGGAAAGGGATTTGTTTCCAAGCTGCTGAGTCTCCCAGCACTGCTCAGGTACTCAGACACGGCTCTTCCAGCACTGAGTTCCCATTAAGGCTCCCTTTCACAACTCAAGTCAGCTGCTTGCAGGAGTCTGGTGATAACGTGTTTATGGTGCTTCATGCAACTGGGGACCGTGGTCAATGGGAGCTCTGAGATGCTGGGTTAATGCAAGTAATAACTGCAATTGGCAGCCAAATGCCCGTCTTATTAACTGTGCAGTAACCTGTGTGGATATAATTGTCCTTTGCAATTGTGCTTAACCCATTAGGGGTTATTTTGTGCTTTTTGTAATAAAGGATTTCAGAGATTTCTTTATCACTTGTGGTTAATTCTCTGCCAACATTAAAACAAACAAGGAAAACAAAACAAAACCTAAAAATCACCTTGATTTAGGACTATTTTTTAATAACCTGAGAGCCTAGCTGATGATGGGCTGTACGTGCTAGAGATTTTCAGGATCTCTTAATAGCTATTACCTTGATTGCTCTCCTAAAGACTCTCAGTTGCCAGAAGTTTCAGGTTAATCTTGCCCAAACCTGATGCTTCATTAGCATCAGGTATGGAGCACTGTATATGAAGTCTTCATACACAGTTTCTGCAGTGCTGTGTATGAAGACTTCTGGTGCTTCTGATGGGAAGGAGAGGATGGGGCAGTGTCCTCCTGCATCTGCAGGCTGTACTGACTATACTGCATTGGGTGGGAAAATAAAGTGCTGGCATTTGGTCTTGCCCTTTTGTAGACTGGAATGCAGAAAGTTCATAGAGTCCCAACCTGGTTTGTGTTGGAAGAGACCTGAAAGCTCCTCCAGTCCCACCCCTGCCATGGGCAGGGACACCTTCCACTGGAGCAGCTTGCTCCAAGCCCCTGTGTCCAACCTGGCCTTGAACACTGCCAGGGATGGGGCAGCCACAGCTTCTCTGGGCACCCTGTGCCAGCGCCTCAGCACCCTCACAGGGAAGAGCTTCTGCCTAAGAGCTCATCTGTCTCCCCTCTGGCAGGTTCAAGCCATTCCCCTTGGCCTGTCCCTACAGGCCCTTGAAAACCCCTCTCCTCCAACAAAAGTTCCTTAAGAAGTTGGAACAAGGTTTTCTAGTGCTGTTGGCTAACTCACAATATTGCTGAAGCCTTCATAAGAAAGCCAGCACAGACCATGCTCTGATTCTTGTTCTGTCATCGGTCTCCTTAGGTGAACCACAAAGAACTAAACAGAAGTTTTGCTTTATGTAAAATGGACTCTTTTTGCAGGTGATCGTGGGAAGTATATTTGAAGTCATTTGGGCTGCAGTGAAACCAGGTACCTCATTTGGCATCAGTGTCCTGAGAGCGCTTCGACTGCTGAGGATATTCAAAGTAACAAAGTAAGTCCAGCTCCCTTTCTGCTCAGATTAGACTTTTAGCACCATATGGAACCTGTATCATCAGCAGGATAACACTCTTGTCAGTCCTAATGCTGTACGTCTGCACTGGCCCTAACAGGGGGCAGGAAGAGAAGTGCCCTTTCCTTGGCTGGGCTATCCATGTTTCTGGCAGTTTAGGGAGTTCCTGAGCCTGTGTTTTCATCCACAAGAACTTTTAATAGCCCTTTCCCCAGGCTGTTGTAGAAGTTTGTCTGTCCCTGGGTAGAAGGTTCCACAGTGCAGTGATGAGCATGACAGCACCCCTCTTTTCTTTGGTTTTAGGCTTGCTTGAAACAAAAATCTCATGAGCTGATTCCTTATTTCTTGTGATAAGAGAAAAAAGTTTATCTATTTTCTAAGCTCCACAAGCTGCCCACTGTCCTTACCTGCTGCCGAGCCAGCGACTGTTCCTTAAGTATTTAGGAAATACCAAGCTCCCCTGATTATTTCTCGATACCAGATCCTGGTGCCTGAACCACTGTGTTCACACAGGTATGAAGTGTGCTGCTGCCGCCTGTGCTGTGTCTGCTCTGGATACGTCTGAATTTTTCAGTCTTGAGCCTGAGAAGCTGAATTGTCACTAGGAGTTGTGTTGCCCCAGCTTTTCAGTTGTCTTCATGCTCATGCATTGCACTAACATGCACTGGCGGTAGCAAACTGTGCAATTTAGAAATCCATCTAGAGCAATTTCTGAAGGATTTCAGAATTATGGTGTGAAAATTGATGCTCCTGCTGTTGTTTTCCACCTTTTCTTCTTTTTTACACCATTTAGTCTATTACCTCCTCATATCTCCCCTCTTTTCATCATTCCCTGAGTTGTTCTTAGCTTAAAGTAACAAAAAGGGGAACAGCATCTCCCTCCAAAGCAAACCCAGCCATCTCAAATTGATGGAGAACAAGTCATCACAGACGAGAACAACCGTCATTTAAAGTACCCAGGTACTTTCACAGCTATTCAGGCACATGGGTTTTGTCAGCTCTGCAGGATTTTCTCATTTGTATTTGCTAATCATCATGTAGAACCAAGATCTGTGTGTGACACATTGTCATTTGTACTGGGGGACAAAGGAGTTAGAAAATGAAGTTCTATGAATGTTCAGCAAAACAGGTGGATGCCTGTCCCACAAATATCACTATAGTTTACCTGCGAGCTACTGGTAGTTATGGAAAACTCCAAGATTTGTGGGAAATTCATAGCAACTCAGCAGTTCATTTTATCCAGAGCTACTGAGATTTAGCATCTCTGATTGTGCGTTGTACTTTTAAATAATTTTAGACATTTTTGCATGTTAAAATGATCTTTTTTTTGCAAGTTTTGACTATTCAGGGTTTTAGCCAACGTAATAAAGGGTTGATCCTAAGATTTAACTCAGCAAAGCGTATCATGGAACCAGCCAAGTGCTATGCCTCTTCTTAGAACAGCCAGGGAAACTCTTACCCCACTGATGTTCAAGTTCCCTTGACCTCACCATGTGGTTTTTGAACCTGACATGGCAAATGTGCTCATTGAGTTACCAGAAGCCAGGTCTCACCCCCAGCTCACATGGAGGTAGCTCAGAGTTGCTGGGCCACATTATCTCAGTGCCTGACCAGCTCAGCCCTAGCATCATTCGCGGAGAGTGACCAAAGCGGTGGCACCAGGCACAGATTGCTGCCTATGTGCTCTCATTACAGTCTTTATTGTACATCCCGACCCTCAGTAGTTTTCTTTTTTCCATTTCTTCCATAGAAACTTTCCTCTGAAACTCCATGTCCTGTTTTCTTTTTCCTTTGTGTTTAATAGAAGCCAGTTGCACTCCAACGCCTTGAATAATCGATGGTATTAGACCTTCTGATTCATATCTCCCAAATCACTGACTACAGAGAGCAGAGTGATGCAATAGTTATGAAGTTAACTTGCAGAAGGCTGCACTATGAGTGGACACAGCTAAAGAAGGACTAAAATCCAGCAGAGAGGACGAGGAGAAAACAGCTTCACGTGTTTTCCTCTTTGTCATGACTGAGCTGAATGGGGTCTGGCACTTGTAGAAATGCAACTCCTATTTATATCCTGGCTCTACGTAGTCAGGCAGGATTTGGTGCTGAGCTATTCCAGGGCAAGGCAGAGCCTCCCCATGTATTTCATGCCCGGTTGTGTTAACTGCTTTTGTAGCAGGCGTTGCCTGAAGCCATTGCATCCAATGGGGGAGAGCCATGTGAGCAGCAAACACTTCCTCCATCTCCAACGATAGAAGCTCAGCCACTTTTGCTGAAGAGCTAACCCTGACTAGATTTGGTCCAGAGAGTTTCCCCTGAAACTGTCACTGCATGATGACAGAACTTTTCTTGGAATGGGTCAATGGGAATGCAAGATCCTGCTTCTCCTGATATGCACGTGTCGGTATCTGCAGCACAGAGAAACATGGGGTGGCTCAGTTCTCCCAGCTACACCTGTGGGAAGGAAGAGGAGGGAAACAAAGATAGAGAGGAGAGAAAGCATGGTGTTTCTGTGCTTCTGACTCGAGCTCTGACCTTCTCTCCCCATCAGAGAGGAGGAATCCATGGGCTTCCTTCTGCTGGATACCCACAGCTGCACTGCAGGAGGGAGCTTAGTGTGCATCTGTCCCTAAAACTGCAGCCAGAGGACACACAGGCCAGGGTGGTAGAGCTGCTGCTGAGAGAGGCCTCTGAATGGCAGCTCTTGGTGCTGGGTGGTGGAGAAGAGGGAAGTCAGTGCAGAAAAAGAGAGGAAAATCTTCCCCCATGGTCTCAAAACTTTTATCAGAGGACACGTGAAATGGCTCTAAATCACTCGATCCCTCCTGTCTGCTCCAGCCCTGTTCTTCTGCCTTTCTGTCCAAAAGGAGATTGTCAAAGAGCTCCTCTGCTTGATAGCTCTTTCTGCGTTTTCTGATTCATTAGTTTTCCTAATATAAATGCTCCCTGCCTGTTCCCGGCAGGGCAATAAAGCCAGGAAAGAGCTGTTCCTGAGCACCCTCCCGCACGTTGTCACTCGATGTGCCTGCCTGCGAGTATGCCAGGAGCCATCTCAGGGGACAGGAGGGATAAAAGCAAACTAACTCCGGTATCTAGCCATAGGCGACTTGCATGTGTCAGGCAGGATTCATGCTGAGCCATTCCCTCTTGCCAAGTTGGAGTTAATGTCCCGGATTTGTTTTCATTGTCCAAAGCTATTGCTTGGTCCTGGATGCTTAAACCATGTGGTTGAATTGCCCCACAGTGAAGGCATCGTGCGTGAATGGAATGGATTCATTGTACATGCATGTGTGTGTTGAGCATCTACAGAAATCATAGATGTCTGAACATGTGGGAGTTTAAATCCACTTATGGATACTGGCATCTGACAAGCTGGACGGACACCACAAAGACATCGCACTGGAAATGAGCTGATTTGTGTCTTACAAAGAGAGGTTTTCGCTGTCCCCATTCATGACATTGATACATCCCTGGTTTGGTACCCCTGCTGGCTGCCATGCTGGAGGAGAAGATACAGAAAGGTTGAAATCTGCGTCAAGGAAGGAGTTACTGAGGAATTAAACCAAACACTGTCACTGCATACAACTGCTCTGCATGGGTACATGTGCACTGAGGTGACCATCTCTCTCCTTGAGATCCTACAAGAGGTTTTGCCCCTCAGTGAGCTCCAATCAGGGAGAGGCGTTTAAAGATACTGATATTCCTGGCCATTCTTTTCCTTTTCTATAATAATAGATTGTATTAGTTTCTCACCAGAGGCTCTTCTCCCTCTCATGTTCTCTCTTTGCTGCTCTGATCTCCAATGCAGGTACTGGAATTCCCTGAGGAATCTGGTGGTCTCCTTGCTGAACTCCATGAAGTCCATCATCAGTTTGCTCTTCCTGCTCTTCCTCTTCATTGTGGTGTTTGCTTTGCTGGGGATGCAGCTCTTTGGAGGACAGTAAGTGTAATTCATCATTGTCCTTTCAGGGGCAATCTGAAAGCAAGCACCTGGAATGCTGCAGGGGCTGCAGGGATGAAGGATTCACATCCTGGGTGCAGATGTCAGACTTCCTGGGATGCTGAGAAGTGGTTGCTGGTTTGTAGGAAAGCAAATCCTCTTCTTTTCTTTTACCTGGAGCTGAATTCTTTCAAGTTACCCTAATTCAAGCTCCTGTGTCACTCCATGGTCACCATGTGCACCCAGAGCTCTGGAGCAGGACTGGGGAGGCAACTCTTTTTTTCTGCCCTTAGGGAAAAGACAAATTCTTTTCCCTGAATTTATTCACTTGGAACATTTTTCTGCTGGAAAACACAGTTCTGTTGAAGCTGACTTTTTCTCATTAGAAATGTTGTTTGGGATGAATTTTGCAACACGAAATATCAAAATATTACCATTTGAGCTGCAGCATGGATTTTCAAATGAGAAAACGTATTTGTTGTCTGTTTGGTTTTCCAGACATTTACTGTTTTTTCTTTAAAAAATTAAACCGAAATAATCTACTAAAAGGGCAATTTCAGGTTTGAATTCCACACTTGAAGCAAAAAACCTCTTGGAGTGATTCGTTCTGCAAAATCCTTTGAGATTCCCCTTGTTCCTTTTAGTTGTGGGTGAAAATGAATGCCAAAGCATTCGGATTTTCTTCAGCAATAAAATCGAGTTTCTGCTAATAGTTTTGTTAGGCATCATCTCAGAGATGCAGCATTCCCCTCTGTGATTGCCTGGGGTGTTATTGCCAGGTGGAACAAATGTTGCTCCCTGACTCAGTTTACAGGGTATTACGAGACCTGCTTGTCCCTTACTGCTCTTGGGTTTATTTCTTCTTTCTAGATTCAATTTCCAAGATGAAACACCAACCACGAATTTTGATACCTTCCCTGCTGCCATCCTCACAGTATTCCAGGTAAAGCCGTACCTTGTCCTGGGAGAAAATTAATTCCTGGGCATCTCTTCCTGCTTATGGTGAATTAAAGAAAACTGGAACAAAATAGGCATTTGGTTAAATAGACATTTCCAAATCTGTTTGTGCCCAGGTTCTGTTCTTCTGAAGCCCCTGCCTGGGGCTGCCTGCTCGGATGGCAGCACTTGCATGTGCCCTGCTGCATCAATGTCCTTTGCAATCCTAGACAGTGGTTGACCTGTTTCCCTTTCTCCTGTGGTTACCACAATATAATGAGAGAGGCCTGAGCTAGCTCCAGGCAGTGAGGAAATAATGGAGCATTTTGCACTGTAATAGCTCAAGATAAGATAATGCTGGATAAGAATTACAGTCAATGGGGAAGTTCAGAAAGTGGCATCAGCCTTGGGCAAGTTTGTGTGATGGCAGGAGGAAGTCTGCAGCTGTGGCAGCAGCACTGCTCAGATTTAAGAGCCTAATTTTGCAGCTGTTCTCTGCATGCCTGTATTAAATCAGTTGGTGTTTCAGCAGAGATCTGAGCCTGCTGCACCCTGTTCCATGTGCAGGTAACACCTCACAGCTCTGTGGAAGGCTGCCTGGCATTTATAGCATTGGCCTATTCTTGAACTTAGATCCAAACTTCCATAGATCTCAGCAAAGCTTGGCTTATGTATTTCAGCGTCATGTCCCTAAAAGAGGGTGGAAAAAGGAGGGAAGTAAGGAATTGATGAAAATTTTTTGATTAAACCAGAAAAAGACTCTAAAAGAAAATGCGTCCTATGACCATAATGACCTTCATATGGGTATTGCTTCTCTCCAGATGTGAAGCAGATTTGGTGGTACTTACCTTGCAGGATATTGCAAATCATGGTAGATTAGTATTTGCATAGTATATTTGGTACTCGTCAAAGAAGGGCTTATAGAAATGTAAAGGTATTGCCACAAAGCCAGAACTGAACCTCAGTCAGGCTCCAGATATGAGCCTCTGGAAGTGTTTATGTTTTAGTTTGCTTTTGGGACTAGAGCAATACTATTGAGAGTACTTAGCTGAAACATTTCCTTTCTATCCCTGAGGCAAACACCCCTGTAATGCAGAGGCTGTGGGATGAAGGAAAACACTGTTCATTTGATGACATTTGTATAGAAACTGAGAGCTACGAATTAAAACCGGCAAAACCCATCAGCGCTGAAGTAGCTCAGAGCAGCCTCACCGAGGCTTTTTGATAACCTCTGCTCCCAGTCCACCCCCCCTTCTCCACTGAATTGCAAATAATGTTTCAATGTTTCTTCACTATGGGCTTTGGATTCTCTTCTAACCTTGTCTTCATAAACTCGGGCAAGAAGCAAAGGGGGCTTCTTTGGTTGCTGCTCTAATGAGCAGAGTAGCATCATTCAGTGAATGCATTTGATGTGCTGAACAAACATTATAAAGCCAGATACATCCTGTCTGTTCCTAACCCCTTTGGAGAGTCTTTGTTTGGGAAGAAGGTTTAAAGTGTTCTGCTGCCTGCCTTACCCCGCTGATCTCAGCAGATCTGGCTGGGTCACAGTCACGCATCTCCAGGTATTTTTGTCACCTGGAGCTGGCTGAGCTCAGTGCTGGGTGCAGCAGAGCACAGCTCTCCCTAAATGCCCTTTGAAGTGCCTTACATGTTTTTCTGCAGCTCCTGGCTTCCAAGAAAGTCTTTGTGAGCTGAATGCCAAGTTGTGTAGAGACAAAATACAAACACAAACTACAGTTTGTCTCTAGGCTGAGAGAGCTGGGCTGGGTCAGCCTGGACAAGAGAAGGCTCCTGAAGGGGAGACCTTAGAGCAGCTCCAGTGCCTAAAGGGGCTGCAGGAAACCTGGAGAGGGGCTTGGGACAAGGGCCTGTAGGGACAGGCCAAGGGGAATGGCTTGAACCTGCCAGAGGGGAGACTGAGCTGAGCTCTTAGGCAGAAGCTCTTCCCTGTGAGGGTGCTGAGGCGCTGGCACAGGGTGCCCAGAGAAGCTGTGGCTGCCCCATCCCTGGCAGTGTTCAAGGCCAGGTTGGACACAGGGGCTTGGAGCAAGCTGCTCCAGTGGAAGGTGTCCCTGTCCATGGCAGGGGTTGGAGCTGGAGAAGCTTTAAGGTCCTTTCCAACACAAACCAGGCTGAGATGATCTATATACACACGCAAAATAATTAGTTGCATCTCCCTATTCCAGCAATCAAGTTGGAAATGTGTATAATATCCATAAGTGAAAAACTGAATAAATAACTGAATAATAACTAAATAATATGAATAATAACATGAATAATAATAACTGAAAAGCAGAAGGAGGTGTGTTAACTATACATGCTCTGCTCCCTCAGAGCTGCTATGTGAGTAATCACATGCTGCTGGCTGCTAAGAGGCAGAGCACTGGTGACCACTGCAGGTGAGGAATCACAGTGGCAGGATGGGACCAAACCTCAGCTCTGCTGATGGGTGCCCTGCTGAGGTGTGGGAAGCAGAGCTGGCTTGGTTGGATGTCTGAGTGCTCCGGCTGCCCTCGCTGACCTGCCTGAGAGATCTGACACTGAACTGATGGTTTTGCATTTACTCAGGCCCTTCCTCAGGAAAGCCCTTTGGAATGGTGCAGCATGATTCCTCCACAGCTGAGTGTCTCCCACTGTTAATGTGCTCATTAGTCCATTAAGGTTTCACAACAGCTCTTGACAGTTGTTTTTATTCCATCACCTGGTGGCTCCTCAGCTAAGCCTAACTGTTAAATGAAGAGAGGCACTCCACAGAATGTTCATTTGGGGCAGCCAAAAACAGTTTTGAGGTCAGGGAAAACCAAAATGTTTGAGTTTCATCTCACTCCAAAGTCCTTGCTGCTTGCACCCCTCCTTTTGCGATGTTGTCCTTTCTCTGCTATAGCAAGAAGTTCTTATAGCATCCATAAACAGAGACTTTATAGAGCAGAAGGGCTTTTACCTACTGCATGTGTTCTGATCCTTGAGGGTTGCTACCTAATGGCTGAAGTAATTCCTCCAGCTGATGGGTGACAGCACGAGCAGTGGGAAGGACACCAGATCAAAGTGTCTGTCCTCTTGCCAGGGCATCAGAGCATCCTCATCTTTGCCCAGGCAGACTTTTGCAGAGTGATAAATAAACTAACCCGCTGGACCTGCTTATATGAAGTTGTAATTTGTGATACCTGGACGTCCTGGTCTTCTGCAGGGCATAGAAACATTGCCCCTGCTTTCCCTTTCCACAAATGTTTGTGTGAACAGAAATCACTTTATGGTTATTCACAGAAAGCAGGAACAATTGAAGATTTATGGAAATTACGTGAAAGCAAGTTTGTGAACAGCACTTTGCGTAATTGAGTGCCACAGTTGAAAGCCCAGTGCTCTGGTTCCTATTCTCTGATGTAAATCCAGAGTAATTCTAATGGTATGGGTTAGGCTCGGGCTCTGAACTGTGGTCTCTGAGTTATTTGAGGCCAGATTTTGCATTTAGGATACAAGTTGGGGTATGCACTGTATGTCCTTGAATAGATTTACTCATAGCCTATTGCTGTCATCAGCACCAACCCTGCAGCAAGAGTTTTTCTCTCTGTCAGCAGATGATGACTAGTCTGGAATGTGTAATTGTTTTGAGTGTGCTGCATGCACGTGGGGCTTGGTTGCTACAACATGCATCATGCTTTGGGCTTTATTTGGTTCTTATTTTATTTTCTTCTACTAAATATAAAGACAACTTTCTATTTAGGAATTTGAGCTTCACATCCCAATAGGCACCTTACAATATACTGAAAGGGACTACCCTTGACTCTGCCATGGCAGGTAGATGAAGTGTTGATGTGCCCAAAATGGTGCTGTTACAGTCATTGATGAAGACCAGGAACGGCAGGGAACTCAGATGGTGCAAGACTAGCATCTAGCATTACCGTGATTTGCACCTTAGGTGTTTTCACTTGCTCTGATTAGTTTTGCTCTTATTCATGTGTTTGCTCATTAACCTCAGGTCAGTGTGCAGAGCCTGCAGCCAGGACAGCTTTGCAGAGGTGAGCACAGAGGAGGATCAGAGTCCCCTTCAAGCTACCCTCATTTGTCCTCACACTGGTTATTGCTTCTGCTTAAGGGTTTTTCTGTGGTTTGTGGCCATCTGGGTGGCTGAAGGGTGCCTCTGGCCTGAGCAAGCAGCAAACCTGGAGAAGAACCCATTCTGGTGCAGCCTCCTGGCAGTGGTTGTGCTGTCCAGTGAATGGCATTTGCAGTAACGTTCATGTGTGTTACCAGGGCTGTCTGCAGCCCTGAGGAACAGAGGAATAGTGGAAGGGAGCTGCAGGAGCTGAGCAAACCCTTGCTGTATGAAGTCAATGAAAGGAGTCGATACTGGCAGAGACTAAGTCCACTCAGGTCTTAGCAGTCAGAGGTTTTGGAGGCCTGTGGGAGATGCTGTACACGGAGCTGTTGAAACCTGGAATTTCCACAAGACCTAAAAATGGAGAGGGAGGAAATCTCGCTGGAATTGAAGTGTTGTGCATGAGAGCCTGCGGTTGGAGGTGGGCAGCAGGCACGTAACCAAGAGCAGGCAGAAATGGGGCAATGGGGGTCCTTCACCAGTGGTCCTCCCTTCTCCTTAGCTGGTGCCAGAGGAGAAAGCTGCATCCAGCCTGGGGTGAAGCCACCCAGGGCTGGGGTTTGATGTCCAACAGTGCAGCCTGCCACACTAAGAGGCTCATCCGTTTTCCACCTGGAGACCAGTCCTGGATTGCATCAAGCTGCTGCCTATTTCAGCTCCCCCAAACCTTCCCAACTTTGTCTTTCCTTTGACTCACCCTTTCTTCTCTTTCCATTTTGGCTGTGCAGATCCTGACAGGGGAAGACTGGAATGCTGTGATGTACCATGGGATAGAGTCACAAGGCGGCGTCCGCTCGGGGATGTTCTCCTCCATTTACTTCATCGTCCTGACGTTGTTTGGTAACTGTATCCTTACACATCGTCTTGTGTTAAAGGCCAGTGGGCCATACACCCTTCATGGGGGGCTAGAAATACCTAGTTTTGCTTGAGTTCTCACACCATCACAATTTTTAAACCCAAATGATTGCTGTAAGTTTGCTCTCTACAGGGTAAAAGGCACAGGGAAGTTATCCGAGTTGGTGTCACTTTTCTGATGGCAATGTGAGCATAGTCTTCATTGATTTCAATTTTTGTGGCTTACCTTAAGAATGTCCTATTATGAGTTAAGCTGTGTTGTGGGAAAGCTGATCGAAGTTAAGTCAGAGCAGGACCTCTGTAGCTTGAATATCTTCCAAGAAGGTTTGCACTAGGTCAGCGGAAGGAAGAACTGAAGTTGATTTGGTGTGTAGATCAGGCTCCAATCTCTCGGAGCCTTTGTCTACCAATAGCAGCTTTAACCAGCTGTGCTCTTCCAAACACCTAGAAGTCTCTTGTGTCCACGTAATGCTGAAAACTTAAGTCCGGATCTTGGTTTCTGGGCTCTGTATTTGATTGTGTTCCAAGAACTGACACATGAAGTGTCTGAAGATGTTTTGTTCTGCTTAGTCATGAAAATCTCTTGAGGGCAACAGGAAACTGGGACAAAAATGTCCCAGGGTATCTTCTGGGACCAGCAGCACTCTGACGTGTGTTGTGTCTCCAGAGAGGCCTAAGGAGGCAAGAATTTAGCAGTCAGAGATGGAATTTGGAAAGGGAGGTTGGATTTCATGCCAAAATGAGCAGAGGTTCTTTGATCTGAGGCTGGGTATAAGGAGAGCCAGGAGAGCTCAGCAATTGTGATGGCTCAGTTCCTGTCTCATGACGGAGGCTGCTAGTGGGTCAGTGTTGCATAGCATTGCTCGTTAAATAGTACAGAAGTGTTGGTGTGAGATGTTTGCTGGCTGCAGATGCAAGCTGTGTGGAACCAGAGCATCCTTAAAAACGCAACCTTAAAACCTGTTGTGTATATGAGGCAGCCTGGCTGGTTTGTTCTGTGAAATAGGGATAAGAACGCTAATCAATGCCGCTCTGTGGAGGGATTCCCAGCAGTGTGAACCTTGTTAGTGGCAATCCCAGCGTTCATCTTTTCTTAGGAGCCCTGTTTGGGTGGTGGCATTGGCTGAGCACCTAGGAGGAAGGGAAGTGTACATGGGGGGCACTACTCATGCTAAAGATGGAGAGTTGTTATCGACCCCTTCAGTGGGTGGACAAGATGAGATGAGACATCAGTGCCCATGGAGTGCATGGCAGAGCTCCAGCCCTTTCTTTTGCCTGAAATGTCTCTATTAGTACGAGAACGGAGGCAGGGAACAGCGAAGCAGACAGAGTGAGAGCTGTGCCTGTCACACAAGCGTGTCTCTGAGGGATTTATCCCATTAACGTGCGCTGTCAGAGCCGGAGCAGACGTGATGCTGGGGCTGGCTCCACAGCTCTACTCAGACATCCGCCTCATGCCCCCTTCAGAAACACAGGGCTTTGGAAAAGTGGGTCAATGGAGAGCTGGGAGGGAGGGAGATCTCTAAATCCTCAGGGCTTGGCATTTGAAAATGAGATTAAGCTATAATCAGGCATGACAGGCGAGCTCAGAGAGACACTTCTACCTCAGAGCAGCTAAGATCCAGCCTATTTGAGGAACAGGATAGAATTCCCTACTTGCAGCTGTAATTCAGAAGGGTGATCATGCTTGTCCTTTAGTTTTCATTAAAAAGGGAAAGAGCAGGGGATGCTCAAGAAGAGGGAGTAAGGACCTGGTTCACCTATTGCCACTGCCATGAATTTGGTATTTGCCTCTGCTTGCCCTGGCAGAGTGGGGATTCGAAACCTTACCCATGTTCTCCCTAGATACCTTCCTGGCAGATGTCTTGCTTTCCCTTCCTTTTCCAATACTTAAAGGGGCTGCAGGAAACCTGGAGAGGGGCTTGGGACAAGGGCCTGTAGGGACAGGCCAAGGGGAATGGCTTTAACCTGCCAGAGGGGAGACTGAGATGAGCTCTTAGGCAGAAGCTCTTCCCTGTGAGGGTGCTGAGGCGCTGGCCCAGGGTGCCCAGAGAAGCTGTGGCTGCCCCATCCCTGGCAGTGTTCAAGGCCAGGTTGGACACAGGGGCTTGGAGCAAGCTGCTCCAGTGGAAGGGGTCCCTGCCTGTGGCAGGGGTTGGAGCTGGAGGAGCTTTAAGGTCCCTTCCAACACAAACCAGGCTGGGATTCTATGATTCTGCTGTCCTGCTGCTCAGATAATCCAGGGGGTGACTTTCCTTGGTTGATTTCCTTGCTTGCCTGGGACCATCTCCAGTGTTCCTCTCATCCCCCTTGCCCGCAGTCACATGCTGGTGGCATATCTTTACCTCAGCTCCTGTGTGCTGAGCAAGGAGGATGTGTCAGGTACTATGCTTTAACTGTCTGAGTCCTGCTGACGGTGATAAGTTTGCTGCAGGTGACTTTATACAAACACAGAAAGAGGGGAAAGCTGGCTGACAGTACACAACACTCAGCCTTTTATAATGTCCTGGAAAAAGGCTTTCACCAGCTTCTAGTGATCAGAGTTATAAACCGGAAGCATATCTATTAATTTCTATGGAGATTTACATCCCTGTTTGAGAATTGGAAACCTGGCCCAGATTGTCTCTATAGAAACTTAGTCTGAGAGCATAGAATAGAGCCACAGAACCAACCAGATTGGAGAAGCCCTTTAAGCTCATCCAGTCCCACCCTTACCCCAGCACTGCCAAGGCCACCACTGACCCATGGCACTGAGGCCTCGTCTCCACGGGGTGTGAACACCTGCAGGGACGGTGCCTGCAGCCCTGCCCTGGGCAGCCTGTTCCAGTGCCTGAGCACCCTTTGGGGCAGGAATTGTCCCTCAGCTCCATCTAAACCTGCCCTGGTGCAGCTTGAGGCCGGTTCCTCTTGTACCATCCCTTGTTCCTTGGGAGCAGAGCCCAGCCCCTCCTGGCTCCATCCTCCTCTCAGGCACTTGTAGGGAGCGATCAGGTCCCCCCTGAGCCTTCTCTTCTCCAGACTGAACCCCCCAGGTCCCTCAGCCGTTCCCCATCACACTGTGCTCCAGGCCCTGCACCAGCTCCAGTGCCCTTCTCTGGCCCCGCTCCAGCACCTCAATGTCTCTCTTGTAGTGAGGGGCCCAGAACTGAACACCAGCTGCTTTCACAGAGGGTTTGAACAGGCTTTTCTGCGTCCCATGCAGATCATTTTGCCTTTAGGCACCATGGGCAGGAGGAGAGAACTGAGGCTGGGGTGTGTGGTGGAGGATGAGGGGTTAAATCTTTTCATGGTCTGTTTATGCTCATGCTGATATTTCAAACAGTGTTTCAGTGAGGTCAGTGCTACCCCTGCTTTTCACTAGTGACAGTTTTGATGCTGAGAGCAAGCAGCAGGCAGTCATTTATCTCTGAGGGAAAGCTGAACCGTGTGACTCGCCAGGGACTTAAGTTGTCATTAACTGTCAAAACATAACCAGGAGCATCTGAAAATCAAGTTTAGTTTGCCAGAAAAGAGCAGTCCTGCATTTTTGCAGGAAGGGAAATACTCATTAATGTCAATGGTGCCGCAGTGCTGCAGCCTTGTTAAGGACAGGCGGGGGTACAGGGAGAGGTACAGGTCTGAGCCTCGGGATCACCTTCCCAAGGAGCGTCCCACAGCCCAGTGGACAGCATAGAGAGGTCAGTCCAAGCTGCTTAATTATAGATCAATGTGAAGTGTTTTTTGTGCTCTAACTTGGGGCTTCACAAAGATCTTCCCGTTCTGCCTTTACAGAACTTCCTCCAAGAAGCTTTAATAATGTCCTTTTTTAATGCAACTTTTCATTTCTCACCTGTGAATTTGCCACCAGCCCTCCCCACACAGCATCCGCTGCAGCTGAATTCATTAGGTGGGACTTTTAGGTTTTATTCTCTTATATCACTACCGTTTAAATCAGTTTAAGCCCTTCTGGATGCTGATCGGCAAAAGGCACTTTGGCTCCTCTGTATGGAAGAGTTTTGTTTTCAGTTTTTGAGCATTGGTGAGTCCGTTTTTAAGGGTTTAGGCAAACTGCATCAAATCTTGCTGGATAATTGGCATTGGTGATGTTGGTTTTGCTTGCAAAACCTGCTCTTTTAAACACCAGGCACTCCTTTCCTTTCTCAGAACTGCTCAGGGCATTATGATTGCTCTTCATGCAGAATAAAGGTGTGTGGATGCCAGCTTCCCCTGTTTCGCAGTTGTTTCTTGGAATCCATTTACACTTTCAAGGGACTAATGCAAGGAAAAGATGCAGAAACTTTGTTTTTCTAAGTCAAAAGACTCTCACGTTATGTTTCCAGTGTCAGAGAGTCTGTGTGGAGCCAGACCTCTCTGTCTGAAGTGGTTTAATGGAAGTAGTATGATGAGAGTAACAGCAGGATTTGGCTGATTTTCTAGGAAATGACACTGTGCTTGTATTTACTGTTCCACTTAATTGATAAATGGATGCATCTGTTGAGGAAAGAAACCCAAACTACAAAAACCTACCAAGGAGCCTGAAATGGAAAGCAACAAATGCCTTTCTCATGCTGTCCTTGCCCTTAGCTGCCATGCAGGAGAGCTCTACAGGGCTCAGCTGGGCAGCGAGGTCCATGGGTCTACCCAGGTTATTCAGCCTGGATCAGAGGCTGGAGTTTGGGGGATGTTTGGGAATCCCCAGGCTCTGCAGGAAGGACCAAGGGGCCTTTTAGGGGGCAAAACCACCCAAGTCTGTTAGGAGATGGATCAAACCAGCCTGATTTGTTAAAAAAAAGTAATGAATTCTATTTCCAGTGGTCAATTATGTTACAGGAGACATTTTCAGCATGTGTGTGCAGGCAGGGTAGGAAAACAGTTCCGTTACTGAGACATTTATTCCCAGAGCAGGAGACTTGGAAGCATTTCCAACTTCTTGGAAGCATCCCAGAGGGAAAAACCCGAACAGTGCTGCCATGGGCAGCGATACCTCAGCCTCCTGCCTGCACCCCAAGCCCACAAGTGACAGGTTCCTCTTCCCAACTCCTGGTTAAAAGGAAATGGGGAAGCGGGTACCTCTGCAAATGAAATTTGATGGAGCTCTGATTTCAGTGCAGGAGGAAAGTGATAATTTCAGCATCATCTTTCCCTTTTTCTTGTCCTTTGTCTGCTGGGTTCACTGGGATTGAGGTCTTTCCACCCTGCTGTCCTGCTGGAATGGATGAAGGAGCAATTGATGGGCATCACATTTTAAACCTCTGTCCCAGAGGATTTGTCTTCACACAATAAAAACCTCCTTCCCGTTTTATATGACATGGAAAACACATGATGGATGTCCTGGCCTTTTCCTGGAGAAACTGTGTCACATTCACTGCACGGTTTGGCAGTCAGGATGCAGATGCATCCTAAGAGATTAAACACAACTCCTGCTTTCCAGCTTCACAAGCAGGGGCTCCAGTTTTGATAGGCATTCAGGCTCTGGAGACACTCATCTCAATGGGAACTGCAGACTTATCTAGTTCGGAAGTCTTGGATGAATTATGTTTGATAAAAGCTCTTGAGAGGGAAACAAGGAGGCTTTGTGCTGGCTGTTTGGGCCAGCTTTGGTCCCTGGCTGTCCTGGGAAGTCTCCTGATACCATGCCAATGCAGGGCAATGGCTCTGCAGCCAGCTTGCTGCTGTGAAGGCTGCTGGAGCATGGGGATTAGCTGCAGCATGGAGGTGGAACATGGAGCTGGGCAGGCTCCTCTTCAGCAGAGGTAACTGCAGCCAGCGAATCAGCCTTGCCCTTCTGCTTGTTGAGAAACCTCAGGTGCCTCCTCCAGGCATCCTTCTGAGAGATGGAAAGCAGAGGGGCACCGAGGCCAAGCTTTCCCAGTATCGCACTGCAGCTTTGACAGAAGCCTGAGAGCTCACCCCCCCTCATTGCCTGGCTCCCCCCTGCACACCAGCCTCATCCCACTGTCCTGCCTTCCCTGCAGCCTTGCTTTGGGCATTGCTTCCAACTCACATCCAAAACAGGGGGCACTTTAAACCAGTAGGAAATAACTGGGTTAGTTGTGTAAAACTGCTGCAGTCCTTTAGCTCAGTTTACAGGAACCTGCATCTGGTCCCTGACTGGGATTTGGCTCTGGTGAGGACAGCGCAATACGAACACTGCAGCGGCGCATCGCTCTTGAAGCCTTTGGGGAAATCCTCGTGAGATCAACCTCATTCCCATGTACGTTCATATTTAGAGGAGCAATCATAGTGTTACATAGCTACGGAGTGACTCTCCTGTCACCAGGTAATGTGCAAGAGCAAGATCATAGAATCCCAGTCCAATTCGGGTTGGAACGGACCTTAAGGCTTATCGAGTTCCAGCCCCCTGCCATGGGCAGGGACACCTTCCATGAGAGCAGCTTGCTCAAAGCCTGCATTTTCTTCTTGGAAAGCGGTTTAGACTTGGTTTTGCTTTGCTTGCTCCCCTTTCACATGCAGAGGTATCTGATTCACAATTGTTTTGGTGCTGGTTTGCAGACACATTGCTGGAATAAGAACAAAATATATGAAGAGACAAGTAACAGCTGAAATCATTAGATGGAAAAATCAAAGTAAAATATGAATAAATAGTGTAAGCAAATGTTATATCTTAGTAATATAATGCAGTATTCTGCAGAGAGACCCAAGCTAGAGTAGCACCGTGGTTCTTTAGCTGGGCTACATGCAATTTGGTCTGGGCTAACGGCCTGTTTCTCAGCAGAACTCATTAACCTGGGCTGGGTGTCCTTCTAACAGGCTGTTCTGTAGCTGTGCTCTGTGGGTTGCTGCAGCACTGAGGATAGAGGATGTCCGTGGAGGCCCGATTGTCATATCGACTTCAGTGTGATAAGTCATGATGGGTCCTCTCACCAGTATGAAATGCAGCAGTGATGTGAGCTTAACTTTATCATGGTACCCTACGCCTTTAAATGGCTGTATGTATATGTTATGCAAATGTTGGCTTTAAAATGACTGATTTCCAGGAGCTCGACTGGTTGCTCTTTGAAATAAGAGGGGAAAACTGAAGGTGAAATCCTGTGTGTGTGTGTCTCTATGGGCAGGACCAGAGGTGTGGATTTTCTGGAATGAAAATAAGGGTCCCTTCTGTCTTCCAGGACCACTACATGGTCTCATGCCAGTGGCACCTCTAGTGTTGTGAAGCCCCTGTGTGTATCCTCATCAGGGATATGTGGTGGGAAAAAGACAAATGGGTGTCCAGCACCCACTGTCCTGCAGAGCTGGCTCCCTGGAGAAGAAGGTGGGTTAGAGATGAAGACAAAGCAGTGGTGTGAGGGGCCAATGTGTAATATACTGATGACTGTAAGTGGGAAAAGAAGGGTAGTGGCAGCAGCAGGGGAACAGTTTACTGTATCTGCTGTGTGAAGGTGTTTTCCTTAGCTGCTCCCCAAAAGATACGCTCCTGAACGTGTTCTTGGCTATTGCTGTGGACAACCTGGCAAATGCCCAAGAGCTGACCAAGGTACGTATGAGCTTTCTATTTCTTCAAACTCAGACCGCAGTTGCTGATCTAAAGCCCACATTGCCAACCCTTCCACGCACCCTGAGATGTCCTCTAGAGCCTGTTCATGTAGTGTCTCTGTTTACCAGTTTGTGTTGCAGAGGAGGACCTGGAGGTTTATTCTTGTTCTGGTTTGTTCCATTTCAGGCTTGTTTCATTGAACTATTTCGTGTTTTTCAGCTTTGTTTAATCACAGAGTGGGGAGTGGGCATTGCTCACCTCGCTGCTTCATGGAGGTGCATAGGCATTGGTAGCATTCGCTGTTTTCAAGAGCAGAGGTGAAGCAATTAAAGGGTTTTGGCTGACCTGAAGCTTAGACATGGGGAAATGCAGGTGTTGTGTTGCTGCTTTGGTTGTCTCACACTGATGCTTCATACCGTGCTGAGTTTTGGGATGAATCAAAGCATTAACATTCTCTAATCAACTCTGGAACACAACTTGCAGCGGCTCTTGTGAATACTTACTGAAGAGGGTATAATTTTCCTGCCTCTCACCAGGCGCAGGAGAAATCTGAGGCACCAGCAGAAAGCCAGGTACTGGCAAGAGATGGAAATGACACCGATGTAACTTTAAGTGCAGGTTTATATTGGGGCATTCCCTATGGAGAAAACCTTCTAGCCTCAGTATGGAGCAGGAAGGATTGCAAGTGCTGCAGTTTGTATTATTACACACTTTTGGTTTCTCTTTGTGGCACACTCAGCTGTATTTACGAGGCAGCATTAAATTTTGTGTGCACGTTTCTAGCTTGTTCTCACTGAGTGCATAAAATCCTGCACGCTCCATTGCTATGCTGCTGCCATCATAGAATCACAGACCGGTTTGGGTTGGAAGGAGTCTTAAAGATCATCTAGTTCCATCCCTCTGCCATAAGTCAGTGGCAAAAGTAGCACCATATCCACCTTGGCAGTTGTATTTTACAAGCTTGAGCTTATATACTCCATAAGAGGACCACTAACCGTGTGCTTATGCAGCAGCAGGCAAGGATGTTTCCTCTTTTAGAGCTGTAGGAAAGTGCGGTAGTTCATGGATTTGCAATGCGACTCCACAGTTCAGGGACACGGAGAGTTTTAGGGGTTTCCTACCCCACTCCAGCTGTTGAGACCAAAGCAGCCAACCCCTCTCTGTTAAAATCCATGTTTCTGCAGCTGAGAGACAAAACAGGGCTTCAGCTCTCCCTTCGGGCTGTGGCTTCAGCTTCCAGCTTTAGCTGAGCCTTGTTTCCTGACAGCTGATACCCAGCACAGACCATACAAGAAGGCTGGTGGTTCTCAGGTGTATGGTAAATATTCCTGTGTCTCTGAGACCGTGTTCTGCATCCCTCCTCTTTCATTATGCATCTCAGGGCTGTGTTTAATCGCTCTCTGTTTTCTCTGGGAGGTTTTTCGCTTGCTCCTCAGCTCTTCCTGTTCTTTCTAAAGCCCCCAGAAACCTCCAGCCTGGAGGCAGCGTCCTCCCAGCCTGTTCTGGAGATCTCAGGGCATCCCTTACATGTGCTGAGAGAGAGAACCGGGCCCTGCGCAGGTCTTCGATAATGAAGCTCATCCTACTTCTTTCTTAATCCTTTAAGTGCTTTCTTGTGAATATTTCAGGAGCTGACTGGAACAGTTAGGAACCTGCCTTTGTTGCTGTTTATAAAGTATAATTAAATATTGATGGATTCCGCAGCATTGCCAAATCATAAGGCTTCTTGAACAAACTTTCGGTTTTTTGGCTTTAATTTGATTTCTGATCCCCCCAAATCGCTAGGGCTTTCTAAAGACAAGGGAAAAGATGAAAGAAATTCAATTGGATGGCATACCTGGAGAGGGAGGTATTTATTGCGAAGTAAATATGATCCTGCAAACCCAAAAGTGGCCCGGAGATATAATTAAGTTACTCAGGAGCCAGTTGATCTCAGGAGACTTTCTTGACATTTATGTTGTAAAACTAATCGAGATCAGTGCCATGTATCGTGTGGGGAAAACCATAAGCAGTTTGCGACTGCCTCTGTTTTAGAAAGACAGAAAGGTTTCCTGCTAACCGACAGGACTGAAACATTCCAACAAACTGTTCCAGTTCTGCATGCTAATTTGGACTTCTTTTATCATGGCATTTGAACATTTCTCAGTAGCCTTAGCTGGGCCTTGTGAACTGTAACAGAAGTTATCAGAGTTGTAACTGCATTTAACTTAAGCTTCATCATCCAAAGTACTTGTGAGGTTTGGAACAGACACTGGAATGACTCATTTTGGGGAAAAAAAGAATCACCTTCTTTGCTTTCAATATCTAAAGAATCTGCTCTCCAGCCTCCTCCTCTCCCTCCCCAGATCTCTCTCCTGCTCTTTCTGTACTGGCTCTCCCTTAGCACTGACTTAATTTAGTCTGCCAACTTAATTTCTAGTGATCTCTCAGAACTGTCCTGAATCTGTCTGGGCTGCCTATATATGGAGATATATAAATATATATATGCCTACATATATAAGCCTATATATATAGTTTTTATGTTATATATATGTAGTTGTGTATATATGTGTATATATAGTTATTATGTATACATATATAGTTATATATATAGGCCTGTATATATAGGTATATACAGGCCTATATATATGCCTATACATATAGGCTTATATATATATATACACATCTCCATATGTAGGCAGCCCAGATAGATTCAGGACAGTTCTGAGAGATCACTAGAAATTAAGTGATATATAGGTATTTATAGGCATATATATATGCCTATATGTATAAGCGATATATGCTAGTATATATATATGCCTATGTACCCTGTAGTTATTTCCATATATTGGCAGGTTTTTCTTCCTGTTCACTTACTCATAGTAGAATCAAAAATGCACCCCAGAGTTTGCTTTGAAAATCCTCTTTCTGCTGACATTCCCACATCATCTCCAGTGACACACAGCAGTTCTTCATCCTCCTTACGCTGGCGTGTGAAGTCACCGCAAGTGACCCTTTGTTTTCCCCAATATCCTAAAGTACTAAGTGTGTTTTCTGATCTCTGTGCGCTGCCGGCAATCCCTGGGGAAGCAATATAAACCCATGCAATGGGGGGTGGGAATGATGTGTGAATTTTACATAGAAATACATTATGAAGTTGAGAAATCCCCAGAAATAATGGACTGAAGTGAGCAGCAAACCCAGGAGCCTTAAGATGTGAAGAGCTCTCCTCCCCAGTGCAGAGGTGTCTTTCATTGGGTGAACTTGATAACAAATGGTCAGTATTAACTATGCGCATCATTATGGGTAGCACTGAAGGTGGGTTTTACCATGTAATAAACTGTGATTGAAATGGAGATTTAGAGCTCTAGAAAACAGAAAGCAAACATCAAAGAGAGATGTCCTTATAGGTAGGGTCTTTGTATGCACTTGCCCCTGTATGATGATGGTGACAGTTGGCTGTTGCTGGGATGGATGGATGGATATTGCCATCACAGCTCAGAGCTGGCTTCAGTGATACCCCATCACAGCCGTGTGTGTTTTAAGCAGAGCAAGATGAGCTTGTGCCCCAGTGAGACCTGACAGTGTAAGTACTAAGCAAAAAGTTAATTAACTTTTGTAGTGATTTGCAATCTCTGGATGAAAGGAGCTACAGAAATGTTATTAAGCAGTCATCTGCTAAAGAGTGGGCTTGTTCTGAGTTAGGGATGGCTGCATTTGTAATGACAGCAGATATTTTCTGCTTCTACTTCAAGATATGGAATCCAGCAGAATTATTGGTGAACCAGGATGAATGGAGTAGAAGCTACAGATTCTAAAGAGATGGATAAAACTGCACCTGGTGCTTTAGGTTCAGGGAAAGAAAAATCAAAAGCCTTTGAATGTATGTGATTTTAACACTGCTAGAGGGTCCTCAAGAGATGAAACAACTCCAACATACCTGTGGAATGAAAAGAAAATCAGAAAAGCCTTCTTATTGCAGGTCTTCTTCCTCAAAAGCTTGATGTTCTGCAGATACCCTTTGTACCGGCTTTGGCTGGGGTAGAGTTAATTTTCTTTACAGAAGCTGGTGTGGGGTGTTGTTTTGGATTTGTGCTGCAGTGTTGATCACACAGGAATGTTTCGGTTACTGCTGAGCAGTGCTTACACAGAATCAAGACCTTTCCTGCTCCTTACATGGGGTAGAATTGTTTATACATATGGTATTCAGGATAGATAAATCTGGATGGTTTCTTGTTTCAGAGCTAGATGTCTTGCTGTCTGCTCTCATTATTTTAAGCATAACTTTTTCACAACATTACCACTGAGGAGCAGAGATAGATCTATGGCATTTCATAAAACTCGACAGTGGAGCCTGTGACTGCTCTCGTTGTGACATGTGGTTATCCCCTGAGTACGTGTGATGCTGCTATTGCCATCAGAGGATCTGTATTTATCCTGCCGTGATTTTACTGACTGCATTGCCTTGAAAGTGTAAGGGAAGTTTAGCCTAGACCACCACTGAGGATGAACCAGGTTGGTTTTTTTCCTTTTTGCCCTCATCTCACTGCTTGAGACCCTGTATTCTGACTTTGAACAGTGTTTCTCTTGCCATTACAACGAGTAGGAGGAAATAAATCACAGTTACACTCTGAGGGAACTTGCAGTGCCAACAGAGGTTAAAAATCCACATGATCTAGGGTGTATGCAGAAAACATGACTACAACCATCTTTCTGATGGTTACGGTGCTTGAGTCTACAGACTATGCTTGAATATGGCTCCTCCTTTCTGTTGTCACCCTGTAAATCTTCAGTGATTCAACTGAAATAAGTGGAAATATTGGAGTAAAGCTGGTGTGACCAGGACCAGTCAAGTCTGCTGTTTATTACACTTACTGTCAGAAAAGTCACGCTGGGAAGAAGTCATGAAGGATTTAGGAGTCTGTCTCATGCATTTCAATAGGACTTAGGCTTAAGAGTGATGGGGACTGAGGCTATAGAGTGATGGGGCTCACTTCACCCCAGAAATGTCACACTTGTGGTCAGGTCTCTCCCTGCTCTGCTACAGTCTCCTTCCCCAGTGTTAAGAGGAGACCCAAGAGAGGTAAACTTTGCAAGGAAGGTGTAATCTTGGTAAAAATGCACTGAGCACTTGAGCAAACCTTGCATTTCTCATCTCAACCCACTGTTGCTGACACCAAGTCCCTACCCAGGGGTCCCTGCAAGAAGTTATGGAATTATGACTTATATTAACGGTTTTCCACTGTTCTCACAGCATAGTGGTGATGTTCACATATGACTTGTGCCTTGGAGAGCTCCGGTCACTGTCCTTGCATGATGCACACTCTGATTTCTCTTGGTTTTCTGCACCAGGATGAGGAGGAGATGGAGGAAGCCACCAATCAAAAGCTCGCCCTGCAAAAGGCCAAGGAGGTGGCAGAAGTCAGCCCCATGTCTGCAGCCAACATCTCCATAGCTGCGTAAGCATGACTTTGATACTTGGGAACTTTATTGTTTGGTTTCTATTTTTCAGTGTCAGTGTGTGTCTGTTCAACATGAGCATCGTGTCCCATGAGCCCTTTTCTATCTGTTACTGACAGGGCTTTATGTGGACTGAATACTTCAGAACTGACCATTTAACCGTGTATTTAATTCAGTATTTAAGTTTGATTTTCTTTCTAATGCCTCATCTTTTTCCGTGCTATAAATAACTTGGTTTTCAGATGATTTTTTTGAAGCTGTCCTAGGATAGATTTCACCAGGTGAAGTGTTAACAAATCCATTCACTTTGGGTTTGCAATTACAAGAGGTACGTTGCACATAATAACTATTTTTCAGTGATTTCTGCTTTGAAAATTTAAGCGTTAAGGCATCCTCCTAAATATCAGACTGAAAAATACGCTTGAGTGCTCTTTTGAAAGACAGCTGGGTTGAATAAAATCACTTATGTGAACAGTAAGTAGTTTGTAGCGAGCAACATCAATTTGCGTTTTCAGATTCAGGCTTTTCTGCATGGAAGTGGACATGAGCATGGACTCTGTGATACCAGAGTCCTTAAAAAAAATTGACTTGGGGATCACTTTTTCATATATATGGATCTAAACTGATGTGAAAAAAACTCTATGTTGGTGGAAATACTTGGCCCAGACGTTTCTGAGGTCAGTGCAAAGTTCTGCCCATGTGGGATTATGGGCTGGAGTCTGATATGTGTCTACCTTGCATGGATTTACCAAGAGCTATGTTATTCTTAAGGGTCATTTAATTCTTCTGGAATTTTAGCATCAGGACAATAAACATCAAAAACATCAGGTCGTGCCTCAGATTTTACTGAAAGCTGCTGAAGTTTTCCAGATCCCTTTTGCAGGGGAGACCTCCAAAGGCTGGGGAAGCTCAAGCATAGAAGAAGACATTTCCTGTTCAATTCTGTTGCAAAGCATGTGAAATGCAGCAACATCCCTGTTTGTTTCATCAGGGTAAATCTCTTGAGACCCTTGTTACTGGGCATTTAATTCGCTTTGTCAAAGACAATAGGCCAAATGAAGCCAGTTCATTGTACGTGAAGGAAAAGAATATTATTCATTTGGCTATTTTATTCCTCTTACCATTTTATTTTGCCATTACTGCTTTAATCAGCTTCTATTTATTCTGTGTCTCTTTGTTGGGTTTAAATATGATCTTTTTCTTACAATGATTTCCTGTCTAGTCTTGAAAAGAAGTCAAATGAGGATATTTGCTCTTGTTCTTTGATGAATTTCCTGGTAATGTTATTTTAAAATGCAAGATGATGATGCTTATTTTCTTCCTGTATTAATCAAAAGCATGTGAAGATTTCTTATAAAGCAGAAAATGAAGCTAAGATTTTACACCACGTTGTTAGCTTTAAAATAACCTTATTCCATGATTTTTCACCAGACTTTCACCTGCTTTTCAATACCCCAGGGCTAGGTTTGTGACCACAATTGAAAGTGAGTACAAAATTGTGGATTTCTGCTTATTTTGCCTCAAACTGTATCTGCCCAGACCCCTTCTTTCCACACCTGTACAGGCAGGTAATTAGGCTTTACAAATGAGCACATCTGAAAGTGCAGACGGTGGCTTTCATATCTACTAATCATGACAGCATCATGCATGCTCTATGGGAACCATCATCTAACAGCCACTGTGTGACTTCTCCTTTTCTCTGCCTCAGTGCCGATGAGGTGCTTCCAAGTCTACTCCCAAAGCTTGCAGGGCTTTAGTCTGGAAAACAAAGGTGTTAAGGTCAATCTGTTGATGACCAAATGGATGATGACATAGAGGAGAGGGCAAGAGAGAAGTCAGGTGTTTTGTGAGGCAGAAATAGGTGTATGGATGGATTGCTGGCTCATGATCCGAAAGATATTTAACGAATGCATGCCAAAGCAATTTGCTTAATACGTTAATGCATTCACAGCGAACTCCAAAGGGTCTTAGCAACTACAGCCTTCAGGCTTGCAGAACCTATTCCTTAGATCCAGAATAGTAGGGCTGATGATGGGACCCATGGTTGACAGCCTAATGTACCCTGTTACTTCATTTCTTACGCTCTTCAGCTGCACAGTGGTCCTGAAGATGGAGTAAATGCCGTGTTGATGGCAAGACTTGTTAGATCAAATCTCTGGTGCAATTCAGAGCTGGACATGCCAAGAATGAATCCAAGTGCTTGGCACACTTGGGAACAGGATTTTTGGTGTATGGAAATACCGTCACAAAAAGCAAACATATGTAGAACTTGGGTACCCCACAGTGGGTGGTGAGCAGGGGCTAGGAAATCTGGGACTGAGCTACCAAAGACCTGCTGCAAAGATGGGTCTACTCTTCCAGTTCATATTTTTATTTTCTCCTAAGGAATCATTTTTTAGTTTTACAACTTGATTTTATTTTCATAACATAAGAAAATGAATTTCTGTAACAACAGGCAACAACAGCATGGATTGATGTTCTGAAAACATCAATATTTTCTCTACCTGCATCAATCAAAACAGGTCTCTCGGATGTTAGCAGAGGGCACCATGACTTGCATTTCCTTAGTCATGATGTTCATGTTCCTGGTGTGCTTGTCCTCCTCCCATAGAGGTGATAAAGCCGTCCTGGGGCTGAGTCTGGTGGAAAGTCGTATCGGTCGTTCTGCCTTCTCACCAATGACGTGCTGTGCTTGCTGTTTTGCTTCTTTCCCTTGTCAGTCCTATATCAAGGACTTGAGGGTCTGTATCTTCCCCTCAGCCTTATTCCAGGCTGTTCCATGCTCTGTAGTGTTGTATCTGCTCTTCTACCTCTGGCGTTTTTCCTGTGCACCTACATTTTGCACCCATGGTTTGTATGCTCCTGTGCCTGCAGTTTATCTCCACCAGTTCTTCTGCTCTCCTTTGCCATTCAAGCCTCTCTTCATAACTGACCTCCAGGAAATGTTCAAGTTATTGCATTAGTTGCAAAATGTCATTTCCTAGGCATAAGAAACTGGTTGCTTATTTAGCATGTCAGCCTGCTTGGCGGGTCTGAAGAGGAACCTTCACCTGCAATAGGCTGCTGCGTGAGCCAGAAATTGTCTTGTGGTTGATAGATGGTGAAGCTCTATGGTGTCATGGGGATCTGTTTTAATAATATACTCATTATTACAGTGGCATTGAGATATCATCTATCTTGCAACTGAGTCCAAGTGCTTTATTACAATGTTCTACCTGCACTTGGTTTGTAGCTCTCACTTCATCAATCTCCCAGGATTTCTCTGGTTTGTCTTCTGCTTCACCAAAGGGACTCAACATGAACAAATTTGTCTGAGTGGAGTTTGGTTTTTTGCCTGATGAACTCTATCCTTGGGCCTTTTTGTTTTGTGGTTTTTCAGGATTAAAACCTAGGCTGGGACGTTGTTTCTGTCCTTGTTGTAGTGTTTGGTTTAAACCAGAGTAGCTGTTTAATGTGTGTTCTTGCATTTTAATTTGAACCCATTGTTTCATTCTTATTTTTGTGATTTGTTTTGTTTTCTGTTTAGCATTTTCCCTGCTTTGTTGTTTCTGGAGGTGAGTTTCTGGGTTCGTTCAGTTTGCCCAGTATTGTCTTCAAGACCCTCTGTTCCGTACAGCATTTAAACCTCCTCAGCCTCCTGAACTCGGCAACTGCAGATGGACGGGTCCTTAGAGCAAGCCATTGGTGCAGCTTCCTTGGTGGCCAGAATGGAGGAGGAGGGAAAAGGGGGCCAATTACACAGGCAGTGGATGTGCAAACCACTTTGTAATGCCAATGAAAAGGCGCTGGTGAAAGGGAGAGCCATTGGGCTCATTTTCATGGTCACACAAAGACCCCAGTATAAGCACGGTCTTTCTGTACTTGCCTAACCCAAAGCCTGAACTCCCCATGTTCGGGTTTCCCATCCACCTTTTCTATTCCAGCCAGAGATGCACCAATGGCAGGTACAAAAGGGGCTGCAATAAACACACCCAGCCCAGCACAGGCCTGCAGGCCAGCTGGAGAGGACACGGGCTGCAACTCACGTGGCATCCAGAGCCCATGTATTTTCCAGTGGCCTCTTCAGATTTTCTTGGGAAAAGCCTTAAAACAACGATCACAGTAGCTAGCAACTGCTAAACTTGTAGGAACCATTTGTAGGTCATTTTCCTGAAGTCATGCTGAGTGAAACTGGTTTGTTTCTTATGGGTTTGTTTTTAATTCCATGTGGTAATGGGTTACAGTCATAGCCAGACCCAGGGGAAATATTTAAGTATGGGTGTAGGGTGTGAGTCCTGGTTGGGAGGAGAACTTCCCAGATGTAGTGGAAGAAGCTTTGTTGACAGTGGCAGAGACAGTTTGCGCACTGAGGGCACTAGATTTAAATGCATTCCCTAGGATTGCCCACTACTGTTTTCCAAAGTTACCCATGCTTCCCAGGAAGACCTTCCAGCCTCTAAAGACCTTTTCCTCTCTCCAGGCTCTGACTGGTTTCTGCTGGATCCTCACGTGGTTATTCAAAGCAGTTTACGTTTCAGTTGCACACCCACAGGTAGATACTGCCTGTTAATGTGAGCAAGTGGACTACTTACCAGCAAAGTGCCAAGAGCAACTAAGGTGGCACATCGTTTCATAGTGACCTCTCAGAGTTGTCTGTCCCTTTTGTACAGGTCTGGGGATAAAGGTTGGGGCGGGGGGAGTTGCTCTGTTTTTCCAGGACATTTTCCATCTCAGAGGTTCCGTATTTTCCTTCTGTCTTGGGTATACTGTGGTCTGTTTCCAAATCCCTGTTGGGTTGTCGGTAGCCAGCAGGACCCAGCAAGAAGCATGCCTGAACACCCAGCCCATAAAACATCATGTGCTGGGTGATGTGTAGACTAGGAGAGGTGCTCTTTTTCTCTTGCTGGCTTGTGATTTCTTCCCTTTCTTTCCCCTCCTGAAGTGTGTTGATGTGTGAGGTACTGTGATTCCTTCTGTTAGTTTACCTTTTTGCCCTTGCTGTCAGTGTAACGGTGACTCAGCTACACCTAAAGACACTCTTGTACTCTGTCCCTCATGGATGGTAAGTAGCACTGAGCAAAGCTCAAGTACTTGTGTCATTTTGATTGGGAAAGGAGGCTGGCTGTGCTTTGTGGCTTTACACCCTGCAGCTCCAGCAGAAATCCAGTCAAATCTGAAAAAACGCAGTTTCAAAAGAGCAGACTCCAGCAGTGGGCGCAGAGGAGTGAACCTGGAGTGCTGCAGGACTTGCATAATGTGGGCTGGCCAGGTTACAAGGATACTTGGCAAGACCCAGGCATGGCCTTCATCCTGCGCTGCACCAAATGAGGCAGGGATAGATACAAAGGTTCATTCAAGCCTCCTTTCAAGAGATGCTGAGATCCTGCTTTCAGCAATTCTAAGCCAAATTTCCACAGGTGTTGCACAGTGTTGGTGCTGACTTGCAGGTAAATTAGGGCAGCCCAATACATTCTCCTCCATCACGAGTTTCACCTCTGTTTTGCCCAAGTAATTTCTTACTTACTCTTGACACATTTATGCAGTCAAGGGTTTGTTCTCTGCAGGGTTTAGCTGATAACCTGGGGGCTCAGCATCCAGCCAGTAAAGGGGTCCCCAGCTGGAGCAACCTGGAAACAATAATTTTCTTGGCAAACAAGCAGGATATGCCAGCTCCACTTTGAGTCCTGCTCCCATTTCATTTGGCACTGTACAAGTGTAGAAATAGTAAAGTTTGGACAAAATACTTTACCTGACTGTTCAGCAGATCATTTGCTCCAAGTAAAACTTTTATGATGCCTTTCATAATTTCTCTTCTATTCATTCCAGATTTCTTGACTTTTGGATTGTTGTATTATAGCCTTTACCTGGGCCAACATTTCTGTTCAGTATAGTTCATGGATTTGAAGTAAATGCATATTTAAACCTACTTATATCCAGAAAACGTTAGATTTTAGATGAACCTTCTGGTTTGCTAGTATTGGTCGTGAACAGATTAAAACCCTCATGCAAGCAGCAGAAAAAGTGCTGCAAGGGAAAAGGCATATTCAGAAGGTGAAGGGATTCTATTTCCAGCCTTGGAGAGGATTCTCTGGATGATGTAGATTTATAAAGAATATTTCTTATAACAATGCAAAAATTAGCACCTCAAGCCAAGATCTATCAAGATATTTCAAATCCTGTTTTTCGGTAGATTCCCTGCCAAAGGAAGAATAAAGTCTTTTTCAGTGCAATCCAGTGATTTCCATATTTAGAACCCCCCCCACATACAAGGGTGTTTATACAAACGCTGGATGGAGGAGAATCTACAGAATTTCTTGTGAACTGAAACAGGCTCGTTTCAACCATTCTATTATTCTATATGTCAGGCCCAGCAGACCTATGGGGTTCAGGCACAGTGAGCTGCATTTGGACAGTCTGAGCTCAGGCACGTCCCCATGCCTGTTAGAGGAGAGAGGTAGGTGCCTCTGAAGAGTAAATCCAGGGCAGAGATTGAGGAGAAGCAGCCTGTCTCCAGCTGCTGGGGCTCAAGTGGATTTGGGCTCTCTGGATGTGCCCCAGGTTCCTCCCTCCAGCCCATGCTTTTCTCTGTGCTAAGGCTTCTTCCTCATGTCACAGAGCCAGAGTGGGAATTAGCATCCTGCTCCCACTTGGAAATAATGACTTGCAGCACAGCTGCAATAGCAACCACCACCTGTTTCTACAAGGACCTCTACCCTGAGGTCCTAAAGATGACTTCTACGGAGGACTTGGATTGTGTGAGTACAGCACATGGAGGCATAAAGTCCTAATATCATTGCGTGGCTTTTGGTTCACCTTTTAATTTTTTCCCCCTTTTGGTTCTGTTTTTGGTTCTTTGGTTGTTTCCCTGTTAACTAGAAGGTGGTGTGTCTGTGGCTTCCACACTTTCTGAAGCTTGCCTGGTTTCCTACCAAGATGCACGCTGCAGTCTGCATTCGATAGGACACAGCCTGTATGAGTCTCCTCCCGATGTCTTTTATGGTTTCTCTGCTCTTCTTTATTTTTATTTCTTTTTTCTTTTTGTTTTCTCACTTTTTGTTTTCTTTGTTTGTTTTGTTTTTGCATGTGCAGTTTTGTAAAGCACACTCGAGGTACTGTATCTCGCAGCTCGTCAGTCTCCAGCGTAAATTCACCGTGAGTTGCTCTCTGTTACAATATTCAGTACATGGATTTCTATCTCTATATTTATATCTCTCTTTCCCCTTCTCCTGATGCCTTCACTTCCCCCCGTGTTTTTCCCCAAAATCATTCCCATCATTGTGGAAAGCCTCCAGACCAACATACAGTGGAAGGACTGGAAGGTGTACGACATTGCCATATAATGCTTGTGATTTGATTGTGAGCAACTCCGTAGTGTTTTGAACATTGGCTGTGATTTTTCCTCCTTTCCTTCATTTTTCTCCCATCCCCTTAACTGTTTTCCTTTGTTTATTCCTTAACTATTTTCCCTCTTCTCCTGTCAGCCCTCATTTGATGGTTCGTCTTGTTCTCACTTGTATTTTTGTCCTCTGTGTTAATGATGTACTGGGCTGATGGCTTTGATGTTCCACCAGTGTTTGCACTTATGGTTCAATAGGAGAATGGGGGCCAACCATGAGTGTGCTCTTCAAATGCAAGCTTGAGAAGGATTATAAAAGAAACTTCTGGAAATGGGGTCCAAATGAGACCAAATTGGAAAACTTTCCGTAAGCATCTTTGGGAAACTTAGGAGAGCAGTGGGTATGCCTGTGCTCTCTGACCTTGAGCTGGAGCTTAAAGCTACAGATATGGTAAAAATGAGGCACCCAGTAAACTCCTATGTACCCGTGGTTGAGCGAACACAGTGATAGACCTTCCATTCACTCTTCCTAACAAACAAATCTTGCTGGCTTTGCTGTGAATCGTGGGTGTGCTTTGACATCGATGCAGGTTTGTAGAAAATACCATTGCTCCTGCTGACTAATACAACAGAACTCATCATCAGCTTCTCATCAACCCATCTCAGTGTCTTGGCTTTGGGTTATACCTTTACAGTTTGATGTTATCTTTCTTCTTTAATGCTTTTGAAGAGACAAGTAAGTGCAATTCAAACGTGTGGGTTTGTCTTACGTGCACCATAGCAGCTACCAAAGGCACAGTGAAGCAGATGTTGTTTTCCACCAGCTTTCTGGCATCTTCCTTCTTCCTTTTTCCCAGGGTGTTTTGAGGGTCCTTATCCACTGGTGGATCTTAGACATGTTTGTATTAAAAATACGTTGCTATGATGTGTGAGCTTTGCTTCTTGTGATCAAGACTGAACTTTTTCAACTGACAAAAGTAGGTGTGACTTGTCTGTGCTAAGGTCTGAGATGTCACAGGGTTGGGACAGTGAAAATTTAGGGGAATAAAGTAGACCAAGGCAGCTTTTGGCTCATTTCTTGCAGTGCATTTATTGGCTGCAGAGTGTCTTCACAGGCAGAAAGGTGCAGAGAGAGGTTTATTGCCGTTTGGTTCCCTCTGACCTTGCCTTACCCCTGGCAGGAGGAAGACGATGGTTAAAGGTGGTGATGGAGGAGAGGTGCTGAGCTGCCTCCTCCCCAACACTGAAATTCACTCCAGCAGAAGTTGCTCTAAACTGGTTGGAGGCAATGTTTGCCCAATAAGAATTGTTAGAAATTACAATTGCCTTGTAAGAATGAAGAATCTGGCTCCTTTTCCAAACTTCCATAGACAGAGCTGCCTTTTAAGAAGGTGAAATCAAGCCACAGGTACTAAAATCCCCTTGGAAGGAGAATTTGCCTGCATCTGGAGGCATTTGCCATTGAGGTCTGTTGCTAACTCCCCACCAGCAATAGAGACAGTATAATAGAGGCTTTTTTTTTGCTGATATGACTCACATCTGGTCGCTGAACGGAATTAATTTTTACTGCAAAAGGCTGTAACTGAGGATTCTTCTCCTCTTTAACATTTCTATGCACCGTCTGGGCAGTAATTTGTAATTTCCTATGCAAACCAGAGCTGGTTTTGACAGATGAGCTGAGCGTGCATTCTCTTCTCTGTGGGTATCTAAAAAGCATTTCTCCAGCAATACCTCCTGTTTTGATTAAATAAATTACTGTACCCCATTACAATGTGCAATTATAAAAGTACCAGCCATCACAGAGCAGCAGTAGAAGCTCCCTGCAGTGTAAAGACATCTGAAATTCTTGTTTACTCAGTATAAATGTAAGGGTTAGAAATGTGGGGGTTTATTTTCAATCCAAATAGATAAACTGGAACAACTCCTCTTAGGGCCATGCAGGTGCTCTGGACTCCCATTCCCTGGGTGAATATTTGCATAGGTTCAGGATGCCTTTATACCACTTTGTTTCTACCCACTGGGAGTGCTATTGCTGTAATTATACTGAATAGATAAATGGTGTGATTTTGGGGCACAGATGGAAGTTGAACAGTTTTGCTGATCGAAAAGAACTTGTAAAAGGTGCAAAAATATCCCCGTTCCTTTTTCTCCCTTGGTTTGCTCAAACAGCAGAAAATACTTTGGGCCTTGAATATCAATAAGAACCAGGATCTGCAAAGCCATGGTCATTTGTTTTGAAAGAACAAAGCTCACTCAGAAATCTTTTGAGATACAAAGGGTTGGGTTTTATTGCCCTATCCTTTGCTTATTAAAAATATTAATAATTGTGCATTGCTAAGAAACTAAAGACAAAATATCAGAGCTAGTTTCTTTAAATAATCAAGGTGAAGTAATTTTCTTGTGCTAATTCCAGCCTTTCGAGCTATAAGATCTATGATACAAGCAGTGCAAGCAGTACAAAATGCATGTTTAATTCACTGAGGAGAGGTAGTTAAATACAGATCTGCTCTATTTCTTCAAGAAGACCAACATTTATCTAAGATACATACTGCAATTGGTGACTAATTCATATGTACATAGGGGATGACACACAGCTAAGTGAATAATTATGTTCTATTTTTCCAGTAGTGGGTATTTAGGAGTTCTAGGATGTTGAATTTTCATATAAATCCTTACATTGCAATTGCTGATGAAATCAAAGTGGTGCAGTAACTTGAGGTTTTCTTTGCATTGCTATTGGTTATTATTTCTAATGGGGTCCAGAGGTGTCAGTCATTGCTTGGACATGAAACTTGACATGTTCTTCAGGCATTTTCTAGATTGATAAATAAAGCAAACCCCAGTGTTTCACAAGCTGAGGATTTTTATTTCCAGAAGTGCTCAACACCAGCACTGGCCACAGATTATCTTTCTTGACAGAACGAAACTTGGTTTTCTTTGAGCAGCTCTTTCTTTCCCACCCAGACCATCACAGCACATCTCTGCTGCATCCACCCAGCTGTAGGCAACCTGATAGCGGACTGAGGGAAATGAGAAAGCTTCAATATCTTCTACCAGAATGAATGTGTCATTCACCCTCCAAGAACCCAAACTGTTCTTGATCTCTATCGGTTGCTTCTCTATATTCACTGTCTGGGCTTGTCTGCTTCATTTCCATCCTCATCATGCACAAAAGGGGGTTGTGACTTCATTCCCTGATGTGTTTAGTCCTAGGTTTTCATAAAAGTCTGGAGTTCACAATGGGATCATTACAGAATGGTTGTGGTCCCTACAGAGTCTGGTCTGGGCCATTGCAGCTTATTTCACAGGCTGAGAAAGTTGGGGCTGTTCAGGCTGCAAAAGAGACCTCAGAGCAGATTCCAGTATCTGAAGGGGGCTACAAGGATGCTGGAGAGGGACTCTTCATCAGGAGCTGTAGGGACAGGACAAGGGGTATGGCTTTAAATTGACAGAGGGGAAACTGAGATGAGCTCTTAGGCAGAAGCTCTTCCCTGTGAGGGTGCTGAGGCGCTGGCACAGGGTGCCCAGAGAAGCTGTGGCTGCCCCATCCCTGGCAGTGTTCAAGGCCAGGTTGGACACAGGGGCTTGGAGCAAGCTGCTCTAGTGGAAGGTGTCCCTGCCCGTGGCAGGGGTTGGAGCTGGAGGAGCTTTAAGGTCCCTTCCAACAAAACCATTCCACAATATGATTCTATAATTTGTCAGAATGTCTTCTGGAGAGCATGGATTGAACACTTCAGAGACAAAACACAAAGTAAATGTAATTTGACTAGATATTAGGAGAATATCTGGTTCCACCACACCTTGGTGTGCTTTTTGTTAAATTGGGCCATAGTTATGTGGTTTTTAATTTTCATATTTTTTTTTACTTGTAACTCTCTCTGTTAAAGAGCCTGTTATTTACTGCTGAGGATGCAATTATTTGATCACAATTCATAGCTGCAATATCAAGGAAGTCGTGAGGTTTGAAAAGGGATCTTGTGAGTAAGGATAGCAATGTAGTTTGAGTTAGATTGGATAATTTCTGGCATTTTCTCAAGATAAGAATATGCATAAAACCATCTGGGGTTAGTATGTGATGTCCTATTATGAAAAACAATTAGGAAATTGTTCTTATTAGAGGCATAGAGAACAGCATGCAGGATGGTGAGTTATGGTTGAGTGAAATTACTCTGTTATGAAAAAACTGAAGCTGAAAGCAGTAAAACTTCTGCTACAGTAACATAGCACCAGGAAGCTTTGGCTTGGATAGCTTCACATGACTTCAGAGCTGTATAAAAACTAGTGGCTCAGCTTTCTTCAAACTCTAAGCAGTGACATATAGTGATTTCTGCTGCTCTTTGGAGATGGTAGCCATGGACACCTCATGAAAGTGGTAGCAAAGTGCTAGGTCTTTCCCGAGCTGTGTTATGATGCACACCTTGGAAACCTTCTGGCTCTGCGTTGGCCAAAGACCCCAGCCAAAGGGCTTGCAGTGTATCATGAGTGACATGCTCTTAGCGGCTCCTGAAGGACCTTCAGCAGTGCTCAGCTGTGTCCCACTGTGGCATCTCAGCTTCTTTCTCCTGCTGAGACATGTGCTCAGCATGTCCTGCATCTGCAGTTCTCCAAATTGCCTGAAAGAGCAGGCAGAGGAAGTGGAAAATTCAATCTGAGGATGATAATACTAAAGAAAATATCAAAATGTTGCATTTTGATG
This sequence comes from Psittacula echo, assembly GCF_963264785.1. Taxonomy (NCBI): domain Eukaryota; kingdom Metazoa; phylum Chordata; class Aves; order Psittaciformes; family Psittacidae; genus Psittacula; species Psittacula echo. Next base: position 9,452,523 of record NC_137752.1, on the reverse strand, counting down.
TGTGTTACATGGCTCTAAGATGAAAGAGGGTAGATTTAGGTTGGATATAACTAAGCTCTTCCCTGTGAGGGTGCTGAGGCGCTGGCCCAGGGTGCCCAGAGAAGCTGTGGCTGCCCCATCCCTGGCAGTGTTCAAGGCCAGGTTGGACACAGGGGCTTGGAGCAAGCTGCTCTAGTGGAAGGGGTCCCTGCCCGTGGCAGGGGTTGGAGCTGAATGAGCTTTAAGGTCCCTTCCAGCACAAACCAGGCTGGGATTCTGTAATTTAGTGAAGTTTCTCAATCAAAGAAGTTGTTATCTCTTTGAAAGGCATTTCAGTTTCTGAACTTAAGGGTGTGATACACAGCCAGCATTGTATTAGGCTTAGACCATGTTCAAAATCTAGAGTTTCTAGCTAATAGACATTAAGAGAAATATTATGCAAGAAAATGTTTTGGTTTTTTTGTTTGTTTTTTTTTTTTTTTCTGAGAAACTTCAGTATAAAAAATTCTGATATATATAGAACCAAATTTAAGGATAATATTGGAGAAGACTGAGCAGTGGTTTTTGCAGCAGCTCTCGGTGGCATTTCTGATGCACACCATTGCACCAGCTTGGTGGGACGGCACAGTACGTGTCCCAGGAGAGCTCAGTTGGGACTTGGAGCTCATAAAGAAGAGAAGGTGCCAAAGCATCCAAGCGGGTCAACTCCTGGGGTCAGTGGCAAAGCAAATTTAAACACTAGTGATGAGTTCACCTGAAAAAAACCTGTGTTATCAAACCAGAGATAAACCATTCTGCTTTGTGCATGCCTGCCCCGAAATAAATGCTACCTTGTATTTTCCAAGTGGAAAATTGAAACTTGGAGAGAGCTTCCCCCAGTTTATGAACAGAAAATATGATTTTAGAGGAAAGGTTTTTTTGCATTGCATTTTTTGTTGAAACTGTATTTTAGCAAGAAACTCCCTTTCATCTGTAATCAGAAAATATTCTTTCATGCCCACAATCTAAAATGTAGGTATTTTTAACATCAAATTATGATGTTCAGAGTCAGCTTTCATTATTTACTAAAGCAAAATTTGAAGGATTGCATTTATGTAGCTGATTAAACCAGTAGTTCTGGGAAGCAAAGTGCCATTAACTGAAGCAGCGCTTTAAAAGGTTATGATAACAACATCTTTACTCATTAAGGAATGCCCTAAGATTAGAATATGACTAAAAATACGCTTTCCTTTTTTAAACAATCTACACAGTGACTGGTTACGTTTTTTTAAGACCAACATTAGTCACTGATTCATTAATATGAATTCTATTTGATTCTACATGAATTGTATGGTTTTATTTATAGCCACAGGCAGGAGCTATTTGACTACTGGCTTCTTAATCCAAGCAGAAGCAGTGGAGCTACTCAGAGAAGCACATTAGCAGTAATATCTACTACAGCATTTCAAGCTTACAGGAACTGAAAACTGAGTATATGGCCAGTAGCCTTCAAAGAGTTCCAAATATTCAGTAGACAGAAAACAGGGATAGAAAGTAAATATAATGTGAATTAGCATTCATCTTTCTACTGTGTCTGTAGATCAGAAGTGATTATTGCCATTTTCTGACTAGATCCAGAAGGATTTTAAGATGCAAGCAGTGAATAGGATTTCAGATAAGGAGTTGGCTTCATAATTAGATAGTTTTCTCTTCTGGAAAAAATACTTGTTATCACAGAGGCTCATTTTTTCTCACTTTGTGGATAAGCTATGCTGCAGCTTATCATGCTTGTACTGGAGACAGTTTGTGTCTGCTCCAGTTCATGCAGGGTCAATAATTATGTGGGCCTAACACTAGAGGAAGCAGAGGAAATGATTTTGCCCTGTCTGTTTTTCCATCTCTTCCGAAATACTTTGTGTTGTGTGCATAGACACCATATCCTCACAGATAGGCAGTTGTAATGAAACCAGGTTTTGTTTCAAAGTGACATCCTGTTGGGCCATAAATAACTTCAAAAGCTCTTCTCTGCAAAGAGCTACAGCAGAGCAACAAGAGAGGAGAAGCTGTCACGTATGGCCATGCCTAGTTGTGGTGAGAACGTGTAGAAAGCAAGAGTCAGATTAGGTTGGACAAGGAGATAGCACATTCCTTCCATTTGCTGCTGCTTTGGCTCCCAAAACCCTGAAACACTGTCCCCAGAGGGACCAACCTGCCCCATTGCTTTACTTCCATCTCCTGCAGCAGACTTTATGTGCAATGTCATTTGCTCCTGATGATCTTGACTGGTTTGAATAGGATGAGCTTGCAGGCAGGCTGCACATTCTCCTGATAGTGTTTTTACTGTGCTTCAGATATTTTCTGATTTACTTCTTTTTTCGGTGTCTTTTCACATAGAAAGCAGAAAGGATGAAGGCATTACTTCTGAACTTCCTGCTCTTCAGCTTGTCAGTAGCCAAAGCAGTGGGTGGCTATGTGTTGTAGTCTTTTGGCAGTCACCTCTGCTATTTGTGTCAATGTTAAGGATGCACCTCATTTCTAGATGCTGAGAAATTCGAGTCTATGATGTCAGTGTCTGTTTTAAGGAAGGGATTTTGGCAAAATAGGTTTTGCTAATAGGAGCATTACTTGATTGCTTCAGTTTCTCAGTGGTGTATGTACCTGTCAGCACCTTTCAGTTCGCTATGAGCGAGGTAGAGTGGAAGCTTTAGCACCTCAGATATAATTTAAAGGCTGTTTTATGTTCTTGGCACAACTGAAACACAACTAAAACCCATCCTGAAATGATACATCTTGTGTCAGAGCTAGCAGCTTCTGAGTGTCTCCTCCGCACTGCGATGAGTACCAGCCTTGCATCCTCAACCTTCCTCCTCACCACATCCAGGCCAATTTAGGAGATTTTCTTTTATACCTTGGCTTTGATGGGCTCAGTGCAGGCACTTATGGAGGGACTGCATCCGGGAAAGTTGTCTGGTGGGTTATTGTGTGTTTTACTTTGGACTCTCTGCAGAGAGGCTGGGACTTTGCATCCCACCCCTGCGTGGTGACCCTCCCATGGAAATAGAGCACAGGGAATGGGGAGCAGGAGGTTGTGCTGTTCTCTTGGTTTGCAGATCAACTGAAGGCTTCAGTCAGAAGGGCAGTTTCTCAGCTCTATCTTGTTATTCCTAGGTATTGATTCAGTGTTAACAGCTCACTCTGGCTGTTCAAAGCACAAACCAGAAGCCAGGCCCCACCCTAAGGACTTTCTTTATGAAGTGAGAAATATCCTCTAAGAGCAAAATGCATCTGGTGGCTTGTACCAAGGCAACACTTGGGCATGCACATACCTGTCCCTAAGCTGTCTTGTTTCCCTGAGCCTGTATGCTAAAGAGGTTAATTTTTCAGCCCAGTTTGTTTAAACAATGCTTGATCTGGAGCAGTGCAGAGCAAGGCACCCACCCATCTTGAAGGATGTACAGGGCATTCCAGGGTGCCTGTCTAAGGCAGCTTCAACTCTCTGTGCCCATCTGTGCTGACCATGAAGGGCTGCAAATACAGCTCCTCATGGGTAATGCTTGCACGGGGCAGCAGGTCTGGGCAGTCAGAGGCTTTTCATGTTTGCTCATTAGTTCCTTCTAAACCCAAGTAAATCTGCTGCTGAATGATAACATGATATTCTTTCATAATGTAGAACCAAAAAGAAATGGCAGGTTATTGCCTGCTATGATGAGGCTGCTCAGTTTTGTGTCAGGGGTCACCAGGACAGCTTGGGCAGTGCTCTTCCCTAATGATGGGCTTGTTCTCCCTTTGATGTGTGATACTCAGTGTGTGGGGCTCTAAGCTATGTCCTCAGTACCTTCTGGTATAATTTACATTTAGAACTGTGATTTTTGACACCAGTTCTTATGCTGTGGTGTAAATGGGGCACTCAGCTGCTGGTAAATTAGTCCAGAATGTGCCTCTTGAGAATGGGGAATGTAGATTTGTGGGTTTGGCGGTTAGCTCTGTGATTTCCGGTTTAAATCAGATGCCTTCACGCCTGCCTGGGTGCCCTTCCTGTCTGCACAGAGCGGTTACGTAGGTTTTTGCCTCTTTAGCAGAGCCAGGCAGCAGCACCTTTGGTAAAGAAGTGATCCCCCAGCAGAGCTCTGAGATGTGAAGCCTTTCTGACAGCTCCCACTGGGCTACATGAGTGCTGCTTCCCCCAGGGTCTGTGCACAGTGACAGACCCTGACAGTCCAAATCAGCACATACACGCACAGGAGCTGCTTTCTCCTATTGTCAGGGGAGCCCACAAAGTGCGTCAGGAAAATGCATCTGCCTCCCCTGTGGGGTGTGTGTTAAGTGCTGGAGTCCCACGCGGCCCCTCCGGCTGCAGAGCTCAGACTCATGTGTGACAAAGGGAGACAACAGAGCAGGCTGGTGGAAGGAGAATGATTTTCCTGTCTTTGTTAGAGGAAGTTTCATTAAGGAAGAAAATGGTTTCTGGAACTCCATCCAGCTAAATGCACAACTCCACCCTGGAAGCCAACGGGTTTACTTTGGGTTTATGCAAAAGCAGAATTTGACTTGCAGTCTTTAGGAGGAAAGCAAAACAGCCTTCCCTGCCTGTGTCATCTTAGGGAGGTGACCTACTTGCATGTGGTGGTCAGAAACCAAGAGCCGTGTTGAGGAATTAAAGCATTAAGGCAATGCCAATAGAGATACCTTCAGCATAACAGGTGATAGACGTAAAAAAGAGCTAGTCTCTCCATGGGATAAAGGTGCTCTCATCATATCCGCACCTATGTGCGACTCTCCCCGTCTCTGGGATCTTTTCGCAATACACAGAACAGCTCAGGCTTTGATGCTCAGGGACAGATTTCATTGCTCCTTGCTCTTCTTGCCAATCTAATTTCTCTTCTTCACTGCTGATTTGCTCATCCAGATGTTTCCAGGTGGGGACAGAGGTGCTGTTAATTGTGGGAAGCCTTGTAGGCTGTTTCAAAGCGCTGGCTGTGCTCTATGACGTGTGCAGAGACTTTAACCCTCTAGGCTGTACCTGATGCTTCCAAAGGGGATGGCCTTGTTTTAGAAGCCAAGATAACTCCTTTCCAGAGGGCTGGTTCCATAATGCCTAACGCGTGTGGGGGCAAACTAACACTGATGATCCTGCTGGCTTTCCCTGCTCATGTTCTCCGCCAGCCATTTTCTCTCCATTCCTATAATTTCTTTGGCTCAACCCTCTAATTCCCCGTCTCAGCTGAAAAATTCCTCTTGTATTTTTGGTTCTTTTTAGGGAATCAGTTCAAACCTGGATACTAACTTTCCACCTTCCTCCCCTCCTCAGCAAGCAGCAGAACTCCTCCAAATCCAAGTCTGTTTGGGAGCAGAGGACCAGCCAGATCCGGATGCACAATTTCCGAGCCAGCTGCGAGGCGCTGTACAATGAGCTGGATCCAGAGGAGCGGGTGCGTTATGCCACCACCCTTCACATCAGGCCGGACATGAAGACTCATTTGGATCGACCACTGGTGGTAGAGCCGAGGAGCGAAGGGAGGAACAACATCAGCAAGCTGAGTCCTGTGGATGCGCAGGAGGTGGAGCAGACTAAAGTCAGCTCCGGTGATGGGGCAGAAGCTCCACGGAAGCACCATCGGCATCGGGATAGGGACAAACTGGGAGAGCAAGAGAAAGGTGATGTGACCAAGGAAGAGAATGGGGAACCTGGTGTCAACAATAAGGAGGAGCGGCACAGGCAGCACCGGAGCCGCAGCAAGGAGGTGGAAGGGGGAAGTAAGGAAGGGAAAAGTGATCGGAACAGGGGTCAGGAAGGGGGAAAGAGGCACCATCGCCGGGGTTCAGTGGATGAAGGTGGTGAGAAGGAGCACCGCAGGCACCGGCCTCACCGGCACTCTGCTGATCGGCAAGGCAAGGAAGGCAATGGGACAATCAACGGGGCCAGGAGCGAGCGGCGCTCCCGACACCGGGGAGGGTCGAGGTCTGGGAACCGGGAAGGGGAGCCCGGGTCCAAGGGTGAGAACGGAGAAGAGCCTCACAGACGGCACCGGTTCAGGAACAGGGCGCTGTCAACCTACGATTCGGTGGAGAAGGAGAACGGGGAGAAGGATGGGGAGGCTGGCGAGAAGGAGCACCGGAATCATCAGCCCAAGTAAGTGAGTGCTGCACGGTTGGACTCATCCCTGGGACAGCTCAGGGGCCACGAGACCACAGACACGATTCAGGGTATTACTTATTTCCCTTCCCACGGTGTTACATGCAGTTCTCGCACCCACACCAGCTACCACCACAACCTGCAGATCTGCTTTGCTTCAATCAGTAATGCCAGAGGCTCCCAAAGGTGTTTTCGGTCCATGATGGACCATAGAATAGCTCAGGTTTATGTAAAGGAATATCTTTGATGTAAATACCATCAGACCCTCTAGGACACATAACACGGAGCAGAGAATTTCAAGGAAGTTTCTGTAGGACAGATATTTAAAATCGCATCCAGTCTTGCTTATAGTCCTTTGCTTCTCTTTTTACTATTTTATGATGAGCTTGTCAGCTGCATCACCAATTGTTACAGCACATGGCTTCTTTCATTAAGAACACCGATGTACCCCATTTGGTTTAATTCTTATGTAAGTCAAGTGAGAAAAATTGTACTCGTGAAGCATTTAAAGTAGTTAATAAAGAAAGATAGATTGCCTTTTCAGCTTTATTAGTCTGGTGGAAAAGAAATTTCACTGGGATCCTTTAGAATAGTGTTCATGTCACCGTGGAGAGCTGTGAGTGGCACTGAGATAATAATTTCCCTGTCTATATCATCCTCCTTTCAGATGGATTTCAAAACACTTTGCATGCTGTTTAGTTTGATCATGTGCACAAGCTCACTTTCCTCCTCACTGAAATAGAGCTACTGCTGCAGAGGAATGCAGAAGTTGTTCAGCTGCATAAAGCAACGTTACAGAGGGGTTTAGGACTGGGAAAGAGAGTCACCATATTTAAAATAAGGTCTCAGGAGAACATTAAGCAGCAGAATGTCAGAATTCATTCAGAAGCCAGCTGATGCTGAAAAGCTAATGTCATTGTTACATGCAAGTGCTGTCTGGTGCTTCCTTATGAACCTCGGTTCTGAGTCTCATTAAACTGAATAAAGTGATGCTCAGTGGCATGGTTCCTCTTAATGTTGGCTCAGAGGAGCAGGTCACATCCTGTGCTATCACTAGGTTGTCCTGCAGCCTGTGACTTTCCTGCAGAGGGCTTCCATGGAGAAAATAGTCTATACAACCTAGCAAGAGGTACAGCACCAGGGCACGTAAGTTTTCTGGTTCCTTCGTGGGCCATATCCAATAAAACCTGCTTTTCTACCTTAGGGAGAACAAGTGTGAGATTGAGGCTAGTGGAAGTGTGAGTGTCCCTGTGCACACCCTTCCCAGCACCTACCTGCAGAAGGTGCCAGAGCAGCCAGAAGATGCTGACAACCAGAAGAACGTGACACGGATGATTCAGCCACCACTGGACAAAACCACCACTGTGAACATCCCTGTCACCATCACTGCCCCGCCGGGGGAAACCACTGTCATACCAAGTGAGTGCCTTTGTCCCCCTGCTTTTTGCTAAGAAGTTGCCAGGTGTCCTGGTTTAGCAGTAGCAGTCATTTTTTCTACTGGTGCAGTGCTGTGTTTTGACTTTCGACCTGGGAATAATACTGATAAAGCCGATGTTTTCAGTTGTGGGTCAGAATGTTTACCCTGACCAAGAACTTTGTGAGTCTCATGCTCTGCCAGGGAGGAGGAGAAGCCAGGAGGAAGCAGGGACAGGACACCTGACCCAAACTAGCCAAAGAGGTATTCCATACCACAGCACGTCATGCCCAGGAGGTAGAACTGAGAGTTCCCGGAAGGGCTGGATCATGGCAGGGTGAGGGCGAGGTACCGGTTGGTGAGCGGTTGTATTCTCTTTCTTGTTATTTCCTTTATCATTATTACTATTAGTGGTAGCAGTAGTGATTTGTGTTATACCTTAGTTATTAAACTGTTCTTATCTCAACCCGTGGGAGTTGCATTCTTTTGATTCTCCTCCCCGTCCCTCCAGGAGCGGAGGGAAGAAAGGTGGGGGGGGAAAAGTGGACTTCGTGGTTCTGATTTATGGCCTGGGCTTAAACCACGACACCAGGAAAGAGGTGACTTTCCAAGGAGCTATCAGCACACGATGGGTGATGGGGATCTCCTGGCCATCCTTGCAATAGGTGCATAGGAGAAGTTGCTGATACAGGCTCTACAATTCATGCAGCCTGCAGGAACCCAAAAGGGGTTCCTGGAAGCCCCCAAAAGGGGTTCCTGGGTCACCTGGTGGTTCTGGAAAAGACCACATCAGGTTCCCTGGAGGTGGCTCACCCAGAGCACATCCATGTATCTTTACATAAGAGAAGGAGCAAGAAAGACAATAGAACATAGTAACTGAGAGCTGTGCAGCAAAACAAGCAACTTCTGCAGCAGACTTTGTGAGCACATGGGCAAGTCCTCTGCTTTATTGCCTTCCTCTGCTGCCATGCCGCAAGCTCTGACTCCAGCAATGCTGTTTTATGGTTCCTCTGGTGCCCCAGAGGCCTGGTGGGCCACAGATCCCTCAGACAAGTGCATGGAAAGCAGTGGCATTGCATTCAAGCCCACAGACCAAATTCACACTTCTTGGTGTATTGGCCGAGCCCACTGCGGAGCAGCAGGTCTTTTGTGGCAGCACAGCTACACAGCATCCATTGGGTGACCCTGCTGCTTTGGGTTCCTGCAGGCTGAGCAATTTTAGAGCTTCTTGCAGTCCTCTGTGTCTCAGCAGAGCCATCCTCATCTGTCCTTCTCCAGAGCTCCGTGCATTGGGTCTATCAGTGTGGATCTACCCTGTTTTACAGAGGATCCAAGACCACTGTGCCTATGATCTGCACTACAAACACCCGGCCACCAGCTCATTCTGACCAGGTTGTGGCTCATCCCTGGCAGTGTAGAACCAGCCTGGGAACTCTTGAGACCTTGGGGTGCCATGGAGGATTGCAGTGTGAGATCCAAGAGGTCCACATTAGATTTCAGGCTGTCAGGACACTGCTTTCCAAGAGGCACAGCCAAAAGCTGGTGGCTTCTCTATGTGCTTTCTAACAGTGTTGTTAGCCACACAAGACTGGTCTCCCCCCACTCCCCCATCCTAATTTCTTCTTTTTCTTAAGTGATAATTTTACTATATTACAATACTGAGTGTCTGTCAATCATGATTTATCAGCCTCTCTCCTTCTTGGCCATTTCCTTGGTATCTGGTTTCAGATGCAATAAGGAGTTTATTGAACATGTCACTCACACACAATGAAGTGTTGTTTTGTTGCAAAATAAAACAAAAAGTAATAAAACCCTGCACGTAACACATTATAAGTGGGTGGAGGCTTTTGGATTCCAAGTCCTGTGAATGAATAGACAAGTCAATATCTGTCTAACAAGAGAATTTGCAGCATAAAATGTTTTCCAGTTCATACATTTAAAATTACGCAAATTATCCTATAAACCCGCAGCAAGTAAACTTATGATGGAAATTGAAGAATGCATTTTTAACCTTTGGGAGTGAGATTCAGATCTAACATCTAGAAGAGGTTCATGTAATGAAAAACCTGACGCGAGATGGAGCTTGACACATTTATACATGGGGAGCTGTGCCAAAACTGGGGTGCACTATGCAGGCGCAGGGCTAAGGTTTCCAAGAAACCCCTTCCAAGTCTCTTCCTAATGCTGAGAAGTTCAGCATTTAACCCCAAAATTATTGAAGCTGATCTAAGAATTTGCTCTTCTGCACATTCAAAAGCCAATATGCTTATGAATGCTGATCTATGGGAGAAGATATGGGATTATGGTGTTAGTTAAACTCACTGTCTTTTTTCTTTCCAAGGATCCCTAGCTGCTTCTCTCTCCCTAATAATTTATGATATTTGGAATGGGATTTCCACCCCCAGTTTGGCAGCTCTTGTAGAAATAAGTATAAGGTTTCTTTGTTTGTCAGCACTGGGCATCTTCATTTCCTGGCCATTTCTGATCTATTGCTCATCAGTGCAGCAGTTAAGAAGGATAATTGCAGTGTATATCATAGCGTAGTAAATAGCGGTGATAATAATCAAATGATTGTTCATCGCATTTAATCAACGTCTTCAAAGGCTGTTTGCTTTCCCAGCTGCACTGTTTGCATATCCAGCTGTTGCAGGCAGCCTGCTGTGTGAAGATACGTTTTTAACTCTCTGGTTTCTGTTTCCTTAAATTCATATTTCAGTGAACAACGTTGAATTTGAAAGTAAAACAGAGGAGAAGAAAGACGTCGATGACTTGACAAAAAATGGGCCTAAACCAATCTTGCCTTATAGTTCCATGTTTATCCTAAGTCCTACAAATCCGTAAGTACTCTGACTCTGTAATACAACTTATGGGTTATGGGTACTTCAGGTATGGGCATTCAGAGCAATAACATCAGCTTGATCCTCATCTCTGCCAGTCAAACACGTTGGGAAATGACATAAAAGCTTATGGAGGTTGCAGACCAGTTGCTGTCTTTCAGCTGGGATTTTCTGGGGAAATAAATTTGTAGGACAAGGAAAAGATGCTGCTTTAGGCAGACGCTTCCTAACTGCCTTGCTGACGGTAGGATGGGCTGTTATTTGCTCAGTTGTATCACTATAAAAGGTGGAAGCATCGACTATCACTTGGAGAAACATTACCAGGAGACGCAGGTTGGGGGCCTTTTTTGATGTCAGCAGATTCCTGCAGGTTCCTCAGCTGAAATCTGTGCTTTTACTGTACTAGGACCCTCACATCTCTGAAAACCTTCAGCTTCCGGGAAAACATGAATGTTTTTCATTTGCCAAGGCTGAGAGTACCGCTCATGGGATCTGTTGGGATTACAGCATTTCTTCCGCTTCAGGCATTTGTACCTCATGGGGAGCTTTGTACTCAAAGCCTGTAAATACAGAGTATGTCACTCCGAAGGCTGCAGGACTAGACAAGAGCAGCAGGAGTTGTAATAGTTGTAGCATGAAGGCCTGTGAGTCATTTTAAGCAGTAACTTGGGGCAATGGCAGGCTTTGAAACTTCTGCCAACCCAGAGATCTGCTAGTAGCAGACATGATTGTCTTTCTCCGCCTCAAGTAGACTTGCTGCAGATCCTTGATGTTGGTGTCTCAGGTTGTACTTTGCATGCTCAGGCGCCTAAAGGGAACTCAGGCCCTTCCTTTAGCACCTTGGTTCAAGAGAACAATGAGTGCTCCTTCACCTCCTGCTCTTCAGGACTGTGACATCCCGACTGCCTGTGCAGCTGGTGGAACCGAACAGGCTGCTCTAGGTACTCATCTTTGACATCTGAAATGCTTCTCTGCTGGAATCTACAGTCCAGCACCCCTGGACAGTGGGCAGGCTGAATACTTTCTTTAGAAACAAGTGCCAGCTACATAGTTCAGGCTACAGCCCTCCAAGATGATACAGCTGTGAGCACAGGAGGAATTCAGTGGGAGAAATTAGAGGCTATCTCTCAATGCCAGGTGTTAGAGAGGGAGAATGACCCCAAACTACTGCTAATCCAATCCTGTTTCCAAAGGAAATTAATTAAAGACTCAGTACGTGTCCTTTCAGTCTCAAATCCACAAGAAACACTCATGTTTTCCCTTTGACTTCTCCAGGTAGACCTTGGGATACTTGCGGTAGCATTGTACTGTTTCCAGTAAAGCAACATATCCATGGAATTCCTGTAAAAGGCAGCCAAGGGGAAGGCAGAGCATTAGATTAGGTGCGCTCATAATATAATTATACTTACTGGGTCAAATTTGAATTATGGAGCTTGGCCCTTGTCTCGTTGGATAAGGAAACTGTATTTCCCTAATACTTGGTAGCACAAGTCTTTCTGTTGTGGAGTGACCACCAAAAATGAGCATTAGCTGTAAAATGTCGGCTGAAGGCAGCATTGTGGAGTGGAAAGCTTGGTAATCCCAAGCCCATAAGGGTCTGAGCTGAGGAGTGGACGGAGAAGCAGCAAGAGCAGAGAAGCTGTGGCTGCCCCATCCCTGGCAGTGCTCAAGGCCAGGTTGGACACAGGCGCTTGGAGCAAGCTGCTCTAGTGGAAGGTGTCCCTGCCCGGGGCAGGGGTTGGAGCTGGAGGAGCTTTAAGGTCCCTTTCAACACAAACCAGGCTGGGATTTCCATGAAGACTTTAGTTTCATTACTTGCTTGTTTTCTCCCACCTGCCCCTTCAGTTATGACCTTCTGAATCTCACAGTCCAGGAGCTGGTATGCTATTTCAGTCACCTTGCAGTTTTCTCCAGTTTTCTCCCCAAAACCTGCACTGCAATATAGTTCCCTGTCTTGCAGTGAAAACACAAAGTTCGCTGGGAGAGACGTATTACACGGGACCATGGAGAAAAAACAAGACAAAGACCAAGCTTCAGGAATATCAGCAGCTTGGTTTTCTTCCTCTGGGCAAGATGCAGATACAGCTGGATTCTCTTAGGTGTTTTAGTTGGTGTTAACTTCTCAAGAGAGAAGTTAGCTTTCTGCTTTCTGGAGCATGCAGGTTTCCACCACAGCTACTGCTATCCCCCATCCCTTCCAAGCCCTGCTTGGTATGCGTGACTTGGGTGCTGCCAGTGGGCAAAACTGTTGTGAGAAGCATAAATGCAGTGTGCTACTTTTCAAGTGCCATGGCCATGCATGTAGAATGATTTCTCAAGCACCACTGGCACTTTACAAATGCTCCTGCATCTCACTGCTGGTTATGAACAATGAAAATCTAAAAATAGGGACTTGTAATTCCTTCGATGAATTGAGTTTGATGCACGAATTACAGTTACAAATGTTATTGAAAATGTTGGCTTTCATGTCTATGGGTTTGTGGAGCATGTAGATGATAATCTTCTCCTGTCAGATTGATGGCCAGAATTCAGGGATCCACAAAAGCACTTTTCTTCATCTAGTTTTGTATCTAATCTGTTTCCTTGGTATTCGTAACTCTTTTTCCTTCTGAATCCATTAGCAATTCAGAGAAAAAGACTGCATCAGTAAATGTGAAAAATTAGTTCTAACTGTTCAGATATTTGCTTGGAGAAAATGTGATGTAGGAACTGAATTACGTTCTCTGATAACAAGGTTGCTGGTGAGTTGTACCTGTAATTTCATTCTTGGTCAGAACGTTCAGTCCTTTATTCAGCTGGCAAATACGTTGCTGAGTTCTCTGTGCTGCTAAGTGTTGGTGAGTAGTGGTCAGAAAGAGTTATTAGCTGAAGTCTGTGAGGAGTTTTGCATTTCTTGGAAATTGAAGCATTTGTCATTTTTCTTGGACACAATTTGTTTTGGGGAAAAGTATTAGGTTAAAGCAATCGAATATATTACCGTAAAGTATTTATGCAGCTTATAAGGCATATTTATCTTAGAATAAAGTGCAGGCAGAGGTAATTGGCAAGAGAGTGATTGGTAGAAGTAATACTCATAGCCACAAAGCCAGTTTCAGCTAAGAGTCCCAAAGTGTGTAATGTATATCTCAATTTTAAAGGGATTTATTGGTATTAAAAGGATTTCAAACCTAGTTTTGAACTCACAGGACTTTAGCCTGTGAGTTCAAAGTGAAAAGGAGTGGGGATATATGAACATAATTTGTAGAACTGAGTCTGAACGCTTGAAAGCTCTCAATGCTCTTATGATGATAGATAGACAGATAGAAATTAGATAAATGTCGTTGCTTTGCAGAGTGGGCATAGAGCAGTGCAGCGATGTTAAATGTCTTACTTGAAATCTCACCACAGATCAGCTGCAAATTGAAGTTTAAAGCCATTGATCCTATTTTCTCTTTTCTTACCATTATTGTAATAGGAATTGAAACTGGATGAGCTTTAAGGTACCTTCCAACCCAAACCATGCTGTGATTTCTATGAAGACTTTTTAGCTTCATTATGTTGATATTAGGTGATATTCCTGATGAATGTTGTCCTTCTGCCAGCCTTTCATAGCACTGCACTTGACTTCCAGGACCTGCAATAGTCTTCCTATGTACTTCTGTCATTTGCAGGATTCGGCGCCTTTTCCACTACATCGTCAACCTGCGCTATTTCGAGATGGTCATCCTCATAGTTATAGCCCTCAGCAGCATTGCCCTGGCTGCAGAAGACCCTGTTCAAGCCGAGTCACCAAGGAATGATGTGAGTACCAAGCAACATGGCCAGAATAAAGTTGTTCCGCTTCTTCCAGCAGTTGTGCGCAGGGCATGTCCATTCCCATCCCTAAAGGGTAACATGGAGCACTGGCAAGTGCAGAACTGGAGCTCTGCATACTCAAATTAGCTTGCTTCACTATCAAAATGCTCACAATTCCCACCCTTTTCTACTGCTTCAACCAAATGAGAACTTGGTAATCACTGGTTTTGTGGCTGATGTGACTTACAGGGAAGATGCCTGCAAAGCTTACACACCATTCAGCAATGGGAAAGGCTCCTAGTCACAAGCCGGGGCTGACACTGTCCTACTATCCCCTTCTCCTGCCAGAGCGGAGCCCGAGGAAGTAAAGCTAGATACGGCTTTTTATCTTGGTGGAGCATGGCAGCAGTATCTTAGAATTAGTAGCAAATCTACTTGTCTATGGATATCAAACCAAACTTGGCGTTTTCATAAATGGGTGCTGTTACAAGCAAAAGTAGAATCATAGAATCATAGCATAGTTAGGGTTGAAAAGGACCTTAAGATCATCTAGTTCCAACCCCCCCTGCCATGGGCAGGGAAGTAGGAGTATGCCACCTTGAACATGAGAGCTTCCTGCCCAGGGGCGTTCATAAGGCAGACAGCTGGGTGTTTGTCTTTCAAGCACATTCACAGAGCTAGTTACAGTTGCATGGACAACTGACAGTCTACAGAACTGAAGATGATAGAAATTGCAAGATGCAGTTGACTGATTTGAGGCTCTTCAGTGTAGATAGTTGCAGTATCATGTGATGTTTATATTGACCTATTATCCATTCACTATGTATAATGATATGAATCTGACTGCGAATAGGTGCATCCCATCCATATGAAATTTAGGAGATGTCTGGGTGTTTGAAAGGACTGGTATAGCGTTTACCAGGATATGTGCTGAGAAGCCTGTGTTCATCCACCCCTGCAACAGATTAAGGAACTGAATTGTTCAAAGCACAGGCTGGCAGACCAGGTCAGAGCAGGAATTGCCGGGTCTGGCCTCCTGCTTCTGTATCTGGTCAGTCTTAGCTTTTTTCAGAGGAGGATCCACAAATTCCTTTATCAATAATGAGCTGAGGTAGCTACGGGCAGTCTCTGTCCCTCATCCTTAATAACTGGGGAATGAGTTTTGCAAAAAGATTTTAGCACTCTCTTACTCTCCCAAGGTCTTTAATAGCACTATCATAAGCTACAGCAGAAGGGAAAACCAGGCTGCTACACAGATGCTGGTGAATAAGCTGTTTTAGAAAGGATATTGAAATATTTCTATTTGAAATATCCAGTTTTGACTTATTAAAGCTGCCATATGTGCAGGTGAACTGAAGCAACCCATGGGCATGCACACTGCAGTCTGGCAAGGACTGGAAAACATGTTGCTGTTTAAATCAGCTGATGCAAGTTTGTGCCTAAACTGTTTGAAAGCCTCCCATGAGATATTTACCTACTAAAGCAAATAGACTGTTGCTAGAACAGACTCTTTGCTCATGTGCAGCTTATTTCGGTGTGTAGTTTCCTCTAATATGAGTTTCTTTTTCCCATTTAGGCTCTGAAATACTTGGATTATATATTTACGGGTGTTTTTACCTTTGAGATGGTGATCAAGGTAAGAAGGTTTCCAAGCAGAAAGGTTCACCTCCCCTTTCAGATTTACACATGTGCTTCTGTGAAGCTGGAGAAAGAGGGTGAAGCACTACAAAGATTCCTGAGATGCCTGGAGAAGTGGTGGTGATGGAAAGCCTTACTTCCAAACGCTGTTCCTGGGTTAGGCAACGCACAACAGATGCCTTTTTGAAGTGGCTCTCCTGGTTTCTTTAATCTCCCATTTTATAAAGGAAAATAAGTATATCTTTAGTAGGTGGTTGTGTGAGAGGATAAGAAATGTGTCTGATGCAGAAGCGTCTGTGCGTGGCTAAGGACACAAGAGCTGATAGACTTCACTGAGACATGTCTGATTCTTCCTTTTTCCTTTGATGACCAGGAATATTAATAGCAACTGATTCTTGGTCTGTCACGTCTCCAAAAGTTGAGGATTTATCTTTTTACTCAGTAGGGTGTTTGGTTTTGCTAAGACCATGGGGCAGTAACTTTCCAGAAAGCACAATACTAATAAAGTAAGGATTTATTCTTGGGGTAATGATGGAGTTCGTTTTTACTGTCAGAGCAAGGTGCAAAAGAGAGGCAGAATAAAAAACAGATTTCTTTTGTTCAGTGGTAGGAATTGAAGATTTGTGAGAAAAACAACCTTACATGGGCAGTGTAGAGCTCTCAGAAAATGACACAAAACCTAGCATGGACTTCGAGACTCAACTGTAGAAGACTTTTAGCAGCATTGCAAGGACGGGGTCAGTCTTGTGCAGAAGTGCAATATCCTCTGCCAGTTGTTAACTCCTACTAATATGGTAGGATTGGGGTAGAATGAAATCAGACTGTTTGGATGTTTCACACACAGACTGCTGCTCCCAGAGATCAATGTATGTCTATTCAGAGAGTCCCGTGTAGCAGTTAGGGCTGCTGTCTCTCATGCTTTTGGTAATAGTTTATTGACTTCAGCTTTGGTTTTGACAGAGCACTCAGTGCCTATTAGACGAGCAGCTTGACTAAGTATCCAGATGTTGTCCTGCTGCTGCAAAGCCCTGTAGAAGAGTTTGTGAAGGGTCATTTGATCTAGGACATGCCTCTGTTCCTCAGTAGTGTTGATTTGGTACTTGTTTTATTAAAACTCTTTTCTTCTGTTTCTCCTGAAGATGATTGACCTGGGGCTGTTACTCCACCCTGGCTCCTACTTCCGTGACCTGTGGAATATCCTGGACTTCATTGTGGTCAGTGGGGCCTTGGTGGCATTTGCCTTCTCGTAAGTACATGTTCCTTCGCATCCCAATTTCTAGGAAATAAGCTGCAGAGGAGGCAGAACCCCGGGCACAGTCCTAGTTGAAGTGCAGCATTTGTGGCTCCCTTTCTCAGTGAAATGTTCAGTTTCTGCCCTTTATCATCTCAGAGCTGGGGGAAAGCAAAAAAATAATTCCCTATATTTGTGTTGTGGAATCCCTTGAAAATTCTCCCAGCTTTAGGGGTTCATTCGGGCCTTAAGCCAAAGTTTTTTATGACTCTTTGGGAACTTCTTTTCAAGGGCACATGGGAACAGTTTGTGGCAGTCCAGTGTCTTCAGGCAGTTGTTTTAAAACTTGTTCTTACTATAAAACAACAGTTAACGCAATTAGCTGAGAAGTCTGTGAACTCTTTACAACCTTATTTCTAGAGTCATGGATATTTCTGGTTCAAGACCTTTGGTGTTTCTCCTCCTCCTCTCTCATTCAGGGTACTTTGATTTCCAGAGAGTTTCACTTCACAGGTTAACTGCTCCCTCCCTGAAACGCAGCTCTTTACTTAGGACATTAAGGAAGCACATAGAGCGTTATTTAGTGTCATGGAGGATTTTGAGCAACAGTCACAGAGCCACATTGCCTTTTAAAAATGAAGATTAGCTTTTCTTTTGAGCATTTTTAAATGAAGAGAGCAGAGGAAGAAAAATGCAGGTTATTCAGAACCTGGGGAGCTCCGATTTGGAAGGCGGAAAGAAATTTTCCATGTATAGTTGTTGCCTATGGAATAATTGTATTGCAAATGTTTTCCTGAGACATTCTAGGAGATGACCTGGAAACAGACTTGGCCAGTTTAATCTTCTGCTAGATTAACCTTGAGTAATTACATGAACATTTAGCAGCCCATGAGCAAATTGCACTCACTTGTTTATTGACATTATGATTAGAGAAGGTGAAGGAATTGTTGTACTTGCTAATGAGAAAAAACATTCACCTTTGTCAAGGAACTGTGGAATTGTCTTGTATATTCCTGACTGCACGTAATTTTCAGCCACATCCATTACTCTTTTTATGTGCTCTGCTGATGAAAAGTACTGCCATGTCCCTTGCAGCACAAAAAGTTACTGGGACCTTTCTGGTAAGGCTGGCCTGGAGTATTTCTTGAGTTTTTCATTTTCTGAGGTGTCAAAGTTCCTTTCACGTGAAGGCTGTGAGATTTGTATTTTAGATCTTCTGTTCTTCATAGCAAATGCTGGACAAAAAAAAAATCCAAGCAAATTTCATCAAGGAGTTGATGGACAGAAGGAGATGGGATTGACATTGTCGGTATGATCTGTGAGCCAGTTGAGAAGTGACCCTTTGGGGATATTGAGGTCTGGGCTTTCTGTGCCCAATCCTACCAAAGAATTTAGATCTTGGAGCAAGTCATGTCCAATACAAGTTTTTCAAAGGAATGCTGCCCTCCCTTCTTCGTTGGAAATTTGATTTCCAGAGGAGCTGACTGCTCCTTTGTAAACAAGATTGCCCTGAAATGGAATTGCTGGACTGGTGAATGCTTTGCTTACCTCAAATTTGACATCCCAAACGAGGCTGCTTTCTAAGATTGACTAGATACGTGTGTAGCTTGGTATCCCTGCACATGAGTTTTATTAACACAACATCTTTCACAAGTGGATGTGGTCAGACTGAGTCAAGCAAAAACTTACTAAAAGAAGTATAGCAAATTTACAGAGCTCCTCTGAATTGAAGTAGAAAAGAACAATAGTATTAGACACAAATATTAGTTTGCAAAACAATATTACCCAAGTCCGTCATTCACTGAGAATTTCCCTTTTCCATTAAGAATTCAGGATTCCAAGACAGACTGGGAGAAGAGGCATTTTGTGAGCCTTTCAGAGCAACTCCATGTGCTGTGAGAACAGACTGCAGGGTTTGCCTTTAAAACATCTTCTTTTTGAACAAGATTTTCTTAGGGACAAGTTATGGATTAAAATAAGTAATTTTTAATCTTTCTGCGTCTCTTTGTGCTTAGGTTTTCTATTGCTTGCATTGGGCCATGATCATTCAGCACCTCATCAGCCTCCAAATAAATTACTTGTTACATCCCCAACTGTGCTTCATAATGGTTTGCCCCAAGCTGCTTCTGTTTTACAAGCTCTTTGAGTAAGCATTGAGCAGAGATTTGCAGAAAGCCAATGCATTAAATCTGCCTGCCTCTTTATTGTGTCCCAGATTAAAGTGAGTCAAACTTATTTCTGAGACCTGGGGAAATCTGAATTACTTCTGTGGTTTTTATTATGGCTGCAACCTCTTCTACATGCCCGTGTTTCATCAGGCAGGGAGTGCTGACATCCAATTCTGAGAACACTGCAGTGTCTTTGCTCTAACCTGTGAGCAGGAATCCAGTCACTCAGAGGAGATGATTTGCTGTCTATTCCCCCCAGTCCAGTTATGAACACTATCAAGTCTCAGACTGCTCAAATGAAAATAGATAGTCACCTCCTTAGCTCAACTACACAGTTTGGTTAAACCAAATGGATGTGCCATGCCTGCTGAAGTTGGATAATCTTGAAAAAGAGCTTTTGGAGAACAATCTGAGTAATCTTCCCCATTTTGTTAGTACATTTTTTTCCCAGCAAACACTCCAGGCCTGTCACTCAGCATCAGTGTCACTGTAAAAATGTATTTAATGTGGCTGTTACCAGGTTGTTAGCAAGAATACGTTATTGCCACTCAGTGGGTGGGATTTAATTCATGCATGCTCTTGACCTCATTGATGTCCAGTGAAGGTGATGTGGATCAACTTCTTCCTGAATAGACATGCCACTGAAAACGTAGGAAAAACAGAGCTTCCTGAAAGCTTCCATCTGGAAATGCATCCATCTGGAATATTGCAATAGGCTATTTGTTTAGGCATATGAGATAGTGTCAGTGGTTGCTGCAAGGTTCATAAAATCCATCTCAGCCTCTCAAAGTAGCTATCAGTCTGCTTTGTGCCTGGAGCTGTTTAGAAGCTCTTCTGTGCTTGACTGTACTTCAAAGCAGTAAATGCACTTTAAAATAAGGCCCCCAGTGAGACGCTAGAAACATCAGTAATACCAATGATGATGGTAATAAAATAATGTCTCCTATTTAACAATGTATTTCAAACAGAAATTCCCTTCTTTTTCTAAACATGCCATAAACATACAGACATGTTTTGGTCTTTAGGGAAGTAGAATTAGAGGAGCTTCAAGCAAGCTAGCAAATTTGGCATCAAAATTTGTCAGCCTCAGGTGTAAACTGTACTTGTTCAATAGAAATAGCTGATGAATAGTCAAAAGACACTGCATTTTTACATTTTCCACCGCAGAAAGGTGGCTGAGATGCACAGAATTTCACACAGCTCTTTGCAAAAGCAAGCAGCATTTGCCAAACAGCCAAGGTTATTATCTCCCAAAGTGTCAGGAGGAGGGAGGTAGATTCTCACCCTGTCTTGTCAGATAAAGGGCTGATGCACCATGGGGGATGTGTGGCAATAGCCTGTACAACCAACTTGTTGCTTCCTTGCTTGTTTTGATGAAGGTGGAGTTGGTGGGTGTGGGACAGGGGATGGGAATATCTGGCAGCCCATATCTCTATGTGCATGCGGGGCACTGTATAGCTTTACCTTTCTGTTTGTCATTGACTCTGCTCTTTCTTTGTCTTCTTCTTGCTGGAATCTCTCTCTAGGAGTTTCATGGGGTAATATGTTATTCCTGTCTCTTGCTGCACTGTTATGCCTGTCAACCGTGTGTACACACGCTTACCACTGTGGAAACGAACCATGTTACACCCATTGCATCGACTCCTTTGTGCCTTTATTACTCATTATTCAGTGAAATGTATTTCCCCTTAACAAACCTCATTCATCCTAATTTTCCTGAAGCAGAGGATAGAAGCAGACTAGAAAGCAAATTAGACCAGACAGTCAGAAACCATGATAAGCAGATATATTGTACAGAAAAGATTTGAGGGGATGGCTTAGTGGGGGCATTGTTAATATGGGAGCTTGCAATTCAGGAAAATCCTAATAATGAGGTTTAAAGAAGCAATTGTATTCTTAGAAGACTGCATCTCTAAACTGCATTAACAGTGCTAGAAGCTTCAGCACTAATTCTGTGCAATCTGGGCAGTGTGACTCAGTTGGGATTCAGGCTGTCATCCTCTGACATTGGCAAACAGTCTTTGACGTGAAAACAGAGTGTAGAGAGCTCTTTGAGAGGTTATCAGGGGCAATATGTAAAGGAGGAGGTAGCAAAAGTTGTGTTTAACCATCTGAAAGGAGGTGTAAGTGGTGGTGTTGGTGCAGTACAGCACAGATTTGCTTTGGGGATTGAAGAGGAGGAGGAGCTGCGTCTTCTCATGCTGTGGTTCCAAGCAGGGCAGGAGCTGGGTTGGCTCCTCTGTAACAGATAAGTCAGAGATGCAATGAAATGAACACAAGGATGTGGACCAGGAAACTGAGCACTTGTTTCTTTGTTCTACCTAGGAAACCAGATCATTTAAACCCTGGAAGAGGGTGGCTTTGTGCTTGGGCAGAGTTGTGTGACCTCACTTAGTCTTTGGTGGAGGAATTTAAGGCCAAGAGGGTTGGGATTGTTCAGCCTGGAGGTCTCTCTCTGGGGAGACCTTATTGTGGCCTCTCAGCACTTAAAAGGGGCTTATAAGAAAGATGGGGAGAGGCTTTTTATCAGAGCCTGTTGCAGTACAACAAGGGGTGATGGTCTTAACTAAAGCGGGTTGCCCAGAAAGGTGGTGGATGCTCCATTCCTGGAGACATTCCAGGCCAGGCTGGATGTGGTTCTGGGCAACTTGACGTAGTTAAAGATGTCCCTGCTCATGGCAGCGGGTTGGAATAGATGAGCTTTGAAGGTCCCTTCCAACCCAAACCATTCTATGATTCTATGAATGCATGTTCTGCCCTGGGGATCTCAGGCAATCGCACAAGGTTGTGACTCCACCTGACTCCGAATATTTGATGGCATGAGTCTGTGACACCCATGTCACGTGAAATCAGAGGTGCTGGCAGGAGCAATAGGAACAAGAAGCTCCCATTTTAAAGAGCTATTAATTTTGGAAAGGATCTTTTATTTATTAAAGGAAAAAAAAAAAGGCTGTGTCAAGCTCTTTTAAAATATTTTTAATGTTTGAAGTAGCAGCAAACTGCCCCCTCCAAAACCAGAACTGGCCTACTGCAATTTATTTCTTTGTGGTGTTCTCTTGTTTTAAGCCACTGGGCTCCTGTTTGCTGTCTGTCTTTATCTCTTCTGAGGCTCTTCTGAATTTTGCAGTTGTTATTCTGCAGTCATCTAAGATCTTGTTCCTTTCAGAGTGATGTATTTCTGTTGTGAGAAATATTCTGGTCAAATGTGTGCTTGAATACACCCTTTGACTGAATCCTAGTTCCATCTGGACCTTTTATTTCATGGAACATCTGGCTTTGTCTTAGAGTGGTGTATAAATCAGTATTGGTAGAAGGGTTCCTAAAAACACTGAAAACAACCCTTAAGGTTTTATGTGATAGGTTCGAGTAGCTGCAGAAGATCCATTTAATTAAAATGCCATTTGCATCCCTACAGTTCAGAGTACTAGTCCTCTAGAAGAAATCTCAGTGTTAGGTTCTGCTATAGAGGAATCTCACTGTGGCAAGAAATCAGAATGATTTCTCAGGATCAATATGTGACCGAGATCATAAATCCCATTAACATTTAACTGGTTGTGTTCTTTATTTGCTTAGGTGCCTGAAAGGGGGAAAAATAACAAATCAACCCTTCCTCATGACCTTCATTCAGGCAGAAGGAATTTAGTAAAACCAGAGCTGTTTGCTGTTCACCTCCAGGCTCTCAGTGCAGTCATCCACGTGCTTCCCCTTATGAAGGAAAAACAGCTTCTCTCATAGACCCAGGAGGGAGGATTTGCTCTGTCCCACCTATCCATTAGTCCCCAGTGGGTCTGTTTATCTTTCCTAGATATATTAAGCCCACAGAGGTTGTTGCTTCAGGCTTGGAGCCAACCCTGTGAGACTTGAGCTTGCTCCTTCGGAGCCAAGAAGCATCTCTGTTCTTGTCTTGAAGTTCCTTTCCAGGAGGCCTTACTAGTCCAGTTGTTATTTAGCACAGATGCATGGCAGTATAGAAGATAGGTATTTAGGTTTCCTGGAATCAGAAGCACTGGAAGACATCATGCAAAATATTCTGTGGTTCTGTTTGAACCCAGATGATGACTCTTGAGGTTTACGAGCTCAGTTGCTACCTGCCAGTGCTGTGCTGTTAAGCTGGGGCTCTGTGTGTTAACCTGCAAACCAGAAACATGGCCACAAATGATCAAGAATTGAATACAGCTCTAGCCAAGGTATCCCACCTCTTTTTTTTCTCCTGCTGCCCCAACCACATGCCCCTTAACCCTTCACTCTTCTCTCACCTCTACTTCTCTTTGTTCCCACCTCTACTTCTCTTTGTTCCCACCTCTTCACCCTCTCTTCCCTGGCTTCCTCATGTAGTTGAACTCCAAATGGCTGGGAAGCATGGAGAAACCCAAGCAATTTCCTTGGCCTTCCAGAGAGTGAAGGGACAGGAGGGCAGCCAAGTTGATGGACGTGTGCTGGGTGACTGTCAGCCATGGGCACAGCCTGGCTGGCCATGCTAGGTGGCATCTCCTTCCCGGTTACCTATTTCCCCTTCTCCTTCCCTCCTGCCACCAAATGTCCTCCTCAAGAGGCTGAACAGATGGTTTTGCAGCCAGGGTATTGCTGAAGATCTGACACAGCTGCCTGAGGATTAGGTGAGCTTCAGTCTGGGCAGCTCAGCTGGAGGCTATGGTGACAAGGAGGTGGCTGCAGTGCTCATGCAGAATCATTGCTTGCTAGGAACTGGTTCCTGTGTGATGTACTCGAGGTTACCCTGCTCTTGCAGGGGAGTGGGACTAGATGATCTTTTGAGGTCCCTTCCAACCCTCGGGATTCTGTGATTCTGTGAAAGCAAGTTGACAAAGCCAAACATGGGCCAGATCTTCATTTGTGCTGAAACCTGAAGAGAAAGCCAGTAAAAGCTGTGTCTGCAGCATCTCAATCAGATTAAAGGGTCTGTAATAAGAATGAAAAATTATTTCTTTTAAATATATAATAGTTACTTTGTGGCATAAAATCAGTCCTGTAACTCCATGAGCATCAGCTCAATCACCTGGATTTACAGCTGTGCCAGCAGTCAGGCATGATTAAAATGGTTCTGAAGCAGCCCTGAAAGATGAGATAGGGAGAGAACAGGTAAATCGCCATCCTGTTTCCCCCACCCTCCATTCCTATTAAATCATGTGCAAAGGCGGCTTGTGTTCTATGTCTAAGTCATGGGGATGCAGACCACGGCCCTCCAAAAATTCCTTGTGTTTCACTGCTTATTGCATTTCAGGCCAAGTGCAGTGACTGGTAACTGGAGAAAGAGACCAGATTGGAGACAAGAATGTGTGTTTCCAGGTTGCAGATTCAGATCCAGTGCAAGTTTTGAGTAGCACAGTATTAGCACTGAGTGAGTTATTAGTCTTTTAGAAGTAGATAAATTGCAAAAGGGCACCTTCTGGGGCTGAGCAAGGTCAGCCAGCCATAGAACTAGATGGTTTCTTCCACTCTTGGTGCTTATCCCTTAGCATTGTGCACAGGGCTGGCTGATAGAAGGGTGGGGAAAGCTTCGTGGTCCACTACCTGCTCACCTCCTGTGAGTCTCTTGGGTTACTATCACTTTGCTGTTGGAGAAGAGGAAGGTTTAGCAAACTGGAAGAGCATAGAATAGGTATATCAGCATCTATTCCACGTGTTATTCATTCACACCTGTGTTACCTCAATACAGTCTCAGACCCAAACCTCTAGTCATGATTAAAACTCTGTTAAAGATTTTCATCCATTTTTCACTCCATAAGAAACGAAGGGCAATGTTATTGTTTTGTGGTTGGGTTGGAAGAAGATATAACCATGTCCTTTTTATTTTACCATGGAAGTGCATGAGGAAAGGAACTCTGTCCTTCCCCTAAAAACCTCTCAATGGTAACAAGAGGAACGGTCTCAAGTCTTGCACTCATGTTTAACAAAAACTAAAGCCAAAATGTGACTTACAGCACCTGCATGTGTAAGTGGGAAGTTCCCTAGCACTGTTCCAGGCATGTAATATGCTGTCATGTTACATGTTTCCGCATGGGTTTGGTAGCATGTCTTCTAACAGAGACTCGAGGATGAGGTTATGAGCATGGAGCAGCTCTGGTCACCAGGAGAGCTCTGTCCCTCACCATGAAGTCTCCACTTCCTTCTGGTCGCTGTTTGCTTGTCTAGACACAGCGTCCCCAGAAGGACACAGAGGAACATCCTGCTGCCTCACCCAGGTGCCTTGGAGGCAGGAGAGCCAAGTGTGACTTTCCCACGTCTCCTGCCTGAGGCTGGGATGGATGCACTGAGCCTCTTCTCCTGGTGGCTGCAGCCAAGTGTTGCTGCTGCCCTGGCTCTTCCCATTGGCTGGGTGGGAATTTGGGGCAGGAAGGTGACCAGTTCCTGGGTGATGCTCGGTGAGTAGCTGGGAAGGGGGTGAAAGCTGGAGAGCACGTGTGGCTGAATGCCGCAGGGACCATGTCCTGTCCACAGCCTTCCTCCTGTGAGGTGATGAACACATCTCAAGCAGGCGTTCGTCTGCGGTCCTCACTAGGACAGTCTGCATTTGTGGTGAGGATGGCAACCAGAACCTGCAAAACCCCCCCAGACCAAATCAATTCCACAACCAAAACCACACGGGGAACCTATAGATGCTGTAGTTAATGACCTGACGACCAAACTATTCCCTCTCTTGTTCTTGTGCCTTTTATCCCTTGCAGAGGAACCAAAGGCAAGGACATCAACACAATCAAGTCACTGCGAGTTCTGCGAGTCCTAAGACCGCTGAAGACCATTAAACGGCTGCCAAAACTAAAGGTTAGAGAATAACCACAAAGCTTTCCTTCTCTGGAGGTTTACAACTGATCTGAGGGGAAGCTGATGGACTAAACTTATTCCAAGTTATTTCTGTTCCTTTCATTTCATTGCAATTAATCTCTTTGCCAGATTTATAAAAATAGCCATGCAGATGTTTAGCAAATGTCAAACACTTGTTTCTTTCGCAAGCACTGTGTGCAATATTATGAATTATTGTGAACCCACATTAAAATCAAACTTCTAAAAAAAGGAAAAAGAAAAAAAAAGCAAATAAATTGAATTACAGTTCATGAGTGTGATGCTTTTAGTAATGATACAGGAGAAAACAGATTTTGGAGGGTTTGGCTTTCCCTAGAGAACTTCACATGAATATTGCAAGATAATCCACAGTCCGTCTAAAGAGAAGTGTCATTGCTGTATGAGGACTTTAACTCTGTTCATCTTTTCTGTTAAAGGATATATAACACAGGGTTTTGCAGCAGCACCCTTTCATCTCTAGGATACTATGTTATAAAGTAGAATTAAAGTAATGGCCTGTGGTTACTTATTCAACACCATTTCACAAAGGCTTTGAGATACAGCCAGCCCCTGGAAGCAGAGAATGGAGGGAGCTACAAGATTCAATTCAATTTCTGCAACTCTTGAATACCTATTGGAGAACATCTTCATGTGGCATCACTGCTTGCATGCTCTTTTCTGTGAGAGATGGGGAAAAAACCGATGGGTGCATTTGCAATGGTGAAACTATGTCTGACAAATCCTGGTGCTGCATAGTGGCACATAAAAATCAGGATCAGCTGTTCTATAGATTTGCTTTTGTCCTTACCCAAAATTCACATTTTAATAATTTTGATTTTATGTGGTTTTATGCATACTATATTTACCTCAATAGATAAGGAAGAGTAAAGTTGAACAATGTAGAAAATGGTCTTTAGTTGTTTAGAAGTTTGAAATGTACAGCTTTTAAGTCATAAACCAGTCAACAGTAGCTCAGGGTGCTGAATGCTTTTTATTGAATGTCTTCCTTATTCTCAAGCAGTTTTACAGAGTAATTTTACCACTTCTAGAGAAGCATTCAAAACTCTTTATGTGAAGCAGAAGTCATATTCATATGGTTTGTGAACTGAACTGTGTTCAGTTCTGGGCCCCTCACTACAAGAAAGACATTGAGGTGCTGGAGCGGGGCCAGAGAAGGGCACTGGAGCTGGTGCAGGGCCTGGAGCACAGTGTGATGGGGAAGGGATGAGGGACCTGGGGGGTTCAGTCTGGAGAAGAGAAGGCTCAGGGGGGACCTGATCGCTCCCTACAAGTGCCTGACAGGAGGATGGAGCCAGGAGGGGCTGGGCTCTGCTCCCAAGGAACAAGGGATGGGACAAGAGGAACCGGCCTCAAGCTGCACCAGGGCAGGTTTAGATGGAGCTGAGGAACAATTCCTGCCCCAGAGGGTGCTCAGGCATTGGAACAGGCTGCCCAGGGCAGGGCTGCAGGCACTGTCCCTGCAAGTGTTCACACAGCGTGGAGACGAGGCCTCAGTGCCATGGGTTAGTGGTGGCCTTGGCAGTGCTGGGGAATGGTTGGACTGGATGAGCTTAGAGGGCTTCTCCAATCTGGACATTTCTATGACTAAAAGTCTTCACAATTCTGTAATTAATTTTTTTCCTGAGCATTGTCTTGTATGCAATAATCAATAAGATTAATGGGGAGATTTAGAGATATTTCCAGTGTTTTAAATCAGGATTTCTGGGTAGCATCAGGAATACAATTTTGTGAATTATTCACTTCCATTCAGAGAGACAGGAGCAGTATTGTACAAACCCCATGCTCGGGCAGTAAAACTGCTCCATTTCTGTTATTATGACAAACATCTCAGACTAAAATTAAACTACAAATGACAATGAATCAGTGACTAATAACCACACCATAAATGTATTTGAGAAGTTCGTTGCAGGGAGTTCAGAAGTGACATATGCTGACTGGATTAGTCACTTTGTTTTGAAAGGCAGTTCATAAGAGAAATGTTATTTGAAGGATTTGGTTTGTATCTGGCATATTGTCCTTATTATTCAACAGTTCAAGTAATGGTCAACAAGTAACGTATTTGATGAGGTTTTACTTGTCTGGTAAGTGGGAGTAAATTAAACTGAAGTACATTTCACATTTCATAATTGTCTGTGATTCTGTGACTTCCATGGCCTGGTTTGGGTTGGAAGGGACTTTAATGCTCATCCAGTTCCAACCCCCTGCCACGGGCAGGGACACCAACACTAGAACAGGTTGCTTCAAGCCCCGTCCAACCTGGCCTTGAACTCTGCCAGGGATGGGACACTTTTGCTTAAGATTAATGCAACTGAATGAGCTGTGATTGTCTTTAAACTTTATGGGCAGCACCAGACAATTGAGTGGCACAGTCGAACTCACCAAGAAAGCAGGAGATGTAAGAGGCTTGTGGTGTTATTTCTCACAGCTGAAGCATGACTCTTGGTTAAACACTTGGTGTGCGAATCCATAAAGACACCCATGGGTTGTAGGTTGGGTCATTACCCCTGGGTGCAATTAGATACCAGATGCCAAGATACTAGATGCACTTCTCCTTCCTTTCAACCCTTTAACTTTGTTCTCCTCCATCCCCAGGCTGTCTTTGACTGCGTAGTGAATTCCCTGAAGAATGTCCTCAATATCCTCATCGTTTACATGCTCTTCATGTTCATTTTTGCTGTCATTGCTGTGCAGCTCTTCAAAGGCAGGTTCTTCTACTGCACTGATGAGTCAAAGGAGCTGGAGAAGGACTGCAGGTATGGCTGGGGGCAGGGTCTGCAGGGGTATCCCCATTTAGCTTTGGCAGCAGCAGCTCCCTGACTGCCCCAGAGCTTCAGTTGGGTATCTGCTGAGCTTGGTGAATCTCCTGTAAGTAAGAGCAATGCTTCAGCACAATTACCCTAGAGGTGAACTCTTCCTTTTGTTGTTTCAACAGCTGCATCATTCTTGGCTCTGATCTAGCAGATGCTTAATGATGCAGGGGAGCAGGATGCTTCCCCAGTAAGGGCTAGGTGTGATTTTACGCTAAGGGGTTTTTGAAGAGATGGTGTGACTCCTTTCTACTTGCTGCCTTGATTCTTTGGGCTCATATGAACTAGAAAAGCAGAATGAATGAATAACCAGAAGTGAGTTGGCAGGAAGTTAGAGTGCTCTTAATTAGCTGGAAAAGGGGACAGTACTTGAATATCTTAAAAGCCCTGTCCTGTTTTGTCCTTTGCAGCAGACTGTCACAGTGTATTACCACAACATGCATCTTTCTCACTTGCCTTTTTTCTTGGTGCTCAAACCACATCCTCAGCACTGCCCATGTCTGCCTTCATTACCCCTCTTCTGCTGCCTGACAAGTGCAGGACACATCCCTGGTGGGACCACATCCATGTATGCAATAGCTGTGGAGACTGTTGCTGCAGCTCTTGTTTGCAATACAGCAGACGAATACATTACAGAAAGGAATGTGAAATTACAGAGAGAAATGTGAAGTTACAGAAGAATGTACGTTGTAGGCTGGAGGGGAACTCTGCAGATGCCAGGTTCCTTAGACCATAAGGACAGATCCAGTCCAGAAGTAGGAACCAGAGACTTCTCCCTATCGAGCAGCACAGTTTTCTGTGGGTCAGACAATTTGGGGTCAGCATGCTCTTAATTGCTGGCTTTGCTTAATGAATGAATGCCGTGATTACTATTTCTTTCATTTTTAGACCCCAGTCCAGTTTCTGTGGCTCAAAATGCCTTGAATAAGCCCTTCTGTTACAACCCTCGGGGCTATCTCTTTATTTGTCTTTAATACATAGCACAGCTGGACTCTGCTCCTGGGGCTTTTCCATGATCCTCCGTGAGTCAGATGAAGCGGCTGATTTGCTTTAATTCTCTCAATCTGAATTGCTGCTTTTTCCTAGGGGTCAGTACCTCGATTATGAAAAAAATGAGGTGGAGGCACAGCCCAGGGAATGGAAAAAGTATGAGTTCCACTACGACAACGTGCTCTGGGCTCTGCTCACGCTCTTCACTGTCTCCACAGGAGAAGGGTGGCCAACGTGAGTACACAGGGCTCCAGGGTCAGTGATCATGGAGGTAACGGTATCTTTCCACAGCTCTGAAGGACACGTAAGCAGCGGTGACCTGTGTAATAAGAACAGTCTTCTCCCAGCTAAGCTTTTATTTCCCCTTGTGTGATTATTGAGTGAATCAGCAGCAGGGCTCTGCGCTTTCCTTGCCATTCCTCTGAGCTTGCAGAGGGATGCTTAGGCGGTATTCAGTACTTAGTAGCTTGCTTGCTCCAGTGTTTTGGACTTGCACACCTTCCTGAAGTGTACCAATTGACAATGGAAATGTAAGAAAAAGAGGGGGAAAAGGTATTGTGACCTATGCTGAAAGTATGCTGGGTATGACTGTCCCAAAGTTACTGACTGTACCAAAGTTACATTTACTGTTCAGCATATGACTTTATTTTGGCACACTTTTCTGCTGTGAAACATGGAGTACAAATCATGGTCAGGGTTTCTCCATGGCAGGACTTCTCTGTCCTTCATGTTCAACTGTTTTGTAAGATAAAAAATAAAGCACACAGCACCAGTCTTCTTTTTCCAGTCCCTCAGTGTGTTCCCCTACTCAGAGATAATCCCTGCATTTCTTTTCCCACCCTTACTTTTCATCCCTGTTGATCCGAAAAGAGAAGCGAGATCTAACTGTATCCTCTCCCCTTGGCCAAGGGGGATAAATGGATCTGTACCCAGCAAATCTCCATCATTCTGACCGAATGGTGAAAACAGAAAGGGTTTCCCTAAAAATATCCTCAAGGACAACTTCTTCCCAGCCATAATGATGGGAATGAGTTTGACCTGAGCATATGGGGAACACCCTTCACATGAGTGAAGGCCATTGAGTGGCTATCAAGGTGTCATTGGTGCTTCACGCTGGTTTCATTGACTTTTCTTCTCTCTTTGCGCTTGATTGCAGTGTGCTGAAGCACTCGGTGGATGCCACCTACGAGGAACAGGGCCCCAGCCCTGGCTACCGAATGGAAATGTCTATCTTTTACGTGGTGTATTTTGTTGTCTTCCCTTTTTTCTTTGTGAACATCTTTGTGGCGTTAATCATCATCACCTTCCAAGAGCAAGGAGATAAAGTGATGTCAGAGTGCAGCCTTGAGAAAAATGAGGTACCCGTGTCTTCTGAATCTGGGGGCTCAGAGCACCACGATTCCAGTGCAAACCCACTCCTCATCCCTCCCATGCCTTAGGGGGCTTTGGAGCAGTCATTATCTGAGGGGGTATGGTGTACAGACCAAATACAGACTGTTTCAGCTTCTGCACAAAACCAGGTAGAGCCCCCAGTCCCGCACATTAGCAAGCACTATCACACGTCCCTCTGAACTGCACCTCTGCTTCACAGTGAAGGTAGACTTGCGTGTTAGCTCAAGCATGTAGGTGTGAAAGGAGGTAAATCTTCGGCCTTTTAGAAGCCAGTCATCAGAAACCAAACTGAACTATAGTTTCTACAACTCCTAAAGGAAAGCTCCTCTCACCAGGCTGGTTTTGTGCCTGGCTGAGATGATGTCCTGAGAGCAGCCAAAAGCAGGTGCCTTGGGAATAGTGTAAGACCAGGACAAGAACATATGAGGCTCAGGAACATCCCAAATTGGACATGGATTTATTTAGTGTATCTCTCTTTGATGGATGTGCTGTTTCCTCCCAAACCCATGCAGATGTTTAGCATCTGCAACATCCTTTGTCTGGGGTGCCACAGCCTCAATGACCTGTTGTACGAAAACCCATCTCTTTTCATTTATTTTGAAACTGGAACCTGACTGTTGATGAAAAGAGATGACTTATTAATCAGTTGTTATTTAGTGCATTGTTTGTCTATTTGTCCAAAATAAAGCAGAATATTTAGAGGTGTTTTACTCTTGTTATTCTTAAACTGAGCAGAAAGTATTTTTGCAGTAACTTATGAATTCTTACCTAAATCCAAGCTGAGAAAATGCTCCAGAATTAAATGTTCTTGTAGGTAGAAATCAATTTTTAACTAGTGTTATGCTTATAATAATGTGAACAGGAATCGGCAACTAAGGGGGTCTTTGAGGTTTCAAACAGTGATATTTGTTGGATAATTTGTAGGTAAAGTTCAGTTCACATTCTATG
Organism: Psittacula echo; assembly: GCF_963264785.1. Lineage (NCBI taxonomy): Eukaryota > Metazoa > Chordata > Aves > Psittaciformes > Psittacidae > Psittacula > Psittacula echo. The sequence goes on along the minus strand of NC_137752.1, from coordinate 9,420,414 downwards.
AAATGTTATTAGCTACAGAGATTTTGCTCTGTGTGAGAACATACCTGAATTTCCCAATAGTTTTTAAGCACAAATAACATCTTTACCAATCCTCTGCTTTCTACAATTGCACATCAAGAGGAACTGGCAGTGTTTTCTGAAGTGAGCCTGTGCATTTAAGACTCCTTTCCCTAAGTAGGACCTACCAGGAGCTGGGTTGTGATGGAAAACTGTCTCCTAGGATTGCAGAAGACCATAGGGGTGTTTGGGGGTTTAATATTTTAGCAAATGGCTAAAAGTTATCACTATCTGGGCATCTTGGGCTGCATTTTACAGTAGTCATCAGTACTCACATCGTATGTGAGAAACACTTAGAAATACCATCGTCCACTAAATGCTCTGCTCACTCTCCCAGTCTGGTATCTCGACTGATGAAGGCTGTCAGCCCTTTTCTGTTTTCTTTTCATCCCCTTTTTGTTTTGTAGAGGGCCTGCATAGACTTCGCCATAAGTGCCAAGCCACTGACCCGCTACATGCCTCAGAACAAGCAATCTTTTCAGTACAAGATGTGGAAATTTGTGGTGTCCCCTCCCTTTGAGTATTTTATCATGGTCATGATTGCACTCAATACCATTGTCCTCATGATGAAGGTTAGTGGGCTCTTCCTGAATCTTTGCGAGTCTGGGTGAGTGAATGTGGTGTTTGCTGGAGAGGCTTTGTAATCTTGATCTAAGAGCTGGGGGATGATCAGCAGGAACAACTACCCCTTCTCATCTGCCTGGTGCCATTTTCAAATGCCTTGTGATCATGTTTTGATGCCTCGGTCCCCAAAGGGAGGTGATTTTGTTGTGATGAGATATTGAGAATGGGATTTCTGCCACTCAGCACTGTTTTGGCTCATAGCCCCTTCAGTATGTGACCAGTGGGATAGGAACTGGGATCTGCTGGTCCTGAGCTCCCAGCTCAACCTGGGCTTCCAGCTGCAGAGTAGAGTCACTTGAGGATGCTCAAAATCCAGCCATGCCAGGAGAATGGCTACAATTTGCAGCAGTGTCAGGCTTCTGGGATGTGATCCACAGTGCTTAGGAGGAAAGATGCAGGTGGCTGGATATTGTGGATGATCTGCCCTCCTACCTCTTGTCTAGCTTAGAGTATCTTCACAGTCAAGGGGTCACCATATTCTCGGGGTCTTCTGGAAAAATCACAGCTCTGTTCTTGTCCTCTGGTTTTGAAAATGCCTTTTCTCGCCCTGGTCCATGTTGTGCTTACAGGGAGATGTATGCCAGCAACAGTCCTCCAGCCCTGGGGCTCTTCTCCAGCTGCCCCATTAGGATAGCACGGAGGCAACAGTGTGCTTCTGGAGTGGCATGAGTAACTGTGTTGTGTCCCCAGGTCTTGCTTAAAGTAAGCACAAGATCTAGCACTAAAATTAGCAGGAGTCCTGCAGTCAGACAGGTCAGTGAGGAAGCTTTTATTCTGTAAGTGATCCTCCAGTAACAGCCTTTCTTCCATCCTGGTTTAGTTCTATGATGCTCCAGAAGCATACGAAGAAATGTTGAAATGCCTGAATATTGTGTTTACATCCATGTTTTCAATGGAATGTGTGCTGAAGATCATTGCCTTTGGTGTGCTGGTATGTGCCTTCCTCATTTACTTTCAACTGATTCCTCTCTATGTGAAATGCTTGTATTTCATGATGTGCATTTAAAAACCCCTGTGTTGCAAAGAGAAAAATAACCCCTGGATCCCCTCTGTCCCCTTTGTGTTTTCATTTGGCAGAATTATTTCCGAGATGCCTGGAATGTCTTTGATTTTGTAACAGTGTTGGGAAGTATTACTGATATTTTAGTAACAGAGATTGCGGTAAGTACACTTTGCTCAATTTGCTTCATTTACAAACAAAGCTGTACCCTGTCAAGACATTGCACCTTCTCCCTACCAGCCTTATTCCCTAGAGCTGCCTCTGGGACTCAGTGTGTGATGACGTCTTTGGGTGACCTGGCAGCCTGGTTCCATTAGCTCTACTCTTTCCATGGAGACAAGCACAGCCCCAAAGACTCTCATGCAAAAGCTCTGATGAGCACGACAGTGCTAGTGACCCTGTCAGAAAGCAGCCTTTCTTTCTTGTTCAGCACATGGCTCTAACTCTGAGCCATTTTTACCTATTAATGGAAAAATCCTGTTGAATTTAACAGAGGGAAAAGATTAAAAGGGTTCTGTTGAAGACCGCTGGTTTATAGTGTGAGGTGCTTTGCAGGGCACACAGACACGTCTGTCCCCTTGGGGCTCCTACCCAGTCTTGGTCACGAGGCAGAATGAAGGTGATAAGAGGAGCAAGAAGGCGAGGGGTGATGGGAACACAGAAAGAGCCAGAAACTCATCAGCCTGGACTGTGTGTTTGGTGCATTTCTGTTCTGTGCACAAAAGCTTTGTGAGGCAACGATTCAAACAACTTCACCAGAGGGTTTTCTGACCAGCCGTGCACTGGCTGCTGTTCCCCTGCTAATGTGGCCTGCAGATGACACGAAGTGTACAAACTTGCCATTAAATTCAAGAGGATTTTTCCATGCGGGTAGCAAATGTCTCACTCAAGCCTTGACAACCTGGTGCTACCCATTCTATGAATTGCTCCTCCCCATTCCCAGTGCATGTTTTAGCTGAGGATGCTGTATCTCGATGTGATGAATTTGAACTTTACCATAATATCTTTTTTCTCAGTCCCTGGGATTTGCTTATAGATCTGTTTGGTGTGTGCTGAGAACTATGCTCCCAGACTTCTTTACAGGACATTCAGCTGGTGGTGAAGACCATGCTACTGTTTCCAACAAAATTCGCTATAATCTATCCTCTTTGGTACAAAAAACCACTCTCCCCCCCCCCCCCCCCCAGTTTTAATCCCCACATGAATGGTGCTCATTTAATGGTTGGTTAATCCTATCATGTAGGTTTTGGATTACCTTTTGCTCTCAATGCACAGCTTACAGCCAGGGTAAAGTGGCTCAGATCAAACACAAAGTCTAACCACCACTTCTTTGAGTGTCAGAATCCTTGCACTGATGCTTTTTCCCACTCCCTTCCATGGGACACACTTTCTTGCCAGTCTCAGGTCCCCAAACTTTTGCCTTGGTTTGAAACTCGGTGAAAACCTTTGCAAGTCAGCTACAAACAGAGGCTGATGCTTCTCTTCCACCCCTCCTTTGACTGGGAAGAAGCATCACAGCCAACTTGCACGTGGTAAGGGAGCCTATGGTCTCTCAGACGTTGGTATCTTCTCCTTTAGGAAGATGTCTCCTTCACAACACCAAGCCCACATGCTTCTTGTTAAAATCCTGCTTTGTACAGCTAGTCAGCAGGCAGAGAGCAGGATCAGTGTTGCCTGTTCTCTGCTTGGCAGTAACGTCTCTGGTTTCCAACACCAAAGGCAGCAGCAATTTGGGGATGCCTTTGAAGAGCAGTATGAATTACCTCTAAAACCAGTCAGTAAACTCGAGTAGTGTTAAGCTCCCAACCACCTATTCTCCTTTCCATTATCCTCCCAGGTAGTAATGGTGAGGCTTTTGGTTTGGGAATCCTAGATCCTTTAAGTCAAACCTTTGAGAGAGCTTTCTAATGTAATTTAACATCTTTCCCTGGCAGTCTGTACAATACAAAGCTGCTCACAAACATGTCTTAAACATAAAAGCCATATGTTCCCCAGTACCACTCCAGCCCCTGACCTCTTGGTCCTCTGTCTCAGGCCACTGACATCTTTAAGTCTTCCCCTTCTTCAACTTTTCCATATAGCTATCACATCTCCTTTCCATGTGTTTTCTCTTGGGGCACATAGGGTGGAAAACCAGCAGAAGCATCCAGCACTCTGCTCTGGTTCTCTTTTGTTGGCTCCATAATAGGTCGTAGCATGCGTTATTCTGACCCACAGTGCATCAGGCAAACCCAAGAAGTCCCAAAGTTGCCTGGGAAAATCCAGGACTGTTTTGCCACCTGGGAAGTGGCACAATACATGGATATTCTGGAAGAGTTACGCTTTAATCCATCTTTGTAACATATAACTTGCTATTTTGCTGAACTAGAGGTGCACCTAAGTCACTTACATACTTCTGGTATTTAGAACCTATTAAAAAATGCAGAAAGGGGTTGGAAAACCTGATGCAATGACAGTGAATAAACTGTTTGCAAACAGCAGGGATCAAGGCAGGGCCAAGCCGGTGAGTGCCTCAGTCACAGAGCACAGATCAGGTGTGTGGCCTCAAGTCTTCAATCCCACAGCCTCTGCTCAAACTCTTCTTGCCCGTTAGATTTCCAGGTAGGGCAGAGGAGTAACTAAGAGTCGGGATGAAGACTGACGCTGCACAAAACACAGTAGCTAGTGCTGAACCCCATTTCATCAGCTTCCTGGCTCAGTTCACAATCAAACAAAGTGGAGAACAGGTCTTTTCTTGTCGCAACTCAGAGTTCTGTCCACAGCAGAGGATGCCCTCTTGTCCCTTTGCCTCCCTCTGCTCCAGCCTCTCCTCGGCTAGCAAGCAACCATGGGGATAGCTGAGTGGCACCCCCCCATTAGTCCTTCCGTGAGCATTCAGCCCCATTATTCCCCATTCACCCAGGCTGAGAAGTGGAGGTCACCCGCTCAGGTGACCCCCACAATGTGAACTTGATGCTTCTGTGCCTGTAACAACCACCCAAGGATCACAGAATCCCAGCCTGGTTTGGCTTGGAAAGGACCTTAAGACCATCCAATTCCAACCCCTGCCACGGGCAGGGACACCTTCCACTAGAGCAGCTTGCTCCAAGCCCCTGTGTCCAACCTGGCCTTGAACACTGCCAGGGATGGGGCATTCACAACTGCAGTTCCCTACAGAGAGAGGACGTTATCTGGGTATAACTTCAAGATGAGGTTCACATGTAGTTACAGGAGCACCGCTTTTCTCCATGACTATCTTTTCCAGCTATAAGGTAAATGAACCTGCTCACCTGGGCAGTCTCACCTCTGCTTCCACCAGCTGTGCTACATGGGTATTTTAACCCTCTGAAAAGTAAAGATAAAAGGAAAAGACATGTTGATTAACTGCTTTATTTTGATTTTCTAGTCATGTCATATGTAATTTACTTTGTGAATGCAGTGGAATATGTATATATATTTTTTTATTTCCTTAGGCAAAAACACATATGTCAGTTTTTTATCCTCTCAGTGACTGAGGTATAACAGGGGGCACCAAGGAGGAGGTGTCCAAATGGGCATATAGCAAACTGACATCTATTTCTATGCCTGGAAATACAAAAACCATCCTGAGAAGTGTTTGTGAATTGCCTCCCAATTTGCATTACAAAGTGAAATGCAAATATCTACTGCACTGTCTGTGTTACCCTTTAGGATCCAGAACCTGTTTTGGTTTGAAGCATTTTTTGATTTATATAACTACCACAAAATAACACCCCCTAAAACCCCAACAGTTTCTTTTCCAGTGAAATTTTCAGAGTTTCCTTTTTTGCTTGTCCTGATTACTCATTTTCTCTTTTTGTTTCCTGTTTTGTTCTTTATTTTCCTTATCTACCTGCTGAATCACGCCATCCAATCAACATACAATGCGAAAACCATGTCTCCGTCTGTATGTTGTGCACCTGCTGCTCAAAAAAACCCAATAAATTTGTAAATAACCTTGCAAAATCCCCATCCATGACAACATCACATATAGGACACGGTTGGTTTCATTGAATTTAAGCAATTCTTTAAATTCTCTGCTTTTATTTTCTCTCGTTTTTCTTTAATTTGACTCGTTTTTGATGAGATTTCCGATTGCACTGGTGAAAAAAAGCCTCACTGCAGCGTGCCTCAAAACTGGCTTCTGTCCTGCATCTTCTTCCCCTTGGCTAATTGGTGACGTGAGGCAAATGCAGTTACCAATAGCCTGTTCTCTGCTCTTTGTTACACCTGGCAATGATAAAGGGGAAACTGACACTTGCTTTATTTTGGTGGAAAATTGAATGAGAATAGGAGGGAAGGATGCTGCTGGGATGACCTGGAGTACAGAAGATTGGCTGGCTGGAAAACCCTACCTTTTGTGAGCGGTGGAACCAAATTCAGCTCTCAGAAACTGGTTTTCTTTCATGGTGAGATGCATTGAGCTTTCTGCAAAGGGAAGCACTACCTTTCAGAGAGATGCCTTACAGGTACTTTAAGCCCATGGTTTACACTGTAAGGTAAGGCAAAACAAATGATTGGAGTGGTTACAGACTTACTTCTCTCAAATCAAAAGAGAACTCATAGGAAAGAGGGACTTTGAAAACTCTTTGTGATACCAGCATATAGAAGCATTTTGCCACCACAGTGGACACAGAGTCCCTGGATGCAAAAGCAAAGATCTAAAGTAAAATGCAGAAGCCCTGTTATGAACAGGGCCGAAAAGCACTGGCAACCAGATCCCACTGGGAATTTAGTGTCTGGCTCTAAAGATGCCTTTGGCAATACTGGCCTTTGTCTTTGAAAATCATAAATTAAGCAAAATGGAATGAATAAGGAAAAATACAATCTAAAAAATACAGATAATTGTCTTGGCTATGGTTAATAACACAAACGAGACCATAAGCTTATCAAAACTACTTGCTTGGCTACCTGACAACAGCTCTTGGATCTCTGTTAATGTCTGGTCTTCCTGTTGCACAGTTGCTGTTAAGAAGTAAAGCAGAGCAAATCTTTATGGCAGACTGCAAATACCCTCTGTGTGTGCTTCCTGGAGGGTCACGGAAGGGAATTGTCTGCTAGGAAGTAGCACAGAAAAAGATGACAATGTGTAGGTTAAAATAAGCCTAGCACAATCTGAGAATTGGAGCTGTTACAGATGCGTGGGAGCTGAGAGAATGTCTTCGGACACTTCATCTTCTGCACCCCTGGTGCAGGCAGCACAGACGAGTGCTCTGGCATCAGCTGCACACAGGGGAAAAGTGCTGGAAAAAATCAGCTGATTTCTGTTTGGCCAACTTTTGGCCTTGTTGCTGTTAAAGATTTAAATGCTCATCTCAAGGTTTGTTAGGATTGCGGTCTCTCTGGTCATGTGTGCAGGTCCGGGATCCCTCTATCACTCAGCATCCAAGACGGATCTTTGGAGCACCAAGCTGTCCTCTGGAGCTGCCTTCTTCCTTCCACTGCTGATGATGGGAGCATACAGTGACTGCAGCAGAATCACCAGAGTTTAAAGATAGGAGGGAATGAGGAGAGATCTGGGCATCACACACAAAATCACTTCTGGCTCAGCATGAAAGGACACAATATGATATGCCTATAACTGCAGTGTCCCCAAGACACAGACCAGTGTGGCAAACATCTTCAGCCTTTTAAAATCAGCAAGGCTTTCCTAAAGTTTCAGAGGAAGCCAAGACCCTGTGCAAGATTCAGAATCTCCTCTTCATTACTGATTTGGGACATTTAAATGGGAACACAGCCATTTCCTCTAGATTAGTTCCTTAGCACAATAAGTTAATTCTTGGTGATGCCGGATGAAGACAACTGCCAAAGCTTCCTGAGTGATCCCATTCTTGGCTTGGTTGGATTCCTCTTCCCCACAGCTCTTTGTGACTTTGGGTGAGCCTTTCATTTTGAGGACAGAAAACTGAATTTTCAAGCCCAAGGGGTGGTTGTGTTCTGCAACAGGGCTGGACAAAGAAGCAGGGATGAGCAGCTCAAATTCTCCCAAATTCATTGCGGCGTAATGGAACCTCCTACTACATCCTGCAGAGCTTGTCCAGCCACAGCACAAACCCCTCATATTCCTGCTGCAGGTTTCAAGATCCAAAATGTTACTGAGCTGGTGCTTTGCCACTAGTGTACAGAATGGAGCTTGTTCCTCATCCCTGTGGATGGTGGACACAGCACGGAGGAAACCACTCTGCTGCTGAAGAACAGATCTGAGCAATGATTGTATACCCTAATCTTCATGTCTTTTCAGCAGGGAAAACACACTAAGACAGGGCAAAGGGGCTTTCAGCCCATGGTGGGACAACAATCAAGGCCAGTTCTTTATCTGTTACATCCTGCTTTGCAGTTTGCTCAGGGAATGATATCGCTCAACTGAGCTTTGGTCATACTCTGGTCAGGGGAAGCTGTGGCTGTGCCCATCACCCCAGAGCCTGGTGGGTGACTGTGGGCCTTTGGTACCAGAGCTCCCTCTTTAAGGAAAATAGTGACAGGCCAGGAGGAAAGGTTTTTCAAACATGATTTGCCAGTCCTCAGGTGGATCATAAAATCATAAAGCTACGGTGCTTCTCATGAGCACCAGCCAGCCTTTAGCATCTGTGCAACAGCAAAGCAAACGAAAACCTGGAAAGCAACACCTTGATAACCCAGAGGATGGTCATCTGTGTGTAATGTGGTGGCTAAGTGGGAGGAAAATTGATGCACATTGCTGTTATATACAAGAAATATTGCAATGTGGAGTTTCCCCTTTGACTGCATGTGGTTCTAATACCTGCCTGGACAGCTGAGGTGTCGAAGGATGGGTTTTCTACCTGGTGTGCTGAGGGTTACACACGTGGAGCCCTTCCATCCATCACGAGCGTGTGTAACTTTGCCTCCCTACGAACAGCGCAGAGAACAGTCCTTCGATCAGTCTGCAGATGTTAGTGACTGGATTTTCCTGGGTTGTGAGTGATTCCCAGCAGAGCCTAGGCTTTGGCTGCACTTGAAGAAATGGCACTGTATGAGTCAGGGAGGGCCTGGGGAAAGAAAGAAAAGGTTATGGACTGTTTGTCCCTCCAAACCCCAGGGAGTGGGTAGTTATAGATGTAAGTGCAGAGTTTCGAGCCTCCCGTTCCATACCGTACATATGGACACTATCCTATATAATGCCGCATGTAACACAGGGATAGCCTGGGCTAAGTATGACCTTGCAGTCGGCCTAGACCAAAGCTGATGTTAAGCATCATGTCAGCTGTGATGACGAGATTATAGCAAAGCCTGAACAAAACAATGTTCTTCCTGTTAAGCTTCAGTAAAACAAGGAAAAAGGGAGGTAAGGCAGGTTCATAGACAGACAGATCCTGCACATGCTCCTTGAAGGCACTTTGGGTCTGGCTTGAGTGTTGCTCTGAAGGTAACTTGTCAGACTTGCAGCATGATGCCCAAGCGCCATGAACATTACACAAAAGGTCTGATCCAGTGCGGAGACCTTCCATCATTAAATGGGCTCTGGGTTAAACCTTTGCCCTGCACTGGTTGACTCTGCTCTGCAGAGGTCTATCAGCCAGTGCCACAGGGGAAACAGGCTGCTAAGGACCAGATTAGTGATGGTACCTTGTTATCTAACCATGGTCCAGCTCTGCCCCTGGGTCTTACATGACCCTTACCTGTTGAGCTGGCATTTTGTGAAGGGATGTGAAAAATGAACCAGAAACTGATGCTAAGAGACAAGTGTTGAAGTTCTAGTGCCTATTTTGCTGACCTTGAACAACCCAGGGGAATCCTCGCTTGTGTTTTGCCTGCCGGAGCTGAACTCTGTTGCTGACTTGAATGAGCTCAGTGTTGTCTGCTCTTTCATTGAACATACCTGTGCTTTTCTCTTTTCTCTTTATTTGAGGATTGAGTCTGATATACGGTCTGTGCCTAACTCTGAGCTGCTTGTGTTTTTAAAATGAGAGAAACCGAGTGCATGCCTGAGACTGATTTCTTGAACTCTGGGATTGGTGGAATGCGATGCTAATGCCCCCAAAACTGAGCTGGCGTTTAAATAAATGAATAGATCCAACAAGCCCCCCCAAATTCAGCACGAGCTCTGTAGCCAAATGAGCAAGAAATGTGGGTCATTTCAGTATGACTGGGTATCTCCTGGTAAAGCAATAATACAAGGAAAGACTATTTTTGCTTGTCTTTACCAACTGGAGCTCCTTATGATTATATTTTCCACTCCACTGCTCGATAGTTTCAAGTGGGATGCTTTCTCTTTAGTTTACTCAGTCAAATAAGTGGCTGCGAACAGAGATTCATAAATAAGCAAATTGGAATTAGTATGGAAAGGGGGGATTTTTTAATCTCCTTAAAATAGGAGGGCAAGAGGGATCTGGCTTTTGCATGTTTTGGTTTGTAAAGAACCCTCTCTAGATTAGCTCATTGGGCAAGAAAACTCTTTTCCCTGAAGGAAAGATAAAAATGGGGTGTGGGGTAGGGAGAATCATACAAACCCAATGGAAATGGGAATCTGTACCCAGCAGTTCTTTGATCCACCTGCAAAGGCACGTTTAATATTACTCTAAAAAATCAGCGGGTTCCTAAGGCCCCCTCCTGCTGTTGAACCCTCAATCTGCCCAATTGATTTGCTGCCATTGATCCATCTTCCAAACTGTCTTCCTGGTGCCATTTCTCCTTGATGAGCCTGTCCAGTCACATGTTGTATAACCCTTTAAAACCTCCAGGTTAGAAAACATCCTCATTCCTTCAAGGATGTTTTAGTCTTCACTGGACGATGCCTTTCTTTGTTACGGTAGAGGTTATATGCGCAGTCCCTTGCAACTGTCTTGGCTTAAGTTCAATTCATTGTAGAAAAAGAACTGACCAAGACTTCAAAACAACCTAATTCTTTATGAAAAGATAATACGGCACCATTGCCTCTCCCTGAGCCTTTAGGGGGAGAAAATCTGCCTTGCTCAAAGAAAATAAGCCCTCCATGGACAGCGTGAAAAGGCCTTTTCCTTTTCCATCATTGACCCAGTAGCAGAGGGGAGGGCTCTTGTGGAGAGGGATTTTCTCATACTTGCTGCATGTGGAGTGATCTGCACTGACGAATGTTTCTTTTGGAAGGTTTTCTGGTGGCCGATTTGCTGCTTAGATCGTGAAGCTGGTAATTTTAATTTCTTTTTTGCGGGCTGTGGTTTCCAATCGCGTTAATTTCTGAAGGACACAAACCCTTTACTTTCCGCAGGACAACTTCATCAACCTCAGCTTCCTGCGGCTCTTCAGGGCAGCCAGGCTTATCAAGCTCCTCCGGCAGGGTTACACTATCCGCATCTTGCTCTGGACGTTTGTGCAGTCATTTAAGGTGGGTGTTACGCATGTGGGAGGCAGGGAAGAGACAGGGGGAGACAGTGATGCTTGGCATGTCTGTAGCATCCTTCACTGGGTATCAAAGAGCTTCTCTTTGCAAAGGGAACTGCTTATCTGCACCTCTACAAAGCAGTTAGAGGGATATTGCTAATTGGTTTGTACTGACATCAGTACAAATCAGCTACAAATTGAAATCAGTACAAATCAGTACAAATTGAACATCCCCTGAATACCACAGGGGAGGAGCAGTTTGGAAGCTGAGGCTGAAAGGTGGATGGCTCCTGGTGCAGACTTGCAAGTGTGCAAGCTTAGGCTGCCCTTGAAACTCTACAAAATCCCCATGGCAAAGTCTTGAGACTTGAGTATTTTCATAAGGAAATGATTGATAAGTGCCTTCATGCCTGCTGTTTGCTGCAGCAAGTGCAAGGTTAAACTGCTTTCACCAGGTTTCAGTCTTGGTAGAATCTCACAGAGGCGAACCCTAAGGCAGTGCATTTTGATGCTATGAACTGTGAAGCTGCACAGCACAGAGCTGTGTTTGTGTGACTTGGAGGATTAAAAACTAAGGGTTTGTTCTAAAGTTGAGACAGTTGCTTTGCCTGGTTTCCTTTACCCCTGCCCTTCCCTCAGAATCTTGTGGCCGGCACTATCTTGTGGCACAGGGGTGTCTGCAGCTGGATATGGCACTCCTGAACAAGGAGACCCTCCTATGACTGCCTTACAGCAGTTTAGCTCTCAACCTCCGCCTAGGTTTGTGTTAGCTGTTTTCCAGAGCTAAATAAGAGCCCACATGCCCCAAAGTTGGGGATTGAACAGCTCTCAGCTCATTTGCAGCCCACTTCTACAGCTTCTGTTTTATCTCTGGCTATGGGGCATATGCAGTGCAAAGAGGACATCACTTAATCTGAAATGAAAACACTTCACTGCATTAATTACCCATTCATTTAGCCTGAGTGGGAAGGAGCTGTTACTCTCAGCTTGGTTACTGTCATCATTACATTGTAGCCTTCACTGATTTCTAGCTAAAACTCAGTCTTCTTGTTCTCCTGGGGTTGCAATCTGTGCCTGTTTCAGAGCAGGAACTTGTCTACTAAATTTACAGCAAGGTCATTAAAAATTAATGTTCTTACAATTATACATAGAAAGTGTCAGTGCTTGCCGGTAGCTCCAGCGCTTGCTGCCGAACTTCTGAATGTGCTTTCCCTGCTTACTGCTGATCTGCTTGCAGGGATGTACAGAGAGCCCTTGGAAAGCCCAGACTGTTTTGTGATCGATGAGTACCTGTCTCCAGGGGTTTGTCTTTTGAAGGCTGCCAGAATTCATAGAATCGCAGGATCCCAGCCTGGTTTGGGTCAGAAGGGACCTTACAGCTCCTCCAGCTCCAACCCCTGCCACGGGCAGGGACCCCTTCCACTGGAGCAGCTTGCTCCAAGCCCCTGTGTCCAACCTGGCCTTGAACACTGCCAGGGATGGGGCAGCCACAGCTTCTCTGGGCACCCTGGGCCAGTGCCTCAGCACCCAGTTATCTTCCTAGTTCCTTCATCTGAAGGAAGAATGCCAGAAATCACAGGAATTAAATGCTATCAGCTGAGGTTTGCATCTGCTGTCATTAATGTTGCCTTCTTTTCCACAGGCCTTGCCTTATGTGTGTCTCCTCATTGCAATGCTCTTCTTCATCTATGCCATCATTGGCATGCAGGTAAAAAGTTGAGCTTTCATATTGACCATAATCAGCCTGGTTTTGTCCCGCTGGTTCAGGGTGCGAATGGGTTATTACCTCCACAGAAAGATCAATAACTGACTTACTAAGAGGGAAAGGCTTCTCTTGTCTGGTGTCAGGTACATCAGAAATGGGGGGAAAAAAGCCGCTTTTTCTATGCTTATTGCCAAGTTTTGTGTTGAAAGTGGCCCTGGGTGTACAAAGGGAGAGGGTGAGCAGGCAAACCAGCTACAGGAGCCACAGCACAGCATCTGCAAGGCATTGGTGGGCAGCCCTGTCTCCCTTGGGCAGAACATGCCCCTTCTGAGAACAGGCATGTCAAGAGGCTGAGAGCAGGGAGCAGCTCAGGCTCTGCACCTTCCTGATATGAAATGAGAAAGTTCTCTTGGCCTGGATGGAGCTGGTGTTGGAAAGGGTCCGTGTGAAGATGAAGCGAATTAACCTTGGTTTTGTCCCCATTTAGTCCCTACAACACATTTTTACACCCCTCTTCAGCACAGAAATGATTTTAACTTTCAGATCCTTTAAAAAAGGACAAATTATTTCCCTGCCTTTTCTTCCTGCTCCATTAGATTCTCCTTCATTGACAATGCCCATATGAGGATGTGTTTGGCCTGAAGCACTTCTGTTTTTTGTGGCAGGTATTTGGGAACATTGCTCTAGATGATGAAACCTCCATTAATAGGCACAATAATTTCCGTACCTTCCTCCAAGCCCTGATGCTTCTGTTCAGGTAAGTAGAGGATAAAATACCGTATGACTTGCATGTGAACAATAAATAAGTCTTTGGTTTTGCATACATCAGTTTAGCTGCTGAGACTTAAGCATCCTCTAAGAAAGGTACGTGGAGTAAAGCATCCTTTCCTCTTTCATCCTCCTTAGCATTAAAGGTTGGCCTGGAACATCTCTGAACAGGACAGATCTGTTTCAACACACCAATATCTCCATAAAGTGACACTCAGTGCCTTGACAACCCATGTCAAGTCATGCAGATGCTTAATATAAGACCCAAGTCACTATAACCAACCAAATCATCCTGGTATTTCTGTATCTGCCTGATATGGGAAATAAGAAATTCAAGAGGAGAAGCAGGTTTCATTTCCCATCATCTCCATTGGGTTTACAGCCAGCACAAGGACAGAAATGTTAGCTGCTTCAAAAGGGAACAATCTAAGCTCTGTTTACTTACACTGCACTGGACGTGTTTAAATCAATCTGGTTTTATTCTCCATAAAACCATTAAAGCTCAGCCTACCTTAGCCTGGTGAGTTTCTTCTACTCCCTGGTAATAGAAGGAAATGTTCTTTCTCCTTTCATTTCCATATCATCAGGCTCGTAGTTCAAATTCCTGATGTAGATGTAGTACCTCCACCTGGACACAACCTTCCACTTCATTAATGTACTTAGTTAAGCACAGTAATGCCACAAGGTGGATGTGCTTCGGGTGTGTAACCATGATGGGGTTGGATAAGCTCACCCTCTGCCATTCCCAACTGCAGGAGTGCCACAGGGGAAGCCTGGCATGAGATCATGCTGTCGTGCCTGAGCAACAGAGCCTGTGATCCGCTCTCTGGCCTCACCAAAAATGAATGTGGCAGTGACTTTGCCTATTTCTACTTTGTGTCGTTCATCTTCCTCTGCTCCTTCTTGGTAAGTTGGATCCAATCTCTCCCATAGTGGGGGCACTGGTGTGGATTCCCCCCTCCCAGCCCTTCCCTCCTCATTCCCTTGCTTCCTTCTTCTCCCTAATTATGATTTATACAACATTACAAGACAGCTTCACTAAAACCCATTTATCATTCCGGTGATAAAATCCCTTTAATCCCCAAAGAAATCATTTAGTTATTAAAGGGGTTTATCTTCCTTCTCACAGGGGAGTCTAATATCTGTCATTAAGCATTAATCTGGTTTGTCTTGTTTTCCTTTGAGGAAGCAAACTGGGCAGAGTGGGGTGAGAATGGCCAAGATAATGTTGGTTCATCAGTGACTGTAGGAGGCAGCTGGGAGCATCGCACTTACTCGATGCCTTGTGTTCTGTTTGTCACATACATGCAATGATCATTTTCTTCTGCAGTGGTGCCAGAAAAGCTTTAGACATGAAACTAGACAGAGCTGCTGTACTTGATTTGTGCTTGTGATCATAAATACCAGGCTGGGTCTCAGCTCTGATAGGTGCCAATGTCTTTCCAGTCACTTACAGGCATAAAAAGCTCTCTGCTGTAGGGCTTTGCTTCACTTTCTGCACCACTGGGACAGAAGGATGGAAAACCAGGGACAGGGACCCAATTAAACTTTAAGGAGAAAGAGATGAAAGTCAGTTCTGAAATGTACCAAAAAGCAACGTATGAAGCCTACATTCAGTTCCATGGCTTTGCTTTAAAATGTGAGATCTGGTGCTTTGTGCAGCTAATCCCTGCTGTCATCAGAGACCTTTAACCAGGAAAAAGAGGCACACGTGGCAGTTTGATGCTGGGTGTAGATAGAGCAGCTTCAGTGCCCCCTACTGAGATCCTTTGTCCTACTGCTGTTGCCCCTCTGACATCCCATGCTTCATTTCTTCTGCATATATCAAAAACCATGAGTTCCTTATAGAAAGTTAATGCTCTATTTACTGATACCTTTGGCAGTCTATTTCAAAGCCTATTTCAAAGTTTTCCTTGTACAAATCCCTACCCCGACATCAGACATCCTTATTGTTATTTTCACGTGCATTATTGTTCCCAAAGCTTGCCCTTTAAAAGGCAAACAAACAGCTCCTCCTGGCTCACCCTCCCTGGCTTGTATCATCCATCCCATTCCACATGTAGCAGCAGAATTAGAGGCTGGAGCACATCTGTGCAGCATTCAGCTTTGCATGAAGAGCAAAGGCAGTGAGGGCAGGCTCCAAAAATAGGCAGGGGAAAGCCAAGCAGCTGGGCTGCACGGAACAGGGCTGTAACTCAATTCTTCAAGAGCATGCAGCACTTCATTGCAGTAAAACATGTGGTTCCCCACAAGTGATTAAAGCATTACAGAGCCGCAGCCTGGCCCGGAGAGCACATTTTTATGGTTACACCATAGAGTGGGAGGGGTTGGATAGTGTATTCGGTTTTAAATGCTGTTTCTGGCTCTTTGTGGATGTCCAGCTCAACAAAATTTTCCTCCTGACATTTACGCTGATGAAAAAATATAAACTGAAAATTGAAAATATATGGGAATCTAGAACCAGCTGTGTGCAAACAAGGGGAAGCTGTACTGACCCATGGCTGGAGCTGGGAGCAATGGAAAAGGATGTTTTGCTGTCACCCCACTCTGTGGGTACCATTGTGTGGTGGGTACCTGCAGCGCATGAGTGAGCCTTGCCCATGTGATTGTAGTGCTTGCCACTGTTGAGCAGCTTTTACTATTACCCTGCTTATGGCAGGGGATAGGAACTAGGTGATCTTTAAGGTCTGCTCCAACCCAAACAAGTCTTTGATTCAATGATTGAGAGTTGGTTTGGACATCCCTGTCCAGCACTGTATAGTGCACTGCAGCAAGATCCTAGGACTTGTCTAGGCTGTGTTGCACAGAGCCCCTGCAAGCATTCTGGAACCAGGGTGGCACAAAGTACTGGCTTGGTCCCCAAACCCAGCAGGGATGTTTAGTGCTGCAGGGCAGAAGCCTTGTTTGCAGCTGAGGCACCAGCAGGACTGGAGAGTGCTTGGCTCTGTGCTCTGCAACTTGGCCTGAAGAAGATGGTATAAGACAACTCAGGACCCTAGTGTAGCCATGGATAGATTGGGGACTGGGTTCTGCTCCCCACTTTCTTTTGGGGTGTGCTCTAGAAAATAGATGGACTGAAGATCTGGGGAGTCCCTGATTAGCATTTGGTGGTGATTCATTATGAACTGTGATTGCCTGTACTTGGTGGGTTGTGTGTTCCAGCAAGCGCCAAGACCCCTTCTCCATCCAGATCCTACAGGAATTGTTTAAAACTGCACAAACCCCAGACTCTTCTGCCTAGTTTCCTTTTAACGGCTGACAGACCAGCCAGGGATATTTGTATTCAGTTTAATTCTACTCATCCTTGGGTGAGCACTCTCAGATGGCTTCACCACAGTCCTTCTTGCTCGGTGGGGTGAAGGGGAGCAGCACTTATAGCAGCAGCTCAGCCTTCTTACAATAGACACAACAAAGATAGAAAGGTGCTACTCAGGTCTTTATCCAGCACAGGAGCATCCGTTCCCTCCTGCCTTCCTTCTCATCCATTCTGCTGGCTTCAGCTTGATCTTTTCCCATTGAAATCCCTGTGACTCTTCCGTTTGCTTTAATAAGAGGAGAATCTTTAGATGCCAGAAGCATTTGCCAGGCTCTGTGTTAGTGGCCATTAGGGACAGGAGCCTTTTGTGTGTCCTGACCCTTGTCTTTCTGGGGATCTTTGAAAGTTTGAGCTGTTCTGAGTCTAAAATTGGACATCCAGCCTGAAGAAGAGTTTTTCTCCTAGCTGTTCTTGCTTTGATGTGAGATATGAGAGAGCTGGAGGAGCCCACCCAGTTCAACCAGTTGGTGCTGCAGGTGCTGCAGCCCATGAGTTAGTCTGTGCAGGAGCAGAGTGAAGATGGGGCAAGGGAGAGGTGCTGAGCCAGTGGACTTTGGGATGGGTCATACTGTAGGACGTTTCCAGTGATGGGGTTGAGGCCAAAAGCCATGGCAAACATGCTGCTTGCTACAGAGCTGGTGGTGGTTATAGAAGAGGAGGCAGCAGGCTGCCCAGGAACCCAGTGCTAAGTCTATAGAGTTTATTCAACAGCGTGCAGCTGCTTTTTGTAGAAACCACAATAAGGAAATCATTCTAATCATGCTAAGGGAATCATTCCAGCTCCTCTTCCAGCTTTTCCTCTCTTTTCCCATTTCTCTTTCTTCCCCCTTCTTTTTTCTTCCTCCTCCTTCCCTTTTCCCTCTTCTTTTTCCTTTTTCCCCTTCTTCTTTCTTTCTTATTCTTCTATCTTTACTTTCCCCTTTTCTTGTCTCTCTAACTGTATTATCACTTCCTCTCTGTAGATGTTAAACCTGTTTGTGGCTGTGATCATGGACAACTTTGAATACCTGACAAGAGACTCTTCCATCCTTGGGCCCCATCATTTGGATGAGTTTGTTCGTGTCTGGGCTGAATATGACCCAGCTGCCTGGTATGTGGACTGTCATATATGGAGAAAGGCATCTCCGTTGTGTATAAATACCATACCTATACACACAAACAGCCTGTTTTAATGTGAGTACAGCTCTAGAAGGAAGATGGCTCCAAAGCTTGGAGTAACATTGGTGGTAAATGTTCCACATTCAGTTCATTGCAGACTGGAGACGAGCAAATCTGGTGTCATTACAAGGACATTTCCTTTATATAGACATGAACCAACAAATGAAGAAAGCAAAATGCACCCTCCACCCCCACCCCTCACCCCCAAGCCAAAAATTAATAGAGTGGATTCAAATGATTTTGGCTAACTGGCCAAGTAGAAAAGCTGTTCCTCATTTCCAAAAGGAGCTTTGATTGCCTTTGGTTTCTGCATCCCAGTTTGGAGATAAAAAAACGCTGAATCTCTTACCCTTGGCAGCACTTTAGGTAATTAGAGAGTCCAGGCCTTGTTATACCTCATTTATGCAGCATTTCTGTCCTAGTTGAGAACCACCTTAATAGTAGTTCTCACAAATCCTGTGAAGAGACCTAAGGCCACACAAAAAACTCCAAACAATTCCAGTTTTCAAGGTGCTACCCATCTCTTAAAAGGAGTTGATGTACCCCCTTGCTTTGCATCCGAGTCAAGTGCTGCAGGCTCAGCCTTCATCACTTGTGTTCACCCACCTGTGAGGCAGCAGGGAGTGATCCGAGTTTCTCCACGTGAGGGTGTTTTGCTCAAAACATGTGATTTTCAAACAGACATTTCTTATCAAACCCAGTGTTTGGATCTTGGAATCCTCCTTGTAATGCCAGCGAATTGTACAAGGGAATTTTGTTCTTCTAAATAACATTTTCAGCTTTTGGACTTGCAGTTGGAACATAAGATGTGAAATAAGAAGGAAAGGCAGGAAGCCTCACTTTGGAAGCATTTCAGTTCTCAGTGAGCCTCTGATAAAATGTTCCTGATAGATGAGTGTGCTAAAGGAAGAAATGGTTTTCTTACAGCAGTTGGTGAGCTGTTTGGGTTTATGGTTTTATTTCTTTGTTTTCCTTATTCAAAGACATTGCCAGAGAATGCAGCTTGTCTGGGATGAAATATCCCAGTGTATGGGAGACCTCGGAGTCACTGCTGAAGCATTTTAAGGGATTTATTAAACGAAGGGAATGGTTCTGGTCAGTGGTCACTTCCAGAGCAAGACTTACTTTGCTTTTCCCCATTGCCCAGAGGAAGCTGGACAATAGTCCTGGTTGCTCGATGCATTTCTAGATGATCTGTCACAGTAGTTCCCTTGCAATTTTGCAGCTTGGGAATTTGCCTGTTGGGAGACTTACCCCTACTAATTCCATATCCATTTTCTTCCCTAAAACTTACTCTGCTATGAATCTACTCTGTATTTGTAATGAAGCTGCCTCCAGTTCCTCCAATCTTTCTACTCTTTCTCGTTTCCCTTCAGTAGAGACAGAGGCAGCAAGTGTTTGTATAATCAGCATCTCAAACTCCCTGCTAGGATGCAATTAAACCACTTTAAAATCTCAGTTAAATTGATTTAGACTAAATTTAAGTGTAAACTTATTCCAAAATGACTACATTTCTCTGCACTGTGTGTGGTTTTTAGCTAGCTCAAAGCCAGCCATACCACGAGTGTGCATATATACTGCAAACACACTAGCAGCTTGTAATCTCCGAGCACATTTTCATTGCCACATGCTCTGTAACACAGACAAGTCTTTTGTGGGTATTTGGCAGCCAGTAAATAGCATTTTTTCCCCCCATTTTCAAATCCAGTCCTATCTTTTACCACTAGAAAATTTCAATGAGACTGAAAACTTGGGAATGCCCATTCTCTCCTTGTAAATAGTCTTGGCTCTGGTGAGCATCCATGGGAGGAGTAACACACCTGCAAGGCAAAAATTTAGTATCAGTGTGGCTTTTTAATGTTTTATGTGTTCAGGAACTTTCCACCCGTAAGAGTCAGAAGCATTAAGCTTACAGAAAGATTTGCTTGCCTTATTAACTCTGAGCACAGAGGTTGTGTTTCGTGAGTCACACAGAGGCCAAACCTTTTCACTTCTAGAGTACTTAATACAGAGTATGTCATATATTAAGATCCTAATCCTGTTTTTCTCTAAGCTTGTTCATATTTTGCTTCTTGTGAAGCTATTGATGTTGGCAGAGGGAGCAGGGGCAGAAGTGAGAATCAAAGGACAGCCCATGTGTGATGCTCAAGGCTTGCTCCTAAAATATGCACATGTTGTGGATTTTCCATGTTTCAATAGTTCCACTGAAATTACTTGTGTTTTCATAAGTGGGACTAACACATCCTCAATTTAAAGGTAATCTGAAATCTATTCACAATTTGAGGCCACAAGAGATCTTTTTATCGTTTGGGCTGAACATCTGTGAAGCTCTGGACACTGTGTTTCACAACAGCTATCCATGGACTGAGCTTCATGACTAGTCTTTCAAGGTACAGCTCCCAGGAGCACAACTGATCTTGAAGACACGGGGTTTTAAAAGAAGCATTTTTTTATTCAGCCATTTGTTTACTGGTTGATCAAACTCATTGAAAGAAAATGTTGATCTGATTTTTGTTTTCCATGTCAGCCCATCTCCTTTTAGCATTTCAAAGCCAAGTTGGATGGGGCTTGGAGCAAGCTGCTCTAGTGGAAGGTGTCCCTGCCCATGGCAGAGGGCTGGAACTGGATGAGCTTTCAGGTCCCTTCCAACACAAGCCATCCTATGAATTCAGCTCCCAGTATAGACATTTTTCCTTAGCTATCTGAGCTAAAGAGATGCTGATGAAAATAAACAGAACTCAAACGAATTTAAACAACCTGGGAAAGAATCCCTATTTGTCATAATTTGACACAATTTGCTGCCATAACCTTCTGATACAGTACCTCTGCTGGTTTGAAGGCCCTCCATGGACTCTCCCTTGGAGGAACTGCTCATACGTATTTTCTACACACTGAATTTACAAAACCATTCTATAATTTCAGTAAATTTCTTGACTCATTTAAACCAATGTACTTTTTATAACCATAATTAGGCCTGCAGCCAACACTTGCACAGTTCCATTTGATCTGTTTCCGAATTAATAGTTTTGAGTGGATTGTGAAGGTTTTGAATAGACCTTAATTTTTCACTTCCAAAAAAGCAGTAATATTGAAGGAGACAGTCCAAAATATTCCAGCCTTCTTTCTATAATGTACCAAAATAAACATAGTGAAGCCAAATCATCTCGTTTTTCAGGAGACGTCATCTTGAAGTTCAGTGCAGTTCTTTTTGTACATGAGTTGGTTGCTCGCAATAGATTAAGAAATCTAATCCTGCTGTTAAATTAGCTGAAAATATTGTTGGGAATTAATGAGACTGAGAATAAAGCTACCTCGAGGCATCTGACTTTACCTGCTCGTAACAAAGGTTTTCCCAGTGCCAATGGCCAAGCCAGGTCTCATGATGGCAGTTTCTGGACTCAGCTTGTTACCAATAAAGCAGAGCACAACCCTGATGGAGTTACGTAGGTGGTAACAGTGGAAGGAGATGGTTCCCAAGCTCTTTTGAGCCAGCTAATTGGAATCCCAGTAATAACCCATTAAACAGGCTGTTTGTGTGCTGCAGGCTCTGGTTTTGTTGGGCACATTATAGTGATAAAGGTAACCAGATGCAGTGGTTGGAAAGACTTGAACATGACTTGAAGTTTTCAACAAAGAGCAAGCCAGGATACAGATTTTGTTGAGCAGTTGGAAGTTCTTCCTTTCTCTGTGTGTGTTAAAGTGCCTCCTTCATTGCAAGCCCAGTCGCTCTCGGACTAACCTTGCTTTTCAGTGTGTTTTGCTCTTCAAACTTCTCCTGTTTGCCTGGGGAAAAACTGATTTTTGCTGTTATAACATCTGATGTTTTCTTTCCAGTTGCCGGATTCATTATAAGGATATGTACAATTTGTTACGTGTTATTGCTCCACCCCTGGGCTTAGGAAAGAAGTGCCCTCATAGGGTGGCCTACAAGGTTTGGAACTTCAGAGACTCCCTCCAGCATTTTCAGTTCTGGTTTTGTTTCTTTTTACACCCCACACCCTCCCTTCCCAGTGCAAATGCAACCAGTACAGAAAAGAAACCGCAACATCTGAAAGAAGGAATGATTGACTGATTGTTCCTTGATGCATCTCTTCCCCATCTACTCCCACACCCCAGCTGGCTGGAGACAGGCAGCTTTATGAGACAGTGAACCCTCCAGCTTCCATCCTGCCAGGTCTAGGTGGGAAGTGTTGGGGAAAAGCAGCACAGCACCCGAACGCTTTCTCTCTATATATACACACTGGAGAGAAATGTCCCCCCAAGCTTTATAGGGAGTTGTCCATCATGTTTGGGCTTCAAAGCATTGTCATTACAGTTGTATGATCAGCATTTGAGTCCCTCAAAGATGTTTGATCTGGGCACTGGCTAACGGGGCAGCAGGGTGGGATGGTTACCTAGGCTGGGGAGAGATGAAGGGATGAGGTTTTTACAGTGCAACAGCCAGAGATGGCCTTGGAAGGAAAATCACATCTCCAAGATCCAGTGAAACCTCCTTGCTTATAGCACAGGAAAAGTAGAGTGTCCTTGGGAGCTGAGGTGGGAACTAAGGACAGATCTTGCAAGAAAACAGCACAGGATGGCACTGAACTTCAGTGGGGTCCCAGTTAAAGGCAGGGATTTTCTTGCAGTCAGTACATGGAGAGCAGAAGAAAAGGAGAGACAAATGGAAGGAGCCAGCATGGAGCTTGCTTTTCTCTTTCACTGCAGCCCAGGTGGTTTTCACACCTGATTTGGGGATTTATTGTTATTAAGCACTGCAGAAAAGGCAAGAGACCCTCTACCTCCTGCCGGGGAGCAGAGGTAGAAGAGAGGAGTCAGGGGGAAGCCATTGACTTTTATTGCAATTTGTGTCTCTCAGCAGCCTTTAAATTAGCTCTGGGCTACAAAACCTGGGTGGTATTTTAGCTGCGTTAGTTGCCAAGGACAGGAATAGACGTTTTTGGCTTGGTAAATTCTCTCTTCCACCCCCTTCTGCATCAATGCTTTACATAGAGATTGAGACCCGTGTCAGGGCAGTGTGCTGATGCCTGCTTCTGTAGCTGTCCTGCTTGAGATAAGGGGTTTCAGATGGGTCCTTGGTTTCTTTCCTAGTATAGTGATAATACTGTCCCGCTTTTATAGATGTTAAACATTAATAACATGTTACAATATACTTAAGTCTCCTCAGATGACAGGCAGCACCGATTTGCACAAGGTAATAAGCTGGCAGCTCCCTGGGAAACCTAAATGGGATTGTCATAGTCATGCTCCCAGTTTCAGTAGCCAGAAAAAAGCAGAACAGGAGAATTCCTTGTGGTTTCTGTGTCCCTTGCTTTTCAGGGCAGGATGTTATTTGCCACCAGCATGAGCTGAAGGTAGATGCTATCAGTAATGGGCTGGTCTAAGGGCCTTTTCCCAGATCCCTGCAATTCCCAGCTCTCTCTAATGCGGGACAGCCAGCTGCTCATGGTGGTAAAAACAACCATTTGATGTTGGGTTGATGGAAGAGGGGCCCCATCAAACATAAAGGAGAAACAGGTCCCCTTTCCACCACCTTCCTGAAAAACAAGTGCTGGGCTCTGGTTTTGTCAAATTCAGGCTGGAGGTTGTGCAGAGCTGCACCCTTGGCTTGGAGTCAGAACAGCCCCAGTCTGTCCCCTGATCAAACACACCAGGACTGGCTTTTTGCGTCTCTCATAGCCTACAGGCTAACCTGAAAACCAAACTCTTTATTCACTCAAGGAAAGCTGAATGAGTTCTCCAAGCCCTACCTCTCCCTGTCCCATAACTCTGCCTACCAGCTCTCCCTGGCATGGTGAATACAGAAGGGGAAGCATCCTCCACCCCTGCAAAGAGCCAGCTAAACTGAGCCCTCCCTACACCCTCTCCACCCCAAGCAGAGACATCAATCATTCCCCACAGGGACCCAATTGCCAAGGCGCAGCTCTGGCCATGGAACGTCCCTGCAGTGAGGAGGAGACGTTGGGCATTGAAACACAGCAACGGAAGCAGAGAAACCTTTCTATTTACCCACCTCTTTGGTTTTGTTTTCCTGAGAAGTCTGATTAACCAGATCTCTGTTTTCTTGTCTGCTTTCCCTTCTCTCTCCTCCTTTTCATTTGCTTGGTTGTGTTGCCTTTTTTCCCCATCCCCTTCCCTCTTTTTCCCACCCCTTCACCCCATCTGGTTTGATTTCTGTGTCCCCTTGCTTTTGCCTCCCTTCTTTTGACTCCAAGCGGGCGCATCAGTTACACAGACATGTATGAGATGCTGAGACACATGTCCCCACCTCTAGGCCTTGGAAAGAAATGCCCAGCTCGTGTTGCCTATAAGGTAGACCAACCCCCAAGAAACTCTTGCCAAACCACCAGCTTTTTGTGCCGTGCCTGAAGTGGGTGCCAGGTTTCTGTGGCATTAGTGTTGTTCTCCTGGACTTTGCTGGTGCTTCCTCTGCTTTCTGAGCAGACTGGATTTTGGATGATCTGCTTTTCCTATTTTTTTTTTGTTCTTTAGTAACCATTTTTTTTTGGTCTTTAAAATTATGGCACATCACTTTGTCGTTATAAGTATGTCTCCGCTCTCTCTATCAGTGTTTCTCTCTCTCCTCTCATTCTGCTTCCATTTAGGCTAATTTGGGGAGGGAGGGTGCTAATAACCAATTTACCCCACAATATGATCCCCATTTATCTTCCTAAAGCTTTGACTCTCCGTTCTCACTAGCCCTTTAGTATGTTGTTTTTCCCCCCTCTTAATTAGATTGGAGTAATCAGAGTAGGCAGTGCTGTAGGAGTTAGCAAGCCATTAAACAGAGGCAACACCAGAAGGGCTCCTGAAACACCCTTTGTGAAAGAAATTATTTGAACAGAAACCACTGAAACCAGGAAGATGAAGAAATCACTCAAACTTATTGTTTACTGCGGAAAACTTTTTAATTGAATCACAAGAAATGCATTCTAACCAAAAGGCTGCAAGCTGCTGCCTTCCAGACACTGTCTGCATGAACGCAGTGGAAACACAGGGCCAAGACCATGGAGTGGACCCAGACCATGCCAGTTAAAACCATGCTGATCATGGTGCTTGGAAATCTGCCTTTGTAGGGTCCATTTCTTTGGAAGCTCTTCACATTGAGCTCCGTAGTTTTAGAGAGAGAGGTTTGCCACCAGCATTTAGCATTGGTACAACTGAGCATCCATCAGACTCAACGGGAGTTTGTTGCTGTTGATGGCATTTCAGCCACCACCAAACCCAATTACTGCATCCCATCATGCTGGGTGCGATGGATGCAGATCACAACAGCCCCTCCAGTAGTGCTTGGGTTCTCACTGAGGCCATATGAAAGCAAGATTTTGTGAGAAACTCAAGCTGAACCCAGATGTGGCCCTGCCTTTATGTAGGGCAGTTAGCAGCAAGAAGAGGTTCAGATACAGCTTCCTACAAGATCCTTCCTCAGTGTGTTAGGATTTAAAAAGGAAAATTGAAGATAACCTTAAAGCAAGCCAGTTAGATGTCTTTTCTGTATTCCTTTTGATTTCTTTCTGGCCACTTTTGTAGGTGCTTTAAAAGAGCATCTCTATTACAAACAGTTCATACCCACCATGCTGCAGCTGTGCTTGAGAAACCCAGGTATATCGAAAAGCCAGCTCCTAGGTCTCTGTTATTTCAGACAGAAGACTGGCCAGCTAAACATCTGTATAGAGGTACCAATTATACACAGAAACCCAATGATTTTTCAAGTAATCAATGTCTCCTTTTAGCATTCATGGGTTTCTACTGACTTCAAATGAAGCTGTGTCCTGTAGCAGGTGTTTGCAGCAACCAGATCTGCTCCATGGTCACACATGAGTATCAGAAGCATAAAGCTCTCCCTCCTCTTTCCCCCTAATCTTGTATAGTTAGAAACGAAGAAAATAAAAGGGGATAAAAAGATCATGTGATAAAATAGATGGTTTTTACAAGCCTTATGCTGGTTTTCATAGCATGATGTTTCTGTGCCTCTATTGTGACTGTGCTCAACTCTTGCCACAGGCTGTCCCTGGGCAGGGGCACTGAGAATGTGTCTTTTTCCTCTGAGTTAGTTGGTACCTTGTTTAATTTGTCTGTCTTTGCAGGACAAATCCACAGAATTTAGGTACCTAGAAACAGACTCCTGCTATTTTTATTTTCTAACACATCATTAATTTTTACCCATCTACTTATGAACTGTTCGAAAGGTGTCTGTGTATGAACCATAATGATGGGAGACTTGGGGAGGACAGTGCAGCCCACACAGAGCCAGCTTGAGGGATGACAAAGAGAGCCCCTCGTCCTGCACCGTAGCTCAGTCAGTGCCAACAGCAGCCAGGACTTTGTCTCTGCATTGTTTTTGCTCTCTCCCTCTGAGCCAAATGACTTTTTTACTGTTATGTCTGGCAAAAGCTGTTTTGCCCCATATATCCATCCCTTTCCTTTCCATATTTATATTTCCCAGTCTTCTCTGCAAAGGTTTCGCTCTGTGTCTTTGTCTATGTTGCCTTCTCAGTATGTGCTCACTGTGATTTCATTTGGACTTTCCCCTCTCTTGGCCTCCTTGGCTGCTGTCCTTCCTTTCTGTTCTTTTCTGGTTCCTCTTTCTCAACTGTTCTCCTTGGTCAGTGTGACCAGCCTCTGCAGTTTTGTGTGTATGGCTTTGCTGCTTGCCAGGAGATGCATGTGTTGGGTCCTCTGGCCACGCTGCTTGGGCACCAGGAGAGCTCTATCCTGCACAGGGTGGAGGGGGTAAAGGGGGAAGGACCTGAACTTGAAAATCTCTTCTACCCTCTGTGTTGAAAAGAGGAAGACAACCACTTTGACTTCACTCAGGTGTCTTGAGGTTTGATCACTTCATTTTTAGATGAAAGTGATGATGTTGGCCAGGTTGGACATGGCTTGGAGCAACCTGCTCTAGTGGAAGGGGTCCCTGCTTGTGTCAAGGGGTTGGAACTGAATGAGCTTTATGGTCCCTTCCAACACAAACCATTCTATGGTTCTATGATTATATGGGGGCAGGTTTGCTGCATTTACAGTCACGTGTTGAGACATTGAAGTCTCTTAGACTCAGCTTGTCCATAGCGAAAGGTCCTGGGCTTCATCTGCTATTCAGCAGTAGCTGTAAAGGCAAAGTGGCAGCCAGCCTTTGCCATTACCTGGACTTAGTCCACCCTTTGCACACTTTGTGTGCATCTTTAAAGAAAAATGGGACAAGTAAATGCCCATGATGCTGCTAAATCTCTCTGGGATTATTGGGCCATCAAGATATCTTGCAGATATCAGCATGAGTGAGGTTAAAGGATGGGTTTCTGAGAGCCTAGGTGTGATTCTTAGGAAGAGTGGTGCTAGGAAATGCAATAACCCAAGCCTTTCCCCACTGCTCTGAAGAGTCATCTTTCTACCTCCCTCTCTGGGGACAGAAGACAGCATTGCCAGCCAGCATATCTCCCCCTCTGTCCTAGTAGCTGTGGGCAAAAGCCTGCATGGAGTCTGCAGGGTGATGATGGCAGCTGGAGGGGGATCTTGACTTCATTTTGTGGTGGTTTTGGAGCTGTCAAGCGCAGCTTTGCATACCCTGTTTCAAGGGTGATTTATTGCAGGCATTAGGAAGGCTCTGGCCTCTCCTTTAAACACCTCCTGACATGGCCAAGCCTCCTGGATGTGATGGGCGTGATCTTGCAGCTCCCCATCCATGACTGTACCTCCCCTTGCCACATGGATTTTGGGATCTGGATTACATCCCTGAAAGCTACACAAGAGTTTGAATGGCCCATTTGCTGCCTGCCCAGCCTTGCTACCTCTTCTGCACAGAGTTGGCATCATACAATGCTTTTGCTGGACAAGGAGCAAGGTTGCACCTACTGAAGGTAGGATGACCACTCCATGGTCCAGTTGTGTGCCAGAGACAGAGCCCATACTTTGGGCCACAGACCTGGCTCCTCTGTTGGCTGTGGGAGAGAGGAAGGCCACGGCCAGCCTCCCTGAAGCCAGCAGAAGAGTTAAAGGAGAGCAGCACAGTTACAACTAGGTCAGGGTGAATTATTCATAACAAATAATTTATTCACCAAACTCAGCCTCGTTTCCCACAAGCAGTGCTCCATTGTCCCAGATTTATTCACATTTGGGGGTTATTCCCAGAGCAGTTCTTGTCCCAGAGGCTGCAGTTCTCTTAATAATTCAAATCCATTGGGATGCCAGCTAGGTTTCCAGACATTCAGAATGCTCTGTTCCTGCTCACATTAGACAAATGTGCCAGTGAATAAAATCCACAGTGCAGATAGCTCAGTGCTCACTTTCTGGGTCAGGCTGAGAGCCCACAGAGAATGTTTTATCCTGGCTTTTCACACCAGGATGAATTTCCCCCCCATTTCTCTATCACATTCTTTGCCTATTTGGACATTAAGACATTTCTAAGCAGAAGATCTGCAGAAACCAAATGCTGAAAGGACATAAATTCTGTCAATCCTGCTTGACACAAAGCTTTGGTTTCTCATTTGGGACGTCTCTATTTGTAATTATATCACTATAAGAAGCTGAGGGGTGTCTGCACCCCTTCTGACCACACAAGTAACTGGAGTAAATCGCGTTGCCTCCCTCAACCCATCTGTAATAGGTTACTACTTCGTTTTGTGCACTGAGTTAATGAGGAGACTCTGGAGACAATATTGCAGCTCCTGCCTCTGGGGCCTCCTCCTGCAGCAGCAGTAACAAGCTCCCCTCGCCATGCCTGGCTCAGGAGGGAAGGGAATGCCTCAAACCACCTCATTAAAATCGAGGGCAGGAGGAGAGTTCCCCAAGCACAGCTGGGAAACAGGAGTGGGGACTCCATCTGCTGCCCACTGCCTTCCCTCTGATGCTCTTGGAGGAAATTGGAGATGAAGGGAGGAAGAGGAGCAGTATCAGGAGCAGGGAGATCATAGAACAGTTTGGGTTGGAACAGACCTACAAAGGTCATCTAGTCCAAACCCTGCAATAAGCAGGGCTGCTTCAAGTTGGCTTTCCAGTTTCATAGTAAAACCGAGCCTAACCTGATCTAGAAGCACTTCACTGCCAAGTCTGGGCACCTGAGAGGGATTTTTACCCTTTCCTTTTCCTGTTCCCCAATCATTAATTCACCTGAACACCTCCTGTTTATGGCTGGCAATTCCCAGGGCAGCCCAAGTGATGCAAGCCTTTTACTAGTGCAGGGAAGCATCAGGTCCCCTGCCATCTGTCTGGTACATCTGTATGTATCAGCAGGCTCATATATTTTCCTTCCGGGGTCTAAAAAGATGGAAAATTGTCCAAATCAGATTTTATTTTTTAGTCATATTTTTGCTTCTTATTCCAAAGCAGGAGGAACCGATAAGACCCATCCCTGGCAATGCTCAAGGCCAGGTTGAATGGGGCTTGGAGGAACCTGCTCTAGTGGAAGCTGTCCCTGCCCGTGGCAGGGGGTTGGAACTGGATGAGCTTTGAGGTCCCTTCAAATACAAACCATTCTATGACTGGAAATTTCAATGACCTAAAGGTGTCTGGGTTGACCTGTTTGACCAGTTTGCACACTGGGTTGCTGCATATAGCTTTGATGAGGCCTGTGTTCCGCATCCATGTGCTTTGGGAATTCAGTCTGGAAAGTCAGTTGGGAGGATCTGGGATGTTTCAGTCCCAAAATATTTCTTTGGCTCTAGTTTTTGTGAGGATAGAGCTCTCCTGTGGGGAATTCTCATCTGCTTGTTCTTCATCTCCATGCACCTTCTTTCTCTCTCCATCCCTTAACTCTCCCACTGTAGTAGGATTCAGTGGGACTCTGTAAGTGCTACCTGGGGACTCTTGTCAATGATATAATTTCTTGGTAACATTTTGTGTGCTGAGGGCAGGGTCTGCATGAAAATCCTGTTTCATTTAACACAAGTGAACAGAAAAAAATTGTTGTTTCATTGCCAGCATTTGATACTGTCATTGAATTATAGAGTGAGGAGAGTCTTGGCTTTGATTTCCCTATCTGAGGCTTGTCAGACATGGCAGATAAACTCTGGGCAAACTTTAAGAAGGACCTTTGAGATTACAATGGCTTGTCTCAGACTTTAGGAGGCAGTTTGCTACGAGAGCCTCTTGTCCCTGCAGCATGCAATGAGATCTGAAGGTATGTAAGATAACTAAGGCAGTCTTGGCTCCTTTGAATGTCAGCTCACTTCAGAATCAGACTTGTGCCCTCGGTCTGCCCCTTATAACCCATTGATAGACTAAGTCTTCATTCACCAGACTTGGCTTGGTTTTGGGTAGAGCACAGGCATAGGAATTGAGGCTCACACTGAGGAACCTCCCTCCCACCTCACCTAATGCTCCAGGCACATCCTTGCTCTCAGCTACACCGTGTTTCTCTTCACCAGCCAAAGCCTGCCCATCAGCAGCAGTGCTCCTACCACCCAGCTTCCCCAGCCAGTAAGGAGGATGAGAGGGGTTGCACAAGGCACCCCTGAGCTGCTGCAGTCGCATCTGAAGGGAGGGTTGAACCAGCAAATCTCCATCTCTAAATAACATTCGCAGCCACTGACACTGCATGGTATTACAGTGCATGGAGCTGAAGGGGGATCTGGCCTTGCCTGTGCACTCTCTGCCTCAATAAGTCTGTAGCCCACTGCTGAAGGTGCTTGAATTTCTTTAGCAGCATGTTGGGCTGTTGTTAATCAAAGAGAAGGTTTCTGTGCAGCGACAGGGATCAGAATAACAGCCTAAAGCAGCAGCTTTCAGATGTGGATTGAATTCCCTCCCGAGCAAGGGGCCCAGGCTAAGCTACCAGTTGGGTTTACAGGCTGCTGTGAGGCTCTGCTCAGGCAGATTAACACCCAGTGACTTCCTCAGGTTGCACATACCCTTGGAGAGCGGAAACACAGGGGCTTGTCTGATGTGGCTCTGGCCAAGGAAGCCTCTCGTGAAAGGCTGAGAAAACCTGAGGCTGCTGGAGGAGAAGAAATCAATCCTTTAAATGTGTTGCTAAGGTTATCAGGAAGGCTTGGAGAGTGTTTCTCCCCATCTGCACCTACATGCTCTGCTGCCAGTGGTGTAAGGAAGCCACAGCTTCCCAAAGCGATCTCAGGTACTTCATTGTTTACCAGAGTGATGAATTTGCCCTGTCAGAGGTGGTCCTGGATGGTGATGGGGAAGGAATTGCTCTCAGTTCTGGAGATCTGGGAAGATACTTACCCTGAGGGACTATTCCATGATCAGGCTGAATGAACATAGTTGGAGGAGATTATAGTCTTGCTCGTGCTAATGCAGGCTGTTCCCCAATGGGTAAGGTCTGGATGGAGCTGTGTAGCTCATTGACTGAAAGGAAAGGAGACCTCCAGAGCTCATAGGACACCACAGTGAAAGGAGGTAAGAGACAGAACCCATGTGTCTCCAATAAAAAGGATATTGCACACCTTTACCTATTAAAAGCCAGGCCCAAACTGCCCTGGAGTACTTGAGCCACACCGCAGGGCTCACCAGCCTTGTTTTCAAGCGTGCTTCAGGCTGTGTACGAAATGCATCATCACAAGGTTGCTCCAGAGACTGCACAGCTTCTGTAGAAGCACTCACATGCCTCTTGTTGTCAGTCATTGAAAGCTCCTTCATCACATCCCGCTCACCTCACTTTCTGGATGGAGCTGCATCCTTGAGTGGTAAATACAAATCATCCATCATCTTGCTTTATTCAAGGATTCCAAGACCTCTTGGTTCCTGTTGCTGCTGTTGTAGAACCAGAATACGAGTGAAGGTCACTGGTGCACGAATGGATGGTGGAGGTGGCCTCATGGTTTATACCTCCTGAGCATGCTGCTTTGGCAGGGGAGATGAGTACCAGCCGCATGTCTGAGGGCTGCAGACATAATTGGAAGCTGCCAGAAGCAGGGTATCAGGCTGTGAAATTGGATGGGATCAAACAGGCTTCTTCTGGAAGAACTCTATTTGTAGGATTGCAGTACAAATGCTGGCAAATAACCATTTAACCACTAAAGCCACTGTTACAGCTCAGAGGAGAGCCGGCATCTATACAGAGAAGATACGTTTAACTCAGTGCACAAAAGGTTAACACACGTTTGTAATCTGGCTATTTCTATGGCCTCGCAGCATGGGAGGGAAGGGGTGGAGGGGGGAGCAATCCTGGCCCAGGCTCACAGCCACCACGTCTCTCTCTGCAGCGCCTGGTGCGGATGAACATGCCGATCTCACCTGAAGATTTAACCGTCCACTTCACATCCACACTGATGGCCCTGATCCGCACTGCCCTGGAAATCAAGCTCGCCTCAGGTGAGAGGGAGGTGATGTCCTACAGCACGTGTGGGCTCAAACCCCAAGTGCCTGTTTTACTTGGTGTCTGCCTTGGGTGGAACAAGGACAAGGGAGCCTCATGGACAGGCAACAGAGGGGTCTAGAGCATTGCTCTGCCTTTGGGCTGGCTGCTTACAGCATCCCTGTGGATGAGACACAGAGAACTTTGGCCATCCCCATTGAGGGCTCTCAGAGGAGAAGCCCTGTGCATGTGCTCGCTGCTGGATAAAAGAAATGAGACTTTCCACACCTCTTTTCTTCACTATTCCAGTGTGAGGGAAAACCAGCCCTTCCTCACCAGTTGCTGCCTGCTGGCAGCAAAGCAGTGACTCCAAATGCCCTGCACATTCTGCCTTGTGATAAGATTTAATTATGTAAGTGTTTAATCAGGCATTTACTTGACTTCCCAATTAAACATTGCAATGTAATAAAAGACATTGGCATTTTCTCTGGGTCATTACACAGTTTAATCAGGCTGGCTGGGGTCAGAAGCAAGGTACCACTGGCCAGAGCACTCCTATACCTAATGTGAATGCTAACAGGAGGTAACAATGCTCTTACAAGCAAAAGGCAGGGCAGGGTTAGGACGTTGTGCTTTTCCTAAGCAGTTTTAGGTCAGCCATTCAACCTCTCTGTATTAGTTACCTCCCTTGTTTGTTGCTTAAACTTTGTCTTTGACGCTTTGGGCAGGCACTGCTGGAAGAAGACAATATTTTGAGGTCACTGGGCCTCCCCTAGGGAGTGACACCAAGTATCAGACACTCATTCCTAAGGATGCACTTAGATTGCATGAGATTTTAAGGGCCAGCACCTTATTTCAGTTGTATTTCATCTAGATAAGGATGCTGTGAGTGTATCTTCTTTAGGCTTCTCGTTATCTGTCAGCAATGGTAATTGAAACAGCCTTTTTCAACTCAAAAAGCCTTCCCCGCCCCTTTCTTTGGCTGCACACTGAAAGGGAACCAAAGAGAGCTCAGCTGATAGCGCTGGGTTCTTTCTCAGGTTTCTATCTGCTGTGGGTTGGGAGGGTTTGACCTGGTTTGTTGTTATACGCTTCGTTTGAATAGTTTCCATGTGTTACAATTAATTGAGTCTTTAGTGGGATTAACAGGCCCTTAATAAACCCTCCCTAATGAGTTTCTGTGTGGGAGTTCAAACCACTGTATAGCAGGGAACCCAGAACCTCCTCCCATTACCTTTCTCTTAGAAAACTAATCTCTGTCATTCAGATGAAGCACTTAATTGCCTGCTGTGCCGTGCAGTCATCTGGGAGCTGGCCTCTTGGCTTACATGTATTTTAATCGCTTTCCACTTGTGTATTAAGAGCTCACTTTGGCCATTTGAATGACGCCACCGTGTTCTGCTCTTTCTGTTTTACCTTGCGATGTGGCTGCTGTTTGATGCTGCTGATACAGAACAGGATGCTTCTGTCTCCTGGCCAAAAAATCTTTAGGAAGAGACAGTGTGAAGAGTGTTTATAATCAACCATGGCATTACTCGTAGTCCAGCACCTCAGACCAGGTAGTTTACATCACCCTTGGGAGGTGCTGCTGCTTTCTGGTGACAGAACCCAGCACCCCATATGAGCACTTAGGTAGAGTAGGTCTGAGCTTAAGTTTAAGCTCCAAATAACTGCCGAGGGTCAGCAGGCTGAAGCAACGGTGGTCCTGCTGCCTTCACACACTTCTGTCGCAGAGGAAGTCACTGTTTCCCTTTGTAGCATCCGCTGCATTGGCACTGGCTTGCTGTGCTCGAGAAATGGGAATGGAGGAAATGCTGTCCCATACTTGCTGTGCAGTGGAATGTGCTGGCAGGACAAGGGTTTTCACTCCTCCCTGCGTCCCTCTTTCCTTCCTCTCTTGTTCTGCAGGCGGTGTTAAGCAGCACCAGTGTGATGCGGAGTTGAGGAAGGAGATCTCGCTGGTTTGGCCCAACCTGTCCCAGAAGACTCTGGATTTGCTGGTGCCTCCTCACAAACGTAAGTGATCCATCAGCAGGCACCCAACCCGTCCCATGCAGGGTAGGTTTCTCCCTCCTTGCCTGCTCTGTCCCCGGCCCCATTGAGGTGCACAGTCAGCTAGAGGATGCAGCAAAGAAACCAAGAGCATTTCAGCTTCTTGGTATCCTCTCCACAGGGTTCATAGCCTGCAACTCTACGCCGTGGTCACAAAAGGAGCAGAGAAGCTAAGGCCACATCTAGGCATGCGTTTCATTATGCTACAGTAGATTTTACTGTACTCAGGGCATTTTTCCCTTCTTGGCACTATTTGGTTTAGGGGTTTTTTAATGCGTGGCTTCTTCCAGAGCTTTTTCGTAGCTCTGTCTGCCTCCAGCCTGTGCCTTGCAGGACAATTTCTACCAGCTGAGCTCCAGCAAACCAGGAGAAGAAACTGGAAGTTTGCTGAGAACTTACCAAATCAGAAGTGAGGTATTTTGAAGCTAAAGGCCTTTGTGCTACTTGATGATGTCCTGGGCACATGTGCTGAGAAAATGGGAAGTTTTGCCATTATCTTGATTAGCCCAGACGCGGGCTCTGGATTCCTGGTTAATGAGAAACAGTACAGAGCAATGAAGGTATTGTTCATGAAGAACGAGGCAACTGAGGAGGTGCAAATCAGTGGGTAGTGGCTGCTTAAGTCTTTTCCTCTCCTCCTCTCTTGATGCCTGTATATCTGCTGCTTCAACTCCCTGCTCTATAGTAAGTGCTCCACTGCTGTGCAGGGAATGGCTGGGAGCCCGTAGCTGTGAGAGTGGAAAAAGACATCTGGAAAGATGAAATACTATCTAAATCTATATTAGCCCATCATGCCCCAGTCGACTGTAATTCAAAGAAATAAGAATAAGGCTGCTTTGTTGGTAAAAAGCTGGCTGTGGATCTGGTATTAATTTAGTGATTCTTCTGGCTGCAATGCTTACAACGGCACAGTTTTCCTGCCTGTTTTTTAATACACAGTCTCTTTTGCCCCAGAGAGCTGGAGATAGGGGCCATCTTCCTCAGACGTGGAAGGCAGCAACAGGCAAAGAGCCGAAGAAGTCTGTTGTAACCTTTTCTTGGCCTTTTTTCTCTCCCCAATTTTGCTGTGTGTTTTGCTTCGTTATTCTCATGTCGCCTCTTCTTTCTCTATCACGCCCATTTGTTGTTATTTCTCATGCTTATTGACTTATTCTTTTCTTCTGATCCCGTTCCTCACCTGGATGTCTCTGCTGCATTTGGCCATCCTCTGACAGCCGATGAGATGACTGTGGGGAAGGTGTATGCAGCACTGATGATATTCGACTTCTACAAGCAGAATAAGAACAGCAGGGAACAAGTGCATCAGCCGCCTGGAGGCCTGTGCCAGGTACCCAGCCAAAAGGTGTCCTCCTTGATCCTCCCTCCTGGGCAGCCTCTTCTCTTGTATGGCTGGAAAAGTCTGCTCCACAAAACGTCCAGTGATATCTGGCAGTCTAAGTCAGATTCTCAGAAGTGGCCTGCACCACAGCCTGCACACGGCTGGGGAACACCAAAAGAGTTCTTTGGGACACCAAGGAGTCACTGAAAGCTGATGATATATAGAATCCCAGCCTGGTTTGTGTTGGAAGGGACCTCAAAGCTCATCCAGTTCCAACCCCCTGCCACGGGCAGGGACCCCTTCCACTAGAGCAGCTTGCTCCAAGCCCCTGTGTCCAACCTGGCCTTGAGCACTGCCAGGGATGGGGCAGCCACAGCTTCTCTGGGCACCCTGTGCCAGCGCCTCAGCACCCTAACCCTAACCTAACTTCTGCCTTTTATCTAATCTGAACTTCCCCTGTTTAAGTTTAAACCCATTGATCCCATATATAATCATTTTTGCTCTTTTCCTTCCGACAGGCCAGCCCCAGAGGGTGGGATCAAAGAGTCCAATATAGCTGTGTTTATACTGACTATAAAAAGTTTAACTTACTTATGAAAATGGGAATTCTTCAAATTCAGATTTGAAGACTCTTGCAATTTCTTGACAATATTTCCACACAATCATTTTGGGATTGAAATCTCAGTGGTTTCTGATATGACAAATAGCTATAGATTTCAGGATGATAGTCCTGCTTGTTTCCTGTCTGTCTCACAGATGGGAGGCTACAGCACAGCTAGTGTCACAATGCATTGCATGGCCCCTTTGGTCATATCAGTGTACAATATCCCTGCTGTGCTCTCGTGACCAGGAGGATGCTTTGTTAGTGGGAAGAGGGATTGCAGCAATTCCTTGTGCAGTTCTGTGGGCAGCAAGTGTCCTTCAGAGCCTCTTACAGCTGTGGGAAGGCTGGGGTGCACTTTCTGCTTGGCTGATCTCCCAGGGTGACAAAGTGGACCTTTTATTAACTAGGAAGAGCACCACAGCCCATCCTTCCTGTACACAGCTCTGTTTCTGACAACCTCTCCTTGTGCTTCACAGCCTGGACCAGTGTCACTCTTCCACCCCCTGAAGGCCACTTTGGAGCAAACCCAACCTGCAGCATTCAGCAACGCAAAGGCTTTCCTTCGCCAGAAGAGCTCAGCCTCACTCAACAACGGAGGTGCCTTGTGAGTATCTCGAGACCTCTCCACCAAAGCTGTAGGGCAGAGAAGGGGCACACTGGGTGTATCCACCCACCACAACCACTGCTGGTTCAGTTGCTCTGGAGATGGGGACACCAAGACCAGGAGCCCCTTCACACCATGGCTGCGACAATTTGCCACTGGTGGCCACCAAAACACCTGGTGCAGTTTTCCGTGTGGTGCTAGCGTTGGGTTTTCTTAATGCTCTCCTCTGAATCTCAGTTGGAGAGCTTTCCATATTGTAACTGTGAGCTTTCAGGGATTTGGGCATGGTAAAACAACCAAGCAAACCCTGACGCACCAACCAGCACTGCAGTGAGGTCTTGGGAATCAAAAGATCCTTGGGAGCAAAGTCATCCCTGAAGCCCATGGCACCTGGTAACAGCAAGAGCTTCTTCAAACTTTCCAGGACAGAATCTGGTACATCTTTGGGCAAGCTACAACCTCCACAGAAATCTTACCAAACAGCTACAATAATGGTGATCCCTAATCCATTCAGGTGACTCTCTTTAGGTCACAGGCACCATGGATTTTTAGTGCTAGACATCTGAAGTATAAATGTTCTAAATAACCCTGATGGGGAAACCATCATCAGATTCTACACTGAAACCCAGAGCCCCCTGTACCACTGCACCTTCAGTGAATGTGCTTTAGCATGGCCGCAGATATGTTTGACCGGAGTCTAACTGGCCTTGCATACATAATTTTCCTGAACTCCAACATTCTTCATTCTTCTTCATCAGGTTAAGCTGCAGAAGTTTTTTTCCTTAGCAAACTGAAGAAAAACATGGTGTCTGGTTTGATTTCCTTGTTGCTCATGGGATCTTCAGGCTGCACAGGAAGTGGCCCTGTCAAAACCCAGAGGACCTTATAGCTCCACCAGCAGCTGTGCCTACCCTGCAACTGGTTTCACAAGTGAAACCTCAAAGGGTATCTGAGGGCTTTACCCTGGTCACAATTAAGGAAGCAAAATCACCATGCAGAAGAGTTAATGTTTTTTCCTCTCTTCCTTCCGACAGGCCAGCCCCAGAAGGTGGGATCAAAGAGTCCAGTTCTTGGGGGACCCAACGCACCCAGGATGTGTTTTACGAAACCAGGACACCAGCTTTTGAACGAGGCCACTCAGAAGAAATCCCCATTGAACGGGTGAGCAAACAGGGTGAAGATGTGAAGACAGGATGAGATGTGGGAGATATTAGAAAAGATATTTAGAGATTTTATAAAATGTTTAGAAAAACTGGGTGAAATGCAGTAGACAGTAGGTCTGTCTCTTGAGACAAGTGTTACTGTGTCTCTTATAACCCCAAGTTTGCTTGAACTGGAGGAAACCCAAATCTGGTAGCGGTAGCCTATACAGTCTGATAGCTGTCCATATGGGCACACTTTGCATGGAATTGTCTGCTGTAATAGATTTCTTATGGTTGTCTCTTCCCAGTCGTCCCATTGTCACAATTCCATTGTTCTCACTGTACAAGCTGAGATGAGGGGTTGCTGGGACTCATTGCCATGGCTGGTGGAAGAGCTTGGCCCACTGTTGTCCTTGTTGAAGACGTCACTGTAGATAGGCTAAACCTGGGCACTGCAGATAAAGACTGTAAATAAGGACAACCTGGGCACTGCAGATGGGATAATGTGGCCTCTCAATAGCTCTAAATTTACTTTCTTTCCCACACCAGCATCTCTTCACAATTAAATCAAGCTTAGAAGCAGCCTGCTCAAACGATGCCTTCAAAGCTGATGTTCATGTTCTTGCTAACTGAAACCATTCCTTGTTTTGATCAGGTGGTAGAAATGAGGGAAATCAGCCCCACACTTGCCAATGGAGAGCACCAACCAGGCCTGGAGAGCCAGGGGCGGGCAGCTTCCATGCCGCGCCTGGCTGCTGAAACGCAGGTGAGCAAGGGAGATCCACCAGCGGTGGGAGCTCAGGAGTGGGGCAGGAGCTCAGTACCTTCTCTCTGCTTTCTGTGCCCTTGGAAGTTACTTGTCAATACTTGGTTTGAAAGACGCGCTGAACCTGGAGACAGATAACCAGCCTTCGTGCTTGGATGGTAGGGATTCATGTGTAGGCACAGCACTCGTCCCAGCTTTACCCATCCCTGGTTGTAGCAAAAAGTGACCCAGAGGAATTCCTCTGGGTAGCTTACTGAGGACTACCTACCCGAGAGTGTCTATTCTGATTAACTGGGGACAATATTGTTTGCCAACCTGTATTCCTGGAAGGTGTGTTTTCCATTGACTGTTGCGTGCCATCTATCCAGATAGTCAAGGCATAGCCATAAAGCAAGCTGGAGATGTGCATGTTCATCTCTTTGATGGATGTAGTAGGTACAAACAATACCAGTGAGCCTGTGCCTGGAAAGCTGAACTGAGACACTAAGCATCCTCCCTGGTTTTCATCTTCTTACGCTATGTATTGTGACTTTGGTCAGGAAAATGTTGAGGATTTCCCTTGTTTAACTTCTTGTAGAGAGATCTCATCACCGGAGTTGAATTTTACGGCACCATGTAAAGGCTACTTAGTGCATAGGATGTCATGGTTTCCACAGATCATTTCTGGGCATTTCACATGTTCATTGCTGCCTTGTTGTCCCAGATGCTTGTCAGCCACCGTCCTGCCTCCTGTGTCAGAACATCTTACCACTCATAGCCGTGTGTCTCTCATTCAAAGGGCCTGATTCATACAGTTAGGGGTGAGCAGCCCATGCTTGTGGGCTGTTTCTGCTGCTTTCTATGGGAAGCAGAATGTGAAAGATAAAACTAAAAGCTTGTGTATTGCATTCCCACCAATGGATGTCATCTTTCTGCTGACGTGCTCGGGCTGGCATAAACTACACTTCATCAGCCAGCAGCTTTGACTTCAGAAACTGCACCCTTTGTATGAGAGCTGGGACTGTGCCTTATCAGGAACACCAGTCAACATGTTTAATAAAAGAAACAGACCCCAAAGCAAACCTGTATTCCCTCCCTTCCCCCCTTCCCAGAACAAAGTTGTCCTTTATTCTAGACCATAAGTTGCATCTTCCCTTCCAAGGCAATGCAGTTGGCAGCAGCAATGCCACCAGCACCAGCCTTCCCTTGGGGAGCTCCTCTCCATGGCACTCAGACATTTGCAGAGGTGAGCATCTCCCATGGGAGCATGGCAGGTGTTCTCCAGCTGCCCCATGTGAAAGCTGTCTAATCTCCTTATGAATCAGGCCTTTAATATCTGAGCAGATCTAACCTCATTTAATAATACAATGTTTTGGCAGTTGTAGCTTCAGCTGAATAACTAATGTACTTTCTGTGTGTGTCTTCCCCCTCCATGCCCTCTGCCTTCCCTTCTCACATGCTGCTTCTGCTCCCGTCCCCAAATCTTGACTTTCCTATAACTCTTATTTGTAATGCTTTCTGTTTCTGAATGTCTCCCTCTCCGTTTGCCTGTCACTCCTCTGTCTTTTTATGTTCCTCTTTTTAACCCCAAACCTTCCTATGCTTCCAACCTCACCTCTTTGTTGCCCTCCTCCCTCCCTTGTCGTCATCGTGTCTGCTGCCCATCTCCCGTGATGTCTGACACTGGCTGTACTGTGGGGCTGCTTCAAATAATGTCTCTCATCTTGTCCGAATTGTTTGCAGAGGAGCAAAGCACGGTCACCGGGGAGTTACCTAGCAGTATGTAGTTTCCATAAGTTGTATCCTATTCAATTTCTGTTAAGAAATAATGAACCTTCCTTAACCCTTTACTTTTTTCCCCCTTCTCATTTGGAGCCCAATGTCGCAGCGACTCAACCGCTCTCTCTTCTCCCTTTGCTGCCATTCCCTCGATCCACAGTTGCACGCTGCACGCTGTAAAAGGGAGTTAGTTTGTTTTGCTTATTTATTTGTTTCTCTCTGCCTTGTTGCACAGGAATTTTGGAAGTGAAAATAATGGGGTTGGTAATGAGGAAGCAATGAGTGACTCTCTGGAGGGTTGTGGTGTAGTCTCCCGAGGCTTGTGGGGAGCTCTGTTAACATAGCAAGAGTCTAGATATAGATGGTCAAGACATATATTTCTATAGAAAGGGTATTCATTGCTTTGCACTTCCCATTAGTGGCAGAGGGACTTCCATCCCTGGAATAAGGACAGAGTCAGGTCCAAAGAAAATATTAATTTCTATCAATTTGGCTATTTTTTTGGGTGGGAAATGCCTCTTGTCTTCTTCCTGGCAGATCCTATATATGAGATCATAGAACAGTTCGGGTTGGAAGGGACCTTCCAAGGTCATCTAGTCCATCCCCCAATGGATTTCAGAAATTCAGATAAGTGTTTTTGATGGGAAGTATTCTCACTTGTCTCTTTTTTGCCCATCAGACTATCCAGTTTACAGCCCTCTCTGCCTTCCTCCATCTTCAGGCTCAACAGCAAGCAGGGAGGACAATCATGAAGCTCTTCAGTGTAACTTCTTGCTTACACACCAAGGTCCACAGGAGGAGACAAGGGCAGCACAACAGTGCTCCCCTACCCCAGCACTGCCTGAAGAGCTTCCCATCTCTAGCACTGCACCTTTTGGTGGAAAGCACCAACATTTGGGCAACTCCTAGTATGGGAGAGAGCAGAAACATAATTTCAGCCCCAGCTGCACCTTTACCCGCAAGATAATCCCTCTGCAACAGTTCTTTCCACTCAAAATAAGGAGCAGAGCTGTGAAACAACCAGCTTTGCACTGTGTAAATATCACAGGACAGCAGAGATCCGAGTTTTGGGATAAGCAAACAAAATACCATAGACAGTAAAAATAATACAGGGCTCTTTGGAAAGGTTACAGCGAACAGAGTAAATGTTCTGTGAGAGCGGCTGTTGGAGGTATAGGGTGGTGAATTCAAACAAGAGGAAGAGCCGAGGGACTGGAGGATGTTCTGAGCTCCTTCCCCATCAGGCAGGACCACTGTGCTCTGAGGTCCTTCCTCTGCCACGCAGCTTTGATGAAGGGGTAGACCCAGGGAAGGCTCTAGAGGATGGGTGAAGCCCCGTCTCCACCACAGAGGCCAGCAGAGTGAAAGAGGAGGACACATGGGAATTGTCCTCCTTTTCTGAGCTTCGCAGCTGGTGAGTAGGTGGTAGGGAAGGAAAAGACAGTGAGAACAGCTGCCCTGTAGCCCCCTTGTCTTGGTTTCTGCAGAGCATCTTTGTAAAGGTTTGATTCTAAAGGGAAGGGAGCAGAGTTTGGAGCTGCCACTGGCACAGGGACAGGGTCCAGCAATGCCGATGGAAAGCTGTGCTATTATGCTTAGGGTCCAGATGTTTGGCCACAAATGGTTTGAAAACAGAAATAGCAAACCCAGATAGTCATTTTCGGAAATATCCTGTTAGAATTTGAGGACATACGTGCTATCCCACTTGTTCCAGCCACATGGGCCTCAAGGAATGATGGTGGGACAAGAAAGGTTTAAATGTTTGGTGGGAGATGTTCTCAATTGCAGGGAGATAGAAGTAATCCCTCAGTGGCTTGCCCTGTATCTTGCCCACTTATTCCTGAGCTTGCTCCCTTTGTTTGATGCCCAGCAACACTTGCTTTGCTCTTTGGAGTTGCTTTGGGGTGACCAGAGGCCCTGAAACAGCTCTGGGTGAAACTAGTCTTTGTGAGATGCTTGGCTGTTGTGCTGCCCTATGCCCCTGCTAGTCCATCGCTGCCTCCCGTGATGCTGTGTTTGATGTGAAGTGCTGCATATCGCTCTGCACCCGGTGGGTTGGCACTCTGCTAAAAGTAAAGCCCCTTTCAGCAAATGGAGATCC
The DNA here is from genome assembly GCF_963264785.1 of Psittacula echo. Classification (NCBI taxonomy): domain Eukaryota; kingdom Metazoa; phylum Chordata; class Aves; order Psittaciformes; family Psittacidae; genus Psittacula; species Psittacula echo. Next base: position 9,377,884 of record NC_137752.1, on the reverse strand, counting down.
TATTTGCTCCTCAAATGTAGCACAAGTCCTTCTGCCCATCCCAGTTATACACGATTAACCATTTTTCTCCTTCCCCTCCCTTCCCCTTTCTCTTACTGTATAACCCTCCTCATGGTGGGAAACAAGCTGCTGAGCACGGTGCAGCTCCTGCTCTCACCCTGCTCCATATCCCTCCGTCTGCTTTGCAGCCCATCCCGGACACAAGCCCCATGAAGCGCTCTGTCTCCACGCTGACCCCGCAGCGTCCTCACCCCATGCACCTCTACGAATACTCCTTGGAGCGCATGCCGCCGGAGCAAGTACATCACCACCACCACCACCGCTGCCACCGGCGGAAAGAGAAGAAGCAGAAGTCCTTGGACAGGTCCCCCCATCAGCTGCCCGATGGACAAGCTGGTAAGTGCTTTGCAAACCAGGATTTGTCCCTTGTTCTCCTCCCTCTAGGATGCACAGCAGTCATCTAATGTGATTTGGGGTCCCGTCTGCCCCACACTTGGGAGTTCCTCCCATGTTGGTGACCCCGAACAAACGTTCTTTCAGTGGCCCATTCTGGGGAGTCTTCTTCCAAGGAAAAGAAGCAGGAGCGCGGACGGTCCCAAGAGAGGAAGCAGCACTCTTCTTCCTCCTCTGAAAAGCAGCGCTTCTACTCCTGTGACCGCTACGGCAGCCGGGACCGTTCTCAGCCCAAGTCGGCTGATCAGAGCAGGCCCACCTCACCCAATGGAGGGCCAGAGCAAGGTCCACACAGACAGGTGAGGAGATGCAGGGTGGGAAAAGAGCTCTAAGGTCTTCCAGGAATGTATGTGCATTTCCATGTTTTGCTTAAAACATAGGAGACAGAATGGGGAAGGAAGGTCAGGAAGCAGCAGATGAAGCCATTGAGGTCTTGCTTGGTCCTTCACATCCAAAACAGGCATGGAAATGTCACTTGGTGGCTCTTCAGAAGCCATCTACAGAGTGAGTGACTCAAGGCATTGTGCAGAGATCTCACTGTCAAGAACACCCTTGCTCATGGTTTCAGCAAAGCCTGGGAGACCTGAGAACTGACAGCTCTTGATACTGGTGGAGAAAGTGTATCTGAGACAAGTAGTGTGCTATGGGACATGGGCAACTGAGCTGAATGTTCCTCTGCCAGCGTTAATCCAGCACCTACTGCTGCCCTTGCGCAAACATTTGATGGCTGCCAAAGAAATCCTTGGCCAAGCCAATGTACTGCAGTATAGGGACTGCAGACAGCCAGAGCTGTGATTTCAGCAGGGTTTGCTCATATTAGCAGCATTTTCCAACTGCTGTTGCGTGGGCTTCAGAGCTGCATTGTGGAACAGGTTCATTTCCTGAAAATTGAGGGGAAAGTTCCTTTTAACCTATTTAACATCCATCTGGGAGGAGAAATCCCAGTAAGAGAGAGGAGGAATGTAGGTGAAGGCAGCACCTGGGTGGAAGGGTGCTCCCCACAAACATCTCAGGGTTACAGACAGCACCTGTGCTGGGAGGGAGGCTTTGGCCACCCTCCAAAATCTCTCTACGTTAGCAGCTGGTGTGTGACAGGCTGGGTGTCTGGGGAGGAGGTGGGTGATGCCGTCAGCCCTGGAGCAACATCAGCACCTGGGGAGCGGGAGGAAATCCTGTGTTCATCAGTTTGAGCCCAGGGGAGGGTTTGCCCAGAAAAGCTGTGGCTGCCCCATCCCTGGCAGTGTTCAAGGCCAGGTTGGACACAGGGGCTTGGAGCAAGCTGCTCCAGTGGAAGGTGTCCCTGCCCGTGGCAGGGGTTGGAGCTGGAGGAGCTTTAAGGTCCTTTCTAACTCAAACCATTCTATGCTTTAAATTACAAGGCATCATAGTGTCCCATTAGCTGCAAAACAAAGCAGCTTTTTGTCTCCTTACGCTGTACCATGCCTTTCTCTCTCCCTGCAAGGTCTTCAGCAGCATCAGTTGCTCTGTGCTGTAGTGAGCGCCTGAGGGCTGCTGCCATGCAGCACTGGAGACACGGGGAATGGGATGTGCTTTGCACAATCATTCTCACCCAGGAGGAGATGGGACATCAGGGTAAGGTCTGATAGAATCATAGGATCAACTAAGTTAGAAAAGGCATTTAAGAACTTCAAGTTCAACCTTTACCCAGGACTGGTTCTGATGCACCCAGGGGGGGTCTTTTCCATCTCTGGTTGCTGCACTCCCCAACTGGACTTCATCTGATTATTTTCAGATGAGTTTTTATTTCCATTTCTTCATTTTCACCCCTGCTTTGAGATGCAGGAAAATGCCACTGATTTTTAGCATGACGCCTCTCCATTCTTGCATGCTCAGGACTTTGAATATCACATATGTTTTCATCTAAAAACTGAAGCCTTTCCGTAGTTCATAGACATTCAGCATTAGAGCATCAGCAGCCTTTGATAAACCTGTTCCAGTGAAGCCTGCGTTGTCCCACGTGTGGGTTTAGTAAGGCGGAGAGGAGAAAGCCTGTTGGTCTGGGGTCCACGCATTTTATCCACTCACATGTTACCTGCTTTGAGTGGAGCTGCTGATAGATCCCTGCTGGTAGATCCCTGTTTGCTCTGGAAAGAAAAACAGATTAAAAATACCAGCCAAGCCATCAGGTCATTTCTGTCCCAGTGAGCTGAAGACCTTTTGTCTTCATAAAGTGTCTGCACGAAGCTCTGTCAGTTCATTTCCTGTGTTATTTTAGCTCCATAACAAGGTGCATGTAAACCCCTGGAGTATTTTCTTTGTTAGTCTGTCCCTCTCCTTGGGAGAAGCAGCTTTTCCCAGGAGCTCTGACCCAGCATGTCCCCAGGTCCCTGGAGGAAGCTGGCTTGAGCTTTACCCTGCCAACAAGGTGGCCCCATTCCAGCAAGAGTCAAGCCCCAAATCAGGGCAGGTTCAAAGAGAAGCTCTTCAGAGGTTTTTTCAATGCAAAAGAAGGAGACAAGAAAACCAAGCCATGAACTTTTCATCATTTTGGGATCAACTCACAATGCTTGAGTCTGACTCATACAAATGTTACCATCTTCTATGAATTATTTCACTTTTCGATACAGGTTTCCTTTTCAATACAGATAAATTGTTCAATAGAAATCCCATTTCAGGATGAATCTGGGAAAAGCATTTTTAAAAATGAGATGAAACTACTTGGAATTTCAAAATGTTTTAGCAGGAAGGATCTTCTTAGACACTTTGGATAAAGATCTTACCGTACTTTTTACCGTGGTGCTGGATAAAAGAAGCTTGGAAACCTTGCAAAGAAAAAAATGCAGATTTTTTGACAACTTAGTTCTGCTATTTTTTGTTTGGGTTTTTTTCACATAAGAATTGCAATTTTGAAGTGCTCAACCTCAGCCCTTTGGAAAAAGCTGGGCATCTTCCCCTGGGTTTTGGAAGGCTGCAGGTGGTCACCATCATCTCAATCACCATGGGATGCAGGTGGTGGGAGGCAGCTTGGTCAAGTGGCAGGTGCCTGTGATGGGAATACTTGTCTGTAGCAGAGCAGGGCTGAAATGTGGGGAAGCCAGAGAAGGGAGAAGGTGAAAATGAAAGAATAAAAAGGCAAAGACTTGGTTTCCAGGCTGAGAAAGACAGGAGTCATTGGTCCAGCAGCGTGAGCAGCAGCTGCATCATTACCTGATGTCTGCAGAGGGCAGGGCTACAGTGAGTGACACCACACTGCTCCGATCACATGGGTATCTATCACCTCTTCTTCAGATAGACATGGCATGACAAAGAGGGGAAGTTCAGGTTAGATATAAGGAAGAAGTTCTTTACTCTGAGGGTGCTGAGGCCCTGGCACAGGGTGCCCAGAGAAGCTGTGGCTGCCCCATCCCTGGCAGTGTTCAAGGCCAGGTTGGACACAGGGGCTTGGAGCAAGCTGCTCCAGTGGAAGGGGTCCCTGCCCGTGGCAGGGGTTGGAACTGGATGAGCTTTAAGGTCTCTTCCAACACAAACCAGGCTGGGATGCTGTGATACTCATGGCACCATCAGCTCAAGTAGCTTCTCCATGCAGCTGCTGGGCTGGGAGCCTCCAGCGCTGCTGGGATCACCCTGAAATCTATGCTGGCAAAGCCAGGCGGAGCAGAACAAGCTCTGACTGACAGCCCAACAACCAACAACCTGATATTGCTATAGGGAGGAAAAGCTGTTCTTTACAAATTAAAGGTCTGCCCTCAAAATGTTAGGTCATGAAAGGCTGAGAGGGTTTTCAAATGTGCTCACGGGGCTTCTCATGTACTGCCCCGGGAGAATGGAAACAGAAATGCCAAAACAAGGGCCTGTTCTTCCCCAGTCATGACATTTTTTGACTTTCTGTAGCTTAGCTCACTCCCACATTTCCCTGTTAGTAACTCAGGAAGCTGCCAGAATCTTCTACCACTCAAAAATCAGACGTGTAATATTAAAAGGGAGAACATAAACACATTTTTACTACCCCTGCCCATGGCAGGGGTTAGAACTGGATGAGCTTTAAATTCTCTTCCAACCCAAACCAGTCTGTGACTCTATGACGATTCTGTGGTTTTTGTTTAAGGCACTTGTTAGTTAAAGCCCATCCAAAAGGCATTTTTGTTGTTGGTTCAGAAAGTGCCTATTTAATGAAACGCATTTCATTCCCAAGCCAGCAAAAAAATAGCCTGTCCCCAAATCCTCCTGCCACATAACCCAATTTTAACCACAGAAATGACCCCCAACATCAGCATTCATGGGGGAAATCCTGCAAAAATCCACCCAAAAGCCGAAAGTGCTGTTTTGCTACACTCTGTTTGCAAACCACAATAAATCCCTAGGTTTTGAGCTGCTTCAGCCTAGTCCAGGTAAGGAGCATGTCGAGCCCGTGTGTGGTGTGGGTGCCTTCCCTCTGGACACTGTCCCCTTCTGTCAGAGCCGTGTGCCAGTTTGCGTCCTACCGATGCTCTGATCGTTTCTGTTCCTACTTACCTCTCTCAGAGTTCTCCAGCTCTTTACATCTCGTGTTGAATTACTTCTCGAGAACCTCCTCCCCCTGACTGTGCTTGTCTAAACTCTCTCTTTTTTCTTTTGCTTTTCTTTCCTCTTGTGACTCGTCTCTCCCTTCTGTTGCTTCTCCTTCTGTTCTGTACCTGCCTGCCTTTGTGTTTGTCCGGTGTTTCCCTTTTTTATTTTCTGCTTTGCTTTGTTCCAATTTTTATGTAGGGCAGTGGTTCAGTTAATGGGAGCCCCTTGCTGTCGACATCTGGTGCTAGTACCCCATGCCGGGGTCGGAGGCAGCTCCCACAGACTCCACTCACCCCACGTCCCAGCATCACTTACAAGACCGCTAACTCCTCGCCCGTGCACTTCACCACTTTCCAACCTGTCCTGCCCACCTTCTCCCCGGGACGCCTGAGCCGCGGCTTGTCCGAGCACAACGCGCTGCTGCGGGGGGACCAGCAGCCGCCGGTGGTGGCCCGCATCGGCTCCGATCCCTACCTGGGCCACCGCGATGACGCCGACAGCCCCTACCATGCGGTGCCGGAGGACACACTCACCTTCGAGGAGGCCGTGGCCACCAACTCGGGACGGTCCTCAAGGACTTCTTACGTCTCCTCCTTGACCTCCCAATCTCACCAAATCCGCAGGGTGCCCAACGGTTACCATTACACGCTGGGTCTCAACACGGGCCCCGGGACTGGCACCAGAGGACGTAGCTACTACCACGAAGCTGATGAGGATGACTGGTGCTAGTGGCATGGCAAAACTCTTCAAAGTGTGTGTGTTTAAGATTGATGAGTTTTATCATCTGGAAGGCTGTGCGCTCCGATGCGCGCGGTGTCCGGGGCAGGAGGCGGCCCATGGGGTAGCCCCCATTGCAAGAACTGCTCTGCCCCCAGGTCTGGAGACACTCCTGCAGCCTCTCTCCTCAATTTTTCTTTAGTTTTTCTTTTTTGGGCTTTCTTTTTGGTTTTCACTAGACAAATGGAGGCAGAAGGCTCCCTCCTTAGGGGAAGGCAGCGTGCGGAGCGCATCTCTCTCCCCTTCTTTCCTCCCTATTGCCTTGTCTAGTTCAGAGACAGGCATCAGATGCCAAGTCTGCGACGCAAGGGAGAAGCCAAGAGAAGAGCGGTCCTCACCTTCTACATCAGAAAAGCAGACAGCCAATCCTTCCTGAGATTGGCGCTCGTTTTTGTTGAGCTGTTTCTTACTTGATTTCTCATTCTATTTTTGCCCCTGGTCAGGGTGAGAGTCTGGGAGTTGCAAATGGACACAACACATGAACAAAGCTCTTATCCGCGGTTTATCCCGCTCACCGCTAAGAAGGAAGAGATCTACCCACGAAACTGGGAGAGGAGAAACACAGACCAGAACAAAGGACAGTCCATTGGGACTTGATGTTCAGCCACAGCAATTCTTGTCGGCAGAGCCAGTGCCATGCTCCAGAGCTGCCCGAGCGTTGAGGCAGCCGGGACTCTGCTCCGACACCGCTGCCATGTGGATCTCTTTTACTTCACTCACCACGTTGGCTCCTTCACACTGACACACGATAAAGCCACAAGAGAGCTACTTTGTAAGGACTGTTTCCTTGCTGCTGAGACTTCTCTTTCCGTCCCTCTCTCCTGTTGACCGCAACACGCCCTCACTGTTTTGTCTTGTTTACAATATAAGCTTGATTTAGCAAAAAAAAAAGAAAAAAACAACTAAAAAAAGACAAACCCAGACAAAAAAAAAAAAAAAAAAGAGGAAAAAGGTTAGGGCTGAGAAGAAGCAAATGTTATTGGTTTTATATCAAGCTATTAGATAGAACTTTAACTTTTCATTGTGTGCATTTTTGTAAATTGTACAGTAAAAAAAAAAAGAAAAAAAGAAAAAAAAAGAAAAAAACAATTACTCTTTATGTAGAGAATTAGTCCAATTGTCATTCCAGGTCCCACCGTTTCTACCGAATGCTCCAGTTGTTCACTACTAAGTGCCTAACCTTTGAAATCTTTCACAGCGACGATGCAACCTCTCGCTTCGATGCATCAGCCCTCGAGGCGAGCGTGGGGAGGAGCAGGAGGGGAGGGAGGGCAGGGCCCCTGGGTCCCGTGGCATGGTGCTGGGTATCCCAGTACCAGGTTGGAAGCTTACAGTGGGGAAGGCAAACATGCTTTGGGGTCGGTTTGGATTTTGTTGGCCTTTTTATTTCTTCTTCTTTTTTATATATCTGTCTATACTTTTATGGGTGGGAGGGGAGTTCCTGCAGCAAACTCGGCCTTTTCTCATCGACCAGTGTTTAGGTCCTGCAGGAGAGATGCAGGTGGAAAAGTACAGCATCTGCAGAGAAGCTCTTCTCTTGCAGGAGAAGCAGCGTCCTTCATACTGTGTGTCAAGTCACAGTCGGGCTGCGAGAGCTCTGGCCATGTTCCATGGTGCATAACTTGTGTTGAGGGCAGCCGGAGAGAGTCTTGGGTTTATTGCCCGTTAAGAGAAGGTTAAAATAATAATAATATAAAGCAAAACCTCTAACTCTGATTCTCAGGGATGAGATTTCTGTGTTCCCGCAATGACTTTTGTGTTGGATGATTTCTTTCTTTCGTGCACGTGTGGATTTCTGCACTTTGAGCCTTGGGAAAGGGGCAAGCACGATGTGCTGCTGGGGAGGGTGGAAAAGCCTGGGCAGGACCTTGTGTCCGTGGGTCTGATGAACCATTGTAGGGCTAATCTGGGGCACAGGGACCTGTAGTATGATGACAAAACATTGAAGGAGAATAGGTGGGAGGTGCCAGATGAGCACACCACTAAAAGCAATGATAGAAAAGAGGAGAGGGTTGGACAGATGATTTTTTTCAGAGGATCTATCAAGCCCTGGAACTGTGAAACTTCTTAGGATGGGTGTTGACCCTGCTGGACCCTGGGGATTCCTTTTGTATCTGGGGTGGTTGGAGGGTATGAGATGCTACCACAATGCTCTCATGCTCTCAGCAAGTGTTTCAGCCTCAGGCAGGGAGCAGTCTGCTGTAGGGTGGATCTTCACATCTGTAGCTCTTCTGTTGAGTAAATTCAACCTGTTTTCGTTTCCTTCTGTGGTTTTCTGTTCTGTTTTGTTCCGTTACTAAATAATAATCTCTGGCTAATCTCATCCCTGGATTCTGCTAAAGGGTAACTCCTGTCTATATCTCTGTCTCTGTATTTGTGTGCACTTTGAATAAAGGAAGTGCAGTAGCCAGAGGGCTGCCGTGGGTAACAGCTGTGATTTGCAAACGGAGGGCTATGCAACAAGATGACACGTTCAGAAACACATCCAAACCACGAACAGTCCGAAAGACCTTCATCCATTCTGTAGCTTTATCTGCTGGATTTTCCTGTTTCAGGCTTCAGCATGATTGTGACCAAATGTTTTATACATTTTCCTTATATGAAGGCACAAACACTTTATTTGGGATTTTAATGAAAATGTTCCTATTTTACTCCAGGAAGTAAAGGAGAGGGAAACCACAATCTCTCTGCCAGTGCATGCAAACATTGTACCCAAACTAGAAAGCAAAAGAGGTGTCTTTCCATACGGAATAACTTTGTCTTTCCCCTTCCTTTACCATTGTAGACACTCAAACCCCCAGTCCCACACTAACACACCATCTGGAAGCGCACAGCCAAAACCTTGGCTCACTCTAATTCTTAGGTAGAACATGAAAAAGAACGTCAAGTTGTCCAATCCTCCACCCGCCTTGTAGGGGTTGATGCCAGTGACAGACAAGCCTGACCACAGTTGTTCATAACCCTTTTCCCCCCTTTTTTTACAGCCTCTCTGCTGTCTCTTCAATGCATACATGATATTCCCAAGAATCCTCATAGTGAGTTGCCAAACTTGAATTGCACCAATCAGTTTTCTGCATCCAGAAACCAGTCTCGTAGTGGCTGTACTTTGACTAAGTAATGTTTGCATGTAAAATATATACATATATACATATCTATAAAAAAGTATGTGCATGGAAAATGTTTATCTTCGTACTTTTTTGATACAATGTATTCATCAGTTGTTAATTTTTAATTATATTTGATATAAATTGGGGGTTTGTTGCAAAACTTTATATTTAAAAAAACAGTGTTAAAAATGATGAAAGTTCCAACCATGCAACACAAGTGGAACTTTACCCAAAAAAAAAAAAGGGGGAAAAAACAAAGTGAAGAAAAAATAAGGTTCTGTGATTGCCTAGTTTGCTGCCTGAGTAATATTTATCAGCCAAACTTTGAATTCTGCAGTTGTTTCTACAATTACATTTTGTATGAAGCAAAGTCCTTGAATTAAAATAAAAACTTAGCAAAAAAACCAAACCTGACCAATTCCAAGACGGTGTGTGCAGTGTGCATGGTGACAGGGATACCCCATCCTGAGCCCGGCCAGTGCCATGGGTGGTTGCTTGGCCTGGCCACCACATTGAGGGAGAGCCCCTGAGATCACTGGCTCTAGCTGAGCCCAAATTGGGATGCTGGAAGAAACTGGCCACCTCTTGTGTGTGTTTCCATAGAGGCTTCACAGATGCTGGGTCTGAGTAGGGAGGTGTTTTTTGCAGTGTGGAGCCAGCATGGAGTTTATGTATTATTGTAGCTGTTACCACAGGAGCCTTCCGGTATCTGAAGGGGGCTACAAGGCTGCTGGAGAGGGATCTTCATCAGGGACTGTAGTGATGGAACAAGGGGTGAGGGTTCGAACTGAAACAGGAGAAGTTCAGGTTGGAGATAAGGCAGAAGCTCTTCCCTGTGAGGGTGCTGAGGCGCTGGCACAGGGTGCCCAGAGAAGCTGTGGCTGCCCCATCCCTGGCAGTGTTCAAGGCCAGGTTGGACACAGGGGCTTGGAGCAAGCTGCTCCAGTGGAAGGTGTCCCTGCCCATGGCAGGGGTTGGAGCTGGAGGAGCTTTAAGGTCCCTTCCAACCCAAACCATTCTCTGAGTCTATGATTCTATGATTACAGTTCCTGGAGTCCAATAGGCAGCAAAATTGCATAAGTTGAGGATTACAGTGTCTGGCAGTGGTTGTTTTCTTCCAGGTGGTTGTTGTTGATGCACAAAACTATTGGGCATGTAGCTCCCTTTAGTATTAACCCTTATTATACATTAAACTTACTCACAACAAGCATTCTCGGTGCTACTTCAGGTAGGCTTGGGCATGGCAATGAGTAGCACATGAGGTTGGATTGGTGTCAGGAGGTGCCATGTGTCCAGGGTGTAGCACTTGTAGAATAAAGAATACTGCTAGTACTTGACTGTACCTTGGAGTTTCTACTCCCAAGGCTTGCACTGAGCAGAAGAAGGTTGGATAGGTCAGGTTGGATGGGACTTTGAGCAAGCTGCTCTAGTGGAAGTTGTCCCTGCCCATTGCAGGGGCTAGAACCGGATGAGCTTTAAGGTCCTTTCCAACACAAACCAGGCTGGGGTTCTAAGAAAAACCCAAAGGCTGTTGGTACACAAGGAAAGAACTTTTAATTTCTTTGGATAACTGGAGAACCACACTCATTCCTTACAAGGAGGAGAAAAATCCACTGTGTGCACCTTCTGCATCAGGGTCTGCTGGTGCGACACTTCAATGTCTTTGAATGCCAAAGAGTCTCCGAAAGGTATTGAGGAAAATGAATGGCAGCTGTAGAGCCCAGTTGAAGGGAGGACCATCACAGTTTTCAGTACTCTTCAAAGCACAAGGTCTACTGTAGCATTCAGCTCTTCTTCTTCTCTCTTGATGCATCTTTTCTGTAATGAGACCACCCAAGGTCCCACCTGAGCTTCAGGTATTGTGTGAAATGCAAGGAGAACATCTTCACTTCCTGATCATCTGGAAGTAACATAGGAAGAAAATTGTTTTGCTTGAGATCAAACAAGTTTGAAGCAGAACTTCTCTTGCCTTGTAGTCTGGTCTGTAGAGCAGGGTTTGGGTTTCTGGGGTGGAATGCCAGTGGAGCAGTGGGGAGAAGCACAGGGCTTTTATTACAGTCTTGAGGTATCCCAAACACGAGAAATGGAGATTTCTGAATCTGTCTGAGCAGTGGAGAAGGGCAGGTTTGAAAAGCAGCACAAGATTTGAGAATCAGTGTGTGTCCTGACTTCAGCAGAGACACCCACAGCATCCACTCAACCGTCTGGGGAGCTGGAATCTGCCTGGAGGATGAGATGAGCAATCTCTCCCCTCCAGATATGTGTCACAGAGGACCTTCAAACCCAGTTTACAGCCCTGTATGTGTTTTCAAATCCTAAAAGCCTTTTGGCAGCTTTTGCCTTTGTTTTTCCTTGCTTTCTCCTTATTTCAGTTTTATTCTATTGGTCCACAAGAGCAAGGCATCAATGTGCCCATCGGCTTCTCCAGGGGGATCCTGGAAGGGATCCTGGGGTGAGGGAGCAGGCAGGATCCAGACTCAAAGCATCTCCCACATTGAAGACTGGGGCTGAGCCACCCGGTTGTGCTTCACTCCAGTTTAAGTCCAGTTGAACTCCACAAAATGGCTTTATTTTAGCGTATAACTGGTTCTCATGACCAATGCAAAGCTCTTCATGCAAAGCTGCTGTGAGCTGCTGTCTCTTTCCCTCAGGGGCACACCTTGCTAGCACCTTGCCTCCCTTCCTTCCACTCCCAGCCCCATGGATAAAATCTGGATCGATATTCTCAAGGACAGCACCCCCACGCCTTGTTTTACCATTAGGGGGTAGCATTTTCAGGCTTTTCAGACTTCATAGGGAAACAAAACAATGGAAAAAGGCTGATTCATCTCCTCTTGCAGGGTCATTCCCTGCAATATTTGTCTTAGGATGCGGAAAACTCTTGGTGAGACACTGAGCACGCTGGAGCTCAAGGTGCTCGGGTACCTTTTGTACTCCCTGGAGCATGAAAACCCAGCGTCATCTGCCTGATTCCCTATTCCAGCCACATTTGCAGGCGGTGCCCGTAGACTCCTCCAAGGTGATGAATTCATCCCTGGTCAGCCCTAAGTCGATCTCCTGGTATTTGCTGGGCTGCTGAAAGCACCGTATCAGAAAGTACCTGGCCGTAATAATGAGCCTCAACGCTGTCCCTAAGCGTATTTTGCAGAAGAGGCAAGTTTTGCATCTTCACGTGATTTAGAAAGCAAACTGAGCCCTCTTACAGGGACTGTATTGCTCAGCTCACCCAGCAAGCAAGTGCAGAAGCGAGGACAAGGTGTCCTGAGCTCCTGTAGGTTATTCTACTCATTTTCAATCACTGCCATGTGATTTTCCTACACCCGCAGGCTCCCAGGAGGGTGCCAGTGAGGTGACTCTGGGAACTGGGCATCTCAGTAGCAGACGCTTTGGTTCATTGGAGAGAATTCAAAGGCAAGGTGCAGGAACAGAGCTGATGAGAGGTGAGGGCTGACGTGGGGGTAGCTGTGAGGAGCTCTGGTGCAGAAGGGTGGCTCTGATGAGGCTGTGCAAATACCTGTGGGGTGAAGTCAGAGGTGGGTAACGGCACGAAGGAGCTGCTGAGGCTGTTTGGGAAGGGAGGGCTGAGCAAAGCCGCTCCCAAGGGAACCGATGGGAACACCGGAATAGAGCCCTTCACCTGCGGAGGATGCCTGGGACGTGCTGATGGAGCGGAGCTGTGTCAATTCAAAGCAAACAGTATCAGTAACCGTAATTTATTCATTTTATCCCCATCTCCACTTTGTGTCATTGCTCTGAAACAGAATATCCCAGCCCTGGCTTTGTCTGCGTCTGGTTTTATTATTTCTCTGTCTCTGGCAGCCTTTCCTCAGGCCCGCATGGCACAAGCAGAGGAAGAGGAGGAGGCGCGGTCCTTGTCCAGCAGCTCCTGCACCAGAGTCTGGAATACCCACAGGGGTGTAGGAAGAGGCTGAGGAGGGGAGTGGATGTGGTGGTGTTCCTGGATTCAGCGTGTTCAGAAAGGTGCTGCTGAGTTGAGCCAACGGGACTGTGGCACAATAAATGGATGCCTTTGCCAAGGTGGCTTTTTCTTCCTCATGGGGTGAAGAGTGTTTAAAAGACTTCGTTCTACAGGTGGCCCACCTAAAAAGCCTCCTCCTGCAGCTTCTGGTCTGTGAAAGGACGACAATTGAGCATCCTGCAGCAGGACAGAGCCCAGAGATGTGACAGGAGATGTGCTGCTGGGACTGGAGGTCACCGCTGTGGAAGTCAGTGGGATTCAGCAACACCTGGGAAAGGAAAAGCCAAACCGCTGTCACATGTTCTCAACAAATAAAGGCCTCTAGACAAAGCAAATGACTCCTTCCGTGTCTCTGACCTTCATTTCCTTGGCAAGGAGTCAGTGCGTGGCAGGGGAACGAAGGGCCTGGAAACGGGCAGAGAGGGGTGAGTCGCACATTTTGCACCCCACGGGGCTCATAGCTCCCCAGAATCAAGGAATTCAAGACAGGACCTTGAGAAGCCTCACTTCCCACTGCATGGCGTGGTGTTGGCTGAGCAAAGTGACAGCCAGGGGATATTCACCCACAGGCAGGTCTGGCTGCTCCTTGGTGAAATGCCCTTATTTATGGAGGTCTTTGGGTGATTGCTGCAAAGAAAACACCAGCACAGACAGGGACTGAGCCTGCCTGCTCCTTGTGGCCACGGTGACAGACACCAGAGAGCTGAGAGCAGGGTCTGCCATGGGGCAGCACTGGTGTGGGGCTGTCTGGGATGGTGAGCGGGGAAACTCACTGCTGGGATTCCTGTCTGGGATGCTGGGTGCTCCAGAGGAGGCTGCAGTGGTGGGAGAGCTGGGCAGGACCTGGCTGAGGTGCCATGTAGCCCATGTAATGCCAAGAAAGGGGTGAACTGGCCCTGGCTCAGGGCAAGGGGAGCGGGGGTTAAACCCAGGGGGCCAATACAGCTCTAACAGCGAACTGGGGTCCCTCACGCCACCCAAGATGTGTGAGGCTGCCATTACCCCATCACGCAGTGGGAGCAGCATCAGGCACCCCCTGCTCCCACTGCCCATGTACCACATCTCTGGGACACTGCTTCGGGGAGAAAACACCCCGAAAAAACACACCAGCTCTTATTTGGGGGGTGGGGGTTCTCCTTTACCTGTGGAGGCCAAACCAGCACATGGCGGGGGGGGGGTATTAACTGCTGCAGCACGGGATACAAGCGGTGTGTGTCTGTATTAACCCGTACAGCTCCGCTGGGGAGCGGAATAGGAGGAGAACGGGGGGGGGGAGCCCCACTCCAAGCCCTGCAGCGCGTCTGACTTGGGGTGATGGGAACACGCACATTAACCCCTGCAGCGCTGGCCCCGCAGGAGCCTGGGGAAGGGGCGGGGGCAAGGGGTGCTCCCCATCCCCAGCAGGGTGCGGGGGTCCCCGCAGCGCGGGCGGGCCGGGGCGGAGCGGGGCGGGCGCGGCGGCGGTGGCGGCGGGGCCGGGCCGGGATGCGGTGGGGCCGGCGCCGGGCGCACGATGCGCTGCGGGGCGCTGGCGCTGGCGCTGCTCTGCGCCCTCCCGCTGTGCCCCGCGGGGCTGGAGCCCCCCGAGCCAGGCTCCGCGCTGCACGCAGGTAGGGACGGCACCGCCGCACCGATGGGGGGGACCCGTGGGAGAAGAGGGGTCGGGATGCTCGGGATGGCGGTCCCTCGGTGAGGGGGGCGGCCACGTGTGTGCTGGGAGGGCGGAAAAGCTGCATCCCCCCACCCGTGAGAGGCATCCCCCCGCGGGATGCCGGGACCCTGCGAGCGGAGCGGGGGTCTGGCAGGGAAAGAAGGGCTCTTTTGGGGGGGGTCTTGGTGTGGGCAAGGGAGCGGGGGCTCTCTCCATGCGGGAGAGGAGCAGCCGGACTTGCTGGAGCTTGAGCTTGGGTTCTCTGGTGGGTAATATAACGTTATGGAGCCAGGAGGTGGCTGGTCTCTTCTAAATAACAAGTGATGGGACAAGAGGAACCGGCCTCAAGCTGCGCCAGGGCAGGTTTAGATGGAGCTGAGGAACAATTCCTGCCCCAAAGGGTGCTCAGGCATTGGAACAGGCTGCCCAGGGCAGGGCTGCAGTCACCGTCCCTGCAAGTGTTCACACACCGTGGAGACGAGGCCTCAGTGCCATGGGTTAGTGGTGGCCTTGACAGTGCTGGGTTCATGGTTGGACTGGATGAGCTTAAAGGGCTTCTCCAACCTGGTTGATGCTGTGATTCTGTGATCGTTGGCTTGGGTGCATCACTGCTGAAGTTGTCCTTGTGCAGGGGCACTGCAGCACCTCTCCGTGTCCCTCTGCTGCTGGTCACTGAGTGAATGTCCTCAGATTTGCTCTGAAACTTGTCTTGAGACTCTTGGGATTGCCAAGTCCCATCCTGCCCGGTGCAGAAGCCCCTGGGCAGCTCCCTCCTGGGATGGACACAGTGGGGCCCAGGCCCCTCACACGGTAAAACAGGGCTCAGGACTGGTTTGCTCATGAAACCTCAACCAAGCTGCTGCCAAAGTGTGGTGCACGGACTGGGACTTTTCACTGGGAAGCGATGGGCTGTGTGGGGGACGGTGAATCATAAAGTGACTATAAAAAGGGATGTTTGTTTCGAAAGAAGCACTGTTTCTATGACACTCATTACTGCATTTACATTGCGCTAATGCACCCAAGGAGCTGACCCCATGCTTCTGTGCAAACCCCTGCCCAAACCATGTGTGTTTGAGTGTGCTGGAAGCCTCAGTAGAGCTGCATCGGTAGGAATGTGTGTCTGAGAGGGAAAGCACTGATTTATCTCAGCAGAGCTTAAAGCCACTTGAGCCTTGGCTTGAAAACAGTTCACAGCCTGGGAAACTGAGCTGGGAATTGCATTCCAGGGGCTGAATCTGGCACAAAATCCAAGCGGGGATAAGGTATAAGATTGGGGTTGAACTGAGGAATTTGGGAATGCTAACTCTAGTGAGGGTGCTGGGCTGTGTGGGCCGGAAGGGAGAAGGCAGAGAGGGGTGTCTGCAGCCAGGCACAGCAGGGAAGGGAAGAGCTGGAGGTACCTGTTGGCTCTACCAGCATGAGAAAGCTTCATGCCTGTTACATGTTCTTATATCCTGGGGAGGATTTGACTGACCATCATCCTGGTATCTGACTTTGCTCTTTGATCACTGCTGCCCAGGCTGGCAAAGGCCAGGAGTTCAGGCAGGTTTTCAGGCTTTATTGTAGATCCTGCTGGTGAATGGGGCATGGTCCTCCAAAAACATGGCTTTATTCGGCTTCGGCTTAAAACAAAGCAGTTATTGGGGGTTGAAGCGCTTCTTCAGCCAGTCCCTACTGACGGTGCAGTTCTGCTCTGAGCAAGCCTGTGAAGCTCAGCTGCAATCAATGTCATCAAGGAGAGGGATGGGGAGTGAGGGGCAGTTGATCGTAGGGCTGGCTGGGCTTGGCTCGGCAAGCTGCAGCAGTGACCTGTGGCTGATCAGGGGCTCTGCTGCTGAGCCTGGGTCAAGTGGAGAAGAACTGAAGTGATGAGTGAGCGCCAGAGGGGAGCAGAGGATGACCTGAGGTGAGAGCTGGTGTTTAAAGCTGCTGAGACCTTGCTGAGGTTGCTCATTGCCCTGCACAGGGCACGGTGTGGGGGGTTTGTGGCATCTTAGGGTTGGAAGGAAAAAAGGATCCATTTCTTAGATGGATCCATTAGGAAATTCTTTCCCTCACTCCAGCTCAGTCAGGATTCAGTTGCTGATGCCTCCTGGTTCTTTGCTTGGGTTGGGGTAGCAAACACTTGGCATTAAGTGTTGAAGGCCAGGTTGGACGCAGGGGCTTGGAGCAAGCTGCTCCAGTGGAAGGTGTCCCTGCTCGTGGCAGGGGTTGGAGCTGGATGAGCTTTAAGGTCCCTTCCAACACAAACCAGGTTGGGATGATTCTATGATGTCTGCAATGCTGCTGTCACAGAGGTGGCTCCATCTTCTGCCTTGTATCAGGTTGGAAGAGCGGTTTGCATGGCTGAAGCTTGGGAGAGCTCGGTTTCTAAGCTCATAAACCCCAGCGGGGGCTTTGGGTTGTAAAAGCAGGAGGTGAATCCATCCGGAGGGAGCTGGGCTGTCGTGTTTGTTGGGTTTGTAGCTGTTACCAAAGGCTGCTCACTGATGATCGCAGGAGGGCTGGAGTGCCAGGAATGGGTGGGAATTGGCTCCAGCATGCTGGGAATGGACATTCCTGATGTCCTGTACTCCGTGAGCACTGCTGCCTTCGAGCACACCCATGCCCTTAAAGCAAACGGTGTTTGCATTGAATCGCATCCTTCGCTTGAGCCAGAATCCACACATTACCCAGAGCAGCAGCTGGAAATGATGGAGAGGTTGATTTTTAGGGGTGGTCTAAGGCCAAGCATGGGAGCTGAGCTCCCCGTGGTCACTGCTGCTGGGTAAGCTGGGTGTAAACTGGGTGTAAGCTGGAATGTGTGGGGTGGCCCCTTCCCAAGGCTGCATTATTGAATTTGCACCTATTTCTCATGGCTTGAGCTGTAACAATCCCCGAGTGAGCCCCTTGTGGTGCTGTGGGTCTGTGATGGTGGGGGAAAGGTGCCCCTGGCACCAGTTCTCTATGAATTTGGGTTGCTGTAGGGTTACATGAGCCCTTTCTGACCCACAGAACCACAGCCTGGTTTGGGTTGGAAGGGGCCTTAAAGCTCATCCTATTCCAATGGGATGCCATGGGCAGGGACAGCTTCCACTAGAGCAGGCAGACCCTGAGCATCCCCTCTCCATGTCCCATGATGTACCAGCACCAGTGTGCACAAAGTTGGTGTCTCCAAAGCTTTGCTGAGCTCACAGCGCCATTCCAGGGTTAAGAAAGAGCAGAAAGTGGGAATCCTCCTTGGTGCAGCAGGAATCCAATGGCTTCAGGGCTCCCAGGACCTGGTTATTCCCCCCATAAAGTGAATAACCAGGCCCTGCGCAACACAAACTTCCCCAAAGCAACCCAGAACCCCCCCGTCTGGGAATGTGACCCACAAATGAATGTGCATGACCAATTTGCCAGTAATTAAAGCTTCGACTCGCCCAATTAAAACCTGCTTAATTAAGGGAAGCATCTGAAAATGCAGCGCTTGGCTCCTGCACATGGTATTTCTTGCTCTAGGCTTGCTAAGAGTGGGCTCCTCCTGGAGGTCTGGTGCTGGGACATGTGGAGTTGTGCCATGGTGGCTCATGCTGTGGTGTGCTTGTCATTAAGATGTGCACACGGGCGTGGTAAACGCAGCATCTAACCCAATGCAGATAGCCAAAAATCAGACATAAATGTTAATGCCGTTTGTGTGTGTACAGTAGCGTATGTTTTATGGGATAGAGCTCACATTCGTGTGTGCGCATGTGTTTGTATATAAAGCTTACAAAAGGATGGTAATCGTCACTCATTTCAAGGCAAATTGCTTAAAAATCCAGAAATACCCCAGATTTGGACTCTTCTGTCATCTCCATTAGAACCTCCAGTGCAGGCACATTACTATGGAGTCCTCAATAAGGCAACTATATGGTACCATTCTTCCCCCATCCTCCTCCATCCTTCTTCCTCCCCTCCCCAAGACCCTAAATTGTGCATTACAAATTGGGATAAATACAGAGGTCACTGTCTTTGTCCCTATCACAGAGAGCATCTGTGCAGCCTTGCCCTGTGGGTCTTTGCCCCCATGGAGACAGAGAATGAACCACTGAAGCTTTGGGGCTTGCAGGAGTCACAGAACCCCCAAACAGAGTGCCAGTGTATCTGTACAATGCAGCTGTTATCACAGAGGGCCTTCGTGTGCTCCTCTTAACCGAGGTTTTGTGCACCAGCGGGTAGAGGGGAGAATCAGCCTGGGATTGTTGTGCTTTAGGTCCATCCAAAGGGGGCTGGAAGATGGATGTGGGGCTGCTGCAGGGCTGCAACCCCAAGGAAGGGGAGATGGCCAAATGGGGGGGTAATAGAAACCCAGCCTCGTTTGGGTTGGAAGAGACCTCATCCAACCCCTGCCACGGGCAGGGACCCCTTCCACTGGAGCAGCTTGCTCCAAGCCCCTGTGTCCAACCTGGCCTTGAACACTGCCAGGGATGGGGCAGCCACAGCTTCTCTGGGCACCCTGGGCCAGCGCCTCAGCACCCTCACAGGGAACAGCTTCTGCCTAAGAGCTCAGCTCAGTCTCCCCTCGGGCAGGTTCAAGCCATTCCCCTTGGCCTGTCCCTACAGGCCCTTGTCCCAAGCCCCTCTCCAGGTTTCCTGCAGCCCCTTTAGGCACTGGAGCTGCTCTCAGGTCTCCCCTTCAGGAGCCTTCTCTTCTCCAGGCTGCCCCAGCCCAGCTCTCTCAGCCTGGCTCCAGAGCAGAGCTGCTCCAGCCCTCGCAGCATCTCCATGGCCTCCTCTGGCCTCGCTCCAGCAGCTCCACATCCCTCTTGTGCTGCTGCCCCAGAGCTGGATCAGGGCTGCAAGGGGGGTCTCCCCAGAGCACAGCAGAGGGGCAGGATCCCATCCCTGAGCTGCTGCTCACGCTCTGGGGGTGCAGCCCAGCACACGGGGGGGTTCTGGGCTCAAGCGCTCACTAAACCGGGTCATGGGGAGCTGCTCCTCACCCAACACCCCCAAGTCCTTCTCATCATTTGGCATTTGTATTCCTGTAACCTGGAGCACAGACCTGGTCTGGCAGCATCCCCATGAGAAATCCTTCCTGATTAGACCAAGTTGGAAAATCTTAAACCTTCCCATGGGCAATGGGCCGTACGGAGCCTCATTTCCTAAAATCTTCCTCTCCCTGTTGATTGTGTAGGTGTCCACTCTCTGTGCCAGCAGGTCTGGATCCTGCCCTGGGCAGGCTGTGGCGCTCAGCAGCCCATGTCCCCATATGTGCCACTGTGCAGAGCAAACAAGGACTGAAGTGCTCCTTCCTGCCCTCCAGCCAGGGATGTTGGTGCTGTTTGCACCTCGGGCTTTTGTCTGTAATAGGTGGAAATCATCACATTTAAATTCTAAAGTGCTGGGAAACGGGTTTCAAGGGTGAACAAGTGCGCTCCTTAGGGGAAGATTTTTCTAGAGAGGTATCTAGTGGATATGCTGCAGGCTTACAATCACATACACCTATGAGGGAGCTGAGCTGCATGGTACATCCCTCACGCCTGCATTTTTGTGCACAGTTTGAACTGCGCTGTGTGCTGTTACACCTAAACCAGTGCCTGCCTCATGGAAATGCTGACAGAAGCCTTGCTGCAAAGCCTGGTGCCCATAAAGTGCTCAAGCCCAAGCTAAGCTGGATTGAGGTTTGCCCTCAGTGAGGTGGAGGGGTCCATGGGGGCAGGCACAGGGTTTGGTGCCAGAAGCAGCTCGGGGTGGCTCTCCCCACCCCTTGCCTTGGGGCAGGCTCCCCAAAGCCTCCTAAATCCTTGCAGGAGGAGCCACCATCTGCTCCTGGTTGAGGTCCCGGCTGCGCCGCGGGGGCTGACGTAGCATCATTCCACCCCTGCGGAGGAAGCCAGAGCGATTTGTGTCGGTTCAGGATGTGCTATATATACATACACACACATGACATCAACCTGCGCTCTCACAAGCCCTGCAGTCGTCGTGGGGCTGGTGTTAAGCCTGTGTGGGCAAGGGATGCTGGCTGTGGTACCACTACCAGTAGCTGTGAATGGTTATGGCGCAGCCTCTAAGGAGAGGAGCTCACTTTCCCCATCACTGTGGCATACAGGATCATTCACTCCTCTGGGGTTTGGTTTAGTTTGAGGCTTGTTTGGGAAGGAAAGCAGAGGAGCCCCTTTGGAGATGTGGTGGGTATTGGGTGGCTTGGAGGGGGCTGTTGAATGCTGGGGGCTTGGTCCTTGTGCTCCCAGCTGGGTCCAGGGTTGAGACTTGGCTCTGCAGGGCATGGGGATGCGCTGGCATCTGGGAGGGATGCAGGGATGTTGGTGCTGCAGCTCTTGCCAAGGCAGGCAGGGGAAGGAGCTCTCTGTCAGTCCCATCAGTGTTTTGGGGGCAGATGTGAGCACAGAAACATCATTCCTTTAATCAAAAAAGAGAGCAGATGGCTCTTTACCCCAGCCCATCACACAGCAACGTTTAAATTCCTCTTTTTGGTGCTTTGCTCCCCATATTTAAGCAAACCAGGCTG
This sequence comes from Psittacula echo, assembly GCF_963264785.1. Taxonomy (NCBI): domain Eukaryota; kingdom Metazoa; phylum Chordata; class Aves; order Psittaciformes; family Psittacidae; genus Psittacula; species Psittacula echo. The sequence continues at coordinate 9,356,933 of NC_137752.1, read as the reverse complement.
GCAAGGCTGGGTCTGTCCCCTCCTTCACATCACACAGCGAGCACGAGAGAGCTCAGCAAGAGGCTGAGCATCCTTGCCTGTGCTGTGGGGTGTAGCAGTGAGCTGAGACCTGGTGGGACCTGGTGCTGCTTCTCTGGGGGCACATGGTGACACTGGCAGAGAGAAGCGCATCCTGGTTTCCAGCTGCTGGCAAAGGGATTCATTGCCCCCACTGTTCCCACATTGTGCAAAGGCTTTATTCAACCTGCAGCCGCTGTGCCAGAGCTGAGCAGCTTTGCTCTCTTGTGGCCATCCATTAGGAATAAAACCTCTCTCAGACTTCAGCATCCTCCTCCCCAGCCTTTCCTGCTCCAGGAACTCAAAAGAGCAACGCAGTGACAAAAACCAGCTTCTGTTTAGGGCACCTCAACCCTAACAGTGAGGCTCTGTCCCACAGAGATGACAATTAGTGCAGCACTAATTATCCACATGGAACTTTGCCTGGATCCCTGTCCCTCCTGCCAGTGGAGTTCATGCAGGGTTAAAGGCCACCTCAGGTCACACTGTGCTGATCCCCATCCTGATGGGGACAAGGGTGCCCCATGGCCTTGGTGCTGGCTGGGGGGAGGCAGCAGCCCCTTGCCCTGCGCTCACCAGTCTGTTTCATTGGATTTGCTGCAGTGGTTTCATGGATGGGTTGCAGCAGCTCTGCAGGAATGAGCATCGGGATCGGCTGTGATGAGGAGGATTTCCTTTCTGGACAGGCTGAGAACGCTGGGGCTGCTCAGCCTGGAGAAGAGACGCTGCGTGGAGACCTCAGAGCAGCTTCCAGTGTCTGAAGGGGGCTACAAGGATGCTGGAGAGGGACTCTTCATCAGGGACTGCAGTGACAGGACAAGGGGTAACGGGTTCAAAGTGAAACAGGGGAAGTTCAGGTTGGAGATAAGGCAGAAGCTCTTCCCTGTGAGGGTGCTGAGGCGCTGGCCCAGGGTGCCCAGAGAAGCTGTGGCTGCCCCATCCCTGGCAGTGTTCAAGGCCAGGTTGGACACAGGGGCTTGGAGCAAGCTGCTCCAGTGGAAGGGGTCCCTGCCCGTGGCAGGGGTTGGAGCTGGAGGAGCTTTGAGGTCCCTTCCAACACAAACCAGGCTGGGATCCTATGAAGCACCTTCTGCAAGCAGCTGCAGCAGTCTTTCAAAGCTCACCCTTTGGGGCAGCTGGGGCCAGCCCTCCCCGCCTGGCACCAGCCCTTGGTGCTCCACAAACTCCAGTGAACCTGAGGAATCCCAGCCTGCAGTAGATGCCCTTGCCTTGACAACCAGACACTGGAATACCCCTGCCCCATCCGACTTAGCTCAGAGAAAACCTGCTGGTAAATAAACCAAACCAAACCAGAGGTGTTTAAAATAGCCAGGCAGCTCATGGAGGTATTCTGGATTTAAAAAGAGAAGGAACTTTATCATTCTTCCCAAGTGAAACAGTTTGACTGAATGGAAATGGACCATCGTATTTCATTTGGAGGGAGCTCAGTATGGCCCGTCATCCTGTGGAGCTGCATTAGATCCTGGGATTAAGGATCCTGCTTTCCTCCTTACTCCCCTGCTTGACTGGGACAGAGAGAATCAGCGCAGGGCAAAACAGACCCTGAAGAGAGGGGTTTTGAGACCCCCCAAGCTGGAACTGGCTTTCCTGGGCTTGAACTGGCCTGCAGAAATACTCTGTTTCTGTTTTCCCAATGGAAAAGCTACTGCTTTTTCTAAGGGGAAAAAGTTACGTAGGAAAATCTCACCGTTGGAGCTCATGTAACTCTCACAGCACCACTTTGGGGAATTGCTGGGGGTGCTTTTCCCAGGGGCTGGGACTTTGCCACCCAATGGCACAGAAACCTTCCTGCCACCAAAGCATGCAGGCAGGAGATGCTGCTGTCAAGACCAGAGACGCAGAGTGAGGCTGAAGCAAGTTCCCATGGGATGTGAGCCCATTCCCGGGGTGCTGTGAATTGTGGTGTGTCCATTAAGCCTCGTATCCAGCTCTAAGGATCCCATAACTTGCATTTATGTTCACTTGAGAGCCCAGCTCAGCAGTGGGGACCCAGCACTGGGGATGGGAGCTGCTGCTGCAATACCTGGTGTCCCTGGTTGTGTTTAATGGCTCCATAGGGCAGCTCTGCAGAGTTCATCCCCTCTTAAAGCTGCTGTGGGCAAAGTGCAGGGATTGGGCACAGGTCAAACAGATTTAGCCCAAGGAAAGCGACTGATTATTGTTGCTTGCAGCAGAGTGTAAAAGAAGGCCAAATTTATCAGTTTTCTTAATATTTGTGGTCCTTGAAAATCATTTAAATCACAGTTTCTAGTTTCTAAAGGAAAAAAACCTAAAGGAAGTTATTTAACTTTTAGGCATTCAATCTGAGTACCCTCACCACTAGCATTATGCAGAGATGCTTCCTCACTTGCAGAACACGGATGTACACTAAGTTGATTCACTTCAATAGACAAAATATTTCCATTGGGATTTGGAGAAATAGGAGAAGCAGGTAGGTAATGTATTGAAGAGACATCTTAAAGCACTTCAGTCTCAAACTCATCCATGGCAGATGAAGGGATAATCTCTGCTCTATACCACCGTCAACTGTGGAGGAGGATACAGCTGATGCTTATTGCTGCAGCCAGCCCAAACTGGGAATATAATTGCTGGGAGAGGATGGGGGAAGATGGTTTGGTGCAGAGCAGCATCTGGGATTTTTCACACCAGTTCATCGGGATGGTTTTGGTGGGAGAATCTGGCTCAGTGTCCCTGGGTGCTTATCTGGGTGGGGAGAGGTCTGGATGCTTGATGCCTGGTGCCCCAGCACTGAGTGCTCTTCCCATGCACGAGGTGGCTGGTGGAAGGGCTCCACATGCAATAACTAACTTCAGGATGGGTGATGCCTGGGAAATGAAACGTCCATGGGCTTTGAAGCCAGGACTGAACCGGTAAGCAGGGGGATTGGGTGGCTGTGACACAGTGCAGGGCTGGGGCTCCCTGGTTTCCTTGCTCCACCATGGCTCTGTGGTAGCTGCTGTGTTTCTTTGCCCATGGCTTCCACCTGTAAAGCAAGGAGTGATGATACAGAGATATGTGCCTCTGCTCTTTCTGTGATGGCTCTGGGCTGAGACCTCTCTGCAAGACAAAATGCAGTCAGGCAGTAGATTATGTTCCATTATATCACAGAATCACAGACGACAACTTCCACTAGACCACATTGCTCAAAGCAGCAACTGAAGCTCTTCCCTGTGAGGGTGCTGAGGCGCTGGCCCAGGGTGCCCAGAGAAGCTGTGGCTGCCCCATCCCTGGCAGTGCTCAAGGCCAGTCTGGGATTCTCTGTACAGCACCATGCAGGACCCAGGCAGGATGTGTTCTGGGGCATTTCTGTGCCTCTGTACAGGTATTCACTGTGTGTATACTTAAGATAGAGTCCGAGTACGTGCTACAGGTGAAGTATGGTTGTTCAGAGGGAAGGAGTTCAATTTTCTTATTACTTTTTCCTCTTTTCCTCTGCTGAGCCTTCATATACATCCACATTTTCAATGGCAGCTTCCATTGGGAGTGGGAAGTGCTTGGTTAAAGAGTCAGGTTAAACGAGTTGTCATCCAGCTCTGCAGGATCTGCTGCACCAGAGGGAAGGGAAGCCATGAGTCTGACAGAGTCACATTATGAGTTCTGTTCTGAAGTCCTTGAAAGGCTCCGTTAAACTGGGTTTGCCTGTGGCAATGCTGGGCTTGGTTTTGGTGATGGGGGCTGAGTGCGATGTTCTGCAGTGAGATCATTAATGATGCAGAGAAGGTTTGAAGCTGGATCTTGCTTTTTGGCAGCAAGCTTTGTATGAGCAGCTTTTAACCAACTCCTGTGTGTTTTATCCCTGTTCCCCTTAGCAGAGCGTCTTGGAATTTAAACATTGAGGGTGTCAAACAGAAAGATTTGGATGAAAGAAGTGAGAGGACAACCCAGCCTCCATTGTGCCACATGGTCCTCCTTGTCCTGGCCAGTGACTAAAGGATGCAGGGTGTGGAGTTTAAAGGGAGCTGCAAATAAAGAGGGATAAAGAGAGAAAACCAGCGATGCACACTCTGTGCGTAGAGTTTGAGTGAGTCAAAGAACACTCTTTGGCCAGGTGGCCTCGCTGTCCTACATCACTTGAGATCTCCTGCCCTTGCCTCCATGCTCGATGCCTCTCTGATGTTTTCCCCATGGATTCTCTGTCAGGTTTGAACGCAGCCACAGAGCTGTCTGTGGTGTGGATCCCAAGATTTAGCAGGGATTCTATGGCTGCAGTCAGGTCATTGCAGGGTTCCAGTGGCTTGCAGGGCTGGGTGGCTGGTGCAGAGAGCTTCATTGCCGGCAGCACATGGAGGGGTTTGGTTTCATTTCACAGACTGCATTTCTGCCTTGTGGCCTCACAGCAAACCCAAGCTCAAGCCTGAGCTCATTACCACAACCCCATGAAAACCTGTGCAGTTTGTTCCTCTTTTGTGTTGATAACATCAAGGTTTTGTACTTATATAGGAGGAAAAAGCCCGAGTTCCTCACCCAGAAGTGTTTGAGCAAGACTTCAGCCTGGGGCAGGTTGCAGGTCCTGTGCTCAGCCCTCACATGCTCCATGGGCAGCAAAAGAAGGCAGCTGGAAATCACCCTAAGCCTTGTTGCTGATGTGCTGGGGTGGAAGCATTGCAGGGACAAAAGCTGCCTTAGAGCTGCTGCTGGGGCTGGTACACGGGAGGAGAGTGCTCCTTCCCGGTGGGAAATGTATGAGGATAAGTATTTAATCCCCCCAAGCTGCAGTTCACAGTCAGGTGCTTTACAATTGCCATACACCTTGCACCAACTCTTGGCATCAGATCCCTTGGGGCTGAAGTCAGCTTCAGTGGCTCTAAATCAGACACTACCTTTGCCAATGGGGACAGTGCTTCCTCCTGCTCCATGAACCTGGATGGTAAGTGGGACTCCAGGGCTGGCTCCTGAGCTGCTCCCAGCCCCAGGGATGAGCTGTTTCCCAGAAGAAGGATGGACCAAAGCTGTGTCCATCTCCCTGCATGCTGAGGCTCAAGGGAAGCGATAATCACCCTGCTTGCGCTGGGCAGGTCTTGCAAAACACGTACCATGCTTTAAGAGCAGAGGTCCGTGATGCTTTCCTCCTTTGCAGGGTAAAGCCCTTAAGGTCTGAACTTGCTCTTGAGCAAAAGCTTCTTCTGGTGGGTCTTTCTAAAGAGGAGCTCAGGCTGCCCAGGGCAGGCAGTTTCCTGAATCCTTATTATTGGGTTAATTTTATAGTGCCTTGTCCATGGTTTTCATCTCCAAATGAGTGGACTTCTGGGAATCCTATGGGTCCGGTAGTAAAAGTGCTGTGAATTTTCTTCCACAGCTCTCTTGGTTTTAATTGCAATCTCCCACTTTGGCTGTAACAACCCATATGTTGATTGTATATGTGATTTAACTCACTGCTGGCCTACCCCAAGGTTGGGTTGTGGTAGAGCTTCAGTTGCTGGGAGGACTTGAAATCCAGAAGTTCTTCCAAAAGGGAAAGATGTTTTCCTAAATTCAGCTACAGCTGTTGGTCTTAAAGTAGGAATTAAACTGGAGACCTCCTTTGTCATGTTCTTTGTAGGACACCAGATTGCGATGGTTTGCTTTTTTTCTGGCTTGAAAATGCGTGAATAGGAGCAGATCCCACAGAACCAACCAGATTGGAGAAGCCCTTTAAGCTCATCCAGTCCAACCATTCCCAGCACTGCCAAGGCCACCCCTAACCCATGGCACTGAGGCCTCGTCTCCACCTTGTGTGAACCCTTGCAGGGACGGTGCCTGCAGCCCTGCCCTGGGCAGTCTGTTCCAATGCCTGAGCACCCTTTCAGCAATGCTCAGTGACCATTTGACGGCTGCTGATTGAGCAGAAATGACCCAAATTTAAATTAAAGTGGCAAAAAAGTCCTGTTTATGCCAGGCACAGTTGGTTTATCCCAGGAAGTGCTTGGAAGTCCCATCTTTGGTTCTTGTGCTTTAATGATCTAGATCTTATATTTTGATGTCTTATATATACAAGGCAGCCGTGGTGCTGGGTGGGCAGAGTGTGACTGTGCCCTAGCAGCACTCCTGGTGTTACCGGGGTAGTTGCTTCCTGCTCTCAGGAAGAGCGGGGCTGGTGAGAAATCCAGCTTTATGGCTGTCGAGATACTGCAAGTCTGTTTAACATCACACGCAGCAGCAGGACATGCAGGGGAGGTTTATCTCCCACATCCAGGAGTGGGAGATTGTCACAGCGTAACTCACATTGGAAGAGACATTTGGAGATCATGGAATGCAGCTCCTGCTCCAAGCAGGTCCATTTAGATCCAGGTCATGTCTCCAGCATCACCTGGAGGTGAGTGCTGCCTCGGGGTGGTTTTCCTGCAGAGGTGTGAGAGGCATTCCCCAAACTGTTCCTTTGTGTCTGGGCTCTTATTTTTGCCTGGTTCAGTTTAAGGTGGTCTTGAGCCTTGGAAAGAAGCGTCTGGGGTTTTATCAGAGACTGCAGCTTTCTCCTTTCAAGTACAAGGAGCTGATACTTGCACAGGCAAAAGGAAAGGCAGACAGGGCTGACACACTCCAGGAGGTCCCGGGGCATGGAGTGAGCTCCAAGCCTGGTTGATGTGGAAATTACAATCCCAAAGCAGCATTTCCTTCTGACAGAGAAGGGAAGGAGGAGAGGGATAACATCCATAGCTGGATGCCGATCCTAAACCGGGCAGTTCCAGCTCTCGGAGGCATTGAAGTGATGTAGGAAGGAGCATCCCTCGTGTGTTGTGCTGCTCCAGCTTCTCCTAGCCCTTCCTTCCAGCCAAGGGACCCCCTTGCCTTGCAGCTTCCTGCCTCTCCTGAGCTAAACATGTGCAGATGTGACCGTGAATCCCACCCGGGATGGTTTTTACACGCACAGGCTGGCATTTCCTCCCTGCACCCTCTCCCCTTGCACGGCCCCTTCAGAAAGAACCACATCAAGCATCACTTGTGACCTTGACCTCCAACCTCTCCTCCCCTCCTCCCAAAACGTGCAGCATCTGGCAGGCATGTGGGGCTGGTGGGGCTGCAGTGATAGTGCACAGCCTGGGGTTTGGTTCCATTGTCCCTTCACCCTTGTGGGATGTGTTTGTAGCCCTGGAATGGTGCCTGGCTGGGGATGGGGGAGACCCTGCCTCTAAAATGGGTCCCTTAGAAGAGACCTAGAGAAGAGGGGTGGCCTCTGCATCCAGTGGCAGGGCTCGTTGAATGCATTGGAAGTTATCAAGGGTTGGACTGTCGCAGCGCAAGGAGTGGTCCAGGATGACTCCAACGGGTGAAGAGTGAGCCAGAGCTCTTGGTTCCTGTATATGCCAGGCTCCCAACCAGGGAGATCAAGAGTTCTTCTTTAGGAGCCATTTCAAAGGGGAAACCAGGTAGTTGTGGTTAATCCCTTCCTGATGCCTCCAGCAGCCATAACGTTGTGTGGTCTGACCTTCAAAACCAGACACAAAGACACGCAGACACTTGTCCCCTTGCCACGGTGTGCTCCTCTCCTGCCAGCGCAGGCAGAAAGGGGAAAGAGGTTCCCTCCTTCCATGAGTGGTTCTGGGCTGTTGGGGATGATTCCTCCACCCACAGGAGGTCCCTGAGCCGCTTCCCATGGATGGTGCAGCACAAGGGGCAGGTGGGAGCCCTGGTGGTGGTGATGCTTTGAGTGGAGAGAGGTTGGATCATGGCAATTGCTGTGAGCTGGGGCGGGCTCCTCGGACTGTTCCTCACCCAGAACCACTCTCAATGTCTCTGCAGGGAAAGGTGAAGCATCCCTCTCTAGGATGGCTCATTGCAGATGGGATTTCCTACATCTCTGGGGCCAACTCGTGAATGTGTTTGCTGCTGTCAGGGAGGAGGTCTTGGGGCTGGGCAGGAGAGAGCAGAGACCATCATGAGCACTGCTGTGGGGCTTGCAAGACCAACGTGGTCATAGTGCTGTGGGGAGACAGAAGCTTTCATCAGGGCTGGGACGTGGTGGATGGACAATGGCTTCCTCCTAGGGGTGGAGATGGGCCAAATCCAGTTTTGTGGATGGGATAAGAAACTCCTGACTTAAAAAAAGGGATGAGGTTTTGAAAGAGTCACCTCTGAACCTTTGCATTCCACTTTCCGTGCTTGGACCATTGGCAGCCAGGTTTTCCAAGCTTTTCTTTATAGCTGTGAGGCTCAGGAAGTTTAATTAAAGAGAAATTCAGAGCTGTTAATGAGTCCAGCAGCTGAAGCATTAAGTCTTGGTCTGTGTCAGCAAGCAATGTGCTCTACCAAAGGCAGATCTACAGAGCAGCAGGTCCAAGGCCCTTGTGTCCACTCTATATGGGCTCTGTGGGTTTTACCTTGGATTTTCAGGCCACAGGATACTCTCCACGTTGAAGAACATTAAATGTCCTCCACAGTAGTTCTTCTGGCTTAGCATCACCAGAAAGGCATCAGACTGCAGTGTAACTAAAGCACAGGGAGTGGGGATGGTTGGGGCGTTCTTCCTGAAATGCCTTCCTGAGCCTAATTAAAACAACTTGTGTGGGGTTTATTCATTTATTTGTTATTTTCTATGTTTATTTTCCCCCTTCAGAAGCAGTTTGCAGAAGCACATTGTGAACCCGTGTTCACATATGAATATACCGTCTGCTATGCTGCAGCTTGATAGAACATGGACTAATGCTGTCCTGCCAGAGGGGAGACTGAGATGAGCTCTTAGGCAGAAGCTCTTCCCTGTGAGGGTGCTGAGGCGCTGGCCCAGGGTGCCCAGAGAAGCTGTGGCTGCCCCATCCCTGGCAGTGTTCAAGGCCAGGTTGGACACAGGGGCTTGGAGCAAGCTGCTCTAGTGGAAGGTGTCCCTGCCCGTGGCAGGGGTTGGAGCTGGATGAGCTTTAAGGTCCCTTCAACCCAAACCATTCCGTGATGATTCCATGATTCTGTCCCAAGGAAACCCTTTTCAGCCCTTCTCTCTGATGGAGATAGGAAGCATGGAGGTCCCCATTCCACACTTGCGTCTTTGAAGAGGTGCAAGGATTGCAGAGCCGATTTCCAAGCAGTCTCTCATAATATCCGCTAAGATTTGCTCCTGCTTGTGAGTCTTACAGAAGGAGATGCCCTGGCCCTGGGCTCCTTCATGTGTGTGCCAGTGACTCCTCGCGTGGTGGCAGATGTGCGCTGCCTTGCAGGATCCGTGCTTGTGGACTGTGTGTGCAGCACACACGTCTCCTCAAGCAGTGGAATAATTTCTTCTCTTGGAGGTGCTGCCCCTGCTGGTGCTGGCCTTGGGGAGCCCCATCCCTGTTCTGAGCCCCCCGAGCTCTTCCCCTGGTTCTTTGCCCCCAGTAAGATGCAAGGAAATGAGCCCTGCTCTTTTCACAGCACACAGTTGCCTTTTTCCCTACTTTAATCTCCCTGAATGTGTTTTTGTTTCATTTCTTATATTCCTTTCAGGCTTTTACTGGAATTCCCACAGGGCCCAGGCCAGCCGGGTAGAGAATGCTGATTGGAAACAGAATAGGACTGGAAGCAACTGAGATAAATGGCCTGATAAAACAGCCAGAGCCTGGCTGATGTGCAGAACCAGAGTGGGACTGTCCTTGCCCCTTCCTCCCTGCTTGGAGAGGGCTTGAGCCTAGCAGGAACCAGCCCACTCCAACTGCTTCTCTATTTCTTCTTTTTTCCCCTCTTTCTTGACACCAGTGTACAAACATTGCTGCAGCGTGGTGGGTTAGTGCAGGTCAGGCCCTGGCTCATACACAGCCCAAAGAAGGTCCCTCTCTTTGATGGAGTTGTGCGTGGTGAGGTCTTGCTACATCATTTTGCACCCCTGTCTCTATAGGAGAGTTGACTGCCAAGAAGAGGGATGGGCATCAAGCTCTCCCACAGCAAAAAGGATGCATGTTGCTCTGCTTGCATGAATGAGTCATTTTTCTTCTTACCTCAAACCTGAAAGTGGGTTAAGCATGTAGGAGAGAAGGTGTCTTAATCTGAAGCCTGTAACATCAACAGTTGCCGTATCGAAGACAGCTCAAAGCGTGGTGCAATGATCAGGAGATTGTGACATCTCCAGCTGATGTTTGCGGGTGTGTTTGAAGCAATGGCCTGGATTTGTTGCTTTTGCAGCCTCTTCTGCAGTCAAACAAAGCTGCTTCTGTAGCTCCTCAAGGACCTGCAAGCCCCAGCCAGGGTTTTTCTTTGCCTCCATCAATGGTTTGCTGCTAAACACCATGACATGGGGCTCCCTTTGTTGATGAACTTGTCCTGGGTTCAGCAGCAGCAGTCATTTTTCCTCCTTCTTAGTAGCTGGTGCAGTGCTGTGGTTTTTGACTTTTGGCCTGGGAACAGCGCTGATAACACCGATGTTTTTAGTTACTGCCCAAATGTTTAGTCTGACCAAGGACTTTGTGAGTCTCATGCTCTGCCAGGGAGGAGGAGAAGCCAGGAGGAAGCAGAGACAGGACACCTGACCCAAACTAGCCAAAGGGGTATTCCATACCACAGCACATCATGCCCACTATATAAACTGGGGGCAGTTACCCGGAAGGGCTAGTTCACTGCTGAATCAGATTAGTTATCGGTCAGCGGGTGGTATTGAATTCTCTTCCCTTGTTATTTCCTTTATCATCATTATTATTGGTGGTAGCAGTAGTTATACCTTAGTTATTAAACTGTTCTTATCTCAACCCGTGGGAGTTACATTCTTTCAATTCTCCTTCCCATCCTTCTTGGAGGGGGGGAAAGAAAGGGGGGGGGGTAAACTGTGTGGTTCTGATTTATGGCCTGGGCTTAAACCACGACAGAACTGCAGTGGATTTGGTGGAGCCTGAAGCTGAGCTGTGACTAGAGAGGTGTCACTCGGTCACTTGATGCATGAGATAAGAGGTGGATGGAGCTTGTGAACCTGGGTCTTTAAAGTGGGAAGTGGGAGTGGAATTCGAACCCATCAAAACTGCTGGTTTTCCTGTGTTTTACAAAGAAAGCTCTTGGTTGGTTGGGGTTTTTATGGGGGGGATGTTGTGACATCTCAGGGGTTTAAAAGCTTAAGTTCAATTTTCAGTTTCAGAACGGCTTTCTGTGTTTCAGTTACCTGAAGTTAACTTATGCTGAATAAAAGACAAAAAGCAAGAGGTGACTCCTCCCCAGAGAGAGCTGAAACCCATCATTTCTGGGCCAACTCAAAATGACTCACTTTTCCTTCTTTTTTTTACTTAAACATGAGGAAAGTTTTCTGTTTGACACTGATTCCTTCCCAGCAATTTCATTTAACCCCGAGACCTCCCCCACATCCCAAATCCAGCATTTTCCCCATGTCATCTGTTGAGGGAAGCGGTGCCTCTCTAACGTGTTTTCCCCCACTCAAAGGCAGCGGGAGGAATGAGGAGCACATTTAATTTTACATCCCTGCTGGTAAAACAAGACTCATCAACCTTGTGCCTGAGGCTTTTCCCAAACTGACACCCTGATCTGAGCTGGGCTGTGCAGAGGCAGCATGAATGGGTGAGCGTGTGTGAGCTCAGCCTTCTTCAGCTTTACTTGTGATGACTGCTAAAGGTTTGGTGGGAAAAGAGAGATTCTCCTCTGTGTTTTTCTGCATAAATAACTCTGGTTTTCTCCCTGGGAAATTCTCTAGGTTAGTAAAGAAATAGAGAGAAAGGGAAACTTAATTTGAGCTGGGAAATGATTATTAGAGAGTAGGATGCTCCAGTGCAGCAGTAGAAGACAGGGATGGACGTGAGCCAGCCTTTGGACAAGGTGCTTTTCACAGGGAGGAAGAGGATTTTCAGCCTTGGGGAGAAAACAGGGGTGGAGATCTCCATATCCTGCTTTTCCATAAAGGCTGACTGGTGTAGATGTTGACCCATGCTCATGTGCTGAGCGTGTCCTCCTGGGGACCTCATCTGCAAACAGAGTTACGGGAGGCTTCTTCACTGCCAGTGGGGGATCCATGCTCATCCTCACCCAGGTCTGCTGCCTGCAGAGCCTCCTCTGCCCAGGATCTGGCCATGGTGAGGCAGGGATGGGATGTCAGTCAGCTTTGGGGTGTAAGGGAGCCATTGTGGATGAATGGGATGAATGTCTGCTGAGGGAGCTCTGAGAGGATCAGCCCCTCCTGGGGTGAGGAAAGAGGGCAACACGGTGGGGTTTGGGGTTTGACACCTTCTCTCTACATGAAGGAAGTCCTGGTTTATTTACCCAGAGCCTTCTGAGCTGTGGCTCAACCATTCCGTAAGCTCAGCCTGACCCAGGAGGCTTTGGTGAAACAAGACTTTAGAAGAAGAAAAGCTCTTTTTGCATGGAGGATCTCAGGGTCCCTGTCCCTGCAGGTGTCCCCGATGCCTGAGACAGCAGCAGCTCACGGCATCGAGCACCTTACCATGCCATTGAATGCTCACAGCACCCAAGGGTACTTTGGGTGTAACGATACCAATGGAAGGGAGAGGTAGGAGGCGAACAGCTCTGCGAAACACTGAACACGAAGAACTTGGAGGAGCATTCAGGAGTTGAGCAAAGGCAGAAACCACAACAATTCGATTATGCAGGAAAATTGGCAGCCACGAGCGTGGAATGAATCACAAACGTGCACATGTTTTGCCCGAGGTGAAAATCAGAGCGCTTTTTGGCTGTGAAACGTCAGCTTGTTGCTGGGAAACACTCCTTTTTAATGTGTTTTTCTTTGTTTTTGAGAGCTGTGCTGAAGGGAGCATGGAGGGAAGGTCAGGACTGCAGCTCCTGCTCTGCCCCAGGCTGTGCTGATGCTGCTGCAGGAGGTTCTTGTGCTTCTTTCTCTTGCTCGTCCCTGCCCTGTTTCTGCAGGTCCCTGGGGGCAGGCAGTGCGTGGTAGCTGGATACAACCTCTAGAGCCTTGTTCCTGATCAAATGAGTTGTAACACCAGATCAGAGCCTGGGCACTGACCCTCGCCATAGCGTATCTAAAAGGGAAGGCAGCAGAAATAGATCCCTGCAAAGCACTTGCCTGCAGTGAAACTTTCCCTTTAATTAAGTGCACTGGGACTAATTTTGGTTTGGCCATTAGTCATAGGCTGAGTAACAGGAGCTGGTAGAGCAAAGCACAGTGGCAAAGCTCAGTTCAGGCAGCTCCAGCTCCCACAGCTCGTGGGCTCATGGAGCAGCATCTGCGCCCCTTCTCCCTTGCATGGAACCCTTTCAGGAAAGGCCAGTATCTCCAAGGTGACAAATTGCAGCATGGAACGGATGTATGTTAGCTCAGATCAACCATGTGCTGACCTGTGGCTATTCTTTAAAGGGGAAAGTTGGTCTTGCTGGATGAAGGTGATGCTAAGAGGGGTTTGAACAGAGGTAAGAGGTTTGCCAGACGCTTGTGCAATAGGAAGGCCCCTCTAGTAGACCTCATGCTGTTGAGGGAAAGCAGGCAGGAGTTACCTTTCCTTGCCAGCAGTTTGGGACCTGGAGTCTCCAACCGGCTCCCATGAAAAATGGATCCATGGGATCCATGAACAAGCATCCCCGATTCCATTGCTGTGGGCAGCAGAACTGGCTGGGTCCCTGGCTCTCTGCCTGCTGTGCTTGGCACAGCACTGGAGCATGCCCAGCCCCATGTCCCCTGTGTGTCCCCTGCCTTCTGCCCTCAAGCTTCCTTCTCTGAGTGCCAGCTTCTCTCCAAAGCCAACCCTTCGAGACAAGCGGTGCTGGTGTGCATCCAGCTTCATGGATGGAGCTGCTGTGTTTGCCCTGGGCTTGCAGGATCAGGGGTGATGTTTTGAGGTTTTCTCTGCAAACTGGTGTGTGGAAAGAGCTTTACATCTGAAAACAGATGCCAGTGAGCCTCCTGTCCCACAAGGGGTTTCTGGATGGGGCACGATCTACCATCACAAACCCGGTGTGCGCTGCAAAGAAGCGCGTTGCAGTCTCTGCAGTTTGTTTCTCCAGCCTCTTGACACCCTGAGTTTGCGAATTCGTACGAATCAAAATGGATGTGGATGTGAATTTGCCAGCTCTGTGCATGTGTACACACAGGATGGGGCTGGAGGGCGCGAGGCCAAGGGCACAGTAAACTCTGGGTGGGATCTTTGCCCATTCTCTTGCAGGGGTGCGATAACAAGGTATTTCTTAGGGGTGACCCGAGCCAGACCTTCACAGTTGCATGATATGATTTCTCCCTGAGTGAAGTCATCGGCTCTTATCAAGCCTGGAAAATGAAGCTATCTGAATCCCTCCCCCAGCCAATTAGTCTGGGCCGCTGCAGGGAGGTTGATAAACCACATTTGTCATGAATACACTGAGAGCCAGCAGAGGAAGAGGGTTGTGATTGCCAGGGCTTGATGTTAGGAGCAGGGCAGGCACCTCTGCAAAGGAGCTCTGAGCATACAAAAGGAGAAAGCTTTGGAAAGATGCTCTCTGGGTATCAATGGATGGATGTTTCCCTTTTGCTGGCACCTCTCAAACTCTGCAGCAGAGTTTCAGAGGGGAAAATCAGGCAGGGTAGGGAAAAACACACTCTGGTACTTTGGCTGCAGTGAGGAAAATAGCAATCGGTTTGGTCAGTGCAAGGACAGAATTGTGGGACTGAAAAGCTGCAGTGTTTACTCCTTGAGCTGTAAGAGACCCCTGCTTGGTACACAAAGTCTTGGGGGAGCAGGGAGAATGGCACAGGAGAAGATAGGCAAGAACTTCCAGGGCAAGCTAATTCTCCGATCCTTCCCTTGTCTGGGATATGCGCATGTGCATCCCAGTTGCCTCACGCACGTATCCTCACAGCCTCCCAGCATGAGCTCTGCTTTGTTTCTCCACCTGCACGAAAGGAAAGTTTATCCATGATCATGTGGACATGGAAATGCAAGCCTGGGTAGATCTGCTTGAAGAGAGCAGGTTGTGGTCTAGTGGAAGGGGCAGGGGATTGGGACTGGATGTCCCTTCCAACCCAAACCAATTATGATTCTAAGAAGCAGCATCCATTTGGATGCTTAAGGAAATATATTGTGTTCAGTTGTAGCTCTTCCTGGGGATCTCAGTCATCAGGGACATCTGTGTACAGCTGGGGACAGCACAAGCACTCCCATATGGATGTCATGCGGATGCTCAGCTCTAACTCCAGCTCTAACCGCCACCAGAAATGAAGCTGCACTTGTGGGTGCCAGTGTGTGACCCAGTGAGGCAGCGCTGGTGCTTGAACAGGACATCCCTCGGGTCTGAAAGCACAAAGGACCTTTCACTGCTTTCCAGCTGCTACTTCCCTGCAGGGTTTTAATGCTTTCATTATAACTTGGAGAACAAGAGTCGCGGAGATCCTGAGCCAACGTGTGCTTGTTCATGGAGTGACAGATGGCTCCTGGCACACGATCAGACCCTTTCTGGTTGCCTTTCACCAGCAACTAACATCTGGGCTGATTGCCTTAGGTTTGGCTTGCCTTGCACGTTGTCACTAATATCAGGCTTAAGCTTTGGTTTTCCAGGCTTGGATGGTGTTACATGTACAGTTAGACTAAACCAGAGGAACCAATCCATCACTAGTGAAGGAGTTTAGAGGGAGGCACTGGTTTTGGGGAGTACCGAGCCCTTATTTGCTGAAATGAGAGGAATTCCCAGGATAGGCTGCCTGGATGTGTTTGTTTTGATTTTTCTCAGGCTGTAATCTCTCCCAGATGTGTATGTCTGCAGCAGAAGATACTGACCCCACAGCTCCTCTTGTTATTCGAGGCACTTTCAACATTGCCGCAATAACAGCTCAGGCAGAGCCTCTGCCAAACTTGAGAATAATTGCTCTAAAAGAATGGGAGTTGGAGCTGGAGAAACGCTTGTGAAGATCAGCTTGTAATGGAGAAGAAGGAAGCAAAGTCTTTCAAAAGGAGATACTTCCTGTCAAACTGCTGCATCATTGCCAAACTCTGAAATGACTTTTCCTTCTGTAAGAAATCTTTCTGCCTTATCTCTATCTCTTCAGGGCACTTTTGTAGCTTCTGGTGTAGATTTTGCTGCTCCCCCTTGCCATTTGGTGAAGAACAGAATCATAGAATGGTTTGCATTGGAAAGGACCTGAAGATCATCAAGTTCCAACCCCCAAGAAGGTGTAGTCAGGAGCTGAATGGGAGGAAAGATTAGGTCTGTTCTCACCTTTTCCTCTCCTCTCCTGCAAGCGCTGTTGGAGCCAGGGATGGGAGCTGCAGGGACCTCCTTGTGCTCTTGACCTTGAAGTCCATCACATCCAGACAAGCCTTGGCCATGGGAGCTGGGGGATTGTGTGCACACCGACGTGCAGTGCTCTTCATCAGCATGAGAGGATGCTGAGAATCAGGGGTATAACCTCTGGCTGTGCAAATGCCCCATCCCAGGCAGTGTTCAAGGCCAGGCTGGACAGAGCCTTGGGCTACATGGTCAAGTGTGAGGTGTCCCTGCCCATGGCAGGGGGTTGGAACTGGATGATCTTAAGGTCTTTTCCAACCCAAACCATTCTGGGATTCTATGATTGCTTTTCTCTGGTGGCTTTGTGTGTATTTACGTGTCTGTCTTCCAGCCCAACGAAACAAAACAACAGAGAGGGAGGATCTTGGAAAGCTGGAGCTGGAAACAAGGCCCTGGAGTGTGATCATTTGTAGAATTTGCTCTTAATTTACTTTGACAATGGAGCAACAATGAGAAGCTCATTTACTGGTGACAGTGAGTGCCAATGGTTTGGGGCTTGTCCCCACTCAAGTGTCACACAACTTTAACTAGTGTGTTTTGTAGCTGTTCATAAATGAATCCCACAGAACACGCTGCGTAGGCATTGTGGAGCAATTCAGACCTGGTTCATGCTGATTTACTGTAATTCAGTAATGAAGTTGAATTGCTGTGAGGTGGACCTGGACAGATTGAAGAGTGGCTGTGCAGGGGTTTGTACAGGTTTAAATCCATTTAAAAGCACCCTTCTAACTAAACCTATTAAGCCCTTAATACAGATAAAATATCAGTTCCACTGTGTTAGGCTTGAGGAAAGTGAAGGATTAAACTCAACCCAAAAGCATTCGGAGTGCTCAAGGCCAGGCTGAACAGGGCTTGGAGCAAGCTGCTCTAGTGGAAGGTGTCCCTGCCCGTGGCAGGGAAATGGAACTGGATGAGCTTTAAGGTCCCTTCCAACCCAAACCATTCTGATTCATTTGCTGTCAGTGGTCCAGGAGGGAACATGACATGCTTACACAGAGCACAGAAAGAAGGAACTGGGAAGGCCCCTTGGAGAACAGGGAATAGGAGACACACCAGGGTGTGTGACCTGGGGGTGAAGGGCAAGCAAGGCTGGGGTGAAGCATAGCATCCCAGAGCACTTTCGTAGAGACCAGGAGCTCTGTGTTGATGTTAACTCCCTTGGTTGCTCAGGAAGCAGATGGTGGAGGAGCTCTGCAGGATCTCTCAGTACATGCCTTAGGAAGGTTAGAAGTGGCTTTTAACAAACCAGCCCAAGCGAGACCACTAAATCCTGCAGAGCACCCAGCCCTTATGAGCTTCCTTCCCAGCACCTCCTTCAAAAGGGTCTTTGGACTTCCCAGGATATGAATTTGTTCCATGTTTGCAAAGCAAACACACATTTTCTTGTCCCTACGAGGGCAGGAAACGCTCTTTCAGTTCATGGGACAAGATTGTCATGCGTCCTCATGATTTGCGTTGGGATTTGCAGGGGGAAGACCTGGTGAGGGTGATGAAGCTGAAGGCTGAAGTGCCCATCAAGCCCACTTCCCCCCTCCTTTGGCCTCTCTGGTTTCATAATCCCCACTGTGGGTTTAGCGACTGTTGACTTTCCTCCTCCCATTTCTCGTCTCCCAAAAGGCATCTTCACTTGTCCTGCTTTTCCCTGTAGCCAGTGTATCCTTATTCAAGGTCATCCTTGACTTCCGCAGCCGTTCCTCCTTCCCAGGTTTTGTCCCCAGAAGCCCCATCCCAGCAGAGCCCCCATGCTGGGCTCATACAAAGGATCAGCAGCACGCACTCAGACCTGTGTATAGAGCCTGAAAAGAAGCCCGTGCTCCCATTTTTCCTGTCCAAACAATGCTCCCAGCTGGCTCTTTCATCTGAAAAGGTTTCTCTCTCCTGAAATTCTCTGTCCTCTCTGTGGGTGGGTGGTTGCTTTCACTTCTCCGCTAATAGGCACCATGTTCTCTGTGAGAAATGGGCTTTTGCTTTTTCTTCCTGCTTTGGCTCCATCCCCTTCAACTTGCAGCCACTGGGTTGAGCCCAAATTCTCTCTGCTCTCCAGAGCAGGGAGGAGAGGGTTGAAATCCTGTTGTATAACCCTCTGTATTAGGCTTAAACCTTGCCTCTTGTGGCTTGTGGTGTTGTCCTTAACAAGAAGTTGTTCGGTGATAAGGGAAATGGGAACAATAGGGAATGGACTTGGCCCAGGAGGGGACATGGATGGCTGCTGTGGGCATTATTTACTTTACAATGCAGGGATAGAAAGAGAAGCAGGAAGACCTGCTGGAGGGCTGATGGCCTGCAAACAGCATGGAGAAGGCTCCTTAAGGGGAGACCTCAGAGCAGCTCCAGTGCCTGAAGGGGCTGCAGGAAACCTGGAGAGGGCTTTGGACAAGGGCCTGTAGGGACAGGCCAAGGGGAATGGCTTTAACCTGCCAGAGGGGAGACTGAGATGAGCTCTTAGGCAGAAGCTCTTCCCTGTGAGGGTGCTGAGGCGCTGGCCCAGGGTGCCCAGAGAAGCTGTGGCTGCCCCATCCCTGGCAGTGTTCAAGGCCAGGTTGGACACAGGGGCTTGGAGCAAGCTGCTCCAGTGGAAAGGGTCCCTGCCCGTGGCAGGGGTTGGAGCTGGAGGAGCTTTAAGGTCCCTTCTGACCCGTTCATTTTATGATTATCTGCCTGTACAGCATCACATGGGACCCAGACTTGATGTGTTTTGGTGCGTTTCTATGCCTCAGATGTGAACTGTCACAAATGAAGTGGAGGACCTTCGGTGTTTTGGGAGGGCTGCCTTGTTTTGAATGCTTGCCTATGGACCACTGCGTTGGTGTCCGTGTGCGAGGTGCCAGGAAACCCTTGCCCCAGTATCAAGTCCTCTTTTTCCATTACTTAATACAGAAAGCTTTTAATATCAATTATGGCTGTGATGTACAAGTGTCTCTAATTCAGTTGCAAGCGCATGGCCTGTGATCCTAGGCAGACTCTAATAGGAGTCTTTTCATAAGGCACTCAGAAATCAGTGGGAGAAAAGACCCATTAGTTCATATGCTCCATTCCCCAGGCAGCAAGCACCAGGGCTGTCCTCTGGGCTTGTCCAGCCCAGTTATTTCAGGTCCCAACCGGTGGTGCCGCGTCCAGGGGAAGTGACTCAGTCTGACAGACCCAGTTACGAGCTCTCCCAGGGCTCCAGTTATGGTTTATGTTGTTTAATATCATTTCCTTTCCCCTCATTTCCCTCCTCTGGGGATAAATTAAAGCCTAATGTAAGCTTTACGTATACATGCAAGCCAGAGGAAAGCACGGATGGTCCCCCCCTCTATGGAACATCTTCCTCTGGAATGAAGCCTTAGGGATAGGATGTGGTGATGGAGAGCTGCTATTGAACCCTGTTGTGTCCCTGAGAGCACTAATGGGCCTTAATGACTCTGACCAGCCTCACCTGGGACATCCACCCACACCTGCACTCCAGGAGCCCATTTAAGCTCAGCCCTGCCTCCTCAGCTCTTCCCTGAGCTTTGGTGTAGGGTGCTTGCTTCCAGCTCTGCCTCTGGCTTTGCCTCCTGGCTGGACCATGGACCTGTGCTGGGTGTATCTTGTCTCTTGTATGTTTGTCTCCTGTCCTGTCTCTTGGCTTTGCACCCACTCTGCAGCCTTGTTTCCAGATCTGCTTCTGTCCATGTCTCTTTGCCCTTCACTGTGCTCCATAGGGGACCCTGGACCTGGTCTAGGGCTGCCTGTGAACCCTATAACCAGTGCATAGGGATGCCAGCAATAGGGTCCTCAGCTCCTGGCTCACCAGCCCTTGGTGCTCCCCACCACCTTCCCTCTCCACTGCCCAGGCTGGTGGGTGCCTGCGTGCCAGGCATGGTCCAAATTGGCCTTTCGGGGTAAGCAATGTGGTGTCATCTCCTCTTTGAAGGAGTATTGTCTATATATTATCATGTATATGCTGACCAGGGTATTGTCCATGTTCCCTGTTTCTCCTCTTTTCCCTTGGGAAATTTAACTGTGTGGTGCTGCAAGACTGATGAGGATAAGGAAACCCTGTATTGAAAACACAGAGCTTATGATCTGATGCAGGTCCATTGGCAAAGTCCAGCACCCACTGTGCAGAGGCATAAGCAGAGCCCTCTGCCTTCATTTCTCCTTTATGCTAGAAATGCTGGTGCTTTTTGTGTGCTTAGTATTTGGGCTGGAATTTGTGGGTAACTTCCTAGAGTGGTGGGATAAAGTCTTGGATCCCTCTTTCTGTGTGCTTTTCTTCATTTTGAAAAGGGATCCATGCATTTTGGAGGATTTTCGGTTCAGCTTTCCCCAGGAAGCAATCAAGAAGTCAGAGCTTTTTAAATGACCTTTGAAAGTGCACCAATGTGCTCAGACCAAGGCAGTGGAGGTAGTGATGGTCCAGATCACACTGCTGATTGTCACAGGATGCATCTTCTCTTGCTGAGCTCTGCAAGGCTCTGCTGGTTTTCCCCTCCAGCCTGAGCTTAGCATTGCTGGGACACCCGCACTGGTGCACAGGGTCGGTTTGGCCATCTCTCTAGGCACAGCTGGCTGTTGGAGGCAGAGACCTGTCACAACACCCAGCACCACAATGGATTCATGTGGTTGGATGCAGCAGCTTTATAGTGTGCCCCTAATAGCTTGTTAGAGGTGTCTCCCTTTACACTGTTGTGCTCCCCATCCTTGAAAGCACGTCTGCCCAAACGTGCTTGGCACTCTCATGGTTAACTTCAACTCGGAATGCTTGGCTCCAGCCCCACTGGCTGGTGCTTGTCCTTGCTAAGCCTGTGCACAAGTCTCCTGGCACTGGGCTGCCTGGGAAGATTCCTGCACTGCTTTGGGAGCCCGGAGCAAGCTGAATTTGGCAGCAGCTGTTGAACTCCAGGAATCTCCTTTCCAGCATAGAAATGGCCATTCTGCACGCTTTTGGGTTGAGGTTGAAGAGCAAAGGTGGTCTGGCACGCAGAATGTGCACCGTGGGCTGTCCTGCCTGGAGCTCAATGTAAACCCAGCCTGCCTGTGAACACAGCTTGGTGTGAGCCCGGCTCAGGTCCTGGGCAGCAATGCCTCCAGGGTGCAGGTAGGAGCACGCTGGTTGCTCACTGCTGCTCTCAGTGTGCACACGAACAAGCAGGAAGGTGTTCCTAAGGATGGGAACACAGCCTAATGCCTCCCATGACGTTCAGGCTCCGACGGCTGCTGCAGTGCGTGGCCCCTCTGCCAGAGCTGGGGTTGCTCTGGGCATGCAGTGGGCTCAGCCTGTCTCTCCCTTGGCTGGTAGGTGCATGCTCTGGTGCCCCATGCTTTGGACAGCCACTTCCTTGGCTATGATGGGCTGTGGCTCCTACCCATTGCCTTGCCTGGGCATAAAGAGATCCCATGAGTTTTGCTCCTAATTCTGCTTTGCTTCTATGCCAGATTCTTCTCTTGGTATTGGGGAGGGGTCCAGAGGCAAACACCAGCCCTGGCTGTTCAAACCTTCTGGTGTAGAACAGCTCCTGTGATCACTCCCCTTTTACCCCCAGTTCTCAGGCCTCAGGGAGAGGAATCTCTGCTGCTTCATTTAGGAAAGCACCAGGCACATGCCTAACCCTAACCCCAGCCCCACGTTTTGTCAGGGACCATGGGGTTTGCTTTCAGCAAATGCTCAAGTTGTGTGTTAAGGCCATGAAGTAATAGTTTCTTTCCATTGCAGTACTACATGCCCAGATGCAGCTTGCGTAGGAAAAGCCTTAACATGAGAGAAACCACTGAATTCACACTCGTCTGCCTGTAATCACCAGCAAAGCTGATGGGTAAAGAGGGCTGCAGCCCTTGGAGATGGCGCATGCAGGTCTTGGCACATCCACTGGTGTCAGCAGCTGGGAAATGACCTCCCAAAACTATCTGGGAATGAGAAAGAATGAACATTCCTGATGGATTTCTCCCCCTCTGTCAGCTGTGTTTGATCTAAGATCAATTCCCCACACTGTGCATGCACATCACTTGTAACACCAATAGACCCCGTCAGCTCAGTGCTGTTTCAGGGTTTGTGACCGCTCAGGTCTCTGAAGAGCTCAGCCCTGCACCCTGGCTGGCTTCGTACCACCCTTCTGCAGTGTTCCTGCTACCAAAAGCTGTTGCACTTTGATGTTCTAAGCAGAGAACTGCCTGGGAACACAGAATCCCAGCCTGGTTTGGGTTGAAGGGACCTTAAAGCTCCTCCAGCTCCAACCCCTGCCACGGGCAGGGACACCTTCCACTGGAGCAGCTTGCTCCAAGCCCCTGTGTCCAACCTGGCCTTGAACACTG
The DNA here is from genome assembly GCF_963264785.1 of Psittacula echo. Classification (NCBI taxonomy): domain Eukaryota; kingdom Metazoa; phylum Chordata; class Aves; order Psittaciformes; family Psittacidae; genus Psittacula; species Psittacula echo. The sequence goes on along the minus strand of NC_137752.1, from coordinate 9,334,484 downwards.
CCAGGGATGGGGCAGCCACAGCTTCTCTGGGCACCCTGGGCCAGCGCCTCAGCACCCTCACAGGGAAGAGCTTCTGCCTAAGAGCTCATCTCAGTCTCCCCTGCTTCAGTTTGAACCCATTACCCCTTGTCCTGTCTCTACAGTCCCTGATGAAGAGTCCCTCTCCAGCATCCTTGTAGCCCCCTTCAGACACTGGAAGCTGCTCTGAGGTCTCCACGCAGCTTCTCTTCTCCAGGCTGAACGGCCCCAATGCTCTCAGCCTGTCTCCATGCAGGAGGCATGTCCTTCTTATGCTGGGGACACCAGAACTGCACACAGTGCTGCAAGTGAGGTCTCACGAGAGCAGAGTAGAGGGGCAGGATCACCTCCTTCGACCTGCTGGTCACGCTCCTCTTGATGCAGCCCAGGATACGGTTGCTTTCTGGGCTGCGAGCGCACACTGCAGCCGGCTCATGTTCAGTTTCTCATCAACCAACACCCCCAAGTCCTTCTCTGCAGGGCTGCTCTGAATCACTTTTCCACCCAACCTGTAGCTGTGCCTGGCATTGCCCTGACCCAGGTGCAGGAGCTTGTACTTGGCCTTGTTGAACTTCATGAGTTTGGCATTGCCCACATGTTGATGCTGAGACCATGTGGGGAGCTGGGGAAATACCAGGTGAAAACCCAAGTCACCACAAAAGGCTGTGTCTCCTGCAGGACCCCATTGCCCCCCTCTCCCTCCCTTACCAGTACATGGCCTCTCGCCTTGTAAAACCAGCTGAGGAGATGGTGGCTGGACCATTATGTTAGCATCTGAACTGGATCAAAGCTGCTTTCTGCTCAACTGACTTGTCACTGTGCAGAGCTATGGATCTACGTGGTGTGTAGATGTCCTGTCAGGCTGCAGCATGCCCGAGGCTGTTCATCTGCCCTCACATAAATCTTGCACCTCATCAACAGTGGGAATTGGAGTGAAGGCAGAGGCTGGATGCCTCCCAAGTGATGGCAGATGCTAGTGCAGATGGTACTGGCAGGATTCCTCTTGACTAATCATCAAGTGGGATTGTCCAGGCCCTCCCAGTAAAGGGGCTGTAGGTTTGGAGTGATCCAGACCCATCCTGCAAGGCTGGGCCCATGAGATGCTGTTCCTCATCCCCACCCCTGACAGGCTATTGCTGCACTGCCCAGTAGCATTAAGGGCGGACAAGAAAGGAGGGACCTCGTTGTAGATGTCTCAAGGATAGAAATGGTGTGTCTGGGTACAGCCAGATGGCTGCAAGTTTTCTTGCTAATAGAGGGGAACAAGAAACCTTGTGGTTTTAAACAGTTTTCTGTATGGTGCTTCTGTAGCTGAAGGGGATTCTTTAGCTGATGAATGAACTCAGAAAGGGATGGTCTCTGTTCACCAAGGGAATTAAAAGCTCCTCAGGAGACCGAAGTGATGGTGCTGCCAAAGAGCCCAGACCAGGGGCTCTCACCCAGTTCAAACCATCTTGTGTGCTCACAACACAGCTCTGAAACTGGCTCTTCCACCTGAGGGGAAAGGGGTGTTTGTGTGATGCACGGCTCCTGATGGAGCTTCCAACCTGGTTGGGACACATCTGTCAGTGAGGGACACAGTAACTTCACCCCTCTCCTTGGTCCAATTCTTCATTGAAATTGGGCAAACTTCAACAAGGAACCTTAGGACTGAGCAGGATTTTCTGTACCCAGCTGATCCAGGACTTGTGTTTTAGGACATTTGTGTCCCACGCTCTGCTTTACAGTCCTGAGCATCCCAACTATAAGGGCATAAAGGTATCACTGTTGCTGGGGTAGGAGTGGCCCTTCATGTCTTTGGGACATGAGCCTTGAAACATGTGTTCTGTGTCAGAAATACCATCTGGGTGCTTCTGGGGTTATCTGGATGCTTGTTTTGGTCCAAGTTTACTGAGTTTGTGGATTATTTTAGTTTCTCCAAGTTGCATTCTGTTCTTCCTGGGGGCTTTGTCTGTTGCCTAACAGAGCAGAGCGCTGTAGGGAAGGTATCTCAGCTACTGAGCATCTCTCTTCTTCTCTCCCTCCATGCAGATGAAGTGGACTTGCTGGACAAAATCACTTCCCATGCACAGGACCTCAGCAATGTCTCCTTTGGCCATGATGAAGCCAACTGCAGCATCCTGGAGATTGGGCAGTATGCTACCCTCAACATCCCCACCAGAGAGGCATTTGGGGACAGGTAGGCTGCCTTCAGGGGATGGGGTTGGGTGGTGGTGCTCAGAGTCACCTCATGCATTCACATTGGTTTGAGGGGTTACTTTAAGACCCTATTCCATGACCCAAAGATAATGCATCCACTCTGAGCTCTTATGAGCCCAGTGCTTCTTCCATCTTTCTTGGTTGTGTGCAGGGAAGACATTGGCACACCGCTGACTGACCATTTCCAGGAATATGTTTTCGTGGTGTTCCCATTGGGAAGATTTCTCTGCTCCAGCACATAACTGGAGAGAGCAAGGGAGCACAGCCATCTCCCATCAGCATTGCTTGATACCAAGGCACTGGTCTGTGGAGGCATAGGCAAGGTCAAACCTTTGCTGTTCTTGATGTAGGGCTGTAGCTTGCTTTGGACAAGGACATGGTGAGAGAAGACAACATGGAAGAGCTTCTTGTAACTGGGTCACCATCCAGTCTCAACCATGGGCAAAGCAGGAGTCCCATGGGAAGTCATGCACAGCCACACAGACATGTGCTGAGATTGCACCTGCGAGATGAATAGAGATTGTATGGACAGTGCTGATTTTGGCCTGGCTGCTGCTTTTTGTGTCTCTGACCCTATAACCTGAATGATTGTTTGCTCTCATTTTGCTTTTACCTGCTCTCATTGAGTTCATTTGTGCTGTGACTCGGGGTTTTTGACCTTAGAAGGAAGCTCATGGTGACACAGCAGACACTGCACAATGTGTCGCTTCTTTCTACTAGCTTTGCAGATGAGCTGAGCGTGCTCATGAAGCTCAGGTACTCGCTGAAGGAGGACACCAGCCTTGTGACCATCCTCAGCCATCGAAGCCATGTGCTTTTCCAGATCAGGATCAACCCGTATGCCTTGGTCTTTGTCACCACAAGGAGGAGGCACTATGAGTAAGTTCTAGCTCAGGTGGCTTTTTCTGCCTTTCCATGCTTCCACTACTACTCCCAAGGCCAGAGTTAAGGTTTCCCCCTCTGGGCTCTGGGTGCTGCTCTGACCCCACCTCAGCTGAATCAAGGTCATGTCCCCTCATGAGTGAGAGCCCCCTCTCAGACCTGGTGGTGTGACTGCATAGGTAGTCCCTGCCTAACTGCACTGTCAAAACAATGCAGATCTGGCAAACAAAGCAAAGAACAGAAAGTTTCAAGGGATAAATCAAGTGGGGAGAGACCTAAATAACAGTAATTTCCCAGACACCTCAACTGGTTGTAGATGTGCCCAAATCCATTGGATAGAAACAGCATCCTCATGCTGGAAGAGAAGTGGTGGTGCTTACTTGTCACAATAGGTAGGCTCAATTTCTCTAGTTCTGTCCTTTGCATCTACACTAAGGATGGATAATGAGACCCTGGGAGCTAGTAAGGGTGAAGCCTTGTCCTGCAGAAGCTGTAGGACCCAAGTTTCATGTTATGCCTCTTCCCTTCCCACTCCGGGACATGCAGGTTCCCAGTTTCCTTCCTTGGCGATGGGCACTGGCACCAGGTTGCTCTCAGCATCTCCTTGGAGAGGCTGGAGCTGCATGTGGACTGTCGGCTGGTGGACAGAGTGAGCTGGTCCAACTATTTTGGGATGGGAGTGAACACTGAGGGGCTGATCATCGTTGGAGGCCTGATCGAGTCCTTCGAGATCCCCTTTAAGGTGAGAGCTGGACAGGCTTGGCAGGGCTGTGTTGGAGGACATGGTCTGCTCTAGCTGCATGAAGTGGGGTTGCAACTCCCTCTGAAGGAATCCATTGCTTTGTCGTCCTTAATGCACTGTTTATTTTCATTGGGAAGGATGAGCTTTGCAAATGCTTCAAATTGTGCAAAGTGCTTGATTTTGGGTCAAGGCAGCACAAGTGCAGCAGTCAGGTCAGCAGGAGAGACCTCTAGGTTACAGGCTTACACTCATCCTCCCTTGTTGACCATGACTTGTACCAGGTACAGAAGTCACCTGTGCAGTCAGCATGCAAAGCAGCTGGTGAGGAACTTGTCCCATGCATGTGTTGAAGGTGAAGTCCCTGCTCTGAGGACTTCACAGGCAAAGGGTTCCCAGCAGCTCAAAGTAGATGGCAGTGTTAAAATGCCTGATAAAGGCCAGGTTCCCACTGGTTTTGAATGGCTTTGTGTCGATATCCAAGAGTTGTGGTTGTTCAGCCTGAAGAAGATGCTTTCAGCCTTTGCATCCAGCTTTTGGAGACACGCAGTGAATACTGATTGCCTAAACTATCCTTTAAAGAAGTCCCTGGTCATGAGAGGCTGAAGACAGCCCCCCAGGCCATCCTGCTCTGGAGACAACAGGGGTAAACTATGGTTTCTATTTGTCTTCCTCCCCAGGGTGCTCTACAGCAACTGACCTTTGTGATGGGAGACCCAGCAGCCGCTGCCGAGCACTGCCGCAGCTACAGCCCAACGTGCACATCCTCCTTCGACCTCAACCGCTTCGGTTCCTCATGGGAGCTTCCAACAGCCTGGCCAGAGGTAGGGCTGGGGGCAGCTGCTCCTCTTTGGTGTAGCACAATTCAAATGAATATTTGAATTAAAAAATAATATAAACAAATGAAAATTAACAATATATAAACAAAAATATATAAATAAATAAAAATAATAAAATAATATATAATAATATAATATATAATATATATAATAATATAATAATATAATGAAATAATAAAAATATATAAATAAATTAATATTAACACCAGGGTGTTAATACAGCCTGAAGGCGCTTGCATCTCCAGTTTGAGTTGAGATGCAAGGAGGTGATGGTGTCCAGCACATAGGGTGTTTCTTCATTCACCACCCAAACCCTCCCTTCAAGTCATACATAGATGGGCTTGGTGCAAAGGGAGGATGAGTTAAAGGAAGAGTTTCTGAGCCAAAGAAAGCTTGGGTGTGTGTATGACTGTATGTGCTCATGCGTTTAACACAGGGAAGCTGTGAGTAGCTGTTGAGTAATGCTGCAGCTGGAGCTTTGCTTTAGGGAGGGGGTGAAGGCTTTACTAGGGAGTTGCACATGGTTTTGAAGTTCTTGCTCTATCCCAGCGGGATTGAACCCTTTGGTGTTGTCCCATCAAAGGCTGTCTCCTGTTTGCCAGCGATGCTGGAAAATGGAGGTTTTGTGGATTTTGCTCCTATTTTGGTGTTCAGCAATTATTCCAGAGGTATCTGTGTGCCCAAGAGCCCAGATCACACAGTGAAACCCCAGAGACATGGAGCACCTCAGGAGCTGGAGTTGGCTCAGGGAGACACCTCATCTCTCTAGGCAGTGTATCCTGAAGGGCTTGTAGCTGCCTAGAAAGGCTTGCTAAAGAGGGACGTGCCTAATGTCAGTGTTTGGCGTGAACCTCCTGTGTGTAATACACTTTTCTGGTGGTCTAATGAGAAACTGGGTTGCTGATGGGAAAGGGCAGTGTCAGGGGAGGGGACTGGGTGTGGGATGGGGCATCTGCTCTGTCTGGGTCCTACCCAGTGTTTCCTTCCTCTGGGATCCTATTGCTAGCACAGCTAGATGGCAAAGCTTCCTGATGTAAGGAAGATCAGTGTGTCAGAATGCCTAGTAAGTGTATCCCATGGGCATTCCCAAAATGATCCCTAGCTTTTCTCATGCTGTCAGCCCTTATGTGCTAGCTGTAGCGCCAAGATAAGTTGGATTCACTCCCTAGAGCTATAAATCTACTATCCTATGGTTTAAAAGCTAAGAGATGTGTCCTCTAAGCCTGCAAGGTGATGGATTCCTCTTAACCTGCTTTTAACATCTATATTATGTTAATGTATAACATATATACTCTACATGTTATATACATTAACATTAATAACATTAATATATGCATACATTACAATATAATGTATATAATACATTATTATGCCCTGTAGGCCTGGAGCACTCACCTGAATGTCTCCAGGGGCTTATCCAGCAGGGAGAAAGCCTTGGGGTTTGAAGCATCATTGAATTGACTGCAAGTGGGAATCCACAGGATGGTTCCCATTCCTTGGTCCTCCTCAGGACTGATGGGCTTTAAAACCAAAAGAAACTGCAAAAACCACCCAGAGTCTTGAGAGCTTTAATGGAAAGTTATTCCCCCACGTTGTTATGAATGCCTGGTTCCCGGTGTGCGTTCCCTGGATGTTTCCCGTGCCACTGGAAGCAGTGAGCGTTTCAGTTCTGGAGCCAACAAGAAGCACTGCTGAAATCAGAGCAGGTCCTCGGGCAGTGACGCTTCTCTTTCTCTCTCCAACTGTCCAGGTGCCAAAAGAAACCAATGAAATCCAGGACTCATCTGCTCAGGTATGACTCTTCTGCATTGCTGCAGGGGGTATGTGTAGAGAACACCCCTCCCCATGTCCCCCTGCATCTCACCACCATAATTTCTCCTGGAAAAATGAGTTGCTCCAGCAACCAATTGGGTAAAAAGCCCAAAAAACCCTATCTTACTTATGGGCACCTACTTATTTTTCTTGCCATGTCTCTCATTAATGGTTTGAGTGTAACTTGACATGTCTTGGAGCTGGAGGTCGAGGGAAGTGTTTAGGTGACCTTCCTGAGCAGTTACACTGAGCCCAAGAGTTGTGGCTTGAGGAAGGCGGCGATGAGATGGATGAAGCCACTGCGTGCACAGGATCTGCCTGTGAGCCTGGCTGGAATTGCTTGGAGGGAAGGAAGCAGTGAGGCTGGCAGGTCTCTGCATGGTACAGGAGAAAGCAGGAGGCTGATAACTGCAGCTTCTGCCCATGTGTGGGGTATGATGCATGGGGGGGACTTGCTGCTGCTGCTTGCTGTGGTTGAGGTGGGAAAGGCTCAAGCTCTGCAGCGGGAGAAGGCGGTTGTGATTCTGGGGGTTAAAGCATCACAATTCCTTGGCACAGCTCCATGTCTGGTGGTGGGAGAGGGGCAGCTGCTCCCTACTTCATGGGACTGGAGGCTGCTGCTTCCCCATCAGAGCTGCTCTCGATGGGAGCTCGGAGCATGTCTCCAGCTCCTCTGCATGCACTGGGGGGCTGAACGCTGCACATCCTTTATGTTTCTGCTGTAGCTGGGATCTGTGGCCAAGGTTCGTTGTTCAAGTCCTTGCAAAAAGACACCCTGAGGGGGAAAGCTGCCAGCAAATGTAAAATGAGATCTGTGTGTGTGTGAGCAGAACAGTCCTGTCTGCTCCCCTCACCCTCCCAGGCATGGCTGTTAACTGTTTGGGGATAGTCTCTGCTCTCACTCCTGGCTTAAACTGTCCGGCTACATCTTACTACTCCTTTGTGCAGCTTGTGCCTCACTTCTGGCCAAGTGGCCTCGTGCAGCAGGGTTCACACCGTGCTCCGGGGCTGGGTGACACAAGGGTTGCAGCAGTACAGAGGAACGTGCTGCTGGTGTGCTGCTGAGGCTGCTTGTGGGTTGGATTTGTGGTGGTGATAATGAACTGAGATGGCAAAATCACTCCCCTGAGCATGTCTGGATGGCGGTCTCTGCAATTAGTCCTCAGATCCTGTTGGATCCTGTTTAGGATGTGCTCCCCCATCCAATGCTCTTCTCCTGGCGACTGGTGTGAATTGGTGAGATGCTGCCCTAACAAGAAAAGTGGTGAAATTCGTAGGCCCACAGGGGAAGAATAAGGATATTCTGGATTTGGGACAAGTTTGGTTTTCAAGCACTTAATCAGCACCAGAGAGGCCTCAGGGTCTTTGGCGTGTGAATCTATTAAGAGAAAGAAATGCGCTGCTAAGGCGTTGCAGTGTGACAGTAATGAAGAGCAGATCAGCTCTGCTGCAGGGGCACCTCGAAGCTATGCTTTGGAGTTACACTTCCCATGCCTTTGTTCCTAAAGCGGTGTATCAGGGAATTCCTTCTTTACTCATTAGAGCTAAATCATTACGGAAGGCTAGGATGGTGGTGGGGAAGATAGAAGTGGATGGAGGCACTAGATTAGCTGGCTGTTACTGGCAGCCTGAATTATGCCTGAATTGCAGTCTATTCCTTTTGTGGGTTTGTTATTTTGAGGGGAAGATTGTAATTAATGAGTAATGCTTGAGATAGGGATGGTATTGAACCCCTTCTCCTGCCTTTTGTCTTCTCTTTGTCTGCCTGTACTATACGTGAGCAGAAGGGCTGAGCTGATTACTTCACTGAATGGCTTTTTCCAAAGCAATTTAAGTTGGGATCCTAAAACCAAAAGTGAAATAAAGCTGAAATCCCACTGAGTGCCAACGAGACAAAAATTCACAGCTTTAATTCTTTGGGCAGTTCGAACTGCTGCTGAGATTCAGCCTTCCAATACCTAAAGGGGCTACAGGAAACCTGGAGAGGGGCTTTGAACAAGGCCAAATGAACCAGAAGCGTGCTGGGAACGTGCTTGTCTCTGCTCCTGCACTTGCATGTGCTTAACAGGAGAATCCTGTGTGGCACAATGCGGGCAGTGCTTGGTGCCAGCAGAGAACATGGAGCAAAACAAGCTTGGGCATCACTGACCTGGATGGCAAAACAGAATATTTCTAATGAGGTTTTGTTGTCATCAAGTCTGAGTTTCAACTAAAACCTCTTTTCTTGTTGAGGTTTGAATATATCAAACGTACAAAGTAAAAGATCTTACTTGACAGGACTTTGCTAGCTTTTGATCACACCGAGAAACATTGCAATTGAATAAAGCAAATCACAATGTGGTGCTTTTGATGATTAAGAGAATTCATATGCAAAGAAGAGAGGAAAAAAGCTTGGGATTTTTTATGGCAAAAGAAATCTTGGCTCTACTTCGGCTTTAGGAGGAAGGTCCATCTTACAGATAGTTTTTGAGAGCAGTAAATGGAGTTTTCTGCTAAGTTCGTGTTAGCACCTTTGATTGCTTAATGTTGAAGTACCGGAGCATCCTTCCTTTAAATCAGAGCAGTTCGAAACCTGTGTCTGTGTATCTCAGCCACCTGAAGACTTCTGAAGCCCGTTTCTTAGGTAGGATAAGGTGTCTGCGGATAATTTCTTTCACCTCAAATCCACTGTGTGATAAATGTGATGGAGTGTGCTGGTTTGAACCGCAGTGTTTAACCACCACCCCGGGTCAAAGCCATAAAGTACTATTCCATCTAACCGAGTCCTGAGCATCCTGTAGTGAGAGTTACTGCTGCTCTGCAGCCCTTTTTGATCTGACCACCTGCCCGGGCTCAGGTTTTGTGTCCTTGCTGACTTATGGCTTGCCTTATGGCAGGGGTATTGCAGCAAGGGCTTGATCCGCAGCTTCATGGGGCATTGCGCTTCCCACCGGTGTTTCATCTCCTTCTGCGGGCTCATGGCTGTGCGCGTGGGGCAGCCACATCGGGGTGCAATGCAGCAGCGCTGCTCTCTGCCTCAAGGCCACCTAGAAATGGCTCCGGTGCTGTTTGAGAGTGCGGCAGGGAGCAGGGGGAGTCCTTCAGAGTCTTTCCAGTCTGATTGTGGCCCCTGGGTGTGCAGCTTGCAGGGATCTTCAGGCTTCTGGGTTGCTTCACTTTGATTGCCTGGGTGCGATACCAGGGAGCCCTAAAACCCCCCTGTGAAAACAGGGCACTGCTAAGGCGTCTTCTCCAACAGCAAATCATTTCTCTGGTTTATTATTATTTGCTTATTTGCTTACAGCAAATTCACTTCCCAAATCCAGCACCTGCCTGTCATACACCATAGAATCCCAGCCTGGTTTGGGTTGGAGAGACCTTAAAGCCCATCCAGCTCCAACCCCTGCCATGGGCAGGGACCCCTTCCACTGGAGCAGCTTGCTCCAAGCCCCTGTGTCCAACCTGAAACTCATGAGCAAGATTTCCTCCCCTCGCTCCCACGGAGCAGTGATTTGGGGCTCACTGTGCTGAGCTACTCCAGTTCTGATGGAGCAGATGTTCCCGGCACACAAGAGCCTGCACATGTGGCCCAAAGCAAATAGAGGAGGACAGTGATGCCTCAGCTGAGGGCTGCAGCTCTGTGCAACTCTCTGAGGAAGCAGGGACTGCTTCAGAGCAACGAGGAAGCACCAGAAGAGGCTTCTCTTCCCTAGACTCCTGCTGTGGATGCTGCAGATCCAAAGGTATGATAATGACCTGATCTACTGCTGAACACAGCCCATAGGATTTCCTGGTGATTATTCCTCTAAATCAGTGCAGCTTGCTTAGCAAGGAGCCCAGCCTTGATTTGCAGCTTCCTCATGACCATCTTCCAGGGGCCTGATGCTAAAACATGCTGGAAAAAGCAGTTTAAATTGTCTTTCTCTGGTCTTAGGTTTACAAATCACATTTCACCTTTGTCTGTTGAATAAAAGAGACTTCTATTAACAAAAATGTGTTTCCTGAGAGAAGACCTAAGCTTTGAAATCACACGTTCCCTCGCCTAACCTAGCTGGAAACTAGGGCAGTGTGTAATGCTGGTTGTCTGAGCTCCTGTAGACACGTATGCTCCAAGATGGGTTTTAACCTGTTCACCATTTAGGACATCAGCGGAGGTTTTGGATCATGATATCAACCTCTACTACCAGAAAAACCCTACGGAAGTCCAGGATCATTACATCAACACTGCTATCTTTCTCAGCAAAACACTCATAATCTCCTCGGGCAAGATACCAAGTTAGTTACACAGCAGCTCTTTGCAAAGCCATGGCCCTAATTACGTTATCAGTGGTTTCTCTATTAATGAGCCCCGAATCAGTTGTTCTGTTATTAACTTGGGCTCTCCGTGAGGGAAGAGGTCTGTAATTACTCGAGGCCTCCTGTTTGCCTTCATTTCTTCCTCGTATTGGCACAACATAAAGCCTTTTCCCAGTCCCCTGGAGCTCCCCCAGCTTTCTGAGCCAAACTGGAAAACATCAGTGCTCGTCTTTGGGAGAGCCTGTTATTTTAATGCTGCTTTGCTTGAATTATCAGGAAGGGATCGAGAAACCCCTCCTCCTTGGCACTGCTGGAATGGGAAGCATTTTATTGTCATCTGCATTGTCTGAAACATGGGCAGAGATTTGGCTTCCCACACTGCTGATGGTGGTTTGGACACTTCCACGTGGCAGGGGACCACAATGAGGATGCTGCAACACGAGATGTGTGGATCAGACACTTCTGTATTTTCCTTGTCCAAGTTGATTTTCTGCAGATCATAGACTCTGCATTGCTTTTAGCACATGCTAATTCCTTTTTCCTTCTGTTTCATCATTCTTAATGGCTGCTTTCAATTTATGCTCATTCCCATAAATGATTTCAGGGGGTTTCCAACCCGCATCCTTCTGCCTCCGCTCTCATGCCTTTGGACAACTCCTGAGCTGTTGAAAGCAGTTCCCAGTTTGTCTTTCTCAGCTGGTTCTTCTCTAAATTTGGCTTACTTAAAGGAGCAAGCATCTATGCTATTGATCTTGGCTTTTTGTTCTGTTTACACAGAACCAGAGTAATTCAGTCATGACTCCTTGTGCCTGAGAGACCGCTTTAGCTTAGAGACCCATTTCCCTGAGCTCACCAGATGAGAGTTTCCAGTCCAGACCTTTCCCATGCCAGAGGGTGAAGTTGAATTAGAAACTGCTTGTCTGCAATGTGTAGGAATTCAATTCCATGTCAGTGCAGGCTGCCAGGGCTGGACCCAGCATTCCCTGGCTGCTGTGTGGCCTATGGACTTGTTCTGTGCTAGCTTTACCTGTTAAATACCTGAATGCTTCAGCTTTTGCCCATGCAGTGCTTCACAGGTTGTGGTTCATAAGATCCGGGCGCCTGGTGACCATACCATTTGTACTTGGTCTTATGGGGAAGTAGGGTTCAGGCTTCCCATCGTGCTCTTCCTCACCTGGTGCCATCTGTGCTTGGATGCCTTTTGCCAGCCTGGTTTGTGTTGGAAGGGACCTTAAAGCTCCTCCAGCTCCAACCCCTGCCACGGGCAGGGACCCCTTCCACTGGAGCAGCTTGCTCCAAGCCCCTGTGTCCAACCTGGCCTTGAGCACTGCCAGGGATGGGGCAGCCACAGCTTCTCTGGGCACCCTGGGCCAGCGCCTCAGCACCCTCACAGGGAAGAGCTTCTGCCTAAGAGCTCATCTCAGTCTCCCCTCGGGCAGGTTAAAGCCATTCCCCTTGGCCTGTCCCTACAGGCCCTTGTCCCAAGCCCCTCTCCAGGTTTCCTGCAGCCCCTTTAGGCACTGGAGCTGCTCTCAGGTCTCCCCTTCAGGAGCCTTCTCTTCTCCAGGCTGCCCCAGCCCAGCTCTCTCAGCCTGGCTCCAGAGCAGAGCTGCTCCAGCCCTCGCAGCATCTCCATGGCCTCCTCTGGACTCCAGGTCCTTCTTTTGTGTCACCTTGTCTACAAGTGACTTCCCTTTAAGAACTGGCTGGTTTAGCTTTGCAGAGCTGTTCCACGAGACAGGATCTCCAGAATCTTTTTAATCCAGGCCTCCCTCTCTCCTCTGCCTGTCAAATTATTTGGGCTTCGTGGGCTTAATCCTGCAGCCCCTGCAATGCCCCGTGGAGCAGAGTGGTGCTGATACCATCAGTGTTTCTCTTCAGGATATACAGAATGAGGCACCAAGTTCTCTTCCAAGTGGCCATAGCTGAGACTTCTCAATATTGTGGTTGCAAAACGTGTTTTAAAGGAATCACCACTTTGGATCAAAACTGGTTGGAGGGAGAAATACAGCTTGGGTTGGAAAGCTGAAGGGCTTTGATTTGAGCTTCTTTCCCCACCATTAAAGGTGTATTTCAAACCTCTCTTTAATAAAAACAAAACCCCAAAGCAACAAGATTGTAACGTCAAAACCACATGAACTGACTATATAGTTTTTGGAAGAAAAAACCTTATATTCTTTATTTCACCTCATAAACCACTGCCATGTCTTTATATCCTCTCCAGGGACTGCTGTGCTGAGAGCAAATATTCCCCTTGTTCCCTTTGAGGCAGCTGCTGTCCTGTGTGACACTTACGCTGTCAAACCATTTCTGACTACTGATGCTCATGGGCTTCATCCTGCAGCCCCTGCAATACCCCATAGAGCAGAGTGGTGCTGATATCTTGTTTATAGGTGGTTCCCTACCTGCTAACATTTGTCCCCTTCTTGGGAGCTTGTCTGGGGTGTATAAATGAGGAGCAGAGCTGATGAGGTTCTCCCCACAGGGGCTCCTCAGGCCTGTAGGAGCCCTTGGCAGCAGAGCTCACTCTGTGGGGCTGAGCCCTGGTCCATCACGGCTCAACCATGGTGATGCTCATGAGCACCTGCATGGATGCGGGCTCCAAACCTGGCGCAAAACCTCCTTCCAGCTGCACGGGGCTGGGCTGGAGGCCTGGCTTGCAGGATGAATGGTGATGTCAGGGCAGGCTGGGTTTGCATTAGGGACCCCATTTGATTGTGCCTTGTCAGAGGGGAACAGTGATGAGGATATCTACTGCTGGTTGTGGGGTGAAGGGGTGGTGTTTAGAAACCTTCCCTCTGGTTTCCTTAGAGATGCCTTTGCTGATTCATCTTACTGGAGTTGATGGCACCCTTTTATAGCATCTTTGCCTGGGACTTTCAAGGTGTCTTTAGGCATCAGGTGGGTTTTATTATCAGCAAAAATTAATACTTAAAGAAACAATTCCGTGCATCAGCCCATTGATTTTAAGAGCTTTCTTGCTACAGGCATTCACATGGCAGCCCTGGAACCCTGCGCCCAGTCTCCATGGCAGCAGCCAGTGCTGCAGATGGAAAGTCAACCAGCACCTCCTGGCTGGGAGCCCTGGGGATCAGCCCCTGGGATGCTCCTGGAGCAGTAACCGCCTGGATACTGCGCTTTGGTGCTCCTTCTAGGAACGGATGCATGCGGCTGGCTCTGTTCGACCTGTTCTGTCTGTGAGCAGGGAATGTGAGAACACCCAGCAAGGCTTTTCCCCTTGCTGTAGCAGCTCGTGCCTTGAGCTTGTCCATCCTTTCCTTTGTGAAACTGGTGAATCCCTGCAGTGGGAAAACCTGGAGCTGCTCCTGTCCCTCTGCTCCTTCCCCCAGCTCCCTGCTTTGATTCAGTGCCCAAATCCTGCCTTTTCTGCCTCTGTTGGGTGCTTTTATTTCCTTGACTTGTGTTAATTATTAGCAAAGGCCTTGGCTAGAAGGAAGTTCCAGGTTAGAGAGGGGCTGACGTGAAGCCAGTGAATGGGTCTCCTGCAACCACAGGTCCCGGGGGCACGCACTTGGGGGTTTAGGTTGGGAGACGGTGTTGATGTTCATGGTCTCAAGATGGAGCTTGGAAAGGAAAGGTCCCTATTTCCCCCAAAAGACATTAGTACCTAACCAAACGAAAGGAGAAAACGTCTCTTGTGGTGTTTCTGCATCCTCGCGTGGCTCAGGGTGGGAGCCTGCAGCAGATCCTGGTACCCAGGTCACAGCAGACTGGTTTTTGTTCCACCTCAAAGGAAACATTTTCACTTCCACATTGAAAAGCCCTTTTGTAAAGCCCTGCATTGCTGTGGGTCAGGTCGTGAATGAAAAGGTTGGTTCCAAAGTAAAAAGACAAGAAATTTCCTTTGGCTGAAGAGGTCATCCAACAAAATGGGCTGGAAACAGTAAAATCCAAAGCTAAGGAGACAATTTTTAATACTATTTTAATGGAAGCTGACAAATAGGCCGAGTCCCTGCCCCAGCAGCTCTCATTCCCATTGGTTTTCTTATGTACCAAACCCCAAATTGAAGCATGCAGCTGGGATTGCAGAGGGCTTAACTTCTGTGTGTAGTGCAGGAGGAGCATCTGTTGCCTGGTCCTCACCGCCAAGCATCCTTTGTGCCAGGAGGAGGATGGGGGGTTATAAATTACCTCTCTCTGCCTCCCCTCCAAGGTGAGTTTTCAGCCCCTTTCACACTTCAGATGCTCCTCTCGAGGCTCCCAGCTGCTGGAGCCTTACACTAAGTGTATTTGGTGGGCAGATGCTGGAGTGAGTGGTTATGGAGCTGCCCCGGTTTTGCTGTGATTTGCTAACAAATGATGCAAGCTCTGGACTGTTGTTCAGGGAGGAAATTACAGCATGTTAATAGGAGCACTAAGCTCCTTGGGCTACCCAGAAACTCCTCCTGGACAAACCCCAGGGAAGGTGAAATGCAGTGGAACTATGGCCAAGCATCAGCTTTGCGTGTGTGTTGAGGCGTTATAGTAGAGCCAAGGGCACCTCAACCGCTGGCGTGCAGAGTCTCCAGGTCTGCCCCATGCTCTGCAGCTCACTCCAGAGGTGGATGTGGGTCTCCTTGCTGGGGGTGACCCAGCTGCCTGCAGGTACCTTTGGGTCCCCTTTGGCTCCTCTCATGCTCTGTGGGAAGATGACCTTGCAGGGAATGTGGTTGCTCTGATTTTAAGACATACAAATGGTGGAGTCAAGTTTGGGTCAGGATGGTTTTGCTGCTGCTCTGTGATTTCTTGCCCAAAAGGACTTTGTAAAGTAAGTTAGGGGTTATTAGTTTAGTGGGTGAAAAGGAAGGCTGGTTTGGAGTTTGTGTTACAGCTCTTTACTGACCACCACCAGCTCGCAGCTTAAATAGGAACAGGACCACAAATCACATTAGCTGAAGCTAATGACAGGGGGCTCTTAACTGGATTTGAAATCTGGCTTGTATGTTACATGGAAGGAGGTTTTACCCTCAGGGTTTGGATACTATGTCCAAGAGAAAGGCTGTAGGATTAGAGGAGAAGATGGCTCCAGGGCTAGGCTAGCTTGCTCCCAGGGATGTGTGGATGCTATCACAGGGGATGCTCATTTCTTGGTTGTTTTCTAACATTTGTGAACGGCTGAAACTAAACCACAGGGTGTTCTGCTGAGATGTGGTGTTCCACATGGAGCTGATGATTATCATAGGATCCCAGACTGGTTTGGGTTGGAAGGGAACTTAAATCTCATCCAGCTCCAACCCCTGCCACGGGCAGGGACACCTTCCACTGGAGCAGCTTGCTCCAAGCCCCTGTGTCCAACCTGGCCTTGAACACTGCCAGGGATGGGGCAGCCACAGCTTCTCTGGGCACCCTGTGCCAGGTCAGGATGAGACAGAAAAGACAAAAAGCAAAGGAAACACAGATGGGAAGTGGGAAAGCAAAGACCAGAGGTGACCAAACTGCCCCTCTTTCCCCAAAGACTTCCAGGGAGGACCCACACTGCTGAGTGGGACAAACACTGGATTTAACTAACGGGTGCGATAGCATCCACAAAGCCCAAACCCAGGATTCTCAAACCCCCCTCCTTGGTGCTAGGCTGCTTGTTGCCTACTTAACAACTGCTGCAATCACTGTTCTTTGAAGACATGGCTGTTAATGCCATTTGGGGTATCAGCGAAAATCCTGGTGCTAGAGGAATGCTGCTCCTTTGGCTTGGGACATAACACTGGCCAGAGGAGCAGAGTAACCCCAACACATCACCATTGCCTCTCCCTTTGTGCGGAGGGCAGGTCTCTTTCTGCAAGTGCGGTGAAAAATTGTTGTTAAGAGCTGAGGAAATGGGAAAATTCCTGTTTCCTCCCATTCCATTTCTTTATTTCTTTTCCAATTTAATTTTTATTCTGATTTTATATTATCTACTAATATTCCTTCAAGTTGCAGCTGCAGGGATTGAACAGGGGTCAGGTAACGCTGAGACTTGGGTATGACACAGGGTGGGTTCCTCTGGTACCTACACACAGTCCTAGATGCATCCCCCACGTATTTACCTACCACAGCATCAGAGGGACCAACAGAAATGGGTGCACTGTGGGCCTGGCCATCCTCTGCTATGGGAGTGAGGACAGAGATGCTCTCTGGAGGTGTCCGGGTTGTGTCCGTGGCTGGTATCAGCAGCAGCTGTTGGCACCGGTGATTTTTCAGGAGGGTGCTTATTTACCCTTATTAGGACTTTAAGTGATGTGTTTGGGGTAGATTTGGGAGGGAAAAAAGGCCAAAATACTTCATTTTGATACTAAAGGAAAGAAAACAACCCTTTTTTTCTGATTTGAGGCGGATTTTAGCTTACGAAATCGATTGTGCAGGAAGGCTTGAAATCAAAGTCAATTATGACAAATTAGATAGAACAAAGATATTCCCACCACCCACCCCCCCAAATATTTACAACTGAGCAAGGAATTTCAGCTGGTTTTAAAAGAAATTCCTCAAACTTGACATTTGAAAGTTGAAAAAATAAGAATTTTCACTTTTGCTCCCCCTTTGGGATGGGAAGAGGTTGGCAATCTCCAGTCTGATGGCACCCAGCAGCAGAGCAAAGGCTTCAGCAGCTCCTGTTGTCTTTGAATCTCCTCAGCCTCTCATGGCCCTCCAGAAGCGGGGCTTGTTTGAAGCCATCTCCCCTGTTCCACCAATACCATTGGGTTCTTACCTACAGAATCACCACTTCTGGCAGTGAAATTGTTGGGTTTTTCCACTTCCTATCGATCCAAATGCACCTCGGTGCTCCCAGGCAAACGTGTGTCTTGGGTCCATGGTGCTGAGCAGAACCAGAGCAATGGGTTCAATCAACACAAGCTGGGATGGGAAGGATGCTTCGGATCTCCTTGTACCTTCCTGCTCCTTCTGCAGCCCTGCAAGGCAACCACGGGCCTGCATCTCCCTCTAGTGACTTCTCACAGACTATCTCCTCACGAGCTGCATGGCATCAGTCCCAAGGAGCCCCCAGCCAGGGCTCGGGTCCCACCCGGCTCTTCTCGGTGCCATGGGTCCATGGTACCAGGTTGTCCATGTCCCATGGAGCTCAGTGGGAGCCCGGAGCAAGCTCTGAGGGAGCTGGTGGGATGTGGGGCTGATGGGGATGCTGCCAATTGTTCCAGGGGGGGTGAAGGTCCCTCACACCCCGCAACCAATCAACCCAATGCTGGACCTGTGTGCATGTGGTTCCATGTGCAAGCCCAGCCTGAGGCACTTGCACTGGTGCTGGGTGCATGATGTGCCTTTTAAGTACAGGTGTCTCTCTACTGGTTAACTCCTTTTTCACTCCTTTGCCTTGAGCATAGGCACTTCTAGCAACATTGCAGTGTTCCTCCATCCCTGGGTGCTATCTGCGCTCCACAGGTGGTTGTAGGGCTGAAGGATCCCTTGGGACCTGCATTGTCCTGCAGGGACCATTGGAAGTGGCACCTAGAGACAGAGGTGGGAGCTCCCCTCCAACCTGCCTGTACTATTCCCCCTTGGAAGAGGCACAGGCAGCAAAATCAAAGGCTGAAGGGGCCTGATCCCTGGTATAACTCTATAGGTTTGCTTTAGTGATTGCTCTCAAGGTTGGGTTTCTCTCATGGTTTTCTCTATGGGCTTTTCTTGTGATGCCCTTCGAGCAGAGAAAACCTGGGGGGTCATTGCGATGGCACTGTGAGGAGGAGGTTCATGGTTTATGTGGGCATGGCCCACACTGACAAGAGGCTCATTTCCATTGTGGAGGATGAGTTTTGTGTCGGTGGCTGAACTGGGGTGGAGGAGCTGCCCTGGAGCTCACAAGCCATGGGCCACCTCATTCGCCACAGCAGCATTCCTGCACATGGGAAGTTAAGAAGCACAAGTGTGCTGAATGAGGGAGAGGAAAAATCCAGGTGAAAATGTCAGATTTCACGTTTTCCTTCTTCCTTGTCAGGACTCCAGACTCACCCATTCAGATTTGACCCTGGGGCTCCCTTGGATGCAGGAGGATGCCCAGGAGAGCCTCAACATCCCCGCTGATGGGAGCGCCCTGACTTCACCCCCTGCCACCGAGATGCCATCGGCTGAGGAGGAGGAGAGCAGTGTTTCTATTGAGGAGGAAGGCTTTGAGCTGTTGAACTCCACCTATAATAAAATCACCGGCCCTGGCAGGCCCGGGCTCAGCAGGGCCAACCCATGGGTTCCTGGCAGCTCCGGTGAGTCCAGAGTCATGGAATGGTTTGGGTTGGAAGGGACCTTAAAGCTCCTCCAGCTCCAACCCCTGCCATGGGCAGGGACACCTTCCACTGGAGCAGCTTGCTCCAAGCCCCTGTGTCCAACCTGGCCTTGAACACTGCCAGGGATGGGGCAGCCACAGCTTCTCTGGGCACCCTGGGCCAGCGCCTCAGCACCCTCACAGGGAAGAGCTTCTGCCTTATCTCCAACCTGAACTTCCCCTGTTTCAGTTTGAACCCGTTACCCCTTGTCCTATCACTACAGTCCTTGATGAAGAGCCCCTCCCCAGCATCCTTGTAGGCCCCCTTCAGACACTGGAAGCTGCTCTGAGTCTCCGCACAGCTTCTCTTCTCCAGGCTAAACAGCCCCAGTGTTCTCAGCCTGTCTTCCACCATGATGCCCGGTACCTGATGGTGCTTTTATCCACTCAGGTTCCTCCATCAAAGCACCCAGAGCAGCCAAGAAGGAGCGAGCCCCCACCCCCTGGGAGGAGAATGTCACCACAGAGAAGCAGATGGGTGATGTGGGCACCCGGCAGCAGCTCCCACCCGGCAAACCCGGCGATGCCATCACTGACCTGGACGTGCCTTCCACCTTCACCAAGGTCTCCCCATTGCCACGTCAGGGAGCTGCCCCCAGAGGAAACGTGCCCAAAGTTCCGTTTGGGTCAGGGTCAGCAGAAGGTCTCCTGCAGCATCCTCCACCACCAGCCAGCCCTGTTGTACCAGGGCTTGGGGACGGCACTGCCCGCCTGGGACACCCTGCATCACCGGCGGCACATGGGCAGCAGGGTCACGTCAAGCCAGGACCACCAGGGCTGCCAGGACCACCGGGGCTGCCGGTGAGTGCTGGAGGGCTGGGATGGGTGCTCATGGTGCTGCTTCCCCTCTGGAGCAGGTGGTGGGTGCAGGGTGCTGGTGCCAGAGCTCACCATGGGGAAGTGGGCAGGCAAATCTCTGCGCAGGCAGCATGGGGCTGAGCAATAGCCTGGCCCTCGGAGGAGGTTTTTTGGTGTCCCTGAAGAAGCTTCAGTGGCCACTGGAGAGGAGAAGGTGATTCCATTGCCCCCCTTCCCTAGAGATGGGTCTCAAGTCATTTAACCACGTCATTGGCTTCCATTTTACCCTGGACCTTTCAGGTCCCTTCCAACCCAAACCATCCTATGGTCCTGCCCAGAGGCAGGCTGAAGGGCTCAGTGTGGGGCCAAGCCACCTCTCCAGACCCTGTCCTCACACCAGACCCCAGGCGTCAGCCCATGGACCTGCTGGCATCACTGTCCATCGCTTCTCTACCACTGTGATGTCCCCAGATTTGTGGTGGCTCAAAGCAGAGCGCTGAATTGACTTGAGATAAGCTTTGATTGCCAGATTGTTCATCCATCATAGCGGACGGAAAAATGAGAATTAAAAGAAAAAGGTAAACTTAGAATAGATGAGACTTCATGGAGGTTCCCAGTCTTCAGTGGGAAGTAGCTGAAAATGGTTTTATATATTTTCATAGGATCCCAGCCTGGTTTGGGCTGGAAGGGACCTCAAAGCTCATTGGGTTCCAAGCCCCTGCCATGGGCAGGGACACAACGCCAACCAGAATCCCCCAGTGCCAAAGCTGCTCCTGGACACGTAGCTTGGCCTTTATACCCATGCCATTGGCACAGGGCAGCGAGGGCTGGCTGCAGCAGGGATGCAGCGTGTCTGTGCTAGGTGGGAATGATGCTGGTGGATTCCCAGGCTCAGACAAGGCTGTTTCTAAGCTCAGAACAAAAAGCGGCTGTAATTGAAGCCACCAGGTCCACAGGTCTGCAGCAGACACGCAGTGGATGCTGTGCTGCAGCCTGGTGTGTTATCAGCTTGGCTGACATCTTCCAGATGGATTTCTTTATCAGGCAAAGCCAGGACCTCCATCTGACTCTGTGCCTGTCTGGACAGATGCTTTGGTGAGCCCTGAAGCGGGGTCACTGCTTGGCTCAATGTGCACTTTTGCCTAGAGAGGGACTGGATCAGATCTCACACAAGCCACAGATGTTTGCATTCTCCTCCAAACTACTGTGTGAGCGTGTGGCCCTGATCCAGCTTTATGGGATTGTTTCCTAACACCTTCCCTTTTCACACCAGGTGTCAGGAAATTCACCCCTGAACCTTGGAGTTATGGTGTGGGGCACTTCTGCGATGGATGCTGAGCAGAGCAGGAGAGCGGGAAGGAAGCAGCATCAAATAGGGTGATGCTCTTTGAGGTGTTTCTTTGAGACTTGGTGCTGCTGCTTTAGCTCAGTTCCCGCTTCCCTGGGGCCACGATGGCCATAGCAGGGGTCACCCAGCCACAGTGGGGTACTCCCTGGTTGTGGGGGTCTCCCTGCGGGGTGACTCCGCTCTTCTCCTTTGCCTTTCAGGGCTGTCCTGGGAGGCGTGGACTGGTGGGACCCAAAGGAGACAAAGTGAGTACCCAGGAGAGCACGGGGTGTAGGGGCTGCAGGGAACACATGGATGGTTCAGGTGGGTTTCATCAAGAGAGCAATGTGGGATTCTGAAGCTGCTTCTCGATGTGCATGTGGAAGAGGAAAGAATTGGTGTTACTGGGTATATTAAGCCCAGGCTCAGGACTGAGCTGACTGGACAAGATGCGGTCTTACCCCTAAGCCACTTAATGGCTTTGCAAAGGCAGCAGAGCAGGGAAATGAAGCAGCTTTAGCTCAGGTCACCTAGAGGAGGGATGCTGGTGTGTACCCCTTCTGCATCCACCAGCTCCTCTTGGAGGGACATGTCCTCCAGCACCGTGCTGGGCAGACCCAGGCTGCCTTTCCTGCTCTGGGAACCTGGTGCACAGCTCCCTGCATGGCACAGCTTGGTGTGCTGCATGCAGCATTGCCCAGTGCACTGATAGATGCTTGGAGATGCCTGGATTAAGGGTGGTGCCTCAGTTTCCCTCCAAGTAAAACAGCATGAGTGCTTCTAACCGCCCTTGCATGGGAGTTTCCATCCTTCCCAAGCTGTGGATGGGCAAAATCATTGCCCCACAATGCTACTTCTGTGTGCATGGCCTTCAATACCTGTGGCACTGAGATGGATCTGGGCACATCTCAGAAGCTCATTCCTTTTGCTTTCCCCGTCACCAGGGTTATTTAGCCCTTAAGAGCTGGTTGGAACCCAGGAACATGCCTAGGTTCAGACTCCACTTGGAGGCCGATTGGAGCATCCAGCCTGTGCTGACTGGCTTTATGGAGCTGCCCTTGTCTCCGCAGGGGTACCCCGGCGCCGTGGGGCGCACAGGGCTCCCGGGTGACCCAGGCCCCATGGGCATCCCTGGTGTTCCCACCATCGTGCTCTGGAGGAACTCCAGGGAGGACTGGCAGACCTTCACGGTGAGTCACAGCCATGCACGTGGGGAGCTCCGTGTCCAAATCCCCACCAGCGCCTGCTCTGCTGGGATGAGAGCTGGGAGGAAGGGTTCCCGCGGTTTGAGGTTCCTAATCTGTTGGGATAGAGGGGACGTGCCAAGGATACAGGTGGAGCTCCCTGGGAATGGCTCTGTAGGCAGATGAATTGGGATCAATGTGCACCCCATTTACACCCTATGCTCACACAGCTATTCCCCTGTGACTGATTGGGAGATCTTGGGTCCCTGTGATCCACATGCACATCCATGACCTCCCTAGTGTGGTTCATGCCCTGTAGATGTTACGCAGATGTTCATAGATGAACAGATGCCCTGTTCATGGTCTACCTCTGTAGAACAGGGAAAGAATAAGGTCCTAAGTCATGCAGAAAGCAGCTCCTGCTCTGCATTGCTGGTTACAAAGCACTGCTCCTGTTTTCCACCATATCATGGACTCAGACTGGCTTGTGTTGAAAGGGACCCTAAAGCTCATCGTGTCCCAACCCCTTGCCATAGGCAGGGACATCTTCCACTAGCGCAGGTTGCTCTAAGCCCCATCCCTGCTGCATGCCATGGCTCTGGCTCACAGGGTTTGTGCCCATCCAGCTCCTTGCCAAGATGAGATACATCCTCACCTGGACCCTGCTGCAGCGGGGACAGTGCTTGGGGTGCTGCAGAGACCCCTGCACTGTGGGAGCAACCACTGCAATGACCCAGCCATCCTCATCCAGGTTCCCCATAGTGACTGCTGTGATTTAGTTTCATTTCAAATCCCTCTCAAGCCTTGCGTGGGCCGGGCAGGGCAGTACCTGAAGGCACTGGGTTACTGATGCCCGAGGCACTTCACTGACCGAAGGCTGGAGCTCCCTGGAGCAGGGATGCGTTGTGCATCTGCAGTGTCCCTCTGATGGCACTGCAGCCTGTCCAGATCATACCAGCTGCTCCAAGCAGAGGCTGGGGAGGGTGGCTTGCAAAGCAAGCTGGTGCCAGGGGCACAGTAATGGGCCAGGCTCAACGCTGCAGCCCTCTAAAAGCTTTAATGACCTTGGGCAGGACATTTGACTTCTCTTCAACTCATTCATCTGCTCCAGGGCGGATGCCTTCAGTGCTGGCCAGTGGATACAGTTGGGAGCATCTCTGCTCTGCCAGCACTGCGGCACGATGCTGCCTGCAGGTAGGAGCTGGGCAGTGGTCCCGTGCTGGTCTGAGCTTGGAGTGACCAACCAGAAGCCCTTGGGCCAGTTCTGCCTGTTCAGTTTGGCATTGGATTGGATCAAAGCAGCTGCAGGAGATCAACGCCTGCCATTGCGGAGATCAGATTCCTCCTGGGAAGCATGGGAAAGCTGATCATTGGGAGAATCTCTGTTGACCTGTAGGACCATGTTCTCCTGGCCTCCTCCTGTCCTAGAGCTGGTGCTGTGCTGTTACCAGTGCTCACGCGCCGATTGCAGGCACACAGTGCTGGACCAGAGCAAACAGGGTAGGAGAGAGTGAGCTGGAAGAAGCCAGCAGTGCCAGAGCGCATCCCTATGCCTGTGCCAGGGCAATCTCCTTCCTCCCAGGGTGTTTGGGACAGACATCTCCATAATCCCGTTGTCAGGGCACAGTTGCAGCTCTTTTCAGGCTGTTCATGCTCTTTGCTCCACACACTCACTCAGAATTGTCTATTTTTCCCCTGCCTCCACTTGGAAAGGGGCCTCAGGCTTTGTTCTCCCTCAGGAAGCAACGCTCATGCCTATGGATGCTGCCGTGGACCGCGATCCCTTTGGTGTAGCACCACCTTTGGTGCTGAGGTGTTGGGAACGCTGCAGGGAGCAGAGGGGCTGCTCTGTGTTTGGGAAGGAGCTGGAGGGCTCCCAGGGGCTGGATGCTGGCTTCTGGCCTGGGGCTTCTGGCAAGGAGCCGATCTGGAGGGGAAGGAGGTGAGAGGCACCCACAGCCCACAATGGGCTTTGTGTCTGAGCCCCATTGACCTCGGTGGCAGGAAACAGGAGCGCTAAATGTGGGCTGGGCTTGGCTAAGCTGGGTTGAGCTAGCACAAGGAGAGAAGCTGATGCTGGCTGCTGTGAGGAGTGAGGGCTCTGCTTCTGCAGCCCCCTGCGACTGATGGGTGGAAAAATGCAGCTTGGAACAGGGCTGCTGTTGTGAACAGAGGGATTGTGATCTGGGGGGGCTGCAGGGGTTTGTCGTTGGCTCAGCACTTGGATGTGCAAGTCAGAGGAGGCACCTTTCAGCCTGGGGGATGTAATAGGATGGACTCATGTAATGGTCCCACTGTGATGGACTAGGAAACAGGGGACAACAGTGAGTGTCCCAGAGCAATTACAGCTCTTAGGATGCTCAATAGCTGCTTCTGCTCCATCCTGGTGGAACAAGCCATGGGAACTAAGCAAAACAAGAGGGATGTGGAGCTGAGCGAGGGCAGAGGAGGCCATGGAGATGCTGCGAGGGCTGGAGCAGCTCTGCTCTGGAGCCAGGCTGAGAGAGCTGGGCTGGGGCAGCCTGGAGAAGAGAAGGCTCCTGAAGGGGAGACCTGAGAGCAGCTCCAGTGCCTAAAGGGGCTGCAGGAAACCTGGAGAGGGGCTTGGGACAAGGGCCTGTAGGGACAGGCCAAGGGGAATGGCTTGAACCTGCCAGAGGGGAGACTGAG
The DNA here is from genome assembly GCF_963264785.1 of Psittacula echo. Lineage (NCBI taxonomy): Eukaryota > Metazoa > Chordata > Aves > Psittaciformes > Psittacidae > Psittacula > Psittacula echo. The sequence continues at coordinate 9,309,496 of NC_137752.1, read as the reverse complement.
ATGAGCTCTTAGGCAGAAGCTCTTCCCTGTGAGGGTGCTGAGGCGCTGGCCCAGGGTGCCCAGAGAAGCTGTGGCTGCCCCATCCCTGGCAGTGTTCAAGGCCAGGTTGGACACAGGGGCTTGGAGCAAGCTGCTCCAGTGGAAGGGGTCCCTGCCCGTGGCAGGGGTTGGAGCTGGAGGAGCTTTAAGGTCCCTTCCAACAAAAACCAGGCTGGGATGCTGTGATTCTATAACCTGCAGAGCTGTCTGAAGGGGTTTCCCTGACCTGCTCTCAGGCTGGACCTGCACAGGGGGGCAGATCCTTAGAGGATCACTCCCCATCCTTCCTCCCCTGCTCGCTATCCCTCCTCCCATCAGCCCGCTCCCCCAGTCAGAGCTGCAGCAGCAAAGTGCTATCTCCTGCTGCAGTTGCAGAAGGCAGTTGATTCTCTCCCCTCTCCTTGGCATCTGGAGCTCTGAAATACGAGTCCACGTCTCCGGTGGGATTTTTACCCCCCCCCCCCCCCCCTTTCAAAGGTTGGGTTTTTTTATTTGAAGCCTAATGAAACAATATCCTGTCCCGAGTGAATCCGAGTTCACGGATTCCGGAGACAAGGCAGAAGCATTGGCCGTGCTCCAACCCCCCAAAACCCCGTTTGAGCAGCTTCTGAGGGAAATGAGAACTGGCTGGACAGGAAGATCATGGCCTGGCCCCTGGCAAGGGCTGCACCCGTTTGCTCCTGGTAACCAAACTGGGATCAACTGGGAAGGACAGAGGTGCCTGGTGTGGTGTTTGAGCAGCTCAATGCGTCCATCCAACATCCATCCATCATCCACCCCCAGCGCCCTGCTCATTAGTAGGAGCATTCCCATATGTTGAAAGCTCTGTGTTTAGTTTGGGGAATGAGTTCCATGGCTCCTTCCCTTCTCTCCCTTCTGGTATCTTTGGAAGGGGGGGAAGAAGGGGGGTTCCCAGCACTCCCAAGCCTAAAGCTGGAGATCACATTGGAATCCTGCCCCTCCAGCTACTTGGGGTTGGGGTGATGAACAAGGAGGGGGCTTTTCTTTGCCTTTCATGCAAGGCAGGGTTTGGGGGAGCTGCCTGGACCATGTGTCTGGGCTCGCCATGGGGAGGAGATGGAGGAAAGATGGGGTTTGACTCCTGAGCGTCTGGCTTGTGGTTTGGGAGGGCAGGAGATGTGCTGGAGATGTAATGGAGATAGGGGCTACAAGGATGCTGGAGGGGGACTCTTCATAGAATCATAGAATCATAGAATAGTCAGGGTTGGAAAGGACCTTAAGATCATCCAGTTCCAACCCCCCTACCATGGGCAGGGACACCTCACACTAAACCATGGCACCCAAGGCCTCATCCAACCTGGCCTTGAACACTGCCAAGGATGGAGCATTCACAACCTCCCTGGGCAACCCATTCCAGTGCCTCACCTCCCTCTCAGTAAAGAATTTCTTCCTTAGATCCAATCTAAACTTCCCCTGTTTCAGTTTGAACCCGTTACCCCTTCTCCTGTCACTACAGTCCCTGATGAAGAGTCCATCCCCAGCATCCTTGTAGCCCCCTTCAGACACTGGAAGCTGCTCTGAGGTCTCCATGCAGCTTCTCTTCTCCAGGCTGAACAGCCCCAACTTTCTCAGCCTGTCTCCATACAGGAGGTGCTCCAATCCCCTGATCATCCTCGTGGTCTCCTCTGGACTTGTTCCAACAGTTCCATGTCCTTTTTATGTTGAGGACACCAGAACTGCACACAATGCTCCAAGTGAGGTCAAGGACAAGGTTAAGGTTCATCAGGGACTGGAGTGATAGGACAAGGGATGATGGGTTCAAAGTGAAACAGGGGAAGTTCAGGTTGGAGATAAGGCAGAAGCTCTTCCCTGTGAGGGTGCTGAGGCGCTGGCACAGGGTGCCCAGAGAAGCTGTGGCTGCCCCATCCCTGGCAGTGTTCAAGGCCAGGTTGGACACAGGGGCTTGGAGCAAGCTGCTCCAGTGGAAGGGGTCCCTGCCCGTGGCAGGGGTTGGAGCTGGAGGAGATTTAAGGTTCTTTCCAACCCTTACTATTCTATGCGTCTATGTGTTGTAGATGTGTTGGAGATAGACATCATTTTGTTTCCTTGCCATCACCCAAAACTTGGGGGAACGTGGCTTGGAAGTGTGTGGAGAAGATGCTGCTCTATGAGATTTTAGGATCTTTACATTGGCTTTGAAGTACAATGGGATTAGCTGTGACTGTGATTGGATTATCTTACCCTGTGGCTTTTGAGTGGGCTTTTCCCCCTCTTTGTGGTCATCCGGTCTCCTGACCAATTCGAAGTACCTGAAAGATTTGCTCAATGGAAGCATCAAGGAGAAATCCCCCAGCCACGACTGCTCCAGGGCTTTGGATGGGGCTGGTTGGGATGAGGTTTCCCACCTGGGGCAAACGGCAGTGTGCAAACAGCGGGTTTAGTCCTGCCTGGGCTAAGGATGGTGGTACCCGCGCTCACCAACACCACAGTGCCAACATCTACGCATGCTGTGGGCATCCATGGGGGAGCTGAGCTCAGACTTCAGAAGCGAGCTTTCTTGTCTTAATTTGCTGATAAGGCCAAGGTAGTCCCTTATCTCCTACACATTGTCCTCAGATTAAGCCTTCTCCTGTGACTTGAATACAAATAGTATAGAAAGAATCAGTGAATTAGAGGATTGCTTCATTGTTGTGTCCTCCCAAGCAATGGGAAACATACTCTGAAGCAGCAAAAATTGATTTAGGACTTATTTATTTATTACCTTTTGCTTTTTTCCCTATTCTCCTTTCAGCAATCATCATTTTACCAGCTCCTGCACGCGGGCTGGCCGGTGAGTATCGCTGCCAAGTACCTCATCCTGTGGTTTGCGTTTTCTCTTGGCTTGGTCAGCTGCGATTTCTTCTCTCCAATCCCCTTACCAATGAGATGTGCTTTACCAATGTTCCTCTCCTTCAATCCAGAGGAAACCCGGAGCCCCCGGGCCACCAGGGCATCCAGGCAGAACAGGAGCACCTGTAAGTAAGAAATCCCCATGTCCTCTGTGTAGCTGGGTGATGCTCGCTGCCCTGGGCAGGGGACAGAGTCCATGTCCCCAGTCACTTGCACTGAGCTGCCCTGGAAAGGATCTGTTTCTGGTGGCTCCTGGAATGCTGTAATTAAGGGCCTTAGGATTGGGTTTCAAAGAAACCCCATTGCTTGTCTGCTTCCCACCAGAGTGCAGATGATGGATGACACCAGACTCCCTGGGTTGCGTTGGCAGACGCAGCCTGTCTCTGCCAGCTGAATGATGCTGGCTTATCTTCCCCAGGGAATCAGGTTCCTGCCCTCTGTTTGCATGGGGATCATGTGGAACCCTCCCAGAGGCACAAAACCAAGTCAGGGAATGGCTGATGAAGCACTTGTGTGGGGCCAGCAGAAGGCTGGTGGCTCTGCAGCCCCCGGGATACTGGGTCGTGCTTTCTCCCCATCACCCCAGCTGCCTTCAATGGCATGAAGCAAAGGAAATGAAGGCAAAACTCCCTGTCCTGACCTTCCATAGGGCATTACAGAAAAGGGGGAAGTGGATCTGTCACCACCTCCAAGCAAGCCCTGGCCACAGAGCCCACGGAAGTGGTCAGGGTGTGCTTAGGGATGTGAATCCTCTGCTCTGCCTTGCCCTGCGTGAAGCTGCCTCTGTGCATGTTGTCCTCCCATGAAGGCCTCCGTGAGCTGCTCTCGGCATGGGGCAGGATGGGGGGGGACGCGCTTGGTGACTTGATCCCTGTTTGTGCACAGGGACCCTGTGGAGATCCAGGAGAGCCAGGGGAGAAAGGCCGCCGGGGGTACACGGTGAGTGGGGTCCTGGGGAGGGGATGCGGGGAAAGCCCAGTTTGGAGAGGTTCAGTGTGTGGCAGTGCTGGGGGATGCTCGGAGACCCTGCCCCTCTTGCATCAAGCCCTGGAGCTCCGGGTGAGGAAGAACTGCAACAGGCAGGTCTGGTGCCTGTCTGGGAGCTGGGCAAGGAAACAGGTGCCTGGTTTGAAGGGGTGTGGGAGCACAGGCTCATGGAAGAATTCCATAAAATCATGGAATGGTTTGTGTTGGAAGGGCCCTTAAAGCTCCTCCAGCTCCAACCCCTGCCACGGGCAAGGACCCCTTCCACTGGAGCAGCTTGCTCCAAGCCCCTGTGTCCAACCTGGCCTTGAACACTGCCAGGGATGGGGCAGCCACAGCTTCTCTGGGCACCCTGTGCCAGCGCCTCAGCACCCTCACAGGGAAGAGCTTCTGCCTTATCTCCAACCTGAACTTCCCCTGTTTCAGTTTGAACCCGTTACCCCTTGTCCTGTCACTACAGTCCCTGATGAAGAGTCCATCCCCAGCATCCTTGTAGCCCCGTTCAGACACTGGAAGCTGCTCCGAGGTCTCCACGCAGCTTCTCTTCTCCAGGCTGAACAGCCCCAATGTTCTCAGCCTGTCTTCAGATCACTCCCTGCCCTCTCATGTAGCCGGACACAAGCTGGCACAGTTGTCCCAGCACAGCTTGGTGTCCCCCAGCACCCTTCTGCCTCTTGCTCATTTGTTCTGGTTGCTGCTGGGCTGCTCCAAAGGGACAGCAGAGCCCATCCTGCTGCTCCTCATCTCCTGGCTGGAGCAAACACCTTCCTCCAGCCCTCCAGTGTTTCCCACTCTGCATAGCATCTCCCAGCAACCTGGCTCATGGCACCGTGGTCCCCTTGGCTCCCTCTCAGCAGTGACCTTCCTTTCCTCCTGCCATCATTGTCACCATGCCTTCCTCTCCAAAACTGGACTTGCTTTTCCTCTGGCTTGAAAAGAGGAGCCAAGGAAGGCTGGGTTTGCATGAACTGATGCTGAAGGCTGGTTCTGGCAGCTGTATTGGATCTTTGAGTCTCTACAGCTATGGCAAAAGCTAGAGTTGATTCAAGCAATGTGTGTCTGCTCTCCATCACACATCCTGCTCCTAGTGTCCTGTCCCACTCTCTCGCAGCAGGGATGCACCCCAAGGTTGCTGTTTTACCAGCTGCCAACATCTGGAAGGCATCACTGGCTCTGTTAAGCCGGTTGAATGTAAACACTGGAGTCTGTCAGTGCAGCTCAACCAAGAGGTGCCGAAGTTCTTCTCAGTCTTCACATAAACAAGATGTGGGAGGGGAGTCAGCAGTTTAGGGGGGGATTAGCACAGGAATGGAAAGGAGCAAATTCTTTCCACCCATCGCAGTCCATGTGCAAGCCCGATGGCTTTGGGTTGAGGGGCTGACATGGCCACAGCCCTGTCTCCATCCCCCTGCTCTCCTGCTCTTGCTTTGGCATCTGCTGAAGGCTCTAAGTGGCAGGTTTCCATCCAGGAAACTCAGCTGAGTTTTGGGCTCAGCTCTTGACCAGCCTGGGCTGGGTTTTGTTGAGGTTCATGTTTCTAGACCTTGGACCAAGAGGTCTTTGATGCCTGTTGAGGCTCCAACAGATCTGCACTCCCTGCTCTTATTGACCAGGGGATGCTGATGGGATGACAGCAGGGGTGAGGAAGAGGAGGAGGGATTTCATCCACCTGCATCAGCCCCTGAGCGCAAGTTGGGCTGGGTTTGCCCATGGTGTGTTCTGCATCTACTGAGGCTCCCCTGCCTCAGAGCACAGCCCAAGATGCAGTGCAACCCAGGTCTCCTTCCTGCAAGACTGCAAAGAACGATATTCCCCAATTGCAAAGCACAAAGAAATATTCCACAAAGCCAGGACTGGACTGGAATGGGGCAAAAATGCTGCTTTTTGGGGTTGGTGCCTCAAACATACATGGCCACTAATGAGCTATGGGGATGAGCATGGCTGTTTGAGATGCTGAAGGCCTTGGGGAGGGAGATGGCAAAGCAAACCTGCCCCAAACAAGCTGCTGCATTTTCACAACCTCATTCCTCACTTGCAGCTGCACCTCCCTTCAGACGCTGACTTCATAACCTAAAACAAAGCCTGGGTTTTGGACTTGGCCAAATGTCCCTGAGTTGCTGAGAAATCCAAACAATCGAAGGGATTTGAAGGGAAATCTCTTTGTTCCAGACTGCTTTATCCTGCCTTAATTCACAATTGCCAGTGAGCCAAGGGGTAAACACAAGCTACACTTGAGCTTTAGCTGGGGATGCCCAGCCCAGAGAAATCTCCTTAGGCTCTTGTGCCTTTGGATGCCAGAGAGGGACTCTTCATCAGGGCCTGTAGGGACAGGCCAAGGGGAATGGCTTTAACCTGCCAGAGGGGAGACTGAGATGAGCTCTTAGGCAGAAGCTCTTCCCTGTGAGGGTGCTGAGGCGCTGGCCCAGGGTGCCCAGAGAAGCTGTGGCTGCCCCATCCCTGGCAGTGTTCAAGGCCAGGTTGGACACAGGGGCTTGGAGCAAGCTGCTCCAGTGGAAGGGGTCCCTGCCCGTGGCAGGGGTTGGAGCTGGAGGAGCTTTAAGGTCCCTTCCACCACAAACCAGGCTGGGATTCTTTGATTCTGCATGGGAAAGCATCAGAAATGTCTTGGAGTGTTGGCTCCAGCGCTCAGAAGCAGATGGAGAAGGCTTTCACTTAATGACCACTTAATGCACTGCTTCCTGCTGGCCTTCCGCTTTGTTCCCTGCTGGTTCTGGTTGGAGATCCTGGACACATCCCCATCCCAGTGTTGGGATGCATGAAGCTTCTCCCCCGGCCATCCCTCCCCATCCCCTTGTGAGGAGGCAGGGGCAGGCAGGGCTCAGTGTTTCACTTATCGCTGTCATCCTGACGTGGATGTTTCACGTCTCTGTGCTGGGCTCTTCCCCTGCAGGGTGAAGCCGGGCTCCAGGGCTCTCCAGGACGCTCCGGTCACCCTGGCTTGGATGGCAAACCCGGCTTGGATGGGAAACCAGGGCCGTGGGGGATGCCAGGAGAGCAGGTGAGCCACGGGCGAGCAGGGCCGTGGGGTACCAGTGTCGGGATGGGGAAGCTGCAGCCCCAAGCCTGGGTGGAGGATGGTGGCAGGGACTGGACCACGCTGAGAGGGTTGGGGCTCTCAGCAGCCCCATGCAGCCTGTGCTGGGGTGGCTGTGGGCAAAACACAGCAGCTCCCAGTGCAGCGGGGCTGGAACCAGGTATGGATGGGAAGCACTGGGCAGCCTCTCAACTGCTCTGCTCCTTCGTCCCTCTCCACAGGGGCTGCAGGGCTTCCAGGGTGACCAGGGGCTGGCTGGGGAGAAGGGAGAAGAGGTAAGAGAGCCCTCCCTGCCCCAGTCCCAGTGCGGGCACTTGATGCCAACAGCAAGAGCTCTGTGTTCCTGGCTCCCTTGGTACTGCACCAGCAGTGCCTGGTACCCACATCGCTGTGTTTCCAGGGGCTTGGCAGCCAGGATGTAAAATGTCCATAGAAAGACTAAACCCTGGTGTTTTGTCACCTCTTTTTTTTCCCCTTTCTAAATGTTACTTATAATTTTGAGGAGATTTTGGGCTCCTCAATCTGATCATTATAGGATGTTTGAAACCCAGGGTCTTCCTTTTGAAACAGCCGTGCCATGTAGTTTATCATCTGTCTTTTCTGGCCCGTACTTTGTGATGCTTGTGAGCATCATCCTAGCATCCATACAGAGCATCTTTCCCTCTCCATGCTTGAGTACTTGGCAGCTGCTAACACAGGAAGCATTGAACCACTCATACGGGCCCATGAGGTTTTCTTTCCCTTCCCCACTGCCTCAGTGTGAAGCTCAGGGCATCCAGTGTCCTCCAAGGCACAGGCAAGGGCCATGGCCCTGCCGCAGCGCTGCCTTGGGGACCCCATCCCTGTCACGGATGCATATGGTGTGGTGCAGCCCCAGCTTGGCACGCCATGGGGTGGCCCTTTGCTGGGGACAAGCCAGGCTTTGCTTCTGGGGTGCCTCATTCAGCACAAGCTTGAGGGTTCCATCTTCCTGCAGCACCCCTCTGGGGGAGCGCAGCAGCCACATTTTGGCTCCTGATGGTCCAGCTCGGGCTCACACGTCCTTGTTCCCGGTTTAGGGTTTCTTGGGTGACCCTGGACCAGTTGGGGAGAAAGGAGAGAAGGGAATGAAGGTGAGAGGGTGTCTGCCTTGCTATGCCCTTCCCTACCATGGCCCCCAGCCCCAGGCTGTGCTCTCCTCTATGGCTCAGCCTGCTCTTGGCTTTTCCAGGGGGTGAAGGGAGAAAATGGGCTGCCAGGTCCTGCCGGGCTTCACGTGAGTTAACAGCGATGCAGGGGATGTCTCATCCCCACCGCGCCGGGACTGCTCCTTCCTCCATCCCCTTTCCCTGGCAGATGCTTTGATGTGCCCCAAGCCCCATCCCTGGCTCCAGCCCACGTTTTCCTGCCTTTGGGCATAGCCTGAGCTGTCCCTGCTCCTCCTGCAAGGGATGGGACAAAGGCACGTGGGCACCCCACTGACCCCCGCTCCCGGCTTTTCTCCCAGGGCATGTCGGGTCTGAAGGGTGTGATGGGCTTCCAAGGCCCCGTGGGGCCAGAGGTGAGTGGTTTTGCTTTCTCTGTATCATAGAATCATAGAATCATAGAATAGTTAGGGTTGGAAAGGACCTTAAGATCATCCAGTTCCAACCCCCCTGCCATGGGCAGGGACACCCCACACTAAACCATGGCACCCAAGGCCTCATCCAGCCTGGCCTTGAACACCGCCAAGGATGGAGCATTCACAACCTCCCTGGGCAACCCATTCCAGTGCCTCACCACCCTCTCAGTAAAGAGCTTCCTCCTTATATCCAATCTAAACTTCCCCTGTTTAAGTTTGAACCCATTACCCCTTGTCCTGTCACTACAGTCCCTGATGAACAGTCCCTTCCCAGCATCCTTGTAGGCCCCCTTCAGATGTGCAGGAACCTGCTGCTCCCCATTGGAAAGATGGGGACTTGGCTTTGCCAGCCATTGCCACCCCTTTGTGGTTTGCTCTTTACTAAAGAGAGAACCCCAAGAGCTGGACCTAAAACTAAACATCTGCATCTTTGTCCTGGAGGTGGCTCTTATTAATGGGGATACTGCTCCAGAGCAACCAGGCACGTGGCATGGTGGGGACAGGAGCATCCCAGCTCATTCTGGCTGGTGATGGAATGAGCCATTGCAGAGCACATTGCATGGGGGGTCCTTTTAGGTGACCACCTTCAGCTGAGCTGAATCCCTGCCTGACAGCCTCTGGGTTGGTGCTCTCAGCATCCTGATAGCTTTAACTGCTGCCACGTCTATGGGAGGCAGTCAAAGGGTCTGCAGAGGATGTATAAGGGAAGTTGAAGTGGTTTGGGGGTGGTGAATGGAAGCATCTTCCAACATGAAGGGACAGGGGGAGCCAGGGAATGGCCAGGGAGCTGTTCAAAGGGGCGCCATGTAGCTGATGCCTGATGTGAAGACCAAAAGGAGAGGATCAGGACACAGCAGGCTGGCAAACAGCATCCTTTCTGTCCTGCTGCAGGGAGAAGGTGGCTCAGTTGGTCCCCCAGGCCCTGCTGGCCCCAGGGTAAGTCACAGCTTTTCACTTCAAACCATCGCCAGATCATGGGTGCTGGCTGAGCTGGGAGAGCTGCTGCCATTTAGGGGCCCCCATGGCTGGGACGTGCCACCACGTCCTGCTTGGTTTCACTCCTTGGGCTGATTTATACCTGAGGATGTGTTTGCTTAAAGTGCAGCCTCCTGGTAATGGGGAGCAGGGAACGGCAGAGGATAAATGGTGTTAAACCTCATGCACACTGGGAAAGCCCCATGGGAGATGCCTTGGGGGATCCCATCCCATCTCCTCCTCATGGTGCACGTGGCTGCAGGGCCGAGCACGCTCTCCTGTTGCAGGGAGAGCCTGGCCAGCCAGGATCCATTGGATGCCAAGGTGTCAATGGCTCTCAGGTGGGTCTGCCCCGGCTCCCATCCTTTGCTACTTGGGATTTCCCAGCCACTGCACTCATTCTGTCCATCCCCTGCCCTCTCCACAGGGAGAAATGGGTCCTCTTGGCTTGCCTGGCCCCCGGGGCCCCCAGGTATGTACATGAGCAAACCTCTTGGTGATGTGGGGTCTTGGGGGTGCCAGGATGGGGTCTCCTCCAGTGCGGCTGTGATCTCATTTTGCACGATGGGTGCAGGGCTTTGATTCTAACAGCATCTCCTCACCCCTGCTGCTTTGCAGGGACCACAGGGCTTGCAGGGCAGACGTGGCCCCCCCGGCCCCAGGGGCACACAGGTAAGAGGGTGCTGTCCCTTGTCTCTAAGCTATGGGTACCTCCATTGGCTTTCTAAGCAAGGAAGGAGCTGTTGGGTTTGCCCCCCATGTGCCTTGCAAAGAGTGTGAAATCCTGGTCCCCGAGGGTCTTTGTGGCCCCATGGGTGGGTGGGAATGGACGAGGTCTGTGTTACACGGGCAGGGTGCCAGGGTGAGCTGATGGGGACGTGATCCCTATAGTGTGACAGGCAGCTCCTGGGGCCCTGGGCAGGGTTCCTATGAGCTGAGGTCTGATCCGCAGAGCGGGGTAGGGAGCAGCATCCCAAACCTCCCATCGCCTTTGCTTCTCCCCAGGGTCCAGCCGGGATGGAGGGATCTGCTGGTCCCAAAGGAAACCCTGTAAGAGCATCTTGCTGCCTTGCTTTGACTTTGTGGGGATGAAACCTGGGCTTGGAGGGACCTGAGAGGTGGGGTTGAGGTGTCCTGGCCCTTGACGTGGAGGGGATCAAGGGCTGCAGAGCTCTCCAATGAGGCCTGCAGGTCCCCAGCAGCCGGGGAGGGGACGCGGTGGGGATGGGATCTCTCTGCCCATCACGCGTGACCTGATGCCAGCTCTCCTCCTGCAGGGCACAGACGGTGTCCCCGGGATAAGGGGGCAGCAGGGACAGGAGGGGCCTGTGGTGAGTCCATGGGAGCGGGTGGCTGGGTGCAGGATGCTCCCTGACTGCGGGAGGATGCTCTGCTCCCCCCAGCACTCCCTGTTTCCTGTGGCACGAGGGCTGGGGGGTGATGCCACGTCCCTATGGCCGTGCTGTTCATCTCCAAACCCCAAAGCTCCTCCGAGTGCTGCTTGCAGCGACCTTGAGTTGCTGCTTTCCTATGGGTTTAGCAGCAGAGATGCCCCAGCGCCAGCCCTGCCTGTCCCTTCCCTGGTGCACAATTGGGTGCACCCAAGGGTGCTGAGCTGCCCTTTCCAATGGATAAGGAGGCTGGGGCAGCCTGGGCTTCCTCCCTCCTGCCCCTCAGCATCCCAGCAGAGCACGGCCCCCGATCTTCAGGTCCTTCCAACCCAAACCACTCCATGATTCTATGATTTGCTTCTCATGTGCTGAGCCCCTAGCGCGTCACCCCCACGAGTTTCCCTTTGTAACCTGCATTTTGTGTCTCTCTGAAGGGGTTTATTGGCCTACCAGGTTCCAAAGGCACCCAAGGAGAGCGGGTGAGTGATGCTCCCATGCCACCCCTGCTTGGGATGCAGCAGCACCGCGTTAGAGCAGCCCAAAGCACCAGCTCCAAATCCTTTGCCTGTGTTTGGACTTGACTTTTGAAGAGCTGGCAAGTGCCACTGGGGGAGGCAGAGCTGCATTTGGGCTCGCTTTGTAATACGGAGCTTTCAGACCCAACCGTGTGTCCTGAGACCCTGTTTGAGGCACGAGGGAAGTGGGGCTGCTTTAGCCTGTGTTAAAGGCCACAGCAATGAGGACAAGGTGCTTGTCATCCTCGTGCTGTACCTGCGCTGCCACCACCCGCGCTGCAGGCAGGGAGCTGGGGGGCATTGGCACAGGGTGCTGGGGGCACGAAGGGTTTGGGGGTGAAGGAACCAGAACCTCGAGCCCCCCCCCGCTATGAGGAGATGCAGATGTACCTGCTCCCAGCTCTGAAACCCCCTTTGGGAGGGAAGCCCTGATCCAAGCTGGGCAAAGCTGAATTCCTTTGAGGCCAGAGCCGGGTCACAGCACGCTTTGGTTGCAAGGAGGGGCACAACAGGGTTTCCTGATGCATCCTCCTCTCTGCTGCTCCTGCAGGGCTCTCAAGGTCCGGTTGGAGCCAAGGGGGACCTAGGAGCCAAAGGACACAAGGTACCACATCCATGGGCTGCTGGGGGCATCCCTTTAGCTGTTCCAGCTGGTGGATGGGGATTGCTGTGGTTGTTCAGGGACCAGAGGGCTTTTGGGGGCTGTAAGAGCTGGGCAGCTCAGGCTGTGCTTGATCCCACCCACCGCCACCCCTCATCCCCTCTTGCCTGCTCTGGCTTGCTTTGGCTGTCCAAAAGTGATGTATTGCCCCATAGCTGCTGCCCCAGGGATGCTCCTGAGGAGCATTGTGTGGTGCTCACCCACAGCAGCCCCATGCCAAAGGCTGGGTGTGCAGAGAGAGGCAGCAAGCGAAGGACTCTCAGGGGTTCCTGCCCTAGGAAGTGACTGTTTCAAGCCCTGGCTGTGTCTTATTCCTCCAAGGGTCCATGTGGAGCACAAGGAGCAAGAGGACTCCCAGGGATTCGGGGCCAGGTCGGTTTGCAGGGCTTCCCTGGCCCCCGAGGAGCAGCAGGGCCCCAGGGACCAGAGGTAAGTGCTGAGGCTGGTGTGGGGAGGGGACAGCCCTGAGGGATGCCCATGGTGCATCACTCCTCACTTGGGCAATGGATGTTGTGTCTCGATGCCTGCCCAGAATCCCTCTTTCCCAATCCCAGCTCCCCTCCAGCACCCCGGGCATCTCTGCCACCCTGCTCTGCCTTTGGGCTGAAGGCTCTGGGCTGTCCCCAGCAGTGCTGGTCCTTCTGTGCTGGTTGGGGTGATGGGAGCCGGTGTGGACCAAGGGAGCCCTTAAACGGCATCTTCCTCTGCGCTGTTTGGTCATGGGGAGCTTTGCTCCAAGGGCATCCCTGGGGTCTCAGGTGCTTGACACCAACACAGCTTTGACTTGGCTGTACCAGACCCCTCCAGCTGCACCCCTATCACTGACCCCAGCAATGTCCCCCTGCACTGGGCACTGGTGAGGCTGCACCTCAATTTCTGTGTTCAGTTCTGGGCCCCTCACTACAAGAAAGACATTGAGGGGCTGGAGCAGCACCAGAGAAGGGCACTGGAGCTGGTGCAGAACCTGGAGCACAGTGTGATGGGGAAGGGCTGAGGGACCTGGGGGGTTCAGTCTGGAGAAGAGAAGGCTCAGGGGGGACCTGATCGCTCCCTACAAGTGCCTGAGAGGAGGATGGAGCCAGGAGGGGCTGGGCTCTGCTCTCAAGGAACAAGGGATGGGACAAGAGGAACCGGCCTCAAGCTGCACCAGGGCAGGTTTAGATGGAGCTGAGGGACAATTCCTGCCCCAGAGGGTGCTCAGGCATTGGAACAGGCTGCCCAGGGCAGGGCTGCAGGCACCGTCCCTGCAAGTGTTCACACCCCGTGGAGACGAGGCCTCAGTGCCATGGGTTAGTGGTGGCCTTGGCAGTGCTGGGAACGGTTGGACTGGATGAGCTTAAAGGTCTTTTCCAACGTGGTTGGTTCTGTGGTTCTTGGCTCTGTGGAATGAGCTGGTGGGTCCAGCAGTGCGAGGAGAGGGTGGCTTTAGGCAGGGGATTGATTTCCAGCAGGTCCAAGGTCCAAGCTCAATCCCAATCCCACTGCCTTTGCCCAAGCATCTTTGCAGGGTTCCCACTGCTCCAGGTCAGCACAGCGATATTGGGAACTCATAGGATGCTCTCCTGACCTGATGCTCATCCCTGACTCCTGCCCAGCTCTGAGGTCTGTGCTGCTGCTCTCAGCCCTGACCATCACCAGATGCAGGAGCCGAACTCTGCAGCATCAGGGAGCCACGGAAACAAGGCACTATCTTTAGAGTGCCTTTTCCTGCTCTGTGTGCTCCGAGGGAGCTGTCAGGATGGACAAGCCCAGCCACAGATCAGTCTTTGTGCCTGGAACCGAAGCCAGGCTGGCTGCTCTTCTCGGTGGCTTCCAGCTTCCCAGAAGAAGGAAAAGGGGGGATGATATTTTCCCACCCTCCGTTTTGGTCTGCAGCATCCCCCTGCGAGTGCTGCCCTCCCCCTCAGGGGATGCTGGGGATGCCTGCCTAGATCTGCTCTCGTGTTTGCTATTCAGGATGAGAAGCAGATCCTCCTGCTCTCCGGGAGATGGAGATGCAGCTCGATTCCTCTGCTGCCGCACAGCACTGAGCTGGAGCTGGGATTTGGGCTGTAACGGAGCAGGCAGGGATGTCCACACTCCAATCCCTTCAATTGCCTTTCATTCCATCAGCAGGAACCAAAACCAGTCAACGGGGTTGCTTTGAGCCAACACCGACCCTGGCCAGTTTTATAAGGCTCCTTGAGGGGAGACCTGAGAGCAGCTCCAGTGCCTAAAGGGGCTGCAGGAAACCTGGAGAGGGGCTTTGGACAAGGGCCTGTAGGGACAGGCCAAGGGGAATGGCTTTAACCTGCCAGAGGGGAGACTGAGATGAGCTCTTAGGCAGAAGCTCTTCCCTGTGAGGGTGCTGAGGCGCTGGCACAGGGTGCCCAGAGAAGCTGTGGCTGCCCCATCCCTGGCAGTGTTCAAGGCCAGGTTGGACACAGGGGCTTGGAGCAAGCTGCTCCAGTGGAAGGGGTCCCTGCCCGTGGCAGGGGTTGGAGCTGGAGGAGCTTTAAGGTCCCTTCAACACAAACCATGATTTTATGATAAGTCTGGGGTCAGGGGAAGCCCCCATCCCCACCCCGAAGCTCAGCTGGTGCCCCAGGTCACTTTGCCATTCAATTGATGTCACCTCCAGCCACACTTCTCCCCTACACAAGGCAGGGATGGATGGTGGCTGGGGCAGCAGTCAGAGGAGCAGGGGCTGCATTTACCCTGCTGACTCCTCTCCTCTCTCCTGGCAGGGGCAAGAAGGGCAGATTGGTCCAGTGGGGCTGAACAGCAGCGAGGGACCCAAGGTCAGTGCCAGTGTTTCCTGTGGGCCCTGGTTCTCATGGGCTGTGTTCATCCTTGGCTGCAGGACAAGGATGAGGCCACCCTGCCCATCAGCTCCATCATGGGTCCCTCCATCCAGGGCACAGCACCATGATCCAGCCTCTTGTCACCCTCCACCTCATGCACTGCATCCCTGCACCCACAGCAGCCATGCACTGACCTGCCAAGGTGGTTGGATGGATCCCTTTGGTGCTTACCGTGGTGGAGATGCTGGGGGACGCCTGGAGCACTGCCTAAAATGACTGTGTATCCCTCTGTGTGAATTTTAGGGAAGCCAAGGACCTGATGGCCTCAGGGGACCCCCAGGACCACGGGGAGCCCAGGTAAGTAATGGGGCACTGGTACTCGTCACTGCATCTTGGAGCATCTTTGCCTGTGGGAGACTGAAACCACTCTGGAGTCCCCTCACTGGGTGGTTTGGGCTGTGCTGGGGCTGAGCCACAGCACCTCCAGGCACCAGTTTTGCCCCAGATGTGCAGGTTTATCGCTGGTAGATCTGGTTTTCTTAACACTCCTGTTTTCCAGGGCCGTGTGGGTCAGCGTGGGCTGGTTGGAGTTCCAGGGCTGCCTGTAAGTAGATGACCCATATCCCTGTGGTGCCAGCAGCACTGGGATAGGGAAGCTGGTTCTTGGGAAGCAGCATCCTGGGATGAGGCTGGCTCAGAGTGTCTGGCTCTGCTTGGGAACTTGCACAGGATAAGCTGGGAACAAGCAGCTTTTGCAGCCTGCATGGAGTGTTCTGACACCACAACTCCCCTCTTAACGCCCAGCATAGGAAATGCAGGAAATAACAGCTTTTAAAGCAAACTCTGTCATCCAGAGTCGTGTTCGGTGAAGGAATAAATAGCTGGGGCAAGGGGGGGGAAAGCAAGGTCGAGGTGGTGGTGGTGGGAACGGGTTTCCTCCCACACTCGTGTTATTTCCCAGCGATAGCATCCGAAGGTGGGATGGAGCAGGGAGGAGCTGTGTGGGGATGAGCTGTGCATTAATGAACGCTCAGTACAGAGCAGCACTCTGGGGACCGCTCCACTGCGGATGTGCCACCGTTCAATACCGGAGGGGAGGCTCTGGGGTGGATGAGTCCTGCCATGGGCTCTGCTTTCCTAAGAGGAGATTTTCCTTCCAGGGCTCGCGGGGCATCCCAGGAGCAGAAGGCACAGAAGGAAAGCCTGGTACACAGGTTCCCATCCTACACTCTGTACTTGGCAAGGGCTGGAGCAGTGGGTTGTATCGAGAGGGGGAGCTGAGCCCAGTGGGGATGGCGGGGACATCCCAACCCCATCATCCCCATGGCCATGTGGGTCAAGACCTTGACACTGTGTTGGACCTTGCCATGATGGCAAGGCACTGGGTTGCTGTGGTGGGACTGGGAGAGGCTGCTTCTGCCTCCCCATCCTCTTCATCACTTGCTTATCCTGCAGGGTCACCCAGGGACCATGGGCAGCACGGGCAGGAGGGGAGCACCGGTGAGTAGAGCTGCATGGATGGCTGATTCCTGTTCCCTTTGCTCAGCTCGATCCCTTTGGGATGTGCCTCAAAAGCATATCCGTGGGATGGAGGGCGAGAGGTGGTTGGCCCTGACGGAGCAAGACCAGCCAAAAGGTGCTCCTTTAGAGCAGGGACCTGCTGAGAATAGTGCTAAGGGGTGAAGGAGAAGGAATGGTCCTATTGCAAAATGACTTCTCATCGCTGGTGCTGCTGTCCAAAGCAGGGCCAGCACAAAGCCTGGGCTGGTGACAAGTTCTCCCTTCTGTAGGATTTTTGGTATCTGTTAATCTTTGTTCTGAAATGCAAAAGGAAAGAAACCCTGGCACTTCCCTCCCTGGTTTGGGTTGGTGTTGGAGCATGCCAGGAGAGAGCATCTCCATCCCTCCTGCTGTCCTCCCATCACTTGTCTTCTGTCCTTTCCTTCAGGGTTCTGCTGGCTTGCAGGGGCCCCACGGGCACACAGGACCTCCTGGATCCATAGTAAGGACACAGTAATGTCCCTTCTGCATGAACTCTGCATTTTCTTAGGTGGGAAGTCAATAGGCCTGATGCCACTGGTGGGGGATATGAGGCTTTCCCACCTTGGGAATGAGCAGGGAATCAGAGCATCTGGAAGACCTGGTCATAATGTCTTGTTAAAATGCATTAAAAAGCCTCAATGGCAGAAATAGCTGGGGCAGAGCAGGATCATTTCCCAAGGGATTCAGCCTGTCCAAGGGACTCTGCAGCTTCCTATGGGGATGGCAGCCCCTGGAAACCCTTCACACACGGGTGGTCCTGAGAGGGGATCAAAGCTTGCTCCATCCCAGGTGGACATGGAAGTACAGGTTCAGGGAGGACAGTTCCATGTCCTTGGAGACCCAGAGCACCTCCTGCATAGGGAAGAGCTTCTCCCTTAGAGCCTGCTCTCGGCTGGGCTTCGCAATGATCCCGAGGGTGGAATTGTCACCTTCCCTAGCGGCAACCCCACCAGAGAGACAGCCATGGGGTGCTGCTGTGCAGGAGACACCAGGACAGGCCATGGTGGCAGAGTTTGGTCCCACCACCCCAGTCTGGACCAAGTGATGCCCACCCCTGAGCACAGAGGCAGCAGTGGTGGCTTGGCGGGGCTGTTCTCATCTCAGTACCTCCATGACACCTCCTTTCCAAATGTTTCCAAAGGGCTCTCTGGGAAAACCTGGACCTGATGGAGACCCAGGTTCCCTGGGCCCAAAGGTGAGAGCTGGGGCTGGTTGGAGCAGTGATGGTGATGAACAGCCCTGAGAGGCTCTTGGCTGCCATGGGGACACATGGGGGGACCTTGGGCATTCAGATGCAAACACCAAGGGTGAGAAGATGCCCGTGAGCATCCAGGGAGCAGAGATTTGTTGATGCCTCCTCTTGCCTGGCAGGGGCTGCCTGGGAAGCCTGGCTCGGAGGGGCCACAAGGACCTGTTGGCACCTATGTAAGTGACAGCCCCAGGCAGCAGCAGGGCTCCGGGAGGCTCCCAAGGCTCCTGCAGTGCCGGGGTCCTGCCTTTCCCTGGGCTCAGCCTCATCCTTCTCCTCCCAACCACTTGGAGATGCTGCCTCTTAACACCACGCTCTCCCCAGGGCTACCCAGGACCTGCTGGTGACCGTGGGAGGCCAGGGCGCAGGGGGGACAAGGTAGGGCTGGGAGACCCAGCACCAGCACAGCAGGGAAGGGATGCGCTGGGGTGGGAGTTCAGGCTTTGGAAACAGGGAGCAAAGGAAATCTCTTGTCTCGTCACAGGGAGAAAGGGGAGCCCAAGGCCCACCGGGATTCCCAGGAAAAGCTGGCCCTAAGGTGAGTGCTGATGCTGCCACCCCCGTTAACTCCATCCCGCTGGAGAGGCGCTGAGCAAAGTCACCTCTGCTGGGCTGAGGATGGGATATGGGAAATCTTTGCCATTGGCATCAATGGGCTGCACACTGGGGAGAGCGGAGCAGTCAGGGATGTGTGTGGGGCTCTGATGGCACTTTCCTCCCCAGGCCCTGCCGGGTCCCCCTGGTCCACGAGGTCCTCCTGGCTCTCAGGTAGGGCTTCCTGTGCTTCCCAAGCCTGTCTTGCTCCTCTCCCTCTGCCTGTAGATGGGCACACTCTGCAATACACACCATGTGCTACCCATAGCATTGGCAGCATGGATCCTGGAAGCCTTTGCAGGACCCTGGTCCTGCTTCTTGCTGGCCTGGTTTGTCCTGATGCTGCACAGACACTATTGAGGTGGCCCAGGCACATGTGGATGGTGCACGGACACCCAGCTCAGGGTCCCCTGTGTCCCTTTGCCATGACCATGCTGCTGAGCACCCTTCTTGTTTCAGGGCAGAATGGGAGACCCAGGTCCTCGAGGACTTCCAGGGCTGCCTGTAAGTGGGAAAGCTGTAGGTGCAGAGATGCTCTGCAGGCTGAAGTTGGGTGGGATGAAAGATAGGTGTCCCCTCTAGAGGCAGCTTCATCTCCAGGCTGGTTGTGGGGAAGAGAATGACCCTGCATTGGGTAGCTGGGTGGTGACAACCAGGGACGGGGACGGAAGTGCCCTCCTGCACCCGCAGTGATGAGGCACCAGTACCCACCATATGTAGGTGGTACCATGGTGGCCCAACTGCTTTGGGCATGGGGCTCCCATTGGCACTGCTCTCCCTGCACCCTGGGCTGTGTTTTGGGTGCTTAAGTGGCCTTTCGGCCTTGCAGGGCATTGCTGGTACACGGGGGCTGGATGGCATTCCTGGGAAGCCTGGCTCAGCAGGAGAAACAGGGGCTCCTGGGGCTGCTGGTGCTGCTGGTCCGTTTGGGTACCCGGTGAGTGCAGATGTGGCTCCTTCCATCATTCCCAACACAACCTCCTGCCTCAGCCGGTAGGATGGGGTGCAGGAATTGTGCTGGAGCTAAAGCTCCTGCAGGAAGGGAAGGGGAAAGGAAGCTGGTTCAAGGCTTCTCTGCCTGTGGTGTGCTGGGGCATCCCAGATCCATGCTCGCGAGATGCAGAGGCCTCTCAAGTTAAGGCAAAGCCTCACTGCTGACATGGGTTGTTTGTCTGCAGGGCCGGGAAGGTCCAAACGGACCTGAAGGGCCTTCAGGGATGAGAGGAGAGAAGGTAAGGATGGGGAAGGTGGTTTGGTTCCTCAGGATCTGCCCAGGCAGGCGGAGCCTTGGGTTTGCTCTGCTTGCCCAAAGTGCGGATTCCTCCCCAGGGCTATTGGGGAACTGCTCCCACTTTGGCCATTGGCTTTTCCCAGCGGGATGGGGATACATGTGTGATGCAAGGTGCAAGAAGAGCCTTGCCAGCCCTCCTGCAGACCCTGGGTGTCCAGGACAGCAAGGTCTGTGAGGGACCTGTGCTAATGTCTGTGTCCTCTGGCAGGGTGACCTGGGACATCGTGGGGATGCTGGTGTCAGCGGGCTGGATGGAGAGCAGGTACATCACTGAGGAGCCACGTCCTCCCCTCGGCTGGGGCTGCTCCAGCCCGTCTCTCCCTGTGCACCTTCTCCAATGATGGGGAATGGAGAGAGGAGGTTTCTGATCCTCACTGAAACCAGAAGGTTAAAGCTGAGCCAAGGGCTCAGTGAACAGCCCATGGCAGGGCCGGGCTCTGTGTTTCCTCCCCAGGGACCACCAGGACCACCAGGAGCAGAGGGGCAGCCGGGGCCCAAAGGCGAGCGGGTCAGTCCCTGCTGGGAGCTGGGGTGATACCAGTGGCACTGGGCTCGCCTGGCCCCGCTGCTGCACGGGTGGGCAAGGACCACGTGGGGTGGCTTGAAACCCACCCCCAGCATGCCCAGAGGTTTACGTTGCTGGGCATGGTTCGGGTACCTGGCACAAGGCAGTCTGGGGTGGTGGGAAATGATGATGGGTAGAGCCAGAATCATCCCGGTTGTCTTCATCCTGCCCAGGGAGAGGCAGGAATCGGTGGAGCTCCAGGCATCAGAGGGGATCCTGGGGAGCCAGGGGAAGATGGGCCCAAAGGGCCACCAGGGAGACCTGGAGAGCCAGGCAAGGAGGTACGTGAGTGCTGAGTGCCACCAGCTTTGGAGAGCTGCAGCTCTGCCCCAGACAGGCTGAGGTGCCCCACTGAAGGAGGGAGCTGATGCTTTGGGGTCCCTTTGCTGGATGAGGTGTTGCTCGGCTGCTGTGTCCTCGCTTTTGGGGCTAGTGCGGGTCACAGCTATAGGTGACCGCCTGGTGCAGGTAAAGCTTGGGGGCCATCAGCACTGAGATCCCAACCAGGGGAGGGTGGAGAAACCCCTGGAAGTCAGAGCTCAGCTTTTAAGCCCACTGCGATGGAGCTGGGGAGCAGGCACTGGATCTGATGCTGTACTTCCTCTCCGGGCAGGGCGATGCTGGTGATGCTGGAGACATGGGCGAGCCAGGACCACAGGGGCAGAAGGTGAGCGCCTCTAACTCTGTCCCTCCTTGAAGCAGCTCAGGAACACCCACAGCCTGCTCAGCCTCCACTGCTCCATTTGCCATGGTGGGGGCTGAAGCAGGACAGGGGTGTCCCCACGGCTGAGGACCCCTGGAGATGCAGGGCTCAGACCTGGCATCACCTGAGCACTCTAGAGTGAACGTGTCTGCGGCACCCAGTGAGAGGGTGAAACGTCATCTCCAAGCAGAAGCTCATGTTATTGCTGTTCCTTTCTCTTCTTTGCGGTGGCACCTCTGTCTCCATCCCTGAGCAGGGTGATGCTGGCCCAAGGGGCCTTTCTGGAGCACCAGGACCAGGAGCTGCTACAGGGGAACGTGGAGGACAAGGCCATAAAGGAGAGAAGGGACACGAAGGTTTGCTGGCAAGTACATAGAGAGGGGCTGCCTCAGCCCATCAGCCTCCCAGTGCACCCACAGCCTGGCACCCACAGCATAGAAAGTGCTGGGAACTGGCAAGGCTCCATAATTAGGGAGCTCTGTGTCTCGTGGGCAGGACTCCAATGTTGGGTCCTGTTGGCACATGAGGATAGTCTGGACTTGGGCCTGTTGGGGTGAAGCCAGAGGAGGCCACGGAGATGCTGCGAGGGCTGGAGCAGCTCTGCTCTGGAGCCAGGCTGAGAGAGCTGGGCTGGGGCAGCCTGGACAAGAGAAGGCTCCTGAAGGGGAGACCTGAGAGCAGCTCCAGTGCCTAAAGGGGCTGCAGGAAACCTGGAGAGGGGCTTGGGACAAGGGCCTGTAGGGACAGGCCAAGGGCAATGGCTTGAACCTGCCAGAGGGGAGACTGAGATGAGCTCTTAGGCAGAAGCTCTTCCCTGTGAGGGTGCTGAGGCGCTGGCCCAGGGTGCCCAGAGAAGCTGTGGCTGCCCCATCCCTGGCAGTGTTCAAGGCCAGGTTGGACACAGGGGCTTGGAGCAAGCTGCTCCAGTGGAAGGGGTCCCTGTCTGTGGCAGGGGTTGGAACTGGAGGAGCTTTAAGGGCCCTCCCAACACAAACAGCCGCATGATGCCATCTGTGCCTTGCTGGGCAGTCTGGGTCAACGCTGAGCACATCTCCCTCTGTGTCCCAGGGCCAGGCTGGTGTCACCGGAGATGTGGGACCCGCAGGAGCCAGAGGACGGTTTGTGAGTCACATCATGTCCCTCCTCCCGTTTCGGCCAAGCACGGACCTGGCAGGGGACACGTGTGTGACTGGGAGCCCTGGGCAGGGTTGACTCAATGAGACTCCTTTGCTTGTGCCCTGAACAGGGTGGGATGGGTCTTCGAGGTGCTCCTGGACTCGATGGTCCCAAAGGAGCGAAGGTACCGTGGGGTGATGGCTCCAACCCTCATCTCTGGGTGAAGTGCCCTTTCCTACCCTTTGCCCAAGGTCTGGTTGTGGTTAGGAGCTGGGTCAGACCTGGACAGGCTGGTGACCTATGGCACCTGCTATGGGACCCTCCCTACCTGGGATCCAAAGCCAACAAGGCAAGGAAGGGGTTTTCTGGGGACAGAGCTGTTCCTCCTTCTTCCCCAGGGAGATCCAGGACCACAAGGCATGCCCGGACCCGCTGGTGCTGCAGGATTAGAGGTACTGGTACCCGGGCTCTTGTAGAGCTGGGCGCTGCCAAAGGCTTCCCTCGTGCTTCACCTCTTCCAATACAAACCAAAGCCAAAGGATTTATTGCCCCATAGCCAGCCAGGCCAGGGGGTCAGGAGCAAGGAGGGGTTTTAATGCCTCACATCTTGGCACTGACTCCCAGGAGGTTCTTAGATGCTCCCAAAACCATCCCTGCCATCAAAGCACATTCACTGCTCAGGTGCTGCCTGGGCATGTGCCCTGGCCAGTTGAACATGGTACAAGGGTTAAAACACCCGAGCAGGAAGCACATGGTGGCGTCAGGCTTATTCTAAATCCCCACCATCACCATAGGGACCTGCTGGAGATGAGGGACCCAAGGGAGATGCCGGCAAATCCGGTCCAGTGGTAAGTACTGGCCCTGACCATGCAAAACCTCCCTGGGAAAGAGGTTTGGTGGCACCTTGAGCCGCAGAGCCTGGGGCTGGGGCTGTGCCTCACCCAGGGGATGGCCACAAAGGCAGCTCTGCTGCAGGTCCTGCTTTGCAACGGGTTTGTAACTGAGTCATTGCTCCCCAGAGCCAAAGCTCCATAAAGGCACTTTAATAGAGCTGTTAAACACTGCAGAAGTGCCACGCCATTGTGCAGTTAATGCCTGGCTCTCAGAACCTGCCTGAGGCAGGTGCACGGTGTTTGGCTTCCTCCTCCTCTGCCTTTCCAAAGCAATTCTGGAGGTCTCTGTAAGGGCAGGGGAGCTGCCTTTGGATGCATTTCATGGTTGTAGCCCTGCCATGCACAGAGCCACAGCTGTATTAGTGATGCCTGCACTCTGCTGCAGGATAAATCCCATTTGCATCCATGTTTTCCCATGCTGCAGTGCCGCTCTGCCCAGGCAGGACAAGTCCTTAACATCCCTGGCAGTGTTCAAGGCCAGGTTGGACGCAGGGGCTTGGAGCAAGCTGCTCTAGTGGAAGGGGTCCCTGCCTGTGGCAGGGGTTGGAGCTGGAGGAGCTTTGAGATCCCTTCCAACCCAAACCATTCCATGGTTCTATGGTTAATTTGTGTGATTACTTTGCTGGAAGACGCTGGCACATGGAATAAGCCCCAGGAATACAAGCGTTTACAGAGCTATAGTTGGGTGAAGCCCCTCAAGGTGCAGCTCCTCGGCCCCAGCTCTAGGCGGGTTTGGGCTGGGGTGCAATGGGTGCATGGTCTGTATGTGCACTGCAGGGCGCAGTGGGTGCCATGGGGCCGCTGGGTGCCCCTGGGCTGCAGGGATACACCGGGCACCAAGGAGCCAGAGGATCAGTGGGTGCCAAGGGCCAGCCAGGCCAGCAGGTAACAGCAACTGCATCTCTGCAATGGGGACATCCCTGAAACACGGTCCCTGGGGGGAACAACCCCACTCCAGACCCTGGTGCAAGTCAGAGGCTTGTACTTGCCCTCCTGCCTTACAAATAACCCAGAGCTGATGCCAATCTCTTGTTCTGTGCCCAAACGAACTCAGGGTTCTCTTGGGCCCCCGGGTGAAGCTGGAGCCACAGGGCTGAGCGGCACCGAGGTAAATGCTGCCCCAATGGATAACCCTGGAGCTTATTGGTCAGCATTGGGTTGATTCCTGGTTTCCTTCCTAGGGCCTGGCAGGTGCGAAAGGGGAGCCGGGCGAGCCAGGAGTACTGGGACCAATGGTGAGGAGCAGGATGGAGTTGGGCTACTGGCACAGGCGCTGGGATGCGGAGATGTCCCTGCTGCAGCAATGGATGCTGCCCATGTACCCCATGGGCAGCATCTCCTGCTCCCACTGAAATATCCCATCTTAGAGCATCCTCCTGTGCACACTGGCGCAAGAGCAGGCAGGGAGGCAAGAGGGGGCATCCCTGCTGCAGCATCCTTACAGAGGGGTTTCCTTCTCATTTGGGTTTTTAGGGGTCTCCAGGACAAGCTGGTCCTGAAGGGTGGAAAGGCCGCAAAGGAGAAAAGGTACCTCCAAAATCCTCCTCTGCAGGGGGCACTGAGGGGGAGCAGCCACCAGGCATGGGGTGGCCATGAGCTGGTCAGCCCCATTGTGGTCCATGGAGAGAAATCAGTGGGAATCACCCTAAGCAGACATGGTTTTCCCCACTGTAAAGGCAACTGCTCATCCATGCCTGGCAAACACAGGACCCTTGGACACCCTTGGCCTGCCTTGGCTGGTTCTGGGGTGAGGGGCTGGCAGGTCTCCCCAGTTCAGCCCTATAGATCTGCCTCCATCCTGCCCTAGGTGCCCTTGGGGGGATACAGGGGACTTCCCTTCACCGGCCAGCTCTGCACCATGGCCTTGGTATCCATCACCAGGGTCCCAGAGCAGCCCCTCTTCCCTGGTCCAGGATGTGGCCAGGCCGCTGGTGACCCACATCTTCTCTTCCCCCAGGGTGATGTGGGGCGGGAAGGACAACAAGGAGTCCCCGGAGAAGCTGGCAGACGGGTAAATGGCACCGCTGTCCCCATGGAGGGTGATGGGAGGCTGATGCTTGGAGGTCTTGCAGAGGGATCCCAGTTTGCTGGGGGCTCAGCATCCCCGGAAGGGGAGCAAGGGGGATGCAAGGGAATCAGCTTAGAGCCTTTAACAGGCTTGAATTGCCCTTGAGGCTTTCTTCTGTTATTCACAGGGCAAGCGAGGCAAGGCGGGCCCCCAGCCCCCGAGAGGACCCCGGGGACACAAGGTAGGTTGGAATCATGTAGCTGGAGGGCCCCGTGTCCCCTTCCAGCCCAAGGGGGGTCTCCTGCACCCCATAGGCTGCTCTCCCTGCAGGAGGCACCAGAGCATCGCTCCTGCCCTGCTCTCACACCAGCCAGGGTCTCTCACCTTTGCATTTCAGGGCCACCCAGGTGACAAGGGGCTGGAAGGACCCCAGGGACCCCAAGGACCCTATGTGAGTATGAGGTTGGGAAGTTATGGGGTACCAGCTGCCCCCCCCCCCCCCAGGTATCCCAGTGCAACCGAGCTCCATGGACAACCAAAGGAGAGACTCATTTAAAATGAGCCGAGTTTTGAGGTGTTCCATCCATCCATCGTTCATGAATCTCCTCTTGCCTTCTGCTTCCCAGTTTCATCCCAGCTACACACAGTCTGTGTGCACTCAGGCAGATCGCATCATTTCCAATCAGTTCCTCTGGAGACCAAACGCTTTCCTTCCAGTGCATCACAGAATCCCTTCCTTTGGGTTGGAAGGGACCTTAAAGCCCATCCAGCTCCAACCCCTGCCACGGGCAGGGACCCCTTCCACTGGAGCAGCTTGCTCCAAGCCCCTGTGTCCAACCTGGCCTCAGAGTTTCTAAATCTCAAACTTTCAAAGCTGCCTCCAAGTTCCTAAAACTGCCTGAAATTCCCAGCATCCTGGTGGCATCCTCAGCCATGGCGAGGTTGCTCCTTGCCAATGGGAGCAGCTCAGCGCAGGGTGATGCAGAACCACATTGTTTCTCCCTCAGGGCATTCCAGGGCTGAAGGGCATGAAAGGAGACCCTGGACTGAAAGGACCCAAGGTAGGTGACATGTACCAGGCACATGAGCACTGAGGTCAGCATTTAACCTGCTGGATGCCATCGCTTTGTCCCCTCTTCTTGAATCCTGGTCACTGCAGCATCTTTGGGGATTGCCCACCAGGTCCCTGGGTGCTGGGACCTTTAGACTCTCTCCAAAGCATCTTCCATCCTCCTAGAGCTGCAAGCAGCAGCAGGCAGTTTAATCCCTGCTCTCAGCACGGATGCTGATGCAGCACAAGCACGTACCTCCTCTGTGCTATTACTGATGTGCTGATGGATCCAACCTTGGCCAGAGAGGCCAAGCTCATCCTTATGGCCCCATCCATCAGCTGGCAGGCTGTAAATCAGGGACAGGCAGTCCCTGGGGGCCGGTGGCTCCTCACAGCCATCAGGAGAATGAAACCCTGGTAATAAATACAGCTTTAAGTGCACTGACAGCTCCTCAATCACTCCAGGGCAATCAGCAAGGACAGAGCTGAGCAGGTTTGGGGAACTTCTGAGGCTTTTCCTAAGTGCTATTTCAGTCTGGGGTAAAAGCCTTTCAGACCTGCAGCTGAGCAGAAGAGGGAGATGCTCCATCACCCCCCTCCTTCCCTCCTATGGCCACAGTGAATTCTACCAAATATAAAGAATGGGCTTGGGTTTTTCTTCATAAATTGCCCATTTCCAGCTGCTTGCTGGAGGCCAGGAGATGTTTGGCCTTGGGAAATGGACCCTCCTGCCAGGGTCATGCAGCAAGCAAAGCCTCCATTGCCTACCCAGTGGAGGACCACTGATTTGATGAGTAACTAGATGATGATGATGATGATGATGATGATAATGATGATGAACTAGAGCAAGGTTCTGATGCCCACCCTTGGGGCAAAGCCCCCACCAATGCTGGTGTCCCTGGAGGGGTTTCCATCCTTCTCTTTGCCACCAAAGCTCTCCCTGTCTCTCCCAGGGCGAGAAGGGCAGCGCGGGGGAGCTGGGCCAGCAAGGGGACGATGGCTTCAAGGTACGTGAAGGGATTTGCTCTTTTCCTCCCTCCCCTTGGTCCCTTGTCACCCTGTGTGACACCTTTGGCTCCTAGGGCAAGCTGGGACCTCAGGGTATCCCTGGAAGGCCAGGACCCAAGGGACAGCAGGTAAGGGCAGGATGGAAGGGGACCTCCAAGAGGTATTTGGGGTGAACTCATTTTTCCATGCCAAATCCGCCTGGGAAAGGGGCTGTGTTGTCAGAGGGCATAGTGCTGGCAGATGCCCTGACCTCCTCTGGTGCCTTTGCAGGGTGACACTGGCCCCCCTGGCACACGGGGACACCCTGGCACCCCCGGGACACCGGTGAGTCCTTCACCCTCCCATCGGGTTTGGGGTTTGCTCCCCAACAGGGATCGCATCCCGCTGGGATGGGGCTTTGATCCCGCCTGCCTCCCGCTTCCCTGGGCCTTGTCCTTCTCTTCCAGGGCTTGTCTGGACCCAAAGTGAGTACAGGGGAGCGCTTGGAGCTGGGCTCAGCCCTGCCATGGGCACCCTCCCCTCCTGCCCTGTCCCTGAGGTGCGGGGTGGCCCCATGGGGCACCCTGAGGTGCAGCTCCACACAGCAGCATCGCACCCTTTGCTTCTCTTCCCTCCTCCACCTCCTCCTTTGGCAGGGGCTGAAAGGCTTCCCAGGGCTGCCAGGACCCAGGGGTGCACCAGGGCTGCCAGTAAGTGGGGCCCCCAATGTCCCTCGTGCCAGAACACGGGTCCCTTGCTCCCGCATGCTGTGGGTGCCATGGCATGGGGACAGGCAGCCGATGGCACCATTGGAGGAGCTGTGAGCATGGCGGTGGGCTCAGGAGCAGCAGCCACTGTCACCAGCGTTGTCATTGTCACACAGGGCCCCCCCGGCCCCCCTGGCCCCAGTGGACCCATGCTGATGCTGTCCAGGGAGGAGCTGCGGGTGAGTGCATGGGGACAAGGGCTTCCCATCCCCATGTGGTGCCACCAAAGCTTCCCATCCCTGCTCTGATGGGTGCCATGAGGGTGGGAAGGGGCTGACAGTGGTGGTGTCCCATGTCCCACTGCTTCTAAGTCCTGTGTGCGTAAGGTCCAAGGCCCTTGTACAAAGAGCAAGCAGATATGGTTAACCCCTCTCCCACCATGCTTGTCCTCTGCATGTCTCAACTCCCTGAGCTCCTGATGATGCTCCTCACCCAAATAAGAGCGAGGGGCTAATATCAGCTTGGTTATGTCCCTTCCTTTGCCTTTAGCACCTAATTTATCCCTCCAACCACCTGAACTACACTGCGGTCTGGGCTCTGCTGGACACCCTGAGCCAGGAGCTGCAAGCCCTCGTGGAGCATCCCAATGGCACCAAAGCCAACCCGGCAGCCACCTGCAAGGAGCTGCTGCTGGCTCATCCTCACCTCCCTGATGGTACCGGGGTGCACACGGGGGGACCCCAGCCCCAGGCAGGGTTACATCAGCATTAACAGGGGATGAGGATGTGGGGGATGAGCTCAATTGGGTTTCATCCCTGGAGGAACGGGGGAGCAGTCTGGCTGCATCCCAAGAGGATGGAGGTTGCAGCCAGGGATACAGCACAAGCTGAGGTGGGATGGCACCGCGTGGCATCATCCCCATGCCAAAACCCTGGTGCTAGGAGCTGCCCTCTGCCTCCCTCCAGGGCAATACCACATCGATCCCAACCAGGGCAGCCCCCAGGACGCGCTGGTGGCCTTCTGCAACTTCACAGCGGGGGGTGAGACCTGCATAGCCCCCGTCCACAACCAGGTATGGGGCGGCTTCAGCCCTGTTACCTCTTGGGGCTGGTGAGGACAGGTTGGTGGGGCTGCAGGGGGACGGTGTGGCCGGTCCCTTGCTCTGCTGGCTGCTGCTGTCACAGGGAGCTGTGGGAGCAGATCCTGGTCGTGGTGTGCGACCAGGCTGCAGGGACAGCTTTGGTACCGCTGCCTTTTTGTCCTGCTTGGACAGTGTGACCCGGTCCCCACTGCCCCCAGGTCCCCATCAAGGCTTGGCTGAGCACTTACACCTCTGAGAACACCTTCGAGTGGTTCAGCACCCTGCCTGGGGGCTTCCTGGTGAGTACCCAGCCCCATGCGACACAAAGCCCATCTCAAGGGGCTGGGGGTCTCCTGTGCAATGCCCAGGCACAGGGGTTGTGCCACCTTCTTCTGCAAAGAAAACCCAAACCAGTGCTTCAGCAGACAGCTGAATCCCAGCTTTCAACCGGGGGGAGCACAGATTCCTCCATTAGATCCATGCAGCTCCCATTACCCGGTTCCTCTCTCATTGCCTGTAGCTCGAGTACACAGGGGCCAGCGCAGTGCAGCTCCGGTTCCTGCGCCTGCACAGCCGCCTGGTCACACAGAAGGTCTCCTACTCCTGCAGACCGGCCCCGGAGCAGGGCCAGCCCCAGCTGCAGAAAGAAATCCGCTTCCTGGCCGATTCCCGGGAGCAGAGCTATGCAGCCAGCCTGCAGGGCTGCGTGGTGAGGCCTCCTGCAGACAGATCCAGACGGAGCCCCTTCCCCAGCATTTGCCCCTTGGTTCACGTTTGCACCCTCAGGGTTTGGGGTAGACCTGGCGGACGAGGCTTCCCATGGTGGGATGGGGATGGGGAGCATCCACTTCCTGCAGCGGGATGGGGATGGAGATGGAGAGCATCCTCTTCCTAGGACCAAGGCTGGGATATGGCAGGGGATGGGGTGTCTCAGGGTGACGGGGGGGAGGCCACCTCCCTGGAGAAGCCGGGGATGGAGACCTGGCCATTGGGTGCACCAAGGAGCACCCAGAGCAGCAGGGGGGACAGCGGGTGCTCCACGAGGGTCCCTCAGGCCACCAGACCAAGGTTTTGGTGCCGCTCAGCTGCCCCTGTGCTCTTTTCAGCTGGACAACGACTCCTCCATCACCGACACCATCTTCCACTTCGCCAGCGAGGAGCTGTCCCTGCTGCCGCTGCGGGACCTGGCCGTGTTCCACAACGGAGACGCCTCGCACCAGTTCGGTTTCACAGTGGGACCAGTTTGCTTCAGCTGAAACCGGTGACACCCAAACCGAGCTGGTGCCCTCCTCACCCAGGAACTGTCCTGCTGGGGCCATGCTGGTGGCTGGGAGTGACAATGGGCTCCCCGGAGATACCTGTCTGTAGCTGTGTTACGGCACAGACTACGCTTCCCTTCTGGAGTAGAAGAATGCTGTTTACAAAAGTCATTTCTCTATAAATTATATATATATTATATATATGAGAAGGTGCTGATTGATGAGTGATGGGGGAGGCTTGGGAAACTGAAATCATCAGGAGCTCTTTGCTAAAGAGAAAAGCAAGCAGCAACACTGCCAGCTTGGGAGGAAAAGGGCTTGGCTTTGCCTTAGTGCACAAATCCATGGATCAGGCTGAGGGGAAGCCCTGGCAGCCCAGGCAAGCAGGTCCATGCTCTGCTGCCTGCTCTCTGCTCCTGTTCCCAGCCTTTCCAGCCATCAGGTACTAAAAAGGGGTGGAAAAGGCAAAACCCCCCAAGTCCTGGCTCTGTTTTGAGTCTGCAGCTCCTGTGAAGGGCAGAGGGCTGCTATAGCAAGGCTGCTACAAGGCTCTGATCAGGCAAGGGCAGGGACTGGAGCTGTTTGGCTCCGTGCTGCAGCACTGGTATCACTTCATATTTGCTGTTCCCAGCAGTGTTTCTCTTGCCTCTTATCATCCCACTATCGCTGGGCTGCTTGGCCCCAGGCAGGCAGAGGTTTATATGTGGTACCCAAGCCTAGGTGCTGGTACACAGCCCAGAAAGCCCGGATCTCAGCTGGCTTCGTGCTGCAGTGTGGTTTTCTCAGCACCCTTCAGGTTTGGGACCGTTAAAGCAGAGCTTGCCCACTCTGCCCTCTAGCACAGGTGTCCAGGCTGCCCTGTTGTGTGCCAATGAGGTTGGGCATCAATGCTGATGCCAGCAGAGCAGTGGCAGCCAGGTACCCTGTACCAGGGGATGGGGAGAGCAGCAGCTGAAGCTTTCTGAGGGGCACAGTTGCCTATGGAGTGGTTCAAGCAATGCCAAATCCATAGAATCCCGGCCTGGTTTGTGTTGGAAGGGACCTTACAGCTCCTCCAGCTCCAACCCCTGCCACGGGCAGGGACACCTTCCACTGGAGCAGCTTGCTCCAAGCCCCTGTGTCCAACCTGGCCTTGAGCACTGCCAGGGATGGGGCAGCCACAGCTTCTCTGGGCACCCTGGGCCAGCGCCTCTGCACCCTCACAGGGAAGAGCTTCTGCCTAAGAGCTCATCTCAGTCTCCCCTCTGGCAGGTTCAAGCCATTCCCCTTGGCCTGTCCCTACAGGCCCTTGTCCCAAGCCCCTCTCCAGGTTTCCTGCAGCCCCTTTAGGCACTGGAGCTGCTCTCAGGTCTCCCCTTCAGGAGCCTTCCCCCCTCCAGGCTGACCCAGCCCAGCTCTCTCACACGCTCCCGCCCCCCCGCACTACATCTCCCGGGAAGCCCCGCGCCGCGCGTCAGGAGCCCGCGACGGGCCGGGAACGGGAACGGGCCGGGAACGGGAACTGGCCGAGCTGAGCCGCCCCGGGACGGGCCCCGCGCCGCCGCCATGCAGGTGAGCGGGGACGGGACGGGGGGAGCCGGGTGTGTGCTGGGGTGCGTGTGCCCGCGGCCTCCCGTGCGGCACTGGCTGCCCCATGGATCAGCGGGGACCGGACCCCCGCTCCGGTGCGGGCGGGCGCCGGACCGAGCTTCACCCGTTCCCTCCTTCACCCCGGTTCCCCTTCACCCCGGTTCCCCTTCACCCCGGTTCCCCTTCGCCTCAAGCCTAAGCGGGGCTGTGTCAGAGCCCGCAGATAGCGGGGGCTCCAGCGAGCTGCGCCCAGCTCTGTCTGTGTCTGTTTGTAGCCGGTCTGTCTGCTCCTCGCAGCCCCGTGCTGCTGCATCCCCACCCCGAAGGCTTCCCCATCTCCACTCTGCCAGCTTCCCCTCACCCGTCTCCGTCCGTGTCCCGTTCCTCATCTCCCATGGAGGGGCTGTCACCGCGCTGGGCTCACACCAGGCACTCGCAGCAGGAGCTCAAGTTCCAGCAGAGGCCTTGAGCCATCAGCCCGAAGTGGATTCGCTTCACACCCAGAGCTCAGATGTGATCCCACAATCCCAGCATCACTCGTGATGGAAGGGGCCTCTGGAGATCATCCAGTGCAGCCCCCTGCCAGGGCAGGGCACCCAGAGCAGGGCACACGGGAACGTGTCCATGGTGGGTTTGGGATGGCTCCAGAGAGGAAGACTCCACAACCCCCTGGGCAGCCTGTGCCAGGGCTCTGCAACCCTCAATGTAAAGAAGTTCTTGCTCATGTTGAGGTGACGCTTGTTGTGGTTCAGTTTATGGCCATTGCTCCTCGTCCTGTCACTGGGCACTACTCAAAGGGTCTGGCAGCGTCCTGCTGGCACCCACCTTTGAGATACTGATCTGCACTGATGGGATCCCCTCTTCTCCAGACTAACCAGGCCCAGCTCCCACAATCTCTCCTCATCACAGAGATGCTCCAGACCCCTGAGCATCCTTGTGGCCTCCACTGGACCCTCTCCAGCAGCTCCTTGTCTGCCTCGTACTGAGGAGCCCAGCACTGGATACAGTGCTCCAGATGTGGCCTCACCAGGGTCAGTAGAGGGGGAGGAATCACCTCCCTTGACCTGCTGCCACACTGCTCCCCATGCACCCCAGAATGCTGTTGTCCCTCCTGGCTGCACGGGCTGGCTCGTGGTCAACTTAACTGATCATCCACCAACAGTTCCAGGTCTCTGTCAGCTGAACTGCTCTCCAGCAGGTCACCCCCAGCCTGTACCGGTACTTGGGCCCTTGCTGAACCTCACTGGGTGATGTTTAAGGCTACTGGGTCCCCCCAGTTTCCTGCCAGCGGCCCCCTGCAAGGTCCCAAGGGTGGCTCACACCAGCTCTTGGAGCATCCTCCCCAGGACAATGTGTCCCCAGCATGGGGCTGCAGCTTGGGCACCCTGTGGCACCGTCCTGCTTGCCATGCTGCTCTGCAAGCCAATGAGCTGCAGCTCCTACAGGCTCATCCCAGTGTGCAGGGCCGGGTATCCCAGTTGGACTGGAGCAGCAGGTCGGGATGTGCTGGGCAGCCGGGGTTTGTGTTTTCACAGCATCCCAGCCTGGTTTGTGTTGGAAGGGACCTTAAAGCTCCTCCAGCTCCAACCCCTGCCACGGGCAGGGACCCCTTCCACTAGAGCAGCTTGCTCCAAGCCCCTGTGTCCAACCTGGCCTTGAACACTGCCAGGGATGGGGCAGCCACAGCTTCTCTGGGCACCCTGTGCCAGCGCCTCAGCACCCTC
Organism: Psittacula echo; assembly: GCF_963264785.1. Classification (NCBI taxonomy): domain Eukaryota; kingdom Metazoa; phylum Chordata; class Aves; order Psittaciformes; family Psittacidae; genus Psittacula; species Psittacula echo. The sequence goes on along the minus strand of NC_137752.1, from coordinate 9,276,304 downwards.
ACAGGGAAGAGCTTCTGCCTTATCTCCAACCTGAACTTCCCCTGTTTCAGTTTGAACCCATTCCCCTTGTCCTGTCCCTACAGGCCCTTGTCCAAAGCCCCTCTCCAGGTCTCTTGTAGCATCTCGCTGGGTAAGAGGCATTTTGGCCTCATGGCCACACTGGGTACCTAAAGACCTGACTTCACCCCAGGCTGGGTGACCTGGGGCAGCAGAAGGGATCTTCTGCCCATTACTTGTGTTCCCTTGTCACTGAAGTAGTTACCTGCTCCTCACAAGGTGCTGCTGACTTGTGGGTGAAACCTGTAGAGGAGAAATAGCTCCATTTAAATCTAATTATCATGAATCTGTTGCCAAAGGAAGCTTAAAGCTGTGAGCCAATTACACATGCTAATGTGCAAGGGTGAGGAGTGGCCGAAGGGTGTAATTAGAGCCCGTTGTAGTGTGGACGCCCGGTTGTTGGATGGTATTTCTGGCCAAGGCCAGTCCTGTTGACTGCATCTGCTGGTGTCAGTAACAGGGTAACAGCAGAGAGGAGGGCACGAGCCCCACGAGCCATCCCTGGAGAGGTTCACCAAAGGGAGGGGAAAAACCCAACAAAAGTCCTGGTTTTTTGATGGTGAAACCAAGCAGGGCTTGGCATTGTGGTGCCAGCTCTGTGGGAGGGTTCTTTACACAACAGCAATACTTGCTCCTCCTGTTTCAGTGTGATAAGGGAAGTGGGTTGATGCCTTTGTATGATCCCAGCTTGCACCGATGCTGCTCTGCCATGGAGGCGTCCCGGGACCAGCCCATGGTCAGGAGGCTGCGCTTGTGGCTCTGGGTGCTTCAGCAGAGAAACCCCTGGGAGGCAAAGGGAAGCAAAGTGGCTGTGATGAGGCTGTGGATGGTGTCCACCAGCCTCTGTCTGCCTCCCACAGACCTTCCCTTCTCAGATCTGGGCTAATGAAGCCTTGGCTCATCTCTCACAATCATAGAATGGGACGTGGAGCTCTTGGAGTGAGGCCATGGAGCTGCTGCGAGGGCTGGAGCAGCTCTGCTCTGGAGCCAGGCTGAGAGAGCTGGGCTGGGGCAGCCTGGAGAAGAGAAGGCTCCTTAAGGGGAGACCTGAGAGCAGCTCCAGTGCCTAAAGGGGCTGCAGGAAACCTGGAGAGGGGCTTGGGACAAGGGCCTGTAGGGACAGGCCAAGGGGAATGGCTTTAACCTGCCAGAGGGGAGACTGAGCTGAGCTCTTAGGCAGAAGCTCTTCCCTGTGAGGGTGCTGAGGCGCTGGCCCAGGGTGCCCAGAGAAGCTGTGGCTGCCCCATCCCTGGCAGTGCATCCCTGGTTTTTCTCACTGGTCCAGACGCACACAGGACCTGGTGCAGGAAGTCAAGGGCACAGTTAAGCCTGCTCAGCGTGACTCTCAGTTTTCAGTACAAGTTCCTCTTCCCGTTCCAGAACCTGTGGAAAAACCGATTGCAGCACTGGGTGAATCCCCGGCTGGACTTAGCCCTGGGGGATGGGATGAGGATGTTGCATGGACCTGCTGAAGACGCAGATGCCCCAACCCCTGTGTCCATCACTCCAAGGCAGTTCCTTCTCCTCTCTTCCAGATGTCCTTCTACTTCTCGGATACAGCAGTGCTGCTCTTTGACTTCTGGAACGTCCACACCCCCACAGGTAGGCTGCCAGCCCCAAGGCACTGTCCGTCTGTCCATTCATCCATGCATCTATCCATCCATGCATCCATCCATCCATCCATCCATCCATCCATCCATCCATCCATCCCTGCATCCATCCATCCATCCATCCATCCATCCATCCATGCATCCATCCATCCATGCATCCATGCATCCATCCATCCATCCATCCATGCATCCATCCATCCATCCATCCATCCATCCATGCATCCATCCATCCGTCCGTCCATCCATCCATCAATCCATCCATCTATCAATCCATCCGTCTGTCCATGCATCCATCCATCCATGCTTCCATCCATCCATCTGTCCATCCATCCATCCATCCATCTATCCATCCATCCATCCATCAATCCATCCGTCTGTCCATGCATCCATCCGTCCATGCATCCATCCATCCATCCATCCATGCATCCATCCATCCATCCATCCATCCATCCATGCATCCATGTGCCGCTGCCTGTGCTCTCCACCTGGAAGAACGGATGTGGAGCATGGAACTGAAGAGCAGCTTTGCACTCCTGTGAGGAGGAGTGAAGAGCAGGACCCCGCAGCATTAACTCTGGGGCACTTACTGTGTGCAGGGCTCAGGGCAGAGCTCAAGTCACTGCAGGCTCCATCCTCCAAACCCAAGAGCAGCAGACAGGGAGGTGTTGGAATCCCCCCCCAGCCCTGCCAGCCCCCACAAGTCAGTGTTGGATCAGATCCCATTTCTGGTGGTTTTCCTTTTATTATCCCAGAATCACATTATAGCCCCCAGTTTTTTCAGTGGAGTCGATGCAAAGATGCTGATTCTTTTCAGAGCAATCGCCCTCCAAAAAAATACTCCCTAGGAATTTAGAGGGAGGAATTGGGCTAAATGCACCATTTTCCGGTGCTTCACCAACCTGCTGCCCAATTCCAGTCCTGGGAGCCCATTCCCTCCACTTTATCCCATGGATATCATAGAATGCTTTGTGTTGGAAGGGCCCTTAAAGCTCCTCCAGCTCCAACCCCTGCCACAGGCAGGGACACCTTCCACTGGAGCAGCTTGCTCCAAGCCCCTGTGTCCAACCTGGCCTTGAACACTGCCAGGGATGGGGCAATGTCCAAGCGCTATTCCCAAGCACTTTGTGCCGGTTCCCACCACCTCTCCCCCCACACCAGTGCATGGCCATGGGCAGCCGCGGGTGTTTCCCCGCAGGGATGGTGCTCTCGGTGCTGGTGATCCTGCTGCTCTCCATGCTCTATGAAGCCATCAAGATGGGCAAGGCCGTGCTGCTGCGGCGGGCGCTGCAGGCGCTGCCCCCCGGCCTCAGCCAGGAACCGCTGCTGGAGCCAGAGGAGGGGGTCCCCAGCCCCACGCAGGGCAGGTACCACAGGGACCCCTCGCACCCTGCTCAGGGTAGGGGGGGATCAGGGATGTGGATGCAGCCCCCTGGGAGGGAGGCTGGAGAGAGCCAGCCCTGGAGTGCTGAGCTCGCAGGGAGGGGTGGGACAGCCTCAGGAGGTGGCCCCAGGGGTATCCTGCCCCATCGGGGTCCTTTGGGAGATATCCAGGGTGGTTTCAGCTTCGTAAGGGATCACATTGCCCCGGGAGCTATCATGCAGGAGAGTCCTTGTGCTTCGGGAATGGGCTCAGGCACCCCAGCAAGGCTGACCCAGGCTTTCCCTTCCCACCCTTGGAGCCAAGCGCTAGGTTTTTCCTCTTGTATTTAATCCCAAGCCATGCCTGAGGATGCTCGCTCACTGCCAGTATCCTTTGGAGTAGGATTTCCCCCTGTGCTGCTATTTGCAGCCCCCATACCTTGCCCCACTTCCCAAACCCATCTCTGGATGCTCTGGGATACCAGCAGGGTAGGGGGGAAGCTTCCAGCTGCCCCCAGCCCTTTGCTTATGAGGTTTCTCAAACCATGTAGATGAGGCCCTCGGTGCCATGGGTTAGTAGTGGCCTTGGCAGTGCTGGGGAACGGTTGGACTTGGTGATCCTAAAGGTCTTTTCCAACCTGGTTGATTCTATGATTACAGGGGGTTGGAACTGCATGATCTTAAGGTCCTTCCCAACCCAAACCACTGTGATTCCATGGTTCTTCCACAGGTGGTTTCAGTACCACGTTGGTCAGACGCTGTTCCATGTGGTGCAGGTGGTGCTGGGCTACATGGTGATGCTGGCGGTGATGTCCTACAACGCTTGGATCTTCCTTGGGGCCATCGTGGGCTCCACGCTGGGCTATTTTGTGGCGTACCCCCTGCTCGGTCGGGGTTAGTCGCTTCCCGTGGGATGCTGCACGCTTCCTGCTCTTTGTCTGGAATTGCTGCTGTCACTTTGCTGGGTCTCTCCTCCTGTGCTGCGCAGGACGCAGCACCCAGGGACTTGCTGTGGGGACTGGCCCAACTCAGGGTGGGTATTGCTGGGGAAGGGGAGCCCCATGGCCGCCATCCATTGGTGGCTGCCCCCAGCTCTCAGGGAGCTTTGGCTGGGTGAGGATGGCGGGGGGGGTGCTGAGTGTTTCCTCCCCCCACCACTGCAGGATTCACCCTGGCTGCAATGGGAATGGTGCAGTGATGGGGATGGGGACACAGGGGACCGGTACCCCTGTGCCCTCCTGCCCAGCGCTGCCCTGCACCAAGCCCCTCTTCACACAGTGCCTTCTAGGGAGAACGGGGGGTCCTGCTGGGCCCCCCCTCCCAGTGCTTCAGGGATGGGGTGGGAGCAGCCCCCGAGCTGTGGCCGTGCTGGGGGGAAGCTGCTGTTTGGGGGCCTCTTGCTGCTTCTTTGGGACACCCCTTTTAATAAAACCATCTCAGTGGTTCAGCTCCTGGCTTGTGTTGGATATGTCACCCCCTCAGTCACAGGGGGGGACCCCCAATCACAGTGGGGACTCTCCCATCCCTGCCCCTCCAGCACAGCCCCAGGGCTGGGTTCAGCGATGAGCACAGTCTCCTCTGGCTTTAAATAAAGCTTTTCCATTTTATTAATTATTATAAGCATATTTTTAAACATTTGTATAACTTTCTTAATAAAATATCCTGGAAGAGACAGGTTTTAAGTTCCCCAAGCAAGGCACTTTGGGGGGGTTCAGGCTGGGCACCCCCCTTCAAGAGGCAGAAACAGCAGCACCTAAAATACAGGCGGGTGTCGGGGTGCTGGTCCCTGCTCCATGCACACACACACGAGTCCTGCCAACCCCACCAGCACCTCTGCATGGGGCTATGCCTGTCCCCGGCCCCACAGTGGATGCCAGCTCTGCCCCACCAGCACTGCGCTGGCCAAAGCCCTAGAGCTGGAGCCGTCATCTGTGCGCGGAACTAGGAAGCAAGAGCTGGGATCCCTCCTCTGCCTGGATCCAGGCAGCCCAGTCCCACTGGGGACACGGGGTGAGCATCGCCTTCACTGCTGAGCTTTTAATCTGAACTTAGCTGCTAGAAGGGCCTGGGGTGAGTGAGGGCAGCCAGGGATGGGTGCTGTCACCCCAGTTCGGATGCAGTTACCCCAGTTTGGATGCTGTTACCCCACGCCTGCCCCAGCTCTCACCCCATCAGGAGCAGTTCAAGCCACCCAGCGCTGCTGTATCCTTGTCATCACCTTTTCCATCATCCCACGGGCATCCCCAGGGCATGGGTGGACTGCTGGTGGGCATTCCCAGGAACCCCTCAACTGGGACCAGTTGCCGAACCCTGGGGCAGCCAGGAGCATCCCGTGCACCCATCCACAGCAGGGCTAGTGCCAGCCCCCACCCAGTGCTCGGGGGGCAGATAAAGCATCTCCTCATTAGAAAAGAAGAAACTAAGGCAGAAGAAGGACAGAGCAGAGTGCAGGGGGGGGGCCGGGCTGGGGCCTCCCCAGTCTGACCCAATAGGACCACTTGGCTGTAGCCAGCCCCAAACACACAGCGGGGACCCCCCCCTCCCCGTAGGCAATAAGGTCTCGGTGTTTCCCATCCCCTCCCTTTCCCACAGCACTGCCCTCCATCCCTGGCAGCACAGTGGGTCCTGTTCCCCCTGTCCCACCCCCCAGCATCACCAGGGCCAGTCCATGGTGGGGGGCCAGGCTAGAACTCCGTCTGCACCCCCTCACCGCTCTCTGTTGTGCCTGGGGGCTGTGGGGGGGTAACAGCCACCTGCTCGCCTGTCTCCTTGTCACTGGGCTGATGGCAAACTGCGCCGGTGGACGGTGATGGGGTCTTGGCTTCGGATACAGGTGATGCTGGTGTACCATGGGGCAGCTTGGCCTCTGGTGGGACATCGGCTCTGGGTTTGGGTGATGCCGGCATGGTGTGCTGCACACTGGCTTCTGGTGTGGTGTCAGCTCCAGGCACGGGTGATGCTGGTGCAGCCGCTTGCACCTCAGCCCCTGATGGAACCTCGGCTCCAGGGACCGCTGATGCCGCTGCAGCATCCCCAGCCCCTGACACAACTCCAGCTGCAGGCGATGCCGCTGTGGCGCAGTGCACCCTGTCCCCATCACTGGCTGCACCTTGGGAGGGGACATCCCCTGGGACAGACGCCGCCACCACCACCTCCTCGGTGGCACCACTCTCCCGCTTGGCATCAGTCCCGTTCCTCAGCCGCTCCTCCACCTCACCGGCCCCCCCGCGGCTCTCCTTGGCCAGCCCCTCCCGGATCTCCTCCACCCCATCCGGCGGTGGCTCCTCCAGCTCCGGTGGCTGCGGGGACCCGGGCTGCAGCAGCGCCTCGGCGCCCACCGCATAGGGCAGGACCCCGTCGTCATCCTGGATCACCGACACCACTTGCTTGGCCCTGCGGCGCCGGTCGCCGTGCGGCTCGGCCTCGGGCTGCGCGCTGGGCTCGTCCCCCCACTCGATGGGGATGCTCTCGCCCAGGAGGTGCAGGTTGGGGTCGCTGTTGTGCATCACGACGCTATCGCGGTACAGGTTGTGCTTGCGCTGCACGGCCGCCTCCTTCACAGCTGCGGGCAGAGAGAGAGGGGTCAGAGGGGCTGTGGGCATGGGGCAGAGCCCACCAAATCCAGGCATCTACCCCACTGCAGCCCTTTGGGGGTATGGAGCCAGGCAGAGGGCTCAGCATCCTGTTGCTCAGCACTGACAGTGGGAAGGACAGGGGGAAAGATGCCCCCAGCATCCTGCATGGGGTCATCCATCCTCATACAGCCTCCCTTAGCACCCTGCAGAGGACCATCTTCCCTTGTACATTCCCAGTATTCTGCATGGGGTTATCTTGCCCAGAGAAGCTGCGGCTGCCCCATCCCTGGCAGTGTTCAAGGCCAGGTTGGACACAGGGGCTTGGAGCAAGCTGCTCCAGTGGAAGGGGTCCCTGCCCGTGGCAGGGGTTGGAGCTGGAGGAGCTTTAAGGTCCCTTCCAACCCACATGATTCTATGATCAACCTTCTCTGGTCCCCAGCACTGATCATGGACCCTGCAGGTGATGCTGAGCCCAGGCTTGGCTTGCACTGACTACACCCAGCACCCACCGGGGGTGCTGGAGCTCCCTGGCGCTGCAGGGCTCTACCTTGCATGATGTCTTTCATCACCGACTGTAGCACGACCTCCTCATAAGTGTTCTCCACCAGGATGAAGCTGGCAAAGTCCTCGAAGATCAGCTCCTGAAACTTGGCTAATTCCTGCCATGGGGAAAGAGGCCGCTCAGCCAGGGGGGCAGGAGGGAGGGATGCTCCAGCCCCCTCACCCCAAACTTCACCCTCTTACCCCCTTGCAGGTCGGCGCCAGCTTTTTCAGCAGGAAGGGGACGGTGATCTGCAGCAGGGCCTCCCTGAAGAACTTCTTCCGCACGGTGCTGCTGTCGTAGTCGTATTTCTGAGGGGTGAAAGTCAATGGGTCAGTGAGGGCTGGGGGGGGGGGAGGTTTCCCTGCCCCTCACATCCTTCTTACAGAATCCCAGCCTGGTTTGTGTTGAAGAGACCTTAAAGCCCATCCAGCTCCAACCCCTGCCACGGGCAGGGACACCTTCCACTGGAGCAGCTTGCTCCAAGCCCCTGTGTCCAACCTGGCCTTGAACACTGCCAGGGATGGGGCAGCCACAGCTTCTCTGGGCACCCTGGGCCAGCGCCTCAGCACCCTCACAGGGAAGAGCTTCTGCCTAAGAGCTCATCTCAGTCTCCCCTCGGGCAGGTTCAAGCCATTCCCCTTGGCCTGTCCCTACAGGCCCTTGTCCCAAGCCCCTCTCCAGGTTTCCTGCAGCCCCTTTAGGCACTGGAGCTGCTCTCAGGTCTCCCCTTCAGGAGCCTTCTCTTCTCCAGGCTGCCCCAGCCCAGCTCTCTCAGCCTGGCTCCAGAGCAGAGCTGCTCCAGCCCTCACAGCATCTCCATGGCCTCCTCTGCCCTCGCTCCAGCAGCTCCACATCCCTCTTGTGCTGCTGCCCCAGAGCTGGATCAGGGCTGCAGGGGGGGCCTCCCCAGAGCACAGCAGAGGGGCAGGATCCCCTCCCTTGGCCCAAGGTCACTGAATGCCACCGAAGCCCGGATCTGCACACCTCACCTTGAGCACCCTCTCCAGGATGCGCTGGATGGACTTGCAGAGGTCGTCCTTTCCCTGCAGCTTCCCCAGCTCCTGGTGGAGCAGCGTCTCGAACGTGTGCACAGCATCATCCATTTGCTGTCAGCAGGGGCAGATGGTCAGCACCCGCGGACCCAAAGGGACCATCCCTCCACCCTGATGGGCTGCACTCCCTTCCCCTGCACCCTGCTCTAGGTTTGGCTGGGTTAGACCCCAGAATTGGGCTGCTGGGTTTGCTGGTGCCACTGGGCTTGGTGGCAAAGGGGCAACTGTGCTGTGATGCTCCAGTCTGGGTGCTGAGCTAGAAGGATGCCCTATGCTGCTGCCATGGAGACTGCCCCACTGCTTGGGCTCCAGACCTAAGGGAATGGCCAGATCCATCACACAGCCTTAGGTGGGTACCAATGACATGAAGGTCCCTGAGACAGGGCAGCCAGGGTGGACCAGCCTGGGCTCTGCTCTGCCTCTGCGCAGGGGCACGCAGGGGGACCCTGGTCCCCATCCCACCTGTCTCATGTGAATCTGGGCCCTCTGCTTGAAGACGGATGTGCTGGTGACATCAAAGCGCTGCTGAAGACCCTCCAGTTTCAGCTGCTCCATCTTCTCATAGCACGACTGCATCTTGACCGGGTGGAAGGCCAGGTGGGAAAGCTTCTCCATGTACTGGGGACAAAGCCAGGCTCAGCAGGGCAGGACACGCACAGGGGCTTCATCCCCATGTACTTCCTGGGATCCCCTAGTGCTGCCTACACTGAGGATGCAGCAGGACTGGCCCTGCCACCCCCAAGCCCTCCAGCCTGCAGGGTCTCACCTCCACCAGCTTCTCCAGGCCACCTTCATTGACGATGTTCATGTTCATGTCCGTCACCTCCTTGAAGAACACCTCCCGCACCTCAGCAAAGCCCTGGCTCGTGGGGGTCATCAGGGCCTCCAGGATGGAGGGGATGTAGGGCTGGACGTGGTTACGGACGCACACCTCCGCTTTGGGGAGGACAAACGCTGCGCAGAAAGCAGGGGTGAGCACGGTGAGGCTCCTTCCAGCCCTTCAGATCAGCTCCTAAACCCACCCCAAAGAGGGGGACATGCCCCTCTCCACAAGGCCCTATAGGAGAAGGCTTCCTGCCTTGCAGGACACCACAGGGTGTTCATGCAGAGGGCCCTCCGTCTGTACTGAACCCACTCCTACCCACTGCCCACCTTGCCCCCCACCTCTTGGGACAATGCCGATGAGGATGCGCACCCCGGCACCTTCTGGCATCTCCCAAGGGTTCCAGGCGATGCTGCACCCCAGGAGCACCACACCTTGGTGAAACAGCGGCAGTGCCACACCAGGGACACAGCTACATCCATGTCCACAGCCTTGTCTTCTTGCAGGGCTGTACCTCGGATCTTGCTGGCCAAGTGCTCCTTGGAGGTGATGATCTGGTCCATGTCCGTGCGGATAGTGCTCTCCATCTGGGGCCGCTCCTGCTCGCACTTGGCCATCGCTGCATCGTACTGGGCATTGGTCTGCTCGTAGACCATCCTATAGACAGCATCTGAGATCTGGAGAGGGCAAGATGGGGAGGTCAGCAGCACCCACCCATGCTCCCTATTGCCCATCACCTCCAGCAAGGGATGCCCTCAGGACCCGCCAAGCCTTCACCATGCCCTGACCTTGTCCCAGGCTGACAGGAGATTTTGACACCAGGGAACCCCCAGCTGGGGGAGATGAAGCTCCCATGGAGCGGAGATGGTTCAAAGTGGTACCCAAGGGGCAGAGAGCTGAGCATCTGCCTCTGTTAACCTCCAGGCAGGTCTGGGGGGTGGCTGCAGGAATGGGGGAGCCTGCAGGGATGAGGATGCTGCAGGGATAGGGGGTCTGCAAAGATGAGGGGGGGCTGCAGGGATGGGTGGGCTGCAGGAGTGGGGGTGATGGAGGGATGAGGATGCTGCGGGGATAGTGGGGCTGCAGGGATGGAGAGCTGCAGAGATTGGAGTGATGAAGGGATGGGAGGGCTGCAGGGGTGGGGGTCTGCAGGAATGGGGGAGATGCAAGGATGGGGGAGATGCAGGGATGGGGGGGCTGCAGGAATGGGGGAGATGCAGGGATGGGGGAGATGCAGGGATGGGGGAGATGCAGGGATGGGGGGGCTGCAGGAATGGGGGAGATGCAGGGATGGGGGAGATGCAGGGATGGGGGAGATGCAGGGATGGTGGGCTGCAGGGATTGGGAGGCTGCAGGGATGAGGATGCTGCAGGGATGGGGCCTGTTGGTCCGGGCATGAGAGCTCATGATCCCATTTGAAGGCTGGTCCCTCCCTGGGGTCTCAGGAGCCCACCCCATGGTGGGGTTGAAGCTGCTCACTGAGGCTTCACACTCACTTTGCAGGCACACGCAGTGATTCTGGGGCTGGCAGAAGGCAGAGCCACCCCCCCAGCACTCCCCCCCCCATCTCCCTGGGGCTTCCCAGCTTTGCAGCTACAACCACAGCTCCCGGAAAAGCAGCGTTTGGTCGTTTTTGTGCTGCTCCGGAGGCACATTCCAGGCCTGGTGGTAATTACCCATCAGCTCTTAGGGATTTAACAAGCGCTTCGAAAGAGCCCTTGGTCTTTCGCAAGGGTTCAGCCTGGATTTAGCTTGTGCTGCTCTAAAAATGGCTCACTAAATATAGCCAGGATGGGCTCTGCTCCAGGGCTGGGCTTCCTCCTGCCTGCTTCCCCACCCCAGCGACAGGCAGTGCAGCTGCGGGGACAGCAAGGAGACAGCGTGGAGAGTAAGGATGGAGGGGAATAAAGGTTGGAAGGGAATAAAGGATGGAAGGGGATAAAGGATGGAAGGGGATAAAGGATGGAAGGGGATAAAGGATGGAGGGGGATAAAGGATGGAGGGGGATAAGGGGTGGAGGGGAATAAAGGCTGGAAGGGAATAAAGGATGGAAGGGAATAAAGGATGGAAGGGAATAAAGGATGGAAGGGAATAAAGGATGGAAGGGGATAAAGGATGGAGGGGGATAAGGGGTGGAGGGGAATAAAGGCTGGAAGGGAATAAAGGATGGAAGGGAATAAAGGATGGAAGGGAATAAAGGATGGAGGGGGATAAAGGATGGAGGGGGATAAAGGACAGAGGAGGAATAAAGGATGGAGAGGAATAAGGACGGGGGAATAAGGATGTGTGTGAACAGGAATGGAGGAGATAGATTGAGGATGGTGGAGACTGAGGATTGATGGGAATAAGGACAGTGGAAGATGAGGATGGTGCAGAATAAGGATGGGGGACAATAAGGAGGCGGAGAACAAGGATGGTGGAGAATAAAGATGGTTTCTTAGGGGGCAGAGAGGGATGCAGGCGGCTGTGCTGGCTGTGGCACAGGGCAGAGGCAGTGCAGGTGCTGATGCTCCCCCAGCAGCCCCATACCTGGATCCACGTCCGCTGGCGCTCCTGCGCTTTGCCCTTCAGGCGGGGCCCGATGGCATTCCTGAGCTCGGGAAGCAGCTCCTCCATCACCAGGTTGCTCAGGACCTGCAGGGGCAGGAGGCTGTGGGGACCCTGCTCATCCCGCATCCCTGCCTTGGGGCCATGGGGGGAGCAAGGGACCTCACCTGGGTCTCGTTGCCACACAGCATGTCCCATGTGCCGTACTGCTCCTTCGACTGGCGGTACATGCGGACTGCATCCGTGAAGGCTGGAGCCTCCACTTTGGAGTCCTCGGAGATGCCTGGAAATGAGGGATGAAGGGGACGGGGATGAGTGAGCAGCTGCTGCAGCCCCCAATCACTTTCAAGGGGTCCCTTGTGTCCCCCACACCCTTGGACCCACTCAAGGAGCTTGGGGCTCTCACCAGGACTGGGAGATCCCATCCCAAGCCTCTGACCGGGCTGGGGGCCAGCAGTGGCTGGGGGGGTCCCAATCTGCACACCGAGGGCAGGGAGGGACCAGGAGCAGGGGCTGGGCAGGATGAGGGGGCTCAGTGACCCCCAGGGCTCTATGGGGCCCCCACCAGCAGGATGGGGCAGCTGGGGGGGGGGGGCTGGAGGAAGGAGGGGGCCCTGCAGGATGTGGGGAGGAAGAGGAAAGCACGTGCTGGGAGTGAGTCACCCCTCAGGGTGCTGGGAGCCCATGGGGAGGAGGAGGAAGGGGCAATGGATGGGCAGGAGCCCAGTGGCGCATGGCCCGAGAGCATGGGGTGACAGTGAAGGGTCAGAGCACGTCCCTGGACCACCCAGCAAGCTGTGGAGATGGAGCCAGGGCTGGTTTGTCCTCCCCAGCCCAGGGTAGGGAGCGGATCTCTTCCAATCACACAGATTTTCCTAAGATGATTACATTGAACTCCAGCCTAAGCAGCTTTTCCTAAGGGGCAGAGGGGAAAAAACACGGAGGAAGTCAGGTCTGAGCCTTTCTCAGTGCTTGGTGGGAGATTTCAGGGCCTGGAGCTTCTCCATCCATGGCTTCTTGCAGCTCAGCATCACCTCCCGGGCGGGACAGCCTGGTGTGGGCTTCACACTATGGTATGGGCTTAACACCATGGTAAGGGCTTCCTGCCATACCAGAACTCTATGGCCAAACCTCACCCTCCAAACCTGCCACTTTGTCCCATAGCACAGGAGAATCCCCTCTTGCTGGGGAAACCGGAGAAGAGATGCGAGTCTGAAGCCACTTTTTGCCCAAATCACAGCTAAACCAGGGATAACAGCCAGTGCGGTGGGCAAAAGGCATCACACAGGACAGGGGACATTCCTGGAGCAGCCAAAGGCACCCAGGCTCCAGGAAAACCAGGCTGGACAAAAGGGAGGTGAAAATTCCCACCCTCATTGCGACCAGAGGCAGAACCAGAGCCTCTAATAGGGACGAGGATAAATGGATTGCTTGACAACAACAAAAGAGCTGTCGTGGAATTGGAAACGGCATCTGCAAGAGCAGAGAGAGGCAGAAATGGGGCTCAGGAGGGAGGAACCATTCCAAAGAGAAATCCAGGCTGTGGAAATGCAAGAATCCAGGAGCACCGAGCATCCCTGGGACCCCTGCGCACCCCATGGGGTGTTCCCATCGCATGCTGAGGAGGAGGAGAGGCTCCCAGTGCCTAAAGGGGCTGCAGGGAACCTGGAGAGGGGCTTTGGACAAGGGCCCGTAGGGACAGGCCAAGGGGAATGGCTTGAACCTGCCAGAGGGGAGACTGAGATGAGCTCTTAGGCAGAAGCTCTTCCCTGTGAGGGTGCTGAGGCGCTGGCACAGGGTGCCCAGAGAAGCTGTGGCTGCCCCATCCCTGGCAGTGTTCAAGGCCAGGTTGGACACAGGGGCTTGGAGCAAGCTGCTCCAGTGGAAGGGGTCCCTGTCCGTGGCAGGGGTTGGAGCTGGAGGAGCTTTAAGGTCCCTTCCAACACAAACCATCCCATAGTCCTATGATCCCTCCCTCTCCCCACCCTCACTCACAGAGACCACGAGATGCTCAATAATGCTCAAATCATCCCTTTTGGCCCCAAACCCAAACCAACCTCCATGGGGGGTGGTTGGAGCAGGAGGATGCTTTCCCCCCGCCATAGCCTCCCAGCATCCCTCACCGTTGTTGCAGTGCCGTACGCAGTCCTGGAACACTGCCCTCCACTTCTCCTGCTCCTTGCCTGTCATCACACAGAAGTAATAGTGCCGGGCATAGGGGTGCCAGAGGATGAGGGGGAAATCCGTGGGGCACTTAAAGATGGGGGTCTGCCCCACTTTGGGTGTCACACCTGCCAAAGAGGGGAGGATGCTGTGAGGAGCAGAGCAGGGATGGGGATGTAGGGCTGGGGGTGCAGCAGCGACACAAAATATCCTTCAGCTCCTTCCCAGTGCCTTGGCTGTGAGTTCTACCAAAACCATGGGCAAAGGAAGTGCAAATTCTTCCAAAAAGGAAATCAGAAGTGAAAATTCACAAAAAAACCCAAGAAAATCATTATTTTCTGTGAGAAACCCTTCCCAAAGGTCCCCAGGGATGTTGCACCCCAAAATCAGTCCTTATAGAAGGTCCAAAGAGATGCTCCACCCCAAAACCACCCCTTCTTGAAGGTCCATAGGGATGCTACAGCCCAAAACCACCCTTTCCAGAAGGTCCTTAAGGATGCACCCTCCAAACCCACCCCTTCCAGAAGGTCCCCAGGGATGCCACATCCCAAACCCACTCCTTCCCCAAAGGTCCCCAAGGGATGCCCAGCAGCACTGGGGCGCAGGGGAGCCCGAGCATCCCTGCTCACCCCTAGGCACCAGGAGCACTCACCAGGCAGGCTGCTGTTCACCAGCTCCAGGTACTGGTCCACCGAGGTGAGGATCTTGTAGCCAGCACTGTTGATCAGCACACGGGGCGGCAGGTCCCGCTCATAGGCCTGAGCAGAGAAACACGGTGATGGATGAAGGGGAGTGATGATGGGGTGGGCTGGGCCCACCAGCGGTGGGGGATGCCCCTCACCAGTTTGTTCTCATAGAGGACCAAGCCGTAGTTGTGTGGGACCACGCAGAAGCGGTTCCTCCACTTCTTGTTCTCCTCGATGTAGTGGAAGAGGTTGCCCGAGTAGATGACGTGGTCCTCGAGGGGCACCTGCAGAGAGGAGAACGTAGGGGAGGTGGCACAGGGGGTGCAGGGAGAGGGGCAGCTCCATCCCACAGCCACAGCCTGGCGCAAGGAGCTCAGCAAAGTCTTTTTGGGTCAGGGTTTCTGTGCTGAGGGTGCCCAAGGTCACCTCTGGGTTATGTCCAATAGCACTGCAGGTTCTGGTGTCTGAATCATGGAACCCAGCCTGGTTTGTGTTGGGGGTTTGCCTCTTCCATGTCCCATATGGCGACCATGGTAGGGCAGAGCTTGCTTCCTGCCATCTGCAGCTTGCCTCTGACCTGCACCCCGCTGGGACCTTCTCTTTGGTGGCCATTACCAAGCAGTCCCACTCGTGCCCTGTGCACTGTGGCTGCCCCATCCCTGGCAGTGTTCAAGGCCAGGTTGGACACAGGGGCTTGGAGCAAGCTGCTCCAGTGGAAGGTGTCCCTGCCCATGGCAGGGGTTGGAGCTGGAGGAGCTTTAAGGTCCCTTCCAACCCAAACCATTCCATGGTTCCATGAAGCCACCTCGTAGAGCCCAGGACCAGATGATGCTTAAACGCTCTGGACTTCCCAGAGGATCAGTGTCAGGAGCAGGCTGTCTCTCCAGCCCCTCTGGCTCACACAGCAGCAGCATTTACTCCATTCCAAACACAGGCTGAGCGAGCCCAGAATTCCTGCCAGGAATTTTTATGATCCCAGGAACACAAACGAGAGCCAAGAGCTCGGGAGCGTGCAGCGGCGCCTCTGCTGCCTTGGCCACCCACCGTCCACCATGGTGGCCATCAGGAGGGACCAGCCAGGGCTCGGGTCCCACCATGCCCAGGACCTTTCCCTCTTCTCTCCCTGCTGTGTCCATCTCCTGGTTCGCAGGAGCCCCATTGCCTTCCCTCAGCCCCACAACCTCACACCTTGGGCAATGGGAGCTGTGGGAGCAGCTCAGCTCAGCAAACAGGCTCAGAGGCACTCGCTGCTCCTCAGTGCTTCCAAAGGACCTTGGAAGGGGGAGGAGAAAGCACAAAGTCCGGCAGGGCTGGGGACAGAGGGAGGGATGGGAACCAGACCCTAAGGCTATGAGCAGGGATGGGCACAGGAAGGGGGTGCCAGCTCCAGGAGAGCATCAGCATCTCCCCAGGGTGGCTCATCCAAGGAGAAGCAGCTTTATAGAATCATAGAACAGTCAGGGTTGGAAAGGACCTGAAGATCATCCAGTTCCAACCCCCCTGCCATGGGCAGGGACACCTCACACTAAACCATGGCACCCAAGGCCTCATCCAACCTGGCCTTGAACACTGCCAAGGATGGAGCATTCACAACCTCCCTGGGCAACCCATTCCAGTGCCTCACCACCCTCTCAGTAAAGAATTTCTTCCTTAGATCCAATCTAAACTTCTCCTGTTTCACTTTGAACCCGTTACCCCTTCTCCTGTCACTGCAGTCCCTGATGAACAGAAGCACTGCCCAAGGCAGATGGAGCCCTAGAGACTGGATGCCAATGGAGTGCTGAGCTCTGACATGGGAACACTTGACCATGAGACAGGGGAAGCTCAGGCTGGAGATAAGGCAGAAGCTCTTCCCTGTGAGGGTGCTGAGGCGCTGGCCCAGGGTGCCCAGAGAAGCTGTGGCTGCCCCATCCCTGGCAGTGTTCAAGGCCAGGTTGGACACAGGGGCTTGGAGCAAGCTGCTCCAGTGAAAGGTGTCCCTGCCTGTGGCAGGGGTTGGAGCTGGAGGAGCTTTAAGGTCCCTTCCAACACAAACCAGGCTGGGATTCAGTGATTCCATGGCCACCAGCACTCGGGGAGCTCCAGCACAATTGTCCCTCCTCACACCTACTCCTTGCCCCAGGCAGTCACCAAGGGGTCACCACCCAACCCTGGCATGCATTTGGGACAGGCAGGTATGTGCCAAACAGCTGGGCTGGGCTGGGAGTGCCCTGTGCTGTCAGCACCATTGCTGCAGGGACCGGGAGCGATAGGGACCGGGACCAGGGTCTGGATGTGCAGGAAGGGCTGATAGGAGAAGGGAGCCTGGTCCTGGCACTGCTCCTCCATGAGGCCCAGAGCTTTTAAGCATCATCTGGTGCTGGGCTCTATGGGGTGGTTTCATAGAACCATGGATCAGTTTGTGTTGGAAGGGACCTTAAAGCTCCTCCAGCTCCAACCCCTGCCACGGGCAGGGACACCTTCCACTGGAGCAGCTTGCTCCAAGCCCCATCCATGTCTTGAAAGCCCCCTCCTTTCAGCCCTGCACAAACACAGAAGCCTATTCCCATGTGCGACCACGTCTCCTCCTGCTTCCATAGCACCCCCAGGGCAGCGGCTCCACTGACCCGGCCGTGGAGGGACCCCAAACCCTGTCTGCTGATGAGCAGCCCTGCCTGGTGTGCACCTGCCCTTGGAGGTGGGAAGGGAGGGCAGGATCCATCCATAGGTGCTGCAGCCACAGCACTAAGGAGGGATGATGCTTGGAGACCTTTCCCAAGGCAGGAGGCACGAGGTTCCTGGAAGCTCGGAACAAGCTCCTCTTCCCTATGGGGTCAGGGATGCCTGCAAGGGATTCCTGCCCTCCACAGGCATTTGGAGCATCCTTCACACCCAACAACAGCCCAGCACACCCTGCTTGGGGCTCCACTGGGCACAGTGGGCTCCAGGAGCTGCCAGCCCTGTCATCACACACAGACCTCCATAGGGGCTGCAGCCAAGAGCCAGCCGTGCCCGGGTGTGCTCATTGCATGGATTGGGAAGAAAAACCACCCCGAGGAGCCCCATGTGCTGCACGGGCAGTGCACGATGCCACAGGGATGGGCTGGACCATGGGATGGCATGGGGAAAGGGGACGTTCCCAGGCCCAGCGGGAATGGGGATGGAGCTCCCGTCAGCTCTTACCTTGCGGTGCAGCAGCTGAGCCTGTGGCCCTCCGTTGCCTTCGATCTCATAGCGGACGCTGTTGAAGAGCGCGACCCCGAACTGCTCCTGATAGCACCGGCAGAACTCGCCCAGCACCTTCCCCGTCCTCTCTGCAGCGGGACAGCGCGGCCGCGTTAGCAGGGGTGGACCTGGGGGAGCTCCTCTGCACCCTCCCCGCTGGGACACCCTCCCCGTGCGCACAGGCCCTACACGGGGCCAGCAGCATCGCTCCGTGTTGGCCTTTTCCCGCTGACGCCAGGGATTCCGCTCCCCAGCAGGGAATGCCTGGCACGGAGCTGATGCCGGCGATGCTGATCGCTTCCTGTGCCTGGGTCACTGAGGCTGGGGGCAACCCTTTTCCAGCCCCAAGCATCGCTCATCCCCCCCTGACCCCACCGTGCCCCATAAGGACCAGCCTACAGAGGGGCGGGGAAGAGCCGATGCTCCAGCCGGGAGATGAGAATGGGAAAGGACCCACCAGGCCCCCCATGTCACCCCCCTGTGTGAGGCAGAGACCCCCACATCACCCCATAGTGCTGGAGAGCATCCCCTTCCCTGGCAGCCCCATGGGTGCCGGGGGCAGGAGGAACATTACAATCACCCCCCAGCCCCAGGGTTCCTTCTGGGCCATCAGCCACAGGGGAAAGTGGGGCTGCATCCCCCCAGTCTTTGCCAGCACCCCTGACCCACATACACTGTGCCCCATAGAGAAACCCTTGTCCCATGGAGCACCCCTGCCCCGTGCAGCACCCTGCCCCATACAGACCCTGACCCATGGAGCACCCTCCCCATGTAGACCCTGCCCCATGGAGCAACCCCTGCCCCACGCAGCACCCATCCCTCTCCCCATGCCAGCTCCATGAAGCTCCTGCACCAAACCAACCCCTTCCCAACGCATCGCAGCTTCCCCAGGGCTGCCTTTGGCCTCCCCTTTGAATCCTGCTCTCAACTTCGCCCTGGAGCCTGTGAAAGGAAGGAATCCAAGTCTCCCCCAGCCCTTCCCGACGGCTGGAGCCGGTGCCAAGGCACTGAGGAGGAGCCACGCAGCGCTGGGGGCACGAACCCAGACTAAACACCCCCCACGCTGGCCCTGGCACCGCTCACGGGAGCCAAGATCCCAGCAGCAGGCAGGGAAGGAGCCGTTTGCCGCAGGGGATGCTGCACATCCCATGGGAAGAGAGCAAAACACCACTGGGATAAAGCCATCCCAGCGGGGATGGAGGCAAACATCCAGCATCGCACTGACAACCCCTTCCCAGTTAAACCACCCTTCCTGATGGCAAAGAGCGAGGCGCCTGCACATCCCAGCAGGGAAATTCCTTCACCCCCGAGCTTGGCATTTTCCCCTGGAAAAGAGCCTGTGCTGCAGCTCCGGCTGAGCCTGGCCGCGGCTCCGGGCAGCGACGCAGGCAGCTCGCGTTGGGAAGGCCATCCCGAGGGTGCATTTCCTTGCAGATCATGGGAAAAAGCAGCTCCTTTATTCCTCACTGTCCCTGGGTAGCCAGGGCCCGACTGGAAGCGTTGAAGGCAACGGGAAGCAGGAGCCGATGACTTGCAGACACTGAAGCAGATTCGCAGTCAAATACTTGCAGTGATCAAACCTTGCCCAGCTCAGCGGGGGGCAGAGGGAACACGGGGGGCACATCCCAGGGATGGTGGCTCCAGCACTGCCCTGGGCACCCGGTTCCAGTGCCTGAGCACCCATGGGGAAGGGTTTGCCCCGTGGTTGGGATGCCCAGGGCCTCCCCGAGCAAAAGCTGCTCCTGATCCCTTCGTCTCTGCCTGCAGCCACTTGCGGCTTAGTCCTGGGCATGGCTGTGGGGAAGGGGGAATGGGAGGCTGAGGAAGTGCAGGGGTGCCGGGGGTCCTGCTGGGACAGGTGTTGGCACCTCGCTGGGACCACAAAGCTGGTGAGGGGCTGGGATGTGGCAAGGGACCCAGTTCCTGTCCCTCCTGGACCTGCTCAGAGAGGGATGGGAGGTGGAGGAGCCAGTGCCCAGGGTGCTGCAGGTTGGGGGGGGCCAGGGCACCCATTGGCATCATCAGCAGGGGGTTCCCATCCTCTGCTCTCTGTGCCTGGCTGGAGCACAGTGTGATGGGGAAGGGCTGAGGGACCTGGGGGGTTCAGCCTGGAGAAGAGAAGGCTCAGGGGGGACCTGATGGCTCCCTACAAGTGCCTGACAGGAGGATGGAGCCAGGAGGGGCTGGGCTCTGCTCCCAAGGAACAAGGGATGGGACAAGAGGAACCGGCCTCAAGCTGCACCAGGGCAGGTTTAGATGGAGCTGAGGAACAATTCCTGCCCCAAAGGGTGCTCAGGCATTGGAACAGGCTGCCCAGGGCAGGGCTGCAGGCACCGTCCCTGCAGGTGTTCACACACTGTGGAGACGAGGCCTCAGTGCCATGGGTTAGTGGTGGCCTTGGCAGTGCTGGGAACGGTTGGATTTGGTGCTCTTAAAGGTCTTCTCCAACCTGTTTGATTCTATGGTTCTATGATTCTATGGCACATCAGCTCCACACCCCCAGCCACGCTCCATCCCTCCTCATCACATCTCCAGGGACCCGCACAGCCTCCCCATCACCCACCAGCACCCCAAGGGCACAGCAGAGCAGCACCCCAGGGACACCCTGGCAGGGTGACCCAACAGGCAGCGCAGGTCTGCCCTTGTCCTGATGACACCCAAGGCCAGAGGAGCCCGAGGGTCGTCTGGATGGAACCATCCAGGTCCTGCTCCTGCCCATCTCCCCAACCGGTTGTGCCAGCGCAGCCGTCATGGAGCCCGAAGCATCGTCACCAAGCCCAAGGCATCTCCAGCACAACAGTCTCAATGGGAAGGCAGCAGTCCTCAAGCAGCCAGGGTTGCAGCCCAAAGGCACGTGCAGCCCTCGCCTATGGAGAGGTCACAGCCTGGGCAGAGCAGGCCTGGTCCAGCATCCATCCCTTTGAACCAGGGCAGGAGGTGGATTTCACCCTCAGAAGCCACAGGAAGCTGCCCAAGCTGGTCCAGCAGCCTGGCCTTGGGAGCATCTCCAGCACCATCAGCAGCCACACACATGCACATCTCCAGGCAGAAGCCAGCTCTTATCCTGACCTCCCACAGGAGCAGGGCCAACCCCAACTCCAGCATCAGAGGAAAGCCAAGGGGAAAACACAGCCCATGAGCTCCAGGTCCAGCCCAGAGCCCTTATCACCTGGAGAGCAGCACGGGCAGCCTGACCATATCCTTCCCTCCAGCTACTTGGATGTGCTGCCTGCAGCTCTTCACAGAACCACCTCTGCTGCTTGCAGAGCTCTGGAGCTCAACACCTCATTCCCCTCAAAACCATGTGAAAATGAGAGCAATGCTTTATATAGCCCAGGCCAAGGCCAGCAGCATCAGCAGCTCTGGCAATGGGAGGTCAGAGCCTCTGCAGGTCCTGCTGCAGCTTGCCTGGCCCATACCCAACAGCAGTGTTTGTTTTGCCTTCGCTCAGCATCCTCCCGATGCATCCAGGACCCATCTGCAGCTTCACAGCACATCCCACCCAGGACAGAGCCCAGCAGGGGCATGGCTCAACCCTGGTGTCTCCTGGGGTTTGGGGACCAGCTCGGCCTCTCCCAGCATTGGGATGCATTGCACAGCGCTGGGCAAAGCAGCTCCTCAGATGAGCATCACCACTGTGCCCCTCTAGAGATACCCAAGGAGCTGAGGATGGAGATGGACTTTGCCCTCTTCTCATGTGGCAAGACCTTGGGTGGGCAGCAAAGGGTTAAAGCATAAGAGGAAAGAGGCAGGGAGGATGGACCCAAACCAGCCTTCATCCCCCTGCACCCTGCAGGAAGGTGCTGTCAGCCTCTGGGGACGCAGAGCTGTCCCCTGCTCCCCACCCTGTGCTGGCAGCACCACCGGGCCCCAAGGGACAGGGACAGGACAGGGAGCACCCATGCACAAGCATGCATGTACATGAGCACCCATACACACTCCCCCTGCACACACAGGTACGTACCCCACACGCACACCCATACGTACACCCATGCACACACTCCCAGGAGAGGCTGGAGCCCAGCGTCTGACACATCCTCGCTGCAGCCCACATCCCACTTTCCAGCTCCTGAGCCCATCCCTCCCTCTTGTCGCACCTTCCAGACCCCCATCATCCTGCTATTTAAATGTACAGCGCAGAGGGAGCCTTGGACATCTCAAATTCCCCAGGACCCCCCCAGTCTCTGTGGCCGGGACGGGTGGGAGCATGACCAACCCTTGTGGGATGCCGCAGGGATGCCTCACCGGAGGCAGGGAATTTTCCTCCTGCTCCAGCACAGAAAGAAGGATAAAGCCAAGGACACAAAGGCCCATTGAGGCAGAGCCCGGGGCTGTGGAGCCCTGGCCCCCGCATGCGTGATGGATGCTTGCTGGCTCATTGCCCATGGGACAGCCTGAGTCAGTCCCGGCTCTCCCTGTATCCCACGTCCCCTCATTGCCACCTCAGCAATGGGTGGTGCAAAGGGATGTGTCTGCAGAGCAGTGGAGGAGCAGATACGCAGGAGGACCAGGAAATCACATCCCTTTGCTGGGTGTAATAGAACCAACCAGGTTGGAGAAGCCCTTTAAGCTCATCCAGTCCAACCATTCCCAGCACTGCCAAGGCCACCACTAACCCATGGCACTGAGGCCTCGTCTCCACGGGGTGTGAACACTTGCAGGGACGGTGCCTGCAGCCCTGCCCTGGGCAGCCTGTTCCAATGCCTGAGCACCCTTTGGGGCAGGAATTGTTCCTCAGCTCCATCTAAACCTGGCCCATGCTGCTGGTGACAACGGGCATCCCGCCGGCAGGGCATGGCCAAGGCTGCTGGGGAAGGAGCTGAAGTTAATCACTGATGCAGTCAGTAAATGATTAGAGAGCGTAGGTGGGTTGCTGGGGCAGCAGCACAACCGGTGGCACCCACAGGGACACCCGGGGGTGGCACATGGTGGTCCCGGCCCAGCCAGCTCACCCCTGGGCTCCGATTTTCACATGGGTAAAGGCAGCAAAACCAAAAGGGGCCCTTTCCCACTGGGACACCGGCTCCAGGGTGCAAGGGATGCTGTCACCAGGACATCCCTGGTCATCACCCAGCCAGTGGTCCCCATACCCAGCAGCTGAGAGGGGTAGGATGGTCCCAGCATCCTGTCTGCATACCAGGGAGCATGGGGAGCACCCGGAAAGTCATCCAAGCATCCACGCTGATCCCCCTGTCCTGCCCCTCACGTCCCATTCTCCGGCTGCTCCCATTCTTCCTGGTGGCCCAGGAGGACAATGAAGATGGTTTGTCCAGCAAGGAAAACCCACCAGAAGGACAAGCCCATCACAAGGGGGGTGATGTCAGTGGCTGGATGAGGGGTGGCCAGGCTGCTCCTGCAATCCTGCACTGGTCTAAATGCACCCAGGGGTTTGCTCGCTGCCCTTCAGGATCATGAATCCTGGCATAGTGCAGATGATGTGTTTGGGCACCCCCACTGAGGGTACACAGCACGCTGGGAATGGGGTGCATGGCATGGCAGGAACAGGGTGCGCATGCAGATGGGGTGCCCAGCGTGCCGGGGATGGGGTGCTGAGGCAGACCTCAAAACAGCAAATTTGGGAATGTGAATCCGAGTTCATTCCCACCCAGAAACACAAACTCCTTCGAATGGGCCTGGCTCAGCCCAGCCGAGCATCCCCTCTCATGCAGAGCAGGAGAGAGGGGAAACGGGAAAACATCAAGGAAGAGGATGGGGACAGTTTCCCCTCTTCCCTGCCTGCACCCCCCAGATGCACCCTTCACACAAACCCATCCACACCCAGCCCAGGCTGGATCTGCCCCAGGCTGTTATCTGGATTGAGCTTATCCTGGAGCACACCGGGAGCGGAGCTCCCTGTGCTCCCCTCCAGCTCAGCACCGCGGGACCCGGCAGGACAGGGATCACCTCCTGCCTCCAGCACGCTCCAAACCCCATCGGGAACACTTCCAGCTACAGCTGGAAGCACAAATGGGAATGGGGCAGCATCCTGCACCGCCCCCCTTCCCAAGCAGCCGCTGCCCTCTGACTCACACCGCTGCGGGAAGGGTGGGCAGGACGGGGGCTGAGCAGGAAGGGATGAGGCAGCAGAGCCTGGGAGGAGAAACCAGATGGGCCCAGGCCTGAACCGGTTCATCCTCTCCCTGCCCCTGCATCACAAGGCTCTGCCCCCACATGAGTCAGAAGCAGCCGCGGTGCCAGCTCCGGGCTGGGGCACCCGCTGGGGACACGGCTCCTTGCTGGTGCCTGCACCAGCCCCCTGCAGCATCCTGCATCCCGGCTGCATCCCGGCTGCGCTCATGGAGATGCTCATCCCAGAGGGGTCCGTCCCCACGGCGGCAGCACCCTCCTGCTCCCCCCGCACCTCACCCAGTTGCGGTGGTTGCACAATGCTGCTCCCAGCCCAGTGCAAACAAACCTGCCCCAGCACGGCTGCGGCAGGATCTAAGGCATGAAATCCATGGGGCCCAAGTGAAGCAGCACCTTCAGCGGCACCTCCTCAGCACAGGAACAGGCAAGAAACCCTGCTCTTTGGTGCCCTTCACTTGTTTCTCCTGCTGCCCAACCCGACCACAGTCAGCGCCCTGCATCACCCCCATTCCCGGGGCTTGGCAGCGCTTCCAGCCCCATGGATGAGGGATTTGTGTTTTCCCGCAGCTGGTGTCCCGCTGCTCCCCGGGAACAAGGCTGCGTGCGAGGAATGTGCACGTGAGTCACAAACGGCATCTGGGGCCTTGACACGTCTCTGGAGGAGCTGGCTGGGGCCGGATGGAGCCCAGCATGAGATGTGTGCATTGAACCTCCCTGCCCAAACGGCCGCTGGGGGAGCCGGGCAGAGGATCCCCCTCCTGTCCTCCCATTCCTGCCTGATCCCTCATCCCTTTCACTTTGACTGGTGCTTTAGTGGTGATGCTCCAAAGCCATGGGGCCCACAAAGGCACCGCAGCTGGGCTAAACCCACCGCAGAGTCAAGCCCACCAGAGGATGTGATGGCACTCGCAGGACAGTCAGGATACGTCCCACAGGCAGGGAGGTGGCTGTGGGGAGAGGAAGCATTCCCATGGAGCAGCTCGGCTCAAGCTGGATGTCCCCAAACCCTGGTGCTGGAGCTGGCTGCAGGCACATCACCACGCATGGCCCCTATCCCCCAGGGTCCCACCAGCACATGGCCAGGCTGGAGAAGAGCTGCGAACCCAAGGCAAAGGGGCCAGAGCAGGGGGAAAGAAGACTGAGATGAGCTCTTAGGCAGAAGCTCTTCCCTGTGAGGGTGCTGAGGCGCTGGCCCAGGGTGCCCAGAGAAGCTGTGGCTGCCCCATCCCTGGCAGTGTTCAAGGCCAGGTTGGACACAGGGGCTTGGAGCAAGCTGCTCCAGTGGAAGGTGTCCCTGCCCGTGGCAGGGGTTGGAGCTGGAGGAGCTTTAAGGCCCCTTCCAACACAAACCAGGCTGGGATTCTATGATGGAACTTGGGCATCTCTGGGTCCCACAGGCTCCCAGTACCAGGGGGTGGGTACAATCTGTGGGATGCCCCAGCAAATGCTCCTGTGCTTGGCAGGGACAAGCAGCAGCCCCTTGTGCCCAGCCCCAGGGACAGGAGCTGGACCTGGCACACTCTGAGCTGCTCAGTGCCAGTGGGAAACCGAATCCCACACCAAGGGAGGAGACCAAACAAAGCCCTTTATGTGTCCGGACAAAAAACCCAACCAAACCCAAGAGGTGTTTGAACAAAACAGCCCTGAGCCTGCCCTGGGCTCTGCACAGCCCCTGCTGCTGTGACCGGTGGGACACAGGGTTCTGCATGCCCCACGGTGCTTGTCCCACACTGTGCCCTCATGATGCTCCCTGCTCCTCATCGAGGGTGATGCCCCGGAGCACAGGTCCATGGGGCTGGCAGCATGACCAGCATCTTCCATCAGAGCAACTTCCAGTGTCTGAAGGGGGCTACAAGGATGCTGGAGGGGGACTCTTCATCAGGGACCGTTGTGATAGGACAAGGGGTGATGGGTTCAAAGTGAAAGAGGGGAAGTTCAGGTTAGACAATAAGGAAGAAGCTCTTGTGCCTGTGGCAGGGGGTTGGAACTGGATGAGCTTTAAGGGCCCTTCCAATACAAACCATTCCATGATTCTATTATTCCTTGCTGTGGGAGTTGGGCAACAGCCAGCAGAGCAACGTGGCCCCTAGGCAAGGCAGGGATGTTCCCAAGGCTGGGCTCTGTCCTCAGGTGATGCCCTGCATGCACTGGGATCAGAGTAAGGGACTCAGGATGCTTCCCATGGCAGCTCCACCATCACTTTGGGTGCCTGGGAGCTGGCAGCCCTGCTCTCCTGCCCCACACAGCAGCACTGAGGTCACCCCAGCATTGGGGCACATCCTGTCATGCAGAGAAACCCCTAAAGGGGCATCACACCAGGCCCTGAGCTGTCCCATCCATCCCTGCTGCATGGGGACATCCCATCCTGGGGACTCCCATCGCAGAGGGCGTCTGAGCCCTCCCAGGGCAGGAGGGCATGGAGAAGGGCACCGTGCTCTACCAGCCAGAGCTGGGACCTGCACTGAACACTGCTGCCCTTTCCCTTTGAAAGGGGGGAAAAGGTGGAGTTTTACTCTTTCCTCCCCATCCGGTCCAGGAGCCGCAGGAAGCATGCTTGGAATGAGCAGCTCTGCTCTGCCCCTTCCTCCCCTCCTGCCTCCGAGCTCTCCAGGACCAGAGCTGGGTCCTGCAGGGGCAAAGGGGGTGCTCAGCTTTGTGTGGAGACCCGGAGCTCGCCTGCCTTCACACCTCACCCTGCATCTCTGATGATGATGATGCATCCCTGATCATGATGATGAGCATCCCTGCATCCCTGCTGAGATGCACAGAGGCAGCGGTGGTGGTGGAGGCAGGAGCCCACCCTGTGAGCAGACAGCGTTCTGCTTCCCCACATCCCTGCTCCTTGGGAGCCAGGGCAGGGCAGGATGTGAAATAGAGCCTGGAGTGCTCCAGGAGGGGTGGAAATGGGATGGGGGGGCTGACACGGCTCCTTCCCACAGCCTGGAATCAGGCTCCTGCACACAAGGTCTGTCCATGAGACCCAGCACTCATTGGACCCCCATGGACCAGAGCTGTGGGTACACTCAAGTGTGGGTGCTTTTAGTGCTTGCTTCAATGATTGTCCCCATGTCCATGCATCACCTCTGCTGCCCCCAGCATGGCAGCGCCACGGGTGGGAGCTTGTTGCAACCTGATGTGGGGCTGGGGCAGAGGGACAGGAGCCCGATGGTCCCTGGAAGGGTGGGACAGAGCTGAGCTCTATGATGAGCTCAGCCCTAAGAGCTCATCCCAGTCTCCCCTTGGGCAGGTTCAAGCCATTCCCCTTGTCCTGTCCCTACAGGCCCTTGTCCCAAGCCCCTCTCCAGGTTTCCTGCAGCCCCTTTAGGCACTGGAGCTGCTCTCAGGTCTCCCCAGAGCACAGCAGAGGGGCAGGATCCCCTCCCTGAGCTGCTGCTCACGCTCTGGGGGTGCAGCCCAGCAAACAGGGGGGTTCTGGGCTCAAGCGCTCACTGAAGCCAGGTCATGGGGAGCTTCTCCTTGACCAGCAGCCCCAAGTCCTTCTCCTCAGGCTGCTCCATCCCCTCTCTCCTATCCCCCTTTGCTGGGGAGGGAAGAACTCCCAGGATGGAGGTCAGGCTGAGCACAGGGAGGGCTCGCTCCTGCTGCCCCTATGGGAAGGCCACCAGCACATGAGGACCACATCCCCTGCCCCAACACGTTGGTCCAGCGAGCCCCATGTCCCAACACGAGAGCTTCAGGTAAAGCCCTGGCGTGCCACAACCAGCCCTTGCCCTGGCAGGGAGCCCTGATGTGCCAGGGAGATGGTTACTCCATGAGGAAAGGAGACACAGGCTTGGTTAGGAGACACCACACGCATCCCAGCACCCATTGGAGCTCCCTGCTCTGGTCCCCCTGAGGCAGGGTGAGGGTTTCAGCCCCACACCAGCCCCAGTGCCCGTCACCGGCAGCCACCACATCCAGGAGCTGATGAGTGGCCAGGCTAGGAAATGAGTGTCACGCACAAGGAAGCCACAGCAAACCTCTTCCCACTGCTGGGAACCTGTTCCCACAGCCTTTGGCATTTGCTGGCATCACCAGACCTGATCCCGCAGCCCATCCCATCGGCACACAGCTTCCAGGGAGGAGAAGGATGCTCCTCAATGGCATGAGATGGAGAAGTGGTGTGGAGATCTCAGAGCAGCTTCTGGTGTCTGAAGGGGGCTACAAGGATGCTGGAGAGGGGCTCTTCATCAGGGACTGTAGTGATAGGACAAGGGGTAACGGGTTCAAACTGAAACGGGGGAAGTTCAGGTTGGAGATAAGGAAGAAATTCTTCCCTGTGAGGGTGCTGAGGCACTGGCCCAGGGTGCCCAGAGAAGCTGTGGCTGCCCCATCCCTGGCAGTGTTCAAGGCCAGGTTGGACACAGGGGCTTGGAGCAAGCTGCTCCAGTGGAAGGGGTCCCTGCCCGTGGCAGGGGTTGGAGCTGGAGGAGCTTTAAGGTCCCTTCCAACGCAAACCAGGCTGGGATGCTATCAGGGGTACGCAGCCACTGATGCCTGGCAGGCACTGTAGGGGGGAGGCTGTGGGGTTGAGGCTTGGTGTCACCAATGCCACCACTGTGTGGGCTGGCATCTGCACAGGTCCCACCCCAAGTTAACAGCTGCTTTAGTCAGTCATTAAGGAGCTGGCAACTCCCTGGGAATGCCAGAGCAAGGTGTGAGCTCCCAGGGACCCTCCCTGCGCTGCCACCCACCTCCCCATCCCACCCGGAGCACCCTGCAGCAGCCCTGAGCTCTCCCAGGACCAGGGGGCCGAGCCACCCAGCTCCTGCCCGCCTTGCTCCACCTCACCCCCTGGAGAAGGGGTCCCCATGGGGCTGGGACACACGAGGGAAGAGCTTCACCCAGTGCCTTGCTGGTGGCACCCATTGCCCTGGACAGGAGAGGACACTGTGCAAACCCAAAGGTACGCGGTGACATCTCAGCTTCTCCACCCCATCCCTGCCACCCTCGTGTTCCCAGGGATGGTGCGTGTGCTGGGCATCATTGAGCAAGGAGGAGAGCCCAGGCCCTCGGCAGCAACTCCTAACCCACATTTGGGAGGAGGAGGAGGAGGAGAAGGGCAGCCCAAGGGTGTTGGCAAAGAGCTGGGTGACTCAGGCCAGGACGATGTCTCAAGCAGGGCAGCAGGAGGAAGCACTTAGCGGTCACAGAGACTCCGGAGTAAAGGATGCAGGAGCTGCAGCAGCATTGCCTTAAAACCACCCCAGGGTAGATCCCACCCCTGGGCTGCCCCATCAGCCCCAGTGCAGGGATGCTGGGACAGTGCAGGGAGTCTGGGATGTGCAGCAGAGCACCAGCAGTGGGGGAAAAAAACGGTGGAGCCATGGAATGGTTTGTGTTGGAAGGGACCTCAAAGCTCCTCCAGCTCCAACCCCTGCCACAGGCAGGGACCCCTTCCACTGGAGCAGCTTGCTCCAAGCCCCTGTGTCCAACCTGGCCTTGAACACTGCCAGGGATGGGGCAGCCACAGCTTCTCTGGGCACCCTGGGCCAGTGCCTCAGCACCCTCATAGGGGAGGCAGGTTTGATGTCGGAGGTGCTGGCGCAGAGGAGACCACACTGCAGAGCATGGGCAGGCTGCTCACCACTGCCCTCCTGCAGCGCTCATCCCACAGCTCCCAACGGGATCCGAATGAGGCTCTTCCCATGTCCCCACTGCCCAGGGCCTGCTGTTGGTGGAAGGGGCTGCAGCCACAGGGGGCATTGCCAAGCCCTGAGTCCCCATCCCTGCTGCAATCAGGGGCCCACAGCAGCCTGGAAGCTCCTCCAAGCTCCCCCGAATTGATAGGACAACCAGGAAAAGCCGCTTGGAAAGGGGATGGATCGATCCCCAGCACCCGCAGGAGCAGCAGGAGGAGAACAGGCCGAGCCAGGCAGGAAAGCCTGGAGTTCTCCCGGCACATTGCTTTGCATTCTGACAGCAAGTCCTGCCTTGCCTGGTGGGTTCTGGCTCCTCCCAGCTCTGGGGCTTTCACCCAGCAAGGAGCCTCTGTGCTCAGTGAACCCAGTGCCTCCAGTATCTCCCAGAGAGGTTTCCCAGTGCAGTAGGGTCCCTCCTACCCACCTCGACCCTCCCGAGCTGCAGCACGGCACAGGACACGCACCAGCCCCATCTCCATCATCCAATTTGCCAGGAATCCTGTTTTCCCCATGAAAACTCATCTGCACCCCCCCCCGGGTAACCGCTCAGTCCCGGCCAGGCTGCAACCATCCACCTCGACCTTCAAATGCGGAATTTCTGGCCCAGTGGACACAGATTCCTGCATAGTTATTCTTGCATAGTTATTCCTTGTTATTCTTCAGGATTCAGATCACGGGGCTTGGACAGGGAGCGCAGTTAAAGGAAGTTTCGGGATGTGCTTTGGACCCGATGCAGCGAGCAGCAGGGCCGAGTCGGTGCTGGAGCAACCCCATTGAGCTGCAACTGTGCAACACACGAACCCCATAGCGAGTTACAAACCCTCCTCCAAAGCTCATAAACCTGCTGGCGCCCTGCTGAGCCACATACCACGGCAGCATTCCTGCCAACCAGCCCGCACAGCATGGCCCATGGGCTCCATCACACACCGGGAGACACCGGGTCCATGCACCGGTGCCACCACAGTCACCCCACGCTGCTCCATCAATGCCAGCCCTTGGGGATAAAGGACTCCAGAGCCGCTCCCATGGCTTTATGGTGGAGATAGAGGAAAGATAGGACAGAGCCACCTCCAAACCCCCGGCACACCCCAGCCCTTGAGCTCTCTGCACAAGGTCCAGCACGAAGCCACCAGCCAAGGTGCGGCTTCGCTGTGGGGCTGCCTATGGGGTTTTCAGCCCGGGGAGCTGGAACTGGAGCCGGAGCTTGGCAGGGAAGGGCTGGGAGGTCGGGTCCTGCCTGCTCTGGAGCCCCAGGAGCACAGCACAAGTGACGCAAAGCGGCTTGGGGGGGGTGGCCCCACTTACAGGGGTCACGTCAGTCGCCAATGAGACACCCCGGCCGCCCTCCCAGCCCCAACCCCACTGCACAGAAGCCGTAATCCCACGTCCAGCGATTCCCAGGCAATTCCCAGGCGGCAGGGACCAGACATCCTGTGCCGGGGGCAGCGACGCCCGGGCCCTCAATGAGCACATTGTCACCCTTCCCCGTCCCACAGCGCTTGGAGAGGGCAACGCCGAGCCCTGTCTATGCACAGGGGTACCCCAAGGGTGCAGCCAAGTCCTTCCCTCCACCCCAAAACCCCCTTGGGAAGTGCTTCCCTAGGGATCCTCCAGCACTGCTAATGGGGAGAAAGTTCATCTGCCGGCCCAGCCCCAGCGAATCCCACGCTGACAGTGGTTTCCCGGCACAGGACCCGGCTTGCCAGCACCAATCCGGATCCCGGCTCCTCGCCTTCCCTCCCCGCAGCCCGGGGAAGCTCAAGCGCAGGAACAGCGGAGCCAACACAAACACCGTCGGCACAACCCAGCCCTTCATTTGGGAAGCAGACAGATACCTCGGGATATCCCCCCCCGCCCCGCTCCGGGATGTGTCCAGCCATGGGATAGGCGAAAACACAGGGAAAATGCAACGTGGTGGGAAGAGGAATTAAAAAAGGGAGGCGAGGAAAATAAGGAAGTTTGAAGTGTGGGAAAGAGGAGGCGGGGGGATCGCGGGAACACGGGGAAAAGGGGGGGATCGAAGAGAGGGATGGGGAGAGCCCGAATGGGATGAGGGGAGCGGGGTCGGGAGCTCACCGGCGATGTGCTGGCGGCGACCCTCGTCCAGGTGCGTGGAGACCACATCTCCCATGGCGAGCGGAGCCGGGCCGGGGCGGGCGAGGAGGAGGAGGAGGAGGAGGAAGGCAGCGCCCAGGGCGGTCCAGGCAGCGCGGCGCCCCAGCGAGCCGCGGCCACTCCCCCCGCACCGCCTCCTGCACCGCGTCAGCGCCGGCTGGGCCCGAGCGTGTTCCAGGATCATGGAATGGTTTGTGTTGGAAGGGACCTTAAAGCTCATCCAGTTCCAACCCCTGCCACGGGCAGGGACACCTTCCACTGGAGCAGCTTGCTCCAAGCCCCTGTGTCCAACCTGGCCTTGAACACTGCCAGGGATGGGGCAGCCACAGCTTCTCTGGGCACCCTGTGCCAGGAAAACTATTGGAATACAAAAAACGCAATAAATAGTTCAGCTTTGGAACAATTTCCTCTTTGAAACGACTTTCAGGGTGTGGAGAGGGCTCATGTGCGGTAGCATCCTCGGGGCGAAGCCCAGCCCAGCTCCAGCAGCACCCAGCTGCAGCCAGGACTCAGCCCCCTGGCTCCTATGGGTGCTGGGGCTGATACAGGTGACATCTGTTTGCTGTCCTCACGTCCTTTAGCCACCTATTGAGTGTTTTGCCTTTAGCAGAGCCCAGCCTGCCATGGCAGCACCCAGATCCCACCCTGCTCAGCAGGATGCTTGGTCCCATGGCAGCACCCTGGCACGGTGATGGTGACGGGGGGGGGGAAGACCCCCAGTGCCCACCGGGGTGTGCTGGGCAGCGGGTGAGCACATCTGAGCTGCAGGGAGAGGTATGAGCAGCCTCCATCCCCTCCCCATCTCAGCAGCCTGTCACTAAAGAAAGTCCTACTATCCCCTCTCAATGTCCCCCTCTTTCAGCTCCAAGCCGTTCCCCTTTGTCCTATCACTACATGCCCCTGTAAAAGCAACTCTCCCTGCCCCGCCTTGTAATTAGCTGCTCTAATTAGCTCACCGGGGCACGGGGAAGAGCTGTACCCCCCCTCCATGCCCGGTCCTGATGCCGTGTGCCCGCACCGCAGGGCCCCGCGCCAGCTCCCACGGCTGCCGGCGCCAGGCAAACCAGCTCCGGCTGCTTGGCACCGGCCTCCTCTTGCCTCACATTGCTCCATGGGGCGATTGCAACAGCGGCTCCTCCCTCTGCTACCTGCGCTCAGACCCAGCCATGGGAAGGCTGAGGGTGGCGGTGGGAGCGGGATGGGGCAGAGCGGGATGCAGGCGAAGGGCCGCTCTCCCTCGCTATGCGGGAGAATGGGACGGGAAAGCTCAAGTTGCCTTAAATCACTCCCCATAGAGACTGAACCATGCATTTTGGACCCCCGTTTGGCACCATTCTTCCATAGTGGGGGAAGCCAGGAGCAGGCTGGCATCTGGCATCACTGTGGAGCAGGAGGGCACGCTCCAAGCGGGACCAATAATGCTTCATCAGTACAGCACATGCTGGATCCACGGGTTGAGCTCTCAGGCCCAGCGAGGGAAGCAGCCGAGGAGCTGGAGGAAGCGGTGGAAAAGCTCCTCCTTCCTCTCCTGTTGCTGCAGCTCCTCTCCCGAGAGCAACAGGCGGAAACAGCCCGCACAGGATCCCCCGGCGCTGCCTGGGCATGATCCGGCCGGAGGAAAGGCCTTGCCTGCATCATTCCCAGCCGCTGGGCACAGCACACAGCCCGGTGTGACCGAGGGAGGAAGAGGAGGAGGAGGAGGAGGAGGAGGAAGGGGGAAGATGTGGTGGTGTGACCAGAACGTTCAGGCTGTTCCCGGCTGCAGGGAGTCACTGCCGAGATGGATCCATGCCTTGGGATCACTCCGGTCCATGGCTGCTTCCAGAGCGTTAGCCTTGGCTGGTGGCTCAACCGTGGCCAGGTTGCTTGGCTCTGGGGCTGTGCAGGGAATCTTTTCCTGGGCTGGGCTGTTTACCCGGCAGTGGGAAGGAGGAGTGGAGGTGGCCAGCCTGGAGCGAGGCATCCTGTTTATCCTGCCTGAAATAGCTCTTGGCCAGCCACAGCGGCTGCGATGGGGAGGGGATGGAGGCTGCTCACACCTCTCCTTGAAGCTCAGATGTGCCCATCCCCTGCCCAGCACATTCAGGGGGACACTGGGGGTCCTTCCCCCCTGCAGCCATGGCAGGGTGCTGCCAGCCTGGGGCCAAGCATCCTCTTGAGCAGGGGGGATGCGGGTGCTGCCATGGCAGGCTGGGCTCTGCTAAAGGCAAAACACTCAATAGGAGGCTAAAGGACATCAGGACAGCACCCAGATGTCACCTGTATCAGCCCCAGCACCCATGGGAGTGAGGAGACTGGGTGTGGGCTGTGACCAGGGGCTGGGCTCACCCCTGAGGTTGCCACCGCACATGAGCCCTCTCCATCCGAGCACAGGTTCTTACCCCTGCGAGTCATTTCAAAGGGTAAATGGCTTCAGTGCTAACGTATTTATTCCAGTGTTTCTATTCCACATTTCCACTGGCACAGGGTGCCCAGAGAAGCTGTGGCTGCCCCATCCCTGGCAGTGTTCAAGGCCAGGTTGGACACAGGGGCTTGGAGCAAGCTGCTCCAGTGGAAGGGGTCCCTGCCCGTGGCAGGGGTTGGAGATGGAGGAGCTTTAAGGTCCCTTCCAACCCAAACCAGGTTGGGATTCTGTGATTTACCTTTTCCTCTCTGCAGTGCCCATCAGAAGGCTTTTCCCTGAGCACTGGGCTTGTTTGGAGGTTGTTTGCCTGGCCAAAACACTGCTGAGATCAAGAGATTCCCCCGGGAATTTGAGCTACAGCAAAATCTCATTGAAAATAGAAAATCTTTCCACCAGAGGCTTTTGAACACTGATCCCAGAGGAGTCTGGCTCTGAATTCATTCAGAAGTCAGCCTTAGTGCGGCGAGGGCATTTTCAAGGTGGGGGGAAATGCATCCACCTCTCTCAAATGAAGACCAACAACAAAACAGGGAATAGCCACCCATGGCACCAACTTCAGGATCAGAAACCAAGCATCATTCCTTTAAAAGAAGCACTGTCTGGAGTGTGCTTCAGGCAGTGCACACACAGCCCTGCTAACCAGACCAAGGACATGGCATAAGCCCTAGCCTTGCAAAGCCAATCCCAAGCAACCCCTGTCAGCACAGGAGCACTGCACACTGAGCATGTGGCAGCCACAGCTTCTCTGGGCACCCTGGGCCAGCGCCTCAGCACCCTCACAGGGAAGAGCTTCTGCCTAAGAGCTCATCTCAGTCTCCCCTCGGGCAGGTTCAAGCCATTCCCCTTGTCCTGTCCCTACAGGCCCTTGTCCCAAGCCCCTCTCCAGGTTTCCTGCAGCCCCTTTAGGCACTGGAGCTGCTCTCAGGTCTCCCCTTCAGGAGCCTTCTCTTGTCCAGGCTGCCCCAGCCCAGCTCTCTCAGCCTGGCTCCAGAGCAGAGCTGCTCCAGCCCTCGCAGCATCTCTATGGCCTGCTCTGGACTCAAGCCCATGGCAGGGGTTGTATTTGGGTGATCTTTAAGGTCCCTTCCAACCCAAACCATTCCATGACTCAATGAGCCTGAGGCTGGTGCCGAAGTCGACCATGATGAGCAGAGTACTTCAAACCTCTCCTTCACCATCCTGGGGACCCAGCACATCTCCTGGTTGCTCTTGATGCCCCAATCCATGTATGTGAGGGAGCATTTAAGAATAAGAAGTTGATTCCTTGGTGCATTTCCATGCTTACAGCAGTCAAACCGAACCTGACACTTCAGCTGGTCCCTCTGGATTTGCTACCCACGCATCACCCCAGCCATCATCACCACAGAGTAAAATCGGACCTCGCAGCAGCAAAGCTTAATGCACCTGCAGAGCACCCAGAACATGGTGTTCCCCATCACCTGCCACGTGCTGAATTCCTGCAAGCACTAAGCACAGGGGTACCTTGCAGGAGAAAGCTTTCAAGCTGGTGTTTATTTCCCTTTCTCTGTCATAAGGAGCAATCAGTGGAGTTTTCCTTTCATTCTCATTGACCCTGGGACGAGGATCTGTTTCCACCTCCCTGCATCACCAGGAAACCTGATCGTTTTGGGGGTGCTTTAGGGCAAGGAGAGGCAGGTTTCAGGGTGTCCTTTGCAAATGGAGCTGCTTGCATCCCTGCAGTGACCCTGGCAGCCAGGGTCAGGTCCCATCCATGAGGAATGGGCACATTCAAACCCAGCCGAGGTCACCTCTACGGCCTCAGAGGTGAATAAGACCCATCCTTGTTCAGGGATCTGCTGTGGTGCGGGGTCTGAGAGGGCCAAAAGGGAAAAGCTCCTGGCAAGCAGGTGTGAACGTGTCCTGCTCGTGCCCTGGGAGCTGCTGGCCTCCATGGAACCCGTATTGGAGCCATTAACAGTTGTGTAATTGCAGCAGTAAACCTGCCTTGTGCTGATAAAGCAGCGGCACCTCTGCCTGTCCCTTTGTATCAGCAGTGCTGTGTGTGGGGATGTGCCCCATGGGCTGTTGCACCCTCAGTCCCGCTGACTCCAGCGGGATTTGCTGTGCCGGAGCAGCGATCCCACACAACAGGGCGATTAGGGAATGCTGGCTCAGACCTGCTGCAGCCCGTTGTTCCTGCATCAGAGCCAGAGCCCATGAAGCACATCCAGCCCCAGCCACACAACGCGAGGGAGGGAGCCTTGCCCGGGGGGCACCTGGAGACCCTGCAAAGCACCCTCCAGCCAGTGCCAGGGGCTGTGGGGCAGCACAGGGTCGGGGTGAGCACTGAGGGGTCATAGCCCTCCGTGGGTCAGCATCCACCCGCCTGCCCGCTGCACGGGGAGCACCGCGGCGCCGGGGACAGCAGCCGCTGCGCTAACCCGGGCACGGGTGGAGCAGGAGGATGCTGTGGATCAGCATTCCCCTCTCCTGGATCAGCATTCCCCTCTCCTGGATCAGCATTCCCCTCTGCTGGTCGCGACTGGGATAACTGGGAGCCTGCAGGAAGGGAGACTGCGGAGGGCGCGACAGCTTTGGCTGCATCGGCAGGGCATGGGCACGGGTATGGGGCGTAGGAATGGGAGCCAGCACGGCATGGGCATGGACACCGGCATGGCATGGACACTGGAATGGGGTGTGAGAATGGGCACTGGCATAAGCGCCAGCATGGGCACTGGCATAGGTATGAAGTGTGGGAATGGGAAGCAGCATGAACACTGGCATGATATGGGTCTGGGGACAGGCACTGGAATAGCATGGGGCATGGGAATGAGAGCCAGCATGGCATGGGCATGGGAGCCAGCATGGCATGGGCATGGACACCAGCATGGCATGAACACTGGAATGGGGTGTGGGAATGGGCACTGGCATAAGCACCAGCATGGGCACTGACATAGACATGAAACGTGGGAATGGGAAGCAGCATGGACACCGACGTGGCATGGGTGTGGGGACAGTTACCAGCATGGCATGGAGTGTGGGAATGGGCACAAGCATGGACACCAGCATGAGGTCTGGGAATGGGCACTGGCATGGGCAGGGTGTGCAGGAATGGGCACCAGCATGGCATGGGCATGGCAAAGAGCCTGTCTGCCTCGGGCAGCGGCACCAGCATGGGCAGGAGGTGTGGGAACAGGCACAGACATAGGCATGGGCACAGGCACCAGCATGGGGTGCTGGCACCAGGATCATGGGACATTTGAATGGACACTGGCAAGGGGCATGTTTGTGGGTGGAATGGGAATGGGAATGGCATGTGCATGGGAATGGGGCATGAGAATGGGGCATGGCATGCTTGCAGGACGCTGTGGGGAGCCTGGAGGGGCCAGAGGCTCTGTCAGCTTCCCCAAGGAGCAGCAGACACCAGTAACCATGGGAATGATGGTCTCACCCTTTTGGCCTCTCTGGGGGTTATTCCTGGCATGGATCAGGCCAGGATGCAGCCCTGGCTCTGCCTCTTACTGTGAAGTGTGGGCTTCTGACCTGTGGGTTCTGCCCCACTTCCAGACCCAGGGCAGGGATGGGGCATCACATCACACAAGGCCTGGTCCTGCGTCACTGCAGCCACTGCTGTGACATTTGCACTGGGGAAAGAAAATGAAGCCTATGTCTGAGCAATGGGAACAGCTGGGAAAACCCAAAGCACAAAGCCTGGTCCCTGCCTGCACTCAGAGCAATCATCACCCTCACTGCCTCCAGCAGGAGCACTGGGCACTTGGGGATGAAAGCAATGGGTGGCCTGCAGCCACCTTCCCTTGGGACACATTCCGAGGCCCAGATGCCTTAGGAGAGGATCAACAAGGAAGGGTCAGGATGTGGCCCCAGGGCTAAAGTGTCTCCTCCATCACCCCCTCAGTGCCACAAACATTCTCAAACTTGTCTGTCAGGAAACCGGCTCCCTCCAGCTTCTTGCCCCTGAAACCCATCCTTCTCTCACATCCCAGCTCCCTCCATGATTTAGTCAGGGTTAAATCCCACACCATCAGTGCTGCTCCCTGCAGAGCTCCCACCTGCCAGACCCCACTTCACATCACTTGGACCAACCCAGCACAGGACGGAGCGAGGGGAGCAGCAACCACATCCCCATCATGTGCCCGGGCTGAGCACCCCTGAGGAAGGGACCCCTATCATGGGACCCCCAGCAGACGGTCCCTGCTCCCTACATGCGCCACATAATCCTTGCCACACAAGCGATGCTCATCCTCGCAGGAAGACTGGGAAAGCCAAATAAATACCTCGCTCTTAAATAGCTGCTGTATTTATAGCCTGCGCTTGGCACCGAGTCCAGGGCTCTGACAAACTCCACTCCAGCTGAGTTGAAAGGAAGCATTGGAGAGAACAGGTTTTACAGCAAAGGATCCAGACGCACGTCTGCACAGCGCAGGGCTGCTGGGAACACGCGTGGCTGGGATGGAGCACGGGATCTCATCCCAATCCTGTCCCCACAGACTCACCTTTGCTGTCCTGTGGCCCCAGGCACCCCCCTCCTGCTTCATCTCTAAGTGATGGGGTGAACATGGATGTATGGCCATACACAGACACACAGACATACATATATATATTAAAAATGAATATAAATTATATATATGGATATAGAAACAGATATACAGGTATAGATACATAGGTATAGATATATAAGTATAGATACATAGATATAGATATAGGGTCCAGAGGAGGCCACGGAGATGCTGCGAGGGCTGGAGCAGCTCTGCTCTGGAGCCAGGCTGAGAGAGCTGGGCTGGGGCAGCCTGGAGAAGAGAAGGCTCCTGAAGGGGAGACCTTAGAGCAGCTCCAGTGCCTAAAGGGGCTGCAGGAAACCTGGAGAGGGGCTTGGGACAAGGGCCTGTAGGGACAGGCCAAGGGGAATGGCTTGAACCTGCCAGAGGGGAGACTGAGCTGAGCTCTTAGGCAGAAGCTCTTCCCTGTGAGGGTGCTGAGGCGCTGGCCCAGGGTGCCCAGAGAAGCTGTGGCTGCCCCATCCCTGGCAGTGTTCAAGGCCAGGTTGGACACAGGGGCTTGGAGCAAGCTGCTCCAGTGGAAGGGGTCCCTGCCCGTGGCAGGGGTTGGAGCTGGAGGAGCTGTAAGGTCCCTTCAACCCAAGCCATCCCATGACTCCATGGTTCACACACCTGGGCACATCCCCTCACCCCCAGCCATGTGCTCCCGTTCCCTCCCTCCCCATTCCCCCTCCTCACCCCACACCGGGGCGCGTTGTTGTTCGCTTTGCCGGCGCCAGGGGGCGCTCCGCTGCGGCGACGGAGGGGCGGGGCCAAGTGACGCAGTCCCGCCCCCCCGCGCGCGCGGTCAGCTAAGCCCCGCCCCTTCCCCGCGCTCCCCCCCCCTCTTCGCTCTTTCCCCCCCCCTCCCGCCGCAGCCACCCGCAGCCTCGCCCGGCTCCGGTGCGTGCGGGTGCCCCCCCCCCCCATCCATCGCCCATCCCCAGCCGCTGCTCACCCCCCCCCGGAGCCATGGCCCCCGTCGGACT
Source organism: Psittacula echo (assembly GCF_963264785.1). Lineage (NCBI taxonomy): Eukaryota > Metazoa > Chordata > Aves > Psittaciformes > Psittacidae > Psittacula > Psittacula echo. Next base: position 9,236,930 of record NC_137752.1, on the reverse strand, counting down.
CAAGGCTGTGGTGGGAGAAAGTAAGATCCGCGTCCGGTCCGCGGCGGGGACGGACGGGGGGGGGTCACAATAACGGGGTTCAGGAACCCCCCCCTGCCTTTTACCGCGGGTGAGGGGATGCTGCGGGTGCGCAAGATGGACCTTCGGGACGGCATCAGCGCCTGGGGGGGCACACAGGGGACACCCCCGTGGGGCAGGCGGCAGGACGCGGGGACAGGGCGGCCCGGTGGGATCGGGGTTTGCTGCCCCCCCCCCCCCCGTGGTTATTCATTTTGGGGGGTTTTGGGGTTTTTCTGCAGTGCTGAGGGGAGGGGACAAGGGGGGGGTGGAAAACGGAGGGTGGAGGAAGAGGGAAGTGAAAGGCGCTTGAATCTGCACCCCCCCCCCCAGCTCCTAAAGGCCGAGGGGCGATCGCATCCTGGGGAAAAGCCGCTCTCCCCCCTCTTCGGGGGGGCTGAGCAGGGCCGGGGGGGGCCATTGGTTCAGGCCTCTCGCTTTGTCCGCAGGGAGCCCGCTTTCACCGGTTTTCCTTATGGATATCGGTGTTTTCCCGGCCCCGGCTCCGCTTCCTTGTTCCCGGGGGCGGGATGCGCCCCCTCTTAACCCCCTAAATCCCCCTTTTCCCACGGGCATTGCCCCTCGGGTCCCGGTCCTGCGGCGGTTCCGGGCCCCGCGATCGCTTCCTGCCTGCAGCCGGTGTTTGCAACGTCTCCATTGGGGGGGGGGGGGAAGGAGAAGGGGGGTTCCCAAAACGCTCCAGGCTGGAAGCAGGGGGGGGAATGGGGGGGTTCCTTCCAAAGGACAAATTAAAGCGACCCCCGCTGTATTTATTATGTATAAATTGGACTGAAATCGAGAGGAGAAAGGGCAGGAACCGGTGAAACTTCCCTCGTGCTCCCCGCAGCCATGAAAAGCCGCTCTCGTCCCTCCCCGCTCCTCCTGCGGGATTTATTTCCGTGGCATCCGGGCCCGGATTCCTGTGTTTTTTGGGATGGGGATGGGGGCGGTATTTGGGGTGTAATCAGGGAGGGGGGGGTTGTTGTATGTGTGTGACTGTGGGTGACATCCCCGCGGCGGGGATGCGGATGGTGCAGCCGGGGCTGGTGGTGTGATCGGGTGGGTGGTGATGTGATGGGAAAGGGGGGGGGGAATCCCCCTGGATGGATGGCCCTGCTTTGTTCCCAGGCATCACCCTGCCCCAAGGATGGGGGGATTGAGCCTTTCCCTCCTCATCATCGTCACCCTGGGGTGCTGCATTGGGGGTTTGAGCCCATCCGTCTGGAAAACCAAAGGGAAAAGGCGAGGGAATGGTTGTTTCTGTGCTGCGGGATGAGCTTTGGGGAGGGGGGAGGTTGGCTCTTCGCTGGGTTTGCTTTTGGAGGGGTCCCTTGCCCCCCTGCCATCCACCCGCTCCCAGGCCCCATCCAGCTCTCCCAGTGCCCTCCTGAAAGAGGAGACGGGGACCAGCTCCTCTGCACGTCCCTTATTCCATTCATTGTCTCTGCGCTGAAATATGCTGGGGGAGAGCAACACACACACATACACATCATGGAAACCTGCCTCCATCCTCCCCTTCGGGGTAACAAATTGCTCTGTGCTTCCCTGAAAAATCTCATTCCAGACTGGAAACGATAACTGGGAGCTGGGCATCAGGGAAGCGGGGGTGTTGGGAAGGAGGGAGCAGGGATGTGCAGGCAAAATGCTGCAGAGGAGTGAGGAACGGGGCCCTTGAGGAGCACCCGCGGGCTCCAGCCCCCCCATCCCTCCTCGAATCCCATGGGAAGCTCCTGGCCTTGGTGGGTCCGTTCCTGCCTTGAGGTGCTGTTTTCAGCTGGCATCAGGAGCAGGGTACCAGGACCTCCCCCACTGGGCACCAATGCGGATGGCACACGGCTCTCCCTCACTGCACCAGCCTGCTCTAAAGGGATTCCCAAAGGTTTTCCTGCAGAAGATGCTCCTAAGGAGCAAGAGGTCCAAGGCTGGGGCTGACCCCTGGGCCAGGTTATCTCCCCCATGGAAGGAGGGAGGGAAAGCTGGATGGATGCTGCCGCGTTGCCATGGCTCGCTCTGCCCAGGCCCCCCCTCTGTCACTGCATTCTGCCCTGGCTTCCCTCCAGACCCGGATTATTCCTCTGACCAACTGGTGCCACGGCAGGGTTTGGAGGCCCCTGGAGAGGTGGGAAGGGGGATGAGGTGGGTGAGTGTTGCAGGAGATGGGCAGAACCAGATTGTCCCCCCCATAGAGCCATGGGGTGCAGGCTGGGGGTGTCCCTGCACCTCCCCGCAGCATCCATCAGGGATGGCTGCATCCCTTCAGGACTTGCTTTCCTTCAGCCGGGGTTGGAGCTGAGTGCGATGCCCAAGGACCACGTCCTCCTGTTGTGCCTCTGTTCCCTCTGCAGCCACCTCCCCAGGACCCCACTGGCAAACCAGTCCCTTTGCTCTGGTTCTGGTTAGCAAAACCTCACCCAAGCATGGAGCTGAGCCCCATTCTGACCGCCCCCCCCATCCCCAAATCTTCCTCTAACCCCCATCACATTCACATTCCCCATCCTCTCTTGCCCCAGGGCCTCCTTGCAGCTCCTTGCCCTCAGCCTCCCCTGCCCAGGCTGGTCCCTGCTCTCCTGCAGCACCCTGCAGTGGAGAGGAGGAGGAGGAGGCTGGGTTTTACTTCACTGAACCATCACCCAGCCGGGCCTGCTGCAGGGGTGACACCTGCACAGTGCCTGCCACCGCCATGGGTTGGTGCAAGGCACGCAGCTGGAGTGATGCCCACAATGGATCTGAAACCCCGGACCCCTGCAAGAGGAGAGAAACCTCCCCAAGGGCTTCTTCCTTTTTCTCGTGATGCTGTCATGGACAGATGGGAGAAGCAGAGCAGCCCTCGGATAAGGGAGAGCCCTGCTCTCTTCTGGAGACAGCAGGAAAACACCTTTCCCCCAGGACAGGAGCTGATCTTCCTGCGGAGCATCCTTGCTCTACAGCCTCCTGTGCTGGAGCGCTTGCTGCCAGAGCCCCACCGAGGAGCCCCATGGTTAAATCCTGCCCGGGTGAGGTCTGATGGGCCCGCAGCACCCATGTAACAGCTGCATGGTGCCACCCAGTGTCCCCATCTGAACCTCTCGAGGGTCCACATTGGGATGTGATGACTTGGCGGATGCAGGCTTCTGAGCTGGACATGAGATGCTGCACCTCCAGGGACAGGGATGAGGCACAGGCAGGGGCCATGGGGACCCGCTGCCAGTTGCTGATGTGTCGCTCCCCCAGGATGCATGGGGCACCCCATAGCTCCCCCCATCCCTGTGCAAAGGGCACAGATGGTGCCCATGGAGGATGCTCCAAGCCCAGCTCAAGGCTTGTGTGCTGCCTCGGAGCCAGGTCTGGCAAGGGAGAGGAGGCAGCGAAGGGCACAGGGTTGGCTGCTCCTGGTTGGACCATTGCAGGGATGCACCTTGCATCCTCCTGCCTGCACATGGTGGTCTCTGTGCCCTGTCCCCTGTGGGTGGAAGCGGACCCTGAAGCTGAAGCCAGTCTCTTCCTGGGCAGCCCAGCCTCCCAGTGCCCCGCTCCGGGGAGTCCCAGGGGCAGGGAAGGAAGGAGGGCTGAGGGATACTTGCCTACACGTGACCGTGGAAGGGTACCAGGAATGACAAACCTCACTTTGGCATCACATCCACCCACCGATGTCTGCCTGTGCAAGAAGGTTGAAAGGAACTTGGACTCTTTCCCTCTAAAAAGAAGGGAGAAGACTCTGATTCCGCTGCACCTCTGAGGAAAAGCATCCCAGGAGCGATTCCTTCCCTCTTCCCACAAAACCAACACGGTTAAAAAGAGAATCATTGTCACATGGCTGTTGGTTGCACGCTGAGAAGCAGATGCTGCGTCCACCAACTCACGGTGCGGGAAGGGACTTGGCTCTTGTGCTTTGGAGAGTGCAAAAATAGATGGAGCTGGAGGTGCATTAACGTATGGGCTTCCGTGTTTCCCATATGAACGTGTACACACACATGTTGACACATGTGCTGTAGGGTGACTGATGGAGCCCATCGGTTGTGTCCCTAAGGGAGCAGCAAAGATCATCAGGACCTTGCCACACATCAGCTGGACCCTCTTGGTTCAAGGCAGAGAAGAACCAGCTCAGAAAGTCATGGTCACACGCATAGGAAAGGGTGACTTACCCCTGGGAGAGGGTCACCTCCCCTCGAGGACACTGACACCCCGTGTGTGCTGTCCTGCTGCAGCTCCTCGTGGCACAAAGCATCCAGGTACAGCGTCCGGGTACAGCATTTCTGCCAGGGATGGAATCACCCGGTGGAAGAGGACAAGTGTTACTGAAGGGTAATGCCTTCAGGAGGCACCTGATGTGCTCTGTGCCCCATTGACCCAACCCAGACCTGCTCAGCTCCCACATCCTTGTGCACACCTGAGGAATCAGTGCCAGGAGTGACTGTCACCCTTGTGAATGTCACTGCAATTCTCTAGTGCAGGCAGCGGGAACCATTCATGGCTGTGATCCTGTGTTTCATTTCTCTTCCTCCCTTCTGGCTGTTGTTACTGAGTTCAAGACCTCCAGGTCCCTGTTGTCCTCCTCTCTGGGCTCTGCGGGTTTCCCATGGCTTTGGTGCATCCTTCACAAGAGCAGAGTAAATAGGAAAAGGAGGAATGTGGGTGAAAATAGCAAAGATCGCCTCATCCAGGGCTGGGGAGGGAAGGGTGGTGCTGAGCCTGGGCGGTTCTGGACTTAATGGAGCCGGATGGCATCTGGGCTGCACCATTGTCAGGTTCCCAGGTGAGGAACACCTCCTCCAGCAAGGTGTTGAGGACACAGAGTACTGAAGGGGAGACATTTGAGCCTTGGGTTATGGACACAGTGTTCTCCAGACTGAAATCATCCCTGAAGTGCCTCTTACCTGCACTGAAGGACACCAGCCAGCCTTTGCCTCCTGTAAGCGAAGTTATGCTGTACGTCCTCAATGGGGTTGCTGGCCTTCCTGCCGTCCTCTGCTCCATGGAGCCTGTTTTACTGGGGACTGCTTGAGGATGGAGTGCTGGCACCTTGAGATCCCTGCTGAGGATGCTCAGAGGTAGATCCGTGCTGCACTACATTCGGTCGTGGTTTATATCCATGCAACATTCACACTGTCTTAAGCAATTAGTTAATGAACCAGCAAAAAGCAGTTGCCAAGTCAACCCAGACCAAGCATGTTCCTCTTGGAGATGCAGCGTGACAGCTTGAGAGGAGAAGTGGGTCTTGAGCAAACCTCACTCTGGGTTCCTGTGGTCCCTGCCTGCAGCATCCCTCACCCGTGCTGCTGCTCCTGGTGGATGTGGTTCCACTGCTTGCACCACTGGTGGAGGTCAGGGCTGCTCACTGTGTTCCAAGCTCTTTCTGAAGCAGGATAACGGGCTTGGGGCGTCCCAGATGGGTCCATCTCAGCACAGGCTTTGTGTGGGCACAGACAATGGCAGGGTTGATTCCTCTTCCCCCACAACCAGTTGGAGACATGGGGCTGGCTGCTGTTGCCCGGCCAGCTTGCTGTAAATACCATGGGCTAAGCCTCTTGGAGTGATGGATAGGCTCAGGTCCTACTAGGCCACCGTGTCACCACCTTCTGGCCCTGCTTGGAAATGATGCAGTGGGTCATTTCCATGCCACGTGTTGCGGTCCTCCATTGGCAGATGGGGTGTGCTTCCTTGTCCATAGGTACTGATGTTGTCTCTGCATTGGAGGAGAAGTCCGGAGCCGCCTATATGGTCTGTTCTTGGTAGATACTGGAACTCAAATCATTCCAGCCTAAAGGAATCGGATGCAGTGTGGTAGGTCCAGACAAGCCAAGTGTTGAAGGCACTGGATGAGATGCACATATGCATTTTTTTACCCTAGGGAAGATGAAAAGCTTGGCTGTGAGCATCACTGACTGATGCTAGAGTACAACAGCCCTGGCTGGCCAGACCACTTGAGGACACTGGTGGCAATGACCTGCTAATGTGGGAACACAAGAGCATCCCACTTGGGATGGAGATGTGCTACCTCCTGTTGCTCATGGACCACTGTCCTTGTGCTAGGCTGATGGTTCACAAGAGGCGGCCAGGCTTGACTTGAGGACCTAAGGGAATGGAGGAGTCTCTTGGTGATCTTATAACTTCTCCTGAGTGTGGAACTGAAACATAGAATGGTTAGGGTTGGAAGGGGCCATAAAGAATTGGCTTAATGTTGCTTTCCCTGGCGTCGCTCATCCTTGATAGCATCAAGACATCAACAGCACAGTATGTGCTGGCATCCTTTCTCCTGGCTGGATGTGCCTGTGCCAGAGGTGCTGCTTAGGAACTGCCCTGCTCAAGGACAGGTCTGATATCTTCTCACATCTGGCCTTGGCCAAGCCCTTGGTGCCTCATCCATCCCCATGTGCTCATCTCCCACCCAGCAGCAGATGCAGGGTCCTTGGTCGGAGATGCCTGGGTACCTCCGTGCTCCTCCCCATGGTGTGAGCAGTGCTCACGTCCTGCCCAGCATCCCATCCACAGCTCCAGTGCCTGCAGCCACATGAGCCAGAACAGCCCCAGGGATAGGCTGCACCCTCCTCCATCTCCTTTGCACCCCAGAATTCCCACATTCCACCCTTTCCCTGCCACCTCTGGGGCTTCCATGTTCTGGGCTGTCCCCTCCTTGCTTCAGCAATGGAGCCTTTGCACCAATGGGCCCCAGGATGCTCTTTCCCAACCTCCTTCCTTCTTTCCTTCCCCTCCCAGCCCTAGAGCAAAGCCATCACAGGGGCAGGATGTCTTCTGACAGCCGGACCCTGACCCTGGTCACCATCAGTGGGGCACCACCATGGCCCCTGTGCTTCACTCCACATAGTTCGCAGTTGAGGTTGTTGGGATGGGATGGAGGGCGGGAGCTGCCTTGTAAACAGCTCTGTTATTCCTGGAGCCTTGCTCCAGGGAAGGAGCCAAATGTGAGTAATGGAAGGAAGAGGAGGGATGCTCTGGCTGGCATCCCTGCTCCTGACCGTGCTCCTGCACCAGCAAAGGACCAGAGCTCAGGATGGGGCCAGGCTCCTGCCTATGGGGAGGACAATTCCCATTCCACGTTTTTGCTGTGTGGATGACCTGGATTCGGATGGGCAGCACGTATGGGTGCAGGCAGCAGCTTTTCCCACCCCAGCTGTGTCCAGCTCCATCCCCTTTCCCTGGCCATGCAGCCCCTTTACCGATGGAAAGGCTAAAGGATGTGGCCAAGGGCAGGCAGGACTCGAGGTTGATGGCCAGCATCCTTCTGGAGCATCCCATAGGCAAACGTCACTGGGAAGGAGATGATGTGCAGCGGCTGCCTCCAAAAGCTTTGTGTCATGGTTTAACCCTGGGGGTAACTCAGAACCACGCAGCCGCTTGCTTGCTCCCCCCCAAAGAGACTGGAAGAAGGGGGCAGACACTTTATAAATCCCAAAGGAGCTTTACTGGGGGACCCAAGGCAGTGACACCTCAATAGTGGGCTGCACATGTGTTTAATAGCATAGAAACATTCCTTAGCTGGGTTTTAACTGGGCATTTCAATCCCTGGTCCTGGAAGCAGAGGCTCAGAGCAGAGCCCTCCAGGGCAGAAAGCCAGGGAGAAGCACCATGGGGAGGACATGGATGCAGATTCTCCCTTAGGATCAAGCGGGGCAGTTCCCAGCCCATCCCTGCTGTGCGAGGGGTGATGCTTCATACACCGGGGTGCAAAAGGGACCTTCAGGGACCCCCAAGTGCAGGTGTTTGGCAGCACATGTGTGTGGCAGGAGGGCAAATACTGGTTCTAGCAGGGCTTGAAACCCCTATCCCGCAGTCCAGCCCCCCAAGTGACACCCACTGCATCCCACTCCTCACATGGCCCTAACCTGCACCCCACAGGGAGCAGCCCCACCGGCACCCCATGGTGTATGGGTGCAGGGGGGCCATAGGGCCGAGGGGTGCGGGGGACCCCCGGCTGCTGCTGTCCCTGTTGGTTGCATAAACCCGGCCAGCGCGGGAGGTGAAATGGGATTTGGGGGATTACAAGGACCAGGCTGAGGCCGCTTGAGTCTTGTTTCTAAAAGGAGCTCTTAAGCCCTTGTTGTTTTCCTGGTGCTTCAGATTAGGGCTGAGGCATGGGGGGGGGTGGGACCCCCCCCAGTGATCCCATAGCTCCCCACTTGCTGTGGGCTCTGCTATTAGTGCCAAACATGAGATAGAAACAGGGCTGGGGGTGACCGACCCTCCCTGGGTACCCCAAACCCATCCCCATCTCCTGCCACATCCCTGGGAAAGGTGCTGGGGAGTGGGGCTCACCATGGGTTGGGGGTGCAGTGCCTACCATGCTGCTGTCAGCAGGCCCTGGTGTGCTCACCCTGCCCTGTGCTCCTTTCCTTGCAGAGATTATGCACGATGTGATCCGGAAAGTGAAGAAGAAGGGAGAATGGAAGGTGAGCATCAACCCCTGCGAGGGGGAGAGGAGAGGAGGAGGAAGCAGGCGGTAGGTGCAGGCAGGGAGCCCCCAAGGATGGGCAAGGGATGAGGAAGGAATGGAACAAAGATGGGGAAGGGATGGGAAAGGGGAGCTTGTGGCTGCCCCCTGTGCCCCAGCTCACAGCCCTCTCTGCAGGTGCTGGTGGTGGACCAGCTCAGCATGCGGATGCTCTCCTCCTGCTGCAAGATGACTGACATCATGACCGAGGGCATAACAAGTGAGTAACCAGCCCCCAGCCCAGCAAACCTCGCTATGGGAAAGGGAAAACCTCCCTCTTGGACGTGCAGAGACATCTCAAGGCCGGCACAAGGCAGTCCATCCATGCCCGTCCCGCTTGGGATGGAGGCGCGGTACCTCCTGTTGCTCATGGACCACTGTCCTGGTGCCAGGCTGATGGTTCACAGCCTCCCTCCTTACCTGCTGGGGCCAGAGGAGCCCAGACACCTCATTCCCTGGTGGTATCTCAGCCGGAGGAGGAGGCAAGGTGTTCTCTTATGTCAGCCCTCTAAATAGCTCCCTGCAGCACTCAGAAAGCAGCAGAACACCCTAGGCCATGCACTGGGAGGTTTGGGGCAGGGGTTTTGCCCCAGCCTGGGTACCACCAAAGCATCCCCTACCCCGGGTCGTCCCCTCCAGTGGAGGGATGTGTGAATAACCCAAAGCAACAGCAGGATGGGAGCACACAGACAAACCCACTGCTCCCCTGTGACCTTACCAGTACTTCCACACAGCCCCAGGGGTTGTGACTCCTGGCTGCGCAGTGATGAGGGGTCTGGCAGGGCCGGTGGGATGTCCAGCAGCTCCTGCCCTCGCCCATCCCTGCCATGGTCCTTGTTTTCCCCCCTCCAGTTGTGGAAGACATCAACAAGCGCCGGGAGCCGCTGCCCAGCCTGGAGGCCGTGTACCTCATCACCCCCTCCGAGAAGGTGAATACACAGCGTGGGGCTGGGGTTGGCAGTGGGATGCCCACGCTGTGCCCATAGGGAGCATCTTGGCTCCAACGAGGCCAATGGTGCAATGGAGCAGAGGCTTGGAGCATGCCTCATGCTGGGAGGGAGGATGCTGGTGCCAGCCCCGTGCCCAGCCCAGCCAGTCCCTTCTCTCTTGCAGTCCGTCCACTCCCTCATCAACGACTTCAAGGATCCCCCCACCTCCAAGTACAGAGCTGCCCATGTCTTCTTCACTGACTGTGAGTACCCAGAGGGGAGGGAAGGTCCCTGGCACTAAAGGCACACAGGGATGCGGGGATGCTGAGCTCCTCCTCTGCCTCCCCTCTCAGCCTGCCCCGATGCCCTCTTCAATGAGCTGGTGAAGTCCCGTGCTGCCAAGGTCATCAAGACCCTGACGGAGATCAACATTGCCTTCCTCCCTTCCGAGTCCCAGGTGAGGCCGGGATGGGGCAGCCAGGGGATGCCCGGGCTCCTCCTCCAGCCCCTCAGGGTCTGTGTCACAGCCTCACACCCCAGGCTGGCTCCTCAGCCCCTGCTCAGCCCTTCCTCCCTGTCTGCTTTGATTACTTGTCGGGGCTGATCTGCTGTTGGGGGTTTAGCAGGGAGCCAGCCCGCCTGGGTGCATGGATGCGAAGAGGGGGACCGCAGGGACAGATGGTGCCGGACCTGCTGGTGCCATTAACGCTTCAGTGTTTCTGGGGAGGCAGCGGGTGGAGGATGAGCTCTTGGCATGTCCAGTTCTGGGCTCCTCACTACAAGAAAGACATTGAGGGGCTGGAGCGGGGCCAGAGAAGGGCACTGGGGCTGGTGCAGGGCCTGGAGCACAGTGTGATGGGGAAGGGCTGAGGGACCTGGGGGGTTCAGTCTGGAGAAGAGAAGGCTCAGGGGGGACCTGATCGCTCCCTACAAGTGCCTGAGAGGAGGATGGAGCCAGGAGGGGCTGGGCTCTGCTCCCAAGGAACAAGGGATGGGACAAGAGGAACCGGCCTCAAGCTGCGCCAGGGCAGGTTTAGATGGAGCTGAGGAACAATTCCTGCCCCAAAGGGTGCTCAGGCATTGGAACAGGCTGCCCAGGGCAGGGCTGCAGGCACCGTCCCTGCAAGTGTTCACACAGCGTGGAGACGAGGCCTCAGTGCCATGGGTCAGTGGTGGCCTTGGCACTGCTGGGAATGGTTGGACTGGATGAGCTTAAAGGGCTTCTCCAGCCTGGTTGGTTCTGTGGTTCTATGATCTCCACATGCAGCCAAACTGGCTTCTGGTCTTTACCAGGGGAGCCGCGTGTCCCCAGGTCTCTGTCCCTGCTTGGGGCAAACGACTGCTGTGGGACTGCCTCCTCTGCTCACCCTGGGTAAGGACCATGCCATGGAGCTGGGGAAGACACTGGGGACCGCAGAAAGCCCAAAGGATGCTCCGAGCATCACTGAGCTCAGCTGAGGTTAAATCCAGTTCCCAAACCCACCGGGGCTGCTCCCTCGCTCTGACCCCGCTCCCGCTGCTCCTCCAGGTTTACTCCTTGGATTCAGCTGACTCCTTCCAGAGCTTCTACAGCCCACACAAGGCGCAGATGAAGAACCCGATCCTGGAGCGCCTGGCGGAGCAGATCGCCACGCTCTGCGCCACGCTGAAGGAGTACCCGGCCGTGCGGTACCGGGGGTAAGGACAGCACCCACTGCATCCCTGCACCCCTGCATCCCTGCACCCCTTGCACCCCCTGCACTCCCTATGGACATGGGGACACATCCTCATCCCCAGCACAGCGGAGCTGGGGCCATGCTGAGCGTTGGACATGGATGTGGCTGAGGACAGCGTGGGGATGGAGGAGATGGGGATGGACACAGTGCTCAGTGTAAAAGTGCCACAGACTTAAGGATGCTCTGGGAGATGGGTTGGGATCCTTAAATCCAAGTGGAGCACTCGAAGGGGAGGTGGGAATAGGCAACAAAACTTGGCTGAGGTGTCCCCTCTCCCATGAGCAAAGGGAAACCAGCAGCTCCTCCCCATCCCATGCCACTGCCCCGGGGAGCTGATCTCTCCCTCTGCTTCCCGCAGGGATTACAAGGACAACGCCATGCTGGCACAGCTCATCCAGGACAAGCTGGATGCTTACAAAGCTGATGACCCCACCATGGGTGAGGTGAGCAGGGACAAGGGGAGGATGCTCGGGTGATGCTTCACTCCTAAAGTCCCACTGGAGCTCTCAAGTCACAGTCACAGACCCCAAGTGGGCACCCCAAAACGTTGCCTTCATCACCCAACTGCCTGTGGGGCTGGAGGAGCCCCAGGCCCCACTGCTGATGGTTCCCCCTATTCTGCAGGGTCCAGACAAGGCTCGTTCCCAGCTTCTCATCCTGGACCGTGGCTTTGACCCTGCATCCCCAGTGCTCCATGAACTGACTTTCCAAGCCATGAGCTACGACCTGCTGCCCATCGAGAACGATGTCTACAAGTGAGTGCAGTGCTGCTGGCCCCAAAGGCCCCATGGTCCCACCCAGGGCATGAGAGGCAGCAGGATGCTCGTCCTTCCATCCATCACAAGCCATTGGCTGGGAGAAACCATTCTTGCCTGCAGCGTGGCAGGGAATGATGCGCAGCAGTGGTGCAAAAGGGGCTTTTCTTGCCTTCAACCCATGACCTCTTCCCAACATTCGGCAGTTGAAGGAGAGATGTGAAACTGAGTTGAAGCAACTTCACCCGGCTCTGGCAGAGCCAAGAAGAGCCCTCATGTCATAGAATCATAGAATCATGGAATGATTTGAGTTGGAAGGGACCTTAAAGCTCCTCCAGCTCCAGCCCCTGCCACGGGCAGGGACCCCTTCCACTGGAGCAGCTTGCTCCAAGCCCCTGTGTCCAACCTGGCCTTGAACACTGCCAGGGATGGGGCAGCCACAGCTTCTCTGGGCACCCTGGTCCCCCACCTGCTTTGAACCCAGGCACCAAGGGGGACATCACGTCCCTACAGGCCCCACTGTGATGCTCCCTGTCCTCTTCCCAGGTATGAGACCAGTGGCATTGGGGAAGCCCGGATCAAGGAGGTTCTCCTGGACGAGGATGACGACCTGTGGGTCACCCTGCGCCATAAGCACATCGCCGAGGTGTCCCAGTGAGTGTCCCTGCTTGCTGGCATTGCCACACACCCCTGGTGGTGTCCCTGCTCCCTGACAGCGCTGTCCTCCTCTCCCCAGGGAGGTGACCCGGTCCCTGAAGGAGTTTTCTTCCAGCAAGAGGATGAACACAGGCGATAAGGTGACAACTGCGTCCGCCAAGCTGGGGATGGGCACACGGGGGTCTACTCCATGGGGACCTCCACAAAGGGTGCTCAGGTCTCCTGACGGGGGGAGATGGCTCTGGGGTGCTGGACCCATGTCCTGGGCTTGGAGAAAGGGGGTGACTTGGGGTCAGTTTGCCCCTGGTATGGGGCCCATGTGGGTGCCTCTGGTTCCCTGAGCTGGTGGCAGTGAGGGGGCCTTGGTGAAAACAGGATGTAAAAGTGGCCAGAAGCTGGAAGCGTCATCTCAGCCTCAACCAAGCGCACTTGGGGGGCAGAGGAGGGTCCTTAGGGGGTTTCTCCCCCCATCACTGCAGTTTGCAGAGCTGCCAATGCCAGGTCACCCCCTCCCTGCTCCTGGTCCCCCAGGGTGAGTGACCGTGGCTCCTTCCCTTGCAGACCACCATGAGAGACCTGTCCCAGATGCTGAAGAAGATGCCGCAGTACCAGAAGGAGCTCAGCAAGGTATGAGGAGGGTGGGATGTCCATGCAGAGAGCCCCTCTATGGAGCAGGCTCCCCCCGCAGGGTCCCTGGCCATAGGCAGGGGCTTGGGGTGGTGGCACAGAGACCCTTCACTGGTGGTGACCACAGCACTCGTGTCTCGCCAGTACTCAACCCACCTTCACCTGGCTGAGGACTGCATGAAGCACTACCAGGGCACGGTGGACAAGCTGTGCCGAGTCGAACAGGTACCACCAGCCCCACGTCCCCAGTGGGGACAGCTGGAGCTGGCAGCTCCTGCCCCACAGCTCAGCACTGAGCCGTGGGTTGAGGGATGATGTGTGTTATCTGCAGGACCTGGCCATGGGCACCGATGCGGAAGGAGAGAAGATCAAGGACCCCATGAGGGCCATTGTCCCCATCCTGCTGGATGGGAATGTCAGCACCTATGACAAGATCCGCATCATCTTGCTCTACATCTTCCTGAAGAATGGTGAGGAGGACACATGGGCAATGGTGGCAAACAGCTGAGGGTTCAACCAACATAAGCCAGATGGAAAAGCTTCTGTCACCCATTAGAAGGATTATGCTGGAGGGAGAAGCCCTTTATCCCCGGCCACCACCGGTCCCACTGTCCTGGGGTGGCAGTGGAGGGGCTGTGTCCCTCATGGGAAGGCATTTCTCAGGAGGACACCGTCTCCCTGTTTCATTTCCAGGTATCACTGAGGAGAACCTGAACAAGCTGATCCAGCACGCTCAGATCCCAGCTGAGGACAGCGAGATCATCACCAACATGGCCCACCTCGGGGTGCCCATCATCACAGACGTGAGTGTCCACCTCCCACTGCCCATGGTCCTCCTTGTGCCTCGGGAGGACGATGCGCGGCACCCGGCGTGCTTTGGGATGTGCCTATCCTATGGGATACCCCCAGCACCCCTGTGAGGTCCCACACCAGTCTCAGGGTGCCTGTGTTCTCCCTCTGCCCAGTCCACCCTGCGCCGCCGGAGCAAGCCGGAGCGGAAGGAGCGGATCAGCGAGCAGACCTACCAGCTCTCCCGATGGACCCCGGTCATCAAGGACATCATGGAGGTGAGCAGCAAGGACAGGGATGGAGCAGGAACCTCAGCACCACCCAGGAAGGGGCTGCAGAGGACCATGACACCTCTCCATGGAATCAGACTGGTTTGGGTTGAAGGGACCTTAAAGCTCCTCCAGCTCCAACCCCTGCCACAGGCAGGGACACCTTCCACTGGAGCAGCTTGCTCCAACCCCTGTGTCCAACCTGGCCTTGAGCACTGCCAGGGATGGGGCAGCCACAGCTTCTCTGGGCACCCTGTGCCATGCCCTGTTTGCTCCTTGTGTGCCACGATGGGCACGGTTGGGTGGCCTTGTCACAGGGATGTCCCAGCCAAGCCAGGGGACAGGCATGGCACCATCAGCAGCTACTCCTGGACATGGCCAGGGGACCCCAGCACCAGAACTGCTCCCCAACATGGACAGATCCCACTTGCTCAGACACAGACCCTGGAGCCACATCTGGGGAAGGGGCCATCCATGCAGTCAGTGCCACCTCTGCTCCCAGGCACCACCAGCAAGCAGAGCTGCAGCTCCAGCAGTTCCCACAAGCCCATAAAAGCTCACCTGGAAGCTCTTTGGGAGTGGCTTCTTGCCCAGGGAAGCCCTAAACCTCATCCTCAGGACCAGAGGGGACTGCAGAAGGCAGCAGCATCTCACCAGCTCCATAATCACCACTGAGTAAAGCAGGAGCAGGGCCCTTACTCTGGGGAAGATCCTACCCCGTGCTGCCCCACAGCATCACACCACCCTTCTCACCCTAAGTGCGCCCTATGACAGGAACACAGGCAAATTGTCCCATTAATTCAGCCTATGCAAATATATGCAAATGAATCCTGACCTAAGTGGGTCAGTCCTGTCGGGTGCAGCCCCATAGAGTGCCTCTTGGGTTTCTGCCTGCCTCTTGCTGACCCCATCTCTGCCCGCAGGATGCCATCGATGACAAGCTGGACACCAAGCACTACCCGTACATCTCCACCCGCTCCTCCGCCTCCTTCAGCACCACTGCTGTCAGGTGGGTACCAAACACCCCGCTCCCAGACACAGATCCCTGCATCACTGGCAGCATCCAGCCCTCATCTGTGCATCTGCGAGCTGCTCTGCGGTCATTCAAGCATCCTGTGCCTCCGTTTCCCTGTGCAGCAGCACTCGCGGCTGGACTTGCTCTGACAGCAGCTTGGGAGATAACCATGGAATCAGCCTGGTTTGGGTTGAAGGGACCTTAAAGCTCCTCCAGCTCCAACCCCTGCCACGGGCAGGGACCCCTTCCACTGGAGCAGCTTGCTCCAAGCCCCTGTGTCCAACCTGGCCTTGAACACTGCCAGGGATGGGGCAGCCACAGCTTCTCTGGGCACCCTGGGCCAGCGCCTCAGCACCCTCACAGGGAAGAGCTTCTGCCTAAGAGCTCATCTCAGTCTCCCCTCTGGCAGGTTCAAGCCATTCCCCTTGGCCTGTCCCTTCAGGCCCTTGTCCCAAGCCCCTCTCCAGGTTTCCTGCAGCCCCTTTAGGCACTGGAGCTGCTCTAAGGTCTCCCCTTCAGGAGCCTTCTCTTCTCCAGGCTGCCCCAGCCCAGCTCTCTCAGCCTGGCTCCAGAGCAGAGCTGCTCCAGCCCTCACAGCATCTCCATGGGCTTCTCTGGCCTCGCTCCAACAGCTCCAGGTCCCTCTTGTGCTGCTGCCCCAGAGCTGGATCAGGGCTGCAGGGGGGGTCTCCCCAGAGCACAGCAGAGGGGCAGGATCCCCCCCTGAGCTGCTGCTCACGCTCTGGGGGTGCAGCCCAGCACACGGGAGGGGCTCTGGGTTTCTGGGATGCTTTATGCCCATCCTTCACCCTCCTCTTCCTCTTTTTAGTGCCCGTTACGGCCACTGGCACAAGAACAAGGCCCCTGGCGAGTACCGGAGTGGTCCCCGCCTCATCATCTTCATCCTGGGCGGTGTGAGCATGAACGAGATGCGCTGCGCCTACGAGGTGACACAAGCCAGCGGCAAGTGGGAAGTGCTAATAGGTGAGTTGGGACCCTGTCCCCGCGCCCGCCGCGCTGGCTGCTCATCCCACCTCCTCCATCCCGCCTGTTCCCGGCTCCACAGCACTGTGGGAGCTGGAATGCTGTGGAAAGGGTTCCTCCTGCCGTCCGGCATCGCCCCTCTGTCCCTCCTCCCCAGCACATGTCCCTCACCATCCCTGCCTTTGCTCCCAGTTCTCCTCTGCCCGGCTGGTTTTGGTCAAGCAAAGCTGGGTGAATGGGAAGGGGGTTTTGCAGCTTGCATCGCTCCTGTCAGCCTCATTGCACCATCGGCACTGGGGTTGTTACAGGGAGGAAACATGCAATAGAGGCGTGCAACAGCGCGCAGTGACCGTGATGGGCACTGTGTGGGCAGCAGGAGGTGCATTCTTGGCTTGCACACACACTGCATGTGCAGTGCATCAGGAGGTGCATTTTCCCATTGCACACATTGCAACACGTGTGTGACAGGATGTGCGTTCAGCTCCTGGAGGAGCCGTGGGTCAGGCGTGGAGGATACGGTGGGATTCCTGCCGGATGTTAGCAAGGAGCTTTAGGTCCCATAAAATTCCGCCCAGGAAGCATGGCTGGATACACCTCTTGTAGGGCAGGAGCCCCTCACCATCTCAGAGGTGCAGAGCCTCTTGCCGGCATCTCATCCCGCTCCTTGTATTCCCTTGGGAGCAGCAGCCCCCTCTCCATCACCTCCCCCAGCACCGCTGCCCATCTCATCCCTCCTCTCTCTGGGGACCATCCCCTGCATGCGCCTGCGATGCTCTGGGTGGCAGCCGCGTCCTTCCTCTCCTCACGCCAGCGCAGGGTGTGGGGGGACCCGGGCGCAGCCGTCAGCCCCGCTCTGTTCTCCTGCAGGTTCTACTCACATTCTCACCCCCACCAAATTTCTCATGGACCTGAGGCACCCCGACTTCAGGGACTCCACTAGGGTATCATTTGAGGATCAGGCTCCAGCAATGGAGTGAGCCAAAGAAACCAAGTAAAGGCAGCTTACTGATGAAAAAGAAACTCTTTCTCCTGGAAGGGTTTTCTTTGATTCTTCCTCCTTTCTTTAATTATTGTTATTGGGGGGTTCATTTGTTTGGTTCTCCGATAGGAAAATGCTTGCAAGTTCCTCCTACCGGGTGGAAAAGCATCCAGCGTCGCTCCATCATCCCTCTGCCATGTCTCTTGGCCAGTCCTGGCCAGCTCCTTCATGCCATGAGCTCCCCCTTTGCCAGGGCTGGAGGGGCTGGGGGTGGTGGGTCAGGGTCCAGCAGCAGCATCGCAGGGTCAGGCAGGGGGACGGAGCATCCCGGGATGCTGCCCACATCCCACATCCAGCAATGGGGCTGGAGGTTCAGTGCCTGGAGCAGAGCTCAGTGCTTGTCCTGGCTCCAGACCCTCTCATCCCTTCCAGCAACAGCTGGGTGCTGCCATGACACCCCTGCTCCCAGCTCCAGGGTGTGATGGGGCTGAAATCCTGATGGGAAAGTTCAGGTTTGCTCTTGTGGTCCCTTTCCCAAGGCTGCCGGTGAGGCCCATCATGGCGTTCCCATGAGCCATGTGCTGGTGCGCACGGATCCAGGCAGGCTGCAAGGGCAGCGGAAGGCAAGAGCCCTTTACCTCCTCCTCTCCCACCCATTCCCTTCCCAGCCACCCCTTTGACCCAAGGATGCTCTGTGCAGGCAGGGGAAGAGCCTGGGGGCTGGAGAAGATCCGTACATGCTGCCTGCCCTCATCCCTTGTGGCTTTTTGGCATCCCCAAAGTGTCCAGGAGCATCTCCACTGACCGTAATCCTGCTTCACAGTCACCCCCGGCCCCTGCCTCATCCCACCCTGCTCCGTACACCTCTTCCATGTCTCCTTTTCCATTCCTTTCCCATTATACCGCTCCCAAGACATACATTTCCTCGCAAGCATTTCCACTGGTGTGCGGGGCTGTGGCCACCAGGTAAGGCCTCGCTGGGGTGGGGGTACCGGGGCCAGCGCGGACATGAACCGGGGCATCCCAAAGCCATCACTGATGCTCCCGCTCCGTTTCTTCTGCCCTGCAGGGTCCACGCACATCCTCACCCCACAGAAACTGCTGGACACGCTGAAGAAACTCAATAAGACAGAGGAGGAAAGCAGCAGTTAAAAGGAAGCGCTGCCGCCGCCACCACTCGATGCCGAATCCAACCTTCCCCCTGGGTGCAAGCAGCACCCGGCCCCGGCCCCAGCCCGGCTTTCGATCTTGTTCTTGTGTTGATTCCCCCCATTCCCCTCCCAGCGCTTTCCCAATCTCATTTTATCCACAGGGAGGGGACAACAGCCAAAAAGGAACACATCAAACCCGATGCGTTGCGTTGAAAAGAGGAAAAGAACACAAATTCTCTCTATTTGTAGCTGCAGCTATCGGGAGCACCCAGGAGCTCGTCCCTGAGTGCCCCATCAGCCCATTGCTGGCCTTTTTCCCAACGCTTCTCCAGGGAATGTGGTTCCATGCGGATGGATAATGGATGAACACCCCCCTATGGCTCCAGCCTCTGCGCACGGCTGGGCTCGGCTCTGCCTGTCCCCTCTTATGGGATGGTGGGTGCTCCTGCCAGATGTGCACGCCAACATCTGGCACAGAGGGCACGGGGGTGGGGGGTATCAGGCTGCACCCGAGATGCTTCACGCTGTGGCAATTCCCATGTGGAAAGGGACCAAAATGGTCAAAACCTGGAGATGGGGCCTGTTTGCTTGTATGGCTGCTCCTCTGCCCTGCTGCAGCCCCCCCTTCTCTGGGTCTCTATATATACATACAGAAAGAGAGATATATATGACAGAGCCCCTGGATTTTTACATATATATCTCCCTCTCCATCCATCCCCATGGAAGTCGGCGCTCCCGTGCCCGGCTCCTTGTGTCATCCCGTGGTGAAGCATCCCCGAGCGTGCCGTCACCCCGAGGCCCCCCCCAGACTCTGTGTATATTAATGACTGTGTCTGTGATGTTCTTACAAGCTTGGTGTATAGTGATTTACCCAAACCTCGGGTTTTTAGTTGGTTTTTATTGCCCCCCCCCCCCCTTTCCCCTGCCGTTAGGTGCACTGCAATATTTTGGGGTCCATCGTTTTGTTCTTGAAGGCTGTGACCCCCCTTTTCCTTCCCTTAAATCGCTCTTTCTTGCCTCGTTGGTGGTTCTCCCCCCCCCCCCCCAAATCCTTTCCTTCCCCATCTATTCCTTGCCCATAAAGTTAAATATATATTTTTAGGGCAAAGGCTGTATCATTGCACTGATCTTTGTTGGTTCCTCCTTGGTCCTCCTGCCCTGTTTGACTTCCTTGGTTTTAGCAATGCAAATGCTTCAGGATCTTGTATGTTGGACATTATTATTATTATTATTTTTTCTGTTAACAGTTATTTATATAAAAAATAATTTATCAAAAAGGAAAACTTTAAAAAAAAAAAAAAAAAAAAGAATTAATCTAGTCTGTCTTGGACCTTGTTTACCTTGGAATTACTGGAATCTAAATGTTGGAAAGTGTTGAAGCACAAACATGTATCATCTCTGTATATCTGTTCTTCTGTACTAAAGCACTCGAGTGACTCAATAAAAGCGATCTCCATCCCTAGTGCAACCTGCCTGTGCCGTGCCGCTTGCTCAGGGACAAGGAAATCTCCTCTCCCGACCCCAAATGCTTCCAAAGGGAAGGATCCTGGTGCGGCGATGCCGAAATTGGCCCAAGAAGCGGTTTTGGAAAGGAAGGCAAAGCCACAAAGCAACCAACTGCCTTTATTTTGTTCAAAAATAGGTGATTCTCTCAGTACAAAATAGCAGCCAAAGGGCTCTGCTCGGCCTTACAAAATCAGAGATACGGTAAAAAACATCATCTTTGCTCCTGGCTGGTGCCTTTGGGAGAGCTGGATGTGGCTGCATGGTCCCTGTATGCTTCCCAGCTGGGACACTTGAAACACAGGGATGAGCAGATGCAACCAAAGACATAGAAATCCTCTTTAAAAGCCCCTCTGTGTGCCCCAATCCCCCCCCAACCACAGCATTGGGACCCCCCCCATTCGCAGCCCATCACCACAACCTGGGCTGGTTGCAAGGTCTGGGCTCAGTGGCTTTGGGGAGGCTCTAAACCTGAGTTAACTCATGGGGGGCATTTGTGATCTCCCCCCCCCAAAGGGGGGGGCTTTGTACAGCCACAGTAAAGTATAAACATGAGCACTTAAGGTAGGTCCTACCTATAAACACAGCCAGGGGCTCCTGCAGGCTGAGATGCTCGGGATGGAGCAGGGGGTTGGGCTGGACCCATGGGGTGCTGACCCTCTCAGGGCTGGATCCTGCCCCTGCGTGGGTCCCACAGGGTGATTGCCCAGAGCCCAGATCCCCTGGGAATGCCAAGGAAGAGCCCAAATCCTTCTCAGTTTCTGTCAGGGTGAGACAGGGGGGTGGCCACATCCAGGAGCGGCCAAAAACACCCCATAAAAATGCCCTAAGGATTATGCTTGAAATTAAAATCAGAACATATATAGATGTATCTATATATAGATGCATATCTATATATACTATGGCTATAGATACATATCTATATATGCTATAACTATATACAGAAACATATCTGTATATACTGTATAGACACATATCTGGATATATCTACAGATACATATCTAGATATACTATTATCTATATATAGATACATATACATACACACACACGTGCCATACCATCAGTCAGCCCTTACAGAGTGGTGGAGCTGTTTCTAGCTACCTTAAAGGAGAAAAAATTCACATAAAATCACAAAAAGAAGCATTTTTCCAGGGAAAACCCACCTGGGTTCAAGCCCAAGGGCAGAGCAGAGGGTGGAGGGGACACCCGGATCAAACCCTGGGCATGACCCGCTCCCAAAGAAGCCTAAAGCTTGGGAAAGGGGTTAACTTAGGGAATTGCATGTATTTCTGCCTACGCAGGCATGGAGGTAAACACAGCTCACAATGGGGGTTGTGTTGTGGTAGGACCTACACAATGCCAGAGCAGCCCCAGAAGTGCTCAGCTCAGGGGGGGTGTCTGCCCTGGGGGACATGGGGTCACCCCATGGGTGCCAGGGGATGGTGTGATCCCAGTGGGGCTGTATCCCATGGGATGCTGCAGCTCCCAGGGGACCTCTGGCCCTGTCTTGCCCGAACTCTTGCACTGTGGCTGGTCCTGAAAGTGCACAGATGGACAAAGTGATGCAGAAGGTCCAAGGCAAGCAGGATGGAGATGGGAGCCAGGACCCCACGGCGATGCCTCCAGCCCCAGTGCCCCCAGATGTGGCAGGGAGCATCCAGTGCGGGGATGCTGATGAAGGAGGACACCATCCTGCTTCTGCAGGAGCAGGAGGGGCTGCAGGATGCTCAGAAGAGGCAGGAGTGGCGCAGGCCCCGTGCCTGGCTCAGCTCAGCCTCCAGCACCCGGCTCATGCGGGTGGTGGTGACCCTCACGCTCTGGGCAGCAGCCATGGCCCTGCTCAGGGACCAGTTCAGCTCCTCCAGCTCCAGTGGGAGGCAGCGGTGGGGACCAGCGGCAGGGGAACGGGGGGGATGCTCTGCCCCACACTGCCCCACAGTGTGGGGTGAGGTAGGTACCACTGGGGAGCAGTAGCTGCAAAGAAGAAGTGGACAGGGGGTTGGCTTTGCTCTATGGGTTGTGCCCCCCAGGGCTCTCTGTGCCCCCCCTTTGCCTTGTTTCTCATCCCTCTCCCCCATCTCATGCATCTTCAACCCCCAGGAACCACCTCCATACACTCAACCCCATGAACCCCCCCACTCCAAAAAGGAGCCAGGGGCTACACGACCCACTCCAGGCACCTGCCTGGGTTCTATGGGCAAACCAGCAGCTCCCTGGGGGGACACAGCCCCTCTGGGCTTCACCCCCCTCCCCAGGAGATGCTGACCTCACCCCAGTCCCCCACCACCATCACAGAGCATCCTTACAGCACAGAGGGTGCATAAGGCACGACGGGGACTGGCGCCAGGCAGCCGATGGCAGCGCTGGCACCGGGGCTGGCCAAGTACCAAAGTCCAGGTTGCTCCAGCTTCTGGGCTCGGGGACCAATGTGAGAGCCTAGGGATGATGTGGCACTAGGGCCATGCTCTGCTGTGGGGAGAAGGTGGTTAGATGTCCCCAGGGGTGTTCGGTATCCCCACGTGAGCCCCTCAGTGCCACATTGGGTTGGCTGGGAACAAACGTGCCCCATGGGGAGCACCAGCGCTGTCACTTCTGTCCCCAAGCAGTCTGCCAGGCAATGGTCTGAGCGGTGATCCCTGTTCCCCACACCCCATCCCTATTGCAGGGCCAAGCCATGTGTCACCCCTGTCACCCACCGTGTGTGGCTCCATCAGATGAGGGGGCGCCCATGGGTACCCGGCAGGCAGGGCAGCATGTCCTCCTCGGAGTGCTGTGCTGGGGCTGCCTCGCAGCATTGCCTGCCTGCCTTGCTGTGGAGAGAGGAGCCAGTGTGTCCAGGAATGTCCCCACAGACCAAGCAAGGGGGTTGGGAAGAGCAGATCAGTCTGGAGGAGCAGTTGGGACAGGAGGGGGAGCCTTTCCCTGCAAGCTGCAATGTGGGCTGCAATGGGGGGGTCTGCAAAATAGGGGGTTCTGCAAAGCCCTCTGCATGCATTGAGTGCAGCTGCAGGCAGCCACAGGACACAGCAATGCCCGGCTCTGTGCTGCCACCCACAACAGGCTGGGTTAACCTTTAGCTAAAGGACAGGGCTGGGGACAGGTTCTCACTGCTCCCAGTGCCTGCAGCAAGGAGTGGGGAGAGCCCCAGACCATGGGGAGTGGGCTCATAGCTCCTGAATGTCTGCAATTAATGAATGAATTAATGCAATTAATGAATTGAGACCCCACTTGCAGCCCTGTGTGCAGTTCTGGTGTCCTCAACATAAGGACATGGAGCTGTTGGAGCAAGTCCAGAGCAGGACATGAGGATGCTCAGGGGCTGAAGCAGCTCCTTGTATGGAGCCAGGCAGAGAGCATTGGGGCTGTTCAGCCTGGAGAAGAGACGCTGCGTGGAGACCTCAGAGCAGCTTCCAGTGTCTGAAGGGGGCCTACAAGGATGCTGGAGAGGGACTCTTCATCAGGGAATGTAGCGACAGGACAAGGGGTAACGGGTTCAAACTGAAACAGGGGAGTTCAGGTTGGAGATAAGGCAGAAGCTCTTCCCTGTGAGGGTGCTGAGGCGCTGGCCCAGGGTGCCCAGAGAAGCTGTGGCTGCCCCATCCCTGGCAGTGTTCAAGGCCAGGTTGGACACAGGGGCTTGGAGCAAGCTGCTCCAGTGGAAGGGGTCCCTGCCCGTGGCAGGGGTTGGAGCTGGAGGAGCTTTGAGGTCTCTTCCAACACAAACCAGGCTGGGATTCTCTAATTCTATGATTTAAAGTCATCAGCAGCTCCATGAGCTGAATTAGGGAAGGGCAGAAGGCTCTGGGAGCTGCTCCAGGGTCACTCACCTGATGGAGTCCTGCTCTGGTGGCACCGGGAGCACTCGGGCGTGCGCGGCTCTCCCCTGGGTGCTGTGCTGGCTCGTGGCACCCCTGCCTGGTACCGTGTCCCTGCCAAAACACAGCGCGAGGACCTCAGTGTGGCGGTGAGGACCCTGTGTCCCCAGCACTGAGCACAGTGACACCCACCTGTGTGCTGTCCCCGGAACGTCGCCGCATCTGGGGGGCTCCGGGGGGTCTTCCATGGGGAGGGGGTGACCCGGGGTCCAGTGGGAGAGGGGTCTGACTCGGAGGCTGGGGTGGAGGAGAGGGAAGCAGGGTGGGATCCAGTGCCCCACATTTAGCAGGTCCCAGAGGGTCACCAGGACCTGCAGCCCCACCAGCCCCACGCTCCCATTGGGGCAGTGTCCCCACCCTGGTGGGGTCCCACTTACTGAGGTCCAGCTCCGGCCTGTCCCGTGGCAGTGACACCGACCTCCTCCTCCTCCTCGTGGGGGCCATCCTGGGGGCCACCCTGCCCCGCACCGGGGGCCTCGGCTCCCTGTGGAGGGGACAGAGCTGCTGTCACCACACAGACACCACAGTGTCCCCATAGGCATCATCCCCCCAGCCCACTGCTGCCAGCTCAACCTCTCCATAGTCACAGCAGGGATGGGATGGGATGGGATGGGATGGGATGGGAGTATCCCCACACCCATAGGATATGGTGCTGCCACCCTCCCACCCAGTCCAGTGTCCCTTCAGCCACCTACCCCACGGGTGCTGCATCCTTGGGGGACAATGGTGCACTGGTCACCGGCTGCCTCCTGCCCAGGGTGACACGCGGGGTGGCTCTTCCCTTGGGATAGCTGTGGGAATGCCGCAGGCTCTCCTCCAGCTGCAGCCGCAGCCGCCACACCTCATCCTGCAGCTCCCGGATGGCCTGGCTGCCGTGGGACAGAGGCCACGGTGAAGGGCATCTCCAGCCAAGCAGTGCTGGGGAGCAGCTCCATGCTCCCCATCCGCCCGGCCAGGGCATGCTGTGATGCTCCCCAAAACCAAGCTTAGGGCTTGACTGGGCTGGGGTGGTTCATTCTCAGCCACTCCATGCACCATGAGCCCAGTCGAGGTCCAGGCTCTCCAAGAAGGACAGAAGCATCTCCAGAAGATGCTGATGCCTTTGGGAACGTTGCTTGGTGGGGTCCGTGCACCACACGGGGGGGTTAGCTCGGTTTGGGGGTACACAGACACTCACTCGCGCTCCAAGCGGGAGCCCAGCAGATCACAGTGAGCCAGGTTGAGGGATGGTGGGTCCAGGGACAGCGGGGTTGGGGATGGTGTTTTGGGGGATGCTGGGGGGCTGGCTTGGCCCCTGGTGGTGCCCAGGTGGCCACCAGTGCTGGCACAGCTCCTGCCTTCGGCCTCTGAGTCTGTGTGAGCTGAAGAAGGGGTAACATCATGAGATGAGGTTGGTGGTGTTGGGGTTTCCCCCCCGAAGAACCCATGGAGAGCAAGCAGCAGGGGGAAGGAACCCTCAGGCCAGCACCCCAAGGGGGTTTTTGGGGGAACACCACAGAGCAGGAGCCCCCCAGATCCCAGTCCTTTGGGACACGGAACACTGCCTACTCACTTCCAACACCACCATGGTCATGTCCTGCCTCGCTGCCCGGGCTCCGAGTCCAGTGCTGGGGGGAGCTGCTCTGCGAGGGGGTGCTGGGGGGCCGGCAGGTCCCTCCTGTGGTGCCCATCACCGTGGTCTCGGTGGGAAGCGGCGTCACCTCTCTCTTCCATGGAGGATGGAGGGTTGCAGGGATGGGGATGGAAGGTCCCAGTGAGCCGGGGTTCCTGGGGACGGAATGGGTCATGAGGCAGCCCCCATGGCTTGTCCGCCAGCCATGGGCCACCCTGCACATCTCCACCCCCCCAGCATCCCTTCCCTGCTCCCCTTCAGCACCCCAAATCCCCCACAAGAGCCAACAGCCCATGTCCCCAATCCCCCCCCAGTGACAGTGGGGACCCTGAGCCATACCCGGTGCTGGGGGGCCGGTGCTCAGGGGTGTGCACAGGGGGTGACACTCTGCTGGCCTCCGAGCCCACGAAGCCACTGTCCGTCTCTGGTGACACAATGCGCAGCTCCTGCAGGAAGGGGAGGGCAGGATCGGTGCTGAGCACCCACTGCACCCCTCCGGCAGGGTCTGGGGGTACCCCAGCACATGGGCACTCACCTTGTGGGGCCGGTGCTGAGTGCCAGCATTGCCCACCTGACGGGACAGGGGTGCCTTGGGGAGCCCCACGTGGGTCATGGCTGCAGATGGTGGCTCCTCAGTAGTGGGGAGGGGCTGGTGGTCCCGTGTCCCCCCTGGCCATGGGGGCTCCCTAGGGGACAGTGGCACCGCTCTTCTCTCCAGAGGGTGCCTGCAGGGAGAGGATGGAGCAGGAGCAATGGGGCAGAGCAAGCCCAGATGTTGGGAAATGCCCCGCTGCAGCCTGGCTGTTAACTCTGAAGCCTATCAATAACGAGCCATGTAAAACCTGACCTAAAACCTCCCACTCGCCCTGTGTAGGGGACCTGGCCTCCCCCAGCACTTACAAGGGAGAGGTCTTGAGGTCAGACCCCTCCTCCAGTGACCGTGTCCTGCAGGGGACCTTGCTGGGGCCACCATCCCGTGCTGCAGCTCCATCTGCTTCCTCTTGTGACCTGCTCTCTGCCAGGCTCAGCTGCTCCAGGCTTAGCGACTCCGGCAAGGACTTGAAGTGCTTGTACCTGCGGGGGGGACACCCACAGGCAGGAGGTGGTGGTTCTGGGGACCTGCTCACTGCCGCATCCCTGACAGGACACTCACTGCTCCAGCAGGTCCCCAAAATCCTCCTCCACTTGTTGCTGCTTGCGCCAGAGGGGCTGAGGCAACTCCTCTGTCACCACCTCGGTGTCCCCCGCTGTCCCCTGGGGTCCATCCATCACCATGGGGCTCTGTAGAGCACAGCACAAGGGGGAGGTCAAGAAGCATGACCCCATCCCCACCCCATCAGCTTTGCCCCCCCACCAGCTCACCTCGGGGTGCAGGCAGCGGGCAGCTGGTGATGGGGAAGGGGCTGGGGGGGATTGGGGCTGGTCCAGGCGCTTGGAGGGGGGCTGGTGCCTGACCCTGGGCTCCAGCCGCTCCTTCAGCTCCTCCAGGCACAATCCCAGGTGGAAAATCTCCCTTTCCACAGCACTGTAGGACACAGAGCATCAGCGCTGGGAGGCACGGGCCCCACAGCACCAGGAGAGGACCAAGCACTCACCGGTCAGGGTCAAAGTCTCCCAAGGCCCCCGGGTGCTGCCGCGCTCCCAGGTACGCCTGCTCCAGAGCATCCTGTGCTTCCTTCAGCTTCCCAAAGCGCTGCGGCACAACGGAGGAGACATCGCAGCCTGAAAGCTCGGTCCCTGCCACCCTCCTATTCCATGGGTGCATCCCCAAAGCGGGCGCTGGGAAGGGGCTGATGTACCTGGAGCTGCTCCTGCGGCGTGGGCTTTCCTGCTTGTGTCCAGCCTTCGAAGGAATCCACCTGCAGGGACAGAAAGGGATAAGACCAGCCCTGCTGCAGCCCCACACTGCAGCACCCGAATGCAGGCAACCCACCACTGCAGCCCCTATAACAGCACCCCACTACCATGGAACATCAATGCAGCACCCCAAAGCAGCCCCACACCACAGACCCCATCACAAGCCCCCAGCGCAAACCCCACTGCAGCCCCAATGCAAACCCCATCGCAGCCCCAATGCAAACCCCACCGCAGCCCCAGTGCAAACCCCACCGCAGCCCCAATGCAAACCCCGCCGCAGCCCCAACGCAAACCCCGCCGCAGCCCCAACGCAAACCCCACTGCAGCCCCAATGCAAACCTCACTGCAGCCCCACTGCAAACCCCACCACAGCCCCAATGCAAACCCCATTGAAGCCCCAATGCAAACCCCACCGCAGCCCCAATGCAAACCCTATTGCAGCCCAATGCAAACCCCACTGTGGCCCCAATGCAAACCCTATTGCAGCCCAATGCAAACCCCACTGTGGCCCCAATGCAAACCCCATTGCAGCCCAACGCAAACCCCACTGCAGCCCCAATGCAAACCCCACTGCAGCCCCAATGCAAACCCTATTGCAGCCCAATGCAAACCCCACTGTGGCCCCAATGCAAACCCCACCGCAGCCCCAATGCAAAGCCCATTGCAGCCCAATGCAAACCCCACTGCAGCCCCAATGCAAACCCCACTGTGGCCCCAGTGCAAACCCCATTGCAGCCCCAATGCAAACCCAATTGCAGCCCCACAGCAACCCCACTGCAGCTCCAATGCAATTCCCACTGCAGCCCCAATGAAGTTCCCACTGCAGCCCCAATGCAATTCCCACTGTGGCCCCAATGCAAACCCCATTGCAACCCAATGCAAACCCCACCGCAGCCCCAATGCAAATCCCACCGCAGCCCCAATGCAAACCCCATTGCAGCCCCACAGCAAACCCAATTGCAGCCCCACAGCAAACCCCACTGCAGCTCCAATGCAATTCCCACTGCAGCCCCAATGCAATTCCCACTGCAGCCCCAATGCAAATCCCACTGCAGCCCCAATGCAATTCCCACCGCAGCCCCAATGCAAACCCCATTGCAGCCCCAATGCAACCCTCATTGCAGCCCAATGCAAACCCCACCACAGTCCCCATTGCAGTGCCCATCACATGCCTGTGCCTGCAGCTTCTGGGCCTGCCCTGCCAGGGTCCGTGTCAGCCGGGTCCCAGGGCAGCAGCAGGTCCCCAGGCAAGTGGGGCAGCCCCTCATGGCTGTTGAGCTGGGAGAGGGCTGGGGTGCTCCCCCCTGCTCGGGAGGTGCTGGAGCTGCATGAAAACACGAGGACAAGGGGATGTGGGGTCCCTCCACACCATGGTCATGGGGTCTCTGCTGAGGATCCCCTCAGAAGCAGGAGGGTGATGGAAGGGGACAGGGTCCAACCCACCTCCACCCGGCGAGGACCCCGTGGCTGTGCTGAACGCCGCCGTCCTGGCCTGTGCCATGCTGAGGGCCAGCACCCGGCTGCCGGAGCCCATGGAGCCCATGGCCAGGCTGCGGCTGGGCCGCGGTGGGTCCGAGTACAGGCTCACCTGGGAGAGGGGAACAGGACTCGGATCCCACCCTGTGCCCACATCCCAGCACTGCCACTCGCCGTGCCCGCAGCACCCAGGAGCAGCCACACTGCAGCCCTGCCTCGGCTTCCCCACCCGCACAGGGCAGGAGGGGGCGATGGCGGCACGCTGCCAGCCGCCATCTTGGGGACGGCCCCTCCGCCATTTTGGGGTGGCGTTGGCCCTGCCATGGAGGGCAGGGGCACAGCGGCGGCCTCAAAACACATCTCTGGGCTGGGCTTCTTCAACCGCAGCTCGCCGGGAGGAGGAAGGCAGCAAATAGAGAAGTGTGAGAGCAGGGCATGGAGGGGATCCAGCCCCTCTGCTCCAGGCAGGCCCTGCTTGGAGCTCTGTGTGCAGATATGGGGCAGCAGCACAAGAGGGACCTGGAGCTGTTGGAGCGAGTGAAGAGGAGGCCATGAAGGTGCTGCGAGGGCTGGAGCAGCTCTGCTCTGGAGCCAGGCTGAGAGAGCTGGGCTGGGGCAGCCTGGAGAAGAGAAGGCTCCTGAAGGGGAGACCTGAGAGCAGCTCCAGTGCCTAAAGGAGCTGCAGGAAACCTGGAGAGGGGCTTGGGACAAGGGCCTGTAGGGACAGGCCAAGGGGAATGGCTTGAACCTGCCAGAGGGGAGACTGAGATGAGCTCTTAGGCAGAAGCTCTTCCCTGTGAGGGTGCTGAGGCGCTGGCACAGGGTGCCCAGAGAAGCTGTGGCTGCCCCATCCCTGGCAGTGTTCAAGGCCAGGTTGGACACAGGGGCTTGGAGCAAGCTGCTCCAGTGGAAGGGGTCCCTGCCCGTGGCAGGGGTTGGAGCTGGAGGAGCTTTAAGGTCCCTTCCAACCCAAACCAGGCTGGGATTCTATAACCCTTGGAGGAGGAGAGCAGAGCAGGGACCTCCCCCCCCCCGGCCCTGGCACCCACCCTGGCACCCAGGCGCAGTTGGTCAATGGTGTTCTCAGCCTCAGCATACTTGGTCAGCAGCTTGTGATAGTCGTCCTGCAGGGAAGGGACACGTGGGATGGCCTCCAGCATGGGGAAGGGGGCTTGGGGTGGCAAAGGGGGATGCGGCTCAGAGGGAGCCGTGTCGGGACAATGGGGTTTCCATAGGGGTGCAGAAACCCACCCCCAAAACCCCCAACCCATCTGGTGCAGATGTGGCCCCGATGAACTTCCATCCCCTCCCAGGGGCAGCAGTGCATCCCCAGCCACAAGCATCCCGGGGCCAGCCAGCATCAGGGCGGGGGTACAAGCACCAAGGGGTTGGGGACCACGAGCATCCCTGCCTGGGTGATCAGCACCAAGCCTACTATCAAAGACCCGGGGGGGGGGGCATTTCCCCAGCACACCCCCCCCATTAAGGCTGCACTGGGGGTGCTGGGCATTACCTGGAGCTGCTGCACCAGCTCAGTGGCTTGCTCGGGGGACCTGAACCCATGCGGCAGCCCTGCGGTGGTGGGGGGCTGCGGGGGGACCCCCTCCCCGCTGCTCAGCAGCACCTCGCGGACAATCTCAGCTGGGGACTTGAAGCCGATGCTGGGTCCTGGGGCGCTGGGCACGGCTCGGCCCCGTGGTGGCCGGTAGCTCCGGGTCACCTTCACCCGCGCCTCCACCTTGGAGAGGTCGGGCAGGGGGTGGTTGAGCTGCCCCCGGCCATAGCCGGTGCCCATTCCCGAGGGATTCCTCGCCTTCTTGCTGGCACCGTGCTGCCGCCGGGGGCCCAGGGACTGCCGGGGGGGTAGCACCCTGGGTGCTGCCTTTTTGGGCACCCGCGGTGCAGGGGGGTCCCCAGTGCTCTGGGGGGCCCTGGTGGGTGCCATCTTTGGCACAGGCTTGCTGCTGGTGGCATCACAATGATCCTCGGTGGAGCAGCGCAGCAGGATGCTCTGGTTTGGGGTCCTGGGCTCCCCACCAGCATCCCCAGCCGTGCCCCAGCCCCAGTGAGATGGGGTGGCAGGGCCGGGGCTGGCATCTGACAGCTCCGAGGTGTCCCCCCCATCTGTGCTGCAGCCATGGGGCTGACAGAGAGCCTGGGGACCCCGTAACGCCTCAGGGCTGCCGCTGAGCCCCGAGCCCCATTGGCCCTCATAGGAGAGCTCGGGGTAGGGGTCCCCATCACTCTCTGCCCCCCAGGTCCCCTCATCCCCACCAGAGCTGCCCTGGTCCTCATCCTCCTCCACCAGGTCCTGCTGGGGGTGCCAGTGACCCTCCTGCACTGGGGACCTCTCCTCCAGGTCCTCTCCATTGCCTGCAAAACACCAGCACCGCGGGGCTGCTGCATCACCCCGGGCCTCTTGCAGCCCCCCTCCGCTCCAGTGACACCCCAGGAGGGTCTTTGGGCAGCGGGGAGGGGACAACTCACCCCATGGTGGGCTCCTGGCATCATCCCCCAGGCCGATGACCCCATACTCGTCCATTTGCCTTTGGAAGCCGTCGTCTTCCTCCTCCTCCTCCTCCTGCTGCTGCTGCTGCTGCTCCTCCTCTCCCTGCCAGCGCCTCGGCTGTGTTTGTGTGCGGTGCAGCCATGGTGCTGGGCTGGCCATGGCCCGCGGGCACCGCGGCACCATCACTTGCGCCGCTTCATGGCCCGGCGGTGGCAGGCTGGGGACATCCTTGCCGTGAATGTAGGTCACGTCATCACCGCTGCATCCTGACAGGGGTGAGGGACAGGCAGGGTGCTCAGCACAACACAGGCGGATGCTTGGGGTGGCCCCCCCCCCTGCTGGCACTTCCCCTGTCCCCCAGAGCCTGGGGACAAGAACAACCCCAACAACGGGGGTGACATCCAACTGCATCCCACTGTGAAGCTGGAGCTGCTGCATCTTCCATGGCCACAATGGTCCCCATGAGGAAGGAGGCCCCCAGGGGCAACCCCAAAAAGCTTTTACCCCCACCAAGGCCATGAGGGGTGACACCCAACTGCATCCCACCATAAAGCTGGAGCTGCTGCATCTCTCATGGTGACAGTGGTCCAGAGAGGTCCCCATGAGGAAGAAGCCTCTCTGGGCCACTCCAAAAGGCTTTTATCCCCCCTCCCCAAGGTGGGTATCAGGGGACACCCAGCTCATACTATCACCCTATGAGCATCACCCCACTGGGGCAGCCACAGCCTGGGGACCATCAGCAGGAGCACCCCTCTGCCCCTCCGGCTCTGGAGGGCTGACACAAAAGGGATGACAGCAGAGGCCTGGCACACTTGCTCCACTGATGACCTAGAAGCAGGAGCTCACCCTCATCCCACTCCTCCCTCTGCAGCTCAAGCGATGCCGCACGCCAAAACCCAGCCACAGGGCAGGCAGCAGGAAAGGCCCTGGGGTTTCCAACCATTCCCTGGGGTAGATCTGAGCCCCCCCACAAGCCAGCTTTGCCCATAGGGGGGTGCAGGTGGGGTGCACTCACCGGCACCAGCATCCATGAGACAAGCTCATCACTG
Organism: Psittacula echo; assembly: GCF_963264785.1. Lineage (NCBI taxonomy): Eukaryota > Metazoa > Chordata > Aves > Psittaciformes > Psittacidae > Psittacula > Psittacula echo. The sequence goes on along the minus strand of NC_137752.1, from coordinate 9,204,697 downwards.
TGACCCTTTTGAGGGTTCTCAAAGCAGCCTTGCTCCAAGCACCCCAAAACCTCTCTGCAGCTGCAGGGCTTTTGTAGAAGGAGGAAGCGAAGCTTCCTGTGAGCTTGCAGGTGGCTGCAAAGCTCTTAACCCCATCAGGCCCTGAGGGAGGGCAAACCCTGCTCCCACAGTGCTTTCCACCCCAACCTTTGGGGTTTTAAACCAATGCGGAGCACGATGCCAGAGCAAAATGTGGGGGGGGATCCCTAAGACCAGCAGCAGCTGCAGCCTCCATGAAACATCAACATGGAACACCAAGATGCCAAGCAGCCCCAAAATTCAGCATTCAGCCTCCAGCTCCAGGCAGAACCCCCCCAAACCCGCCCCGAGGTGCTGCTGTGGGCCCATGGGCACAACCAGATAGCACAACCCATCCTGGCTCCCTCCCAGGCAGACAATTAATCCAGCTCATTAGTGTGTAATTAGCAGCATGTGGAGAGGCTGCATGAGCTGATGACACCACAGCGCAGGCCTGGGGTGGCTGCATTTAGCAGGATGCTGCTGAGCAGGAAATCAGCCTATGGCACCCACATGCTAGGGGAAAACGCTCCTAACCCACTGCAGTGCCTCGGATCTACAGATTCCATGGCTTAAATCCTGCTGTTGATGAGGGTTTGGGGGCTGATTGCTGGTGCCACCCAGCATGGAGGTCCTCAGCATCCTCCTGCACCAGCAGCGCGCTCCCAGCCGTGCCCGCATCCTTCTGCAGGGCAAGGAGCAAACCCCAAAGCATCCCTAAGGGCTTGCAGACCTGCTTGGGGTGTTTGCCCAAGGCTTTATCCCACACCCCGGCTGGGCAACTCCATTCTCCACTCCATGGAGGGGCTCCATGGCTTCTGCTGCCAGCAGGGATGGGGCTGCCCATGGGATGCTCCAGGCTCTGCAGCTGCTCAGTGGAGCTAAAGAGAGGTTTTGGCTTTAGCCCCTATTGGAGCTGGGATGTTTCCAGCCCCAAGGTCTTGCCTGGAAAAGCGAGTGCCCCCCAACCCAGCTCGAGCCCCACAGCACCCCAAGAGATAAGGAGCCAAACCACCAACTGTGGGGGGTCCCCACGGGTGGGTGAAAGGAGCTGGTGGGTGCTGTTGTCTCAGGGCAAACAGGGTTAAACTGTTTCCTACCTGGTTTTGGCAGGCTGGTGCCTGGATCATGCCCTACCCACACACCGAGGGCTGTCACCCCCGTTCTCCATCCCATCCCCAACCCATCCTCAGAGCTGCTCTGCCCGCAACAGCCACAGGCGGCAGGGTCTGCTGGCAAATCCAGCCACACTCATCACTGTCCCAGGAAGTGCCTCCACCAATGGTCACATCGGGAAGGGAGAAAACTCTTGGGATCTTGTTGGTCGCTGTTATGGTAACACAGAAAAGCTGGAGAAGTGGTGTGAATACATCGTCAGGAGCCACAAAGTGAATGCAAACAATCCAAGTGTGTGCTTGTGTACCTTGCTATGGGAAAGCCAGGGTTTTGCAATAGGGTAATCACAGCATCCCAGCCTGGTTTGTGTTGGGAGGGACCTTAAAGCTCCTCCAGCTCCAACCCCTGCCACGGGCAGGGACCCCTTCCACTGGAGCAGCTTGCTCCAAGCCCCTGTGTCCAACCTGGCCTTGAACACTGCCAGGGATGGGGCAGCCACAGCTTCTCTGGGCACCCTGGGCCAGCGCCTCAGCACCCTCACAGGGAAGAGCTTCTGCCTAAGAGCTCATCTCAGTCTCCCCTCTGGCAGGTTAAAGCCATTCCCCTTGGCCTGTCCCTACAGGCCCTTGTCCAAAGCCCCTCTCCAGGTTCCCTGTAGCCCCTTCAAGCACTGGAAGTGCTGAGTGCTGCCAGGCCTCAGCACACCCAGCAGGCAGGAGGGGTTACCTCTGCCCATCCCTGCCCTCACCTCCTAATCCCTGCTCCTCTCTTTAGGCATCTTCAACCTCCACTACTCGGATCCCATGGGACTGATGAAGGCTGAGGCACCCCAACTCATTCCGTGTGTGATGCAGAGCGCACAGCCCCATCAGGGCTCCCGGCCTCATTAGTGGTGACAAGCCGAGGAGACTGTCACATCCTCAGCCCCGGGGCTTGCTCAGTGCCATGGAATGGGGGAGACAGGGCTGTCACTCTGCCTTTGCTGCCTTGTCAACCCTGGGTGGTGTGCGTGGGTTGGGGGGGTGCTAATGCCCCCTTCCATCCACATGGCAATGGGGAATGATATTCCCTATGCCCTAAAATAGACATCCCTTGCTCTAGGAGGGGGGTTAAAGCCCCCCGCTGAACTCCAAAACAGGCTTTACTCCCTCCCCCAAGTAAGCAATGGCTATTTTAGTCTCCTAAACCGTCCATTCCCACCCAAAACTCAATTCCAGACAGCATCCAACCTCCCATGGGTCTCCTGTGGCACCTCCATGCTCCCCTTCCCCTCATGAGCTCCCTTTTTATCTATGACACATTCGTGCTGCACCCAAAGCATCTCTTTTAGTGGGTTGAAGGAAGCCACAACAAGAGCCTCAGGATGAAGCTTGGCACTCCAGGAGGGAGGAATTCCTGGTTTATAAACCCTTTCTTTCCAAGTTTAGTCCTGGTTTATGAGCATGAAAGAGGGCAGAGAAGCTGCTTGCTTAGTTTGGGAGAAACCATCCTAGTGAGGAAGAGCCTCACAAACCCCCTCTGTTCTCTGAAAGCACATGCCTGTTACTGCACCATCACTCTAAACCCCATGGGTCACCCCACTCCTTTGCCTGGAGGGGCCATACCCCCCCCCCAGCTCCTCCACACCAACATATCCCCATGGAGAGGTACCAAATCCCTGTGGAAATAGCATCTCTCCATCACTTCCACAAAAGCAAAGCCCCACGGTTCTTCCCCACCTCCTGCCTGCTTCATGAACCCTCCTGTCCCCAACACATGATCCTGTCCTCAATAGGGACAGCTTTGTCCCCACGGCAAGATCCAGGGCTGAACCTCTCCTTATATACAAGGAGCTGGGGGCTGCTGATGGCAGTAATGCCTTGCAAAGGGCGGCCTTAATCCCTGTCTGGAAAGAGCCGGCAGCAGCGATCCCGTATTAGCTGGATTTGGGTGCTCTCCAAGGGGTCCTTTAAACATCCCTGCCCGGATGGCTGCTGCAGAGCGACAGAAACCCCGTTCCCGCTGCCGGCACCCACCGGAACAGAGCTGCTCTTTAAGTAAAACAAGGAACTGAAGCTGGAGGCAGCGGCCGCTTCCTCGGAGGAGCCGCAGGCAGCGGCACGGCCTCGTATCCCACAGCCTCCGTGCGAGCCCCGGCCATGGCTCCGCGCCGCCCTTCGCAGCCTGATGAAACCCTCTGCAAGCCTCCGGAACCCTGCGGGCGGCAGAGCCAGCCCTGGGCGGGGAGGAAGCACCGGAATAAGAAGAGTTCAGACAAGTTTCCCCGGGGCCACCAAGGCTCCGGTGGCCTGGGGACAACGTGGGCAGAAGCGACGCAGCGGCGTGAAATCCCAGCCTGGGTTGGGTTGGAAGGGACCTTAAAGCTCATCCAGTTCCAAGCCCTGCCGCGGGCAGGGACACCTTCCACTAGGCATGACCCGCACTCTCCCGGTGCATCCCCTCGGCCTGGGATCCCCCGCTCAGCCCAGGGACCCCGAGCAGCTCCAGCTCCGAGCAGGGCTCAGCAGCGCCGGGGACTGCAGGATGCGCCCCCCCAGCATGGGCCCATTCCCGAGGCCCCCCGCTGCGCATCCAGCTGTGTTCCTCTCCTTCCCTCCAGCTGCAGAAGGCGCCTTGCAGGGATCAGAGGGAGCACATCGAGCAGCGGCCCCGGCCGCATCGCCCTGCGCCGGCCTCCCGGAACCCATGTGCGGAGCACATCTGGGCACCGCTGGAGGAGCACCACCGACCCGCGCGCACAACAGCTGCCCCGCGGCTGCTCACCTGCAGGGAGGGCCCGGCCGCCTGCTCCTCGCCCGATGCGGGGCGGCTCCGCACCGCGATCACGGCCACGGCCACGGCCCCGGTCCCGGTCCCGGTCCCACCGCGCTCCCCCCAGCCCCGCCCCGCGGGACAATAGCGCGGGCAGCCGGCGGCGGGAGGGCGGGGCCTCCGCCCTCATTAGCATACCAGCGGCTACCCGCCAATCGGAGCGCGCCGCAGAGCAGGGAACGGGAGGTCGTTCGCATAAAACCCGCCCTCCCCTGTATTTGCATAGCCTGCTGCGAATGGCCAATCAGAGGGGCTTCATTAGCATAATTTATGCATCGCCGGCACCCCCTGGTGGGAAACTCCTGCGCCCGCCCCGGGGCGGCTCTGGCGGGGATGAAGATGGGAATGGGAATAGGACGGGATGGAGCATCCCCAGTGCCTGGGATGGCCCTGGCAGGGGGTGGGATAAGTATAGGGATGGAATGGAGCATCCCTATTTCCCAGGATGGCCCTGATAGGGGATGAGATGGGATGGATGCACCCGCAACCCCTGGGACAGCCCTTGGCAGGAGATGGGGATGGAGCACCCCTTTCTGGGGATGGGGCAATTTTCACTATGACTGCCACACTCCCACCTGCCCTTGCCAGCACCCCACAGGCACCCCCGTCCATTCCCTTCCTGCCCCCTGTTCCAGCCCTGAGGAATCCCGCAATCCCAGCCTTTGTCTATCCTGATCGGTTTATTGAAAAATTAAAGCACAAGCTCTGTCTATAGAAACACAAGGACTCTGCCAGCGATTTACAAGGCCTCCGGTTGCTCCCTCTGCATCCCCACCTATGGCCGTGCCACCCGCCTGGGCCAGCACCCGAGGGCGCAGGGACCACCCAAACCCCCTCCAGCCTGAGCCGCGGGCCCACCTTGTGCTTTGTGTGGCACTCACATGGCAGCGGGGACACCCGGACCTTCCCCTGTCCTCCTGCCCCACTCCCACATTGGAGAACCAGGGGATATTCCCAAAGAGCAGTGCCCCCCCGATCCAAGAGACATTATGGGATGCGCACTGATTTCTGCTTGTTCTCAGCCTGCCCTACCCAGGCATGAGTCTGCAGCAGGCGAGGGGACACTTGGGGACAAGCTTGGGGGTGTCTGTGCGTGCGGGATGGCGCAGCGGGAGAGGGCTCCGCGGGGTGGGAATTCAGCTTTCCCACCTCGGCGCTGCCTTTCGCTCCTATTCGGGATGCTTCCCCATCCCAAAGTCTGGATCCCTAAAGGGCGACGTTGAATTCTGTGACCAAGAAATCAATGTAGTCCTTTTCCTTCAGCTTAAAGGCCTCGGCGATGATCCGGGCGGCTTCCCGGTGCTCCTTGCCCCGCAGCCCCGTGCCGTTCACCTCCAGGATGACGTGGCCCACCTTCAGCTTCCCACAGTTGTGTGCTGAGCCCCCGCGCTGCAGGATAGAGGTGGTGAGATCCCGATCCCATCACCCAGCCCAGGGATGTTTTGGGGGGAAAACGAGAAACATTTCATGCTTCCGAAAGAAGGGATAAATTGGGCTCCCGTTTTGCTTGTCCCGCTGGAATGGCCAAGAAGAACCAAGGTGGACTCGGCTCTGCTTTGTTTTGCTGTCAATGACTTGTGTTTTGCCCCAGGTAAGCAGCAGAAGAAGCTGCTATTCCCAGCCATGCATCCATCCCAGCTATCCCCCACCATTCCCACTCTCCCAGCCCTCTATCTGAGCAGGGAAAGGGAGTTTCCAGCCACCTGGAGACACCAGAGCCAAGCTTTCAGGGCTGCCAGACCCCCTCTGGATTCACAGCAAACCCTCTGCTCCCAGGACATGCTCTATGGTATGGGATGCTCCATGGGACACCAATGCAGCCCTCAGCACCCCCCCGCAGCAGAACGATGCTAACGACAAGGGCAGATGCTACGGGGGGAAGCGCACCTCCAAAATGCCCCCTTCCCCAAGGAACAAGGGACAGGACAAGGGGAAAAGGCCTCAAACCGCGCCAGGGGAGGTTTAGATGGAGATGAGGAACAATTCCTTCCCCAAAGGGTGCTCAGGAGGAGAGGGATGGGCAGGATGTGCGCTGAGTCCTACCTGGATGGTGACAATGCGGGGCAGCGGCTGCCGCGTGTTTGCTCCCCCCTCGATGGCGATGCCCAGGGTCGGAGCACTCTTGGACACGCGGATCAGGCAGGATGTGGGCTCCAGCAGCCCCGGCTGGGGAGAGATGGGCAGTGCTGCTGAGGGGGACTGGGAGCCATGGGACGGGATGGAGCACCCCCAGTCCCCAGGATGGCCCTAGCAGGGGTGGGATATGGATGGAATGCGGATGGGTTGGGGGTGGGATGGAGCATCCCCAGTCCCAGAGATGCCCCTGGCAGGGGATGGGGATGTGATGAGGATGGAGCCTTCCATGGGGGGGATGGGGCAGTTTTCCCCATGGCTGCTGCACTCCCACCTGCCCTTGCCATCACCCCATAGCCACCCCTGTCCCTTCCCTTCCTGCCCAGGGTCACCCCAAGGAAGGCTCACAGGAGAGGAACAGACACACCGCCTGCAAATGCTCCTTGACTCCCAACATTCCATGTGCAGGTCTGTGCATGGAAGCACAGAAGAGGGGGTGCTGCCTATGGCAGGGGCAGCCCCGATGCCCACCTCCCACCACCAGCACCAGCATCCATGGGCACCCACCCTCACCGGCTTGGAGGCTCCTTCTGCCGCCCCATCACTGCTCCGGGCCTCCTGGAGGCTTCGGCTCTTCCCAGAGATCAGCTGCTGGCCCTTATCCCTGCTGCCCAGCTCCATGTCGCCGATGTCCACCCCACTGTCCTCGCTCAGTGTCTGCCCGCTGTCCGAGAGCTGCGACAGCGTGGAGGCTGCGGGACACCAGGCAGGTTGTGGGGTTAGGATGGCCCCAGGGCAGGGACATCCCAACCGCTCCCAGCGACGAGCAGGGCCCTTGGGATTTAGACCTGGACTTTGGAGGGAGGCTCCCAACCTTCCAGTGTCTGAAGGGGGCTACAAGGATGCTGGAGAGGGACTCTTCATCAGGAGCTGTAGCGATAGGACAAGGGGTGATGGGTTCAGACTGGAACAGGGGAAATGCAGGTTGGAGATAAGGCAGAAGCTCTTCCCTGTGAGGGTGCTGAGGCGCTGGCCCAGGGTGCCCAGAGAAGCTGTGGCTGCCCCATCCCTGGCAGTGCTCAAGGCCAGGTTGGACACAGGGGCTTGGAGCAAGCTGCTCCAGTGGAAGGTGTCCCTGCCCGTGGCAGGGGTTGGAGCTGGAGGAGCTTTGAGGTCCCTTCCAACACAAACCAGGCTGGGATTCTGTGATAACAGCAGCGCTGTGCACAGGGAGTGCCAAGGAACAAAGGGCCTCAAGGATCCAACCCAAATCCTGAACTAGGATGGAATGAGGGGGTGATGGGTTCAGGGATGCTGCTGGAGGCAGGTTGGAGGTGGCCCATGCTCCACACCAGGGTTTGAGAGGAGATGGGGATAGGCCCGAGCAGAGGAGCTGCCAGGTAGGAGCTTTCTCCCCTTTGAGGATGAAGAGCATGGGTGCAGATTGAGATGAGCACCAGGGAACAAGGTCTGACAGCACTGCAGAGAGGGCAGCGGGTGCGGGACCTCTCCCAGGGCTTGGCGGAGCTGGGCTCACAGTGCTGACACCCTGCGGGCAGAATCTGACCCCGCTCAGTTCAGAGCGGGTCCCTCAGTCCCCATCCATAGCCCCGAGGCGAATGAGCTGCAGTGGGAGGACCGTGCCACAAGAGGGCGACAACGGCACCTGCACTGGTCCCTGAGCATGGACGGGAACGGGACATCCGCGGGGTACCGCAGCCTCAGCGGAGTCAGAGCCCACGGGGCCGATCCTGAAGATGCTGCGAGGGCTGGAGCAGCTCTGCTCCGGAGCCAGGCTGAGAGAGCTGGGCTGGGGCAGCCTGGAGAAGAGAAGGCTCCTGAAGGGGAGACCTGAGAGCAGCTCCAGTGCCTAAAGGGGCTGCAGGAAACCTGGAGAGGGGCTTGGGACAAGGGCCTGTAGGGACAGGCCAAGGGGAATGGCTTTAACCTGCCAGAGGGGAGACTGAGCTGAGCTCTTAGGCAGAAGCTCTTCCCTGTGAGGGTGCTGAGGCGCTGGCCCAGGGTGCCCAGAGAAGCTGTGGCTGCCCCATCCCTGGCAGTGTTCAAGGCCAGGTTGGACACAGGGGCTTGGAGCAAGCTGCTCCAGTGGAAGGGGTCCCTGCCCGTGGCAGGGGTTGGAGCTGGAGGAGCTTTAAGGGCCCTTCCAACACAAACCAGGCTGGGATTCTGACTCCACAACCTGTTGTCTGAATGGAAACTCACCTATGACGAAGAACAAACCGAAGAACAAACCAAAGAACAGGGCACGGCAGCACTGATGCAGGCTCTGAAGCTTTCCCCCCACCCTACTGATCAGGAGTCTGAACCAAAATGGGCATGTTTTCCCCCTGAGCTCTTCACCAGCATGTGCTGGAAGCCTCCATTCCCAGTGGGAATGCGGAAACCCTTCAACCAAGCCTCACACTCCAGCAGTCTGATGCAGGCCTTACCCTCCAACCCCTTCCTGCCCTTTACATCCATCACTCCTCTCTTGAGGAGCACCTCAGAGAGGGTTCATTTTGCCACCCCATGGCTCATAAGGCATCACCCACCTCTGGCCTGGGGCAGGGGCCTCACTTCATTGACGTCAGGCTCGCTGTTGGGCTGGTGCACCTCCACCATGATGAAGTGCTGGTTGGGCACAGCCGGGGGGCTGCCCTTGTCCGGAGGAGGGGGTGCCGGGTGGGATGGAGGAGGAGGAGGGGATGGCGAAGGGGGGCTCTGAAGCCCACCAGATGCAGGCCCCTCCGGGGACAGGCTCTTCAACCTGGTTGGGGACTGGACCCTGGGGAAGGGCCCGATGTGGTGCTGGCTGACCAAGGAGAGCTGAGCATCCATCTGCCTCCTGGCGCTGTGCGGGGCTGGGGAGATGGTGGCATAGATGGGGCTTGGGGCTGACTCCTCGGTGGATGCGGTGGCTGTGGAGGCGATGCTGACCGTGTCCTTCTCGGGGTGGCTGGGGGGGGGCGTGGGGTGCCGGGGGGCCATGAAGAAGAGGCCTGACTGGGAGGACTCGGAGGAAGGGCGCTTGGGCTTGTCCTTCCCTTGGGTCCTGTGCTGGGCAGAGGAGGGGGCCTGAAGCATCTGCGGGGCTGAAGGAGGAGGTGGAGGCTTGAAGTTGGGTGGCTCATCTGGGAAGGAGGAGAGGTCATCCTGCCAAAGCAAGGACACTGTTTAGGACGTTCCCCAGGCTCAGAGCCACCTCCGTCTGCCTTCTCATGGTGACGATGGCAAAAACGAGCTGACTTCCACAGAAACACCTTCCTGACCTTATTGACAAGAACATAACTCACAAATGAGGGTGATCAGAGCACAAACTACCCAGCTTTTGCTCTACACAGATGCTAATCCAGCCAGAATCCTTCCAAACCAGTCTGATTAAGTTGCTTCAATAACATCCATGGGGTGCTGATGAAGCAAAGAGCTACAGAAGTGGAGGCAAACCTCAGCATCACTATTGACACCTCCATCTCCTGTTTGATGCCTTACCAGGGAGACATCCGGCAGGGTGTTGATGCTGCTCTGGTGGCCATCTCCACCTCCCTCCGACTCTGACGTGTTCTGAGAGGGCAAAGAAGGAAGAGAAAACCAGGTTAGAGGAGCACTGAGCACCCAGCACAGCACCAGCACGATGGGGACCATGCAGTGTGCTCACCCAAGCCCCCCCATGCAAGGCCAGTCTTTCACCCAAAGGGTTGTTTCCTTGGAGGTTCCCTGCAGACCCACACATCACCTGAGCAAAGCAACTGTGTTGGGATCCAAAGCAAAGCAGCTTTGTTGGGATATAGGCTCTCCCAAGCTAGGAAGCGTGCTCAAAGCATGCTGTGAACCTGCAGTGGAGGATGTGCTCCTCCTAATCCAAACCTCAGCTCCTCCTGTTTGGTTTGGACCTGGCAGGTTCAATACCTGCATCTTTCCTGGGAGAAGGGCAAGAGACAAGGGCAAAACCTCCTTCCCTTGCAAACCAGAGCACTGAGATGCAAGCAGAACCTGCTGCCACTGCTTTCCCTTTAGGTGGCAATAGAAAATGTCCCAACACAGCTCCAAACCTATCCCAGCTCCAGCAAGCAAGGTAGGTGATGGGAATCTGTCAGTCTGTGCAGGGGCAGTTGCCAGCAGGATGAACCCAAGCAGAGGACATGGATGTGGTCAAGCAGAGCAAACAGGCACCTTGGCTGAGTACCAGCAGGGATGGGAGGACATGGGGTGCACAGCCAGGGCTGAACCCAGCTCCTCCTGACTTTAGCTCAGAGCCAGGCTCTGCTGCTGCCTTTGCCATCCCCAGCTCCATCTGGTTCCCCTGCAAGGCCCTGGACGAGCAAATCCGTGCTCAGCATCCTTCTCCCACAGCAATTCCCAATCCGGAGCGGCGCTGCGCATCGTTCCTGTCATGTTCCCAGGGCTGTTTGCTCCCTGGCGCTGGAGTGGGACGGGTACAGTTTGTTTTCAACCGTGTGTTATTTACTGCAGGGTAAACAAGGGATCAGCTGAGCCACGGCTGCAGCTGCATCCCCCATCCGCTGGAGCCTGCTGCCGTGCTGTGAGATGTCAGCATCCCAGAATAGACACGGGAGACAATGAAGAGCATTAGAGAAGCAGCAAAACCACTGATGGGAAGTACTTTGAGCTCCCTGGAGAATGAGAACTGAAGGAAAAGGCTTGTTCAGAGAGCGACAGGTCAAGCCTGAGCTTGGGAAAACTCCTTCCTCTGGCCAAGCCTGATTCCATCCAGTATCCACCATGCGCTGTGTCCCAGCCCCGGCTCCGTGCTCCCTCAGCACCCAGGGACACTGACACTGAACCGTGTCCTCTCCACATGCTGAGGACTTTGGGAGCAAAAGCAATCCAACAGCAACTGCTCCGGGCTGTACAGTGCAATGGCTTTGAGGCTGAGCACATTTGCTTTCATGCATTGGCTATTTTAAGACAGCTTTCTTGGGTTTCCCTTGGAAGAGCCATTGGAGCTACGGTGCCGCTGCTCTGAGAGGTATTTATTGAGGAGGCTGCTCCCTCCCACCGACCCTGCTCCTTTACCCAACCTGTTTTCCAGTTTCCTATGGAAACCGGAGGCAGACGAGGCTCTTCCAGCCCCTCAGATGGAAAACTTTGGCCCTTCCTATCCTGGAGCCCAGGGCAGGAAGCGATGGAGCTGGAAAGCATCTTTCTGTCAGAGCATCTTTCATTCAGCCAGCCAGTTTCCATTCACTGCTTAAGTGATGGAGGAGCTCCCGGCTCCCTGGGGAATACAACCCAACCTTTCATTAACCTCACAGCTCCAAAGGAATCCCTTATTTTCCACTTACTGCTAATGAGACTTCTGCAGAGCCACTCAGCCTGAACCCTGCAGGGTTCGCTTTGGAACAACGGCACCATTCCATGCTCGGCTCCCCTCCGCTCTCCCCTTCCCTCTCCCATCCCAGAATGGATCCACAGGGCTGGAGGAGCCCCAGAGCCCCTGCCCTGTCCTAGCCTGAGCACAAAGACCTGACTCTGGGGGCTCTGAGGGCAACAATGGCACCCATGTGGTGGCTTCACCCTGTCTCTAACCTCACTGCCTGAGAGGATCATGCCAAGCACATGAGAACCCTCCACATGGGATGTCTGTGCCTGTCCTGGAGGGGTCAGAGGACACCAGGAGCTGGAGCAGCAATAACAGGAGATATCGGTGAGGAGAATGCCCCCTGTTCCTCTCCTCTTGTTCTGTTCTCCCTATGGGGACACAGAGATCATCTGCCAAAGAGGCTGTGGACTCTTGTGCTTGAGATTCACTGCCCAGAGAGAGGAACAGCTCAGTGCCAGCCTCTCCTTACTTATACTTCTTGTGGAACAGAGACCAAAGAGACCACAGACAGACAAGGGTTTAGCAACAAAACTGGGTTACCTCCTGGGGCCCAATCCTGCAGCTTCAGGGAGCTGGAAGCAAGGCAGAGCCTGTGGGATCAGGCCCTTGGAGGAGAAGGCACCTTCCGATGGCAGCATCCTTGCTGGGGGTAATGCTAACAACGAGGGCTGAGCAGTGCCCAAGGCAGTGCTGCCTGGCCTGTGAGCAATGACAAACTCATCCTGCTCTCATCGACAGCTTGCACCTGATCATTGCTGCTACAATTCAGTTGTCAGGGAGGCAAGGAACTCTGTGTACCACGGTGCCTGTGATAAACTCCATCTGGGAACACCACAGCATCCCCTTGTACAGCAGTGCTGTTTCCAGAGGGGGCTGGGACTGGATGAGCTTCAAGGTCCCTCCCAACCCAAACCAGGCTGGGATTCTATGTATGACAGGATGTGATCGTCCTGCTGTTATTTAGCCAGGGTGCCCATACACAAGGCAGCAGAGCAGCAGGCAGAGGCAGGCAGCAACAGGAAGGGCAGTGTGGGGTCCATCAATGCTGCTGGTCCTAAAAGCCCATCCTTGAGCTGCCAGTGGCACACAGGGCTCCAGTGCAAGCAGAACACTGGGTCTGGCTCAAAGCTGAGTCTTGTCTGCTCTGCAGCACCACGGCCTTAAGTTATGCTGGAGCAAAGGGACTGGAATGGCTCAGGAGGGCTAAAGGACGAATTGAGGCACTGTTCATGCAGTCCTTGTTGACATGCTGGTCCCTGCACAGCCTGTTCCCTGCCTCCCTCCCAGCACCCATCCACACACACACTCATCCCCTCTGCTATGGCAACCGCAGCGCTCCAGCAGCCCCTACCTCCATCAGGTCTATGAGCCACAAGAGCCGCTCCTGGGGACGTGCAGGGGGAAAAGCAGATTGAAACAAGCACAAAAGCAAAACAGACCATCAGGGGGGTGCAGGACCAGTGAGGGAGATAAGCAAACCCGGCACAAGGCATCCCTCCTCCCTCCAAACCCATCCTGCAGGATCCACATCCAGCTGCAGCCAGTGCTGGGCACGGAGAGCAGCAAGAGCTCAGGGCAGGAGAAACCATTTGGGAGCTCTGCCCCTTTTATGTCTCCTGCTAGCTAAGACAAGCATCCATCCATGTGCTTGGCACTTGTTCCAGCAGCAGCAGTGACAACCATCTCGTGTTAGCATTCCCAACACCCCAGGCAGAGCTTGGAGCAGGGCACGTTTCCACACCCATGGAAAGGGGTGCCCCACTGCCAGGGAGGACTGGAGTGAGACCAAAGGACACCCGTACTGTTCTAGGACTCTATTTGAGGGATGATTGAAGGAAGCCCTTAAAGCAGTGTACACACGCTCTCCTCTATGCCAGCACAGCATCCCAGTCTCCATCCCTGACCTCAGGGCTCGTGTGCCAGGTACGGCCGGACCATGGCTCACACACCAGGCCAAGCAGCCACGCTTGGTGCCATGGAACGGGAGCAAGACCTTTGTTTTTCTTGATCCAGAAAGCATCTCACTGTAACCCATTGTGAACAGAGCACATGGCTTTCCTATGGGGTTTGTGAAGTCAATGGGACAAAAGCCAGGCTCTGATGCTCTGAAGCTCTCTGAGGCTTCTTGGGATGCTGGACTGACCCATGCAGGCAGGGACAGCCCAGGAATGCCCCCAACTCCCACCCTGCCTGCACCTTCTGCCCCACATTCCCACTCTCCCTGGCCATGGGCTGGTTTCCTTGTACCCAACCAGCAGAAAGCCCCTTGGCATTCTTTCCTTTCATGAAGGTTTTCATTTCCAAGCTTGCTGATGCATTTATGGTGAAAGGCATTTGACGGCCAGGAGATTAACGTGCACTTGGAGGCGATTACAGGAACTTAGTCAGAGGGTGCATGCAGTGAAGGGAGATGTGGGAGAGCTGCACTCAATGCTGGAGAGTGGGCAGGGGCTTGCACAGGCCACCGAGGTCCCTGCTGCGATGCAGAGCAGGCAGCAAAAGTCTTTAAGGAGGTGATTCAGGCACCAGAGCTGGTGAATAGCAGCAGGCACAGCAGGGACAAGTCACTGAGATCCCTGTGTGGATGCAGCTTGCACTGCACAGGGGACAAAGCGACAGCACCAGGTCAAGCCCCCATGGAGAGGCCAGTCACACCACAGTCTCAGGAGCACGGAGATACCAAGCACATGTCCTGGCACCATCCAACGCACCTACAACTCACACTGTTGCACCCAGATAAGCTCTGGGGAATCCACCAGGGAAGGAATCCATCATTCCTCCTGCGAGTGGAACACCCTTTACAGCACCGCAGGGATATGGGGGGGCTGTAGGGACTCACCCGGGCTGAGCTGACGGTGGTGGCAGTGAAGTGGCTGCTGGAGGAGGAGACGGTGTCACTGTAGGACATCATGGAATAGGAGTCAGTGGCCAGGGAGGGCCCTGAGGGCTGCCGCGCCTTCATGCACTCGATCTCCCTCTTCAGCACCAGGTTGTCGAAGCGGTCGAGATCCTGGGGGGAGATGACGCCGCGCACATCCGAAAGCAGCGAGAACTGCACCAGGAGACAGGCACCAAGGACAGGTTGGAGCACGGCCTCCTTCCCGGGAGGCCTCCCACACTGTCCACCAGTGGCAATGGGATGCACTGGCAGGTAACAGAGCCTTTGGTGAGGCGCTGGCCCAGGGTGCCCAGAGAAGCTGTGGCTGCCCCATCCCTGGCAGTGTTCAAGGCCAGGTTGGACACAGGGGCTTGGAGCAAGCTGCTCCAGTGGAAGGTGTCCCTGCCCGTGGCAGGGGTTGGAGCTGGAGGAGCTTTAAGGTCCCTTCCAACACAACCCAACCCATTCCATGTAATGCATGAGGAGGTTCGGTCTTAAAACTTTATCAGGAGCTCCTCTGCTTCTGAACACCAGCCCCTATCCCCCATAGTGTCCTACCTCTGGAGTTTGCCTTCCACCCTCACCATAGTCCCTGAGCAGGTAACTTTGAAGACTTCTCTGCTGTGCCAATGGCTCTGCTCAGTCCACCAGGAACAAGGAACCATCCCCGACCACGGTGCGGGCCTCACCTTAGCGTGTGTGTTGAGTAGCTCGAAGAGCGCCAGGACCAGCGCATCCACGGAGATGTTGCCTTCCTTGTACTCATCGAGGTAGTAGCCCATGGTGGCCCGCTCCTGCTCGTTGAGGAGGTGCCGTGCCTGCTCCTCCAGCATGACACGGGTCTGGTTCACCATCGTGCTCAGTGTCACCTGCGAGCCGGCCAGGCCCCGATAGAACACGGGCTGCGGGAGACAGGAGAGAGGCTTTGGCTTGGGATGCCAAGGAATCGGCTGAAAGGAGGGAAGCAGGGATAGCCGGGCTGCGCAGGAACTGCCCCTCGCTCTGCTGCCAGCACTACCCCAGCATTACAGGCTGCTGCTCTCACCCAGCTGCCTGCGCCAAAGGGAATGGAAGGGGAAGGCTTCCAAAATGACCAGAGGGAGGTGTCCACAAGGCTTCACCAGCATAGCTGCGCACTCAGTGTCACTTGTCCCTCTAACTCCAGAGCCAGCTCACGCAGAATAACCAAAGCAGCTTCAGGGCTCTGCTCACAAGCTGTCCCTTGGCCAGCTCTTGATTCAATAGCAGGCTGCATTCCCTTCCTGGCAGAGCTGGGGAAATGGGGCCAGGAGGAAAGGCAAGCTTCCCATCTTGTGGAAAGGGCACACTTGCCCCCACTGCAAGCTTCAAGCAGAACCTGATGAAGAAAGAGCTCCTGGCAACCAAAGGAGCCCAGGGAGAGACAAGCCTGGCTGCGGATGAAAGGCTTCTGCCTTGGACAGGGATTTCTAAGGGGAGGTCCTTGCTGCTCCCCACCCAGGCAGTGCTGGCACAGTCTGCAGAGGGATATGGAGCCAGACAAGACCCTGACTACCCTGAAGACAACTGCAGGATGTGAACATTGCATGGAACAGCACACAGCTGTTATCAGTGAGAGCCACCTGTGAAACCTCGCTGCTTCATTTCCATTTCAAAGACAGGAGCTCTGCAAGGAGGTGCTGACAGAAGCCCTGCCGGCATTGCAGCTCTGCTTCCAGGCGGGAATGATCCCAGGAGCTGGCACGGCCCAGAGGCGGCCACCATGCAGAAGGAATCAGAGTCACCTCTGTGGGGTGCAGGGGTCCTTGCCTGTCAATGTGATCATTCCCAGGCTGGAGGCACCAGACGTGCTGCAGACCCACCAGCGGCACAGGAGAGGGGGTCATGTCACTGCTTGTAGAAACACAGCTGGCAACATGAGGTGGGGAGGAGGAAGGCTTGAGCCAGTTCAACCTCATAGGACCAGCATCCCTTTCAAACCAGGAGCACAAATCCCTCCGTCCCACGGAAAGCAGGGGACAAGAATGGTGATTTCTTTCCCCAGGGTACCAGGAAGGACTTGCATCTCTTACCCTGGCTGTCATGTCCGCAGCACGGTCACCCACTGCCCTGCGAGGAGGGAGAAGAGCAGTTAGCACCGAGCAGCGCGTGCCCATCACTCACTGCATCAAGCCTGGCTCCAGATCTGTGATGCCCGTAAGGGAACAGGGAAGGGGCAGCAGTGTGCTCTCCAGCCCTGATTCACCTTCCAGGCCAGAGATGCTGTCTTCTAAGCCCCACATATGGGGGCTACATGCCTGAGAAGCCACGGTGCTCCCACGGGCAGGGTGCCCACGCACATTGTATGGCATCAGGCTGCCACCATTCCGAGTACTGGAGCTCCACAATACTCAGCACATTCCAGGTCCTGAAGCTCCACATCCCCCTGGGTGACTGTGTCTACCATAGAGGAGCTCTGCGTTGATAACCAACCTGCGTGGGGTGCACCAAGCACGTACCCTGCTGAGGTGACGAGGCTGTCCCCAACCTGGGAGCTCGCTATCCACCTTGTCTCATCCACCGTGGTGCGGGCATGGGGCAGCCTCCCGATGTCCTTCACCGTCATGATGAGGTGGCGGGAAGACTTGAGCAGCTTCACGGCCTCGTCATGGGGGATGCTGAGGAAGCTCCTCCCGTTCACCTCCAGGATCTGGTCTCCAACCTGCGGAGTCAGGATGTGGTGAGGCTGCCACGTCCTGGGGGCTTTCCTGCCAGGGATGCGGCTTCTGATCCCACCAGGGAGGAGCTGCTCTGTCCATCCCACCTCAAACAGGGGACACAGCAACTGGGGGGATCAGTGAGGGAGATGGGCCAAGTGCCGGTGGCTGGAGACCAGGCAGTCGAGCTGACCAGTGAAGGCCCAGTGAAGCCTGGAGGAGCCTGTCAAGGATCCCAAGCCAGACCAGTCCGCCCAGCCTCCCCCACTAACTGCATCTACAGACCCGTTTGGTGTAACAGCCCCCAGAGAACATCTTGCCCTCCAGCCCCAACCCCTCCTGTCAATGTGGGATGCCAGGGACCATCTGTGGAAGCTCCAAACCCAGATCTCAGTGTGCTGGAGGGAGGGTTCAACTCGAGTGTCCCACCTCAGTCTCCAAGAGGTCCTGTAGGAGCTGAGAGAGCTGGATTTCATCTCTCCTCTTCACCTGTTTCCTTCCCAGCTCCTCCCAAGAGCTCTCATGTTGCGGTGGGGGCTTCCCTGACAGGCTGGCCATACTCAGGACACAGCACTCATAGAGCACCCCATGTCCTCCTCCCCTTTGTTTCTAAGGCTCTCAGTGCCAGCCCTCCTCGCTCCCATAGCACAATTCAACCTGCTCCTGACAGCCACCTCTTTGAAACTGCTCTTTCATAGCTTTGCTCAAGCACAGGCTCTGTTCAGCCCTGTCAAAACTGTTTTATTCCCTTTGTGCTGCAGTGCAAACAGAATGAGGCATCAGTTAAATCCCTCGCCTCCCTCTCGCAGGAGGAGATGAGAGGGAACGGGGAGAATTCCTAAGTCTAATAGAACAACATGGAGAGTCAACACCATCCTTTCAGCCCACTCCCAGACTGGGATTAGTTCCCTTACTCCAGGGAGAAGCCAAGTCTATGGGGTGGCTGTGACTCTGCTGTCACCCAGTTTTCCCCAGTGCTACCCAGGACTTTGCTGGGGTGAAAGTGAACACCAGGAGCACCACCAGCATAAAGCACCCGGGATCCATCGCCTGCCCATGGCAGGAGGGCTGGAAATCGATGATTTTAAGGTCCTTTCCAACCCAAAAGAAAACCATTCTGTGATTCCATGACTGCTCCAGCAAAGGCGATGTCCTGATGCTGGCTGGGATAGGGTTAATTTTCTTCCCAGTGGCTGCTGCAGTGCTGCGTTGTGGCTTTAGTCTGAGTGTCAGGCTGATAAGACACTGATGGTTAACTGCTGCTTAGCAGTGCTTTCCCTGACCAAGGACTGTTCAGTCTCTCATGCTCTCAGTGTAGAAAGGGAGCCAAAGGCAGCCTGAGCTGGTAACAGAGACCAAGACATGGGAGGGAGCCCAGGGAAAGGCAAGTGACCCAAATGACCACATCCCCATCATCAGACTCCACAAACTCCTCATCTTCCCTGCGAGCTCTGGCAGCTCTATGCTGACAACCTGAAAACTGCTGAGCACCAACACAACAGGGAGAGGAAATGACCCAAGTGCCTTAACTGCCACGAGAAACACGCATGGAGTGCAATAAGCATCACTCCTCAGGTCTTTCTGATGCACTGGGCAATCCACTGGAGTGGATTTTGCTGCTCAAATGAGGAGCATCAGGCTCATTGCAGCATCAAACAGTGAAAATCCACATCCGGCTCGATAGTGTTATTGTGAGTATGGATTTCTTAGTTTTCCAGATCAGGGATTAAAATGTCCTTATTTATTTTGTTCACGTTATACAGAGTTAACAGCCTTCCTTTAGTTTCTCCTTTCAAGAGAGGACCAAAAGGAACCTGACAAGCCATAACAGGGACAGCAGAGGGGCCTTGGACAAGCCACTTCATCCATACCTGTCCTTCAGCCTCCAGCTGTGCTCAGCACAGTGCCCAGCACAAGCCCACCTCTACCTATCAGGATGAGAGGCTCCTACTGGAGCTGGAAAGCATTGGTTTTGCTAATTAACATAGATAATAATTACTTCCCTCCCCCTTACCCCCCCAAAGTCAAGGACAATTGGGAAGGTAACAGAAAACCGCAAAGATGCAAAAGAACCATCTATGAAAGCAAAAGTTGACCCTGGCACATTATTTGCTGTAGGCACGTTCCTGTCCCTGAGCACCCAGCTCCTGATGGAAATGTAACAGAAGAGATGGAGAAACTGCCTGGATTCTATGATTCCGTTCTGTGATTCTCTGCTGCAGGCTCAGAGTTCATCCTAGGACCTGTGTTTGAGTCGGGATGTGCAAAATAAGCATCGTTGGGCTTTCCTGTGCCTTCCTTCAGCAGCAGCGAGAACCTTCCCTGCAGAAAACAGCCAGGAAAGGAAAGGGAACAGCATCAGCTCTGAAAACGGGATCATCCTCACTTCCTAAGGAAAAATCTACTCTGAAAGGCAAAGGCTGAACAGGACGTGTGAAAGGTGACTGACAAGAACCAGAGAGCAGAAACAACACAGCCCAACGACAGCCTCAGCTCCTTCTCTTCCTGGGGACAGAAAGAACAGGAGGCGCAACCAAGAGAAACGTAATGGGCTCAAGGCAAGGGCTGTGAGCACCTGAAGTCTCTTTAAACTGATCAGAATTGGCTCTGGGAGGAATTCAGTCACACAGAGCAGTGAGTGAGAGCTTTTCAAAGTGAATTAATGCTAAATGACACCAAATTGAGCTGGGAATAACAGGGCTAATGGGATGCCAAATGGTTTGGCACCAGCACTAGCCTTATTAAATGCTACTAATGTGCTAGGAGAGAGGTTAAATTACTTATGGGTACTACTGAAGTGGAAGGAGTCTCCCTTTAGCACAAGGAATTACCAAAAGGAGACCTTAAATTGAAACTACGGGCAAGAGAAAGTGGAAATGTCTAAATCAAGACTTGCAGAAAACTAAAGAGGTTATAATCAGCTTCCCCAGGCTTGGGGCAGATAACCCACATCCAACGAGGCCGATACAGCCTGTTGGAAGGATCCTTATGTGGGAGCAAGGCAAGGGAACAGCGGGTTCAGTGCTGTCTGAAACATGCTCTTTTCCCCAAACCTTGCCATACAAGGATGCGGAACAAAGCAGATGCAAACAGGAAACGGAAGCATTCAAGCAGAGGAGGCTGTCTCCCGGTCGGCACTGGTTTGTGCTGGCCTCCCATTGAAGCACTGCCTGTCCCCATAAGGGTGACATGGTTTGAAGGACCACTCCACACCGCCTCCGAGCTCCATCTGTGCACGGCAACCACGCACATCCTCACTGCATCGCTCCCTATTCAGCTGATTCCCCAGACCCGGAGCAGCCACGAGGCTTTTTATAGCTTCCTGCCTACGTGCAGACCTCTAAAGACGAGCCCCTTCTCGAGAGGCAGCTTTGTGACTAAAACCAATGACGTAAAATCATTCACTTCTTCCTATTTACAGTCTCTCTTTTACTCACTCATGTATATATAGGCATAAACTGATGGAGGTGGCCTCTTTTTACCCCAGCCTTTGTGCTGGGACCTCAATATTGAGTTGTTTGTTCAAAGCGAGCCACCTGAAATCTGCTATTTCTGATGTAAAGGTCAAGAAGAGGAAAAATTGGCTTAAAGACCCACATCCTGACAAAACAGACCTGCAAAAGGAATGAAGGAGGAAGAAATGGGGATGAGCAGAACAAGCTCAGCTCCTGCACTGGCATCGCTGTGGACGTCATGGGGGACAGAACCTGAAGTTTCATCATGAATAAACAGAAGGAAGCCAAGGCCAAGAGTATGAATATTTAATGCTTGACTGAGTGCAGAAATCAGCCTGCTCTCTGCTGGCACCTGAAGCACTCTGCTCGTGGCCATGGAGATGCAGTGGTACCCAAATGGGCATCGGCAGGGCTAGGTCTCCTCTGTGACACACTGCTCAAGCCCTGGTTCTGTAGCAGACAGAAGCCAGCTGAGCTTTTGGGCCTCAGAGAAGCTGCCTTGGTTTTGACTGGTTTTCAGCACCCCACTGATGGCTCCTGTATCAAAATGTTAAGGGAAATGTGGAAGATGTTATTAAAACGTTCAAAAATGTGGATTTGGTGCCATAGATGCAAGAAGATTTTCACTAAAATCTGGCAGAATGAGAGAATCCCAGCCTGGTTGCTCCAAGCTCCATGAGGGGTTTTGGACCCTGCTATAGGAGAGGGTCACTTGGGCAGCAGGGACAAGGAGCATCCTATGGAGATGGCCAAGTGCTTCTGAGGACACCAAGAAGTGAGAGCTGCTGCTGGAGGCTACCTGCAGAGCATCCTCCTCTCCCAGACCATACACTACCCCTTGCTGGCCGCCCTGCACCACTCTGCCTGCACCTCCCAGGGTACACAGCATCTCCTGGGGATGTCAGTGCATGAATCCCTGCAAGGTCACGGTGAAAGGCAGCAGGGACAGCGCTCTGGGACGTGAGGATTAAAGACAGAGATGATAAAAGGCACAGGGCAATTTGTTTCTGCCCAGCAGAGCTGGGAATAGAGGGACTGGCTGGAGCTGCTCCATGTGCTGCATGGGTGACTTTGCAGAGTCAGAGGATGTTTGTCCCCAGCACAGACCCTGTGCCAGTGTCAGGCTCCATCTCCTGCAGCCCAGAAGCCTGGAAAGGCAGGAAAAGAAGAAGTGGTTGCATTGGTTTTCTCCAGTTCTTTCTGTTCATTTCATGGTTACTGCTCCCACACTGATCCAAGCCCCTGTTTCTGCTGCTTTCCTTGGTTCAATCCCCACACCCGTGTGCTCAGCACAGCCAAGGTCACTGCAAACCAGCACACACAGGAGTCGCAGCAGCAGAACACACAGCTTTATCCCTGGTGAGTGCCAGCAGGATGGGGCTTTCCTTAATGCCAGGCTTGATGTGATCTCTGATATGCACTGACATTTCCCACTTGGGTTTGTGTGTGCTGCAGGCTCTAAGTTTAGAGCTGCTGGGAGGTCTGGAGATAAAGAAAGGCCTTTTACCATGGATTCATGGAATCCCAGCCTGGTTTGGGTTGAAAGGGACCTTAAAGCTCATCGAGTTCCAACCCTCTGCCATGTTTAATGCTCTGCTGTTGGAGATGGCTGGGTGTAGGTTGCTGCTCCAGGTGGTGGTGAAAGGGATGTGACACCACCAGGAGGGAAGAACTGGTGGGTAAATGTGATTTCAGGGTCATTCACTGCACTCTGAAATGGAAGAACTGTGGTACTGTTCAATGGGAGCTCAGCCCAGCCTTGCTGGGTCATTGGGAGGTTCCTGTTGACTTCCCAGGCACTGAATGCTCCTGTGGGCTTTACAGCTTCCACTGAATTTGTTACCAGAATTGAGCTGATTCCTTAGAGCAGCTCCAGTGCCTAAAGGAGCTGCAGGAAACCTGGAGAGGGGCTTGGGACAAGGGCCTGTAGGGACAGGCCAAGGGGAATGGCTTGAACCTGCCAGAGGGGAGACTGAGATGAGCTCTTAGGCAGAAGCTCTTCCCTGTGAGGGTGCTGAGGCGCTGGCCCAGGGTGCCCAGAGAAGCTGTGGCTGCCCCATCCCTGGCAGTGTTCAAGGCCAGGTTGGACACAGGGGCTTGGAGCAAGCTGCTCCAGTGGAAGGGGTCCCTGCCCGTGGCAGGGGTTGGAGCTGGAGGAGCTTTAAGGGCCCTTCCCACCCAAAGCATTCCATGATTTCCCTGCTAAGGACCTGACAGAGAGGTTAAGACTTGGACCGATCCAAAACTCCAAGCTCAGCATTTTCCTTTGGTGTTAAAAAGAGTCAGGAGAAAGGAACAGGAGCCAGCAGAGGATGATTAAGTCTAGACCTGGTTCCATTACCCCCACCGATGGCTCCCTGTCTATACAGCAAACCCTGGTGATCTCAGTGCCCAGTTAGATGCAGTGTTATGTGCCACAGCAACCTGAGGGACAAGACCATGTCTGTTCCAGCCTAAATCACAGCCCTGCACCACACTGTCCACACACCTCACGCTATCAGCTTTGACAGCTTTAAGCGACTTTATGGGGCCACTGGAGCGAAGCTGAAGGCTGAGCCCTAAACCCTTCAGGGCTGATCAATGGAGGAATGGACCACCACAATACAGAGAGGGGACCAGAGTGGATTAACACCAATGCTCAGTGGCCCAGCACCATTTCAGAGGAGTTTAACATCTATTGAGTCTTGACTGACACAAGGAGCAGGGAAAGAACCGTCCCTCAGAGCCCATGGGATTGCACTGGAGGAAGCAGAAAGGGCACGGGGGGGACTGTAGGGAATTGGATCATTCAGAGAGAAAAACCACACGTGAAGAGAAACCCCGAGTGATGAAATGCTGCAACCTGAGGTGTCCGAGTTTCAAACGTGCCCCATTCATGACCAGCACAGATACACAAGTCCAACAGCTCCCTTTTCGACTTATTTGACTGGCAAACCCCCTAGAACATATATAATTTTAACCCAAATGACCCTTCAGGAACAGCTGAGGTCCCAATCCCGTCCTCCTCTGAGGCCCGGTACAGTGGGAAGGCTGGAGGAGCTTGGAGATGATGTGTGTACATGGTGGGATGAAAGAGATGCAAGACAGTGCTTTATAAGAGGTCTCTGTAGCCAGCTCTGGACCAGGGCAGCCTCAGAAGGACCCAGGCACCCCACAGACACCCTGCAGGAACCTGTTAGACTATGGAGGGGGCCTGACAGAGCTGGAGGTCACACCAAGCCAGGCTGCTGACAGATGAGCTTTGCTCCATCCCTGAGGGTGATCCTGCTGTTTCTGCCTTTTAGGACATGATGCTTGTGAATCCAGTGCTGCACGAGGACACTGGCACAGCAAGCTTGGCCTCCTCTCAACACAGCAGCTCAAGGCATGCTCTGCAAGCTGCTTAAGAGCACCCTGTGCAAAACACTAGCTCCAAACACCATGGCTTTGGATGTGAGATGCAGGAAGAGGGCACAAGACCAGGATCTTTAACAGCAAACTCTTCCCTACCAGTTCAGGGAGGTGGCAGTGACTTTCTTCACTTCCAGCTCAGGCTGCACTCAGGTATCTACATCAAACCCATCCCCAAGCTGTCTCAAAGGGGAGAAACCAGGTGTGGGGTTGTGCTATGGCAGAAGACAAGGTACAACCTGCTCCAAAAGCTTCTTCTCTTCACAACCACCTTTCTCCTTAAAGGCTTAATATCCAAAACATCCAAAGAACCTGCCCTGAAAAGCCAGCTCCAGGAAAGCAACTCTCACCTCTCCATTGAGACCCCTGTTTGGCTCGGGACAAGGGGTAGGAACTGCAGCTAACGTGGCTCTGCACCCTCAGTGTATGAGGCTCAAACTCTCTATCTCCCACCCCAGCCCACTGTGGGGTTGTTCTTACCTTTAAGCCAGTGCTCTCTGCTTCAGAGCCTTTGTCCACACCGGTGATGTAGATGCCCAGGGAATACTCTGCCCCTCCTCGGATCATGAGGCCCAGGGATTTCCCTTCATTCAGGACCAGATTCACCTGCAGAGGACCAGGAACAGTCATTTATGTGGCGTCTCCCTTGCTGCCCCAGCTCCCCACACACTGGGACAAAGCCCTTCTGTACGTAAGTACCTCCAGACAACCCCAGCCCCACATGGAGCCTGAAACCAGGGATACCCCCTGCCTGCTGCAATGCAGAGGAGGGAGAAGAGAAGGTTTATACAATCCCAGCCTGGTTTGTGTTGGAAGGGACCTTAAAGCTCCTCCAGCTCCAACCCCTGCCACGGGCAGGGACCCCTTCCACTGGAGCAGCTTGCTCCAAGCCCCTGTGTCCAACCTGGCCTTGAACACTGCCAGGGATGGGGCAGCCACAGCTTCTCTGGGCACCCTGGGCCAGCGCCTCAGTACATCTCTTGTCCACCTCCCTGTGCCCACACAAACACTCGGGGCTGCCTGTGGCTGAAGGATGCTTTAGAGGTGCCTGGCCTCAGGGTGGGTTCAGCTGAAGGCACAGAAGGCACCCAGGGCTCCTCCATGCAGCCATGTGCTTTATGATCTCTATTAATAATGCCAGGACAGTATTTCCACCTATCCTGCCCAGAAGAGCCAGCTCATCCTGCAGCACTTCACTGGAGTCAGCAGGATGGTAGCTCTGCATGAAGGCATTTACATTGCCCTTTAACACTACCCCAAGGTGCTGGTAAGCTGAGAAGCTGCTCTCCCCACCCCAATACCATCAGATGGAGTAAGAGATACTCTCTGCAAACCCGAGGTGCTGCTGCATGAGCTGGTTCATTTACACACAGCCCAGCAAACCCAGCCTGCGAGGAGCAGGCGGCAATGATCCAGCCCCAAAGACCAGAGGCTGAAAGCACCTTCCAGCAGCCCAAAGCTGAGTGAATAAACCTGAGCACCAGTTAAACCCACATCGCTGCTGGCAATGCCACGACGCTGGGTTACTGAGGCTTAATTGCATTTCTTAATCAACTGATACCTGCATCTCTTGGAATAAACCCTGTGGAAATCACAATAGCAACTGAGGCTATTGGGAAAAGAGTGGCAGCAGCAGTAGAGGCCAGGGAAAAAACAGCTCTGGGAGCATTTGGCTTCCTGACAAACTGCAGAATTAGGGAAGAGCTGAGGAATAAAGCGAGGGCTGCAGGCAGGGCGCTCGGCTTGAACAGGCTGCGGAGCAAGGAGGAGCAGAGAGAAAGCCTTGAGGAGCCAAAGCAGAGATAAGCTGCTTGCAGGACAAAGCAAAGGCTGAGTCACTCCATGTTAAGGGCTTAGGGATAAGAGGGGAGGCTGTTTTGCACACTGTTTGCTAGGGAAGAGGCTGTTTCCACTGCCAGGGCGCAGGGCAGAGGTGATGCTCAGTGGGGTTGGCAGCGTGGTGCTAGCTGCCCCAAGCACAGCACTATCTGCACCCTCTGCCATTCTTGAGGACCCCCATGCAAGGCACCCCATGTACCCTGCTGCGAAGGGAAGGCATTTCCAGGCTCACTGTGGCACCGATGCTGCCCATCCCCACCTCCTCCCCTACACCGTGCCAGGGCTGTGTCCAGCCCCGGGCTACAACAGGCACATTGGGAAGATGAAGGTCATGCTTTTAATTTCAATTTCAATGCTGAAGCATCTGCCACCTCCTATAGCAGGGAATCGAGGGGAAATAAATGCCACCATCAAGAAGGCATTTTCTCTGCGCTGTTTTTTACACGGGATTTCATTTCTCTGGGTTTATGCAATTACCTGTTGATAGATGCAATTTTACCATTAGAAAAAGCACTTCCAGACAAGAATTACTCTCCATCAGCACGGCTCAGCACACAGCTGCAGGAGCGCACGGGAAGGCTTCGCCCATGCTGACAGCTCTTGCCATGCCATTAGTGCTACCACACAACACAAACAACACTTAAGGAGGCTCGCAGGGCTCATCCTGCTCCTGCTCACCAAGGAAACCCCACTGGCTGATGTCTAGACATCCTGCAAATGGGCAGGCACAGCTCACAGGAGCACAGAGCCAGCTCACAGCCTTTAACTGATGCACTGGAAGCAGCAGTCGCGGCTGCTGGGGGTGCTGCATCCATCACTGCTGCCTCAACAGCACCCCTCCTGCCCAGGGCAGGATGTGTAAGGCCATGCTGGGGACTTGGCTGTCACAGTTCCATTGGCAGCAACCCCCAGGAGCGCAGATGCAGCAGAGAACCCTTGCAATAACAAGGAGATGCTCTGGTGCCCACCAGCATGAGTTGAGCTGAGCTCTGCCCCAAGGAGCACGTTTTGGGCTAAGTCTGTTGCGATGCTGCTCCAGACAGAAGGATCCAATGAGCTGGGGATCAGTGGCTCATATCACATACCCCAGTCACCACAGGGAACAAACCACATACCCCTGAGCACTCTGAACATGCTTCTTGCTGTAAAGCAGAGCAAACCCAGCAAGCAAACAGTGAGAGGTGTGGTGGGCTCTATCACTTCACTCTGCAAATGTCATTAGAATCTAACAGAAAGAAATCCTTCCTTATCTCTCCTGCATCTCTTCTCCTTCATGCTCAAGTAGGCACCATTAGTGCCTCAAACATTTAAGCCATGCACTGTTACCATAGATCAAATTTGTCTTCTTTTCTAATAACAACAGCTCCTTGTGGAAACAGAACTGCCTGGAGGCAAGGGGATGCTCACACTCTCTTTGTGTATCTTTCCCCTCTTCTGCTGAACCAAAAGCTTAAAGGAATAAGCAGCTCCCCTGGCAATAAGCACATTACAGCCACGATCCAGCTGATGAAATGGTGTTTCACAGAGAATTAGCAGCCCAACGCTTGCAGAGCATTTTGCACAGTTCATTTTCCTCCCAGCTCAGCAGCACCTACAAGTTTCTGCTGGCTGATGGTCTCCAAAGTGCTTTTAATGGAATAAGCGCTGGATCCCAGAAGGACATTAAGGGCAATTCACAGCACAAGTGGTCCCTGATGTGGTGAAAAAAATCAGAGGACTTCACTGGACAGATCATACAAATCCTTGACCACCACCACTGGCTACTTCACCTATGGGGAGATAGACACTGAGGAAACTCTGGATTCACTGATTCCAACCACAGGGAAGGCTGCCCTGAGCGGGGAAACGAATCATAGCAAACCTGAGGGAAGAGAGTCATCTGTTCAACCTGCCACAGCCAGCACATGGGGAATGCTCCATCCCCAGCAGTGTTCAAGGCCAGGTTGGACAGAGTCTTGGTCAACATGGTCCAGTGTGAGGCATCCCTGCCCATGGCAGGGGGTTGGAACTGGATGATCTTAACCAAACCATTCTATGATTCTATGCAAGAATTAAAGGGAATGGAGTGATGAAGGAGGCAGGCAAGTTGCTGCACATTCCCGTGCTTTCCATGATGAAAAATCCATCATGTGAACCGTGATGAAGAGTCCCTCCCCAGCATCCTTGTAGCCCCCTTCAGACACTGGAAGCTGCTCTGAGGTCTCCACGCAGCCTTCTCTTCTCCAGGCTGAACAGCCCCAGTGTTCTCAGCCTGCCTCCATACAGGAGGTGCTTCAGTCCCTCATCATCCTCGTGGCCTCCTCTGGACTTGTTCCAATGGCTCCATGTCCTTTTTATGCTGGGGACACCAGGATAGCGAAAGCAAAGCCAATGGGCTTTGCTAACTGCCCAAATCCCCATAATGGCTTCCATTTGACAGTGAAAGAATCTCAGTATTCCCAGTTAAAACACACTGTAAATCCATGGACCAGGCATGCGCCAGCCCTGGGGCAGGTACACGGATCCCTCCTCTTCCAGGCAGATCAGTTACCCCGTCACACACACATCAGCAGCAGCAGTTTCCATTTCAAGCCTTTTGATAATGAATGCTTCTGCCTACAGATAAGCAAACTTGTTTCACATACAGAGCAGTTGTATGGAGGAAAAGGTAGCCAGGCGGGATATCTCTATTGCCTGATGCATGCAGGATGTCTCCACCAACCTTGAATCTCACCTTGGAAAAGCTGGAAACATCAGGTTAACTACAGCAGCATCTCAATGCATTAAAACCTCCCTGGTTTCCATCACTTCAGCTGCAAGGCTGAAGTCTGATCTCTGCTGTATTTACCCTGTTTGAAAGGTTTTGCATGCATATTCTAGGGCAATCAGATCAATCAGAAATAGGGGGGGGGAAAATAACCAACTAATCCCACCCCTTTGCTCACAATGTAAAGCTATCCAGATACCAGTTGATCGCAGCAGTACCTGTCGATTATGGGTGACTGGGCTGAATTCACCAGGGGTACGTGGCATTTATTTACATGATATTTGTGAACAGAATGACCCCACTTTCAACAGTTAAATAGATACAACTCCACACATACAAATAAAGAGGGGAGAAAACTAGAGGCAGGCTGTTCCTGTGCTCTGGGACACATTTGCATCTCTTGATGGTCCACAGTACATCAGGACAAAGCAGCTCAGCTAATTCATGCCCTGAAGCAGAAGTTGAGCAAATGACAGGGGCAGTCACAGCCAGCCAGGAAAGGCTCTCCTCACTGCAGCAAGCTTGGCCATGGGGATCAAAGCAAGGAACTTCTGGGTACAGAAGGGTCAGTGGCCTTGGTCCTCTTCATCAGGGCCTGTAGGGACAGGACAAGGGGTAACGGGTTCAAACTGAAACAGGGGAAGTTCAGGTTGGAGATAAGGCAGAAGCTCTCCCCTGTGAGGGTGCTGAGGCACTGGCACAGGGTGCCCAGAGAAGCTGTGGCTGCCCCATCCCTGGCAGTGTTCAAGGCCAGGTTGGACACAGGGGCTTGGAGCAAGCTGCTCCAGTGGAAGGGGTCCCTGCCCGTGGCAGGGGTTGGAGCTGGATAAGTTTTAAGGTCCCTTCCAATTCAAACTATTCTATGATCCTATGATGCAAGTTGTAGCATCCGCTGGCTTTTGCAGGTCAAGCAGATGGGAGTTCAGGAGTGGAGGTTATTATCACCAAGCCTTGCACACTGACACCAGTGGGCAGGACTGTGAGGAAGAGCTGGGTTTGGAGGCAGGTTTAAGGCAGAGCAAGGAGTGGAAGGGTCAGTGAGCCAAGGTCCCGCAGCCTGGCTAAGCTAGAATGGGACCACTTGGAGCTGGGGACCCCTCACACCTTGGTTGTGAGTGCATCCAACAGCAGGCAAGCCCAGCACGATGCTCGTCAAAGTTTAATGCGGCCTTCATTCAACTTGGCTTCATTTCCTTCCAAAGCAGATTCGGCTGCAGTAATTAAAGCTCTTTTAACTTGCAAAGATCAGGTGGATTCTTCCTGTGCATCCCCTGAGGAGCTCAGGAGCAGCCCAGAGGAGGGTGCTTTGGGGTGGTAACTGGTCCATATACAGCCAAGGTGCCCAGGGACAGCCAGGGCACGTGGAATCCCATCTCTGCAGGGACTGTCGGGAAGGGGCTGTCTGGTGCCACACAAGGTACAGGGCACACATACAGGCTTCTAAGCATCTCACGTTCATACACAGCAAGGACTAAAGGAACAATGTGCACAGAGACACCTACCTCCAGCTTCAAAGAGCTGCTGCCTGCTGTATCAAGGCGACATGGAGGGGTACGGGACACCAGCAAGCCAGCCACAGCTGCTCTTCTCCTTAAACTGACGGGGCCTTCTCCCTTGTGGCTCACATGAATTTTACATCAGAAACTGTCTCAGCCTGGATTAGATTTGTTTCCTCTCTGGCTGAGGTGGAAAGCTCCAGCTTACAGCCCCCTCCAGGCAGATATGAGGATGCTTTGGGCATACAATCATAGGATCCCAGCCTGGTTTGGATTCAAAGGGACCTCAAAGCTCCTCCAGCTCCAACCCCTGCCACGGGCAGGGACACCTTCCACTGGAGCAGCTTGCTCCAAGCCCCTGTGTCCAACCTGGCCTTGAACACTGCCAGGGATGGGGCAGCCACAGCTTCTCTGGGCACCCTGGGCCAGCGCCTCAGCACCCTCAGAGATCTCAGGGTAACAGGATGGAAACAGGCTCCAAGCAACATTGTACCTTTGGGAAAAGCACGATGCTCACCCATATGCCATATGCCAGTATCTCATGCATGCCAGTGAGGCCACACCATGTCACGGTTGGACAAGACAAACAAGCTCCCTATCCATCATCACAGAGAGAATCTGTCCCTTCAGCCTCTGCCTCCAGTGCAAGAGGCACTGCTGCTCTGCACCTACAAGTCTCTAGGTTTGCTTGGGCATGGGAAGCACAAGGGAGAAGAGACACCAAATCCCTCAAGTCAGGACTGAAACCTGAACTTGAAATGCTGGCTTCACTTACAGTAAAGCCAGTTTACACAGTAAGAGTACTGGGAATTAGAAGATGTCCCTGCCCATGGCAGGTGGTTGGAACTGGATGAGCTTTAAGCTCCCTTCCAACACAAACCAGGCTAGGATTCTATGACTCCTTGTGGGAGACAGGGGGAAGCTACAGACCAAGGGTAAAACCAGTACCCAGTATATCCAGAAGGACAGACAGGCTATCCCCATGGAGATATCACACGAATGAGCAGTATAAAGGGTTGGCACACACATGGCAACAACCACAGAGAGACCCCCAGGGCCGTGCCACATCCCTGTGCTCACCTTCTTCTCATCTCCCTCCTGCAGGAGCTGGAGGTGGCTCCTCTTCTCGCTGTCCTTGCGCAGGGAGCTGTGCTGGTGCTGCACCAGACCCACCGGCGGGGACACGCTGCGGCCCTGCGGGTCCACCCACGTGTAGATGTGGTTGGTGACGTACCCCCCCGGGATGCGGCCCACCGAGTGCACAGACAGGTTCAGCTTCTTGCAGCCCTTCAGCACCTGGAAGGCAACCAAAGAGAGCAGAGAGTCAATGCCTCTGGAGGGCTCAGGACTCCAGGTTGGCGTGGTTGTGCTCTTCCTTGAGGTGCAAAGATTCCAAGCTACTCTGCACCCACCGGCTGAACGACTGAGCTACATAAGGAAGACAACAGAAGAAGGATGTGGGGCTGTTGGAGCAAGTCCAGAGGAGGCCATGAGGATGATCAGGAGCACCTCCACTAAGGAGCCAGGATGAGAACATTGCGGCTGTTCAGCCTGGAGAAGAGAAGCTGCGTGGAGACCTCAGAGCAGCTTCCAGTGGCTGAAGGGGGCTACAAGGATGCTGGAGAGGAACTCTTCATCAGGGACTGCAGCGACAGGACAAGGGGTAACGGGTTCAAACTGAAACAGGGGAAGTTCAGGTTGGAGATAAGGCAGAAGCTCTTCCCTGTGAGGGTGCTGAGGCGCTGCCACTGCTGGTTCCCCCTCAACCCAAACTCTGCCACTGGAAGAGATCCTGATGCTTTAGGGAAATCCAGCCTCTGTTGCCATTCCATTACCAGCTGCCTTCCCCAGCACAAGCAATTAATGAGAACAATAGTTATTAAGTATATATATATCTATTTAAAGCAGCATGCACAGAGATGATGCTGGGATGCAGATAAGGTGATCTGCAATTGCTCCTCCAGCTTCCACTGTGAGGAGCTGCCACAGGCACTATAGTAAAGTTAAATGAACAGGTAGGAGCTCTACCTGGGGACAAGTGTAAGTGCTCCGAGGCCTCTGGAATGTTAACACTCTGGATCTGCTCTCAGGCAGTGCTTTGGGGTTGTTTTCCCACATATATATGTCCTTTTGATGAACCGATCCCACAAGATCTCTTCCCACTGACCAGAGAAGCTGCTGAGCAGAGCTCGTGACCAGGAAGAACAAATCCCAGCAGCTCTTTGGTGAAGAGTAATATCATCAGTAATACTGGGCTGGCTGGATCCCAGCTCTGCCCTGGCACCACTCCTGTCTCTCCCTTTCAGAGCCGGCAGGAATCCAGCTCACCAATTCCCAGTTCAGCATCTCCATCACAGATAGGAATTTGGCTGCAGGTTTGTCACATGCTCCCAAGGTCACCACGTGCCTGGAGAGCTTAAACAAGGCTTGTGAAACCAACAGCTCCATCAGAGCAAGCACAGAGCACTCGAGCATCCTGAGCTGCTCACTAAGGCCAGGCCCTGTCCCCTTGGTCCCACAAACATCGCCAACCGGGAATCTCTTCTCACAGAGATGTGCAGCACATCCAGGCTTGATGGCATCATTCCAAGTCTCACTGGGATGATGGAGCTGTATCTGAACCCGTTGTCCACCCTAGGGCAACACAGTGCAGGGACCCATCTGTGCTTCAAGGCACAGTTGGGATTGCTTGACCCAAAGCTCCATCATAGCAGCCTTCCAGTATCTGAAGGGGGCCTACAGGGATGCTGGGGAGGGACTGTTCATTAGGGACTGTAGTGACAGGACAAGGGGTAATGGGTTAACACTTAAACAGGCGAAGTTTAGATTGGATATAAGGAGGAAGCTCTTTACTGAGAGGGTGGTGAGGCACTGGAATGGGTTGCCCAGGGGAGTTGTGAATGCTCCATCCCTGGTGGTGTTCAAGGCCAGGTTGGGCAGAGCCTTGGGTGGCATGGTTTAGTGTGGGGTGTCCCTGCCCATGGCAGGGGGGTTGGAACTGGATGATCTCAAGGTCCTTTCCAACCCTAACGATTCTATGATTCTATGAGCTGCCCCGCAGACAGGCTCAGGATGATCTGAACTCCACGGCAATGCGTTGGGATTAGGGAGGCTTCTCACTTACCCTCAAGTTACTAGTGCAAGAGTGACCCCTATAAGATGGGGTTCAGCTTCCCCCTGAAACATCCTCCATTCATTCAAACTAGAGTCATCTCCCTGAAAACCTGCTTTAAGCCTGGATAATGGCATTTCCTTCCCTAGGTACCAAGACAGCAAACAGCACTGACAGTCCCATGAACAGTCTCGTCTCTGAATGGGGCTGCAGCTCCTCATCAAGCACAGGCACTGATGAGGATACACAGTGATTTGTCCAACTGTACATGGTTACAGTGCTCCTCCTGCCACAGAAACACCACAGCATCCTAACACTTGCGCTCCTACCCTTTTCCCCTCCACTTGCACTGATCCCAGGCATTCTTCACCTGGATATGTTCATAGACTCCCTCAAAGCCAGCTGCTGACCAACACTGTCATTTAAGGAGCAAAGGAAAACCTCAAGAGCTAAGGGTTGGCCCCTCCACTAGCTCCCTTTTCCCTCCACGTTCACTGCCACAACATTCCCTCGTGGATCTGTTCAGGACTGATGCAAGGATCCTGTTCCTCCCTTCCACAGAGGACCCATCCTAGCAGAGCAGTGAGGACCAAAGAGAGCCCTCTGGGGTTTCAACCCTACCAGGCACAGGAGAGGTGACCAGCACAGGCAGAGCTCCATACTGGGCACCAGGAGGCTGATGAAGGTTGGCATCCCCATGGCTGATGCCTATTGAAGAGCTAGGGCAGGAAGGTAATGGCACCCCACCACAGGCCTTCCCTACACTCAGGAGCCTTTCAGGACACGGCTCTGCTGCCTTCCCGACCACATGCACCTTTTGGGTGATCACAGGTAGCGGAGGACAGTGACACCCACAAAGGACTTCCTGCTGTGGGGCAGAGTGGGGCCATCCATACAGATGACAATTCATAGAACCCCAGCCTGGTTTGTGTTGGAAGGGACCTTAAAGCTCCTCCAGTTCCAAGCTGCTGTGTTCTGCTCCAAACTCAGATAGAATCTGGCTTTCCCCATCAATAACGCATGTGAAGGCTGCTATGAAAGGTTTAACGCTGGCCCCACAGCGTGTAAGCACACTGCTACAAGACAAGCCGAAGGGAAGAATTCAGTTGAATATGGGGATCGGTGCCAAAGCATTCAGCAGGGAAAGAGCCCCCGACTCCCTAGAAATGTTATTAGAAGCAGCAAGTGTCAGAGAGAAGGGCAGGTTGGTTCCATGAGGCCACCCATCCCCTAACAACACTCTATGGAATTAGCTAGCAAGAACTTCGGGAATGAAGTAGATTGCTTCAAGTAGTCAAAAAAAAGCAAACACACATCTCATGTACCCACAAAACCAAACCAATACAGCTTGTTCCTTCCTAACATGAACCTGGCAGCAGCCACCCTTCCCAAACCCATGATGCCAAGCCATTCCTGCCTGGCATGGCCTGCGTTATTGAAGGCTTAACCCTCCCACCTTCATAATGCTCCCCTTGTTCTTGCCACTTTGAAGGTGCCAAAGGGTTGAACGCTGTGTAAAAGCATCTTCCAGGCCTTCCAAAATGCACCCAGTAGGAACACGGATGTCAGAAACCAATGGCACTTAATC
This sequence comes from Psittacula echo, assembly GCF_963264785.1. Lineage (NCBI taxonomy): Eukaryota > Metazoa > Chordata > Aves > Psittaciformes > Psittacidae > Psittacula > Psittacula echo. Next base: position 9,170,120 of record NC_137752.1, on the reverse strand, counting down.
GCCGCTATTCCTTTGGCAGCCTGAATTAAATACGTCTCTGGTAGGGATGCAGCCCACTCCTTTACCTTCAGTGCTAATGAAACGAGCAATCTATTCCAATTTGTGCCCTTAGTGGGTAGAGCACAGTTTGATGTAAGAAGCATTAACTCTGAGCCATCCTCCCCCTCGCTACAGACTCAAGCTGCTCTCTTCCGGCAGTAATAGCCTTGCCAGAGCTCTTTGGCTTCTTGGGCTGCTCGGATAATGGGCATCCAAGCACTCGCTCCATTTGCAAGCCGCAAAGGTCAGTGTGGAGGTTACCAGTCACCGCGCACCACTCAACGCTGCACCAAGTGCCCACAAAGGGATGCTTTACGGAGTTCAAAACGGAAAGCTGCAAAGGGGAAAGAACTGCAGAGATGCCACAGGAGGGAGGCAGAGGGAGCTTTTGCAGCACGCTCCAGCACCATGGAGATGCAGAAGTTGAACCGCTCTTTCCTGCACTATCACAGAATCCCAGCCTGGTTTGGGTTGAAGGGACCTTAAAGCTCCTCCAGCTCCAACCCCTGCCACGGGCAGGGACCCCTTCCACTGGAGCAGCTTGCTCCAAGCCCCTGTGTCCAACCTGGCCTTGAACACTGCCAGGGATGGGGCAGCCACAGCTTCTCTGGGCACCCTGGGCCAGCGCCTCAGCACCCTCACAGGGAAGAGCTTCTGCCTAAGAGCTCATCTCAGTCTCCCCTCGGGCAGGTTAAAGCCTGCCAAGCGCTGCACAAATGCATAGGGAAAGCTTGTCCCCAGCCCATGATCAGTCTGCTGCAGTGAATAAGATGCTTTGGATCAAGTGTATCCCCACCATCCTGCCTGACAACGAGCAGGGAACTGCTTCTGTGCAGAGGAACCAGGAGACTGGTCTGCACTGACACCTGCAAACAGCTCATCCCTGCATGGGGAAGACAGAGACAAGTGGAACAAGACAAAGGTGACACAGAGGCAGGTGGAGAGAGAAATCAGTAAGAGGAGGGATAACGGGAAACGGAGACACTCCAGATGGGATGCTGGGTGACAGGAACCAGAGAAGGAAGCGGTGGTGACACAGTGCAGGGGATGGAGGGTGCGAGATGTCCTCCTTGTCAGGAAGACTAATGGGAATTGCGGGAGGCACAGTCCAACCTCTCCCCCTTTCCCAAGGCAAAGGTGGCAGCAGTTTGGCTTTCAAGTAGTGGCACTTATGCAAATGAATGCAAATTGATGCATAATTACGGTGATTGCACATATTTAGCCCCAAGGCATCGGGAAGCCAGTGTCCCTTTTACCTGGAAAGGTTAAATGAAATCTTAGCTTCAAGTCTGCCTTCCTCTAATTGCTGACATTCCTCATTCCCTCTTTAAGACAAGAGCTCTGTAACCTGCCACCCCTCCCACAGCTGGTCACTGCCCAGAATATCCATATGCAAGCCCAGAACAATTTAAAACAGAGCAGGAAAGTCCACATCCCATTATTCCAAGCTTGTTTAGGTGCGTTCAGAGGGGCGGTAATGCACGAATGGAATCTCGACCAAAGCATTGCCCCTGCTTCCTCTGTCACCTTCTTTTTCCACTCCACATCAAACCATGCTGAAAAACATCATAAGGACCACCAACAAACCAACCCATAATAAAGAATCATAGGATGGTTCATTAGTTGGTGGAAAAAACAACTTGGAAGGAATCAGTGTGGGGGGGAAGGAGAAACACATTTGACCAAGCACCAAGGATACAGGGCTTGGAGCAAGCTGCTCTAGTGGAAGGTGTCCCTGCCCATGGCAGGGGTTGGAACTGGATGGGCTCTGAGGTCCCTTCCAACACAAACCATTCCATGACCCTGTGATACCCAGGCCCTGCCAGCACATCCCACCCTCAGAGGCTCAGCTGCAGCTCCTGAACAAGAAGCCGGCGGGAGCAGTGCTCCTCCAGGCCGCCCAGGTCCCTGTTTCACCTCTATTTACTGAGCGCTTGGTGGTCCACGACAGGGAGCATTCACAGAGCACCCAGTCAAAGGAAACGAAGCCAGATCCTTTTAGCAGATGTGCTGCCAGTTCAGGCAAGGGGATTTGGAGCTGAATGATTCTCCAAGCAGACGTGGCATTGAGGAAGGTGTCAACAAAATCCATCGTCCTCCCTGAGGGCAGGGGAACTGAGTAGAAGATGCTTTGATTCCAGGTTATGCTGCACGTTAACACGTCTGTTTTCTTCTAATAGGCACTGGAAGGAAAGAGGGTTTTGTCCTTTCTTATCCATTGCTCTACTGAGGCAGAACTGTTTATCTACAAGGAGCCCACTAAATAACATTAACACTACAAGAACTCAAGGATGCCCTAACATGAAGAAGCCAATATCAATGCCAAGTACTATCATCCCTGCATTATGAGCAGAGGAGAGATTAAGGACCTCATTCTCATCTTTCGCATCAGTATAATGTCATTTGATTTCATTAGGGCTGATTGTGATTTGCTGGTGTAATGAAGGGAAACAGACAACTGAGTAACTTGCCCACTGAGAGAAATGAGTGGCAGAGCAGCAAATACAACCTGCTCCCAACTCCAGCACTAAACCTGCATTCCCACAGATGCTCTCTGTAGGTGCAAGTTCCCTCCACTCTAAGCTACACGTGGTATTAACTTCATTAGCTCAGGTTAGCTCACAGTGAGGATGGAGCATCACTTCCCAACCCTGCTGCAGGGCACCCGACAGGCAGGTGAGGTCCAGCCTGCTTCATTGCATGTCATCAGATCTGCCTCCGTAACCAAGAGCATCACTTGTCCCATTGACACCGTCACTGCCGTGTGCCCTTCCCTTCAAGGAGCATTCAAACCAATTTAAAATGCAGATGTCTCCAGGTTGCAGAGTGACCTTTTTCCTTCCCCCTTTTTCTCCTAGGAGATCCTGGTGACTTTACACTTCCCACCCTCTTCCTTTGAGCTCAGCTGGCTACAAAACTGAAAACAGGAACTGTCTGCCGGACAGCAAGGCAGAGCATTGTGCATGGCATTGCACAGCACCTGCATCTGAGGCTGCAGGGCCTTTTTTGTGGGCACGTTTTGGGGGGTTTTGTGTTTCTAAGCCGACTCAGAGACCAAGGAGTACATTACCACTGTATCTACTGAGGGAGATGCTAGTCACATCCTTCTTTTCCATGCTCCAGCCACCTGAGATCCCTTGGAAAGGGGACAGGTTTTCAACCTCTGGATCAGTGACTTCTAAAAATACAGACAACAAGCAAGCAGACATTTAAAGGAACAAGCCTGGTATCCTTATGGAATCCAGGGACTGATGCATTGCTTTCACTCCTCATTCTTCCCCTGACTGTGTGTGATGGTCCACAACTCCAAGTACTTGAAAGGGTTAAAACCCAACCAAACCGAGCTGCATTCATTCCTACTGGCTGTTCCAATGCCTGTACAGAGCAGTGGTGATTACTGACTACAGCAAAGCAGCAGTCTCAGATGATGACAATCAATTCACTGGGCATCACAAGAAACAATGAAATGAGATTTGCCTTCTTTAAGCTGCCTGGAAAGTAAAAGCACTCTAAATATGCCTCCGAGGCTCAAGGCTGCACAGCTCCTGTGTCATTTCTCACTGGTCTTGTAGCAGTACCACAAGCAGCTGGAGCTCTTTTGACAGCATATGGAGTATCACCTCCTTGGAAGAGATCACCCTGTTTGCCACCATCAAAGTCCAAATGATTAGAAGATAATAAAAAACCAATTTTAATCTTCTTTTCATTATTTTTCAATGCCAACTTTGAGCAGGAGAAGGCAAGGCTGGTTTAGAAGGGGTGAAACCCTCTGAGCAAAGACCTTAAAGCTCCTCCAGCTCCAACCCCTGCCATGGGCAGGGACACCTTCCTCTAGAGCAGCTTGCTCCAAGCCCCATCCAACCTCCTCACAAGCTTCCCCCAGCCCCACCATGCACAAACCCTGCAGCTTCTCTCCAAAGCCATCTGAAGAGCCCCATAGGCTGGGCTCAACCCCCCTCACGTCCTTCAGAATAAACCCACTTCACCAAGCTACCACGGACGAACATCAAGATGAAAAGAACCACGCTCCCTGCCCAACACACACAAATGAGTCTACTTGAGGGGATTTTGATCAAGCTTATCCAGATCTGCCCTGCTGCCAGCACAGAAAGACACAGCAGGGCAAATGATGGAATCAGTGCAGCTCTTTTGAAGCTGGTGCTGCTCACGAAATCAAATCCTCAAGCAGGAATGATCCATCAGTCATGATACATTAACACTTTCTCTTCTCCCCTTCCTCCCTAAATGATGTAAAGGACATAAAACCCTACTGCAAAGCAACAAAAGTCAGGGGAAAGGGAGTGTGAGCTTAATGCAAACCCCAGAGCAGAGGACAAATACCTCCCTGTGTAGGGTTTTGGTGGTCTAAACACACAAGCACCTCAATTTTAACCACTTTGGGCAAAATATTACAACTTACCAAGGCAAACTTTCAGCACAACTGCTGCAGTATCAACCCTGTGCTACGTAGAAAGGCTGCTGAAAGCCAAGCAAGCTCTAAAAATATATGACAACCAATACAAACTTCTCCACTTACCCCATAATTCAAATTAGAGTGATCTATTACTGAAGTGCACTCTCGAATGCTGGAGTGATAGAGCTATAATTGTAATGGAGTCATTTCATTTTGATTTGGATGAAACAGCGAGCACGAAGCAGGCGAGGCATAAAACTGCACTGCTCACATAAAGGTTAAGAAGCTGGTCATTAAGTGAATGGGTTTGGAGTGCTTAGGTAATCTTCTCATTTAAGGCAGAATTCCACTTTTTAACTTATTTACACTAAAACATCCACAAGCCCCACTGCAGCGGTGACAAAGCACACATCAGCTGTTGGCTGGGATGGGATGCAGCTCCCAACTTGCATCCTTGCACAGTGTTGTGGCCGTTGTCATCTCGTGCCAGGATTCCACTTTTGGTACATCACGGCTCCGAGCCATGCCTGATGAGATAGAAGTTGCTCCTGCTCCACATTTAGTGCCTCTCTCCTCGTTGAGAGGAGTGCTGGCGTACTGCTGCACGGCCAGGCATGAGAAGGCAGCAAGTGAGCTACCACGACTTGTACAATGAATGCAATATCTAGTGTGAATGCTCTTAGATCACTCAAACAAGTCGAGACGATGCATTCATTCATGTTCCATCTGCAGAGCTGCTTCATGCCTGAAGCTGAGCATCCTAACAGGCACAAAGTTGATCTCCAGTTCAGTAAGTTTGTGGTGCTCACAACAGTGCGACATAGCCAGGAGCAGCCTCAGCCAAAGCCTTCCCATCTACTGCAGTTGCCCTGAAGAGCAAGCTCTGACAACTCCTCTCACAACAGCACGTACTGCATATTATGAATAACAATGCTGCCCTGGACGGACAGCTTCTTGCTGCAGGACAGGCAAGATGGTAGAGCAGCACAGGAACGTGCTCCTGCTCAGACAGATGGAGAGCCAGAGCATCCTTCACACACAGAAATGGGAGCCGCGCTTTAATCAGACAGCTTCTGACCGAGGGAGAATTCACATCTCCCCATCTAAAGCAGGCAGACAGCATTTGGGAGCTACGTAGCCATGGTTTTGTATTAAGAAAGCCTCTGCTCACCTTTTTTCCCCCTCATTTGAACCCAAATACAGTGTACGTGGAAATTCCAGGACCAAACCCAGCTGTTTTCATCCTGTTTCTCTCTCCATTGATCCACTACAGAGCAGACCAATAGACATTAGTGAGGGTGCCAGGACATGGTGGGGTTTGCCCTGCTCGAGGAGACCAGACCACAGCCAGAGGCCTTTGTGGAGCTGTTAACACACCGACACTGAGCTCCCAGGTTTGAAGGGGATGCAGAGAACCTGGGGTCAAGCCGCCCTGTGCATCACCACCTCTCCTCCCTGCAGCTCTGACACCCTGCATGATGTTCAGACCATTAGGCTGAGGTATTTGGATCTTAACCCCAGGGAAATCCTTCAGAGACTGCCCTTTAGCATCACTGAATGCAATCCACTCCTCACTGCAGCACGCAAGGACACTGGCTTTATTCTAAACCCTAGGGAGGAACTATCAGAGCTGCCCTGTAAATCACTGTGACTCTTCCCAAGGAAAGTGTTTCTCCCACCACTCTGTGGGTCATAAACCCTTCCCATAGGTAACAAGAGTGCAAGAGCTCTCCAAGATGCCAGCACAACTGGGTGAGTGACAGAGCTGTCATTTAAAGAAGTTCTGCTCACAAGCAGACCATTTCTAAGCTTCTCTTTCCTTCTTTCCTGCAATGTCACAGAGCAAACCCTTGGCAACCCACATCCTAAAGGAATGATTTCTGTGCAGGAAGCCCTTAGTTTCTCTCAGTATTAATAGCGTCTAAAAGACATCATGCATATTGTAATAGAGAACAAACAAAGTGATGTGAATTACCCAGCAGACTGGGATGAATTAGAGATGAGGTCATTTAACAGACCAGAGCACTCCTGCCACCTCATTTCTACCCATCCCAAAGCCACAGCCAAAATACAGCAGTTTGGGGTGGTTTTTTGCAGGCTTCAGGACACAAAATTGCAGACAAACTTCCAAAAGCTCTCACACTGTTTTTGTCATAGCATTAGGAAGGAAAAAACAAAGGAATTCCTACAAATCAGGCCGGGTTGGAAGGCGCTTGGAGCAAGCTGCTCTAGTGGAAGGTGTCCCTGCCTGTGGCAGGGGTTGGAACTGGAGGAGCTTTAAGGTCCTTTCCAACCCAACCCAGGCTGGGATTCTATGCAATCCTTTCTCTGGTCCCAGGATTAGCAGGGACTCGTTTCCAGCATGGAAGACATGCCCTTGCCTGTGGGGCAGGTTTAAAGCCAGGGCAGGGACCACACAGGCTAGCTGTGAAGATGCTGATCAAAGCCGTGCAAGATGAATGCGCTGTCAGAGGAATGCACCACACGAAGCAGGCTGCAAACAGCAGTGCTTTAGCTTATTATGGGAAAATTAAAGCACAAACAGCTGGAAAACTCTGCTCAGGCCAGACCCTGGCTCACCACACTCTGCCTTACAAACTGCTGCCCTACAAGTTGATTCTTCAGCTTAACAGGTTTGTGCCTGGCGCTGCTATACCATGGGAATGCCCTGAGCTGAGCCCACCAGGCACAAGATGATCTCTGGGAATGGGATGGGTCACTCGGACATGAACTTTGGCTCAAAACACTGAGTTCCAGGGGAAAATCGCACAGTTAACGGAGCTCCCACACCAAGCCTCACAGGGAAGCTTCCATCCATAGCACCCTGATGCAACGTAACCAACAGGGACACAGGGAAACGCTGCGCAGCGGGAAGAGCACCCCGGTTGTGTAACTGCTCTCCCTCTCCCTGATACAGTTGGAAGGGGATCTAGGATCTGCTCCTGCGGTCCTGGGGAGACTGCTCTGCTCCTCCTTGCCTCAGTTTGCCCACCTTTTGGAGCAGAAAACACGGTCTAGCAGCTCGAGTACCCGCCTGAGGACCTGGATCACGCGGGTTGCCAACTTCCACAAGCCTCCCGGACTGAAAGGAAAACGCAAGCAGCTCCGCTGCGCTCCAGAGATGCTGTGACAGAGGAGAACCTCTTGGCTCGGACAGGAGCTGCAGTCGCTGCCCGGCCGGCCCCGGCAGCGCGTTACTGCCCGCACACACCGGTAGCTTCCCCGGCTCGGCTCCCCGCGCTCCTGCTGCCCCATTCCCCGGCGGGACGGGCCCGATCCCTCCGGCACGGTGCGAACCGGGCGCCGCAGGTTTCACCGCCACGTCCGGAGAGCAGAGTCGGGATGGGACGGGGCGGGAGAGCGACCACTGAGGCCGGACGGGGCGAAGCTGGACGGGGCGCCCGGCGGGGCTCGCACAGCCGCCGGCTCCGGGGGGAGCCGAGCGGGACAGGGCGCACCGCAGGGGTGAAGCGGGCACGGCCGCCAGAGCCCATCCCGGAGCCGTTATTACCTTGACCGCCTCGGCGTGGGTCACCCTGTCCAGGGACCTGCCGTTGACACCCAGGATCTGGTCACCGACGCGCAGCCCCTCCCGCTCGGCCAAGGAGCCCGGTTCCACCAGGGACACGTAGATCCCGACGCCGTGCTCGGCCCCGCCGCGGATGCTGAAGCCCAGACCCTCGTGGGCTTTGCTCCGCCGCAGGGTGACCTGGCGCAGCTCGCCGGGGACCACCGGCGGCGACGGGACGAGGGGCGGCAGGTAGGGCCCCTCGGCCGTGTATTGGTCGAAGAGGAGCTGGTCGGAGCGCGGCAGGACGAGCCGGAGCAGCGGCAGGAGCTGCCGGCGGCGGGGCCCGTCGAGGAGGGCTCGGAGGGAGCGCACCAGGTCGCAGACGTTGCGGCGGCCGTGGTAGGCATTGAGGCAGAGGATGAAGCGCTCCCGCTCCGCCTCGCTCAGCAGCGCCGTCAGCGCCTGGTGCAGCCGCCGCACGTTGGTCGATAGCGGCCGAGGCGCCGGCCCCGCCGCCGAGCCCAGGGAGCCCGAGGAGGAGGAGGAAGAGTGCACGGAGACGCCGTCCAGCTCCGCGCTCATCGCGGCGGCACTCGAATGGATCCGAGCGGGACCGGCCGGACCCGACCAGGATCGGCCCGACCCGAGCGGGACCCGACCAGACCCGAACGGGATCGGCCCAGAACCGAGAGGACCCGACTGGGACCCGAGCAGCGCCGACCGCGCTACTCCACCTGCCCGCTCGCTGGCCGGCGCCTCGCGGCGGCTCCCCAGGAAGTGACGTCCCCGCCGTTGCCAGGAGACGGGTTATACAGAGCGGCCCCGGGACTGCACACCCCCCCCAGGCCCCGCCCCTCATTAGCGCTCCCGCTCATTAACGCGGCTCCCCCCAGGCTGAGCCCTGCGCGCAGCTCATCGCACCGGTGAGCCCCTTATGGGTCAATGAGAACTTCAGCACAGGCTTCGTTTTAATCCCAAATCAACAGGTCAGTGCGTTACTGACGGCGGTGAAGCAGTTGATGATGTCGGTCTTGGAGTCCATCCCCGACTCCCTGCCAATTTACCCCCTTCACTCAGCAAATCCAGCCTGGAGAACCCCTTCCTGTGTGGGATCCCGCTGATCTAGATCCAGTGATCAAACCCAGCATGGATCAGTGGCGTTCAGGGGACCACATTCCTACCTGGGACCTGCCAGATGCAGGGCCCCCCTCCATCCTGCTTCCACACCCCTAATCTAGAATCATAGAATAGTTAGGGTTGGAAAGGACCTTAAGATCATCCAGTTCCAACCCCCCTGCCATGGGCAGGGACACCTCACACTAAACCATGGCACACAAGGCCTCATCCAACCTGGCCTTGAACACTGCCAAGGATGGAGCATTCACAACCTCCCTGGGCAACCCATTCCAGTGCCTCACCACCCTCTCAGTAAAGAATTTCTTCCTTAGATCCAATCTAAACTTCCCCTGTTTCAGTTTGAACCCATTACCCCTTGTCCTGTCACTCCAGTCCCTGATGAAGAGTCCATCCCCAGCATCCTTGTAGCCCCCTTCAGACACTGGAAGCTGCTCTGAGGTCTCCACGTAGCTTCTCTTCTCCCCTCCAGGCTGAACAGCCCCAACTTTCTCAGCCTGGCTCCATACAGGAGGTGCTCCAGTCCCTGATCATCCTCGTGGCCCTCCTCTGGACTTGTTCCAACAGTTCCATGTTCTTTTAATGTTGAGGACACCAGAACTGCACACAATGCTCCAAGTGAGGTCTCACGAGAGCAGAGTAGAGGGGCAGGATCACCTCCTTAACCTGTGACATCCCATCCAAAAGGGAAAGATCGGGATTAGAAACCAGCACAGGAACCCAGGGGCTGCTGTTCTCATTGCTGGATGAATTGTTTCCTACCACACGAGGTTTTAGTTTCTTTTACATCTCTGGAGCAAAGACCATTTTCCATCCCAGTCATTTGAAACCCTTCTGTAGTTGCTGAAGTGCCTTCTATCCGCTACAGCACAGGAGGATTAAACCCAATTTATCAGGTAAATCTTGATAGCAATAGAATTCATTCTGTTCGTGGATATGATGGAAGAGCTGGAACAGCTGCATTACAAGTAGCTTTATGTACTAAAGCTTTGTTGGTGCTTTCAGTGCCTTGTCGAAGACGAAGCTAAACAAAGCAGATTGCTAATTGAAATGCAGGTTCTAACTGGGGGTGATAAATAAGCAGATGGAACAGTCAACATTGCTGCGGAAAAAGGGACAATATAGGAGAGAGAAGTGAGTAAAAACAAAAACACGCCTACATCAGCCAAACAAAATAAGGGCAAGCAAGGTACTGCCTGGCTTTGAATTGCACTCAAACACAATCTTCATGCTTAGCACTCCGCTCAAAGACTCCTCCGAAGCACTACTGCTCCCACAAGCACCGTATGTGAGCAGCTTCGACGCCTTTTTATCCTACGAGAAGGCACCAAGTGTGTTAACAGCAACAAGAGCTGCCCCTGCTCCGCACCAGCTCCAGGCTGGAGCAGCACATCCACTTCTCCCTGCTCCAGCAGAGCACGGCATGGCTCAAACCACAGCCACAGCAGGTATTCAAGGACCAGAGCTGCCCAGTGCTGGCTCTGGGTCCCCGGTCTTTTCAACCAGGAACCATCACAAAGCCAGTTTCCCAAGCCTAAGAGAAGTTGAATCCAATGCTAGCCAGCAGAACTGTACACAACATTGATATGAGGAACACTGCCAGGGATGGGGCAGCCACAGCCCCTCTGGGCACCCTGTGCCAGCGCCTCAGCACCCTCACAGGGAAGAATTTGTGCCTAAGAGCTCATCTCAATCTCCTGTTTAGCAGCCTTAAGGCCAGCAAGAGCCAGAAAGGTGTTTTTCCTTCTTTCTCTTAAATCATTTTTACAGCACGAAGTAATCCACTGCATTCTAAGCGCCACATGAATAAATTGCTCAACCTTTCTGCTTTAATCCATTGTAATCACGTTCCAGAGTGCTCTTTGAGAAGTGAGCTCCATGTTTCCAGAGCAGCTGTGCTCCTAATTAAAAGGCACTGTACCAAGAAGACAACAAAATGTGATTCTGGTTGGAAACGTCTTGCAGAGCTGGAGGACTGAGTCGAACTGTGAGGAAGAGGAAGCAGCCTGTGCTGCCAGGTTCCTTAAGAAAGCATTAGGAGATGGCTGGCTCACAGGGCTGCCTCTGGGCTAAATCCTTATTTAGCAGATTGGCTCCCTATCCTCTGTCCCTGCCTGGCTGGACTGGTTTGAATCCCAGCCTGGTTTGTGTTGGAAGGGACCTTAAAGCTCATCCAGTTCCATCCCCCTGCCAGGGGCAGGGACCCCTTCCACTGGAGCAGCTTGCTCCAAGCCCCTGTGTCCAACCTGGCCTTGAACACTGCCAGGGATGGGGCAGCCACAGCTTCTCTGGGCACCCTGGGCCAGCGCCTCAGCACCCTCACAGGGAAGAGCTTCTGCCTTATCTCCAACCTGAACTTCCCCTGTTTCACTTTGAACCCATCACCCCTTGTCCTGTCCCTACAGTCCCTGATGAAGAGTCCCTCTCCAGCATCCTTGTAGCCCCCTTCAGCCACTGGAAGCTGCTCTGAGGTCTTCACGCAGCTTCTCTTCTCCAGGCTGAACAGCCCCAGCGTTCTCTGCCTGTCTCCATACACGTTTCCCTCAGCATCGGCAAGAATCAGCTGAGTGGTCTAGAGAAACAGCCAATGCAAGGAAAAACGCATCCTGAGGGTTTTCTAACAGAAGCCCTGGGTACGGTGCGTTCCAGCACCACCTCACCAGTGTCTTGCGTTAAAGCTGAGTCCAGCACAATGCAACACAAGCTCCCCGCTGCGCTGGAAGCTGCACGCTCCATCTTTTCAGCCCCAGGTGGAACAGGCAGAAGGGGGACTTAACGAACAGCCCAAGGAGCAGTGAGAAATCACTCTTTTAAAGGTGATTCTCTAAACCCTGAGTTATGAGCACAAACGTAATCTGCTCCCAATAGAAATGTTCCAATTTATGGGTGCTGCCATGCTTAATCAAACCAAGTTCAGCCAACAGCCAGAAGAGATACTTATGAGCATGGTTCCAGCAGGCAGCAAAGGGAGGGAATTCAGATACCTTTTAAATCCTCCTATATCTGGGTATCTACAAATCTTCATGCTCATATTGCTCAGTGCCACACTGAGCCCGTTACTGAGCAAAGGCAGCCTGAAACAGGTTCAACTGGGTGAGAACTGGCTGGTTTCTGTTGTGCAAGAGACTACCAAAGCTGAGAATTTTCGCTCCAAACTGGAGTTTCCATAGGGTGAACATCACAGGATGTTTTCAGCCCTTTAGATACTGCCTGGATTAAAAAGTTAATCGAATCAGAGAGCAAGCGTTTCACCTATTGTAACAGAAACCCTTTGTTTTAGTGCCATTGGAATGCTTTGACACATCTTAAACCCCAAAGCCAAAGCAATTCCGATTAAACCAAACCCACATTTTAGGAAAGCATTTGCTTTAGATAGAGCTCTGTTCTCTGGTGAGAAAAACCAACATCAAGAAGTTTCCCTCAGGTTTGCCTGCAGTGATTTCTCCACCGTGCCAACAGCACAGCATAACCCTGCAGCAGTGCCAGGGGGTGTAAACGCTGCAATCCTCCTCCCCTCTCCAGCCCTTCCTGAATGCCTGAACAAGCCACTTGCGTCACTGGCTCTTTTTTTATGCCCAGCACAAATCATCTGTAAGGCACGATGTGGCCCTGGATGTTACAGCCAGGCAGAGCAGAGCCTTGCTGAGGATCAGCCTTTGCCATTGCCTGGGCTCCAACTTGGGCACCTTGGCGGTTCAACTCTGTGTAGAAAGGACACAGAGCCTGTTCAAGAGGGTCCTGAGGTGCAAGAGGTGAAGTCTCCAGAGCAGTGGCATAGGCAACACGTGCAGAAGGAGCCAACATTAGGGGTGCAAGTAACTCACTCCACAAGACTGGACTTATTTATATCAACTCTTAAGCAAATCTAACCCTCTCCCAGTGATGAGCTGGGCAGCAGAAGAGGATGTGATGTTGCAGGGTGCTTTGACAGAGGGGAGACTCGGACTCTCTCCTTAGCGTTGCCTTTACACATGCTCTAGGGTCTACCTAGCACATGGTGGGTGCCTTCACTCCTGCATTCTCCCTCTCATGGGTACATCATTTCCCCTTTCAGTCAAGGGCTTTCACTTACCCCTCAGACAAGGACTGCCTCATCCTGGGTGTCTGCACCTCAGAGCCTTGACCTCTCCTGGAGCTACAGGTGAGGCACCTAAGCCAGTGCAGCACATCACACATACCTACATCAATCCCTGTGGCTTGAGAGCACCTGAATGAACCTGGGGGAAGTACAGCCCCTTTCTGAAGAGCTCTCTATATACCTGACAGCTTCCAAACAGGCCTGAGCATTGCAGAGCTCATTTGCACAAGTTCAGCCTCCCAGCAGGCAAGAAGTTCCATGGCTTCACTCACACTGAGGATTCACAAACTCACACAGAGCTAATCTAATTTGAAGCTATGCAATTTGAGGACCTTTATCTCATTCAAGTAAGTGTATGTAAATCTACTGTTGTGGAAGCCTGGCAGGATTTATGGGCTGTTCTCCCCACATTATTTTCTGCAGCAGTGGAATTCCAGCTGTCTGAGCACAGTGGCACATGTTATCCCTGCAGGTTTGCATCACAGCACAGCTGAGCAAGCAGGGTAACTCAACTTCAGGGTCTGATGTGCAGGAATAAACCCATCAGGAGAGAAAGGAGGGTTACTCCTTAGAGCTTCTCACTGAGACTATCTCCTTCTGTGTGCACCATTGTAATGGAGACTATCCCTTGTCCTATGGCGAGTGCAACACAAACAGCACAGCTCACTCCTGCTGTGACAACCTCCAATGCCACCAGAACATCAGGCAGTCCTCCTTCCTCAGGCATATTCATCACACCAGAGGTTTTGCACTGCTGAGTTTTGTTCCTTATTCAACCATTGCCACAGTTACAGGGTTGAGATCCCAACCTGGTTTGTGTTGGAAGGGACCTTAAAGCTCCTCCAGATCCAACCCCTGCCACAGACAGGGACCCCTTCCACTAGAGCAGCTTGCTCCAAGCCCCTGTGTCCAACCTGGCCTTGAACACTGCCAGGGATGGGGCAGCCACAGCTTCTCTGGGCACCCTGTGCCAGTGCCTCAGCACCCTCACAGGGAAGAGCTTCTGCCTAAGAGCTCAGCTCAGTCTCCCCTCGGGCAGGTTCAAGCCATTCCCTTGGCCTGTCCCTACAGGCCCTTGTCCCAAGCCCCTCTCCAGGTTTCCTGCAGCCCCTTTAGGCACTGGAGCTGCTCTCAGGTCTCCCCTTCAGGAGCCTTCTCTTCTCCAGGCTGCCCCAGCCCAGCTCTCTCAGCCTGGCTCCAGAGCAGAGCTGCTCCAGCCCTCGCAGCATCTCCATGGCCTCCTCTGGCCTCGCTCCAGCAGCTCCACATCCCTCTTGTGCTGCTGCCCCAGAGCTGGATCAGGGCTGCAGGGGGGGTCTCCCCAGAGCACAGCAGAGGGGCAGGATCCCCTCCCTGAGCTGCTGCTCACGCTCTGGGGGTGCAGCCCAGCACACGGGGGGGTTCTGGGCTCAAGCGCTCACTAAACCGGGTCATGGGGAGCTTTTCCTCACCCAACACCCCCAAGTCCTTCTCCTCATTGGTGCTCCATCCAACCTGCACCCAGCCTGTATGAGATCTATGACATATATGCCTGTATGCCCTCACCAGCTTCTGCTGAGGGAGCCTGGAGGTGAGTGAAACTTCCCACAAGCATCTCTTCTGGTAGGGGTGATTTACACCGTGTTTCCTCCACTTAAAGAAGCAATAGGGCTGCAGGGTCATGCTCCTCATTGAAAGATCAACACTCATGTTCTTCAGCCTACAAGCCCATCTCTGCCCGGCTGGAGAGGGATTATCTGCGAGTACAACACTACAGGAAGACAATCAAAAGCAAAGGTTAATGATGTACTAATCACTATTGATTTGTAGTATATAATGCAATAAATACCCACTGCCATTGACTACACACAGCTGGGCAAAGGCATCTAATCAATCACATCAGCCGTTTGATTTGCTTGTTCAGAATTGATTTCATAGCATCAGGGAGGTGCTGAGAGAGGCCAGAGGAGCCCAGGGAGCAGGGCTGGCTGCCAGCCACAGCCTCAGCTCCTGCCCAGCAGCCACATCACTGCTGATGGGGCTCTTCCTTCACTGGGAAGGCCACAGTGAGGAATCAGGAGCATGCAGGGATGGGAAGAGAAGCCAGGATAAGCTTGAATCCTGGATCTCTCCTCTGCTGGCTTTCACTTGTTCACCTCCAGCCCCAAACCCCCTTTTCTTGTAGAAATGAAGCATTTGGGAGAATAAATATAGGTTTTAGCAAAAAAAGCTGCTCAGAATGTGGAAAGTTCTCCTGAAGTGAAAAATGCTCAATGGAAAACAGATGGGGAATAAAACCGTCTCAGAGTTGTCATCACATTTCTGAAACTCCCCAGCACAGAAGAAACCACACTTAGACTCCTCCTAAGGAGACAAATAGGAGAAACCCTCTACAACCAGGTGCAGGCACTGCCTGGTCTGGCCTGGAGAGGTGACGGACAGCAGCGCGGTGGCATGCTGAAGTCTGTGGAACACCAAAGCACTGGAGAGCACGCTACAGGCTGGGTGAAGTGATTCAGAGCAGCCTGCAGAGGAGGACCCGGGGGTGCTGGTCAGTGAGAAACTGAACATGACCCTGCTTCAATATGTGCTTGAGCCCAGAACCCTCCATGTGCTGGGCTGCATCAAAAGGAGCGTGACCAGCAGGTCGAAGGAGGGGATCCTGCCCCTCTGCTCTGCTCTGGTGAGACCCCACTGTGTGCACTTCTGGTGTCCTCTACATAAGGACATGGAGCTGTTGGAACAAGTCCAGAGGAGGCCACGAGGATGATCAGGGGCTGGAGCAGCTCCTGTATGGAGACAGGCTGAGAAAGTTGGGGCTGTTCAGCCTGGAGAAGAGAAGCTGCATGGAGACCTCAGAGCAGCTTCCAGTGGCTGAAGGGGGCCTATAAGGATGCTGGGGAGGGACTCTTCATCAGGGACTGTAGCGACAGGACAAGGGGTAACGGGTTCAAACTGAAACAGGGGAAGTTCAGGTTGGAGATAAGGCCGAAGCTCTTCCCTGTGAGGGTGCTGAGGCGCTGGCCCAGGGTGCCCAGAGAAGCTGTGGCTGCCCCATCCCTGGCAGTGCTCAAGGCCAGGTTGGACACAGGGGCTTGGAGCAAGCTGCTCCAGTGGAAGGGGTCCCTGCCCGTGGCAGGGGTTGGAGCTGGAGGAGCTTTAAGGTCCCTTCAACCCAAACCAGGCTGGGATTCTATGATTTGTGACTGAAGCAGCCAGGCCAGTGCCTTGGCTGCCAGCAGAGATGAGACTAATTATGCCTGTGATCTCAACTCACACACACTAATGCACATGGATAGATCTCTAATGCTCTCAATTCATGCTCATTAGCACAGACAGCAGACACAAGCGTGTTATGTCATTGTTTAAAGCCTGTCACATTTCCCCAATGACTCTGATTACAATTTTAAAGGTATTTATTCTCCTCTAGAGCAGGATTATCTTGCCCTGGAAGCTCTGAACCCAGCAGATTTGCTCCGAGCACAGCTCCCACCCATGAAGCAGTTAACTGATTCCCCGTATCGTAAGGAAAGCAGAGCTCCCCTGGTACAGGGGAGAGATCCCTGCAGGCAAATCTTTGAGGACAGGGTCTGTGACTGCAGCACCTAAAAGTGGCCATGGTCCTTGCATCACTGATGCATGAGCAGCCTGAGGAGCTGCCCGCAGAGGCACATGTGGATGGAGGGCTTGCAGGAGTCACTGCTGTATGTGGAACAATTCAGTGGCTTGCTCCGAGAGAAGAGGGAAATGCTGCCATGTGGGAAGCAGAGAAAAGGAAGCTCAGGCTTGCTCCTAATACTGCCTCTTCTCTCCCTCTGCCATCAAAAGTCAAACACTGAAGGCGGAAGCTGGCTTCACTCTATGGGCACAGTTAGTGACCATTCCTATATCACCGGCCTGACCCTGAGGTAATGGTGCCCATCCCATCCAGTTTCTGCCCCTACATACTATTAATGAGATTCCCACCTAAATAAATCTGGTAAGTGCTAAATCAAAGCTAAGTGAGGAAAGGATCCCGTCACATTCAGTGGCAGAGCCAGCAACAGGTCTCAGCCCAGCATCCCAGTCCCTCACATGGACTGTCCTATCCCCTACCCCGGGCTGGGCAGGAGATCTCTGCTCCTGGCATAGCTGCCAGAGCACCTTTGAAAGGAGCCTCAGAGTAAGGTCACCATCACACTGCTCTGAAGACAGTCAGAGGGAAATGATTCCGTCTCTGCGTGCACCAAGACATTGCTGCAGCAGGAGGCAGCAGCTAGATTACACGAGATAATTTAGCAGCTGACATTAAAAACATCTCATTTAGCCTGGAATATCTCCATTCAGCCTAAGCTGTATTGAGACAGCTGAATACACAGGAAGTCCTGAAGAGCTGCTCACCTGGGCAGTTGAATGAAGATCGCCTCCTCCATGCCAGCATCTTCCAGTCATCACATCCTTGCTGGATATCAGGAATGACAGCAGGGACGACTGCAGTAAATGGATTCTTATGTGGTCTAAATCTTCCTCTGCGGTACAACATTTAATTTCCCAGCTTTCGTTTATGAATTGCTTTTTACCTTCTTCCCCATGTGGGCCGCCAGCCTCCAGCTAAGAGAAAGTGGAGATGAATTTTGCTGCCTCTCAAGCAGCTGTTGCTATATTTTGACTTGATGATGTGCTGTAAAAGCAGAGCCTCCGCTAAAGCAATTGAGTTAATAGTAGCCTGAATGAGACAAACAACAGGGAGAAGGGCTGTAATGGGATGCAGCGAGAGGGGACATTGTAAGCACTACTTTAGCTGACAAATCCTGCAGTTATACACTCTATGCTTTCCAGCACAGCCCATCACAGACAGAGGAAAACAAGTTTACATGGCATAAGCAGAAGAGAAGCAATCAGATCCCCACTCCCAGGCCCAGACTTAATGCAGTGGTGCCTTTTCTGTAATCTTTGGGACTTCCATAATAAAGGAAACACAAACAGTGGAAGATGTAATTCTTGTCCAGCCCTGTTTTGGGGGCAGCAGCCCAGAAGTGTCTCCCCAGGCAAAGCAGCTGCAGGGTTTCAGCAGCAGAAACCAGAGCTCTCTGCACAGTGGTGTTATCAGTGATCCCCCAGCTCGATGGGTTTCTGTTGTAATATCTAAAGCTGAAAAACCAGAGTTTGCAACTTCTCCCCCCACCCTCCATGGAGGCTGCATACAGAGGCAGGAGGTCCTGGGCTCTTCAGAGCATCTGGGTATCCAGCTCATGGTTAGTGTTGCTCTAATTGTTAACCATGTCTGAATATAACTCCTAGATCTCCTCCACAAGGATTTGCTCTCAGCTGATGCTTTATGGGTCAGATGCTGCTGCAGGGGATGGACAGAAGGAGTTGTACCCATGAAGAAGTGTAGGACGATCTCAGCTGGCATAAGCCACAACAGCACCTTTGGCTGCATCAGAGCTACTTGATGATCAGCTTGAGGACCAGACCCCAAAGGATCACAACAGTGCAACCCCAAAGGCCTCATGAAACCAAGCTCTCTATGTCCACGGAGTACACGCAATGCTGATGTACCAGAGCAAACCAGAGGGGACATAGTTGTCCTTCTGGATCTGCTCTCTGGAGCTCTGTAAGAGAAATCAGAGGACACTTAGCATGTATAGCTGGATATTAAACTTACAGTGAGGGTGTCTGGGCTTGTTTCCCAGCTTTGAGACTGACACACTTGGAGAACTCAGCCCATTCACCTTCCTTTCCAGGCCTGATTTCTCCCTGCTCTGCACCTTGCAGGGTCATTTTGTACTCGTACAAGGCATTAGCCCAAACAGAACATTGCGCTCCCTTACACAGCTGCCACATTTTAGCATCAACAGAGGAGCACTTCCAGCATCAATTAATGAGGCTTTTTTTACTTTGCCTAAGAACTTGGCAATAAAACTTGCAAGGATGAGGAAGGAGAAGTGCTGCCAATCGACAGGCAGGGAGCAAGACAGGAGGTGCCTGACATCCTCTCTCCCCTTGGGCGCACACAAGGAGGGTGGTAAACGCAACCACAGTGCTGCACTGGGGCTCCAGCAAAGGTAAGATGGTAACAGAACACCTTCTCTAGCCACATTTTCTCACTACTTTGGAAAGATGCTACCCTTAAAGAAGATCTCACTAGAAAACAAACTCCTCCAGCCAACAAAACCCAAGGCAGACACAGACACTACACTCCTCCTAGGAGTAGCTGGTTGCTACCCTCCCCTCTTATAACCTCCAGCCGGTCTGCCTTCTCCCAATAAACACTCATCAGGGTTTGGAGTCTCCCACCACCTGAGCTCCTTCTTGCTTCCCCCAATAGGATTTCCCTGGGAGAAGATGATGTGTCAAGAGGGCTGTTGAGTCTTTGAGTGTAAATGAGCTCTTGGTGTAGCTGGATGGCTCTATTGCTGTGTGAGTGTATTCCTGTTCCCTTTGCTCTTTTAGCTCAGAAGCAGGTCTTAGAGCTGCAAGGGCACCTCAGATGGGGTGCTCCCCATCTGCATCTCACAGATGGGCTTTCTGAGCCATTAGGGACGTGGAAGTGCAGAGTGCTCAGTCCCACCTTGGCTTCCCACTGCTCCTGCTTGCTTCTTGTAGTGTCCATAGCCTTGCTGGCTCAGGATATGCCCTCCCTTTCCTTGTACAAACGACAGCATTTAAGTGGTCACTTAGATCCCTTTGGGATACATCTAAAACCACAGACAAACAGGCCAGGAGGATGTAGCATGTCAAGCTTGTAGGTTCTGAACTGTTTTGCTGCAGACAGGGAACTTCGCAAGGGTTATAACAAGAGATGCTGGAAACAGAAAGGCAAAAAGAAACCTTTGATGCTGTCAGAGCTGTCTGTGTCTTGTTCTCACATGGGTGACTGGGAGCCAGCAGCAAGTTGTAGAGGAGTATTTTTGTCAAACCCATCATCGCAAACACCACTGAACTTCCTTTGGCCTTCCAAGAACCTGATTTGGGTCATATGGATCAGGAACACGTCCTCCACATTAGCTGTAGTGTTGCACATTTAACTACCAACCTCCTGCACCACAGAGCTTCTGGTTTCCCAAAGCACCAGATTCTTATCACTTCTTTCTCTTGGTGTTGCTATAAGTAGCAATCCACAGCAGACAGGAGCTCACCTCCAAGTTGTCCCTTCAGGACAGTACAGCAGGAAATCTCTAGCACTCTGGCACTGTGGCACCAGAACAGCAAAGAGGCTCTTTTATTTGCTATATAGCATCAAAATAGCATAAAAGTCAACATGGCTAATGATGTGACAAGGAACATGCAAGGCTAATTTAGTGCTGCTTTAAGGAGGATGCTTGGTTCAATGGGCACCAGAAAGGCAGTAGATCATGCAGGTGCTCTTCGATAAAAGCATCTGCAATGAGGCTGTGGTGGGAAATTGTCAGTGAAGTGGAAGAAAACAGAGACAAGGAGAAAACTAAAGAGGATCTGGTGAAAGAGATGGCAACGGTCACTGACAAGGGGTCATTGATGCTCCTCATTGCAAAGAGCGCAGGGATGGGGTCCCTTTAAGGGCTGGTTTTGCCCTAACTCCTCCATTACTCTGGCAAAGTATGGGACTGTGCAGATGAAGGGTCTTCCCTCGCTGTGGTACTCTCCTCCCTGTGCTCCATGTGGCTCTGATTTGCCATGAGCAGCCCCATCTGGGCTCTCCACCCACTGCCTTTCACCCATTGGCTCAGGACATGTATTTAAGCTCAGCTGTACTCAATTTAGACTTATATGTGATGGGTTTGTGCCTTGATTCCTTGACTGTTTGCTGTCTGGAGAGCTTTGGATCACTAACCAGCCTGGAGCTCCTATTGTGCAGGTACTGTGTCCTTTGTAAGGATACTTCCTCTTTCCTTGCCCAACAACCCTCTTTTGCTGCTCCCTACTAGTTGCTACTATAGCAGCAACCTTTATTCTGAGGAGCTGTGATGCTGTAGGCAGTTTCTCTGTTCATGGATGCAACATGATACAGCAAAGAAACTAATGAGTTGTTACCAATGAACTGTGGTGTTGTGCAGAAGACTCTGAAGGCTGGGCTAGAATAATGGTAGTAGCTACTAGACAAGGAGAGTTAGAAGACTGTACAGAAGAAATGAGGTGATGCTCCATAAATTTCTTCTTATCCTAATGTGAAGTCTGTGCTCTCAGTGTTTGCCTGCAGTCAGTTCCACAGCCAGACTCGGTGATGAAGAAGAAACTCTGTCCCTTTGAAACTGGATAAAATGCTATGGAGCAGCCTGTTAGCTGAGACTGGTGCTTTGTTGCATATCTACACAGGCACCAGAAGACATAGAATCCCAGCTTGGTTTGTGTTGGAAGGGACCTTAAAGCTCCTCCAGCTCCAACCCCTGCCACGGGCAGGGACCCCTTCCACTGGAGCAGCTTGCTCCAAGCCCCTGTGTCCAACCTGGCCTTGAACACTGCCAGGGATGGGGCAGCCACAGCTTCTCTGGGCACCCTGTGCCAGTGCCTCAGCACCCTCACAGGGAAGAGCTCATCTCAATCTCTTCTGCCCTTTCCTCCTGTTTCTAGTGGGAAGCATAGGCTTTCCCTTTTGTTTTTCCCTTCTTTTCCCAGAAGAGCTCTGCCTGGTGATGATAATGCCTGAAGCAGCATGTGGATTCTCCACCGCTCCAGTCTGTGGTTGTGGGATGGTGACAAAATCCTTCCCCAGCAGCACTTGTACTTGCTTTATCTCATTCAGGCAGTACTGGATGCTGCTTTTGAATAGCCAGTATATGATGAATAACCTTGTGTTTTCACACGTGATTAGTCTTCATAGTCTCAATCAATAAGCACAGTGAGCTTGAACAGGCCAGTGCTGCAAGTTCCTTAAAATCATATCCTCTATTAGAGACAACAATCAATGGTACTTATTCCAGTTTAACAGTGATTATCTGCCTGTTACTGCAGAACAGCACCAGCCACCCAGGAGGGCCTGTTCTTTTCTTTTGGTGTATAGCACATCTGCCTCGCTCTATAAATGTTAGGTTTTAATTAAAGTGGATAAAATGCTTTAGAAAACGCTGTGTGCTTGTTTAAATGCCAGTCATCAGTCACGGGAAAGGGGCTGAACCAGGGAAGCCTGAATCTGTTGTAAAGAGCAGAAGGCATCTCGCTCTGCTGGATGCAGTTCATTCAGTGTCAGCACCAGATTACACATGCCCTCTAAATCAGAGGGAGAGGAGGGAAGGGATGGATGTGTATATATACATTCTATATAGGAAATATTTGGGATTGACAAGAGTTTTTATTAAAGATAAATTACCCAGAGATTACCCAGAAAACACAACTGGGAGCTATCCCTCCTTCTGTGCCTCCACTTGGAATGATGGCCTCCAGGGAGTTCAGGCTACCCATTAAGGTGGATGTAGCAGATAGGGGTGTACCTGTCACTTTGAATCCTACCTGCTGGAGCACTGTGGATGGACAGACAGACTGCATTCTTCTGGTCAAAATCCCAGGATTTAGGCCTCCTATAGCAATAAACTTGGGCCAGAACTGAAGGGGTGGTTTCACCCAGGAGCAAAACTGGGTATATGAGAGCTGTGGACAAGGTGTCTGTGGGAGGAACAAGGAAAACACTGATCTAATTCTCCTTGCTGGCCCGGCTGAAATGGACCTGGTATTTGGTCTTTGCCAGGAGCAGAATGAGATTGCAAAGAGAATCTCCTCGTGATTTGGAGGCTTTTCCTCCCTTTTTATTGCGAATTCACTTTATTGTATTTATACTGGCCAGAACCACCAGCTGAGCAAGCAGTACTGTGCTGGTTGTGCCAGGTGTATGCTGCTCCAATGGGACTCCTGTAAGCTATGTAAAGAGATGGGTCATGAAATCAATGTGATTTGGATATAAAGAGACAGAGCACAGGATGTTGATGGGCCTCTGTGTATCACTAGGAGGCAATTCCAGGCTCCAACACCACTCAGGGCTTGCTCACGCTTTGGTTTGGGCTATGGCTCTGCAGTGAAGAACTGGCAGCACGGAACTAATCTACTGCCCAGGCTGAATTACCAAGTGTGTGACCTGAGGAAGCAGAGTTTTGTCCACTGGTATCTGATGCCTGCTGCTCCCCAGCAAGGTGGGGAGTAAGGACTGAAGGATGCCGCTGTATGGATCATTTGACATGGATCAGTTCAATGTTTAGCGTGTTGTGGGAATAGGAAGGCAAGTGGCATGGGCAGTTAGACCTAAAGGATGTCAGTTCTAGCAGTGCTAGATGCAATGAGAATTTTCTGTCTACACAAGTGGATTCATGGAAGCTTTCTGAGAATTAATATGTAAAAGTAGCAGCCAAGTGCCACAAGTAACTAACCTTTACCTGTTGAAACTGCAGCAGCATCCAAAGATCCTGGTGGGGGATTGGTCCTTAATGCTTCATGTATGCACTGAAAAACTCAGGAAGAAGTTCTGCTTTTATGTATGCCTGACCCCCCCAGGTTGTGCTACTTTGGTACATACATCACCCAGAAGCTCCTGTTAAATCAGAAGTGGATAGCTCCACCATCCATCTTGGCCTAACAATACAAGTCTTAACCCATGCTGAGTCTTCTGCCTTGTCACACTGCCAACTCAGCAGTATTGCCTGGGGCATAAAGGTTACTAAGGCCAGAAGGAAAAGGCTGCAAAGGCTGATTTTTGGCAAGGTACAAGGTGTTTCAGGCTTTGCTTGTATAAAGATGTCACCCTGCCACATGTTAGTCCATGCTCTAAGCAAGCTGTCCCCACTTTACAATGCTGCAGGTGCAGTGCAAGTCTAAGAATGATGGATCCTTTCATGAGGAGCGGCAAAATTAGCCCTGGATGAATCAACTGCACTTCCTTATGCCTGTCTCTGTGTGCCCAGGCACAACATCCTCACATGCAGACAGTTCATGGGCTGCGCATTGCTCCAGGTCTGCACCTCCAGGTTCATTTCACGTGTCCACAACCTGATGGTTTTAGTGATGCTGATATCAGCATATATTCCTGAGTGAATGTGGTTTTACTTGAATAAAGGTGCCTTATTCCCTTCTCTGTGGCAGAATAAGCAATCTCAGCTGTCTGTACCACTAAGAGTGAGTGTTGATTCAGGTACAGTCAAGCCAAAGGGGGTTTGCCTCCCCCCTCTTTGTGTGTGAATAGGAGTTAGGAACTTTATTCGGAGAGTCCCAGAAGTGGGATTCTCACCGAGTGGCACTTAGTGTCACCTACAGATGTGCAAATGGTTTTAAAAGCCTGGTCTTGCATTGTTTGACTACTGCAGCACCTACTTGTGAAGACAATGTGGGACTATCAAAGGCATCTAATACTATTGAATCCCTTTGGTTTGTATCCACTTCTGTTTGTGAACAGATCCCAAGTGTTTGCAGGGGTGGGAGTTTCAATGGCTTTAAGAGGGTCTCCCACTCAAACAGCAGTATTCCAACACTGTCATCACAGCTAGGCACTGAACCCCATCCCTAGCTTCTTTCTAAGCCTAGATGTACTGATTCCAAAAGGAGTGACAAGATCCATTCAACAGAAGAGCTTTACATGGGGTAACGGCAAGCTCGTTCATCCTTGCAAAACCCAAGTGATGCTTTTAAAGCCCTCAGTAAGCAAAGAAGTCTTTATATGAGCATTGTTCTGCCTCGGGATTACACAAGAACCCCCCCCCGAAATCAGTAGGTTTTGTTGATCCATGCTGAGGGGGCTTGGGTCAGGTTTAGGTGAATACAGAGTTACACTGCAGCTCCAAGGATTCTGCTTGTCATGCCAACGGCCTGATGTTGCTCTAAGAGATTGCATCCTGCTCAAAGTAATTGCAGTGTTCATATATCATGTATCTGCACGATGAATCTGTAGTGTCTCTGTTGGGCTCCTACGCCTCATCACTGGCAAACTAAAATAACAGGTCCCTCTTGAATCCGCTGTTCCCAGTGGCAAAGTGAGGAGCAGGGAGCCCTGTCTCTTGGGAAGGGCTGCCAGGGCAGTGCTGGGTAAACTGGAGCTAAGGTTATGGCCTTTACATTGCACGTGTCCAAGAAGCGGCAAGCCATTATGTCCATTCTATGATTCTATGTCCATATAACCTGCATGCTCCTCGATGGGAGAAGAGTGCTGCAGTGACTGAGTGCCTCTGGGGATGGCAGCAGAGCTGAATTGTTAAGGAACTGGAAGCAATTCCACTAGAAGATGCTTTGGGAAGGAGTGGTTGGTGCTTCTGGAGGCGAGTCTCACCTCTGGGAGCAGGGCAAGTTCTCCCATAGCATATCTCAGTCTTCCCATGTCCTGACACCACCACCACAATGTGTGACAGGCTTTGAGATTCCCAATCTGCCAATCTCCAGGTTCCTCCTGGCCATCAACTGTCTCCTCTGGGAAGAAGGAGGTAGTGAATTGGGTGCAGGGGAGCCTTGTTGCAGTTCCCAATGATTCTTAAAGCCCAAATAAGTCATAGGCTGTCTTTCCTCTGATACCACTATTAATACAGGTCAACAGACAGCATGGTACCAACTTCCCCTGGCTCAACCCCTGGATGTCTTAGTGATCTCCTTGGCTTGGATCTGGTTTTTGTCACTGGCTGTGTATTTCTCTCCAACTAAAGCAGTGAGCTGTGGCCCAGCCATTGAATTGGATGGCAGGCTTGCTTTGATTTATTAACAGCAGCACTTGGTACTTCTTGTCTCATCTGTCTATATGAAGACTCCTGCTTAACTCTTAGCCTCGGTACAAGGAGCACAGAGAAGCTGAGAAACTCCTTATGCTCTGAAGAACCTGCCAGGGCAGAAGGGCTACACAGGGGTCTGTAATCTGCTGTTCCCAGTGCAAATTAGAGGTGATGGAAGGAGCATGGGCAGGGGGGTTCTGAGCTATAGCAATACCTGAGCACCCTCCTACAGAAGTGCTACACTTAAGAGCATTCAGGAGATATCTGGAAGTGAAGTAAGTCCTGGTCTGCCCTGAGGCTGGTGTCATGTAAGCCCTGCCAGTGCCTTCCTATGTGTGGATGGTGTTGCAAAGGTCTCTGGATGCTAACCCCAAACCAAACGGCTGTTTCTCTGCTGCTGTTCCTGTGCCTGTGGACAGCCCTTACAAGTTATCACCTGAAATGTTCCTTGATCAGAAGGAATGCAGCCTGGATCAGAGGCTGAGAGGCACATACTTGTTTCCCTCATAGCCATGCTCCTCTCTAGCTCCTTGGATGTGGGTATGAGCACTGTAATGCACCAGCAGATGGTTAATGAAGGTCTCTGGACAAAAGGTGCAATCACCAAAGCAAGACAATAACTCATCTTCCCTGTGTGTGTCCAAAGAATTCTATTCATATTCTATGCAAAGGAGTTGTTTCCTTGTGCCTCAAAGGAAATGAGAGCTCAATTTCCAGCTGTGGCTTATAGTGAGTGAGACTCGGTTATCTGATGCTTTATGGCTCTTCAAACATGGTGATCCTTGTTGGACCCCTGTTTCTGCTGGTGGGAAGGCAGGTGGACACAGCTGGTTTAGCTTTTAGCAATAGCCCAGAGTTTGCATTCAAAGGGCTGGATATGAAAACCTGCATGAGCAAGTCCACGGAACTGTATGATCTTAAGGTCCTTTCCAACCCTGACTATTCTATGGTTCTATGATTTTGGGGCTTTGGGATGCAGGGAGTGCCCAGCCCATCACTCAGCAGCTCGGTGTATCTTGCAGGCTCTGGATTGCTCGGTGCTGGAGGAGCCACACTCCTGCCCACAGCAGCCACACCTCAGCCTGGCTCTAGGCCCTGTAAAGTTGGTCCCAAAGCCTTCTGGAAAGGGCTGGCAAGTAAATGGAAGTGAGGAGGAGCAGGAAATTGGGGTGAAGGCTTTAAGATTTGGACACAAGTGACATTACCTGTGTCCAAATCTTAAAGATGGCAAAGCCAGCAGCCTTTTCCCCCATCTTCTTCATCCCCGCAATCAAGTGCTGTTTGGCTTTTTCCTGGGTACTGCTCTGTGCTGGAAGTTCTTATGGTCCTGTAGACAGACTCATTGCTTTCAATGCAACCACCTCCCCAGGCTAGCTCTGTAAGAAGATGATTTATTGTTCTTGATAATCCATTTGCTACCGTGGTTGTTTCAGGTTAATCACACTATTCATGTTCTGAAACCTCCTGAACTTCCATTTCATTACACAGAGCCCCCTTTGCTCCTGTAGCCCTGCCCAGAACACAGCCAGGCAGATGACTGCAGCCTCTGCTCTAGCAGCTCTGTGTATGGGGCAAACCAAATGGCCCAGGGCTTGTTTGGTGGTGGCCAGCTGCTGGAGAACTCATCTCGGCAACAGAAGGCTTGATGCTGGGCGAAGCGTGAAGCTGATGGATGAGGTGGTGGAAAAAGAGATTGATTTGCCTTCCCCCTGCAGCTACAAGCTGTCTGGCAAATCACAGTGGAAACAAGCGGGATGGGGCAGGGGTTTGATCTGTGGAGGAAAGAGCAGTGAGGGGGTAATTCAGGTAAACTGGGTACACTTGATACACAGTGAACTGTGCCTTTGATAATTGAGTTAAAAATGGGCATATGGCATTGCAAAGCAGAGCAGCAGCCTTTGGGTCTTGTTTGTCAGAAGCATCAGGGTTGTGCTGGTTGTCAGTTTATTGTCGGCCTTTTCCCATAGCCCCACATGAGTGGATGGGGCCAGGAACCACAGGGATGACAAGCTCAGATTTTCCAAAGGCATTTAGACTAAATATAGAACTAGTTATTAAGCTTTATCCGTGCAAGCTGTAAACAAATTAGTTCCACTAGGTAGCTATTTGCATGTGTAGGTGCTTACATACTTCTGAAACTTTACTCGAGGAGCTATTTATTGTCTGACTTCAAACTCTGAGCTGGTGGTGAGGAAAGGTTCCCCTTCCTGGTGGTGATTCAGAGCATTTGGTTGAGCTTTTGCAGTGAAGGCTCTGTTGCTCCACTGATTCTTTATGGAGAAACCGATTCATTTAGCAGGCAGGAATCCTGCAGCTGACTGACAGGAGGAGCCCCGTGAGGAACCTGCACATCAGCAGCTCTTGTTGCACATCACACGGAGCCCCAGAGGTGAGCAGGATATTTGCTAGAGCCCCAGATGCTGTCACTTGGATGCTTTCAGCGTTGCTTTTGTTTAAGTGAGTTTTATTGTCACATCTTTCCATTTCTCTAGAGCCTGTGATATGCCTGCAAATTGACTGGAGGCCTCAGACAAGTTTTGATATCTCCAAGCAATATTAATAATGGGTCTGATCCTGCAGTGTACTACTTATTTAAACATCTTTCAAAGCACTGAACAATCTATGTATGCAGGGATTATTTCATCACTGAAATTCAGCCACTTGAAAGCAGTGGCTGTACCGTGCCATTACGCAGTGGTTTGGGGCAGAGAAAGCTGAACTGAAAAGCCAAGAAATCTTTTACAATAGGGAAAATAATGGGCTGTGTTTCCTCCTGGTAGAGCAGGAGTAATGGTCTTCTTGCAGAAGCTGATGGAAGAACTGGTAGTTGCCATCAGCAGTCAAAGCTTTGGTGAGACCCATTATAGGAGAAGCTACTTAGTGTGTAGCAGGACCTGCTTTGTTCTCCTGTTGTATCTAAAAGATACAGACAGGTCCAGACAGCCTGTATGCTGTGCAGATGAGGCTGAGTCCATGACAGCTGTGTCCTCTAATGCAGGGACCCCCAGTAGCTTAATGTCATTGGACATCCCAGCAGTGTTCAGTCACTCATCAAACAAGGGATTAAACTTCCCAGACACATCCCTTGCAAAGGACACTTGACCCCTGTTTGAGAATGGACACCAGTAGACGTTGAGGAAATAGGAATGGAGATTTCTTTTGATACCTGAGGAATTAATAAGGTCCACTGGAAGGTCATCACAACAGGAGAAGACATGAACAGCCACCTTGCCTGACTCCTATGGAAAACTATGGAACCCCAGACTGGTTTGTGTTGAAAGGGACCTTAAAGCTCCTCCAGATCCAACCCCTGCCATGGGCAGGGACACCTTCCACTAGAGCAGCTTGCTCCAAGCCCCTGTGTCCAACCTGGCCTTGAACACTGCCAGGGATGGGGCAGCCACAGCTTCTCTGGACACCCTGTGCCAGTGCCTCAGCACTGATTCATATGACAGTGAGACCTATGTTTGTTGCTTTAGGTGGTGAGGGAAAGGTGTGATGGGTACCAGGGATGGGGCCCTACTGGAGAAGCTACCTTGCAGTAGGGCTGTGGCACAGCCATGACCATGGTACCAAGCTCCAAAAGCAGCTGGTTAGTGCTGGAGGAACCTGCTCATCAGCTGTGTTGGTCTGTGGGAGCCCAGCAGAAAGGGCTGCAGCACAGCTCAGTGCAATGCAGATGTGGCTGTGGGACTCTGCTCAGGGGTGAAGCTCAGGAAACCTCCAAGCTCTGAATTCTAATTAATAATTATTCACTGGTAGTCTTCCAATGATCATTTATCAATACCCAACATCTGCCCCATCTCAGTGCCTCAAAGTGATTTCTGTTAATGAATTAAACCTCAGAAGAGAGAAACCAGTTCGGGTCCCAGGCGTTCCACACACAAAACCTGCTTAAAGGAGCAGGCATTTGCACAGCACAACATTCTAAGTCAGAGCATAAAGATTAATAACGTACCCAACTGAGAGTGCAGAGGAATTTAGAGAGGAAAAATGTAATTACCTGGTCTGAAAAGAAGCCAGACGCAATGTTTTAAAACCTCATTCTTACAAGATATGGCTTGGAATCCTTAATGACTGCAGGACCAGAAGCCCTGGCCTATGTTCTGTGCTTGGAACCCAAAGAAAAAACAGACAATCTGTATTTTTCCTTCCTGATTCTGGAAACATCTGATGTTTCAGAGAGCAGTGTATCACAAGCTTAGAGTTATGACCCCGTGTGGAATAAACACAGAGAGATGAAAGATATGACTCCAAAGTGAATATCAGTGTTCAGTGCTTGCAAGGAGATAAAAAAGCTTTTGGGAAGGGGGAAAGGAAGAAAATTAAGAAATCTGTTTCATTTCATTTGCATTACTGTGACCTGTGGAAGCAGCCAAAGACAATGGTTTATTCCCATCAAGCTCTGGAGGATGCTTGTTCCTTTCTGGAAAGAGAATTGAAACGAATTGAGAAGTTGATCAAAAAGCCTTTAGAGCAACATGTGCTTCATGTGACACATGCCAGGAGGTTTCAATTAGCTTTTGAGCAATCTGAAGCTGAAAGGCAACAGAACCAAACAAAAGATTGCTTTAAAACATAGAATTCCAGAGTGATTTGGGTTGGAAGGGACCTTAAAGCTCATCCAGCTCCAACCCCCTGGGAAAAGGGCAGTGTTAGCAGCCAGAAGCAGCAAGTCTGAAAATGAGAATCACCCAGGAGGAAACATAACCCTCTTGGGGTTATTACATGGGAAAGCTGGGCCTGTTTCAGCCCCTTTGCCGCAAGCTCTGCTTGATCTTCAGAGCATCCTGTGCGGGGCTGTTTGTGGGTTCAGCTCAAGTGCTTTATTTAGTAGCAGATGCAAACCAGCAGCAGCTGATGAGGATGGTGGGATGGTGACAACCGTGAGTTTCTAGATGGGAATGGGACCGAGGGGCATCGTTTGAGGGCCGCAGGAGGCAGTGGGAAACTTGAATGCTGTGGCTTTTGCAGAAGTCTGTGGTGAGAACAGGGGCTCCTCAGCTTTGGAGCATGATGAGATGCTCATATCTGGGTGTTACTGTTGTAAAGGAGCCTGGACCTGGCCCAGCTGAGCCCCACTGGGTGTTTTTAGCTGCGGTGTATTCTGAAACAGAAACCTCATCCCCTTGGCTGAATGCGCCCCCTTTGTGCCCACGCTTCAAACCTCAGATTTATGACCTCTTCTCCCCACTTTCCTTCACTGAAGCGAATCTAACACCTGATGGCCAGGCCTGCTAAGCCCATTTAGTTAATCACTGGGCCCGGATGAAGGTCACCCTGACAAACACTCATAATTCCTATTCCGCACTATAAATACACATTGGAGTCACTGTCTCCATGTTCCATCACGGGGCAGAGGTGTGACAGCAGCCCCCCCATCCCTCCCTGCAGCCATGTGAGCCCCTGTCCCAGCTCTGGTGCTTCGGCAGAGCAATATTATTCATCAATAACTCTAATTTATACCCATAAAATGTTGAGGGAGCCATGTTCTGGGCTTTAAATCAGCTCCCTGGGATGTGATGGCCAGGGGTTGTGCTGGAGTGGGGCCAGGGTGAAGTAGGGGGGGGCGTGTGTGTGGAGCTGGGGGCTTGGGAGCCCCTATAGTGGGTAGTGCTGGACAATGATCTATTCCTCTGTGCCTGGGGGCGAGACCCCATATCCTGGGCAGTTGGGAGGAGATGGTGCTGCCCAGAGGGGTGCAAAGCTTCCTATGGTGCCAGCAGTAGCCTGAGTTGTGTGTTTGCTGCGAGGCCAGCGGCTGAAAACATGAAGCAAACTAATAGAATCCCAGCCTGGTTTGTATTGAAGGGACCTTAAAGCTCCTCCAGCTCCAACCCCTGCCACGGGCAGGGACCCCTTCCACTGGAGCAGCTTGCTCCAAGCCCCTGTGTCCAACCTGGCCTTGAACACTGCCGGGGATGGGGCAGCCACAGCTTCTCTGGGCACCCTGGGCCAGCGCCTCAGCACCCTCACAGGGAAGAGCTTCTGCCTAAGAGCTCATCTCAGTCTCCCCTCTGGCAGGTTAAAGCCATTCCCCTTGGCCTGTCCCTACAGGCCCTTGTCCAAAGCCCCTCTCCAGGTTTCAGTCCTTTTCCCGATTTCCACATTGCCTCTCTGCAGGGATTTAATGGATGTTCCCTTCACAGCTTCACCCCACTTTCCTGCTCACGAGGGTACAAACACCCTCACGCTTCCCATACCCGGCCGCCGCCGACGACCACCTCAGCACCGGCGGAGGCGGGGCCGGGCCGGGGCCGTGCGGCGGAGGCGGGGCCGCGCCTGACGCAGCGTTGTTGCGGCGGGGCGGGCAGGCCAGGCCGGGCGGGGAAGGGAAGGCGCTGCCATGGCGAGCCAGTCGCAGGGCATCCAGCAGCTGTTGCAGGCCGAGAAACGCGCCGCAGAGAAGGTGGCCGAGGCCCGCAAGCGTGAGTACGGCCCGGCCCAGCGCCGGAGCTGGCGACGGAGCCCGGCTGGGCCTAGCCCAGCGCAGCGCGGCCGCCTCAGGCCTCCCGGGCCTGGCGCGGAGCGGGGTGGTCTCGGCGCGGCCCAGCCGGGGGGCCGGTGGCTTCAGGGCCGCTGTGGGGAGGGGGTACGGCGGTGGAGCGGAGCCCAAGGGCAGCACTGGGCCGTGGCGGGTGCCGCGGGCTCCTCGGGAGCGGAGCGCGGGTCGGCGGCTCCCGGTGCTCGTCCGCTGTGTGAGGCACGAATCCGGCAGCGGTGAGGAGCCTCCGTGCCGTGGCTGGAGCGGTCTGTGCGGGACTCGGCGGCTCCTGGCCCCTGGGGCCTCCTTAGCAGGAGACCACCATAGAAACCCGTCCTCCATGGAAGCGGGGCCTTCCTTTTGGTGTGCTTGTGCTTATCGGTGGTTTCCCTTCCTTTTAGCTACTTTTTGTTTCTTCTTGATGGATGCAGTGTGTTTTCTTGTTGATAATTAGAGATTTTATAGAGCTGAGCGAGCTTTTCCGTGGGGATCCAAGTTCGCTTTTTCTGCTGAGAGAAATTCAGGTTACAAAGATCCCACCTTTACAAAGGTTTCCTGGCTCGAACCCATATTTGTTTGATTTAATGAAGCTGCCCTGCCATGCAGCTCTGTCCCTGATAGTGTTGCAAGAAGTAGTTTGTTGTAGCTTACTCTGATGATAGCTTTGAAGGGGAGAATGGGGTGGAAGGTCCAAGAGGGGAAGTTGGTGCCATGGCTAGTTCTTCTGTGAGTTGCACAATTGGCCTGAGACAAAGCTTAAGGCTTAATGTGCTTTCTGCTGGCCTCTTTGCAACTCAGAGGGGTTGCATGCTCACATGAGCAAGACCAGACCTGCAGCTGTCCACTGCATCTGCTGGCCCAGAGAGCCTCTCACTGGCTAAAGCATGGTGAGCTTGGAGATGGCTTGTTGGCACATTGGGTGCTCCTGAGGTTGGTAATGCCTCCTGCAGAAGGAGCTGTTGGAATAGCAAATGCTGTCATGGTTGCTGTTCACTGGGAGTAGGAATATGCTCCATACTTTCGCTTCTGTATTTCATTTGACATGTTCTTTGCAAACAGGAAAGAATCGGAGGCTGAAGCAGGCCAAAGAAGAAGCCCAGGCAGAGATTGAGCAGTACCGCCTGCAGAGGGAGAAGGAGTTCAAGGCCAAGGAAGCAGCGGTTTGTTTTCTACCTCATTTGCTGTTACCTACCCAGCCCCTTTAGTCTTGTGTTTGGGGTTACTTGCCCTGAGAGGAGCCCTCAGGGTGGAACATGTTGCTGGAGGAGTACTTCCCTAACTGCCCTGCTCTGACACACTGCCATGTGCCACGGAAAAAACAGTGGGAATGAATCAGAACATGGTGCGTTACATCTCAACAGCCAGAGCTAGTGACTGGCAGGGAATTAGCTTCGTAAGCTCATGTACTGTCTGGTGCCCTGATGAGTGGCAGCCTCCCAAAACCTGCTGCATGTAGCAGTGTCAATAAAGACCGAGCTCAATTCCCCCTGTGACAGGCTGTTTTCTACAACACTAACGTGGTAGAGACACCTTGCCTCGCAGATGCTGCTCTCTTGCTGGAGCAGATGCAAGGCTTGTGTTCTGCTCAGCGCAGTTCCCTGCTGTGTCCCAAGAGGTTTGTTTATCTTCTGGGCAAGTGGAGGCATTCCTGGAAGGTGGGGAACTGATACCCTTTACCAGCCAAAGTGGTTTCCACTGCCTGTGTGCCCCTGTCAATACTGAAGTAATTGGAAAATCCCCTGACAGTGTCCCCTCTGTCCATGTTCTGATCAGCACAGTCCCACCTCCTCTGTTCTTCTGCCTTCATGCAGGAGGTCAAGGTTATCTTTCACAGTCCCTTGTTAGCTGGGTTCATTATAGAATCATAGAATAGTTAGGGTTGGAAAGGACCTTAAGATTATCCAGTTCCAACCCCCCTGCCATAGGCAGGGACACCCCACACTAAACCATGACACCCAAGGCTCTGTCCAACCTGGCCTTGAACACCTCCAGGGATGGAGCATTCACAACTTCCCTGAGCAACCCATTCCAGTGCCTCACCACCCTTACAGTAAAGAACTTCCTCCTTATATCCAATCTAAACTTCCCCTGTTTCACTTTGAACCCATTACCCCTTGTCCTGTCACTACAGTCCCTCATGAAGAGTCCCTCCCCAGCATCCTTATAGGCCCAATAGTGCCAAATTAGGCACATGATACCTGGCAGTTCCAGGCTAATAGTGTAGACTTCATTACATGTCTGCTGGTTTGGTTTTATATATCCTTCTCCAGAGAGGGAAGCTCTTTGAATGGCAGTCCCAGGCTGCTGGTCTTAGCATTCTTCTTCTGTGCCTTTTTTCCTCCACTTATAAAGGGAATTTGCTTTTCTGCCCTTGCTTATGGGTCAAGAAGAGTGTTGTAAGCTGTGAGAGTCTCTTTGCTGTGTGTGTCACATGGCCCGCAGTCCTGTTAGGAAGGCAGAACTTTTTATAAAGGTTCTTCTGGGGTAGAAGCAGTGGGATAATGTGAAGACTGCACCTGAATTAAATCATGGGTGTCGCTTTCCTGGAGCTCTCCAGTACAGCAGTGCCCAGGGGTTCCTAGTTCCAGGCACCAGTACAGCAGGACCCTTTATTTCAGGTATTCTACAGAAGCTCATGCTCTAAACTGACAGATAATGAATAAAAGAGGACAAAGGGCATGGGCTGTGTGTAAAACACAAACTTGGACAAATTCAGTGGGAAACGTGTGCAAAGCATCCAACAGTACTTTTTTGGTTGCTGTTTTTTCAGTGCACTTCTTCTGTCAGCAAAGATGAATGGTTGAGGTGCACCACTGAGGCAGTCAGGAGAACAAAATAGAGAGCTAAGCATCCTGTTCTCCTTGTTACATTACTCACGTGTGAGCTTTCTCTTTATCTTTGCTATTTTGTAGGCACTTGGATCTCATGGCAGCTGCACCACTGAAGTTGAGAAAGAGACCCAGGAAAAGATGAGTGTCATCCAGCAGAACTTCCATAAGAACCGGGAGGTGGTGCTCTCCCAGCTCTTATCTCTTGTGTGTGACATCAAACCTGAAATCCATGTGAATTATCGCATCAATGGGTAGTTGTGGGAGAAGGAATAAGCATCCTGGGAATGGCTGGTAGTAACAGCTGAGCTTCAGGTGGAATGTACAGCTTTTAGCCATACCTTAACTGTTCTTGTAAATGTGTTAAGTTATTTCAATGCGTTGTTGGAGTTCTGTTGATTTCTCTCTTGATGCTGATTTAGAGCTTAATCAAACATTAAATGGCCACGTCTCAAATCTGTGCTAAGTTACTATATATATTTGAGTTAGCACATTAAAGCTCCTTTTTGATCTGGATAGCATTCAGTGAGAGGTTCTTTCTGCAAACAGAAAGGGGAGAGAGATGCTGGCCAGGTTTAAATGGAGAGCCAGTGTCAGTAACCATTTGACCTGTGTAACTGTTTTCTTGTTGACCAAAATGCATTTCTCAGTGTGGTGTCAACCTTTGTAGAGGGGTTAAACCTTGTTCAGAATAATTCTCTGGCTGTGCAGTGCTGGCTGATGATTTTCAGGTGCTTGAATTTCTCTGTCTTGACTATCTTCTATATATTCTACTGTTAAGCTTGAGTTACAAGTCTGACACCGTGACACTTGAAAGTAAAACCACTTGATGAACTCCAAAGTCTCTAGTCAGTCTTGTTCCTGCTAACTTGTTTTGAGACTCTTTGTGTTTCATGGGAGTGTGGACTCTGCAGAATGCCTCTCAAGGATTGATAAAAGAAGGAGTAAGAGACACAGCAAATGTCTTTTGGTCGCAGCAGGTAAGTTAAAAACCCATTACAGGGCCTCCTCCTCTTGGCTTCAGTCTGATGCTTTACCTGCCAGCTCATTCTGAAAACCTTCAGGAACAAATGTTCTTGTGTCCATTAGGGGAAATAAAATGCTGCCAGTTCACTGGGATAGTTTGATAGCCAGGCACTGTGCAGTAATTATCCTTCCATTGATCAAACACCAGTCGTTGCTTCTTATACCAAGGTCATACCGTACCCTGCAGCATCCTGCTATACAGCAGAAGTTTCATTTTTCAACAGTTTCATCCTCTGCCTCTCACCTGCAGAATATTAAATGCAGGTTTGTTTTTTTAAGTCCAGTTTAAGGCTTTTTGCAGGAAAGAGACCTCAGTTGGCACCTGATCAGACCCAAGTTGTGCAGCTCAGGATCTGTGCAAGAAGCCTTTCTGATACTGCTCCTCGGACAGGACACCCTGTATTCCCACAGGCTGGCAGAGTAGTACCAAAAAGCCCCCAGATCTCCAGGGTTTAGTTGTGCTGGGGAGGGAGGAGAGCAGGATGGGTGAAAATCATACCACAGAAACCAATGCCTGCCTGCAGTCACACGGTGGTGGAAGAGCAGACTGCTATGGTGTCTCCTGTTGTAATATATTAGTTTAAAGTGATCCTGGAAGGATCACTTTAGGAGTTCAAACTATTAAATGGGTTGTAAAATCGAAGCAAAAGCCTCCTGCAAAGTCAAACATTCCAGACTGGGGGGGGAGCAGCCAGGTCAGTACAAAGAGGACAGGATCAAAGCTGTTTTAATCAGTCTAAACTAATGGAGAGAGGTGATGTGGCCTCATGAAGGGTTGCAGCCCTGCTAAACCTAGTCTGTCCTTTGAAGAAGAAACATTGATTCCTGTTGAGAGCAGGTGCTCAGGCTCCAGCATGATGCTCCTCAAAAAGTCCTCCTGGCTCCAGGCTGTAATTAGCAGATTCATCCTGTTTGAAGACACAACTGTCCAGAAAGAGCACAGTGCGTGCCCTACTTTTTCATATTGGTTCCTAAGTCTCCATTTAATGAGGTCTTTCTATCCTTAAAGGGAAAAAAACCCCTTCCCTGATGATTTCCTCTTGCCAAAGGTGGTGTGAATGAAGATGCTCCCTTTAGAAGATGCACAAGTTTCAATGTGTTGCAGGAATATCAGTTCTCTGTTAATACTTCCCTGAAACTGAACTGTTGAGACCTACCTGACTCTAAACTGACCTGTTTCAGTTACTGCTGTCTAGGAAGGCTTTCTCTGCAGTGTAGATGTTCTAGTTTAAGTTAAGATTCTTTCATATTACATTGTAATGCTCTGGGAAAGGGAGCCCCACTCCTACCTTCATGTATAAGCCACACTAGGCCAGACAGACATGCAGCAGAGAATAGTCTTCTACTGACAGAGGTGTGGAGTTGGACATGGGGCTTTTTGCCTCTGAAATCTGATTTTCTGCAGTAAGAGTAAAACCTTGAGTAAGCCCCAAGTACAAATCTGACTCTGAATTGTCCTGCTACTGATCTGCCTCCATAATCCCTTGTAGATGTGGCCTATGTACCCAAGCCATAGCTTGCTCTGTGCCTCCGAAAGAGCCAGAAGCTGCTTTGGGCACATGTACTGCTCTCTGATTCCCTGAATGTAAGCTCTCATCCCTGGAAATAGCAGCTGACTGCCAGGATTCTCAGAGTCCCGGCGCTCTATGGAGGTAAGAAGCACTCACAACTTCTGTCTTGTCTTGTTTGTACCATGTCTAGTGAGTGGCTGCTAATGCTGATTTCTCCTGACTAAAACTGCTTGTGAATAAGCACTTTCCTGGGATCAGTGGGGGCAGATTGGGATTTTCACAGTGTAGTTCAGCTCCAGTCATGTCCATGTTCAGCAGCAGCAGTTTGGACTTGGTTTCTGTGGAGTAAATATATAGATATAGACATTATCTATGTATTTATAGAGTTAATACTGCTCAGTTTTAAAATGCCGCTGGGCAGGTGTGTCATCTGTACCAGCACCAGATGGACATGCGGCTTATTGACACCAGAACATGAGTGTCATCTGGATGGCTTAACAGGCAGCATGGGGTACAATTAGGACACACTTTTGTGCTGCTTGGAGCCACAGGTCAGTTTCTAAGGCTCGTCTCTGCTGGCAGGGCTCGATCCCCACTCGCCTCTGGGCTGAAGGTCAGCATCTCCTCACTGTTGTCTGTTGAATCAAGGAGGTGAAGAGCAGTTAAAGAGCTCAGGACCCCTTTGGGAAGCAGGGTGAGGGGAAATCACAGCCTCTGATCTCCATTAGATCCAGCACCTCTGCTCTGCCTGATGATGCTTCATAACTTTTGGTCAGTTCAGAGCCAGTATGGGTTTGATCCCCTGAGCATTTGTTGTAGTTGAATGCAAAAACATGACAGAAAGGGCTGGTGATGAACAGGAGGGTTGAAATGTGTGTGCAATGATGGCGAGGAAGTCCCTCCCCAGTCACTCACAGCCTGGGTGCTCCTGTGAGGAGTAAGGCAGTGCTGCTGCTGAAAGATTGATTCTGTGTGCAATGACAAGGGAGCATGCTTTCTTCTGCCTTTGATTCATGGGACTTCCTATGACATAAGAACAATCATTCATCAATTATTTTTATAGAAGCATTGTGTGTGATGTTGACTTGGTTTTGTTTCTTTCAGAGGCAGTAATTTTCCACTCTAAAGATACTTTTGTGCCCTTTCCCTTCCTCATTTCCAGGGTCCAGAGGAATAAAGGTGGGGAATCACTCACAACCCCAGGTGTGGAGTCCAGGAGTTTGGGAAATCTTTCCTTAATTGGGGAGCAGTTGTGACTGCAGAGCTTCATCAGGAACTCCCCTGGCAGCTCCATTTGGACAGTGTCAGGACCACAAGAAGGGGACCCTACGTTTACCCAGGGCTGTGGCTGCTGCTGAAGGTCAAGGAACCATTCCTTGTTCTGCCTGGTGGTGGCAGGGTGCTAGACCATACTTAAATGAGACATTGAAGGTGTTCCAGTGTGTAAGTCCAAATTGGGCAGCCTTAAATTCCTCATTCTTCTGCGTTTGAGGTCTCTACACAATTCCTTATGATCTTTACTGGAAATGCTCTCTTGGCCGTTCTGCTGTACCATCGTGCAGTCCCATCTGTAGGTTACAGGTAACTATGTAAAAAGATTCCTCTTCCCTCTGCCTATATGAAACCTGCTTATTTTTAACTCTTTGTTTCTATTTTCCTCATTTGGAATCTTTTCCGCCTTTACCTGACATCACTAGTTCTTGCATTAATAAGAACGACAAGCCTAGAATCCACTGATCCCAGCTGAGATTTTGGCTTCAAAGTATTAAGAGATGATCCAGACCCCTCAAGATCAGTGTTTTGTTGAACGAGTTCCCCAGCCTAACCCAGGAAAGGTGCAGTGTAATCTTTCTCTGAGGTTGAAAGGAGAAAGTATTAATTTCATGCAGAAAAGATTGTATCTCTGACTGACATAGGAATAGAAAATAAATAGCTATTAAATTACGTTTGGCTGTCTCAATCTAATAAAGCACCTTCTGGATCAATAGCTGAATTATTATCCAAGACACATAGCAAGCTTCCCCTCTTCTCATTTGAGATGCAAGAAAGAGCTTTTTACATTACCATAATAAAAAGAATACTTTAAGTCTTCACAGGAAAAAGGCAGCAGTAAGGGGAAAAAAACCCAAACCCCCACACTTTATGCCTTAAGCAAGTGTCATTATTCATTTGAAACGTGTAATTTAGGGATATTGGGAAATGAAGGTTTTATATTTAACGACTGTCTATCTGTCAGCCTTGCTGAGCTGTCTGACAAACCCTAACCCAGAGTGTGTGACAGGAGACTTGGAGTGCAGGAAGAGACGGGACGGGCAAGACAAGGCTTTCACCCACTTTGTTCTCCTAATTAAAGCTCACTGGGGAAGGATGTATGAAAGGTGATGGAGCAGCTCCCCACTGAAAATGCAGTTTCATCAAAACAAATGGAGATCTGCCTGTGCTGGCTGCTGCTGAGCCACAGACAGGACGTGAGCAGGGAGAAACTGCAACCACGTGCAGAATAAAGCAGGACAAAGGGATGTGTTATCAGCCTTTCCAGTACTGCAAGCCAGTGAAGTCTATCAAACCGTGTAGTACCTGCAGAGAGAATATGGTCTTGGCAGCTGGATAGCAAAAAGCGGGCTAGAGAGGATACATGGCAGTATGCATGGTTTGGGTAGGAGAAGACCTTAAGATCATCCAGTTCCAACCCCCCTGATAATGTGGTAGAGGATAAGTTTATCCTTGAGGACAGGAGGCATAGGGGGTCACTGTCACTCTGGGAAAGCAATTCAAATGTGGATGTATTTTTCCTTGGAATCAGGTTCTGTGTAATATATTAATTAATGCAGCACGATGGAATGGGGAGTACGGTTACAATGTGTGTCCAGAGCAGCAAGCTGGGAAGGGATACAAACAGTACAGAGGACTGAATGAAGATCATTCAAAAGGATCTTGATAAATGGGAGAAGAAATGATCTGAAGCCAACAGCAAAAGACTCCCTGAAGAGAAGTGTAACAATGAACGAAGAAAGGTGAAAGCAAACCCAAGGAATCAATATCCAATGCAGAAACTCTGAAACAAGGGTGAACTCCCCAGGACTCCAGGTGTTTTGGGTTGGAAATGAAGTCACTTCTGTACAATGTATTGACACAAGGATCCTGCTTGAGATGGAGCTGAGAATGAGGGCCATGTGGTTGGGTTTTGTCCCCTGATAACTGTTGGCTCTGGCAGCTGAGTTGTGTTGGAGGGAAGGGGAAGTTCTCATTTGACACGAAGGTGGAAGTGTCCCCTCGTGAGACAGCTGCAGTGGGAGCTCATCACTTCGATATCAGAGGGTTAAGCAGAAAATAGGCAAGCGAGGAAAGGGAGGGAGACTTTGCAAATGGCTTTGCCATGTGTTAATGTAAGTCAGGACATGCTTCCTCATAGGAACCAGTGAGTGGAGCTCAATGTGAACCTCAAGCTGCCTTGGCTCTGATGTGTGTAACACAAATCCCCAGCCGCCACAAGCTGCACGTGCAGCTCGCACAACGCTTCCTGGAGTGCAGAAGTCTGCGTTTTCATTCACTTTCCTTTAATTGATTCTCATTTTGGTTTTGGGAAGAGCTCATTCGCAGACCATCT
Source organism: Psittacula echo (assembly GCF_963264785.1). NCBI lineage: Eukaryota > Metazoa > Chordata > Aves > Psittaciformes > Psittacidae > Psittacula > Psittacula echo. Next base: position 9,128,877 of record NC_137752.1, on the reverse strand, counting down.
TTTTTGAACAGGGTGTCAGTTGGAAGACCTTAGAGCAGCCTTCTGGTGCCTAAAGCGGCTGCAGGAAACCTGGAGAGGGGCTTGGGACAAGGGCCTGTAGGGACAGGCCAAGGGGAATGGCTTGAACCTGCCCGAGGGGAGACTGAGATGAGCTCTTAGGCAGAAGCTCTTCCCTGTGAGGGTGCTGAGGCGCTGGCACAGGGTGCCCAGAGAAGCTGTGGCTGCCCCATCCCTGGCAGTGTTCAAGGCCAGGTTGGACACAGGGGCTTGGAGCAAGCTGCTCCAGTGGAAGGTGTCCCTGCCCGTGGCAGGGGTTGGAGCTGGATGGGCTTTGAGGTCCCTTCCAACACAAACCAGACTGATTCCATGGGCTCTGTCAAACAAGCATTTCCAGTCTGCGCTGGGATCCTGCCAGCATCGTCCCTCTGTTTTGCCATCAAATCGATCCTTATTCTTGTGAGCCTTTACCTCACTCTCCAAATTCCTTTCTCATTTACTGCTTGACTTCGTATTTGCTGTTAATTACAGTTCTGTCTCTTGGCTTTAAGGGGGTTAAATTTCTCATGCTGAAGTTTTGGTAGGGCCATTAATAGGTGGCTTAGGAGTGTTCCAGACACAGCAAAAGGCATATGTGCAAATACAATAGCAGCTCATTGTCCAGCCCAAATCTAAAAGGTGGTGTTTATTGTTATCTATCAACCAATGGATATTTTATAGACTGTTCTGTGGGACCTGTGGCTACCGGATACCTGCTTGGATTGAGAAGGAACCTGGAAGGATCTCACCTAACAAAAAAAACCCATGAAGATTATGCCCCAAATAAGATGATCAGAAAACACGCGGCAAAGGTTCCTGAGCATGAGGCTTGATGACTGCTGAGGTCAGGAAGAGTCAAGCTGGGAGACCCTGGCTCCTTAGAGCCCAACCTGCAAAGCCATCATCTCCTTTGGGCCAGAGCTGCAAGTTCAGGGAGGTGCTTAGGTCAAAACCATCTCATAAGAACAACTGGAATCCCTTGCCGTCCGTGTAGGGTGGGTTTATCTGCTGTGGAGCTTCCTCCTTTGTTACGTGGATAGGTGTGAAGCAGATGCTTTGAAAACCTGCAGAGAGAAAGCCTGTCCGTCTAAAGGCTTCTAAAGCTTCAATAGTGTGGACTTTCTGGTGCTTCAGAGCAGCAGAGCAGGGATTGCTTTAAACTTGGAATAAGTTTCCCCTCCCCAACACCCATCTCAAATGAGCAGGATCGTTCTGCCTGTGCTAGGGGGTGAGGCGTGGATGCCAAGATCAGCCCATGCATGCACGTCTTGCTGCTCCAGAGGTGCGCACTGTACACGCTGCAGGTGCTTATGAACGTGGCTTTCAGGTTTACTGCCCCCACAGAGCTTTGCCTCGGGCCTTTCCTCGCAGCGAGCTGACAGGGCTCTTTTGAAGCACTTTGGTCCTCGCATTCTCCCTCCGTCAGGATCTTTGGGTGGGTGGGAAAGGGAGGAACCGAAGCCAAAGCTTTTCATGAGGAGCGTTTTCAACAGAACCTGTGGTTTTGCATGGCCCCGTCTTGGGCGGGGATTTGAGCTGGAGGCAGCAGCAGGAAGCTTTATCTGGTTTTCTCCATACCTGGACCATGTTACTAAGCAAGGTGCCAGCTTCCAGTGGAACGAGATCCCGTGTGGGTTAAATGGCTTTGGAGCCAGCTCTATTCCCATTCCTGGTGCAATGAACGCAGGGCTCAGCAATGTCTGAAATCCACCCCTGCAAGAGCAGAACTGTGTTTCCTCCGGGAAGTGAGCACAGGCACTGCAAGAAGCTGCTTTCTTTTCCTATTAAGCCATTTGCCAAGACCAGCAGTCACTGCGATCATCAATTCCCTCCATTCCCAGCCTCCATGGATCCCCCGGCTTTTGGCAAGCCATGAAACCAGAATCCCCAGGCTGATGAGCCGTTTTCCCTGCTCTGTCTCTCAGTGTTGTCTCTTCACATGAACACAAATGACTTCTCCAGCACGGGAAGCTGTCCTGGTGGCTCTGTCTGATCCTGCTGCTTTTATTCTGAGTCCAGCACCCAGAGAGGAAACCCGCACCCATCCTCTGTACCGGCACAGCCTGCTGTTTGAGGAGGGTGCAGTTCTCACCCTGTGTGCTATCCCTGCTTCTCTGTGCTATAACATCACCTATTGCTGGATATGCAGTGACCAGTTCTCAGCCTTGAGATCTTTGTTCACGTCTCCTCATTTCTCCAGCCCTCGCATTGATGCTTGGCTTTGACTCTGTTGGCAGCAACTAATCTGATGCAACCTTGAGAGTCCTGCCCAGCTGATGGAGGAGGAGGAGAAGCCTCCTGTCTGTGCCGCTTCAGCTCTTCACTGCCTTTAGGGTGCAGCTCTGGACCCCAGCCCTGCGGAGGTGAGGATAACTCCCATGGCAGGATCTGCTCCCATGGCCGTGGCTTTGGTGGGGAAGCACCTTAAAGCGTTAAACCACACTTGTGAAACCAGCCCAGGGCAGAAGTCACATGCACGAGGGAGTCGTTGCAAGTTGGTGCTTGCAGCTCATAAGAGGCAGTGCGGAGGTGCAGGCTCCTTGCCTTGGCTGAGCCCTGCCTCGTTAGCCCATGGTGCCCGGGAGATGCAGAGAGGAGACTGACCCAGAGCACAGGCTGGGGCTGTGGGGCTGGAGACCCCGCATGGAGCACAGGGGGATGGCAGCAGACAAAGGACAGTGAGGAGGAGGAGGGAGCTGAGCTCACTCCCCAGCAGCAGGAGCTGAGCTGGATCAGGTAAGCTTCCATCGGCTGCTCTGGAAATGGAGCAGGACTTGCTGAATGCTTCTCTGCTGTTTAGCTGGGGCTTGGAGGGGTCCTATAAAGAAAATCCATGGGCTGAAGGAGGGAAAGTCACCAGAGATGTTGGCATTGCATAAAGGATAACAAGAGGTATAGAAATAGAGTGCAGGAGATGAGAGGATGCCCCTCGTGTTAGCACAGAGGAGGCTTTGGGGCAGGCCCATTTCCACACACGGGCGGTTGTTCTGCAGCAAAAGGCCAACCGAGGTCTGTGCTGCACGAAGAGGTAAAAGCAAAGCTGCTTTTCCTGATGAGCTTGTCCTGGCTGGGGAAGGCTGCTCCCCTCCTGTGGGCTGGGGAGGGCTGAGCCCTGTCCCTGCTGCATCCTTCAGGCTGAGCCCTGATCCTGCTCTGGCTTCCTGGGACTGCCTTCAGAGACTCAAAGCTTCCAACACCTAAGCCAGAGCGCCTTGAATCATCTCGAAGGTAACCTGGCAGCAGCACGAGGTGGTAGGGTCAATTAGTTTGCCCTTTGTCTCCCTTGTTTTTTCACTCCCTGCTTTGCTGCTTTGTATGGGGATTTCTGCCCTGTTTTGCATTTTCCTGTCCGATTGACACTAACCAAAGGGATTGAAGGCAGAAAGGGAAAGGAGTGGGAAAATTCACTGAATCCCCCTTTTGAGGCTCTGTAACGTGGCTGCCCATGCTCTGCAAGCGAAATCTCACCTCTACGGTGAAGAGTGGGAGCTGTGCCTGCCGCGTGTGCACACACTCACTCCGCACACCGCTTGTGCAATGTGCACCATGGTTGATTCCCTTAAGTGTGTTTCCAGCCCTCTGCAGGGTTTTTCTACAATCAGAGGGACCTTTTGTGTTGTCAGCCTGCTCTAGTGGAAGGTGTCCCTGCCCATGGCAAGGGCTTGGAACTGGATGAGCTTTAAGGTCCCTTCCAGCCCAAACCACTCTATGATTCTCTTGCCTCAAGCTCCTTTCTGACAGTCCTTCAACCGGTGCCCATCCTGATTTAAGCCAACCAAGACAAGCAGCAGCCAGAACCAAAGCAGTCCTCTTTGGAAGGAGAGTGGATGAGCATTGTGAGGGACCTTTGCGCCAAGAGACAGCTACAGGCTCCTGGTGCTAAAGTAAGGGCGAGCGGAGGTTGAAATGTAAATGCTAGTTTTGGAGAGCCATGGGAATGGAAGGTAATTGAAGAATAAACCTCAGAGTCCTCCAAGCATTTGCCTTAATAACCACCCACACGTGGTTGCTAAAGGAGGTTCGAGGCTGCGTCAGCAGCGTTTGCCTGGAAAGCCCGTGGGCACCGTGCCTGCTGCATGTGCCCATCAGCTCCTGGCACTGCCCGTGGTGGAGAGGAAAGGGGAAAGGAAAGCAGAGGCCTTCAAGGGCTTTGCTGCTGCTGGGTGAGAGCTCCTGCTTGCCTCTGCCTTCAGTGGGTGTGTTTGTGTTCCTTGTCTGCACTGCATCCTGTGTGTGGTGGGGAATCATCCACCAGCGTCGGTGCATGGGGCATTTACACTGGCTCTGCTGCTTCTGAAAGTGCCTGCTGACAGCAAGAGCAAAAAGCCTCTTGGCTTCATCATTATGCCCCATCCCTGGCAGTGTTCAAGGCCAGGTTGGATGGGGCTTGGAGCAGCCTGCTCTAGTGGAAGGTGTCCGTGCCCGCGGGACTGGATTGGAACTGGATCAGCTTTAAGGTCCCTTCCAACACAAACCAGTCTGGGATTCTGTGATTCACAAGGAGAAATCCTGCCTAGTCCTTGACTAATTGTTTACAAAATAGGAATATTTAAGGATGTTGGGATAACTTAAGCAATATTTAAGGATAACTTTTCTACCCATTAACAAAACATAAAGGTAATTGCAGCAGAAGGTGAGGCTGTGCTGCATGCCGCACTCAGGGCTGGCCAACACCTACCTGGTGATAACATCCCATGGGAGCAGTGTCCAAAGAGCAGAGCACGCCCAAGCAGTGTGTGCTGTTACCCTTTCCCTGCTGTCTCTGCAAGGTTCGGGATGTTCTTTTTCCTTTTTCCAGGGCCGGAAGATGCCTTCTTGCCCATGGAAAGCAGGATCTCAAGGAAGCCGTCAGTGGGAGTGCGAATGAGGGTTTCACAATCTGCTCCCCAACCAGGAGAACAAGCCACCTGCCCTGGGGCTGACGCCGTGTTTCTTAGCCTTGGAAGATAAGGCAGACACACACAGTGCTGGATTTGTGACAGTACGGCACAGTCCTTCCAGGACAGACACCTTCAGCATGGCCCATACAAGCCAAACTGATGGAACTGAGCAAAACAGGTCACTGTCCTCCATCCTCTACTGTAAGAGTGACTTAAAGGAAGGATCCCTGCAGTGGGTGAAAGGTAAGTGAGGAACTTGACATGTGGGAATGAATGGACATCCACCTATAGAAACCCAGGATCCTGGAAGCCCTCTTCTCTAGAAACCAATGGGAAACATCACTTGTGCTTTCCAAGTGACTCCTTTTGCTCACAGCAATTTGCTCTTTCCCTGCAGCGGTGCTTCCAAAGCCACCTGAGGTGCTGTGCAGAGGCAGGAGGCAGCTCTGTGAATGCCTGCTCCCGCAGACACCTCCATGCACCATCCAGGGCACCCTTTCTGCTTGCTGAGTGCATGGCACCTCCTTAGTGCTCAGGTTTTGCAGTGGTGAAGCAGCTTTTGCCACCCCAGCAGAGGCCAAAGAGCTGAACCCCTCTTCAGATCTCGGGTATCTCAGCTGAGCACCCAACTTGCTAGACTTTGTGCTGAGCATCCTGCCCAAAGGAGGACCAGACAGTGAAGCCTAGCGCTGAGGCCCTCGGTTTTTATTCTTGCTTCATACTCACTGCCTCCACTGCTCAGATGGAATAAACCTCAGCAGACACACAGGACCTTGTTATCCTGGAGGCTTCAGGTGCATCTGGAGGTGTCAGATGCATCTGCCCTTCTCATCTTGACTTGATGCAGCCACACCCCTATTGTAATGTAATTGCCTTGTTTCACCTGGCATCTCCTGTTCCTGAGCAGTGAAGAAAGGATGAGAATGAAGGACGTAAGTGGGAGAGAAAGGAAAGGTGAGCACACACTGTGTTTCAGCCAGCGCAGCAGCAGGAGCAGCCCCAGGGGACACATTGTGGATCTGACCCCGGATCTGCAAAGGGGAAGTGAAGCTGGGTGAAACGTCAGTGAACCAGGATCCCCGCTGAGCAAGCACTTCCTTAGCCCTCATCGCTTCCTCCTGGTGCAGCACCGCTTGTGTAAACTCTAGCTGCGTGCCGGATGGGGTGCCCGGAGATCACAGCTCTCCCGTGCTGCTCCGAGGTGGCTCTGCCTCAGCTCCCAGCATCCTGCCCTTCAAATCTAGGACGGGTTGTCCTCATCTTCCCAGGCTCCTCACTGCACCCTGGGTCTCTAGAACGCATCCCTGATCCCAGCCCTAGCTGAGACCAGAGCTGAGAGCCTTGAGCAGAGCCAGGCTGCCCAGGAGCACTGCTGAGGCAGGGAGCGGGATGTTGGAGGAGCTCAGCGTGAGCCACATCCCTGCCAATGTGATGGTTGAGAAGCACTTTGATTGCTCAAGCTTTGTTCAGTCTTGTGGTGGATGGGGTGGGTGGGCAATGGGGGACCTCTCTAAGAGATAGGGAGCTCAGAACACCCAGCAGTTTGTGTCCATTGTGCTTTCAGTTAGGGATCAGTGAGGCAAGGCACTATCCTGCTGGCAATCAGAGCATTGTGTTGTCTCCTTGCTCCTGGAATATGTTCGAGGGTGGTCTGCATGCCTCAGCCTTCCTTTGTCTTGTGCTCCTTAGCTGCTGGGAACAAACCCATGCCAGAGCTATGCTCATGCCTCCTTTGGGCTCTTGCAGAACCCCTCAATGGGCAGGTGCTCATGGTGCTCAGCATGGACAACAACTGCTCAGCCACCTCCTTTGATATGGAGCTTTGTGCAGAGAAACTCCAGTCCCTTGGGGTTCAGGTAAGCTCCTCACATGTTATCCCCCTGGGGCGGGGGGGGGGATCAGCATCATTTGCATCTGCACCCACATCACAGACAGCTCTGCTTTACTTCTTGTTCTGACAGTCACTTGTTTCAGTTCCACTTCAGTCTATTCCCCATGGGCTGCTATCAGCTCTGATCTTGGCTTAAACTACCATAAAGAAACCCATTCAACACAGTGAGCTGCTTGACAGTCACTCTGATGGGTTGGATCATCCCTGGGACAATCTGTCCTTCATCATGAAAAGCTGGTTTCTTTTGTGACCTTCCCTGCACTTTCCAGGGAGACAATACTGCAAATGAGGCAAGAACACAAGGTTTTGGTCTATGGCAGCTGTATGGATGAGACTGGAGGTGTGCTCTGGGGCAGTTTGAGCTGCAGTGAAGCCTGGCCCATAATGACTGCCCAGGCTAGGATTTGATGGGATTTGGAGCCCAAAACTATGGAGTGGCTCCAGTTTCCTGCTTGCTCCCCGAGCAGGTGGCAGCGGAGCAGTGGAGGAGGTTGATCCAGGATGCTGTTCTGAAGCCTGAAGTGAGACGATACATGTTCTACAACTCCAGGGCATTCCAGATAGCCATTGCTGTGGTAAGTACAAGGAGGGGGGTGTCTCAAGACCTGCAGCTGGGGCTCTTGTGCCCAAGGAAGGAGAGAGGCTTAGGCTGAGAGGAGATGCTGATTTTCACATGACAGTGGACTCCTTCGGGAACCTTGGTGCCCAGGTTTTCTGTGGATGGAGGTTAAGGCACCATCTCCAACCCTTTGCTTCCCACTGTAGCATGGCTGAATAACCAGCCTATACCGAGGTAGTTGTACCTACAACAGGTTGTTTTTTAACTTCATTTTAAACATCTGTAGAGATTCTGGTCCTGATGCTAACTCAGACCAAAGGACCAGTCAACCTTTTGATTACTGAGGGGTTTGTCTAGTCTTCTTCTGGTGAGAAAAGCTCCTCCAGAGACCCCAACCATTAGCATCTGCTGGAAAGCTGACACTTTGCAGCATGCTGATAATGTGATAAAGTCTGACTCCTTCGTTTAGCTGCATTGATTTTTTGGGATAGCCATTACATGTGTCTTTTCCTCCTTTCCCTAATATTGCAGGAACTGCTGCTCAGTGTTCTGATGGGTTTGGTACCCGTTTAGTGTAAATATATTACATTAGTGCAAGATGATGCTGTAACACGGTGATGCTGTGACATGCTCTGCTGTGTATGTCATATTTGCTTCTAGGCAATCTCCTGCCCAAATACATGGTAGCTGAAGTAAAGGCCAATTGAATTCAATTCTGCCTGTCTTTGTGCAGAGGCCAAGTTTGTCAGTCCTTAACATAGTCCTTGACCCCAGTGTCAGCATCACCGTTTACTGTGACTGAGTAGTGTCTGCACCTCCTGGAGTGTTTTGACACAGGAGCTTTCTAAATGAGGGAACTGTTAGAAGTATTATCAATATGCCTCGGTGACTGCGTTTCTTATCTAAATGGAAGAACTCGGTTGAAATCCCTCCTAGGTATGAATCATCCTTAGCAACTCACTCTGTGATGACTGGTAATTCTTTATAATAAACTAGGGCTCAGAGTCCTTCTAGTCCTTTCTTTTCCCTATTTATTAATGGAAAAAAACCCTCTGTCCTTTTCACCCTCTGAAAATCTCATGTGGCAATTTATGGCAAGTTATTACCCTATGAGAAGGGACTGGTGGATTTTTCTTCTTCCCATGATGAGGGAAGAGAACCCTAGAGGAGGCCGTGGAGATGCTGCGAGGGCTGGAGCAGCTCTGCTCTGGAGCCAGGCTGAGAGAGCTGGGCTGGGGCAGCCTGGAGAAGAGAAGGCTCCTGAAGGGGAGACCTGAGAGCAGCTCCAGTGCCTAAAGGGGCTGCAGGAAACCTGGAGAGGGGCTTGGGACAAGGGCCTGAAGGGACAGGACAAGGGGGAATGGCTTGAACCTGCCAGAGGGGAGACTGAGATGAGCTCTTAGGCAGAAGCTCTTCCCTGTGAGGGTGCTGAGGCACTGGCCCAGGGTGCCCAGAGAAGCTGTGGCTGCCCCATCCCTGGCAGTGTTCAAGGCCAGGTTGGACACAGGGGCTTGGAGCAAGCTGCTCCAGTGGAAGGGGTCCCTGCCCGTGGCAGGGGTTGGGACTGGATGAGCTTTAAGGTCCCTTCAACACAAACCATTCCATGATCCCGTGACTTTTCCCACTTTCACGGTCTGTGTCCGTTTCTCTGGGTTTTCACAGGTTTTCTACATGTCTCTCTGGACAAACATTTACACCACAGTCCAGCTGTGCTCCTTCGGACGCTACTGGGAGGCCAGTGTGCTGGTGACCCTTGTTGCTGTAGCAGTCACTGTGGTCGTGATACTGGTTATTGACCATCGCCAGAGGAAGGTGAGAGGGTGCTGCTTGTGTGCAGGCACAAAGAGCAGGGCTTCCTCCCACCAGTGTGCTGGGACACGGGTTGTCATCTAGATGCATACTAAGAACATAGTTATCTGGGGAAGGAAGGAATGACTTTACAGCAGACTCGGAGATCAGGTTATGCAGCCACGATAGGTGTTGTAATACCTAAACATAGGTGTGGAAGCTGGGCAGGATGGCCTAAATCACTTCTTGGAGATAAAGCAGCCCTTGCAGGGCATGGTTCATGCTCTCACGGCTGGTGGGAAGCCACAGGAGCTCACCAGCAGAGCTGGCTCCTGCCCTGCTTCTCGTGGTGGCTCTTGGCTTCCTGTTGCCATTAAGAGCTTCATTCACTTGTGCTGCTGGAGCCATGGGGTCATGGTCCAGGCTCCACCACACCTGCCTTGCAAGAGGTCCAGAACAAAAAGGCGGCTCCTAACCCATAGCAGTTGCAATAAAGTCATTAACCCAAGGTAGATTGGGCAGCAGAAGGAAAAGGGGAGATGCTGTTAGCATGAGAGGCAACCAGCCTGCAGCATCTACTGCTTGATCAGTGTCAACTTTTGCTCATAGGAATCACAAGGGTATGGAGATTTCGAAGGAGTGAACTGAAGAATAATATTGGAAAGGCTTGATCCAAAATCCAGAGGGGTCTCTGCACTGATCTGAATGGATTTTGGAGCAAACCTCCACAGAGGTTCAGGACAAGAGTCCTTCATTTGGGCACTGCCATGGCATGGAAGAGAGAGCATGGTTCTGGAGGTCAAAACCACTGGCCCAGCTTCTGCTGCAGAGCATGTTAACTTCTCTTACATTCTTTAACAGATAAATGTGAACACAGATGTGAGGCTGGCCGCTGTCAATGAAATCTTTATCAAACACAGTTTAATTCTGGGCATTACAGATGTCCTGGATGGGCCACACAACATCCTGCAAGTATCCTTTCTGTAGGGAATTGTTTGTGTCCCTGCTGGGGAGCTGATGATATGGACCTATTTGTTGATGTTATGATCCAGGAGGATTTCCAGGGGGTGGGATATCTAGGATTTGTTCTCCCATTGGATGGCATGAGAGATTGGGGGTTTTTGTTCTATAAATGGGGATTAAGCTATGCCCAGAGGTAATTGAAAATAATACGACTAAAAGATTGAAGTGGGATTAGTCCTTTGGACGAGACAATTATTCCTGAAAGTGTATTATACTCACATGACAGTGATGATTCTTAAGATGAGCAGACTGACAGCAATGTGCCTACGGCAAAAAGAAACCCAACAACAAGAAACCAACACAGAGCAAACAGAAGTCTCCATCCCTGGGCTCATTTGGTGCTTTTCAGAGATACCTTTTCTGCATTAGGCAAAGATTTAGGGGAAAGAAGAGAGTTTCAAGACAGCATGGAAGTATTAGAGCATGAATCGAGGGGGACCAAGGCTGAAACACAGGGTCAGAAATGGGGACAGGGAATGCTGCAGGAGGGCCGGTGGGAATGAAGTTGTACAGAATGGGGAGGAAACACTAAAAGACCCTGAATTACATGTTTTTTATAGACCACCATGGTTTTACGCTGCAGTAAGTGAGAACTAATCCAATGAGCCTTCACCTACCAGTCCCAGAACTGCCTGAAAGCAGAAAAAACCCCAAGGATCCACTTGATTTTGTAAAAAATAAATGGAATTAATCCCTAGGAAAGAAAATCCCTAGGAAAGGAAAGAAATCAGGAAGGGAGTTAGAGGAGCTGAGTCCACATGACCTTATATTTAGATGTAAGGCCTCTGAGATGAGTGATGGGCAGTGCCCTGGCTTATCCTAGTGTCTGCACCAGGCTGCAGAAGGTGTGTGAGGACTGGCTGCAGTGTGGGGCAATGTTCACCCTTCGCCACCACCCCTCTGCTCTTCCCCTTTAGCTTGGCTTAAAATTGGCCCAGTGATGTTACGTGGCTCCTGAGTGTATCCTGGGCACCCCACAAGCACCTCGGTTCTATCCATACCATGATCCGCAGGGAGGGCTGCAGAGGGGGAAGCATGGAAAGACTCCTTCCTTAACCAACCCATCCCAGCTGTGGTTTGTGCACTTCAGCCCGGAGCGCTGCCTCCAGTCCTTATCAGCCCACATTGCGGACCTGAAGAGGACCCAGCAGGTAAATGATGCTCGAGCTCTCATGGTGACCTGTGCGGGGCACTCTGATGCCCCAGTTTGGGTGGGATGGAGTTGAGCAAAGCGAACCAAGTGTCTGAGTATCCTCCTGGGCATCCCCTGCTGTGAGCTGGGAGCTGGACAGACTGGGAGCTGGATCAACTGCATCGGTTGGCGCTCAGTTCAGCAGGAATTTGTTTAGGTGCTGTGTGTCTGGGTAACGAACTGTATGACTTTAATGAAGGAAAGGCATCAGGAACCAAGGGCAAATCTGGAAAGCACGTGTCACAAACTGAAATAAGTAATGCTTTGAGCTGTCCTCCTGAAATGAATGAGATAGCCTGAGGAGTAAGTAAGCGCTGGGTTTACTGTATGAAAATGCTGTCCTCTTGGCCTTCAGGAAATGCTTCCTCTATTTGGTTGTATAAATACACAGACCCCGTGTTCTCCTGTGCTGGAAGGTTGTGGGATGAGAGGTGAAGGGGCACAACAGTCTGAGAATCTCAAGGCGGCTCATCCCTCACCGTGGATGGCAGCAGATGCAGGTTGAGGGCGGACAATCACACACCACATCACATATTGGCTGATATAATTCATCTGGCTTTTAAAGACTCTTTTAAAGACAGGTTTTTCCATGCCAGGCTGGGACCATCGTGCTGGGAGAAGTCGCTGGCACAAGAGGCAGCTGATGGCAGCAGGGATGTGGGATGAAGGCGCTCAGCTCCAAGCGCTGGCCATGGCTCTTGGGCAGTGCTGTGTTTTACTCTTGGGGTAACTCCTAGGAGTTAAAAGCATGCAGGAGCAAACCAGGGCTGTCCTCAAGACACTGCTGCCTTCCCGGCTCTGGAGGCCCCCAGAATCTGTTTCTCTTCCAGCCAGCCCTGCAGCACAGCCTGGATGAGCTCTGTGTGGTTATGGAAGCAGTGGTTTCCCCTGACCTGGGCACGGAAGAGGAGGCTTCACGTGAGGAGTCCCCTCTGTTATCCAGTGGGGTGAACCTAAATAAAGAGCCTGTGACATGCAATGAGCTGCTCCACCTCGTTCCTGAGGGCCCACCAGAGGTAAGGAGAAGTAATATCACCCCCTGATGAGCAAAGGTACCAAATCACATCTCCACACACCTTTGACTCCAAAACCCATCCCATGGGGGACACCTCCTTTATCACTAGTAGAAGCCCCTGGAAGCTTGGAGGTCCACACACACCACCTCCAGCCCTAACAGTGCTGAGTAGTTAATGAGTACTGAGCAGCTAGTGCTTAATCCTTAAGGAATTAAAGGATTAGGCTTCCCCTTGATGGTGGCCAGGGGTCCCTATTTGGAAGGCAGGGGTCTGTGCAGACACCCAGAGCCTCTGTTCGGACTGGGAATGAGGCATGGATGTGCCCAGCCTTTGTCTCCTCCATGAGTGTGCTGTCAAAGACTTGTGCCATGCTGAGCAGCAAACGTGGCCTCATTCCTGCTCAGCAAGAGGCTTCAAATGGGATGATTTTGATTCATTTCACAGTTTTCCACTCACTGTTACCAAGTGAATTTGGTGCAGGTGACATCCCTGCAGGTTGAAGCTCTAGAGGCAAAACAAGGCAATGGGAGGCAGGGACAGAGCAGGCAGGTCCCCAAGCAGCCTGGCTGCTTGGCCACCCACTGGTGGGGTCATGTCACATCCCTATGGGGACAGTGTGCCAGCACTGCTGACCAGACGGGGATCTGGGACAGTTATATATGCCATTGGCTTCGGTCCTGTTTCTTTCAAAGAAGGACAGTCCTTGAATGAGGGAGCAAATGGCATTCAATGTGTCATCACTTGTCCTCTGACTCCTTCGTTGCTTGTTCCAGGTGATGGCCCAGCAGCTCCTGGTGATCTTCAGTGGATGCTATGTCCGGCTCCTGGTGACCGGGCGGCTGCCCCGGGCCATGGCGGGGGGGCACCTGGAGCAGAGCAGCGTGCCCTGTCTGTGCCAGTTCATCCAGAGCTCTGTGCTCAGCGCACACCGGAGCTGGTTCATGGCACAGTGACCGGAGCGGGCTGGAATATGCAGCAAGGCAAGCTCTCCATACACAACAGTGTGAAGGTGTCATGGGGCAGAGAGAAGGGCTGCGATCGCTCATCATGAACTCAGCTGGATGAACAAGTGGAAGTACGACTAATAAACTGTACAAGACATTTGGTGCCCGCTACGGTCCAGTAGAGCTCAAAGGGCTTCACTTTGGACCACTATTAACAGGGTCACAAGGTGATTGAATTTAGTCATTAATCTCCATGCTGGCCACAACTTGAGTTAATAATTACTAGAAATGCCTCAAAACTCAGTACCAATGGTACTGTTCCACTTGGGTTGTGATCACAGGAAGGCTGTCAGGGAACGTCCGATTTCCCCAGCTCTCGCTTCCCACCTTGCTCAGGGACCAGGAGTCCTTGGTTTGATCAGTTCCTCCTCCTTAGCCTCCTTAGTTCCTGGCATGGTCAGGGATGCTTCATCATCCAGCTCATTACGCGAAGGCCAAAGCCTGACAGGAATTCCTGAGCTCGCGGAGCAGCCCAGAGGATGAAGTGGGGGATGCACTACTACAACATCCCTCCCTTGTGTGCATCCCATCCTGCCACCGAGTATCTACCTCTTGTGTGATGTTGTACCAGAAAGGTTCTGGTACCAAAGGCCAAGCATTGCTCAAGGCAGCAGCAGGGAACCCAGGAGCACCACCACTGCCCTTCGCACTGGTGCAATCCCTGCATCTCACCCAGCTCAGGGGCTGCTGTGCCCATCCTGCCTGCTGGTCAGAATCTCTGCTGGTGCCAATGGGGCAGCTCCCCTTATTGCAATGAAACACCCCGCACTTAACTGCAGAGAAGGAGCTCAATTGCTTTGCTCCAAGGAGGAGCTGATTCCTCTCCCTAATACAAACAAGTGATCTTTCTGTGTGGGGCCTCTGAAAGTCTGGTCTCCTGCTGCAGGCCAATGGCTGTGGTTCTGCTTTGTTTTCATAAACACTTGACTGAGGCATTGGCCAAGGGAGACATCCATTTTCCCCTCACCAAATCCCCCCGTTGAGGAGCCAGATGCTGTTATTTTAGGGGAAAGGTGGTACTCCAGAGATTTTATAGGACCCCTTATTCATGCAGTTCCCTTTCCTCCCCTTGCACACAGCACACGTGAGCCGAAGGGAATGGCTCAGCCCTACATCTGCCCTGCGGGTGCCCTGGCAGAGGTAGGAGACCACAGGGCACGACTTGAGCATCGTGCTCGTGCCAGGGTGCAGCTCTGGGCGTGTTTGCACCAGAGCATCCAGGAGTGACTCAGCTGAGCCAGTCAAACGTATTGATGGGGCAGAGCTGTCCCGAGCTGAGGTTCCTTTGTCTGCTGCTCAAAATGATTCCATTTTGACAACTCTAACACCTGAGCAGCACAGACGGGTGATGCAGGAGCAGCCTGATGCAGGGATGAGGAGCAGAAGGGTCTAGAGGAGCAGCAGCTCTTGGGGGTATCACGAGTGTTCTGCAAACTCACAGTGATTGGTGTGTTTAAAATGGGTCAGGAAAAGGCTGGGGAAGGTTGGCAGCAAGGAGGGCAATCCCTCATTGCCAGCTGGGTGCATGGTGATGAAGTTTGGTGTTTATCAGGGTGCTGGAATAAAGAGGAGTGTTGCAGTGAGACATAGCTTTGGGGAGGTGGTGCTTTAGCAGGAGGCATTCACCCACCCCTCTGGCTGCCCCAGAGTCACTCTGGCCTCCCTTCCAAAGGCTCATCCTCCCTGCCAGGGACTGGGATGCAGCCACAGCATTTAAAGGCAAAACACAACAAGGGAAGGCAAAGCAGATTCTACCTATTACAGTTCTTCTGCAAGGAGCCCGGCTCTGAGGAAGACTGTGGATGCTGAAGCAGCGGCAGGGAGGGATGGGGACCAGCACATCTCCCCTGTGATGTGATGTGATCCCTCTCACAGAGGAGGATCAGCCAGGGATTACACTGGACCTAGGGCAGGTTATGTCCAAAAGTAACAGAGGAAACAGAGGGCTCTGGGTTTAACAGGCTAAATAGCAGTTAGTTACCGTGTCTGGCGTCCTGGCTGTGTTTCAGACCGCTCCATCACCAGCCTTTCTTCGCCCTTCACACGCCAAGGCCATCCAACAGGCTGGGTATTTACTGTGCAGAAATCCCTCCAAGACCTCTTGCCTCAAACAAGAGGTTTCCTTACTGCTGGTAACCACTCAAACCATTTTCTGCCCAACTCAGCAAAGCCATTCTCTCCTGTCAGCCTGTCCCTCTCTCTTATATCTGCAGTGGCTTTATTTCTTCACAGCTGGCTTCCTCTTTCCTTCCCTCCCATAGGCATGTTGCTCCAGTAGCACTTGAACACACATGGAGAAACAGGAGGCTCTTGGAATGGAGAAACGCTCTGAGCATTGGTTTTGGGCAGCAGCACTGAGGGCTGAACCCACTGTGCCATTATGTGGCTTGGGCTTGGCTGGAGGAGCTGCTGTCGGTGCCTTGTGACTGATGGAGAACCTGGGTTTGAGGTGTTGGGGCTTAAACCTTGTGCTGTGATCTCTAAGCAGAGCTGGAGAAGGTCACTGCAGAGCGAAATTTGCTTGTGTGGAGCACGGAAAGGAAAGGACTTTGCCTCTCCTTTCCTGCCTCTGCCTGGGCTCTACAGGGATGAGAACGTCCTTCCCTACCCAGCCAGACCTTCAAACCTCCTTGTACCACGTCCCATTGTATGCAGGGTGACATACCCCTAGCAGATAGGCATAGGCAGTAGCATTGGCCTTGGTTTCTCCAGGGTTCTTCCGCCATCCCATCTCCAGAGCACTGCTTCCTTTTGTCCTCAGGGTCACTGCAGCCATTTGCTCACAAAATGCAGATTTTTGTGCAAAACCTTGCTGTGGTTTATGCTTGTTGATTCCATTAATCTTGATGTTCGCTGGACTCTGAAAGCTTCTGCTTTGAGGACAATGTGCTTCCTGCTCCAAACCCAACGCTATCTGATTCAGGCACATCAGACATTGGTTTTGATGGCCTTGCCATGGGGTTATTAAAGGGTGGTCAGCTGTGGTTGATGGAGAGCAGGTATTGCATCTCCTGGCACTGAAAGGCAGCAGGTTGGGCCGCTGCAGAAGAAAGAAGGATCAGGGTATGATGCAGAGAGGAGCCTTTGGTGTTGTTCTGCTGTTCCATGTCAAGAGATCTGAGTGAGTTCTGATGCACTGGGCTGAAAACTGTAAAACGCAGCATAGAAACCTTTGGTTGTGCTGGTGCCCTGTCATGCTGCTTGTGGTGGGAGTGAAAGGCAAAGTTTTGAATGGACATAGAGAATGATGTCTGCTCTAAAGCACAGAGGCCTCCCCATCGCATCATCATTTGTCACTGGAGCCTGCAGGAGCGTGTGACATGAGATGTGTGGATGTTAAGAAAGAATTAAATTCAAGAAAATAACCCCCAAACCCTGAGCATTCCCCTCTAGAACTCATCCCCAAATCCCCTTCCAGCCCTGTCTGGAGGATCCATCTTTCCATTTCACACAAGAGCTCACCAAGCAATGATTCCACCACAGCCTTGTGCTTTAACATATAGTGAAGGCATCTGGAGGAGTAAACTGCTCTTCGGAGGCTTTGTTTTCAGTTGTTTGGCTCCCCCTGACTTCAGACCCGGTGTTCCAGATGGGAGCCATCCTTTGCCAATGTAGAGCTGATGCCTTGGGTTTACAGATGGAACCCTCTAGATGGTGCTAAGCTAAAGAGAAAAGTCAGTGGTGAGAGGGAGGGGTTGTCCTGTGGTCACTGCCTTTGCAGGTGTCGCACTGCTTGAGGTCTCCTGTGCTAGGAGAACATCTCTGCTTGCTCTCAGTGATGCACCCATGCAGTTCACTTGCTCTTCTATGGAGCTCACCGTGTCTATTTGCAGCAAATACTTCTCAGGCCCTTCCTCCACTTCATATTTCCAACGCTGGAGTGTGAGATTCCACAACCACGTCATGATTTTAACCCATGCACCTGCCACAATCCATGCACTACATCAGACAAGTTGTTTTCTGATGGCAAAATGTCTATCTTAACTATTCTTTCTGCTTCATCCAGTTTTACTGTGCAGAACAGCTACAGCTCCTACATCAGCTGAGTCCTTTCCTATCTCATGTATCATTACCCACAATCTTTACCAAATTCAAGCACAAATAATGTATGGTTTGTTGATGTGACCAACCCAGAGAGAGAATTCAGGCACAGAATGGCAGGAATCATTGAGGATTAGCTATGAAGTCTGTTACATCAGCAGCTGAACAGATTTTACTTTGGAGTCACAGATGGGCAGTAAATAAACTACTGAAAGGGAGCTATTGTTAGGAGAGCATTTTCAAGAAGAATAGCCACGTTCAGGTCTGGTTTTCTTTTGACTAAATATACACAGGGAGAGAACATCTCTGTTCATCTCAGTAGCATGATACTGATACAATGCTGCTGGGAGACAACTAAATTCCTCTTGCTCTGCCTTGTCTGCAGAGGGAAAAGATGCTCATGGCACTGATGGCATTAAGGCACAACCTGCTGCTTTACAGGGGGCTGCAGGAGGCAGCTCTTTGGCACAAGCAGCCTTGGCTGAACTGGAGCCAAGCAGTGTTCAGCTCCCATCCAGGTGCCTGACCTAGAGAGAGAGCTGACAAGTGGGGTTTGGTGTCTGTGCCATTCCTGCTGCCTTGCTATCACCCTTCCCTCAGTCTGGAGAGAGGCTGCTGCAGGTTTTAGTTACTCTCCAGCCCGGGTTTGTTGGCCTGAGCTTTGAACGAGGTCTCTACTGAAGGAGTGGTGAAAGGCTGCTTTTGTCAAGCTTGCCTTCCAAGAATCATAGAATCATAGAAACACAGAATAGTTAGGGTTGGAAAGGACCTCAAGATCATCCAGTTCCAACCCCCCTGCCATGGGCAGGGACACCCCACACTAAACCATGGCACCCAAGGCTCTGTCCAACCTGGCCTTGAACACCGCCAAGGATGGAGCATTCACAACCTCCCTGGGCAACCCATTCCAGTGCCTCACCACCCTCTCAGTAAAGAATTTCTTCCTTAGATCCAATCTAAACTTCCCCTGTTTCAGTTTGAACCCGTTACCCCTTGTCCTGTCACTGCAGTCCCTGATGAAGAGTCCATCCCCAGCATCCTTGTAGCCCCCTTCAGACACTGGAAGCTGCTATGAGGTCTCCACGCAGTTTCTCTTCTCCAGGCTGAACAGCCCCAACTCTCTCAGCCTGTCTCCATACAGGAGGTGCTCCAGTCCCTGATCATCCTCGTGGCCTCCTCTGGACTTGTTCCAACAGTTCCATGTCCTTTTGATGTTGAGGACACCAGAACTGCACACAATGCTCCAAGTGAGGTCTCACGAGAGCAGAGCAGAGGGGCAGGATCACCTCCTTCGACCTGCTGGTCACGCTCCTCTTGATGCAGCCCAGGATACGGTTGCTTTCTGGGCTGCGAGCGCACACTGCAGCTGGCTCATGTTCATTTTCTCATCGACCAACACCCCCAAGTCCTTCTCTGCAGGGCTGCTCTGAATCTCTTCTCTGCCCAACCTGTAGCTGTGCCTCGGATTACTCCAACCCAGGTGTAGGACCCTGCGCTTGGCATGGTTAATGGCTCAGGTCTATTCACAAAGAGCCTATAAACCAGGTTAAGAGCTCAGGGACAGATTCTCTGCTGTTGAAACCCCAAATCTGGGCTGAGCAGACTGAACAGCTCAGTCCCCTGCTTAAAGCAGCAAATTGTGGTCCTAAGTGCTGAGCACTTTGCAGTTTATATGAGCATGTTTGAGGCCGTGTTTTCTGCAAAGCACAGCACCCAGTGCTCAGGGACATTGGGAAGACCAGGGCAGGTACCTTAGTGCTGATGTGAGATCTGAGCTTTTCTGAAGATGAGACTCCTCAGGTTCCTGCCTCTGCTTCTCAAGAAGTGTGAACACCTTAAAAATGAGTTGTCAACCCATGGGCTGCAGGCGACTTTTCCATTGAAACCTCTGATACAGCCCATAACCACACAACATTGACTTGTGAAGTTCTTGAGGGGCCTCATGCCATCAGAGGCCGTTTCAGTGCATCTCTGCTGCAGCCACATCCATGACCTGTGTGTTCTGCAGGTAGACCTGAAGATACCTTTAGTGCGAATGAAAGCAGAGCTGTCACAAGGAGAACCTCACTGCTAAAAGGAGTAGTAAAGATGTAAGCAAAATGTGAGCAAGCCCAAACATGGCTTTCCCCCAGAGGTCTGGGAGGCAGGGATGGAGGGGTCTGGGTGTGCAGGAGCTGCTGAGTCTCTTGCAATGGCAATTATATTTGATTATAAATAACAGAGGGAAAAGCTTTTTTTCAGAACCGAAACTGTCATCATGTTTTCCAGAGGCTTTATTTTTGGCATCAGTGGTGGGGAAGTCCTGTGGAATCAAGCATTCCTCAGGTGGGAATGTTCTTGTCACTTCCCTGACCTCTTTGCTGTGGCATGATGCTCTTTTTTTTCTTTGCTCTTCCTCCCTCACTCAGCCTGGATGCAGTCACTGTAAGAATCCTATTTCTGAATAACTGCTTGTGGTATTTGCAAGTCTGAGGATAGATGAAGGTGTCTGCAAGCATTTCATGGCGAAACACTCCCCAAGTGTTCCCGTGTGCCATTCCCAACCCCTGCCAAGGTGATATCCTTGCTGAGAGGGAAGAGACTCATCTCATTAATCAACAACCATGACATGGGAAGGGCTTCAGGAGGATGGGGAGCTTCTAAGAGCCCCAGGGAGACAGCAGTGATTGGTTTGTCCCAGGGCAGATGGGTGCCGGCGGTGCCAGCCTGGCTTGGCTCATCCCCAGGTACTCTGAGCAAACACCAGCAGCAGAGCCAACAGAGTTGCTCCCTCGGGGTGTATTTCATCTCCTGTTGTTTGCTAATTACTAGCAAGGAAGTGTATTTTGAGGTGCTCTGCCCACAGGATCAAGATCACTGTCCCCTGCATCGCCTCTGGATGCACATAAATGAGTGAACACTTAAGTTAGAGCTGCGAAGACTCATCTGCATCTTCTTCAGCACCCTGCTGCCCCATAGGGCAGCCTTAAAGACCTGTGCAAAACAGGCAACTATATAAAACAGTGCTCAAAGCCCTGCTCAGACTGGGTATATCTGCTTCCTTCATACGCACACAGCCAGATGCCTGTTCGTATGTGACCCAGTTTGCTCTTGACAAATGCTATTTGGCTGTCTTGTAATTGAGTTGTCATCACAGGGCTCGTGTAGGGTTTAACGTTGCATCCATGCTCCCCTTTGCCTTTCTGACCCCCAGATCACGGTCTCTTCAAGGAGATTTTGGGATGGCTGCTGGAACTCCAGTCTTTCACCCATTAGATACCAGTGTTTCCAATCCTACCAAATATTAGATGCGTTTTGTTTTAATGTACACAGTCCTCATGTTTTGCTGTATTCCTGCTGCTGTGCTGGTGCTTCTCTAACAATATCTATTCTTCTGCATGGAGAGGGTTTGCTTAGTGTGTCTTCTCCTTGCCGAGCTGCCCACTGTTCTGCTTCTCTTTGCTTGCTTACTTTCTGGTTTCAGACTTCCAGCCTGTTCACGTTATGAACTAAAACTAGAACTGCCCCTTCACGTGACCTGGAGCAATTTTAGAAGCAGAAATTTACCTGCTCTCTGGAAGCTGTGGTTTTGTTTTTCACCCGCTGTGGGCATCAGTGCAACCACACCAGTAGGCACCAGTCCCTGGGGTGGATTTAGTGTTGGCAGAGGCTGCCTGGAGCATGCCGCGGCAGAGCGCAATGCAGATGCTCTTCCTCCCCACCTTCCAGCATCCGGATTTGCTTGTCACCAAGAACTAGAGCTCCTGACTTCAAGAGGGAAACTGGTTTTGACAGAAACCGGTTTTGGTATCCTTTAATAGCCAAACAGAAAGTATTTAGCCACAATCCTTGGCTGTTACCACTATGTTTGCAACCCATCTCATGTGGTGGACTTCTATTAGGAAAGAAGTGCCTCTATGATTCAATCATGTTACACTGCTGTAGGGCAGCCAAATGAGCATAGGATTTTTGGCTCAACACTGAATATTCTGGGGGTTTTTGTGGCGGCAGATTCTTTTCCAATGATGAACCATGGCTTCTAAAGCACAGCAGAGCTTCCAGTAATGAGAGACTACAGTAGCAGGATGGAAAGAGAAGTGTCTCTTGTTATGCTCCTCCACAAGAGGGTCGTGGAGCTGCTGGAGTGAGTCCAGAGGAGGCCACAGAGATGCTGCGAGGGCTGGAGCAGCTCTGCTCTGGAGCCAGGCTGAGAGAGCTGGGCTGGGGCAGCCTGGAGAAGAGAAGGCTCCTGAAGGGGAGACCTGAGAGCAGCTCCAGTGCCTAAAGGGGCTGCAGGAAACCTGGAGAGGGGCTTGGGACAAGGGCCTGTAGGGACAGGCCAAGGGGAATGGCTTTAACCTGCCAGAGGGGAGACTGAGATGAGCTCTTAGGCAGAAGCTCTTCCCTGTGAGGGTGCTGAGGCGCTGGCACAGGGTGCCCAGAGAAGGTTTGGGATGTGTTTAGTAGGGAACTGGAGAAAGTTTCAGCCTTGCTGAGCTCTGCTTCACCATCACAAGGAGCTGTGGGCAAACAATACCAAAGGATTTATTATGGGCAGGATGCGCCAGGGCTGTGATTGGCTCAGTTGCTGATTTTAGCTCCATAATAAGCCACCCGTTGGGTGAATGTTGCCCAGCATCTCTCATGTACTGCGCGTAACCTCAAGGACTGATGCATCAGCTTCAGGGTGTGTTTTATTTAAAGGCTTTACTTAAGTGGCTCCCACCACTTTCTTGAAGGGGGAGAATACCTAGAAAGCCTCAAAAGTAATTTCTTGCAGGAGGAAATAATCCATCAGAATTCGTACTCAGGGGGAATTTTCCACTGAGTGAAGTTTCACTGGGTGAAAAATCGAGGTAGAATTCATAGAACTGAAATCTTTGGTGGTTTCTGATCAGATTTTGTTCCATTGTTTGAAAGAAGATCCTTAGCCAGGGTTCTATCTAGACCCCTGCTAGTTGTGATTCTGTATTTGATTGACTTCAAGGGAACTACATCAGCTTGCAAGCACTGATGGTGTGGTCTGTCAGCTTTGAGAGCAAATGAAGTAAGAATGTTTGATACTGCCTTAAATGGGGGAGAATTTTTTAGAGCAGGTCAGGAATGTGGTTGTTAACAGAATGTGAAGGGAAAAACATCTCTGGGCTGCTGTGCAAACCCCAGGATGGCTGTAGGCCAGGCTGTTTACTGCATGGGCCTGATGTGACTTTTACTCTGTCATTTTCAGGCTCCAGAGTCAGCTCCCTTGATCTTAACATGCTTAGCCTCATTTTACAGCTTTGTAGATGGGGCTAAAATCAAGTTTTCTTTTCCTATGAGAGGGTGAAATTGGTGGATTTGTGAAGAGCCCAGCCAGCCGAAGCTTCTGCAATGGTGCCAACCCAGAGCAGAGCGCCAGTGGGGTTTTCAGAACCACCCAGCAGACCTCCAGCATCCCCATGTTGTGGGTTGTGAGCCTTTGAAAACCTCAGCAAAGGCCTGACTAAGGCAAGCTGCTTTAAGTGTCTCCCTTAGATGAGGAGGTGAAGGTCATTCTCACGCAGGGACATGGCAATAGGAAGCGGGTCTGTGGGTAAAGCGGTCCATGGAGCAGACGCTGCTCCCAACTGAGTGCCTGTCACACCACAGAGAAACCTCGGTGCCGTTGAGACCATCAGCTGCTTCTCATCACATAATTCTACCCAACCACAATTGGGAAGTGCAGAAAACCTGTCAGAAACTTGGAGGCTTTGCAGATATTTCAGGTAGACCCCAGATAAGCAGTGACGATGCTGAGCGTGACCATGGAGATGAGACCTGGTGCTTGCCTGCTGCTTGCAGTCACTTGTCTCTTGGTGGACTCTAGGAGTGCAGCGCTGTGCAATGGAGGTAATGATGGGGCTTGCAAAAAGGGGTGGTCAAACCCATTGAATGACAGAACGGTTTGGGTTGTAAAGGACTGTAAGATCACCGAGTTCCAACCCCCTGCCATGGTCAGGGAAAACAGCTTGTGATGCTTGACTCAGCTGAAGCTTTGTGGCATGAGATGCCTGAGAAAACGCGCCCTTTCATTTGTATGTGAGAAAAATTGGGAAAATGGGCAAATTTGGCAGGAAATCAGGATTAAGTTGTGCAACCCCAAGACACGTGCCGGCCATGCTCGCTGAAGAGTACAGGGAACACAGGGATGCTGCTCAAGATCACTGAGAAACAGATGCCAAGCCAAAGCTGCTGTTGCTGCATGGGCCAGCTCGAGCTCTTGCTCATGCTCATGCTCTTGCTCTCCCTATGTAAAGTTCCTTTTCAGGCAGCAGCACTTGATGGTGCCTGTCCTGCTTCTGCAGCAGTTTCTGGCAGGGTGATAGAGCCAGGACTGTCTGCCTGATCCTGAAATGTACCCCCAGTGTCCCTGAGTCAAGTTTTAACTAATATTAATATTAATCAATTAATATTAACATTAATAGCTATTAATCAAGAAGAAATCAAGCAGATTCCCACGCTGCACAGCAGATGCTGTCTCCGTAAGTGCGATCCAGCAAAGAGTCTCACCACTGGAGTCGACTGTGGCAAGATGAGTGAAAAGACTGAGATCTGTGTTGGGAGAGGTGTCTGTGCTGTTCAGTTTGAGGCTGGGCTGCCCTTGGTCTGCCCCAAGTCTGTATTTTATCATCACTAGGTAACACCTCTTGCTGCCTATGCATTTAGCTTCTCAACCAAGGTTTTACACCCAGCCTCTCCTCTCTGCTATCTGATTTCCACCCCATAGAATCATAGAATGATAGAATGGTTTGGAGTCAATTAAAAGTACCTTAAAGCTCACCCAGTTCCAACCCCCTGCCATGGGAAGGGCCACCTTCCACTAGAGCAGGTTGCTCCAAGCCCCATCCAACCTGGCCTTGTGTCAAAGACAATGTCTCTAGGACCAGCTTCCCTATCCAGGAGTGAGGAAAGTCAGGGATAACTGTTCTTTAGGAGATCTGCTATCCCCGAATTCAGGAAGATCTTCAGATCTTCCCTTAAAGGAACAGATGATGTCTCCTGGGGTATAGAAATCCCCAAAGGCCTTTTCTATTTGGCATGGTCTAGTGACGCACAAGTCCATGCAGGACCGATGCTCTGCAGGTACCCTGAGGCCACCGTGCCAAACGTGCGCAGCTCTATCCATGTGGATCCGCGCAGCACCCTGCAGACACAGCCCTCCTTTCTAATCCTTGCTCTTCTCCTTCCTCATGAGACAAACCAGACCTGGAGGACGTGACAGATCATGTGGAAGGTTTCCTACACAGGCACAACAGTCGGGTTCCCAGAGCAAGGCAAGAGACATCAGCTCCTATCCTGGCTCTGCTCTCACTGTGCTCTTATGCAAGCAGCTTCACTTCCCCATTTCCTCCACATCTGATGAGCTGAGACGTTTTCCTGGGCAGGAGCAGTGCTCTGTTTTGTTTGGGTGAAGCATTGCCTGTGAGAGAAACTGATGGGGTAAAAATACCCACATCACGTTGTGCAAGAAGCAGCTCACTCCCAGGGCTCACACTGCCCTAGGGCATGGACCCTGCTGCAGGTCTCCAACCCAATCCATGCAGGATCCTCAGCACCAGCGGCTCAAAGGCCCTAAAGTGCTGCTGCTGCAACACCTTGCCCGGGTCCTGGTGTCAGCAGGACTTGAATGGGAGAGGGAAAAGGGGCTCGGCTGGGAGTTAACTTCTGTTGGTACAGATTTTGTCAACAGAGGTCTCAAAGGTTATTCATTTTTTTAGCATACTGGTAGAGAAACATCAATTCCAGAAGGATATTATTTCCTCCTTGGTATAAATCTTTATAAATAATTCCCTACAAGGGCGAATAATCATCTCCCAGTAGACTTTGGATTGTTAAATCTATAGCCATTAATAATTGTGGTGTCATCTGCTTTCACTCAATGTTCGAGCCCATTACTGTAGCTGTTCATAGAAATAACCCCAGCTACCTTTTGTTTGTCCTTGGCCACCTTATTATCATTCTTATTATGTAAGAACGCCACAACAAACAAATTGAGAAATGGGATAAAAGAAATGACAAAGTACCAAGGAGATTAAATGCTACTCTGAAGAGTTTTGCCAATACTGTTGTTTGCTAAAGAATGCTTAGAATTAATTTCCTATGATAAGCTGCCGAATAGAGGGGTTTTATACATTTGCATTCTTCCATATGTCTGTGGGTAAAAACCTCTGTAACCTAATCCATCCATCCCAGCAGCTCTGCTGTATCATATCCACTGGCACTGGAGACAGGGTTGAATTAACTCCAAGGTAGGACTGAAAGCTGTATTACAAATTACTGAGCAAGAAGACACCGCACATGCTCAGAAGGCAGAAAGAGCTCATCAGTGTGGTTCCTCTGCAGATCTCAAGCTGCTGATATCAGGGAGTGCAGTCTTGTGGCTTGTAGGTATTTCCTTGGGTAATTTGGGTTCCATTCAGGCTTTAACCCTTCACTGTGAGCCTGGGTTTTGGGACTGTATGGGAGCTGGGGGCTTGGGGATTCTGCCCATGATGATTACAGGGTCATGAGTACAACTGCTTGTTCTCCACTTACTGTCTCTGAATGGAATCATGGCTTTTGCCTCCACCACTGTATCCCACCCATAAAGCATTTATGGCAGTGACTAGGATGAGGTCATTTCTTTATCAGGAACAAATGTATTACCACATCAAAGAGAGGATTGGAAACACACCTCCACATAGCTTGGCACTCTCTTTGGGTGCCAAGGTCCATGCTTACAACAAAGTCTGCTTCATTTCTGCTGCAAACTTCTAGATGCGAGGAAGAAATCAATTTGCCCAGAGAAGTGGTGGATGCACCATTCCCGGAGACATTCAAGGCCAGGCTGGATTTGGTTCTAGGCAACCTGATCCAGTTGAAGATGTCCCTGCTCATTGCAGAGGGTTGGACAGGTTGAGCTTTGAAGCTGTCTTCCAACCCAAACCATTCTATGATTCTATGTTTTTCCAATATCTCAATGAAAGGCACTGGGCACCTCTGGGTGCTGAAAGTCCCCAAGCCAGGGATACACAGAGAAAAGTGTGGTAGGAAAAAATGAAAATCCAAAACCTAATGCTAAGCACAGGGGAAGAAAATATTGTATTATTCTTAACTACTTTTTAACCGCATCTTCCGAAACCCAAAGAAGCTTGCAGCAGAAATGGAGCAAACTTTGGGGTAAGCATTGGCCTTTTCTTCCCAAAGAGGGTGCCAAACTATGTGCAGGATGAGTTTCCAATCCTCTTTCTGGTCTGGGTAAAGCATTTTCCCCTTATAGACAAGTAACCATCATAGTTGGCTTGCTTAGCAGTTGGTCACATTAGCCATGCTGTTCAGGCCCTTCCTCCTGGCTGGCTCCTTGTCCGGGTTCCAGTAGATAACTGGAACCAAGCCTCTCAAACTGGTTTGTTTCTGCAGCTAGATTAATCTCTAATTATACCCCAGACCTCGCACTGTGTTTCTGGGCTGACATGGAAAATCAGCTGCATTAGTTAAAACAAAGACTTAAAAATAACCCAGGCTACCGGATCTGACCTCGCCACTCTTGCAATGGTTTATTCAAGAACTTCATGTTTTCAGATAATCATCGTGCTGTTCAAACAGCAGCTTCCACTTGGCAAATCAAAACAGCAATCTCGGAAAAGGGGTTCAGTTATTAAGCTGGAAAGCAAACAATCTGGTTTTGTATAGCTCTGTGCTTTAGTGGAAATCCCAAATTAACAACACAAACAGGGCAGAGAGCTGAAGAAGGCAAACTGAATGCTGTGGGAGCAGAGGTCTGCTCCAGATCTGCTCCTTTAAGCATGTCCTGCTTTAAGGACTACTTAAAGGCAGTGCTGATAAAGCTGAGGTTGGAGAATCACACAGTCACAGCATGGCTAGGGTTGGAAGGGACCTTAAAGCTCATCCAGTTCCAACCCCTGCCATGGGCAGCAACACCTTCCACTAGAGCAGGTTACTCCAAGGTGCTGTTGGTGCAGTGTGAGAATGGCATCAGCTCTGTGCAAAGATTTCACACAATCTATCACCAGTACAGTGAGTCAACGGATCCTATTAAACCTTCAGAATGTTGCTGCAAAGCACTCCTAGCAAAGTGGCCAGATGTGTACCTGGAAGAGTACAGTTAAGAGCAGAGGCTTACCTCCATCCCAGGGGTTACTTTTGAATCTCAGCACAAGGGCTGCCTGATGGTGCTGGTGATAGTTACTTCATAACTGACCAGCACTTCCAAACAGCCATTTGACACCCTCTCTGTTAGGTATAGCTGCTGGGATGTAATATATGCTTGGATATAAGGAAGAAGTTCTTTACTGTGAGGGTGGTGAGGCACTGGAATGGGTTGCCCAGGGAAGTTGTGAATGCTCCATCCCTGGCGGTGTTCAAGGCCAGGTTGAACAGAGCCTTGGATGGCATGGTTTAGTGTGGGGTGTCCCTGCCCATGGCAGGGGGGTTGGAACTGGTTGATCTTAAGGTCCTTTCCAACCCTAACTATTCTATG
Organism: Psittacula echo; assembly: GCF_963264785.1. Lineage (NCBI taxonomy): Eukaryota > Metazoa > Chordata > Aves > Psittaciformes > Psittacidae > Psittacula > Psittacula echo. The sequence goes on along the minus strand of NC_137752.1, from coordinate 9,100,970 downwards.
ATTCTATGGGTCTATGTACTCCCGTTACAGGAAAGCTCTTTCTCTAAGAGGCACTTCTATGTCCTCCAGGTCTCTCCAGGGAGACCCAGTGCCCCCGACTGCCCCTGCACTCTGGGCACTGCAGTTACCGTATCTCCCATGAGCTGTTTTGGTGATGGGTGATGCTGATTGAAGTTAGCACCACCAGACTAGCCTCAACTCAGCCTGCTTTCTCCTCAAGCGTTTTTTATTTATAAGTCAATCAATCAGCTTCAATTACGCTATTAACAGGGCTTTTCCTTCGTCTGGGCTGATCTTCCCATTTTTCCACAGTTCCGAACGTTGTGCTAACAGGGAGCTCAAAGACAGGACCTTATTCCTATTGGGGTTGAGGGCAGAGTGTGGAATGAGTTTGGTCCAGTGCAACCTTGTTCTCCCACTGCAGGTAAAGAGAGTTCCTATGGGTTGGGAAGGTGCATGGGCAACCGTGCTCCCCAGCACAGGCATGGACGTCCCAGGCTGGGTTGGATGAGTCTGCAGTGCCCTGTCAGCAAGCAGAAGTCCATCCCAAAGAGAATTCATCACATGTGAGTCACCAAAGTGAGAATATGTCACCTCCTTCTTGCAGCTGAGTGTAATGCCAAACATACCAAGAGTGAGCGGTGTATGCTCACTTTGGTGATGGAAGCAATTCACTCCTGGCGCATCCCAAGCAAAGAAAAGAAAGGCAAAGAAATGAAAAAAATTTTGGGTGGAATTATGCATGTTTTATGTCAGCTAAAAGGTCAAAATCAGGTTTAATCACTCCACCAGAGTTTATACAAGATGAATGGTCTTGCACATCAGCATGTTACACGAGTCACAGGGAAGATTTATGAGCATTATTAACATCATTGATCTGCTGATGAATAGAGTTGCTGTGCATTGATACATCCCATGTGTGATTTATCTCTTGAGATTAGTAATTGTTTGTGTATACCTTTCAGGCTCCACATGTGTAAACATTCAGCCAGCTCTGCTCCATGTTAAAGCACTAGAGCATCTGAGCCAGTACTGAGAGCCAAACCAGAAAGCCAGCAGCTTCCTTGGGGTGATTCCAAATCTCAGGACAATTAGGAAAATCAGGCTGCCAAGCTTAACTGACTACATTGCCTGAGAAGCCCTCTCTACTTGCAAAACTGTGATACCTTAAAGAGGGAAGTGAGCACAAGCTTTCTGTGACTGCTGCTGAGTGTGAATGGACAGATTTTATGCAGGTCCCTCCCTTCAACCTTGGTTGTGAGAGATACCATGAAGAAAGTCAAAGTTCAAGGGAGATTTAATGAGTTTAGTGCAAGCTGATAGTTTTTTATGTGATGTTAGTGCCAGCAAGGTGATAAAAAGGTAGTCATGGCAGAGCAGTGACAGGAGGGAGCACAAGAACTTACAGAAAAGCTTCATCCCAGCTCTTTTTAAATGGGTAAGAATCATTTAGATCATTGGATGATCTTAAGGTCCTTTCCAACCCAAACTATTCAATGATTCTATGATTAATGAAGTTGGTTAATTGGTATCTATTGCCCACCTTCCAGGAACAAAGATGCCTGCTGGAAGCATTCCTGGGTCATGCGAAAGAGAAGTGTCAGGAGAAGGGGAAAATCTCTAGGGATATGCCAGCAGAGCACAGACTGTACCAGAGCAAGGCTCAGCACTGCAGTCTCCTATGGTGATGGAGCTTGGTGGCAGGAGGCTCCTTTGTCCCTGTCAAGCTGGACATGTCCATGCACTGAAGCTCTGAGGTTCCCAGCTGCATGAGAGCAACATCTGTGTCAAAATCCAGTTGTGCAAACAGTTGCGGGTCCACTTCAAACTGCAGTAGGAATACTCCCTGCAGTGTCGTTGTGGGTCCCAGGTGAGATCCATGAAATGCTTTTGTGTCAATGCCACAGATGGGCTGGATGGCATATCTGGTAAAATGCTTATTTCTGCTCTTTGAGACCCTGCCACTTTACAGAGGTGTAAAAGAGACAAATTTAGCAGCAGGTGGAAAAGATGAATAGGTGCAAATTGTTAGGGATAGCCAGAAAAACAAAGCATCATTAAAGAAAACCCCTGTATGAGCAAAAGCACTCTGGTGAGCACAAATCTGTCCTGCAGTGTCTTGAGCTTAATCCTTCTTGTACCCGAGTGACTAACATGGCCTTTGAACAGACAGCAACATGATGGCATTGAAGATGGGCCTGACCCAGAGATGCCTTCCAGTGCCACGCTGCAGAGAGACTTCAAAGAAACCAGAAGGAGTGACAAAGTGAGTAATGTGCCCAAGAGGCTGCTGTCTGAGTAAGCAGCCAGTCATTTCAGGATTCAGAGGGCTGAAAAGCCCTTTCTTGAGGGGTTGTCTTGAAGGTCACGATGGTGCAATGTGCTGGGAAGCGGTCCCAAGGCTTGGTGATGAACCTAACCTCAGAACAAACCTTGTTTGTTGCATTTCCCTTCTACCCAATCTGTGATGTCCTGATTAAGCTTTGACCCTTCTACCTGTTCTATGGGAGCTTGCAACAGAAGACGTGATAGGGGACTTTTGCCAGGAGCGCAAGGGTACAAGGGGTACCCCAAATATGGTTATCTGTGTTTACTTATGCATGTGGAATGCTCTTTGGTTGCTTAATATTTCCATGTGTTTCTGGAATGATTTAATAGGTGGCTGCTGAAGTCATTTGCAGTAAACAAGAAAGCCACCAGACTCAGAAACTGTCCCTTTATGTCCCAAGGTCCTGACGCTAGTGTTTGGGATGCATAAACGAAGTGTCCTTCTGATGTCCTGCTGATGGAGTGTCCACTGATACCCGTGGTGCAACTTAGAAAGCATTGCCCAGTTGAAGTGCATGGGGCTGTCTGCTGGAAAGTGCACAAGGACAAGATCAGATCCAAGGATTTCTGCTTTTATTTTGGAATTTCTCCCGACCATGGTTTGAAAGGATTGATTTCTATTTATTATAATTTCTATTTTTTATTTCTCCATCTCAGAACTCTTTAGAAAAATAGCTAAAATGTGGAGATATTTCAGCTCCTGCATGCATTCTAAACTGATATTTTCTCTTCCCACTGATCTGCACGTCCTTTCCCAGGGGAATGCACAGCTCCCTATTCACCCTGTCAGAGAAACCAGGAGATATTGCAGGATATTTTCTATTCATCTAAGGTGTGAAATGTAATTACTGCTGCTAGACATTGCCAGGGTTTAAAATCATCAATTCTCATGAAACCCCTGCACGAAGGAGCTGAGCCTTATCTCCTTCCAGTATGCTGACAACACTGCCCATGTAGGCTTCTTCCCATTTATTTGTTAGGAATTTGCTTGACACTTAATTGACTCAGTTCTTGCTCTGCTGTCACAGAGTGCAGAGCAATAAACTCCTGGCAAAATGCTTGTTATAGAGTGAAAGGTCAATCGTGTTTCAACACATCTCTCTTGTCTGGTCTAAGCTTAGAGCAGAAAGTCCACATCTGAAAGAGAAATTAGGGTATGTTGAGTCATAGCCATAGAATGGTTTGGGTTGAAGGGACCTTAAAGCTCCTCCAGCTCCAACCCCTGCCACGGGCAGGGACACCTTCCACTGGAGCAGCTTGCTCCAAGCCCCTGTGTCCAACCTGGCCTTGAACACTGCCAGGGATGGGGCAGCCACAGCTTCTCTGGGCACCCTGGGCCAGCGCCTCAGCACCCTCACAGGGAAGAACTTCCAAATATCTAATCTAAATCTGGCTGGTCTGGTGGGGCTACTCTTATTTCTGAGCTTGACTGTGCCTTTTGGACCAGACAAACTGGTAAAGCCATTGCCTGAAACTCTGAGCTTCAGCACCAGATATTGGTGGTTTCACCTTATTTTAAAAGCAGAAGGAAAACAGTTGCCTCTACCAAGCTGGATGAGGTTTAAGTGGCAATTATTTAAGGTTTACAGCGGTAGGTTCCACTGGGTTAGAAACTGTCAACTGCTGATCTCTTTTGCTTGACTAATTCACATTAGACTTTTGCCCTTGGCCACAGAGAAAAGCTCAGCGTGCAGCTTTCCTGTGCAGGTCCATGCTGACATGGATAGCTGGGAAAGGGAGACCAAAACCACCTCCATTTGGCTGAATCTATCCCTCACCTGGTGGAGTGTGGCAAGGATTGGGTTCAAAACAGGCTGGAGTGCTGTATATGTTGGTAGAGGTTTCACTTTTGCCATGCTCAGAGTTGTTTCTGCGAGTGGAGATGTGCTGCGGATGTCAAATGAGGCTGGAGTGGTGTGGCGTCTCCATGGGAGCATCTTCTCCTGCATGCAAGAAGGCTCCAAAGGGTGTGTTTTGAGTATCTCTGTAAGGGTTTGTGTTTGAGTGTAGCTCTCTGACATCCCTCAGATGTACAGGAAAATGCCTGCAGGATGGGGAGGCAGTGTGGGGTTAGGAAGGATTTCACCGAATGCTCCAGATGAAAAGCCATATCCTGGATTATGGCCATATCCAAGCAGTTCAGCAAAGATACTTGACTCACTGGTTTCTAAAACCTTCAAGCTGGGACCTGTTCCTTTCTCCTCTTCCATCAGTGATGCAGCAAGCTCTTAGCAAAACAGAAACCTCTTTTAGGAGGTACTTAGGGCCTTTTGTGGCTTCTGTTACATACACAGCTTTCACACTGAAGAGCTAATCTTTCACTATGTTGCTTGTGTTAGAAGGTGGAGTTGAAGGTCTCCTTCCTATCACTATTTGCTGCAGCAAAACATCCTCACGCTGTGGGCTTTCCCCTGACCTCTGATGATGGAGGTTACTGGAATGAGTACCATAGATGCTAAAAATACCACTGTGGGGGAGCTCATTTTATTGGAATGGAGAAATACCTGGAAAAAGATCACTCAGACGGAAGCCCTGCAGCACATGCACAATTTCCAGTAGAAATGAATCATGTCCAAGCAAACAAAAGTAGAATAATATGCCAATTTTGTAGAAGACAGGGAAGGACAGGACAGAGCCCTTCAAAACCAAGACAGCTTGAAACCTCCTTAAGGTGCATGCAGACCCTGACTAAAGAGAAAGCTGGGACCTTATAGGAATGGGGTAGAGCTGGGTCTTGCTAATAGTTGCCTTGGAGATACCTTGGAATCGAATGCTGAGACAGGGTGAGTTTTGGGGATCTGCAGACCTGGCAGTGAGGAGCACGACAGAGTGATGCTGGTTTCCATTTCCCTCCATTTCCCTCTTCTGCTTGTAACTGGAAGTTATGCTGCTGAAAACCAACATGGTAATGGTCCATTCTTGACCCATTTATTAACTCTAATGAAACGAGCACAGTTACAGCAGAAAAGAGCCTGTCACGAGACTTTGATTTTAGCCTGACTGGAAGTAGAAAGCAAGAAGAAACGTTGTAATTGAGCAATTTCTGGACTCGGAAGGTCTAGAAGATTCTGCTGCTCAAGTAAGCATGCAACTGCCCCAAACTTAGCACCTCTTTATTATTTCCCATCACTTCTGTCTACGCTAAACCACAGCAAATAGACTCGAAAAGCTAAGGCAGTCATTTGGGATTTAGGTGGCTGGCATGAAATAGCTAATTTACCATAGTTGGAACAAGGGGTTAACCGTCTTGTCCCTCCATCTCTGATGGAGGATGTAGGAGCAGGTACTGTAAGAGTGATGCTGTGTGAATGCCAGCTAGAAATAGCTGTCAATCTTACTGTGCAAAGACAAGTTTGAGCCTTTATAATGAATGTACAGCTGCAGCTTGACAGTAAAGCTGACACATTGAGAAATACTTCTCCCAGTAACGTCAAAGTCAGGAAACTCAATTAGAGCAATACACTTTCCATTACAAGATGCATCCACCGTTCACTTGACTCATAACTCTCTTAATGGCTATGCCCCACTTTGCACTTCCACTGAGCTGTTTAACTTTGGAGCTAAGATGTCCAGAGGCTGCGAGCAGTGAAATGTCAGTTCGGGTGCTCTTTGCAGGTGAGCATCCCTACAAACAACTGCCTCTTTAGCTCTGATGATCCAGGTGGTACCATACAGCAGGATGAAAATTGAAAAAACCATCCTAATGAGTCTGAAAATCTTTTCTTAAGCTTTGTATTATTTTTTCTTCATATATATTTTTATGATGTCCACCATGATTTAGAGCTTGTTCTTCTGCTGCTCTTTCACCATGAACCTGTCCCTCATTTAAACCAAAACCATCAGAAGCAGCTCAAACCTGTTGTTCTCTTGCTTTTTTTCCCCTACCATGAATGTCTCTGCAAGATTAACAGCTTCTTCCATCTTCAGCGCTGACTGTCCTGTGGGCACTCTCCTCCACATGCTAGTGGAGCTTCCAGTGGGCAAGATGAAGCTTTTTTGCTCTATGGCTCCACAGTGACGAGTTATATTCCTGCGTCACCTCCATCATGACCATCAGAAAGGGAATGGGGGTTGTGCTGGGATAAAGCTTGCAGACCAACATTCAGCTTCATTATTTTGAGCTTTGGCTAACCTTTATTTTGACTGTTCCCCTTCTGCCAACCTTTTCAGCTGTAAAGCCCAGTGTTGCTGCTGCCTTCAGCCTACCAGCCCTACCTGTTTTCTTCCTGTGTTTTAACCATTAGCAAATGCAGTTTTCAGTGGACGCAAAGTATAAAACTACAAAACCTGAGGCTGCATTCATAGAATCATAGAATGATTAGGATTGGAAGATCATCTAGTTCCAACCCCTGCTTTTGCAAGATTCCCTGTTCTTATTGTTTCAATTTCCTGGAATATGCCTATCTATCTCCAAGGAAAGCCATCTCTGTTTCCCCTCACTGGTTGTTCTTAAGGATATTTAGAAGTATCACAGTATCACAGTATCACAGTATGTTAGAGATTGGAAGGGACCTCAAAAGATCATCTAGTCCAATACCCCCTGCCAGAGCAGGAACACCTAGATAAGGTTACACAGGAATGTGTCCAGGCGGGTTTTGAATGTCTCCAGAGAAGGAGACTCCACAACCCCCCTGGGCAGCCTGTTCCAGTGTTCTGTCACCCTCACTGAGAAGAAGTTTCTTCTCAAGTTTAAGTGGAACCTCTTATGTTCCAGTTTATACCCATTACCCCTTGTCCTATCATTGTTTGCCATTGAGAAGAGCCTGGCTCCATCCTCGTGACACTCCCCCTTTATATATTTATATACACTAATAAGGTCCCCCCGCAGTCTCCTCTTCTCCAAACTATAGAGACCCAGCTCCCTCAGCCTTTCCTCATAAGGGAGATGCTCCACTCCCTTCATCATCTTAGCTGCCCTGCACTGGACTCTCTCCAGCAGGTCCCTGTCCTTCTTGAACTGAGGGGCCCAGAACTGGACACAATATTCCAGATGCGGTCTCACCAGGGCAGAGGAAGGAGGACCTCTCTCGACCTACTGACCACCCCCCTTCTAATACACCCCAGGATGCCATTGGCCTATATTCCAATTTTCTTCTGAAGGGAAGAAAACTCCTTCAAAGAGTTACAGGGAATAGCTCACACCTTGCTATGCCCAAGCTGTTGACCAGAAGGGTGGAGGGAAAGTTTGCTAATGCCTTTCCTTGAAATACACAGAATAGCATAGATTTAAGAACAGTGATTTTTCTTGTGTCTCACACCTGTCTCCTTTCTATGATTAGAAGGAAAATGCAATACTCAAACTGCACAAACTAAACCATCATTTTCCTGTGATAAGCAATATGTATTTCTGCAGCACAGCGATGTGCACTTTGCAGATTGGAAATACTTTACAAATATTAGCATAAATTACCATTCTCTCATCTATTTCAGTATAGCTTCCTTACATGGTTTCCATCACATATTCAGCGAGCAGAAACACTTATTCATACAGTCATCCACACAACCCAAATAGTACGTATCCATTTGGAATAGGCTAGCTGAGATCTAGACAGATTTGGAGGTGAATTATTGATACCAAAGTGAAAATTAAGCCTGAATTAAGCTCCTGTCTGCTATGAATGGTACCAGCAGAAAGTGAATGCATTCCCACCAGTGGAAGTGGAAAGCTCTAATTTGGTGTCAATTCACACTGGTTTTGCAAAGATACATTTCTTCCAAAGGATATGCAGAGGTGTAAAACCAACTCTTGAAAGTAAAATGTTCAGCCAGCCCTGCTTCCAAAATCCCATAGTAAGAACAGAAATATCACTACTGTCTCCTCACACAGTTTCTCCTGGGGCTGTGTAGATGGAGTGAAGCTTTCAGGTCTCCATCTCTGTTTCTCTAATTCACCTTCAGCATCTTGCCTTCCTTTCTGAAGGCGTTTCTTCAGAGGTTATCTCCATTTCTTCCTCCAGGCTGATAAATGAACTGAGCTGTCTTCTCATGGAGCATCCCAACACCTGGTGACTCAACCAGCGATGCATGAAACGATGGCAGGAAATGGAGCAAGGCTCTCGATCAGGCTTGGTAGAGGTTTGCACTGTGGTTTCTTGCTCTTTGGGTATTATTCACACAGCAGCAGGTCCCTGAGCATGAGCTCCTGAGGCCACTGCTTGGTCGCTTTCATTAACAACTTTGTTTTCTCTTCTCCGCCAGTGTGAGCACTGATTCTGGGTGCTCTGGGTTTGGGTTTGTAAGCTTGAACAAAGGTCTGAAGATAATTTTCCAGTGTGTCCGGTCACTGCTTGATCTCTGCAAGCTGGTCTTTGCATCTGAATTTTGGCTTTGAACTGTGAACCATACTTCTTTGGTTGTCTAAGAAGGAGCAGGAAGGGTTTTCTTCCACCAAGGAACTGGGGAGCTGAGCAAATAATACATTATATTCTCTTTAAAAAGACTTTCTAAGGTGAGCTTGTGAGATGTGTCATGCTGGAAAACAAAAGTTAGTGCTACAACTGTCGAGATAAGAGAGATACCATTGCTGATAACAATATGGAAGTTTCAATTAAGAACACAGATTTACTGTCAAAGTAGGCAGCAGTTAGCTGAGGGTATTTACCTCCTTTATGACATATGATGTACTTCATTTATATTATTAGTAGATGTAAAATCCAAAGCTAAGGTGGAAAAATTCAGATTGAATGGCTTGTGAATGGTTGGCAAGGATCACTGGGGGTTTCTTCATGCAGAACACTGTCCTGCATAAAACAGACCTGGACAAACAGCTGTCCCTAGAATCTTTGCAGAGAGTAAAACTGGTGTAAATTCAGACATCTTTCACCTGAACGCATTCCTCATGTCTGCATACATCCACCTTAGCAATGTGGATGGAATACGCTCAGGCTATTCCCATCACTCTTCCCTGGAGAAAATCTGGCACTGGTTTGTTTCCTGTCTGTTATCAGACATCCTGGTGATAACGATCAGTCTTTCATCTAAGATCATGCTTTTAGCAGGAGGCTGAGCAGATGAAAGGCCTGGAGCGCTCCTATTGCTCTCTTGTCTTGAGCAACTTTAAGAGAGCTTGGCAATGGCTTGAGAAAAAAAGAGGGATATTTGGACTGGCACAGGTCTGATCTAACTAACTTCATCTCACAGTAGCCAGGAACAAGCACCAGAAACACCACTGTGAAACATAGTGGGAAGTAATAACCCCATGTAGCTGACATAGTGCATCTGTGTTCAGATTAATTTCTTTAAAGGTGGGAATGGAAACTAGACAGCATCACTTGGGTAAGGAACATTTACTCCTTTTCCCTTGGGGCAATCCTGTAGTTGTCCTGCACACCTAGTGTGGGATTTCACTCAGCAGTTGCTATTGCCTTCTCTTGAATCCCACTCAACATGTCCCTGTGAACTGCTTTATGTGAGCTCTGTTAACCAGCCCCCAGGGTCACCTTTATTGGTGCTTCTAAAGTTTCCAGACATCTGCAATTTCCAGCTGCTTCTCCGGAGTCAGTTCCCACCTCCCGTTTCAATCTGGCTTATAGCGTCCTTGGTTTTGATCAGTTTAACTGAGGTTCAATGAAATTCACTTAAACTAAAGCAAAAGAAGGGTGATGCAAGTCAAACAAGGATCATCCACAGGCATTTTATGGCTATCTTTCAGCTGATGGCTAACAATGAAGTGAGAGCAGTGCAGCCCTTGGCACCTCAGCAAGCTCAAAGGCTCTGTAGCAAGGGACTTGCTGCCTGTGTCTTGCACAGTTTGCCCAGGGAAGTGATAAATGCACCATCCTTAGCAGTGTTCAAGGGCCAGGCTGGACACAGCCTGGTAGTGGGTTGGAACTGGATGATCTGAAGGCGCTTTCAAACCCTCAGTCTATGTTCTGTGTTTAGTTCTGGGCCCCTTACTAGTATGGGTTCTGGAGCAGGTCTAGAGATGGATAACAGAGCTGGTACAGGGGCTGGGACCTGGGGGGTTCAGCCTGGAGAAGAGAAGGCTCAGGGGGGACCTGATCGCTCCCTACAAGTGCCTGACAGGAGGATGGAGCCAGGAGGGGCTGGGCTCTGCTCCCAAGGAACAAGGGATGGGACAAGAGGAACCGGCCTCAAGCTGCACCAGGGCAGGTTTAGATGGAGCTGAGGAACAATTCCTGCCCCAGAGGGTGCTCAGGCATTGGAACAGGCTGCCCAGGGCAGGGCTGCAGTCACCGTCCCTGCAAGTGTTCACACCCCGTGGAGACGAGGCCTCAGTGCCATGGGTTAGTGGTGGCCTTGGCACTGCTGGGAATGGTTGGACTGGATGAGCTTAAAGGGCTTCTCCAACCTGGTTGAGTCTATGATTCTGTTACTTTTCCAATCCCGTCAAAGCATGCAAAGACAATTCTGGCAAAGATGGCTGTGACTCAGCTTCACGTTTTCCCCCTCTCTGCAGTGCTTCTGAGTTTGTCAGGTTCCCCTTTCCGTGCCGGCTCCCTGGCGAATGCATGCAGGAAGTGAGCAGTTCAGAGGGTTTGCAAAGCTGACTCCTTACAGCTGCTCTGGCTGCGTCTTGTATTTCCTTCTTGTGGGCTTGGACAAGGTACAGCTGCTGCGACGTCACTGGCCACAAGCGTGACTGCCGCCCATCCTTGTCTGTAAGGATGTTATGACTTTTGTTGACAAATCATTGCTACCCCGAGCTGCAGAAACCACACCTGTGGGTTCCATGAAGTTGTATGTATTGCTGAAAAGTATTTGTTTCCATCCTTGTTTTGATACAGACATTTAGCAAAGTCAAAGTGAAGCCCTGAAGCTCTTTGGAGCTTTTGTGTTTTTGGTGTCAGTTAAGGGGAGCTTTGAGGAAATTCCATCCTGCCTGCTCTGAATCCCTGTGTCACCACACTCCAGTTCTCCTAGGGTTGTTCCAGTGCTGAAGGCACAGGAAGTCAGACTTCAGATTCTTTAAGCTGTTGTCATACATTTTTGATAAGAAATACTAATACCTGCCAGGATATTCCAGACTGCTGCCCCATGCCTTCTGCCATGGTGTTCCCCCAGAGCCTGCATAGTGATGGAGCACGTCCTCACTTGCATCTTGTCCGTCATGCCTGAGCAGGTCTGGGAAATTCATCTCCTTGTCAATCTGTAAACCTGGTCCAATATCAGTTATTTTATGTGTCTTGGTTTAACAAACACACTCGTGATTTCCCAGTCTGAGACGACTGTGGCTGTGGCTGCCTGTGTTTGCCAAGTATGCAAAAACAGCACCTGAAAATGCCAGTATACTTCTAAATCTAACATTGCCAAGCTAAGGCAAGGTGGTGTCTCCATTTGTCTCCATTTTGGGGATCGATAACATCAAAGCCTGGGGACCTTTCCAGCCTCAGCTTTGTGTTAGAGAGCAGCAATTCACCCCAGGGTCTGCTGTGAGCTGGATGCTAGCCTGGGAACCCGTGTGCTGAGGGAGAGTGGACCGTGTCCAGCCATGCATCTCCTAGCACGTCTCTTCCCAGATGGCAGGACCTTAGCACAGACCCAGAACATGCACGGCTGCAGACAAGCATCATGTCTGTCTTCCTCCTTCAGCTAGGATTAAAGGTTATGATCTCCAGATGGAGTGTGTTGTAATCGTGTTGCAGTAATGACCCCATTACAAGAATTATTACTTCTATCATGCTGTGCTTCATCGTTTCCTAAGATCCTTCACCAAAACCTCTGCTGTGTCCAGATGTTGTGTCTGAGACATGTAAAATTGCAGTTTGTATTACTCAGTGATGTTGCAACTGTTGGATGGCTATTAAAACAGTCCCACCTAAGCTCCAAAACCAGCCCATGGGTAGAAGGATTAAGATCACGCTACAATGTAGATCCGTATCACAGCTTCCTGACTCTTGCTTTCCTCTATGGTCAGCATATGATGGTCTTCTTATGTGAGGAGCAGAGCTACATCTCCATGATTGCATTTCCCTTGGGATAGCTCATGGGAAACCTGGGAGTCTTTGATCAGTGGCTCACACGTTCTTCTTCTGCCAATTGTTAATTCAAAAGTCCAGAAACCACACAGTTATTTTGAGTGTGTCGTGGTTTAAGCCCAGGCCGTAAATCAGAACCACGCAGTCTACTTCCCCCCCACCTTTCTTCCCTCCGCTTCTGGAGGGACGGGGAGGAGAATCGAAAGAATGCAACTCCCATGGGTTGAGATAAGAACAGTTTAATAACTAAGGTATAACACAAATCACTACTGCTACCACTAATAGTAATAATGATAAAGGAAATAACAAGGAAAAGAATACAACCGCTCACCGACCGGTACCTCGCCCTCACCCTGCAGTGATCCAGCCCTTCCGGGGACTCTCAGTTCTACATCCTGGGCATGACGTGCTGTGGTATGGAATACCTCTTTGGCTAGTTTGGGTCAGGTGTCCTGTTCCTGCTTCCTCCCAGCTTCTCCTCCTCCCTGGCAGAGCATGAGACTCACAAAGTCCTTGGTCAGCCTAAACATCGGTGTTATCAGCTCCGTTCCCAGGCCGAAAGTCAAAACCACAGTGCTGCAAAAGCTACTAAGAAGGAGAAAAGCTGACTGTTGTTGCTGAACCCAGGACAAGTGAAAGGGAAAGAAAACTGATGATTTTTGTTGGGACAGTCTGTGTCATTGCATGTTTACTGGAAGCTTTGTGGTGGTGTTTCCTTCAAGGATGACATAATATTTCATTCACTTTTCTGGACCCTGGATATGGCTACTTGTAGAAGGCACATTTGATGTACTGGCACATATCCTTGGTAAAGGACCAGCTCAGGTCCTGCAGTGCTGTGAGTGCAGAGACCAGCATCCATGGTGCCTGCCAAGCCAATCTTCCCAGGCTCTGTGTAGAAGTGGATACTTGACTGCATGATAAGGGCGATGCAAATGTTGTCACACACCCAAACTTGAATGTATTTTAAATGGCACACTAGACAGCCTTCTTGTTTAAAATGTATCAGCTCCCTTCAGGTTACCTTCTGTTTTTCCTGTTTGCGAAGCTCCAAAAACTACTTTACGTATTCACTATTTCATTCCCATCCTCCTTTGCTAACAAGTCTGGTATTTCATTTCGGACAAGAACCTAAAATGTCCCATGAGCTTTTTCCTGCAACCTGGACCCTGGTGATCTCACTCACTGCTTGATTTCCAAAGAACATGGAAATTACTCATCAGGGTATGGATGTCATTGGGGCAAGGCAGCTGTTTGATTAGAACACAATCAGCTCTTGCTGATGCAAGCTTCTCTGCCATTTCTATCCTTCTTTCTTTCCTGGACCTTTCACCTTGCTTCTTGTTCCCCTTTATGTCCCTTCGTATAAAGTGTTTCTGGGAAGGTGTACGTGCCTTCCTATCAGCTGAAAAGCACATGTCCCTTCTTCCTTCCTACATTTCCTCTCTGCCGGTGACGAGCCTCTGGGCTTCATCTGCCAGGGGCAATCCCATTGCTGCTGGTCCTACATCTGAATTCCTCCCAGAAGCTGTTTACAAAGGGAACCCAAAGGAAGGATCTCTAAAGCTTTTCATTGACATCTGTTAGTACTTGTAAAGCATTTACAGAACAGTAACCGAGCAGAGCTTGGCTTCCTTTTCACTACAGGGCTGCAACAGGAACAGCTGTCTTAATGATAAAAGGATAGAAACCAGACACATGCTTGGTTATTTGGTGTTTCTTTTCATTTAATTATGGGTAAGTTCCTTAAGGTATACAAGATATGTGATTTTCCACCTTTCTGCCAAAGCAGAACTGAGCTCAAGTTCATAACCAGCACAAGAAGGAATAACCACAGGGCAATGCCCCATGGAATGGAGTCCATGAGCCAGTGGTCCTCTGCCTGCTCCATCCTGGGTTGGGTGTTAGACTTCTTGGCTGTGAATTTCACTTACTGCATGCAGAGTTTTCCCAGTTTCTGGTAAAGAAAACCAGCTGGCGCAAATTTTCACGGAAAAATAGCACATTTCTTTGAAATTCTGCAGCAGGACAGACTTAACACAAGTTTTTAAACTAACAAAAGTTGAACAAAGGCAACGATTTTAAACCAACACTTGATCCATTGGATTTTCAAAGCTTTTTAGGAGAGTAGAAAATCGCTGCAATTCATCTGTCATTGGAAATCTTTACCCCTTTAAAAAATAAAGTACATGTCTTTAATAGTGTTGGAACAATTAAGGCTATAACATACAATGCTGTACATCTTAATTGCTCATTTGCTGCAGTCCACCGTTATATTATTGTAGGGGATTTTAAACTCTGCAATTGTAATGAATAGCTTTATGAAACTAGTATGTGCCTTTGGTATTGAATTTAAAATGAAATGTGTACCACAGAGTGTCTGATGTTAGCCCCTTGGGCATATATAGGGTAGAAATCCTCTGCTCCCATAAACTGACAGCCTTTTTTGGGTTACTACATGTGTGAAACTGCCCGTTACTGGTGATACAATTATCAGTAAGCAAACCACAAAACCTCTCAGCTTGGGCTTGGAACACTGCGTGTACTGATCTTCTGACATATCCTAAAACATGGCAATTCCAGCAGTGCTGCAGGGCTGTGCTAGAATCACAGAGTTAAGCAAAAGATGGGATCTTTGCAGGCAAGAATAAATTGGAATCCTCATATATGGATAATGGAAATCTTATCACCCATATTATGAGATCATATAGACTCCTGAACTGTAGACCTATGCTCTGAAATAAAAGTCTTTATTAATTCGGAATGGGAAACTTTAGATGGTGTGTTCTGGGCTAGACCACAAGCATTTCTCCACACTTAGTAGAAACATACCCAGGTTGATCAGAAGTTTCTTTTACCCATCTCTCTCTCCCTTTTCTGAGTTTCAGTCAAGAGCTTTGAGTTGCTACAGGTATAATAAACCCTAAATCTTTTGCTTCAGTGTTGGTAGAAATTTTGTTATACACAGCTAATTTTATCTGGAAGTTGTTCAGACTATTGCGTCATGAGTAATAGCAGTAATGCAACAGCCAGACCAAGCCAAGGGAAACTGGTCACTTACTGTGAGTCAACACTAGAGATGAGTAGACACAAACCTGCTTTGAGAAATCCTTGCTTGTACAATTTAGTGTTTAAAATTACCACTTCTCATGGAAATTCAGAACAGTACCAATGAAAGCTTTCTTTGTGAGAAATCCTGATTTAGGTTATGAATGTGAGCAGGACTTATCTTCGAGTCCCTGACTTGAATCCAAGGTCTTTGTGCTTTGGACTTTTAGAGGTGACTTATTGACTGGGCTTTTTTGAGGACTGCATTAAAATTTACTTTCTTACCTTAGCTTCATGCTCATAGACGCCCTGGATCTAATTTCAGCTGTGCAGTTCCTTGTATTTAACCCTGATAGAAAAGTCCAACATGTTTTTTTTTAATGCAATAGACCCAAAGACTTGTAAGAGCAATTCACTTGCTGCAAGAGGCTGTTGGGAATACCTAGTTTGTATGAGGCTGGGGTATAAGTTACTGAGAAAAGCTGCATCCATCTTCTCATCCATCCTTATTTTTTGAGTAGGACATCCAACTCCTTAACATTTGGATTCAGACTAGGTTTAGAGCCAAGTTCCTGCTTTGATTCAGCTCAGAGGAGCATAAGCTTGACAAGAACTGTGAGGAAGATGACTCAAGCTGTATCAGGAGTTCCCTGGTTTTGGATGGGCCGGGAAACATGCCAATGGCTCTGCAATCAGTTGTACTCTGTGAGGCATGAGTAATCCCTTTGTGGAATGCAACAGGAAGGGAGAGGCTATGAGGTATATTGACAGAAGATATTTTACTGTTGACTTGGGAATGTTTCATTTTAAGGTTCTTGTGTATAATTTGCCTGACGTTTATACTGCTGAGGAAACGGGATAGACAATGTGAAAAGCTGGGCTTGCTGCTACCTACACAGCAATATTTATAGTGTGGTCATTTGAATAAGCAGCGCATAAGTAACAGAACAAAGAATATCCTGAAGACTGAAGATCTAGAAAGTGGCACTGGAAACGGAACCTGCAAGTCGTGAACCCCCATTGCTAATCCACTTTTGGCATGGATGACTTCCGTAACCCTTTGCTTTTGTTCCTTACCTTTATTACTTCCTAGGCTGTAAGGCACCAGCAGCTAGCGAAAGACCATATCAGGCCTTCCAGATGTGGCTGAAGGTAAGCAAGGGTTAGATGTTTGACTTAAAACCAGATATCTACAGAGGTGCCATAGACTTGGCATGCAGCATTGGCTGAATCTTAAGTTATGGGCTGGTTTCCAAAGTCTAAAGGATAGTTACCTTGTTTTTGTTGTGACATTTAAATCAATGAAAACCTGCAAGAACTGCTGTAAATAAAAATAATGATAGCAAAAGATAACACCATTTCTCTGTTTTGCACACGGTGAAAGCATGTGCTCAGACTCCAGTGACCCCCCTCAAGGAACAGCAGGCAGGTCCTATCCTCAGCCCTCTTTAGGGTTTTAAGGGGCAGCGAGTGGACATGCCTATTCTTCTGGCCACTCACCTTGAGCAATGCAACGGCCTCGAGGTGCACCAGGGGAACTTTAGGCTGGAGATTAGAAATAATTTCTTCACTGAAAGGGTTGTCAAGCATTGGAATAGGCTGCCCAGGGCTGTGGTGGATTCACTGTCCCTGGAAGTGTTCACAAACTGTATAAATGAGGTATTTAAAAGATGTGGCGCTTAGGGTCATGGTTTATTGGTAGCCTTGGCACTACTAGATTAATAGTTTGACTTGATGATCTTAAAGATCTTTTCCACCCTAAAGAATTTCATGATCTATGACTTCCTTGGTGTGTTCTGACTGCATGTGACACCCAGTAGTGGCTGCAGAAGTCTGCTAGACTACTGTGTGCCTGCTAGGCAAACCCACTGAGGAAAGCCATCTGAGAGATGTTTGCTTATCATCATACACCATCCTGCTTCATTAGAGTAATGAGATGAATAAGGATAAGAGCAAACAGTAAAAACACACAAAGTTTCCAGGTTTCCCCTAACATTCCTTCTCTTACATTTGTGTTTCCACTGAAACATCTTGCAGCAACACATTAAGACAAAAAACTCCTGAATAATTAAACAAACATCTTGTCATTTGCAAGGTGAAGGCAACCAGGTTTGGCAAATGCAACATGAGAGTGGAATAATTTATGGCTGTGTAGAGGCTTCAGTCCAGGGAGGAGCTCTATTTTACAGCCTTCAAATGAACACAGTGAAAGAAAGAGAAAAATCTGGTTGTGAAGCTTGGTGGCCCCTGCGTGTGAGCAGGCTGCTGGAGAAGTTATTTGTTAAAGGTCAAAGCAGATATTAATATTGCTATTAAACGAGTGGGGGAAAAGGCTTCCAGCTTCACAGCCTATGTCAATACTTTGCTGTGATTGGAATTAATCCAGCTGTCAGGTTTTATCTGGGTCATGCTCTTCTTATTGCTTTAGCCAGTATTTCAACTGTGTACAGTTGTGATGTCCTCAACATAAGAAGGACATGGAGCTGTTGGAGCAAGTAGAGAGAAAGGCCATGGGGATGGTAACAGGCTGGAGCACCTCCTGTCTGAAGACAGGCTGAGAAAGATGGGGCTGCTCATCCTGGAACAGAGAAGGCTGCGTGGAGACCTCAGAATCACTTGCAGTGTCTGAAAGGGGCTACAAGGATGCTGGAGAGGGACTCTTCATCAGGGGCTGTAGCGATAGAACAAAGGGTGATGGGTTCAAACTGAAACAGGGGAACTTCAGGTTAGATATAAGGAAGTTCTTTATTGTGAGGGTGCTGAGCCGCTGTCACAGGTTGCCCAGAGAAGTGATAAATGGTCCATCCCTGGCAATGTTCAAGGCCAGTTTGGACAGAACCTTCATTGACATGATCTATCCCTGCCCACGGTAGGGGATTGGATGATGATCTTAAGGCCTTTTTCAACCCAAATTATTTTATGATTCTATGATTTATGGTTGTGACTATGTATGTTGCTTAACAAAAAACAAGCAGAAGAAGAAGACAGGGAATTTTGTGGGTGGGTTTCCCTTCTGTCCTTTCACTTTTGCTTTTCCAAAGGTTTCTCTCTATTTTTCTCTTTTGGACGACCTACAAGATATTTTGGTGGAAACTACTCTGTAAAAATCAGAAGTTTAGGGATTTTTTTTAAATTTGTGTAATGTCTGCTGACAATTTCCCAATTCTTCATTATCACTTTTCTCATCTCACTTTTTAGATGTTCAGGCTCTCAGTTGTAAGCTTCTGTCTCTGACAAATAACATGCGTCATCATCTGGCTTGTGATCAGTGACAAAGAGGTGTGAAGCTAACAAAGACCTCCTCCAGAACATAACCTTTGAGGCTTGCAACATTTGTTCATTGTCATTCAGTATGAACTGGATGCAGTGGTATCAAAATACTTTTAGAGCATTCTCAATACATTATAATTATGAATCTTATTTCTCTGTGGCATGTCAGGTGCTTCTGTGCACTGGTTTGAAAATGTTTATTAAAAGAAAGCCATTAATGAGTGTTTAGGATCTAATGTGGAACTCTAGGTTGAATAAATGCTGACTAAAACCTTTTCACCCAGAACAATAAATGAAATATCGTGGTTCATTGAATAGGGTATTTTTCATGGTAGCGTCACATTTTAGAGTAAGATTTCTGCTTTTAAGTTAAGGAAATATCTGTGGGAGAGGCATTGTCAAACATCACCTTCGCAAAGGAAATGTTCCACCTTTTTTCAAAGAAAAATTCTTGGGTGTCTTTATTCAGTGAACTTCCATATTTTTGGTTTTCATCTCACTTGAAGGTAGAAAACCCAAATGTCAGAAATTGCCCCAGTGTGCAAGTTCAAATGTGGTTGACCAAGACTTCGAGACCACAAGTGTCTCAGTGTTCCCATCATTAAGCTTGCTTAGAAAAAAACCTTATATTGGAAGAATTCAACCTGTCATTCGCTGCTTGCTTAAATCGCTTTCCATGTTCGAAGGTTAAATGTTTCAAAGCTGTGAGGACTTTTACATGAGGAGTAAATACAGAAAGATGTATATATTTTAGGGTTTTTTTTTCCTAGCAGTCTTGGAAGTTGGGTTTGAAAGAGGAAAAACAAACACTGTAAGCTGCAGATGGAGATTGGCTGGTACTTTCAGAGGTGGGGAAAAGACTCCTGGACTCCAGCACTGCGATGTTCTCGGTACCTATTCATGTACATGACATTTTCCTAAAGCCTCAAACTTTGAAATGTCAAGTTGGAACTAAACCAGAACAGAACCAGCCCTGAGCATGTCAGGGAGATTCAGAGGTAACTTCCAGGGGGAAAAAGCTCTTCTGTAACTTAGGCTACAGAATTCACCAGGATCTCACTCTTTCTGCCACCAGAGATGGGGAAAACCAGGATCCAGCTGCCTGGGAATCAGTGGGTGGCTTTTAGGCTGCTCTCTGCTTCTCTCTTCCAGCTCTCTGCTCAAGAGAGCAAATGATCTTCACATCAGTGCTGCCACACAGGTTCCCAGAGCCAATTGCTTTTGAGTGCAGGAGAAATCATGGGCTTTCACCTTTCCATCTGTCCTGCAATTCAGTTGGATGAGGAGAAGTTGAGTTTTGGAAATCTGACGCGATTGATAACTGCTTGTTCTTTGCTGAATGAAATTGCCCATCTCAAGGAACTGAAAGAAAAACCCCAGCAAACACACCAAAATGAACATCACCTTTAGCTCATGGACGCTGGTCTCAAAGGAGAAGCAGGAACTCACATTCAGCTCCTAGTTTTGCTTCATGTTTATCTTGTAAAGTGGAAGAAGCTTTCGTATCTCTGCGCTTCAGCTCCCAGGTCTTGCCTACAGTGATGCATTTCCTTTCTCCCACCCATTTCCAGGCATTTCTCTACTGTGCTTAACCTCCTCCATCTTTGCTATGGAGTGTATGCAGAGCTTCTTGGCTTCAGCTTTAACAGAAGTCCTTAATTTTGCCTAACAAAATAGAAGTGAAGGTGCTTGATAGGATACAATGAGGTGGAAGATGAGAGGTTCTGGTAGTGTCTGCAGTGCTCAGGGTAACTGCAGGGAGTTGTCTGCCTGTACATAGGAGATGGACAGAGAGGGTTCCAAAGTTTTCATGTCTTTGGGTTTCCTCAGTACCCTTTATTTAGTGACTCTGGGTCAAACCCCAGACATCCTAGGGATGCGTTCCTCAAAGTGTTTTACCCTTTCAAAGAACCCACATTTGAGTTCAAAATTGATAACAAGGAGCTGGTCAAGGAGGGATCTTATCTAAGAACTTTTGTGTATGAACAGGTTGACAGTTTAAGCTAAAACCAGGCAGAAAATGGGAATACTTCCCACATCCTCGTGTCTGTTCCAGCATCATCTGCTGAGCCTCTAAATTGCCTCCCACTTTGTCCATGTCATTTTGACAGCTGGGGCTCAGCAGTGTTCTCCTTAGAGCTGTGTTCAGTGGCTAGACCTTCTCCATCTGCATCTCCTCCAGCTGCAAGGGGTGCAGTGGTCAGGGTAGATGCTGCAGTGCAGGTGGCTTTCTGCGTGGTCCAGAGCCAGCATCCATACATTCTGCAGCCAGCCTCCATCAACCATCCAAGCTTTCCTCAGTGCATTAAACAGCCTGTTCTGACGCAAATCTTGCCAAAAATAGATCTTCAGTCTAATATCCAATACTCCCAAAAGAATAACAGTCTTAATACGATCCTGAATACGTGCAGGATTTATGGTTCTGCCAGACATTGTTCAGATAGTTTCTATTTTAAGAGAGATTGGGCAAATAAAAGAAAACCACCAAGGAGAAAAAAAATCCTTCAAACACTTAATCCTGAACCTTCCTATTAAATAGAAAAGAAATATTACTTGGAAAATTCAGAGCATAGTCGGCGTATGTCCCTGCCAGGGGACAGAAGGTGACTCTGTCCTGCCACAAGCCTGAAGTCAGGCTCCTCTGTAATGATTTTCCCTCTCTGGTTATGTTCTGAAGAGGCAAATGTGTTCTTCAGGCCATGGTACATCAGGAGCAGAGATGCTGCAAGGACTGCTCCCTTGGGATCAAAGGCACATTGTTTATGAGCAAGCCCAGTTAAACACTGATTATTTCTGTTTGGTTTGGCAGATTGCAGAAGCTGGGTAGCTAACTCAGCTCTTTTCCCAAATCATTTAAATGCAGAAGTTGCTAAGTATTCCCTTGCCTCCAAATATTTGCAGGAGGTCATTTTTTCTGCATGGCAGCATTTCTTGTCCCATAAGCTGTGTCTATGAATGGTTCCAAGGGTGTAACTCAATCTTGCCTTGACAAAATGCTCTGGTGAAGTCCATCTAGAACTAAATACTGTCTCTAAACCACTGTGGTTTCCTCAGATGGGTGTCAGGATGGTCATGACAGACAACAGCAGCAGCTGGAGTTTGCGGAGTGAGGGGAGCTATGGACTGAATAAAGTCATCTGCATCAGTGTGAAAAACTCTGACACCAATGGGATTGCATGAGGTCTGGGAGAGGATTAGGGCTCTCTGCATGACAGTCACATACGTGCTCCAGCAGCGTGCCCTTCTGGGTAAGGATAGGTGACGTGCAGGCACTCACGCTAACAGGAAAGTTATTTAGGGGAATTCTCGCAGCTTTATTGAACAGCCCCTGGTAATTATTCACTGGCACACCTCTCTCCTACTTGTTAGAACAGCTGTTGAAGGCAGTTCATGCTGAAGGTAGTTTTCTCCTTGAAAGTCCTGCCATGGATCATTCATTACCTTGGGGACCAGCAATGGGTAACCAGAATGCACCATGAACTGTTAAAAGTAAATCAAGCCACTTTACAAGGTAATGAATGGTTCTTAAAAGTTCACTTGCGCCACCACAGCTCTCGAAGCTGGGACAGATGTTTACTGCTAAGAAACTGCAGGTGGAATTCAGTGCTGCCCCTGTGACTCCAGTGGTTTTATGAGAGCCCAGGGGAAATGCTGGGGGAGCCCTGACCTCGGAAAGGCTGCTCTCCAAAGGAAGCACCCAAACTTCTGCTTTGGGTGCTTGCCTGGCTCCACATGCCTCTTACTCAAACACACTGCAGCGAGCTGGCATGCTGATGACTTCCTTGCTGGTGACTGGAGTAAGACTGTAAATTGCAGTCCCTAATTACAGACTTTTGCCCTGCATGGCTGATAATAAGTCCAGGAACAAAGACAGATGCCGGTAATCAAGGACTGGATCAATAACTTTAATCCTAGAGCAGAGACACCCTATACTTACTCAAAGTGAAACCTTCCAGACTGAGACTTAAGCAGCTAAAAAACCTGCTTTTGTAAACTCATTTATTTTCTTTCCTTCCCCTCTCACCAATGCAATGTTTCCAGCAGGAGACGCATTCCTTCCTCCAGTGAGGAACATTGCCAGCATTGTCTCATTTCCCTCTGGAGACAGCCAACAAGCTGGGCAGAAGCATGGAGACATGCATGACAGCATTCCTGAGTGGAGCGAATTTCCCCCAGCAGTGAGCATTTTCCAGTGACAACAGGCAGCCCTAGGGTATTTGGGCACTGTGTATGCTGCAGAGCCAATGAGTTTCATCCCCATTCCAGAATCTGGGAGCAGGGCTAGAGATTTCCCACTCCACACCTCCAAATGTGCTTCAGCTGCTGATACTATCAGGAAACTGGTATGCGGGACTCCATGATCTTCAAGGTTTCCAATCTAGCTGGTTCTGTGATCCTAACCCAAGTGAAGGTCCAGGCTCTGTGCTGGCCCCATATGACATGGAGCTTGCACCCATGCTGCAGAGCAGGGTGACACCGGTGTCCACCCCTCAGCCAGTGTAGGAGGGGAAACTCCACTGTCTGAAACTGTTGAGGGCTCCCACTATCCCCTGACCAACAACCCCTCAGTGGGTGCCGGAGGGCAGGGAGGAGGTTAGGGGGCAAGTGGGGGACTTTGGAAGAGCTGTCTGATTTCCTTTGCTTTCCCCACCACAGGTTTCCTGTGTGACTCCAGACGAGTCATTTGGTGTCTCCATGGTTCCCTGTTTGCAAAACTGGACTTTCCCTACCTCATAGAAATGATACAAGAATAAATTTGCTATTGAGCCTCGAATACCCTCTTGATGTGGACTGAATCCAGTTAAATCAGTACCTCCTCTTACTAAAGTGCCACAAACATCCTGATTTTCTGGGAATACATGAGTTATTCCTAAGAAAACAAGTAAGATTTTGGGTGGCTGCACCAGAGCACACGTGGTGTTTGGAAGTCCTTCCCAATAACTCATTCTCTTTGTCACGTATAAGTTGTTGTAGTTTGGCTCTGTTGCTGCTTTAGGTCATTCCCTGTGTAGACAGGGAAACAAAGACTAAATTACAAGTAATATGTTCTCCAATGTAAGCAGTAAATGGGAGCACAGAGCTCACTTGTGAAAGGGGAGTCATTTGGCATCTGTGGATGGGGATAATGACATAACTTACAAGGAAGTTGCAGAAGCCTAACAGCTGGTTCTTTTTCACCACATCCAAACCAGAGCAAAAGCGAAGGTAGAAAAAGAATTACAGAAATGGGAATCTACCCATGGCTTGGAGGCTGAGGAGAGCGATCCAAGACATCTCAGAAGAACAGAAAAGCACCAAGAGAGTGCTTATGCATTTTGGTGTTGTTTTGTCGACTGAGGTGCGGCATATACAGATGCAAACAGAGCCTGAGTTGAGTTGGGAAGGTCCTCCCAAGGCAGTGACACATGCAAGAGGGCTGATGTCTGCCATAGGGAGGAAGGTGTTAATGAGAGCTAATTGTCTCCATTAGCCCTGCCCGCAGGTGTGAGCATGGGAGAGGAAGACAAAAGGGGGAGTGGGAAAAGAAGTGGTCCTCTTAGGAGTAGGGGCTGCAGTAGATGCTTTGGTGTGCAGTGAGCTTCAAGTGTCTGGATGTGCTGATTCCTGAAGGTATGGAAGGGAAACTGAGGCATGCTGTATGGGATGGCTATAGGGGAAACAGAGGGACCCTGGCTGCTCATGCTCATGTTTTAATCTGTTTTTTCATTTACTCAGTTCTGGCTCCCTTTAGTGCCCCAGTAAAAAACACTCAAGCAACAACTGATGCTTATGGGATACTTCCTGCTGTGTTCGACTCTGAGCTGAGTTAGTGCTTTGGCTTCAGCCAAAGGCTTGCTCTGGACCCTATCCGCACAAGCAATCACTAGTGATGACTACAGAGTGAGCTGTTGCTCTGCTCCCTGAGCCTATTGTTGTGATTCCTGGAATTCCTTGTAGATCCCTGTTGTGGGAAGGCTGTGCTGTGGCAGATAGCAGCCTTCTGCTGCTCTCCTCCTTGATCTATGGAGCATGGCTCTCAAAGAACTGCAGAGTGGGAGCCTGGTTCTGTGACTGTCCCAGAGGGAACAGGGAAGAAAGGAAAGAAAATAAGAAACACCTTTGATGAGGAGTCAGATGGAAAAGCCCACAAAGGCGAAAAGAGCAACAAGCGAGCAGTGCCCTGTCTGATGGCTGTTTTCTGTCTCACACATCTGAGATTAATGACAGTGGGGCTTGGAGCAAGCTGCTCCAGTGGAAGGTGTCCCTGCCTGTGGCAGGGGGTTGGAACTGGATGAGCTTTAAGGTCCTTTCCAACCCAAACCAGGCTGGGATTCTGTGATGACATATAAGAATGGGGAAGACGGCAGGATAAATAGAAGTAATATTTGTTCAGTAGTATCTATTATGCTATCACTTACTGATGACCTTTTTGAGCAAAGTTGTTCCTTTGGCACAGGGTGCACCCTGCTCACTGCAGGATGGCCTCATGTGGTGCAGTAAGCCAATCACTCCGTGGATTAGCATCTATGCTAATTCCTGTGGCTTCTGGTAGCCAAGAAGACACACAGGTTGTGTCCTCCCACATGGATGTGTGAAGAGAGAGTGTAAGTGTGGCTTCTGATGTGGTTCCTTTCATGTGGTGCATGTTGCTGAGTGATAAACAACGAGAAACACAAGTGCTGACGGGCAACTGTCATGTTCAGAAAGGAGAACCTGCCCCAAACTTGATCGCATGTCTCCTGTGCTCCAGATTAGTGCTGCAGCCTCAGGCTCATAGGCTGTTCTCATCCTCAGGTTGAATCAGGTAAAAATTCTCTTACACAGCAGGGAAAGAATGTCAGGAATCTTCCTCAGGAAACTGAAGGAACACATTAGGCTTGTTCAGAATGTCATTAGTCATTTTGTGGACCTGATACAGATGAGTTTGCTACTAAAGGGAACAGGTATGGATGTACCCTCTGAAAACCCTGCTATGGCAGATGTAAACGTGGTTGCAATAGGATAGGAGATAAATGAATCAAATAGTTGTCAGAACTCTGTTCTCTCTAAACAGCATCTTCTGCCACTCTTGTTCAAGTATTGGCCGCAATAGACCATTGGGCTGATATTTTGGAGTGCTGCCTATATCTTTAAGTATCTTCAGTCTTTGATTTATTGTGAGAATGAATCTTTTGTCTCTTCACCTCTTGTTTTGCCAATGTGGTGTTTCTGGAGATGAAACCTGATCTGAATGCGCTGCTTGCTGCCAGCACTGTACTTGTAATGCATTAAAATATGGTGGAGTTTTGCTTCTGAGTTGTAGATGGTTGCTTACTTGACAGTTTGGGGAAAACTGAACATGAAATATTCCCAGATCCTGGGGTGGTCGTTTCTAGGGCCACTAAAGGCTATCGGATACCTGCTTTGTGAAGCATGAGCTAAAGTTGTTTATCTTCTGCTGATTTTTAAGCTGTGTGAACATAAACCTGAATGAATGAGCCTTGATTTGTTCGCACCAAATTTGACATTAGACTGGCCTTAATGTGCAATGAAAGTGAAATAGTCTCATTTGTATCCTCTGCTGCAAAGGGAAAGGTGTTCAGTGTGTCAGCAGAGGGACCTTGGGAACTTCTGGAGTTAGGGAATGCAGCTACTTCTGAAGGGATAATAGAGGGTGTAGAGAGCAGAGACTATGCTGAGGGGCCAGAGTTCTTCATAGGAAGAAGAGCATAAACTCCTTTATCATGAGACAGGTTCAGTGTTTGAAGCTTTGCATCCTGGCAATGGACAGGCTTAAAGTGAGGGTGGAGAAATTACATAGCCCAGACCCACTGGGCTTGGGGCAGCCTAGGAACCTGCCTGGTGTCCCCTCATCACTGTTGCTCTGCAGTGATCTGACTTGGGGTTATAGAAAGTAAAGGAGAATGGAGTGTAGCTCAGTCCTCTGAGTTTTTGCAGAGAGTGTACAGCAGGTGCTGGTAGCAGGATAGTTTGCCTTATCCCTTAGGAGATTAACCCTGTGGTGGTGTAAGACTTTTCTGGGAAGAATGGCCATAAATATCTTCTTGAATTTGTGATTGTAATTTAGAAGCAGGGGTAAGGAATAATGGATTTGCCTATGTGAGAATTAGCTGCAGTTGATGGGTAAATATCCTGGGTTCAGCTGTAACAGTTATCTTTCTCCTTTGTAGTAGCTGGTGCAGTGTTGTGTTTTCAGCTTCAGTCTGAGAACAATGCTGATAACACACAAATAAGGCAGTGTCTGGTTTCAATGGATCTAGAGATCTGTATGCAGATATTGGAGTTTTCCACATGCTGTAATATCTTTCTTACCTTCCCACTAGATAACTCAGTAGGAAAGGGGAACAGTCCCACTGCTATAGGAAAAGGTTCTTTCAGATCTTCTTGGTTTTGTCTTAAAGAATCCCCTGATTTACATACAGAAGTCCCACTTCCTTTTCTTCAAGAAGCGAAGTCACCTTGCTCTAGGGTCACGGCATGGGCAGCACTTAGAAAGGATGTCATTTTTCATCATTTGCTTTCAGGTACTGATGAGAGAAAGGAAGTGTAGTGAGCAAACCTTTATTTTGTGCGATTATTTTTCACATAACCATCCTCTGGCAGCTTATTGCTTGCTGATGTCTTCATAGATTCCTCCCACTTTGTTCTCTGCATGCAGGTTTACTTTTTCCTTTGGTATTTTTACAGAAATACCAAGTTGTGGGGTTGGTGAACTGAATCCAGTTGTGAGAATTAGGAACTGAAGACTTAAGTATTTTCTGAATCTATTCTGAATATACTCTGATTCTATTGCTCTGCTCCAATGTGAAATGCTAAAAAAGTGTCAAAACACAGTGAGGTTTTACTGAATAATCTTATTGTTGAGCAGAAAGGAGTTAAATGGAAGGTTTTTATTCCAAAGCAAGGTTCAACATTTTTGGGTTGCACTGAGAGAGTTTCTTTGGAGAGAGATGGATGTTGTTTCAGGGTGTTTGACACCTTTAAAAATGAAGGTGAGTTTCATCTCTTTCTTAGAGAAAAAGGTTTAAATCAGTGTGGAACTGAGAATCATAGAATCACAGAATGGTTTGGGTTGGAAAGAACCGTAAGATCATCCAGTTCCAACCCCCTACAATGGGCAGGGACACCTCACATTAGACCATATGGCTCAAGGCTCTGTTCAGTCTATCCTTGAACACTGCCAGGGATGGAGTATTCATGACTTCTTTGGGCAGCCTGTTCTGATGCCTCAGCACTCTCACATTAAAGGACTTCCTTATATCTAACCCAAACTTCCCATGTTTAATTTTAAACCCATTCCCCTAGTGCTCAGTCATATGCCATTGCCCAAAATTCTCTTTTTAAAGCCCTTAAAATGAAGGTTTATGAAAATGCCTGGAACTTGTGTTCATAGAATCATAGAATAGTTAGGGTTGGAAAGGACCTTAAGATCATCCAGTTCCAACCCCCCTGCCATGGGCAGGGACACCTCACACTAAACCATGCCACCCAAGGCTCTGTCCAACCTGGCCTTGAACACCGCCAGGGATGGAGCATTCACAACCTCCCTGGGCAACCCATTCCAGTGCCTCACCACCCTCTCAGTAATGAATTTGGCTTATTTGGATTAGGATAAATAATCCTCTGTGTGTGTATTCTGTATGAAATTAATAGCTTACGTAAAAAATACCCAAACCCTGCACATCTGAGAACCTCTGTAACATGCATTACACAGCACGCTTCAACCGCTCTGGCATGAGTAACTGCCTGCCCTTCCAACTGTTAATATGAGCACTTGGTGGGTGTTCATTAGAATAAAGACAGACTCGGGAATAAATATAAAACAAATAAAATACTTTTAATTTTTTTTGCTTTAAGACAAAGTTCTTCCTTAAAGAACTATTTGTAAACTCCATTGTCAGAAAGCATCAAAATCATTCTCTAAAATAAATAGCTATTAAGTATGATACAGCTAAACTTTATACCATGGTTTTTACATTTTCTCTCACATAAAATTAAAACAACCATATGTACAGTATCAATAAATATGCAGCAATCACTTTCAGTGCCTTTTTGATGTTTTAATATCAAACTGTACCATCAACGAAAGAACGTTTCTTTGTGCAAGCATGAGTGCATCTGGAAAGCTAGTTCAATTCATCATTCAGCAAAAACCCCAAACAGTCCGGACTTATGGTGCTGGATAAACTAGGTTGTAACTTCTTGGGCAATGCCTTCCATGCTGTTCTGAAGGATTTAGCAATAATTCTTCTAAGGCTAAATGAGTTTGGAACTGTCACTGTTGAGAAACATGGCTCTTGTTTGTGCAATTCTGAACCTAGCTTTGGCACCAGGCCTCAGAAACAAACCCAAGATTGGAGTTCTCATTTCCTTTGAGAACTTGTCTGATGGATGCTGAGTGTGTTAGAAAGCACGTCACTTATTCAGCTGCCTGGCCGAGAGCTGAGATTTTTATAGCATAGGACTTCCTGTGAGAGCAGATCACTTGCATTTCATCTCATCTTATGCTCCATCCCGCAAGATGCTTCAGGGACAAAGCCTCCATGCCCTACCAGAGCTCTTCCTAAAAGCTGGACAAATTAATGGTGACATTGAAATTGTCCCCAGCTGGGAAAAGGGGTCTTCATACAAGAACAAAGCTGGCAAGTAGCGCATCCAGCTCTGGTTGGGCATCTTGGCCAGAAGATGAGAGCCAGGAACACTTATGGGCAGTGTTCTACTCTGCAGGATGAATTTCACATGCAGCAACAACTTAATCATATGAAATCATATGATCCCTTCCCTCAGGATTCATGTCCACATATATATTTGTTAATGCTAAACCCTACAGAGATTCAGCCTTGCCAGTAGCTGGTCGGCTTTATCCAGCCGAATGAGTGCAGTGCAGTGATCACATTCACTGAGTGCTGCTATTATCTTACTTGCATTTAGCTAAGAAAAGACTACGCACATCCCTGTGCAGCCCTGGGAGAAAAGTACCTCTATTATCCCCACCTTTCCCAGCTTATGTGGCCTTTCAGGAATGTGCATCTCTTCCCACTATCTGGCTAGAGAGGGAGCCTAGAAAATTGTTGAGAATACACACCTTTTATACGGTTAAAGGTAGGCAAAATGAAGCACAATGCTCGATGGGGGAGGCTGTATGTGCCACTTTATTTAGACTACAAAGATGATGCTAAGCTATTACCCTGGATGTGCAAAGCAGAGAATAAAATGGCAATAAATCAAATGAATTCTGCTTAGCTCAAGTTAAAACAGAAAATAAGTGGAAAATTATAATTTACTTTTGTTGTTCTTTTAAGTGTGAGGTTGCAATTAGATAGAAAACTCAACTCCCTCAATATTTTTGGTGTTCCAGCAGTTTGATTCCTATTCTGTAATGAAATCTTGGCTCATCTACAAAGGCTGCATTTGCAGGTGGATGGAAACCAGGGTAAACACATCCTCCGTCAGAGTTCTCAAGTAAAAACCTGCCTTAAGCCTTTAAGCAGAAACCTCTTCTGAAGCAATTCAAATGCGACACTCTGAGTTCCAGCCAGGAAAACAGAAGAAATTTTGAAAATACAAAATAATCTGGGTGAAAACTTCTCAATTTTGCTACTGTAATGAAAGAATTTGCATTCTTGGCAGCAGAGGAATTGAAGATAAAACAGCCAGGGTAAGAAATACATAGCCAGTGGTTGCTGCTACTTGTCTGACAGTGTAAGGACAGCAAAGTTTGAGCTAGAACAGGGCTAAGGTTGTCCATAGCTTGGCTGCCTTCATTTGACCCTCATCTGGCCAGGATTTCCTAGCTTTGTTGTGCCTGGAGCTGAACAACTGAAAGCATTCAATTGCTAAGCTGCCAAGGAGCTCTTATGCATGGTTATAGATGGGGCAAACCTGGCTTTTTGGCAGGGTGGTGATACTGTGGTTCCTGTCTCCCATGGGTGCTCAGTGGGTGCAGCTATGATGCAGTTTCTGATGATCATTGCTTTTCATTAGGACTTGCTCTTTGAAAACAGACTAAGAAATAGCAAAAAGAAGGAATCAGCTTTTCCCCACCCTAGAAAGGGACTGGCAAAGGAAATCTGCTCAACCTTTATGGCTTTGCCTTCTGTCTCTACAAGCCCTGGGGGAAAGACCGACTCAGAGTTCACTCTGGCAAGGGACCTCTAGCAATGCATAAAACAAGGATCATTCACACATTAGCACACAAGAAATAGGTTTCATATCAGCATTATCTGGCTCTACTGGCTCACTCCTCTTAATTGTGCCATTTGGTTAGAGTTTCTGAAACCAGGATCAAAAGTTGTCACGCTAATTAACTTGCATTTTTATTATCATAAAGCTTGGAAACATGAGGCTAAGTCAGTTCTACTGGTAAAAACACATCAGTGCTGAAGCACAAGGCGTTAATACAATCACTCATGTAAAATTCTTTACAATAGCAAAATGCTATACTGGTATCTAATACCCACATCTGGGCAAAGATTCTTGACATTTCCTGATTCTTCTAAAGAATGAACTTTCTCCTCATTTCTCATCTGAAATGATGGGCCATTTAGGAGATAAATAAAATACAGCACAGTGTGGTCAGTTATACCATACAGAGGTGAAAAATTAGATTCCCCCAACTTCCCTTTCTACTGGTGTGTTTATCCTAATAGCTACTGAACTGTTACGTCCAAACTCATCTCAGCAGTATCCTTTCCATCATTTGGGTTATGTTTTGCTAAGGAACATGACCTTCAACTTTACACCTCTACACCCTAATCCTGCCAACATACATGTGCTGGAGATGGTCCATGTAGGTGCTCCCGGATTTGGAGGGTTGCTCCTACAATGGTGTAGTTGATGGTGGCATAGGTAAAACATTTTATCCCCTTTTCATTTGAGCAATGTAGATTTTTATCCTTCCCATACACCAAACAGGAAAACTCAGCTTGCTTTGACAATGATACCCCTCTAGCCACAAGCTCAGGACTAAGTACAGCACAAGTATATGTCGGTAAGATTGGAGCTGTGATCTTATTGCTTGATTTACATTGACTTCTTTATGTCTACAGAGAGAAAGTTAATGCTTATATATCGATAGTTTTTAAGTGGAAAGGGAATGGTAGGTAAGTGAAACAAAAGATGAATCTGTGTTATATTTAGTGTTAGGTTTTTGGGGATCAAGGAGATTAAGGAAGGAGAAAGTTCCTGAGAACTGAAGTATTTTGAGCAGGCTTCACATAGATGAAAAATAATAAGAATAATTTCTTGCAATGGTTTTGTTCTGTTTCCTAAAAATATATAAAGGGTCAAACCCTGAAATCGCGTGTTTTTAACTTATTTAGCATGAGCTGCCTCTTTTACCCTTTTTCTCCAGCTTGGATTTTTTTTTCTTACAACTGTTTCAGTTTCACATCCACCCAAACCAAAACATGTTTTCAGTCTGATCACAAACAGAAAGGTCACTTGTTTACATGGCCAGATTGCATTGTCCTCTCATTCAACCGAAAATGCTGATGCGTCTGCATTTTCACTTCTCTAGAAATGATTTGCATTAAAGATGATTTTCTAATTCACTAAATGCAAACTTCTCAGAACACTTCAGTCCTTATTTAGCTTTGGGAAAAATCTGAGCATCCAC
Organism: Psittacula echo; assembly: GCF_963264785.1. Lineage (NCBI taxonomy): Eukaryota > Metazoa > Chordata > Aves > Psittaciformes > Psittacidae > Psittacula > Psittacula echo. The sequence goes on along the minus strand of NC_137752.1, from coordinate 9,068,789 downwards.
TTCATGGATTCTGCCTGAGACATTTCCCTTTAAGCTCGTTCTCTGACTCATTTAGTTGGCTTTACTCTGACTTTAAGCCATTGGCTTCTGTGGAGGAGGATTTGATGTACCACAAGGTCAGAATCAATCCCTGCATATTTGTTCTATTTGTTGTTCACTATTACAGGAACATTATTAGCACTCAGAAGGGGGAAAATATGGGAGAAAGAGAGGATTTCCACTAGGGTAGATGTGAGGATTAATATGCTTGCACCACTTTAAAACAAGTAATGCCAAATATATTACTATATGCAATTTAAAATGTGCTAGTGTGCTAAATGCACTAAAAGCTGATGTGGGTGCAAAAGCCGGCTCTAACAGGACTACAGTAAATATCCTGGTGCCATGGATAACGGATCAAGAAAGTCCCACCTGTAATGGAGTTGCAGCAGGCAACATTTCGCTTGTGAAATGCACTGTTAGTGTACAGTGGACACAAATGATGTGCCTTGTGGTAGAAAAAGCTTGTTATTGCCAATGGGCTTCCTAGAACTTCTATGGAATATATACACGTGTATATTCCTTATATATGTCTATACATGTGCATATACCCCATAAAAAGCTCTTTTATTCTCTGCAAAATACTGCATTCACCGCTCCTCTCCTCCAGATCTCATATTTACCATCATTCAGAGCATGAGGCATTAAGGGATGATGACTTTAGATACAGTTTTTGTGGTAACCTGCTGTGCAAGCATTATGGCTTCAGAAGGATGCTGTATCATCTTATTTGTAGAAACAAAGAGATTTCTGAATTCTTATAGGTGTCTCAAACCAGCTAGAATTTGCACCCCAATTTTGCCCAAGGATAAACCAAATCCATCCTACATAACACTTCACAGAAGCTTTCCTATCTAGCAGCTGAGAATCACCTGTTCCAGACAGGTCACTTTTAAATTCTCCATTTATGAGATTTACCATGTGGTTTTATGGTCACTCAAAGTTCCTCCTTAGCTTACAAAGTTTTAAAGAGCTCTTAGTTTCTGTCAAAAACGTATTTTCCCTTCCTCCTTCATTGTCATTTTCCTATGCTTCAGCTGTGCTACTGACTTTGCCTTGTCTGCTCAAGCAGGTCTTTCTATAGCAATACATTATCTCCTGCTAGGAAGAGGCTCACTGTGGACAAAGCAGCTCGGTCTCTCTGCTGTTTAGGCTGCACATGGTCTTTTCTGTAGCTGGGATCTCTCAATCACAAAACTTCTTTGCTCATTTAAGCTCTTCAGCCTGAATCAATGCTATGTATTCCCCAACCTCAGCGACTCCCTAACACCAACAGTAGGCACTACCATGGCTTTGAGTGGAAATGAGGCAATCAAACCATGTTGCTGCTTCTGGCCAAAAAGTGGGAAATGGAGGAAATCCAATGAGGTGAGGAAGGAAAGAGAAAAAGATGCAGAGAGTGCATCTGGTCATTGCAGGAATGACTGGGTTGTAGGTGCTCACGTGTGAGACCTCGTTAGCAGATTAGACTGTAAAGTCCAAGTCTATGAGAACATGACCTGAGTCACTGTCAGTGATCTATTTATTGTGGAAGGAGAAAACAAGCTGGGGAATTTCCCTGAGAGACAGTAAGGTCTATGAAAATAAATAAGTGTGAGGTGGGGAGGTGAATGTTCTTGAGCTCCACACCTGGCCATGGAATGCCATGATGCTGTCTTCAGATCTAACCTTGTGTAAGGACTGTTGGTTGCCAGCCTTCGCCCAGGGAAAGGCTGGGGAGTCTCTTGTGGTTAGGGGACTGCTGCAGCATTGGCAATGGTTGCAGGGGGGAGCACCAAGACAGTGATTTCTTTAGCTGCACTTGCCTTGAATTAAAACATCATGGAAAGCAAAATGTCGCAGAGGTTTTCTCTCAGAATTTCAGTGGTTGAGTTAAAAGTGTGGGAATTTTTGGTACGTGCCTCACTGTGCCTTGTCTGTTCTGTTTTCCTAATGTTAAGACCTAGCAGGGATAGGTTTCATGCTGAAACAGAAAGTGTTCTTGGGGGGAAAAGAAATCAAAAGTAGCTTCTGCAAAGCACAAGATCTAATTTAAATCCAATTTAGAGGGAAACTGAAGGGATTAATGGAGCAGTTGATCTGAGCTTTGTTAGTGCAAAGTACTGCGCAAATCCTTTTAGAAATATCAATCTGTTTCTATGGTTCTAGAAGGAAATGATGGAAAGGAGTTATCTCTTAGAACTGAGAATCTGAAGAAGGGTCATGCAAAACTATACTGGAAGTGCTGGATAAAGTTCAAAACCACTTTTCTGTGGTTTTAATATATACATGGGAGGTGGAATTAGTGATGTAGCCTAGCTGCAATATTCCGGATCAATAATCCCACCCACAAACACAAACTGCTCCTTCCTATCTTACAAACTTTTGAAGAACTCTCAGTTTTCACTTTCAAAAATGTATTTTTCCTCCAATCCTACTTTCATTTTTTCCTGTTTGGTTGGTTGTTGGGTTTTTTTGGGGGTTGTTTTGGCTTTTTTTGTTGCTTTTTTTTTTTTTTTTTTTTTTTTTTAAGTTGTTTTTGCTTGTTTCAATTCAGCCTACAGCTTCAGCTTTCCCTACCCCTTAATGTAAGGCTGCAGAGAGCTGCAGAGAAGTGACAGTACAGAAGGATAACAGCACAGAGTTCGCACCCCAACATACACCCACAAAGCCAAGATCCAGTAAGGTCACACCAGGACCCTGCTGGGAAGAGCCTACCAGCTGCTGACAGGGACTACAATAAGAAAGCACCAAAGAAAGTTATATGTTCCTTGGTGTAATCCACCAGCTTGATGTCACTAACGTTGACCATTAGCCTGTCTCCTACTTTTAAGGAGACCACAGCACCCAGATAAATGGGTTGGAACCAGTTATTTCCATTTTCACTGAGGGTCTTGGTACCAGTCAGCAGCTTGGTGGGCACAGGGTAACTGTCAGTGACTTTGGTGATGACCTCAGTGACAGAGTTTGGTGTACTCTGACTTTGAATTGGCCCTCGGAAAGTGACCTGAGCATAGACATAGTAGTCCCCAGACACAGGTATCACCAGTGAGTTGCTGGAGTAACTCAGGTTGTTCTTGGTAAAGGCCAAGCCTAGCTTGTCTTCCCACTGCAGGATGGGCAGATGGCTTCCCGTGGTGGTGGTGGTGAGGTCTTGTTTCTTCACTGTGGGAAGAAGAAAGATAGAGAAGGAGTGGGTTAGTCTGCTTTAGCCAGGGATATGCTGCAGGATGCAACATGAGATCTCTACTTCAAAGGGTGAACTGTTTAAATGAGGTAATAAAAATGCTAGGACAGAAATGTTCTTATTTTACAGCTTAAAAGCTGAGATGAATTGGCTGCAGGCCAGCTATCCAGTGATGGTTTTGGAGGGTGTTCATAAGGCGTCCAGATTGAGCAATCAGGCGTTAAAGTCAAGGATGCTTTTGGAAGACCTTGGCCAGTACAGGCTGCCTGAAGGAGTATGCTGTGACTAAATATCCTGTTTGTGGGCAGATCCTGAATGATGAGGCTGTCCTTCCCAAAGGCTGAGCCTCATGGCACTGTGGAGCAATACCCTGCACATCCAAGGTACTATCTTACCTATTTACAGAGTAAAAACCTTGTCTTTGAGTGAAACCAGTGCTGGGGCAGTTGTACATGGTTACCATGCCTGTAGCTAATGGTTCAGGACAGGAATAAAAAGTATTAAAGCATCGTTTTCTTCAGTAGCTATGGATTGCAGTTATGTTTCTTAGACACTAGTGTGCATGCAAATATTTCCCCATGATCAGCACGATCTATCACCAAACACTGAGACACTTCTATTCCTGCCATTTTGCTTCTGAAGGATGTTAGGTTTTGTTTATCCCTTGTGTCAAGCTTCATGAATGCTCTCAATGAAATATTTTGCTTAGAATTGCCTTTGGTTTTCTGGTGTTGTTTGATTTTATTGAACACTCTTAAGACCCCGCTGTGCTTCAAGAGGCCCAAATCCAAAGCAGCACGTTACATTTAGAACCATTTTCTCTCTTTCGTTCTTTTCCTTTTCTTTTATTTGATGCTTTGCTGGAACAAAACCCTAAGCTGGTGTCAGCCTCAGCTTTCTCCAGACTTTTTTCCAGTCTTGTGGTTAACTGATCACCAGCAGAGCTCTAAGCCAGACCTCAGCATCAGTCTCATCCAGGCTGAGGATGCTCCCCTGGCTGCAAGGGTCTTAAGGGATGAATCAGGGAACTGCTGCCCTGTTTCCTTTGCCTCTCCTCCGCTCTTTCAGTTTCTCTCACACAGCAGCCAGGAGAATAAATCCTAGACTTATTCTTACTCATTTTTTAATGCAGGGAAGCAAAAGAGTTTTCTCTTTACTGTCTGCCACATGAAATTATTGTGGTAAAACAGCAGCTGAAGCAGTGGACAGGAAGAGGATAAAAACCATTCAGGTTCCGCCAGGTATTTAAATGAAACTGAAAAGTTAATCTTAAATGTTGAGAAAGACTGAGGCAGCTGATTTCCAGGAAATGAGACATTTTTCATGAGCTTGAATTAATGTTTACAGTTTATTTTGATTTAGTATTTGGGAAAGGGGAACATTTGCATGGGCAGGGATGCAAATGGAATGCAGATACTGATTACTCTGATACTCTCTTGACAATAACTGTTAGGTTTATCCTGGGTGAAATGGGATTCAGAAAAAGCAACGTGCTCATCTCCCAGTGGCACCTCTTTCTCTCTCTTTTCTAGAAATCAATAATCCCTAAAGAGACAAGAAGGTGTTAGGAGTGTGATTTCTTGCATATTCTCTGAGTAGCACAACAAAATAATGGGTGTTTTTCAGCCTGCCTGTCAGTGCTGCTGAAGTATCAAATCTTTCTGGTCTTTCCACAACAGGCAAAGTACATGAGGGGAGTATTTCTGTGTAGGAGGGATTGTGGGAGCAAGCCAAGCTAAGTTATAGCAGTATTATAAGAACTATAAGGGTTAGAGCTAATGGATCTTTTCCTTATACAAAGAGAGAGGAATAAAAGAAAGTGGAAGTGCTCATGGTCTGCCTCCATCCTCATCTACTTCTCAGGGTGCCTAAAGACAGGTCTGAGTCCTGGCAAAAGCTTAAGTAGCATTTGGGTCACTCTAAGGTTTACAAGAGGTTGGAGTAACTCGTCTCAGAGATCTGTTGATATCAGATGAAATATTGTCTGAGATGGGAAGGATCAGAAAAGATCAGAAAATTCCCAGAAAATGTCCTGGGCTCTTTTCCATCTCAGAAATTTTGGGGGGAAATTGAAGAGAAGCTGCATGTGAAATATACTTTTCCATGTAGAATGACGCATTGGGTGTTCTTCAATGTCTTCTATAACTAACAGGCAGCTTAAGTGAAGTACATGATTTCATAACTTCTACAATTAGGCAACTGTAAGTTTTACAGCTACAACCTCCCTTTTCGGATAAATCTCACTCTATTGATGCTCTCTATTTTCAAGTTAATTAATTTTTCCCATGCTTTCAATCCTGATCAAGGGGAAAAATTCCTAGTCATACAGGCCTTTGCATACAGTACATCTCCTTTTCTAGCAGCTTTTGCGCTTCGTAGTTTTCATTTACTTCTTTTGTAAATAGATAGAGCTATACTTCCTATCATGCTAATTCTTGAAGTCGATGAAATCCGCTTTTAATAAGGGGTTCATTGTTACAGTTCCTTCAACTTTCCTGTCTGCTATAAACTTTTGGCATCTCTTACATGTGAAATTATTTCTCCATTCCCCAAATCCCTTTTGACTTAGTCCCTTGCTGAAGAATCCCTTTTGCTTAACAGCTTTAGGGTACATTTTGGGACATATTGTTGAACTTGTGGGGTATCTAAGCTCTCATTGGTGTGAAAACCTGATACCGAACACTGGACTCTGAGGCCAGACTCTGAGTCTCAGTGAGAGATTAGAGTCCAAGTCTTCTGTTGTAGTAAAGCCCTCGAACAGCGTGTACTGCAAAGTCCTGTGGCTGCAGGGTCTTTGTTAGTCAAGATTGTGCCCTGGGAGTTTAATAACTGCCCTTAGAAAAGTCATTACTTCCAACCATCAAGTGGAACCAGAAAATAACCAGATTTAGTGGAGCGCATGGAGTCCATTGGCAGCTTAGTAAGTGTGAGCCAGGTACCTCAATGGGGTTTCTGCACCATGCCACAGGCTGGTGACAAGAAGGAATAGGCATTGGTCTGTATCGTGACCCAAAGTGCAACCAAACAAGTCAGAGAGGGGATGATGGCATGGGACAGTGAGCACTAAATACATGTTACTGTGCAGGAGAGAATGTGGATGAGAAAAGTCCTAGCTAGATATTCTTCACTAGCTATAGCCAGCCAGGAAGAAGAGATCTTGATGCCAGTTTGGATAAGTTCAAAATGCTCTGTGTGTGTTAGAAAGACCAAAAGCAGGTGGAAAATTCATAATAAAGGAACAGAAGTGAAAACACTAAGTCTATCGTTAATTCAATGGGGCATTGCTGTGAAAGTGCTGCGTTTAGTCCTTGTTCTTCTCATTCCTTTTCTCACCTTCAGATTATATGTGTCTAAAAGGCTATATGTGTCAGAATATATGTGTTGAAATAGAGAGCTGGAAGAGGTTTCCTACAAGTGAGAGTCTGTAGTCTACCACCTTTACTTTGCAAAATATACCTGCAGTGCAGGAATGCCCAATAGATTTGAAGAATAATTACTCCTTTTTCCCTTTCTTTGCATGAGCCATGGTTTCTGAGAAGAGAAGGAGGCACCCAAGAAATCATCATGCAGCAAGTCTGAAATAACAGGAATTATTTCCTGACTACGATGCACTGCTAAGCTCGGGAACTCATTGCCACAGGGTTCAGCACCAGAAATAAGCTTGGGCTAAAAAAAGGATCAAAGATAAGTTCATGGGAATTAGGTTCTCTGATGCGTACATAGCACTGCAGCCTCTTTGCGCAGAATCCCCTTAGCTTTTTCTTTTCATGCTTGCTGTGGCCAAATGTGACTGCCCCCTCTCTCTAGCATGGGGAGAGTTTGGAAATGGAGAGACTTACACTAGCAGATACGGTCCTTTTGCTCTTGCAAATGTGCACTCAAGCAAAGATATGATTCTGAATAAGGACAGGTCAGTTTTGGAGCTCTAGCAACCTTCATGCAAAAGGGGATGGGACCAAGGAAGGAACTTGTGGATTAGGGAAAGTAAACTACGTTGGGAAAGAAATCACCTCTGGAATACAGGTTGATTTAACCCTGTAGGTGAATATGTGTGAAGCATCATGCCACTTCTTGCATGTTTCAAGTTACTAACATGCTCCCCTGGTACAATACACAGGGCATTGGGGTTGCCTCTGCAGTGAGGTTTTGAGAGCTGTAGGTTGCTCTAGGTCACGGCAGCTGGAGAGCCTTTCAGCATTCTGCTCCATCCACATGGGGACCAGCCATGAATTTTTCCTCTTTCCTGGAAATACCTGTGTTTTCCAGGTGGAGGGAGCTGGTGAGGATGGGGAAGGGCTCAGGACAGTGTCCTTGGTGTGGTGACAGCTACACTTTCAAGGCTGAGGTAGTGAGATGGTGGCCTTGGGTCCTGCAGATGCTAGTAGCCCCTTAGAAACATACTGCAGCCTACCCTGCAATAAAGCTTCATGGCAGCACCTTCCTAATACAGGATAAGGGCTTGGAGGTGTTCACCCTTCCTTTGCTTGCTCTGGCATGTTAGAGTTGATCTCACGGAAAACAGGAGCAGTTTGATGGCAACATGGTGTGTGTGGCCTGAGCCAGACCTCGCAGGAAAATAAGGTCTAAACCTGGTCTTATTTTACCTGATTTTTCTCCCAAAACTGGTAGTTCTTTCCACTTCATTGGTCCATGTGGACTCCTTTCCTTGCCTTTTCTAAGGGATTCAGCAGATCACTAAGATACCAGGCACCTACCTAAGTACAGTTGCAAGAGCTGCTCTTTCAGTGGAAGAAACATAGAATCATTGAATCCTAGAATGGTTTGTGTTGGAAAGGACCTGAAGATCAACTAGTTCCAAACCCTTTGCCATGGGCAGAGATGCCTTATTCCATCTTGAAAAGGCGGCAACACTCCTACCTCCTTTGCAGGGCCTTTCCTACAAACACAGCCTGCAGTCAATCTGTTGTGGTCAGTATGGCAAAGGTGATGATTATTTTCCTTACAACACTTGATCCTATCAGATCCGTATAAACAGAGGTTACATCTGCTGGAATACTCATGGGAAATGCTTCATTTTTGAACAAGCATTACCTGTCAGGTGAGCTCTTGGCTTTTCAGCGCTGGAAAGTGTATCTGTAACTGAGGGGAAAAAAGGGAAAAGTCATGAGTAAGCATGTTAGATGCTAGTCAAGTCAATGAGATGCGAGTGGTGATCAGTGCTGCTGAGGAAGCCTGTGCAGCCCCTTTCCATTTCTGCATATGAGTCAGGAGTTACTTGCTGAGATTGTTTATTGACACCATTGAGGTAATAAAATCCCTTGGCATAAGGGTGAGCTTGTCCTGGCTGTGTCTTACATTTCTGGAAGGTGAACTGAGGGGAGCTGTGGTGTCCATGGATCAGAGGGCTGTGTGCACGGGCTCCCGAATCCATGTTATGCTGATCCCAGAGAGCTGTTGGGGATGTCTGTGCCTGCATTAGAAAGAGCTTGCCCCGTCCTGGGATTAGGAGTGGCTCGCACTTTCACCATGGCCCCAGTTATCTCCCTGCATCTTGTCACTGAGGTTTGTCTCTGTCTGCCCTGGCTTGTCTGGCTTGGGAGGGGTTTGGGTGCTGCAGCGGTGATTGCTAAACCTCAGCACACAAAGGTGTTGGGGATGGGGTGGGGGGGAAGAACAGGCAAACTTACCGGTATCTACTGCCCGTTGCTTCAGAAAGTGAAAGCCCCTCTCTTCTGTGACCTGCAGAAGAGATTCCAACCAGTTAGTTCCAGGCTCCAGGGTGTACAGCACCGACACAGAGGGTCTTGTTTGTGTTATCCCAGAAAATGGAATGTGCTACAGTGACATTACCGAGTTCAGCTAGAGTTTTTGTGTAAAAGGACAAGCCCTGACAAGGCTTTGCTTCATTGCAAGAGCTTTCTGCTGTTTGAAACTGCCTGTGTCTCTGAAAGGGTGCCAGGGACAGGACCTGGGCTCCTGTAGTGGTGGTTGTGTTCATCTCCAGTCTTGTTTAGAGGCTGGACAAGCCTTTGGCACAACTGGGAGAAGACTGGCAGAGTGGCTGGTGTGAATTAGTGATCGCTAGCCCTCCACTGGGGTGGTGACTCCATCCAGCATTACTGGAGCATCTCTGCTGCTCAGAGACTCTCCTGTTCCTCAGTCCTTGCAGAGCAATTCCTCCCTGTCTCAAGACTGTCTGCAATGTTGGGCAGCCTCCTTGGAGGATGGAAAGGAGCTGAGCCTGTCGAAGAGTGCAGGTGGCAGAGGGTGAGCTCTGCAGCTCACTGATGCTCTACCAAGGGAAGGCAGGGTGATTCCCAGTTCCTTGCCTCTTACGTTTTGGTCCAGAGCTGAGCCCCAGCATGCTCACAACCCACCCCTGTGCCAACATGCATTTGCATAGCAGCAGGACGTGGCCCTAGGCTGCACCAAGTGGTTCTGATGTTTAGGTCAAGCAGTTCAAAGGGAAGCTGCTGTTTGTCTGCTGCATGTCTAACACGGCTGGTCCTTCTGAGTAATGCTTGGGCACAGCCAGTGGCTTCTTGCCAAGTGCCAGTTCTTTAATGGCTCCTAACTGCAGGATGCTGTGAGATGCTGAATCTGGATCCAGCCTCCCTCTGGTGTGAGGAGCATCCCTTATGCCCTCCCCAGGACACAGTTCATTGCAGGTCTATGCCAACAGGGTGGCTGCAGAGAGAACACAGTCTGGGATATGCAGCCAGCTCAGGGTTGGCTGTCAGGAACCCCATTACTCAATGTTTGTCAGGAGCACATTGGTCTGATATAGTGTGTTTTATGAACAGCTGCAATAAAGACATCAAATAGAGTAAACTGCCACTGCTCAGCTTGCAGGTAATGATTTGATGCATATTACTTCATAAACAGGTTGAAATAATATTAACACATGGATGATGAAGCTGTCTCCTGGTGCCTGTATCTTGCACAACTTCAAATACTACAGGAGAAGTAAGAAATAGATAATATGTAGTGGCTGGGAGAAGAAGACTGGTTTTGAGAGGAGAATCACAGGCTGCCTGAGTTTGGGGACTGCCAGCTACACTAGTAAGCCCAGAGATATTTTAGTTTTACTATAGGGAACATCCCTGTGCTCCTGCAGAAAGCCACGATTTCTAAAACAGTTATTCCAGTGTGTTGGAATAAAACGGAGAAGGAAAACTGCAGGGAATATTCTCTTTTTTAAACCCCTTCACCACCTGTACGCACATAGATAGCCCAGCCACAGCACTCTGCTGCTCTGCAGGAAACACTATGCAGAAGAGATGGTGATGTGAAAACTCTGTGTGGTGTTGCACCGCCAGTAAGATATCTGGGCTTTTCATTATGACTAATGAGTTTCTTAAGGGTCCTGTCTGCTCCCTGTGGCATCTAAACGTGACTGTACTTCTGATGGGACACAATCATAGCCAGGTGATGTGACATTGTCATAGCCAGGTGACTTTGTCTTTCCCTTGGTGGGAAGCACAAGATGCACGTGGAGGATTTCCCTCAAGCATTCCTCCCTTGCTTTTGGCCAGATGTCTGTGTCGATGAGTTCATTTACACCATTCTTTCTATGATGCTTCCTACATATTTATGAAGTGACATACTTTCTAACGATGCTCAGTACCGCACTGAGCTGCAAATCAACCACAAACCTACATTTAATCATGTAGCTTCAGTGGGACTGTTTAAATATGTAAAGCCTAGCTTCCGCTCAAGTACTCTAAATAAACTCGGATGTTGCAGTACAAACAGAGATGATAGGAAAGTGGGAAGGATTGCAAGAAGATTTCTGGGTTATTTTGGGGTTTTTCTTGGTTTTGGTTGGGTTTGTTGGTTTCTTTTTTTTAATAAGAAAAACGTTTTGACTGAAAGCTGAGGAGAAAGCATTCAGAGATGCTAAAGAACAGTATAATGCAGAAGATAGAGCAGGGTGTTGTGAGGTGTGGAGTTATTCTGTTGCTTGGTAAAGTTAGGGCTCTTATTTTTCCTAATTATGCTATTTGATAAGAATATATATTGCTAAAGCCAAAAAGAAAAGCTGAGCATCCTCACTCACATGCTTTGCCTCTTGCACCTCCAGGAAGGGCTGGGTCTATTTGGTGAGGAACTGCATGGGAAAAGCAGCTTGGCATTGCAGGCAGAGAGATTAATAAGCAAAATATCCCCGACACCTCCATCCTATTTGTTTTTAGGACAAAATACTGTTTTACGGGCAGGGTCTGTGCAGGTCATACATGGTACATGCACACAAGAGTTTTGCTAGGTCCAGAGATGCTGCATGGCCTGGGCTGGGCAGTTTTGGTAGGGACCTGTCCTGTGCCACTAAAAACTGGCTTTGATGCCCTTCAAGGGCCTTTAGGTACAGGCCAAGGGGAATGGCTTTAACCTGCCCGAGGGGAGACTAAGATGAGCTCTTAGGCAGAAGCTCTTCCCTGTGAGGGTGCTGAGGCGCTGGCACAGGGTGCCCAGAGAAGCTGTGGCTGCCCCATCCCTGGCAGTGTTCAAGGCCAGGTTGGACACAGGGGCTTGGAGCAAGCTGCTCCAGTGGAAGGTGTCCCTGCCCGTGGCAGGGGTTGGAGCTGGAGGAGCTTTAAGGTCCCTTCCAACACAAACCAGGCTGGGATTCTATAATTCTATGACTTTAATGTCCCTCCTGTACTGCAACAGCTCCCTTCTTCATTGCAAGACTGACGTGGCACACAGGCTCCTGTCAACCCTTTGAACGGGTTCTGGAATTTCCTTTACACTGCTTGTGATCCTGGCATGCCAGGGATGCCATGAAAATAAACCCAAGCAACAACATCTCCAGAGCACAGGACTTGATGCTCTGCTTTGCTGGCCTAGCTGAACAGGTTGCTAAGGCAGCCAGAAGATGCTCTCCTGGCTGCTGTGCTGTTCCCATGGTAGATCTGTGCACTCAAACTGAAACTTGGCTTCCCTTTGGGGGAAGGATATACACCATTCCTGGACCTTCCTCTGGAAAGGCATCATTAGAGCCTTTTACAGATTTCCTGCTGATAACACCAGCCGTGTGCCATTGCTTAAAGATCCCTAGAGCCCTATTTCCTCACCTTGCTCTGCCCTCCAGGACAAAATGAAGTGATTTCTTTTTTCCAAATGGGAAGCAGCGTAGTGAGCCTGGAAGGTGTCCAGGGAGGAAACCCATCATCAGGCTTCAATTATTCGTGCAAGATACATTATACCATGAGAAAGAGAGAACCGGTGGCTCACCCGTGTTGCTGTGATGACTTAACTTGCCCTGATTTTTTCTGAAAGAGACATTTCCTGAGGAAAAGGTGGGTTTGTGTCCCTTTGGAAGCAGAATGTGACACCACGTGCACCCACACAGAGGCAGAAATGAATGCAGGTGAATGCAAGCAGCAGAACCCTATTGTACAAACCTTCCCCAGCTCCCTTCTCACTCCTCCTTGCTTCAGGGAGGATGGGCTTCTGCTTTTCACCTGCTGCTGAGTTCCCCCCTTCCCACTGTCCTGATGCACATGAAGTTGATAATGTGGCATGTGTGAGCTCAGCTGTGGATCTGGGCAAGAAGAGGACTCTTGTGAGCTTGCCGATGCAAGGGTCAGTGGGAGAACATGAATCTGGTGCAAACTTGGGTCTGCCCACTTGCTCCCGGTACGCCCAGGGCATCCACACCCCAAAACCAGTGCCACAGAGAGCTCTGACACATTCACCTGGGCTCAACCTTGTCCTTCTAGGTTGGATTAGGATTGGAATAATTAGATATTAGGTCAAATATTAATATTAGATTAAATATTAGATATTAGAGAGGAGACTGAGATGAGCTCTTAGGCAGAAGCTCTTCCCTGTGAGGGTGCTGAGGCGCTGGCACAGGGTGCCCAGAGAAGCTGTGGCTGCCCCATCCCTGGCAGTGTTCAAGGCCAGGTTGGACACAGGGGCTTGGAGCAAGCTGCTCTAGTGGAAGGGGTCCCTGCCCGTGGCAGGGGTTGGAGCTGGAGGAGCTTTGAGGTCCTTTCCAGCACAAACCATTCCATGATTCTATGATGTGATTCTATCATTCTGGTTTGGGTTATCAAAGGGGAACATGAGGAAAGCACATCCTTCAGCAATCCACTTGTAACACTTAAGATGCAGTAGGAAATGCAAAAAGTCATTTTCCGGGAGCCTTTATGCCTGGAAATGTTCTCATAGACTGAAATGCTCTACGGGCGTGCTGAGGTGCAGGACTGAGTGCTCAGTGTGACACAACGCTATGGGGAATTAACAGAAAGTCACATAGGCAAACAGAGCGCTCTGCTGCTGGACCGCACTGGTGACAGTCACCAGCAGTGAATGGAAAGCAGGATCCAGCTGAACTGCAGCTCCACCTCTGGCCTTGGCACAAAGGCAACAGGCAGCCAGCCAGCCCCAATGATTATTCTCTTCCTAACTGGGACTCACAAGAGGCTGTAAGTCATCTGATCACCTCATTGCATCACTGTAGGAGTACTATGCACTAACAGTCTGTGCATACGCATGGAAAAACACACTGGTGTAGCCCGGGCTAGAGCAAACCTAATGGCTTAAATTGTGCTTTTCCTCTTCAGGAGCCAAACCCATTCACAGAAATACTTTGGTAACTCTGCCAACAAGGTCAAGAGCCAGGAACACATTAGTCCAATCAGACAGGCTAACGTTTCGCTATTATTTCACTCTAAGATAATTTCAAGAACTGAACTATTCTGCTCTGTACAACCTCACAGGGCAATGCAGCTGAGATTGCCCAAAGCACCTCTTCACCCTGTGTGCACCTGCTCTAGCTGGCCTGAACCAGAGTCACAAATTGGTTTGGTTTGGAAAGGACCTTAAGATCATTCAGTCCCAACCCCTGCCACGGGCAGGGACACCTTCCACTGGAGCAGCTTGCTCCAAGCCCCTGTGTCCAACCTGGCCTTGAACAATGCCAGGGATGGGGCATTGCCATTTCTTTGGGCAACCTGTGCCAGTGCCTCAGCACCTTCACAGTAAAGAACTTCTTCTGTGTAAGTTTGAACCTGTCACCCCTTGTCCTATCACTACAGTCCCTGATGAAGAGTCCCTCTCCAGCATCCTTGTGATAGCAGTAAGAGGGTCAATGCAGTAACATGCGCTTTCCATACACAAGAAATAAATAGGCAGATTTAACAGCCCTAGGTACTGCCCAGGCCTGATGCATCTCCTCTTAACTCTGCACAAAGGTTTAATAAAAACACAGAAGATGCTGCACCCTAAGGCCAGCATCACTTGGGTGTGAGATGGAAGCTGTGTAGACTCGTGCCAGCCCCAGTTAGACTTCGTCCCTGTGCAGCCCAGAACGCATGCGTGCAGCCATGGGTACGGCTCAATGCTCTCCAAACATCCTTAGGCTAAAGGTGTGTGAGGTTAGAAAGCTGCCTTCAAGGCCACTTGCTCACATTGCTTTCTTTTTTGTGGTTCCTAAGTGAGCATAGAACAAGTGAGATAATTATTGGGGGAATTTCAAACCTGAAGCTAAATTCAAACCATAATTCTTCTGACCTGTAAGTGTATACACATCATTCCAGCATGGGGCAGTCCTCCTGAATTCATAGTCTACTGTGGAAATAGGCACTTGTTTGCCGTCTGGCACAAGAAGGAGTGGGGCAGCATAGAAAAGCATTAGAAGCAACTATAGCAGCAAGCTTATACTGCTAGGAGCAAAGTGAGTTTAGTTGTTTGTCAAAGGAGATGAGCGGAGGAGATCCCTAGATCTAGAGAAAGTTTTGATGGGGAGTAAAATTGGGATGTGAAATTTAAGGTTAGACTCCTTAATTGTCTCAAATCATGCCATTGTAGGAGTTTGTATTAATAATAAGCAAGAGCTGTATCTCTCTGTCCAGTGATGGATGATGGGCACTGACCCGTTGACATCACCAACACAGTCAGCAGATGTTTCCTGAAACAGGACACTGGGAGGGGAATTCTCATTTCTTAACATGAAAGAAAGGAAGAAAATCAACCATAGTGTCAAAATCTGGCTGAGATCAGTGGAGAGGCACTGATTTCCATCAACTAGCCATTTTTCTTAAGTGTTTCCTACAGCACACCACTGAAAGTTTTAAAGTTGTGCCTTTTGCTGTGACTTTAATGAAATTAAGAGGAGCAGAAACCGTTGCCTACAAAGACCAAACCAAAATAACATTTATCCCAGGCAGATTTGCTCTGAGTAAGGAAGAAGGAATGTAACGGCGAGTTTCTTGCATTCCCTTAAACGTGAGAAACTCATGAAGAGCATAAAAGAACCAAACAAATCCAACCCTGGAGACGAAGGACGCAGCGCAGCAAGATAGAAATCAGCCATCAGTCTCTTACCTGTCCAGCACAGGAGCTGGGTGCTCTGAGGTGTCCAACCAGCAGGTAGGCAATGGGCAGCACGAGGACCAGCACGGAGAGCAGGCACAGCAGCACTGCGCACCGTATCCTCTTCAGATCCTCCCGGAGGTGCATCCTGGCAGCTGGGTTGGTCCCAGGAGCCACTTCTTCCATAATGATCTCAGCCCCACGATCCATGCCTGCGCCTAGCACGCGAGCTGCTGCTGATCCTGGATGAGAACTGGGAATGGCAAAGTCTCCTCTGGTGTCTGCCCTGCATGGAGACCCCCATTAAATAAGAGCTGCCCCGAGTGTGGGAAGGCACCGACACACACACCCTCCCTCCCAAGGAATGCACCGCCTACAATAGAAACCTAGCTCAGGGAAAGAGAGCACTGCGGCTCCCTGGGCTCCCCGAGGTGCCTGCTGCTGGCCTCCCTCTGGCTTTTTTTCCCCCTTCTGTGCAGAAGGAAGCTAGGAAAGTCCCGGTGGGTGGAACCAGGATAAACCCTGCTGCTGGGCTGGATAAACTTGAAAGCTTTTCTGCGTGGCAAAGGGAACATGAAACCAATGGGAGTGAAAGTGAGAAGTAGGGGGAGAGCAAGAGCCAATTGCGAGCGTGTGGTGTCCCGAAGCCCAGCAGTTTCAGCACAGCCTTAAGAAGAGAAAGGAAGAGACTTATAGAGAGTGTGAGGGTATCGCAAGGGACCCCAAAGAAGGAGTTTGGTTCTCTGGAAAGTTGCTTCATTCCTGTATCTTAGCAGAATTCACAGCAGGCTGCAGTCAATGTACATTTTGCATCAAACAATCCAGGGTCAGGCCTAAACTAGGGTGTTGTGGGGTTCATCATCTCCCAACTCATTGTAACTGTGCTTTCAAAGAAGCCTGTTATCATGTCTTGGGAAAGCTGTGACTTTATTGCACTTGGGAAAAAAGTGATGTCATCTTTATTGGTAGCTGCTATCTGTGATTGAAGGACCCGCTGCCTATCGGCAACCTCAGGAGATGCTCAGCAACTGATTTAGGAGAAACAAGCTCCGGCAGCAGCCAATGTCCAGCAGGAAGGGGCTCCTTTCTCCCAGGAAAGGCTGGTTGCATGCTCGCACTCCGGCACATAGCAGTAGCCCACCCTCCATCCGCTGGCCTTGATAGGTTTAAGAAGGGCTTGGCAGGAGCTGTCTGAGGAGATGGTGACATACAGACTTATCCAGATTGTTGAAATGGGATTTTTTTCCCTAAGAAAACAGGGCTCTTCCCAAAACTGAAACTTTCTTCAGTTTATACATGCACACACACACTGCTGTGCAGAAACTTCTCCTTTTTCCCTGCGTAGAGAAACAGGGTGGAAACTTATATGTTTTTTAGTGAAAGAGCAGCAGGTTTTCCCCCACCTCCCTATGAGAAACTTTTCAGATTCATGTTATTGCAAAATAATATCAAAGAAAGAAAAATACTTTCTCATATCCTATTCTGTCTACACCAACCCCCAATAAAACTCCAGCCAGCTCTTATCACTCACACTTCAATAACGCTGCTAGAAATCATCCTTTACAATAGTCCAGTGCTGCTCTTGATGCGCTAGAAAGCTAAAAGTCATGCTCTGAGTAATGTATAATTTAGTTAGTGAGGATGGCTGAGGCTGCCAGCAGTGGGGATGGGAATCCTTGCTAGCAGATTGGACTGGGAATAGGTCAAGGGAAGAGAAAGCAGAAAAGAGAAAGCAAGAAATAATGAAACCCTCTATGGTTTAGGGAGACAGGACAAGAGAGCTGGTAAAGCACCAAAGGACTTGCGCTCTAATCCGAGCCAAGCCGCAGAACTCCTTTGTGACCTTAGGCTAGTGACTGATTTCTTTCCTTCTTTAATTCCTTGTTTGTTTTTATTGAGGCTGTAAAACCTTCAGGACAAGGACTGCTGTGTGGTTTTACAGTGCCCAGACCTGACTTCAGGGCAGCCATGGCTGTGCTCAGCATCAGTTTAAAAACCATAATGAGCAGGAAGGTGCTGCTAAGATAAGCAGAAAGAAAACTCATATTTCTGTGGAAGAGCTGTGCAGAGATGTCATTTATTTCTCCCCCTCTCCGGGGTCCCAGTTGTTTATTCTAGGGCAGAGTCCAAAAAACCTAACACTAATATTTTGTCCACGAATGTCAAAGTTCATTTTCTCTTCATTATGAGTGCCACCAAATGTTTATTCGCTTAAAAGCAGGCAGCCACACATCTCCAATCTGTAAACTAGCAACCCTCTTGCGGTTTACTGGGTTTTATTTTCCAGGGAATTCCAGTGGAATCCCGAGTTAAAACAGCTCAAGAGCTCTTAAACAGCTTTTATTGGCCTGAGGTTTCTTGCAGTGGTGTGTGACCTGCAAACCGTTGGCTGGAAGACGATGGGTAGCTGGAGCTACCCATAGCTGGGGAGTGAGGGCTTGGCATTGAGATGAGATGGGAACAGATCCATGTGCCTGATTGTGAAGCCAAACTAAGAATTTGTTCCTAAAATCACACGAAAGGAAGGAAAAAAAATCTGGTTTTCCTCTGCAGAGTGTAAATGCATCTCGTACACAGCGTGCCTTTTATTTGCCAGGAGGTGACTTGCCCGAGACAGCTCAGCAGAATAAATCAGAACAGCCAGAATAAAGCCAGGTTTGCAGATCAGCACCGGGCTTCTGCTACCCTTGGTTGCACTGCACCACACAGGGTGCTCCTGCCTGGAATATTTCCATCCCCTGGCTGCAGAAGAGGGAATGACCTTCAGTGTCCACAATGGTCTCATCTTCCCTTTGAATGGAGCTGTCAGTCATGGTGCTTTTCAGATGTCTCCTGGGCTCCCTGGTGTTCTTGGCCCTGACTGGTGGGTACATTCTTCTGCTCACATCAGATGTGCTCCAGCTTGTGATCCTTGACTAATTTCTATTTATTAGAGACATCTGCAGGTGTTACCAACTCAGCTCACCTCTGTACTTTAACAAGCTTTAAAGAGGGGAGATGATTTACTCTGAAGTTAAATATGTGGGACTTTGAGATGGTTTTACAGAGAAGAAAAGCCATGAGAGGAATTAGGCATCCAAAGAAGCAGGTTGTCGCTGGGGCATGCCATCTCTGTGCTGCTGAGGTTTCTCTTCTTTCTGCAGTTATCTTTCTTTCTCTGCTTTGTTCTTTCTGCATGCTTGTGTATGATGTGTATGAATGCATTTTGTTTGAGGACTAGTAAGATGAATCATATATGTAGTGAGGATAAAGTACACAAGGATGTTACTACAGGCATGTCTGTCTTTAGCATGGAAGATGCTTAGCATATTGCATTTTTATTCATTCCTTGTCTACATCAGACTATGGCTGTGATTTTAGATTTTAAGCTTGCAGTGAGTATGGAGAAAAAGTAATTAAGCATTGAAAGACCATTTCACACATTTCTGAAGAGTTTCCAAAGTGATTTTTGTTGTCTTTGTTCAGGATGGTTGATGTTTCATCTTCACTGTTTCCAGCTGAATCCTGGGAGATTCCGCTTAGAAAAACAAAGCATAGAGCATCCTTCTGCTGGGAGGAGAGGGGGAATCAGTGAGTTGATCCTCTTGATCTTGTCATATCCTTCCTGCTTGGTGTTTTGCTAGGGTGTCTGGAGTCTCATGTCTTTCAGATGTGTCATGGAAAGACTGTAGCTGGTGCTAGCGGTGTGGAAATTTCTACTACACCAGGGTCAGCACATGGATATTCAATAAATTCAAATGCTGATGCTGATGGCTGTGGTTGCTGAGAACAGCAGGGCTGGAGGGAAGTCAGAAGGATGAATGGCTCATCTTAGCATGACCAGAATCACCTTGGAAGAGAGACTATTCCCTCCCTTGTGTACAAGGGCTGTGGGAGGGTTTTGCCTTAGGCATTGTCGGTATGGATATGTGTCAGGAGGGGCTTTTCAGGTCAGTCATGACTCTTACTCAACTCCTGGCCACCAATAAGCAGAAGTAGGACATAGCTGGTTGCTAGGTGAAAATGTTACCCAGTTGGACTGGGTTTGTCAAGAGATGAGGACCAGCTCCTCAAGTTGCCCTTTGCTGGGGAATGACGTATGTTGGGAAGGGGTGGGAATGTGCAGGATGGTTCCCATCTCCAGCCGCTGTGTCCCTGCTGTGACCTCCCACATCTCTGCTACTGAAATCCTCCTTTGGCTCTGTCCCGTAAGCACATTTCCCTCCTCCACATACTGAGTGAGATGATCAGCCGGGCGGTACTCCCAGCCGATGGTGTCAGAAGCTGCAGGAATGTCATGGCCCAAAGCGATGCTGCTCCCATGTCCTTGGCTCCAGCCCATGGCTGTGGCGGAGGCAGGGATTGTGGGATGGGAACTGCACCATTCTAGGGATTTCAAGAGAGCCTTCCAGGGCAAATCCTGGTGTATTCCCTTGCATGTGCTGTTGCAAACCGTGGTGCTTTTCAGCATGACATAGACAACCTGGAATTTCTTGAATTTTAAGGTGTGCTGGGCACCACATTTGTTGCTGTCCTGAGCTGCTTCTCCTACTACTGCTGCCAGGAGACTTTTCCCAGCAGCAAGACCCCAATTGAGACTCAGAAAGACCAGAGCTTTGGTCTCTTGTGGTGTCCAAGGAACCCTTCTTCACCCCTCTGTCTCTACTTTAAGGAGAGAAAGGTATCAACATCCTGTGTATCAACACAGGATGCTTTACATTATACCAGGTTTCTTGTATGGAGTGCACTGGGGCAAAGTGGCATGGCATAAGGGGAGTTTAAGGGTTCAAAGCCTCCTAGAAGAACTTTGATACGATGTATTGAGCAAAGAGACCAAAATCCACCATGGTTCCTGTGGGATGTATACCCTGAAAGATCTCATCCTCCGCTCTGTGGATAGATCTCTCACCAGGGAAACTACCTGATTTGCCCAAGACAAGCCCAGGATGGAGTAACGTGGACAGCTTTTAGAAGACTGAGGGATAAGGTTGTGGCACTTGGCAAGGGAAGATTGCCTTAGTCTCTACATTAGTCTTCAAGAGGCTAAGTACACCTTAGTTTCTTTCTTCAAATCTCTCTTGAAGCCAGAAGTGGTCATGTGCCGGGCTCCCTAGTTCTCATCTAGAACCCTCAGCATCTGATCAGATGTGCTTTCAGCATTTGCATATGAGCTGTTGCAGCTCAGCAACACAATGTAGGTTGTTGTCTTGGAAATTAATTCCTCGTGACCTGAGATACTCACTGTCTTCACTCCTTCCTAGGCATAATGCTCTCTGCTTTTCCTTGTATGTTTTGTTCCAGTGAATTTCCCAGGATCAGGAAGTAGTCAGAAATAGGGAGGGAAGCTCAACCAAAGAAATCATTTATCATTTACATTTAGATTTGCAATAGCCCAACTAGGGCTGTCAGACGGCAGAGCTGAGAAAAGTATTCTTAGCCAAACTCCAAACAAGATACTAAGAGAGAGATGCTCTACTTTTGACTGCACTGGCACAGGTAAATTGAAATCTGTGAATGAAACCAGTATACATCAGCTGAGGATGGGCTTCCCCACTGAGATCCACACAACATACCTGTGCATGGGTGCAGAGTCTGAACTCTGCTTCTCGTTTATGAGGATGTTTAAGGAACAGGCGATATCAATAGGAAATAATTACAGTCAGATCAGATGTCTAAGGTTTTTCTCCTGGACTAGTACAAGATATATTTATAGAGACACTGCTCATTCCCATATGTTTCCAGAGGGGCATCTTGCTCAAGGTTTGCAAGAATACGTTTGTGTTGTGGGAACAGGTTAGCTGGACATTTTCCCATCTGTTTCAGTGCATACAAGGGAGCTGGCTCTGTAAAGTATTCCCGTCATGATCCAGGGCTTTGTTTTTCTCCTTGTTGTTGGCAGTCCCTAGTAAATGATCCAATGAAGCAGTTGACTCTGCTTTGCACCAACCTCCCTGTTCTACCCGTTAGTCTATTGGAAGCAAACTACAGCTAGCTCTTGTCTGAGCATTAAGACGTTGCTGAGGATACATGCAACAGCATCAGTGATGCCTGTTTCTATGTGGCAAAGACAAACAAATGAAGAAAATCTGATTATAAAGTGCAGTTCCTGTTTATTTTGTGGAAAGGATTATATGGCACGGATGGGGGGAAGAATGGCCATGTCATTACCTTCGTGCATCACAGCTGGTCTTTCCCTTTCTTGTTGCCTTCTCTGGGAACAATGCTCCTAGAAACCGACAAGTGTGAGCAATGGGATCAGAGGACCTTGCAGCTCACTTGTTCCAGACTCCACTTTTCTCCCAGCATAGGGGAAATAGTTTCAGCTCAAGGTCTTGGCCTGTGTTGCCTTAAAATGCTCTCAGACCCTCAAGACTCAGTCTTGCCAAGGCATGCTTGTGAGTGATACCTGTTTCTTGTTTAAGAGAAGGCTTCAAGTTTAGGGGTGCCACTGACAGATGAAGTGCATGCCACAGAAAGCTGGGGGTTGAAGAGTTGTCTTCTTCCCCTGTAAGGATGCCCCATGTTTCTTCTGACAAAGCTTGCTGCTCTCATAGACAATGAGTCTGCCAAAATAGCCCCAGCCATGGCTGAACTGGAGGGTCAGGATGCTGCTGGTGTGCCAGCAGGGCAAAAGGAGCCAGGGCTGAGCAGAAGCGGTGTGCCATTTCCAATGCTGCCCTTGCTCCTGTTCTCCCCAACCACAGGGGCATTGCCAAAGGATGCAAGAACACTTTCACAGGAGAGAAAAATGAGGAAGAAAAAGCCAGAGAGTTTCATAAAAGCTCAATGAGAAAGAGCTGTTTGCATCATGAAGCAGGATTTTAGGGAGGTCTCTTACAGATGTGCTCTAAGGAAGTTTATGAGCAGGTCTAGAGACAGACAAAGGAGCTGGTGCAGGGCCTGGAGCACAGTGTGATGGGGAATGGCTGAGGGACCTGGGGGGTTCAGTCTGGAGAAGAGAAGGCTCAGGGGGGACCTGATCGCTCCCTACAACTGCCTGACAGGAGGATGGAGCCAGGAGGGGCTGGGCTCTGCTCCCAAGGAACAAGGGATGGGACAAGAGGAACCAGCCTCAAGCTGCACCAGGGCAGGTTTAGATGGAGCTGAGGAACAATTCCTGCCCCAGAGGGTGCTCAGGCATTGGAACAGGCTGCCCAGGGCAGGGCTGCAGGCACCGTCCCTGCAGGTGTTCACACACTGTGGAGACGAGGCCTCAGTGCCATGGGTTAGTGGTGGCCTTGGCAGTGCTGGGTTCATGGTTGGACTGGATGAGCTTAAAGGGCTTCTCCAATCTGGTTGATTCGTTGATTCTGTGATTCTGTGATGGAAGGCTTGTGTTAGATCTAAACCTTTTCCACTGTATTTCTGATTTAGATGCAGCCTTTCCCCAGTGCTGAAAAACCTGTTCACAAAGAAAAGGCTCTATATCAGACTTGGCTCACTGGTCCAGCAGCAGAGGGATGGCTGTGGAGCCACAGAGGGCATAACTCTGCAAAAGGTAGAGAAGAGAAAATTAAATCCATGCTTTTAATCCTGATGCTTTATGGAACAGATCATTATCTGTGGTGAAAAGGAAGGATCACCCCTACTTGTATCACACTGCATAAGTGAGTATGATCACACTTAACCACATCCCAGCTATCAGGTCCTGGCCTAGGGCAGAGACAGACAAGAGACGTCAGCACGAATTGACCTCAGGATCTCTGTGTCCTTTTGTGCATGTGGATAGTGAACTTTAGCTTTTGCGTCTGAGAGTAATCCATGTCCATGCATGCGCTGACAATTTTCCAGTGCTGATTCAGCCCTGCGTTTCTCTTGAAACGAGCAGTGGGATGTATTTACGTCTCCTTTACAACACTTCCTCTCACACTTATGTTGTCAAACATTTTGTCCTTCCTGCCATTCTGTAGGAGCTTGATGTTTCACTTCGGCAGAGTCTTTATGGGCTATGTCCCATCAGGTAAATAAACCACAGGGACGATACCCTTCACTTGCACTTATTTCAGATCTCTCCTTCCCCAGCCAGTGAGCTAGACTCTGCTCTCCTAGGATATGTGTGAGAGCAAAAGAGAAGCATTTAGAGCCTGACGTTACACATGTGATGGGGCCATGACTCCTTAGCATGGACCTTGGTGGCAGGACTTGCCTTAGGCACTGCTTGGCCTTTTCAGATCCCCACTGAAGAGGTGCTGGGAGCTCAGCTGCAAAAGCACTTGTTTGGATGGAGAGAAGGTAATTAGAGAATGTACAAGAAGGAACCCCAGTGAGGTTCTTTCCCTCTGGTTTTGGGCAGGATGCCCAATCTTCAGCAGTTCAGATTTTACAAGTGGTATTACTGGTGTGAACCTCTACACCTTGGTTCACAATGGGTGCTGTAAACATCACAGGAACCAGCACGTAAACTTTATGAGTAGCTTTCACTGCCAGGTCTTTATGGCCACCATCACCTGAACCAATTAAATTAATGGTAGGATGGGTTCTAGCACTTCCTGAAAAGCTAAAACAGCAAGAGAGGTCCAAAGAAACCAACACCCCCACCCCATTTAGGCTGTAGAATTCCTTTCTTTAGGATATTGTGGATGCTGAAAATTTCCACGGGTTCAAGCACATGCTAGATATGTTTATAGAAGGAGTTCTACGTGGGATCTAAATACTTAGGATCTTTGTGTCTCAGGAAGTCCCGGGCCTCCAATTGCTGGAAACTGAAGGAATATTTTGGGAAGCATTGTATATGTTTGCCCTGTACATTGGCACCAGGGTTAGGGAGATTTGGGCCATGCCTGTGGAAATGGCCTCATGGTAGATTTTCAGCTGCAGACAGCAGGCATTGCTGGGACACTTCAGGAAATACTGCACCATCACTTCCTGATACTGGTGACTTGTCATGGCTCCAACAGGAGGAAATAGGCAGAGTTACTGTGCCAGGTCTGGAGGCTATAGCGGCAGGGTGGTGTGGGTACACCTTTATGACCAGCCAAGAAAGGGTGCTCGCATCAAATGAGGCCACGCTGAGCCTGCTTCCATATTTTGATTGGTATTAATTACACAGTTCCTGATGTGAGTCTTTCAGCCCACTTCGTCTCTTCATTTGAGTAATACCTCTATGGTTTCCCTAGGTGGGTTGTGGAAGAGTATCCTCAAATGGATTGCTGGCAGCCGTCTCGTGCGCCTGGCGTGGGAGACTCCTCACTTGCATTGCTCTTCCCCTCCCTCCGACGCACCCTTTCTGTTGGCTGCGGTTCTGAAGAATCTGCTTGCCCACACAAAACTCTTACCTTACCTGAAATGAAATTAGGGATTAAGAAATAAATGCACTTTTCCATGTCTGTTCTTTGGGAGTTGATTTTCAAATTGATATTCTCAGAAATGGGATGTATCGTGAGAAATTTCAGGGTGGAAATAGCAGGGGGAAAGTTCTTCAGGATCAGTTTTACAGTTCTAAATCTGTGAAGCAAATACACGTTTCAGGATGGAAGCAGGCTGGAAAAGGCATAAAGATTATAGATGGCATTGTTTTTAGGGTGCTCTTAACATTTCAACCCGCCTCTTTCAGTAGCCCCTTGTGAGACTGCATGATCTTATTGGTCTTTTCATTAATCTAAAAGGATTTTCCTGCTATTGACACAGATTACAAACCCACTACGAGTACTTTTTTTTGTTAAATACGAAGTACAGACAAGCAATTGCAGCTTATTATGCTGACACTGCAAAAAGATGCAGGCACAAATATCACCCAGGCTTGAGTTCATAGTGTTTGCCTTAAAGTGCGGTAATTCCTTATTGTTTATAGATTCTCCTCCTGTAAAAAACATTTGTTAATGAAAGCAAATATTTCATGGCACTGGAGCCCAAGTATTGCTTCATAAAGGTGAGAATGTTAAATATACAGCAAACACAGTAAATTTCTTTCTGTTTCAAAGCTTTCTGTCTGTCCCCCTTTTAACTGAATGGCAATCAAAGAACACTAGGGCTATTTCCAGGCATACAGGAGATGTTCAGATATTGCTGGGAGTACAATGACCTCTCAGAGTCAGCCTTTTGATTGGTATGTAAAGATGTATTTGGATGCATGGAAGATGGCATTTCTCTTTTTTCAAAACTCTTCTTTAGTTTAGCCTAGATGACCTGGTGGGGGATTTAAGACTAGTTGTCAGCCAGCATTAAGGTTGTTTTCCATCTATCCATAAAGGGCTGACCTTGTTTTATGTCCCTGGAAATTGCAATATATAAGCTGCTTTGCTGAATTAATACATGATAAATTTCATTGTGATTCATAAGGGTGGTTCAGCTTAGAACTCCAGATGCAAATCAAAACTAGAGACGCTATGTAAGGTCTGTAAGGACTCATGAGCTTCCGCTGGCAGTGGATGAATGATATTTATACCACAACCTCATAGTAGGACGAGAGCTGAGGTGGGAAAAGCGAAAAGAAATTACAGAGGGAGAGAGGATATTAGTTTCATGTTGTGCAAAGCGTTGTCATGGCTTCAAATGCGGAAGTGATACAAATGTGAATGGGGAGGGACTGATACAACCTTTACTAGCTTTGTTGCATTTGATGCTGAACAGATTCACATTCCAGGGATAACATAAGCATCTGTGAAAATCTGAACAGAAGAGCAAAATCATCTCAGTTTTATAGAATTTCCATAAGACTCAGATTAGCTTTATGCAGCATTTATGATTTATGCAGCAAGGATGCTCAGGGGTCGGGAGCATCAATCAGATGAGGAGAGATTGCAGGAGCTGGGCTTGGTTAGTCTGGAGAAAAGCAGCCAGAGAGAGAATCCCATCAGGGCAGATCAGTATCTCAAAGGTGGGTGCCAGCAGGACGCTGCCAGACCCTTTGAGTAGTGCCCAGTGACAGGACGAGGAGCAGTGGCCATAAACTAAACCACAACAAGCGTCACCTCAACATGAGCAAGAACTTCTTTACATTGAGGGTGGCAGAGCCCTGGCACAGGCTGCCCAGGGGGTTGTGGAGTCTTCCTCTCTGGAGCCATCCCAAACCGACCATGGACACGTTCCCATGTGCCCTGCTCGGGGTGCCCTGCCCTGGCAGGAGGCTGCACTGGATGATCTCTAGAGGTCCCTTCAACCCTGGTGATTCTGTGATCCTGTGATCTATCTTGAGTGTTTATGTGGCTTCTCACTATGAAGGGCTAGTAAGTGCTCTGTCAATATTAACTCAGTGGGCCTCTTAACACCTGTGAAACACAAGTATCAGGAACAGTTCCTGAGATCTATTTTTCTTGGACAGATTAGGCCTATTTTTCTTGGAGTGATGCCCCCAAAAGTAGACCAAAGCTGTAGCTTCCCCGAAGGAAAAAAATGGTGCATTCCTGAGTAAAGCTGTGAAATTCCCCCTGGTTTTTTGAGGTGTCATTTGTACAGAGGGAAGTCTTCTATCAGGACAGTTATGTGTTTGCATGCATGTCCTCCAATGCAATTGCTTTCAGTTGTTTGCTCTGAGATTCGTAATTTGATTTAAGGTTTTGATTTGAGATCCATCACTGGAATTTTCTGGGGAAGTGGGAATCAGTTCTCTCCATGACTGGTTGGAAAAGTAGATCAAACAGCAAGAGTATGCCTACATCTTACACTGGCTAGATATATTAACCTGGGACTACATACAGTCATCACATTATGGCTTTTGAAGAGGGTTGACCACCCAAATGCTGACCAGGGAGAAAATAACTGTCTGCTCCGAAACCTAACTGCAGACTATCAAAGTGAGCAATAATAAGATGGGACCTCTCTTTCAGAACCACCTGACTCCCAGGTCACTATGTGGAGGGGTTATATGAGCCTGGTGCTGGTACAAATTGAGCACTGAGGTTGCCATCACAAGAGGAGAGTGCTTAAGGTAGACACTAGACAGGCTTGGACGATGAACACATCTGGCTTTGTGTGTAGATGTGGCAGGAGGACAAAAGCAGCCTGGGAAGACTAGATCTGTGGGAGACATGATGGCCAAATCTCATCTCATGGTCAGTCTGCAGAAGGGCCTGGCAGAGGCTGGTAATTGGTTAGCCACTGGGATGTAGGTTTAGGGGGCCTGAGGTGGAAAAGTGGGTCTGTCACATCCAAGAAACCAGCTTACAGCAGGCTTGAATGCACCAGACAAAGTGTGTTTCGATACTGGGCAGGTTTTAGGATAAGTAGTGGTGTAATTAAGATGAAATTGCACCTCTGAAGCCTGAAGCCTGTTTGGGATGGTGGAAGAACATTGAGAGGAGTCATCTCAGCACAAGCAAAGGCCGCCGGGGTGGGGTTAATGAGGCAATTCACTGAAAGACATTATTGCTCTGTCAGCTTCATAGGTTGAATTACATCTTGAGTGGGTGAGGAAGGAGACTTGTTGGAACAGCCCAGCCTCATGTGCAGGCTCCAGCTAAGAGTCTGTACGGCTAATGTTTCTGGCTGCTTTCTGAGGTCAGAAGTTTGCTGCTTCTCAATTGGGCCTTTCTCAAGTGCCAAGGGAATTAATGAGTCAATTCCTGAAACTTGTCAACAGATCCATATCCCTCATCACTTCTTGAATCTCCTGGCAGAATCTCACTTGTGGGATGAGGAGCCCTCTGCTATACACACCATTCCTGGTTTGTGGGTGTGTTCTCAGCCCATGACCATGCAGGCCAGAGCAAGAGCTGGGGCCACACCATCTTCTGATGGGATGTTCAAGTGTGGGCATGCAAATGGGGAGATGGAGCCACCATGTGTGCCAGTATGTCCGTGAGCCTGGAAGAGTGATTCAACAGCCCTCATGTCCCAGTCCTGTTGTGTGGGCAAAGCCAGTGAGTCAATGACCTCTGGGAAAGAGTTGAAATGATTTGCCCTGAGCATTGAAGCCAAGATTTCCGGTGGATGAAATAATGGGTTTACTGGACTACAGTAGTGGCTTTTAGAAGGATCCCTATCTCTTCGCACAGGATATGACTATACCGTAGTCAACACTTTGACTCCTTGACTACCTGATAAGACTGATTGGAACTAATTATAAGCTCACTGCTTTTGTAGAGGTGAACTCTAATCTATCGTTGCTAAAAGCTGTTCTAGGTTAACCTATGCAGAAATCAAGCAGCAAAAGTTGCATTTTTTAAAAGACTGACATCAAAGAATTATCTGAAAAGCAAAATTAACTCCCAGCTTATTGGTTTTTCCCACTTGCAGCCTCTCTGGCACAGTTGGACAGAGCCTTTGGCAGCATGGTCTAATGTGAAGCATCCCAGCCCATGACAGGGGAGTTGGAACTAAATGATCTTAAGGTCCTTTCCAACCGTAACTATTCTACGATTCTATAATGGGATTATATGGGGAATATGCTGAGAAGCAACTAAATGACACAGTCTGTGCCTTATCACAAAATTATATCGTCATACATCTCCTATCTGTAAATGAGTCTCATTTCCCAGCTTGTTTTTATACTTTCATCTAAAGACATTGTTACTTACATATCAATATCAAGACATAATTCTTGCCAAAATGTTCAACCTCTGGAATGTTTCATTAGGTAATCTGGAATTTGAACCCTATAAATCAACATACTACCACTGACAATAGGAAGAATCTTTTATTTCTGAGTCTCATTAAGTGTAGAGAAAGTAGGCTTGCTGGAGGCGTGCCAAAGTGGAGGTGGATATCACATGGGTTCATGTAGGTCTCTTATAAAGAAAAGCTGTTTCCTGATACTCCCTCCCCTTCTATTGTTAAAGGCAAATCGCTTCTGGTTTTATGTTGATCAATAAAGTTCTGGCTTTGGTAATATGAAAATAGAAGCAAGGTAAGATTATAGGCTTGGGGAAATAATTCTATTCACCAAAATATCCTGGGGTGTGAGGGAAGAAACACAATTGAAATGTTTTATGTTGTTCATCCAGTTGCCCCTTGCTACATATGACTATGGCAGGTGGGTTGGAACTGGGTGATCTTAAGGTCCTTTCCAACACTAACCATTCTATGATTCTAACTCACACACTGATATTTAAAAGTATTCTGGCCATAGTTTAAGACAGCAGTGATGTGGCCTTCCAGAAGGCACTCGAGACCCAAGCATGTGCTGCTCCTCGAGGCACAGAAGTGACTTCCTAGGGACATATATATCCCTTTCAGTTGTGTGGTGGACCCTATTGCACCCAATTCCACAAGCAGGAAGGGGATAGGTCCAGGGAAGTTTGGAGGGAAGTGCAGATGGACTATCAATGGGCTGTAGAGCTGCCATGGTAAATTAAACAGGGTGAGGGCAGAAGGATTTTAGCCTCTTCTCCTCAGCCTCCTCTTGTCTCTCCTTAAGTCTCACAACAACCAAGTTGAAGAATGTGGACCAGGAGTTTCAGAAATACCTGGAGAATCTGAGCAACACAGGCTTAGGGAGTCAGTTTGGAGCACTTGGAAAGGATTTGTTGTGTAAGACTTTGAGAACAACTTTGAATGGGAGAACTGGCACAAAACACACCCCCTCTCCATCCTTTTTGCTGTCGTAAGTGGATCAAGCAAGAATGCCATAAGTTCTCCAAAATTTTCAATATAATAATGCTCTGTGTTCTAGTCTCTTTCTCATGTACAACTTGCATTATATGGGTTGTAGCTGATGGACTAATGGTAATTTATTTGTAATTATCAGTCTTTAAACTCTCCTCTTTAGTTGCTAGTAGATGAATTATTATGGAAAGCTTTAACATCTGCCATAGAATAGTTACAGTTGGAAAGGACCTTAAGATCATCCACTTCCAAACCCCTGCCATGGGCAGCGACACCTCACACTACACCATAACACCCAAGGCTGTCCAGTCTGTCCTTGGACACTATTGTCTGTAATGTATAACATAACTCTTCCATTTGCAGAAATACCATGCAGGCTGCCATGTCATTCCCAGAAACTTTATCTGTTATCTGAAATTATGAAGCATAGCAAGTGGGGAGAAACATCTTAAATCATCTCATCTCCTGGGAAAAGCGATGATCTTCAGGTAATGAAAGCTGTATGAAACAATAGGAGGGTCATTGTAGTGATTTCCAGAGCTTTCAGCAAAACAACCTTGATAGAAATAAGTTGTCTCTGTATGTTCATATAGAGCAGATGCTGGATGAAAAATACCCTTGTTCTTCTTTTGTCCTGTTCCACTGAGATTTTAGCACAGCAGGCCTCCCCACCTCATGGGAGGAAAGGAATGAGCTTGCATCATGAAGCTATTCTTGCCTCCCTGCCTAGGCTAGCAGACTCCTCTATTTTGTTTTCCTTTGGAACTTTCCACCAGATTTTTAAGTCACACCATTTCCCTTGTCTTCCCAAATTCCTCACTTTCCTGTTCCTCCCTCCTACCCTCTTGGTCATTACAGTAACATCTCTTTAGACCGCTGAATGTTCTTTCACTATCCTTCAGTCCTCAATACCAAACTCCCAGTGTGATGTCCCACCATTGAGCCCTCTCAATTTTGCAGGAGCTACCTAGTCTTGGGGATTCAAGGGAAAAACCTCCTTTCATGAATCATCTAGCACTAGTTTTTAGAATGGGTAATGAAAGGGCATCTGGGGTCAAATGATATCAGTACAAGGAATGAGTAACTATTGT
This sequence comes from Psittacula echo, assembly GCF_963264785.1. Taxonomy (NCBI): domain Eukaryota; kingdom Metazoa; phylum Chordata; class Aves; order Psittaciformes; family Psittacidae; genus Psittacula; species Psittacula echo. The sequence continues at coordinate 9,037,751 of NC_137752.1, read as the reverse complement.
CTTTAATGGAAATTACAGAGCTTTGATAGAGAGAAAATTAGTAAGCTAAGGTAGAAGGACTTATCTCAAATCTAGGTCTGCTTTGTTCTTTCATTTTCCTCTATGTTTTTCTCAAATGGTGTTGCCATTGAGTATGGTTGGGTATGATCCAGGAGGCTACAGCACCTCTGTTCTGCTTCAAGTCTCAGCTGAGGTACGAAGAGGGCTTCTAGCAGCTGCCAAGCCATCTATCTCTTTCCTCATTCATAGCTTTGAACTGTGCTGGACTGCTCACAGCATCCAGCTAGTAGAAACAGGGTGAATAGCTCTCATTGTAGTGGCTGTTCTCGTGACAGGGAAGTCAATCTTGCTCCTGGAAATCACCACCAATGAGGTTGCACAATCCCTGGCACCCATCACACATAGTGATGTGCCATGAGCCACCTCTTGCTGAAGTGCCAGGGCACAGCTATGCAGCAAGCCTGGAAGCCAAGGGCATCCCTCCCATGCTGGGATAACTATGGGTCTCCAGCAGGCCCAGTGCTGGCTTGTGCACTTGGGGTGCACTATTCACCTCCATGCTGGGACACGGTCATTGAGGGTACCATGGTCTTTGGAAAAGGCTTTCAGAAATGGCTAGATAGCTCTGCGTGCTTCAAGGCGCTGAGCATTTGGTCTCAAAGGGCTTTTATTCCCCCTCCCCAGTGAAAAGGCTGTATGAAATAATAGCATGAAGTGCTGTCATGTATGTATGCCTCCAGCATCTCTGTAGCAGCATGTCCATTTGGAGGTTTTCTAGGGAAAGCTCAGTGAGGATTACAAGAGGTGTGGAGAATGCACGCAGCATGAGACATAAACACAGATGAAGTGCATGGTTAAAAGAAGATTTTAGGCTTCTTTGAGAGCTTGCTACTGATACTGCATAAAAATGCCCTCAAGAGGAGGAAAAGGACAGAGCAATGAACTAAGGCTTAAAAATGTGTATTGGGCTTATTTGTGAAGCACTTGAGGAATTAATCAGAAATTATTATTATTATTACTACAATTATCAGAGACTCATAGAAACAGACTGGTTTGGGTCGGAAGGGACCTTAAAGCTCACCCAGTCCCAACCGCTGCCACGGGCAGGGACACCTTCCACTGGAGCAGCTTGCTCCAAGCCCCTGTGTCCAACCTGGCCTTGAACACTGCCAGGGATGGGGCAGCCACAGCTTCTCTGGGCACCCTGTGCCAGCGCCTCAGCACCCTCACAGGGAAGAGCTTCTGCCTAAGAGCTCAGCTCAGTCTCCCCTCTGGCAGGTTCAAGCCATTCCCTTGGCCTGTCCCTACAGGCCCTTGTCCCAAGCCCCTCTCCAGGTTTCCTGCAGCCCCTTTAGGCACTGGAGCTGCTCTCAGGTCTCCCCTTCAGGAGCCTTCTCTTCTCCAGGCTGCCCCAGCCCAGCTCTCTCAGTCTGTCTAGTATTTCTATCACTGCTAGTATTACTATCATTATTATTGAAGTAGGTTTTTTTCAGTCAGAAGCATTTCTTAAATGCTAATACTCTTTTCATCTATGATATCAGTGTTGTTTAGATTAATCTCTGTTCTGTTTAATGTTGCTGCTGTAGTGTGGAAATACTTTCTAAGTCTTCATAGGTCATATAACAAAACCTAGACTGTCTACCATGATTGTGAAGAAAGGAACCAACAGGTCTTTCTTAGAGGACTCTTCTTTTTTATGGTTGTTTTACATTATTGGGAAACCAGCCAGGTTAATGTGATGCTGCTCCTTGGTGCTAATGCAGTGACACTCATGTAAAATGGTTCCTAAGTTGCATATTTAGTTGCTTTTGGAAACTGCTTGACCCCTGACAGTGAAATTAAGTGCTGAAATGCTGTTTAAAATCTGTTTGCCACACAGTGGTCTCTGCCTCAACACCCAGCTTCAAAAAATGGATGTATCACCTCTCAAGCCCATTGCAAGAGGACTTGATGAACAGAAGTTGTTTCATGCTGTGCACTCAAATCATGCAGCACTGAAGGGATATACTGAGAGCAGTGGAAATATGATACATGGAAATAATGTGCCAGGATGGAAAGGAAAGAGGACTGTCGAGGACAGAGGGGTGGTAGTAATTGAAAGGAAAATTAGGCAGGCAATGCTAAGGGAAATTACTTGCAACTTAAGATCAATTAGCTCATGATCCCTTCTGTTAGTCTGAGTTAGCTTCACTGGAGTCAATAACGTGCCTAGCTCCAGGCAGGACACTTGCTGCCTGTGCCATGTGCTGGGAAGTTCAGCTCATCTGACACCCAACTGAAAACCAGGAAATGGTACAGAAAATGAGCACTACAGAATGAGGCACAGCCCAGCCTGCTCTTAGGTGGTTCAGAGAGCTAAACTGGGTTTGTGCAAAGAGGGTGAGATGCGAAACTTCAACCCCATAGCACATTCATCCCTTGACACTTCACTTTGAGCCATGTCAGATCTGACCACACTATTTCTGATAGGAATATTTGTCTGCTGGAAGGAAATATTGAGTGAATGAACTAAATGCTCTTGGAGGGATGGCACTGCCTTTGTCAAGGATAATCATCCATCAGTTTCATTTTAATGATGTTTGGTGGTCCCGTTTCAACTTAATTTGACTTAATTTGAAAAAATCTTATCAAGTTCTTCTCTCTGTTTTGGTCAAAATTATAAAGAAACACCTCCACTCCTCTGAAGCTAAATCTTACACAAATTAAGGAATTCTATTCAGGAAAAAGCTATCAGCTTTTCAGTTTGTGCTGGAAGAAAACAAAGTGAAACCTTTGAATATTGCTCATAGAAAGGACATTTCAAGCATCATCTCAGTTTAGCAGAAATGAAAGAAAAAGTAAGGCTGCCATAGCACGAGATAAGTTCCCACGAGAAAAAGAGCATTTGATGTGATGCAAAAAGTATTCTGTTCACAATATGCACAAGCACATTTCCAGAGTTGTCTACTCTGGCTTGATTTCACTGGTCACAAAGAGTTGTTGCATTACTTTCCTGTGTAGTATCTTTATTTAATTCATTTAGAAAAGGGATGTGCCAAAAATAGAAGCAGAATTTTAGGCTTTCCCATGATAAATTTAGAATGAATATGGTGCAATCAACAGAATGTTTGTGAGATGAACCCAATGGTACATTCGTGTCTATGCTCCTGTGATGTTCTTTTCTATGGTTCTTAATTCCTATTTGTAATTTTGAACTATTCTGAATATTCTCCAGAATATATTGCCAGAGAGAGCTGGACTAGACCCCAGTGAGCACCCTGACTTCTGATCCTTAACCTCTCCTCTGGCCTTCCATCCCTTCTTTCAGAAAAGCCGAAATTAGAAACTACTAAATATTAACATGGGAAAGCTGAGCTCTGAGATCAGGTGTTCTCCACACATGTCAGATTTTGCAGAGGTAGATTGCTTTACCTTTCGATACTTCCCCCTACACCATTTGGAGCAGATCTGCTTCCCTTGGCAAGCTGCAACAGCATGAAGGCTCCTCCAGTATGTGGTTGCAGCAAGCAAAGCTGGGGACAACCTCTTGACCTGGGGTCTGCACCCTAACAGCTGCACAACTTGCTGTCTCAGTACATCTGCTGATGTCAGTAAGTGTTGGTTATTGTGTAGTGGTCCTCAACAGGGCTTTTATTGAGAAATCTGAGAAAAAAACCTGTCCTTTTCTGCCTTGTGCATGGTGTTGGCTCCCTTCTTTCATAGCTGCAGCCTGCACTGCTCCTAAAGGAGCCCAAGAGTGCCAAGACCTCTTGGTTGCCATCTTGTGTTGAAGCAAGTTGCATCTTGTCACTTTAGCTTTGAGACCATTTGAGACTATGGTATGGTGTCTCAGGTCAGTGTCACAGCACCCTTCAACTGCCTTCATAGAGGTGCCACGAGTCCACGTCAACACTCGTCCCCCACCTTTCAGCACCCTCTAAGGGGTGGGTTATGTCTGAGCTCAATCAGAAGCTTCAGTGCCTCAGAAATGTCCCTGTGAGCAGCCTGAACTTTACAGGGAGGACGCTTCATGACAGCTGTGCATTCACATTTCCTGAAGGCAATGCTGTGGAGACAAAACTGATGATCAGTGTGCAAGGACATTGTCTGGTGTCTAGTGAGGATGCAGTCCATGATTAACACAGAGCATTGATAAACTCAGAAGATGTATAAGAAATACTGCAATTTCATCTTTTCTTTTAGTTGAAAGACTGCTTTCAGATTGCTTACATTGTTGATGGAGCAGAGGCTAGGAAGGAGGAACAACCTTGTTTGATTCATAAAGGTCTTTAGCCATGATGTAAAAATACTCAAGGAGGGCAGGAATGTTCCAGAAATATGGCAAAGCTTTATGTTCCTATACTGTTATTCACATTTCCAGTGAAAAATACCTGCTTCTATCTATATATCTTGTTTGTGTAAAGAGGAAGCTGGGGGAAACAAAAAGCAACAACAAAACATAAAATGATTTCCTGCTGCATTCCTTTCAAGCGCTGGTATGTAGAAAGAAGCTTATTTCACATTCCTTTCTCCTTTGGCAGCTACAAAGCTGCCAAAAAAGAGCAAAACCAAGAGTAAAAGCCTGGAATCCCGCGCATGTGACCACGCAGGATGAAAGTCCCATGGCCTGCCTCAACACACCCTCTGCAAAGTGTTTCCTCTCCTCCTCCACCATGTCCAGAGGCGGCCAAGGAGGCCACCTCCATGCAGAGAAACTCGTCTGCATCTCCTTGGCAAATCATATGAGTTTTGCAGCTGCAGGGAGCTTTGTAGCTGCCAAAAGAGAAAGGAATGTAAAATAAGCTTCTTTCTACATACCTGCACTTGAAAGGAATGCAGTGGGAGACAATGTACTCCTTAGTCCCAGTAGGGTGGCTCTCTTCATTTGTCTCAAGGAGGTGAAACTACCGGAATCCAGAGAAGACAAATTGAAACCCATGCAGCTGGCAGTGCTGTCAGGTTTGTGGCAATGCTGATAAAACAGGAGTACCCAATCCAGTGAAGTAGATGAAGAGTGTTCAATGGCTTTTGATGGAGGCTTGACTCAGGCCTCATTACACCAGATTAGGTATGGAAGGCAAAGCAAGATGGTTTCCTTATATCTTGATAAATGTCAGGAGGAAAGTGGCCAGCAGTCCAAGAGGCATTATGAGACTGCATCTAGAGTATGGTGTCCATTTCAGGCTCAGGAGGGTGGGATAGATTAGAATAGAATAGACTAGACGTTTCATTTGGAAGGGACCTCCAAGGATCATCTAGTCCAACTGCATGACCACTTCAGGACTAACCAAAAAGTAAAGCAAATTATTACTAAGGGCATTGCTCAGATGCCTCTTAAACACTGACAGGCATGGGGCATTGACCACCTTCTAGGAGGTCTGTTCAGTGTTCAGAGTCTCTGTAAAGAAATGCTTCTTAATGTCAAGTCTAAACTTCCCCGGTGCAACTTCGAGCCATTCCCATGTGTCCTGTCACTGGATATCAGAGGGAAGGGATCATCGCCTCCTTCTTTACTTCTTATGGGGACCACAAAGATGCTCAGGGTCCTGAGCAGCATGACTTCTGAGGAGAGGCTGAAAATGTTGGGCTGGTTTAGTTTGGCAAAGGGGGGATAAAAAGCCTTGGTAATGCCAGATATAATTCACAGCCATCAACTGTATTTTAGGAACTTGTTGCTGGATGCCTGGATGAACTTCTTCACTCAGCGTTTGATAGAGCACAGGAATGGGCCATCGGAGAGGTACCTGAATCCCTTCCCTGGCAAGCTGTCAAAACTTGGCTTAGCGAAAGCCAAGATCTGCCTGATCTAGCGCTAATGACAGTCTTGATTTGAGCAGGCCAGTGCTAGACTTCCCCAAAGATCCAGGTCAGCCGGAACACACACACATATATGTATATAGCTCTTTCAGCCAAGGACTTAGATTAATTAAAGAAGGGGGTGTTGTTAATGATCATGAGACATCCCCTCCCCCCCCCCCCAGCAGTCCTGTGTCCAGAAACACAAGAGGGATGTGGAGCTGTTGGAGCAAGTCCAGAGGAGGCCATGGAGATGCTGCGAGGGCTGGAGCAGCTCTGCTCTGGAGCCAGGCTGAGAGAGCTGGGCTGGGGCAGCCTGGAGAAGAGAAGGCTCCTGAAGGGGAGACCTGAGAGCAGCTCCAGTGCCTAAAGGGGCTGCAGGAAATCTGGAGAGGGGCTTGGGACAAGGGCCTGTAGGGACAGGCCAAGGGGAATGGCTTTAACCTGCCCGAGGGGAGACTGAGATGAGCTCTTAGGCAGAAACTCTTCCCTGTGAGGGTGCTGAGGCGCTGGCCCAGGGTGCCCAGAGAAGCTGTGGCTGCCCCATCCCTGACAGTGTTCAAGGCCAGGTTGGACACAGGGGCTTGGAGCAAGCTGCTCCAGTGGAAGGTGTCCCTGCCTGTGGCAGGGGTTGGAGCTGGAGGAGCTTTAAGGTCCCTTTCAACCCAAACCAGTCTGGGATTCGATCATTTAAATGGCAAAACTGTAGTATTGAGTTTCTCTTTCCTCAGATATTGTGCAAGGGGAATGTGCTAAATTCCTGCTATTTCCTGAGTTAATTTCCTCCAGATTTGCTTTGCTTAACTGTGAGAAGTGACCAGCAAAACTCACTTTTCAACACATAGTTGTGTTTATTGGTTTGTGATGGGTCTAGTTATCATTGCATAGGAGTGCAATATACCAGATAACTTGCTTTAGCTGAGATTTTCTGGGATACGTTTTGGTGTCCTTTTAGGATAAAGATGCAGTGATTAACTCTGGCTCAGTGTAAGAGGAGAGATGGCCACATGCCATAAAGAGAGAGCAAGGATGACAATGAAGCAATACTGATTGCAGGGTAGGCAGCAATACGTGACATTATACACGTCATCATTTGATTTTTCTAATTATGGTATGACAAGCATGAGAAGAAAGGGAGAAAGCAGAAGGAAGAGTAACAGCAGCTGTTGTGAGTCACCTGAACCATGGGTTTAGTGGAGCCTTGCCTGCATAGCTCGCTAGCAGAGACCCATGGGCACATGCAGAGGAATTCCAGGCACCAAGTGAGGTTTCTCTGCCTTTGGTAGTGTGTGTTGGGCAGAGCTGCTGAGAAGGCTGGGGTTACCTACCCCTCTTGTGGGTCAAGGGAGTTATTCACTTGAGAGTTATATACCCCCAAGGATGGTACAGTTCCAGGGAGGCAGGAGGCTTCACCTAACATGCTGGCTGTGTGATGGCCATTGGACTTCCCTGCCATAGGAACCCACTTACCAGATATGGCTGGCAGCAGCCCAGGCACATGAGAGTGAGGACCTGAAAGGCTTCCAGGAAAGATGTGGGAATGAATTGTCACCAACAGCACAGTGGGGCTGAGGTGCCGTGGGTTGGGGTGTTCACTGGGGCAGGGGAGGCCCAGTCCTTACCGCAGTGCTTCCAGATCCATGGTTGCCCTGCCTTCAGCAGGAAAGCATGCGTGGAAAAGGCTGGCCACCTCTGGCAGCTCAGCAGGGCACTAGGATCAGGCGAGGCAGAAAACCCATGTTTCCAGAGCTGAAATACCCTTTTGCTTTTTCACCCTCCTTTTTGGTGTGTGCAGTGTGGGGGCATGCTGAGTTATGTTCAACTGCTTAGGATAGATCTGGACTCAAGGACTGTGCTATACCATTTATTTCATAATATTTATTATTTATTTTCTTGAAGTTTTTTCTCCCAAAGCCAATTTTCCCTTCCTGCCAAAACCAGGCTGGATTTGTCCAAGACCCAGATCATTCAGATCCCTGGCAAGGTCCCGTTCATGTTGCAACATCTGGTAATGCTTTGTCAAATGTTCTCTTTCTGATTAAAGAGCCTAACATCTATGAGTTGCAGAAAAAGAGTGAGAGTAGCAAGAAACATGTGCAGGGCTCTTTAATGTTCACAGTGCAGGCACAAACGAAAGGAACTATGATGGGAAATGTAATAGGTCTTGCACAGACAGTTAATATATTTATGAAAGGCAATGTCAAGTGGGTTGTTGTCTATCCTCTGCATCTTTAATTAAAGTGAAGATTCTTCTTGATTTAATATACTGGGCCTTTTGAAAAGGGAAGAAGCTGTTTCAGGGCACTGTGGCTATGATGGAAGGCAGCAGACATTCCATGCTGTATAGGCATGTCTAAACACATGTGAACAGGGAATAAGCAACACCAGCACCATGAGGACGTCACTGTGCTGCTAGTTTATGCAAGCTGTTTTGATCGATCCTGAGCAAGAAGCCAAAGCATACGAAAGGAGTGTGGAAAGTGTAACACAAATTGATTTAGCTCCTGGGCTTGTGATGCTTCTCACCCCACTTTCTTCATAATGGGCTCCTTGCTCAGTTTCAGAAGAAATTGGTAAAGATCATATCATTGCCTCTTCCGTTACAAAATAAAGCCTGAAAAAGACTGACCCACCTATTTAAACCACCTATCATCAGAGTAAATAGCAATTGCTGGCTTGTATCTTATAAGATGAAGTCATCGTCTCGTCACTTTTCGGTTTCAAGTAGTACCTGGTAACGTCAAATGTTACTACATGGCTCTTCATCTTCCACTTACACAAGACTTGGTCATAGGCCTCTTTCCATCACAGATTCACAGTATCCTTTCCTGCATGGTGTCTAAGTTGGCACAAAAGCCTTGCTGTTGAATTGTGATATGCTTCAACACCTTGGTGCCTGGTAAAATGTCTATAAACTCACTGCTCAGTGGTCTGCCTTGAGGGATTTCCTCCCATTCCTCACTGAAATGATTTGCTGGATGAACCTGGTTTTCGGTTGGTTTATCAGGAAACCTACAGGGTCTCTTTCTGAGCCTTCCATTGCTATATAAAGATTTGCCACTTAACCTTCTGGCTCCAATTGACTCACTGTGTCAGCATGTACAGGCAACAGGGTACAAAATGTTCTTTCCTTGCCACTGTGAAAAACCACAAACATTGTTAATAACAAAAATGCCAGCTGTCCCAAAGAATTTCCCTGGGTGGTGGCATCTGGATCATCAGGTGAAGGGAAAGGCACAGATTTAGGGGTTTTCCTCTCCTTTCCATGTCCTTGGTATATCCAGGCCTGACTGTAATGAAAATCAGACTGTAAGACTTCATTAGTGCCTTGCCACAAACTAGAGATGTGCTGAGCTTGTGTCGCAGCCAAGAATTGCCTGGGAAAGAATTGCTATGAAGACAGGCTGAGAAAGTTGGGGCTGTTCAGCCTGGAGAAGAGAAGGCTGCGTGGAGACCTCAGAGCAGCCTTCCAGTATCTGAAGGGGGCCTACAAGGATGCTGGGGATGGACTCTTCATCAGGGACTGCAGTGACAGGACAAGGGGTAACGGGTTCAAACTGAAACAGGGGAAGTTTAGATTGGATCTAAGGAAGAAATTCTTTAATGAGAGGGTGGTGAGGCACTGGAATGGGTTGCCCAGGGAGGCTGTGAATGCTCCATCCTTGGCGGTGTTCAAGGCCAGGTTGGATGAGGCCTTGTGTGGCATGGTTTAGTGTGAGGTGTCCCTGCTCATGGCAGGAGGGTTGGAACTGGATGATCTTAAGGTCCTTTTCAACCCTAACTATTCTATGATTCTATGATTCAATTATGTGCTGCATTGGGATGGTTTCACACAGTGCTGTGGCACTCAGGGAGGCTGGAGACTTCGTGTGAGGGTGTAAAACCAAAGTGGTTCTTGAGCTGGGAACCACTAAGAAGGATTACAGAGCCCTGGGAGAGGTGGTTAGGGGCTCTGGAGCTCAGAGGGCTGGTACCATAGTCAGGGGTTTAGTTACTTTTATCATGGGACTCAGCTTGGGAAGCCAGGTCTACTGGAGGCTGGTTGGGCCAGTCTGACAGAGAAGAGGAAGAGCTGCTTTGGCAGGAGGCTTGCCAGGCTGGTCAAAGCAGCTTTAAACTAGATAGGTTGGGAAAGGGGGACATCGATCCACCCCAACACTCCCAGTCAGTTGCCAGCACCTGTAATAAATACTTGGAGCGATGCAGAGCTACTTCAGCTGCACCAGCCAATGAGTGGGCTTTGTTTGGAGCTCAGTTCAGATGCCTTTACACAAACACCTGTAGTATGGGGAATAACAAGAGGAATTAGAGGCGTGTGCACGGCTCAATATGACATTGTTGGAATCACTGAAACATGGTGGGATGGCTTCTATGACTGGAGTGTTGGAATGGAAGGTTATTGATGGTTTGGCTTCGCAAGTGAAGATTTGGGAAGGGCTTTGGGATTTGAAGGGCTTTGAGACCGCATCTGGAATATTGTGTCCAGTTCTGGGCCCCTCAGTTCAAGAAGGACAGGGAACTGCTGGAGAGAGTCCAGCGCAGGGCGACAAAGATGATTAAGGGAGTGGAGCATCTCCCTTATGAGGAAAGGCTGAGGGAGCTGGGTCTCTATAGTTTGGAGAAGAGGAGACTGCGGGGGGACCTTATTAGTGTATATAAATATATAAAGGGGGAGTGTCACGAGGATGGAGCCAGGCTCTTCTCAGTGGCAAACAATGATAAGACAAGGGGTAATGGGTATAAACTGGAACACAAGAGGTTCCACTTAAACTTGAGAAGAAACTTCTTCTCAGTGAGGGTGACGGAACACTGGAACAGGCTGCCCAGGGAGGTTGTGGAGTCTCCTTCTCTGGAGACATTCAAAACCCGCCTGGACACATTCCTGTGTAACCTTATTTAGGTGTTCCTGCTCTGGCAGGGGGATTGGACTAGATGATCTTTTGAGGTCCCTTCCAATCTCTAACGTACTGTGATACTGTGATACTGTGGCTTTACCCACACTTACTACAAGCATGATGACTAAGGGCAAGTGGAATAGGCAAAATCGGTTGGAAAAAAGGCTGCATAGGCAATCAGGAAGATTCCGAACAGGACTGTCATCTCCTGGGTCAAGCTCTTGCGATGAATGTATTGAACCACCCGCAGGCAAGGTTGGATCTGCAGCTTCCAGTGCACCTTGTCGCCTGCCGTTCCGACCCTCGCCTGTCGCTACAGGGCTTTGCAAGTGTGAGTAAACCCTTCCAGCCTCCGCAATGGATTTTTTAGGTGAGGCGCAGCGTGCGCAGAACTGGCCCCACCCTTTACACCTGAGGTTTATCTGCCATGGCCTAGATAGCTAGGATGGTGACAGCAGGGTCCTCAGGTCGTAGGTTTTGTAAGTGTCCTTCTCTTAGATGGAAAACCTTACAAGGCTAGACGATCTCCATCAGCGCGGGTTTGAAGTTAGGAGTTTTCCTTCTCCTATGAGAATGGCTTGCCTTCGCTAACGAAGATTTGGGAAGGGTTTTAACTACGCATTCTGAACAAGACTGTCATCTCACAGTATCACAGTATGCTTATTACTCCCTTAATCATCTTTGTCGCCCTGCGCTGGACTCTCTCCAGCAGGTCCCTGTCCTTCTTGAACTGAGGGGCCCAGAACTGGACACAATCTTCCAGGTGCGGTCTCACCAGGGCAGAGCAGAGGGGAAGGAGGACCTCTCTCGACCTACTGACCACCCCCCTTCTAATACACCCCAGGATGCCATTGGCCTTCCTGGCCACAAGGGCACAGTGTTGGCTCATGGTCATCCTGCCGTCCACTAGGACCCCCAGGTCCCTCTCCCCTACACTGCTCTCTAACAGGTCGTTCCCCAGCCTATACTGGAACCTGGGGTTGTTCCTGCCCAGATGCAGGACTCTACACTTTCCCTTGTTATATTTCATCAAGTTTCTCCCTGCCCAACTCTCCAGCCTGTCCAGGTCTCGCTGGATGGCAGCACAGCCTTCTGGCATGTCAGCCACTCCTCCCAGCTTAGTGTCATCAGCAAACTTGCTGACAGTACACTCAATTCCCTCATCTAAATCATTGATGAATATATTAAATAATACTGGTCCCAGCACTGACCCTTGAGGCACTCCACTAGATACAGGCCTCCAACTAGACTCTGCCCCATAGACTACAACTCTCTGGCTTCTGTCCTTCAGCCAGTTCGCAGTCCACCTCACCACCCGACCATCCAGTCCACACTTCCTCAGTTTAGCTGTGAGGATGCTGTGGGAGACTGTGTCAAACGATTTACTGAAGTCAAGGTAGACCACATCCACCGCTCTGCCATCATCCATCCACTGTGTTATTTCCTCATAAAAGGCTATGAAGTTGGTCAAGCATGACTTCCACTTGGTAAAGCCATGTTGACTGCCCCTCATAACCCTCTTATCCTTGACATGCCTTAAGATGGCATCAAGGATAAGGTGTTCCATCACTTTCCCAGGGATGGAGGTGAGGCTGACCGGTCTATAGTTACCCAGGTCCTCCTTCTTGCCCTTTTTGAAGACTGGAGTGACATTTGCTTTCCTCCAGTCCTCAGGCACCTCTCCCGTTTCCTAAGACTTGGCAAAGATGATGGAGAGTGGTCCAGCAATGACTTCCGCCAGCTCCCTCAGTACCTGGGGGTGCATCCCATCTGGACCCATGGATTTATGGATGTCCAGATTGCTCAATTGCTCCCTAACCCAGTCCTCATCGACTAAGGCAAACTGCTCCACTGACCTGACTTCATCTGAGGTCTCAGGGGTACAGGGCTCTTCAGGACTGCCTCCGGTAGAGTAGACTGAGACAAAGGAGGCATTCAATAACTCTGCCATCTCTGTATCTTCTGTCACCAAGGCACCCATCCCGTTCACCAGTGGGCCAACCTTGCCTCTGGTGTTAGTTTTATCAGCCATGTATTTGAAAAAGCTCTTTCTGCTATCCTTGACCCCTCTTGCCAGATTTAATTCTAAGGAGGCCTTAGCCATCCTAGCTGCCTTCCTACATCCTCTAGCAGCAGCCTTATATTCCTCCCAAGTGGCCACCCCCTCCTTCCATGACCTGTAAACTCTCCTCTTCCACTTGAGCATACCCAGCAGTTCCTTATTTAGCCACGCAGGTCTCCTGGCCCTCTTCGTTGACTTCCTACATGTCGGGATGCTCTGATCTTGAGCTTGGAATAAGCAATCCTTGAATGCCAACCAACTATCTTGGGCCCCTTTACCTTCAAGCAGCCTTGCCCATGGGATTTCCCCTAGCAATTGCTTGATCTCCTGGGTCAATCTCGAGTGACCAATGTCACAACAGCACAACATCAAACGTCTAGGCAGGATTCTGACCTGGAGGTGTTCAGTCATAAGCCTGCAGATGGTAGCCTTGCACCAGTGGCTCCTCAGCCAAATGTACACACCAGGGATCTGAACCTGCGGTTCCTCTCGTACTGAGCAGGATTACTATTGCAACAACACATCATCAGTAGAGTAAAACTAACCTGTCTCACGATGGTCTAATCCCAGCTCACGTTCCCTATTAGTGGGTGAACAATCCAACGCTTGATGAATTCTTCTTCACAATTACAGGAAGAGCCGACATCGAAGGAAGGTTATAGGCTCTTTAGAAAGGATAGGCCCGGCAGACAGGGAGGGGGAGTTGCTATTTATGTCAGTGATAGGCTACAGAGTATGGAACTCTGTCTGGGGACAGGTGATCAGTCAGAGAACTTGTGGGTCGGGGCCAAAGGGGAACAGTGATGGGGGACATTACTGTGGGGATCTGTTACAGACCGCCTGATCAAGAGGACTCTGTGGATGAAGCACTCTATAGACAAATAGGAACAGCCTCATGCTCGCAGGCCTTTGTCCTCATGGGGACATTCAACCATCCTGATACCGGTTGGAGGGATGGTACAGCCCGGCACAAGCAACTCAGGAGGTTCCTCGATTGTGTGGAAGACAACTTTCTCTTGCAAGTAATAAAGTAGTCGACAAAGAGAGGTGCTGTGCTTGACCTCATGCTCAGCAACAGGCAGGGGCTGATCGGGAATGTGATGCTCCAGGGCAGCCTTGGCTGTATCAATCATGAGACAGTTGAGTTCTAGATCCTCAGAACAGCAAGAAGAGCGTGCAGCAAGCTCACTGCCCTGGACTTCAAGAGAGCAGACTTTGGACTTTGGCCTCTTCAGGAACCTGCTTAGTAAGGTTCCATGAGATAAAGCCCTCCAGGGCAGCCCTCCTATTGCAGGGAGCACCTCTTTTATGGAGACAGGCTGAGAAAGTTGGGGCTGTTCAGCTGGAAAAAAGAAGCTGCTTGGAGACCTCAGAGCAGCTTCCAGTGTCTGAAGGCTTCCAGGCTACAAGGATGCTGGAGAGGGACTCTTCATCAGGGACTGTAGTGATAGGACAAGGGGCAATGGGTTCAAACTGGAACAGGGAAAGTTCAGGTTAGATACAAGGAGGAAGTTCTTTACTGTGAGGGTGGTGAGGCACTGGAATGGGTTGCCCAAGGAAGCTGTGAATGCTCCATTCCTGGCAGTGTTCAAGGCCAGGCTGAACAGAGCCTCGGGTGACATGGTTTAGGTGAGGTATCCCTGCCTATGGCAGCGAGGTTGGAACTGGATGATCCCTAACTATTCTATGATTCTATGAGCTGTGCAACTTGGCCTTATGTTTGGTAACTGCTAACAAAAAGGGAAACCAAAGGGCAAGGAGAGTACTGTTTGTAATGAGCATGTGAATAAACGCGTAAGTGTTGTTGGCAAGGCTTAAGGCATTCAGCAGTTTCAAGGGAAGCTGATGAAGCTTTTAACTGTTTCTGGTTGCTTAAAACCTGTTTTTAATTATTATTTTCTAGAAAACAACTAGAAGAGAGTTTGAAAGACTTTCAATTATATCATACAGATAATTATTTCCCAGCATAAAGTTAGGGGTTTTTTTGACCATTCCTTCTATCTCATTATAGAGTCCTAACTTCTGACACCCCACATGTCCAAACTGAATTATTTCAAGTAAATGGAAATATTCTGCCTATCAGAAATCCTGTTTAAATAGCGTCACTTTGAGCAGAGGAATGCACTGCTGTTTAAATTTCAGCCTAAGAAGAATAGCAGAGATTAGCGGAATTTAACTTCTTTCTTTCCAAGACATTTCCTTATGATTTGGGCCTTTGAAGACATCTCTTTTTTTTGTGGTTGAAGGGCATAATCTGGTATGTGATATTTACAATTTCTCCAAACTATTTAAAGTTTAAGCTGCCATGCTGAACTGGTTCTGCTTTTGTACTATAGTATTTGGATCCTGATCAATGCTACAGTGGGAACTTCCTTATATCACTTTCAGTCCCAGGGGATGCGTCCCATGGGGGTGGTTCATACATATGCAATAGTGGAAACTTGCCTTTTAAAGCATTCTGTGTACAAATTCATCTGTCATTGTTATACATTCTTCTGTTGACATCATGGCTGTGATTTTGGAGCATCTATCTGATGATGCGGAACTAAAGTAACTTTAGGTATAATTTATTGTGGATCAGGAAACATAAACGTCAGATAGGATACAAGCAAATGTTCTCATAGATGGTAGTTAATTTTGTGCAGTGTTTTTGCAGGATGGTGAGGGCAAGGACATACCTCAAGAAGGGCTTGTGAAAATGGAGACAGCCTAAGATGGTTGCCCTCGACTCGTCAGAGATTGCAGGGGATGCGTTTACAAATTGAAGGTGGATTTCACTTGGATCCTGAGTCCTTTGCTGTCCTGTGCTGTCAGCACATGGACTGGGAAAACCCAGAAACAAGTAGCAGCATACAGTGTGAGATTTGCTAAGGGGTGGGAAGGAAAAGTGAGCCTTAACATGGGCCAGGAAAACATCAGCCTACAGGTGAGCCTGGCCAGCCACACTGCCTGCCTTGTAGCAGCATCACTGGTCCCAAAATCCTTCCTGGGATAGCCCCAGCCTCGTGCGGGGTGTGGGATTTGTCATACCCTGATCCTTCCACAGTGTTGCACTACCAGCATCCAACACTGCGATTGCCCAATGCCATCACCAAGCCCAAAACAAACCCTGCCCTCAGGTCAGTGTAGGCATAGCTATGCTGAGTCATTGGCAGAGCTGGGAACAAACAGGAATGTGATGTTTTTAAAAAGCTCCTATTCAAATGTCAGTGAATTTCTAAGCAAGCTATATCTTTACTTTCTTGGACTCCTTGGAAAACCCCAGCCAGATTCCATCCTGAGCTCTGGCAAGTGAAAAGATTATTCTTTTCAACTTGCAAAACTATTTCCTTCCTCAACTCCCAAAGGAGTTTGTCCTAATAGGAAGCAGGCAGCTGTGTCTCAGTGCCCTTCTGCACAATGGGTTTCTGTCTACCTACGTTATCGAGACAGGATACCTCTCAGTTACATGACATAAGAAGCTGGAAAGGAAGGTAGCAGAGGCTGTGACTGGCACAAAGCAAATCAGCATAGGAGAGAAATGTACTTGTGGACATGGAAAGAGGAAGTGCTGGACAATACTTTGTGCTTTCTGCCTTTCTCTGTGGTGAAAGAAAATAGCAAACGAAAGGCCTAGCCCATATTTTACAGGGATTTCTTTGGGTTTAAGAGAGGAATAAGAGCCTGCTGTCAAGAAGACAGTGAGGCATAGCTTGAAAATAAGCATTTGAATGACGGTGGGTTCTCTCAGTGCTGTTCCAGGTGCTCTTCCAAGGGGATGATACGCAAAATCCGTAAGGGATGGGTATTGCCTTCTTTGAAACTTACAGAGTGATGGATTTTCCAGAAGACTCAGCAACTGTAGACTCTAAATGCTGAAAATGTATTGAAAATTGCTCCAGTGTGTTGCAAGCATTTGCAGTTCTCCAGGGCTCTAAGGAGAGCTTCTCCCATTACCTTCAAAATCCCAAACCAGGTAGCTGAAACCCATTTACTAGACCTTTGATACAGGGGTAAGGCATTCTTGTTGCCTTGGGTGAAATTAGTACTTTTTGCACCACCAACCCTTCCAGCAGAAGAGTTGTATTAGGCCATCCTGAGCAGTGGCTTCCAGATTCGATCTTCAGTACTTAGCTCTTTGTTTAATGCTTTGGGGATTTTCAGACATAATTTGTCATTAGCAAGGAACCATATACTCTGCAGCCAAGGGATACCACAACAGGATATTACGAGCTACAATCAATTTCATGTATTAACTAACAGAAATATGTGGTGGTGGTGGTAATGGGGAACATAGAACTGGGGATTGGAGCTGTCTGCTGGGCACTCCTCCATCAGAGGGACCTGGCGTAAGGCTTTGCTTTGCCGTCCTCCTGCCCCTGGGAAGAGCCAGATCCCCTGGATATTTTGTGAGAGTGTCTTGGTCTTTCTGTGGTTTTGACCAAAAATTCCATTGTGGTTTTAACAACTTCTGCTAATAGATGTTTCGGTGAGACTGATATTTCACAGAGAAAAAATAGAGAGGAGAAATGTGACTTTGTTAAAAGAAGTATGCTTTGTACTTTCTGGGTGTCCTGGGTTCAGCAGTAGCAGTCAGTTTTTTCTCCTTCTTAGTAGCTGTTGCAGCAAAAAAACCCACTGGTTTTCCTTGTGGAGCTGAGCTCTGCAAGCTTTGGTGAAAAAAGGGAGAAAAAAGACGTGTACTTCAGTTTCTTTAATGTGATATTGCCTTTGCCTTTAACATAATCTATTCATTTTGATTCTCTGGTGGGCAATGGCTAATGTAGAGTTGAGAAACAGACTTCTCCTTTCCTAAAAAGAATAGCATTCTAAATGATGTGAGCTTATGTATTCAGTGATACAGATGCCCATCAAATAGGGATGCATATGCAGTCTGCGAAGGCTCAGAATATTTAGAATCTTGGAGATTAAATCAACTGTAGCATATGAATTTCTAAAAGCCATTAAGGCAAAAACTTCTTTGCTCTTAGAAGCTAGAATTTTTGTTAATGAACAGGCGTGGATTTGAGTTTTATTTCTTGGATTATGTGTTGCTGTTACTGTTGTTCAATGCATTCATTATGTCCATTCGACAGCATTCGGGTTGTATGGTAAAACCAGATGTTTCTGTAAAAGCTTTTAAGATGTTTAAAAGCAGATTTCCTGAATTAGCTCACAAATTCAGTAGGGGAGTGTATGACTTACGTTTTTTTTCCCATCTAGTTGCATTGTCTTCTCTTTTGTTCTTCAGTTTCCTCTGTGTTCAATTTAGTTACACTTTCCTGCATTTACCCACTTTGTTTTTGTGGATGACTCTGATAGCATCAGGAGAGAAAACATGTGAAATGGGACTGCAGACTGAACAAAATTAGCTATGACACCTCAAGTGAGGGGATGTGTAAGTCATTTCTACTTTGGGAACACATTAAGGAAAACCAGTCAATAATGTCTTACCCTGATGTAAAGGGCATAAATTAAAACCCCCTGATTTATTTCCCCCTCATATTTCTGAACAACCAGTCTGTGGTTATTGCACTTGAAGCATGTTTGTGAGTTATAAGATTTTAATGTGATCATTAAGAGCAATGGGATGTTCATATACATACAGCATGTTAAGAATAACTGAAAAACCCCATGTCAGAGGTCGGGGTGATCTCCAGGAGTTCCTGGTGGGATGGGACAGTGTGTAATATGGACCTCATGGCAGCCTTCCAATATCTGAAAGGGGCTTACAAGGATGCCAGAGCGGAACTCTTCATCAGGGACTGTAGTGATAAAACAAGGGGTGACGGGTTTAAACTATAAAAGGGCAAAGTTCAGGTTGGATATAAGGAAGAAGTTCTTTACAGTGAGGGTGCTGAGGCGCTGGCACAGGGTGCCCAGAGAAGCTGTGGCTGCTCCATCCCTGACAGTGTTCAAAGCCAGGTTGGACAGGGCCTTGGGGGACTTGGTTTAGTGTGAGGCATCCTTGCCCATGACATAGGGTTGGAACTGCATCATCTTAAGGTCCTTTCCAACCCTAACCTGTGATTCTATGGGGACAGATACTGCTCTTTTATCTGGCATAGCCATGCTGGCCACTGTGGATATCAGGATAGTGGCTCTTGGTTTTGACTCGGTTTTGCTTTCCTCTGCAATACATAAATTGGCTTTACTTCACCTTTTCAAAAGGATCAGTCTTCTAGCTAGCAGTCCTGCTAATGAAAATCCTTGACAATTAATAACGTCTTAGTGAATCTGCTACAATAAGTCATCATTTTGCTTCATTAGAGTCCTACTGCTGGTAAATCTCAGACTTCAGTAAAGCAAGAAAAATTACCTTCAGAACTGTACATGGCATGTACCTCATGGGTGGATTATTTATAAAGCTATTTTCTAATTTCTTTATCTTTCACAATAAGGAAGTGACTTTGTCTTATCTGCATATAACAGAGGAAAACTTGTAAAATGAGTCATATCTCTTGCATTTTCTTATGCAAACTTATAGTTACTATAGTTTCCTTTATTTATTTTATTTAAAATTTGAAGGAAAAAAAAGACAGCTTAATAATCTTTTTGATCTTTGGCTTTTCAACTCCTGTTACGCTTTGAGTCACTGTATGTAATACCTAAACAAAATGCGCACTGAAGTCCTTGTTGCTTATTGCATTTTACAGCCTTTAAGTTTAATTGAAGTCATCTGAAGCTTCAAAAGCCCCTAATCTGTGAGGTAATGAAGGATCAAAGTCTAAGGGAAAGGGGAAAAGCTCAAGTGACTTGTTAAAAATATTGACACTAGACAAACATACATTACTGATAGTTCATCTAATGCTGTGACCCGGAATTACTGAGGCACCTAAACTCATGCATTATGACTGGTCCTGCTTACAAACACTCAAGTATTGAAGTAGCCATGTATTTTTAGACCATCTTGGTTGCAATTACATACCTGTCGAAGTGAGGTCTACCCTGAAGTGTTCCTCTGAGTCAGAGCAAAAGTACTAAGCACATTACAGGACAGAAGTCCAAAACTTGAATTAGCATTTAATTAAAATATTGAAATTCCTGAATCTCTGTACAGACATTTCATTCTCATCTGAGAAAAAAAAAAAAAGCAGCCAGATTTCATAACCACTTCTCTAACCTGAGGACCTCAGTGAGTAAAAGGCCAACTAGACCCATGCATTCATGTTGCTACAGCTGCTATGGGGGTCCATGCTGCAGGAGGAGGATGGATGCTCTCTACAGACCTCTGCCTTGAGCACGCAGTCCAAAGGGCTGTTGTGGTCCAGCACGAGGTGCACTCACCTATAAGGAATAGGTTTGGAATTGGTGAGGATGCAGGATCAGTTCTGTACACATGTACCTGGAGACATGCTTTGTGGTGCTCTGAAGATAATACAAGACACACTTCCCACTGTTTTATGAATCAGATGTGTTTATTGAGGAAAACCGATGCCCCCCATATTTAAACTGCAATAATTAACACAGAACCATTTCATTTTGCATGATACAATTATTCTAACCTTTCATTGTCTATTGCTAAAGCCCCCAGTGAATTGTCTCACAACACAGTTGGGTTTATACATGAAAAAATACCCTTTAAATATAAAGGTTCTGCTATACTGCACAAAATTCTGCTTGCCAGAGGCAAAAGTTGTGTTCTTCTACCACTGTCAAGCTTCAGGAGCTTGCTTGAAGCCCCTGGAATTACATTCATAGAAAGTATTAAGAAAATGAATAAAATTCTTATTTTTAAGCATTAAACTTATTCTTCCTCTAAAGTGTCAGCCGTAGAAATACCTATTTTCAGGTTGTTGCATACGCCAATCATCACTAACACCCTTTGAGTTAGAGTTTCTGTAGAGCTCATTTAACTGTAAAACAGGTTCAGGTTTTTTCCAGTTCTTCATGCTGCTTTGGTTTCCTTCCTTTTCCCTCCTTTACTTTACAATTTAGTTGCTTTTCCTTATCCACTTTTATGCAGACACAGAGACTGAAAAATAGACACGAAGAGAGGAAGAAGCAGAATCGTAGAAACCCAAGGACATTCAATATACGTAAGCTGAAGGAATTAAATTGTCAAATATTTAAACAGTTTTAGGTGAGAAAACAGTTATTTCAAACCCAAAGTACTGAATTGGTGCTTAATTCCAAAATCTTGCTTCCCTCTGTTAGCTCTGGACACGTCCAAGCAAAGCAATAGATGCTGGTGGAAAAGAAAATAACCTAAGCAAACAAATCTTGTTCTTTTGCATCCATAAATCTATCAGTTTTTTACTTGCCACTTGTGTTTTACCTTACAAATCTTGCTGGAGAAGCTGTAGAAAGGGCCCATAAATTATTAGTAGAAAGCGTCCATAAATTATCAATCCACAGATTAAATGGTCTTTTATATGTCTTGAATTCATCATCTTTGCTTGATCAATCTGATAGCCTTCTATGATGGAGTGACTGGCTTTCTAGAGGAGAGAGAGCAGGGGATGTTGTCTACCTTGACTTCAGCAAGGCTTTTGACACTGTCTCACATAACATCCTCATGGATGTAAGCTCAGGAAGTGTGAGTTAGACGAGTGGACAGCAAGGTGGATTGAGAACTGGCTGAATGGCAGAGCTCAGAGGGTTGTGATCAGTGGTGCAGTCTAGTTGGAGCCCAGTGTTCCTCTGGGGTTAGTACTGTGTCCTGTCTTGTTCAATAGTCGCCCTCTACTCTGCCCTGGTGAGGCCACATCTGGAGCACTGTGTCCAGTTCTGGGCTCCTCAGTACAAGATAGACAGAGAGAAGGTCCAGTGGAGGGCCACAAAGATGATCAGAGGACTAGAGCATCTCAGACTGCCCAGAGAGGTTGTGGAAGTATTCAAAACCCACCTGGACATGATCTGTGCAACCTACTCTAGGTGAACCTGCTTTAGCAAGGGGGTTGGACTACAGGATCAGCAGAGGCCCCATCCAACCCCAACCTTTCTGGGGTTTTGTGTTAACTGAATGAAAACTGAGGACTCCAAGGAGAGCTCTGTGTAAAGACTCAGCAGTTGACTTGTTTTATCTAGACAGCTATTTGTGGTTTTCTGACTCACCTCCTGGAAGCTCTTGCATCACACAGGCTATAAAGAGAAATAAGGACACTAAATTTAGACTCTGTCAACATGATTGAAGGGAAATGGTGTGTGCCAATACTGTGGAATACAGCATCTCAAGAACTGATGACTTTACCTATGGTGTACAATAGCTTCATCTTAGAACAGAGGAAAGTGGCTGCTGCCTGCAGTGAGCTCTTTGCAGCCTGAAGGGGATGCTGATTGTGGAGAGGTTGCATGTGGCCCTGATGTAAATATTGGGCTCTGGGGGCTCACCACCTTCGTTCTCCTTGGAAGCACCTGGATCACTTCCTTGGTCTCTACTCTCCTTCATCTCAAATCTTCAAGCTCCTGGAATCAGTACTGAAAAGGGAAACTGGGAATTTAAACTGCTTTAGCTGAGCTCCTGGGCTGGGGGACTGGCTGTAGAATGCTGTCTTCCAGAACATGTTTCCCTGTATCCTCAAAATTTATAATACTTTCTTGAAGTTGAGCCTATTATAAGCATAGAAAGCCAAGGCTGGATGACATTTTGAGGTCACTGAGAGCAACTCCTGGTATCACAAGTGTTGCTTGTGAGACTTTGAATATTTACAGTTATTCCTCTGACAGAAGCTGCATTTGCTTTGAGTTTTTTCCTTGCTATTCCCACCAAACACAGAATCACAGAATCACGGAACATTAGGAATTGGAAGGGACCTCAAAAGATCATCTAGTCCAATCCCCCTGCCGGAGCAGGAACACCTAGATAAGGTTACACAGGAATGTGTCCAGGCGGGTTTTGAATGTCTCCAGAGAAGGAGACTCTACAACCCCCATGGGCAGCCTGTTCCAGTGTTCCGTCACCCTCACTGAGAAGAAGTTTCTTCTCAACTTTAAGTGGAACCTCTTGTGTTCCAGTTTGTACCCATTACCCCTTGTCCTATCATTGTTTGCCACTGAGAAGAGCCTGGCTCCATCCTCGTGACACTCCCCCTTTATATATTTATAAACATTAATGAGGTCACCCCTCAGTCTCCTCTTCTCCAAACTATAGAGACCCAGCTCCCTCAGCCTTTCCTCATAAGGGAGATGCTCCACTCCCTTAATCATCTTAGTTGCCCTGCGCTGGACTCTCTCCAGCAGGTCCCTGTCCTTCTTGAACTGAGGGGCCCAGAACTGGACACAATATTCCAGATGCGGTCTCACCAGGGCAGAGTAGAGGGGAAGGAGGACCTCTCTCGACCTACTGACCACCTCCCTTCTAATACACCCCAGGATGCCATTGGCCTTCTTGGCCACAAGGGCACAGTGTTGGCTCATGGTCATCCTGCCGTCCACTAGGACCCCCAGGTCCCTTTCCCCTACACTGCTCTCTAGCAGGTTGTTCCCCAACCTATACTGGAACCTGGGGTTGTTCCTGCCCAGATGCAGGACTCTACACTTTCCCTTGTTATATTTCATCAAGTTTCTCCCTGCCCAACACTCCAGCCTGTCCAGGTCTCGCTGGATGGCAGCACAGCCTTCTGGTGTGTCAGCCACTCCTCCCAGCTTAGTGTCATCAGCAAACTTGCTGATAGGACACTCAATTCCCTCATCTAAATCATTGATGAATATATTAAATAATACTGGTCCCAGCACTGACCCTTGAGGCACTCCACTAGATACAGGCCTCCAACTAAACTCCTCCCCATTGACCACAACTCTCTGGCTTCTGTCCTTCAGCCAGTTCGCAGTCCACCTCACTACCTGATCATCCAGACCACACTTCCTCAGTTTAGCTGTGAGGATGCTGTGGGAGACTGTGTCAAACGATTTACTCAAGTCAAGGTAGACCACATCCACTGCTTTGCAATAATCCATCCACAATGTTATTTCTCCATAAAAGGCTATGAGGTTGGTCAAGCACGACTTCCGCTTGGTGAAGCCATGTTGACTGCCCCTAATGACCCTCTTATCCTTGACATGCCTTAAGATGGCATCAAGGATAAGGTGCTCCATCACTTTCCCAGGGATGGAGGTGAGGCTGACCGGTCTATAGTTACCCAGGTCCTCCTTCTTGCCCTTTTTGAAGACTGGAGTGACATTTGCTTTCCTCCAGTCCTCAGGCACCTCTCCCGTTTCCCAAGACTTGGCAAAGATGATGGAGAGTGGTCCAGCAATGACTTCCGCCAGCTCCCTCAGTACCTGGGGGTGCATCCCATCTGGACCCATGGATTTATGGATGTCCAGATTGCTCAATTGCTCCCTAACCCAGTCCTCATCGACTAAGGCAAACTGCTCCAATTTCCCAACTTCCTCTGGGTCCTCAGGGACCTCAGGGACTCAAACAAAAGTTGTATCATTTCCAGTCTTTGAAGACCAGAGAGTAAGGCCCAGCTAGAGGTCCCAAAAAGCAAAGGCTTCTTATTCATTTCACTTTTTGGCTGGTTAGTTGAGCTGTGTAGTCTCTTTCTTACTTTCACTTCAGGAAAAATATAGCTGCTTGTAGTAATGTTATTACATTACAAAGAATAATAATAGTAATTCAAAGAGCATAGCAAGTGGCAAAGGTTTTGCAGAATGCTTTTTGCTCTCCAAAGGAATCTGAGTGCACAAGAGGGCTGCAGAGTCAGGTGGCTGCCTTGCAGAAGAAGGCTGAGACACTATTGATCCGAGTGGGATCTTTAAAATAGGACTGCTGTGCATTTTTAGGTAGCACAGAGCCCCTGGTTAGCCCATGGCACAGTGAAGGATTTCTCTCTCAGTGACTGTGATATTTCCTGCCTGTAGGAAGGGCTGAGGAGAGTGAAATGAAACTAAACCAGACTTGAAATGAATGCAAAACTCCCGAGTTCCTCAGCAAGCAGTTGCAGAACCTAAATAATGAATCTGTGTCAGATAAGCTGTGACTGGTTTTCAGATCTGAGCTTTGAGGAGTTTGGGGTCAGACTAATTTCATGGGAGGTGTCACCAAGCCTTGTGAAGTTTAATTGCAATCCTGGTTTTGAAGTCTTCACAGTTGGGGTGAACTTCGGATCTGACTCTGTCATCTAAACTAAACTTGATCTGATTTTGATTTGCTACCCCAGGTGAGCTTGGCTGGAAGTGAACTGCATTGACTTATCTTCTATGTAGGTCCCTATGAAAAATATTCTATAGCAATTAACAACAGCCAGAATTAAGCCAACAACACACATTCTTTCCTACCCACCAATCTACAAATAATGGCATACATTAACACCT
The DNA here is from genome assembly GCF_963264785.1 of Psittacula echo. Taxonomy (NCBI): domain Eukaryota; kingdom Metazoa; phylum Chordata; class Aves; order Psittaciformes; family Psittacidae; genus Psittacula; species Psittacula echo. The sequence continues at coordinate 9,012,779 of NC_137752.1, read as the reverse complement.
ACAGATACTCCTTAGCCAAGCAGAAAACAGTTTAACAATGCAGCTTTTTTGGTGTCTGCAATGCGCCAAGAAACCTCAACAGAGCAGACTTGCTTGTGAGACTGCTGATGCTTCCTGTTTCTGGTCAAGTTAGCAATAGAGCATATGCACAGAAAGCCACACGTTTGCCACATCTGAGGGCAAGGGGAGGGGTTTTCAGAGTTTCTCCATGACTTCAGGGCTTTCTTCAGGCCCCCTTTCTCATGGGCTGAGCCCTGTGGTGGGAAACCAGAGCAGGGGTTCTAGGGCTGAGGTGCTCCTCAGAAGAGTGAGGATCCTCCTGTAGAAAAGCTTATCTGCTGCATATGGTGAAGCTAAGACCGTGGAAATGGGTTGTTCCCCAAAGTGAATTGCTGCTGATGTGGCTGAAAGGACCACACTGTGTGAAGGATCAGCCTGGACTTCTTTGTAGTACAGGATTTTTGTCCAAAATGACCTGCTTCAAAACTCTAGGAAATAAGAGAAGGCAAAAGGGTGAAAGAGTGAAGTGTCGGAGTCCGTCAGGAACCATGGAGGCTGCAGCTGGCTCAGGGTCTTGTTTCGCTGGAAGATATTTAACATTGTCTAACTGATGGCAAAATTGCACACTATTAATGGGTTCTCTTTATGGCTATGATTCATTCTTATTTCTCAGAGACAACAGAGTAGAGGCCAGATTGCTTTATCCTGTGGTATTAAAAAGCCTGAGGCTGAGAAGCTTAGCACTGCTTTGTTAGGATTTTCTCCTTCTGGTAAAATAATAGAATAAAATCATCCTATGCAGAGCACTGATTTATTTTCTTTTAAAAGAATGGTCTTTCTCTTTCGATTCAAAGCCGTTAGGAAAAATGAGTGGGTCGTTACGTGTGAGTAAATGTATATTTTCATTCATTAGCTGCCTTTTCTATATTCAGGAGCTATGATTCCTGACTGCTGGGCTTGCTTAAACTTCTCTGGGCACCCGTTGTGTGCATCGAGGTGAAGGCAGATAGAGGTTAAAAACCCTATTCAGAGACTTGAGAGATTTATAGGGCCTAGGGAGGTGAGAACATCTCAGTGGAGGTTATAATGTCATAGGCAAGAAAGAAAGAAAACATGGATTTAGTTTTGTTTCCTTTTTTCCCCACATTAACAACAAAAGGAATTTTTGTCCTTTCCAACCCTAAGCATTCTATGATTCTTTGTGTATCAAAACAGTATCTCTAGCAATGAATCCTGCCAATTGCTCATGAACCCTTTGAAAGTTTCTTGTGCATTTTGAAGTCACTTGGTCAATGGGATGAAACCTCACCACTCTGTACCATCAGTTTCTGGTGACATAGCACAATTAACAGATTACTACTATTAGGAGCATTTTTGAGTGTGTTCATGCAAACTAAACTACGTCAGTTGACAACATCAACTAAGCTTGACTAAGAAGACACTACGTTTCTGAAGCTAAAAACTAAATCTGTGACTAAATGTTTTGATCTGAACAGTCCACTGAGCTCTAGACATGTAAAGGAAAGAAAATACAGGAACACAAGGGGAAAAACTTGAATACTGTAAGAATAGAACCTTAGTAGGATCTCAGGGATGAAGGGAAAAGAGAAAAGAGTGAACTGGTACCAGCTTTTGTAACTTTTTGGTCCTATCTTCACACTGTAAAAGTTAAATCTCAAATACATGCTGTGTTACTGCAATTCATAGACTAAGAGAGCCTGAGATTACTCTTTAATCCTTCATTATCTAAGGATTCCACTAAGCCAAAGAAGCTCAGATAAAATCTGTCCTCTGGACTGCGCAAACTCCACAGCTCCTGGCTGAGGGCCAGGCCTGAAATTGTTTCTGGGAAAGTCTGGACCTCAAATCTAAATTTTGGCTTTTCAGAAGATGAAAGCATTAGAGGTGTATTTCCACACCAGTGTGGCCTGGTGTCATGCGGGCTTCTGTCAAACAGGCAGGGCAGGATTCAAGGAAAACATACAGTAACGAGCTTTGCTATGTGGCTAGATCTACAACCAGATTACTGTTTTAATATTTGTTATGAAAAGGTCTAGCAACCCCAGGTGAGACCAGAGACTGAGCATTGTGCATATACAGAGCCTCTGCCCCAAAGAGCTTAATATTTAAATAGAAAAGATGGATAAATAGTGAAAAGGAAGACACGTGGAAGTAAATTGCACAAAGTCCGTAGCGGGATGCAGCACAGAAATATCCTGTAAATCCCCTATCTTCTGGGTCCTGTCTCAGAGTTTTAGCTTGAAACTCAGTAATATCGTTGTCTTTGCTTTCAGACATTCTATCCATAAACCTACTCCAGAGTTATGGTTGCATGGTCATTGTAAAGAAAACCTGGATTACAAGCTTCGACTGTTAGTTTTTTGGTAAGTCCATGTCAAAATACTACTCCATAAAATTCAGTTAAAAAGATTCTCCCATCTCATGAGCACAGGCACCTTGCCAATGGTCCATTAGCCAACAAGTCTCAATATTGTGTATTCTTCCCATAATCTGGTTATGTTTTAATCTGAGTTTACACAGTATTGTTTTGAGGAACCATTGGCAGATAATGTGGGTTATATGCTGGGTAGTCCAACAACAATCCAACCCCAAATCTCACCAGAAGAATTGTCAGGTGTGGGCTTTGCAGTGTTTTAGGGTTTGTTCTGGGATACTCACAAAGTTCCTAAAGGTGTTGCCTAGTAAAAGCAGACTACTGTTGTTCAGGGAAAGATCAATCTGGGCAGCAGTGGGAAGTCAGAGAGCTGCTCACATTTCATCACTGTACCTCAAGACTCCAAGAACATTTTCATTGGGGAGAAAAATTTCATTCAAGAATTTAGGATGATTGAGTGTTACTGATACTCGGTCCTCCACATTCAGGGGTGTCAAATGGAGCTGGAACAAGGTTTTAAAAGTCTTCTCATGGCATGTTTCGGAGGCGCACCATGTGGATAACGTTTGCCTGTTGACTTGGTCATTCACAAGGAGCTCTATCTTGAGGTCGGTGGGACTGTTTGAACAGCTGGGGAAATGAAAGTTCAAGTGGCAATAGATCAAATAGAGGCCTTGTTTCTTTATCACCAGCTCTTCTCTCTCGCACTGGATGTCTTCACAAATGCCCTTCTCAACCAAGCTCAGTTTTGAACTGTTTACTGGATTGGACACTAGAAAGGAAAGCAAACAAACTTTAAAATGAGCTGCTGAGCTCTACTGACCTGAATTTAGCGTTAGGTGACCTACAGCAGTGTGTTTCCTGATAAACAGATACCTATTCAGAGGTTTTCCCATAGGAAGCTCCAAAAAAAGGCCCTGGCCAGATGACTAGGAATTCACACATGAAAGTGGGGTGATAGAGAGTTCCAAGGACCTACACAGCCTTTGGGAAACCCAGGGAGATGCAGTAGAAGTGGCCTTCTGCAGTACTTCAATGGAAATAAAGGAGGTGTATATTCATGTGTTTGTGTGCAGAAGGTATTTACTTATAGATTTTTCCTTATCAAGTTAAAAAAACAGAGTTTATGTGGCCAGACTGGGGCTTTACCCAAGACACCCACATTTCAGGAAAGCTAAGAATGTTTTTACTTACAAAATACCCATTTGGTCAAAAAGACGCTTGCCACTAAACCCAGTTTGAATAACAAACAGCCTGCTCTTCAACCACTTCTGCAACCTCTCCTTGCCAACACTGAACTCCCCACTGACCTCTCATGTACGCGGCCGCTCCCTTGGTCGGGACATTCTGTAGGATTCTTAAATAGTCTTCGGAGGTGTTCCCTGAGGGAAACAACAGATTAAGTGACCACTCCTGCTGGTTTTGTACTGTAAAATGCTGTCAGCATTTGGCATCTCATGTATCCTGGGCTGCATCAAAAGGAGTGTGACCAGGAGGTGGAAGGAGGTGATCCTGCCCCTCTACTCTACTCTCGTGAGACCTCACTTGGAGCATTGTGTGCAGTTCTGGTGTCCTCAACATTAAAAGGACATGGAACTGTTGGAACAAGTCCAGAGGAGGCCACGAGGATGATCAGGGGACTGGAGCACCTCCCATATGGAGACAGGCTGAGAAAGTTGGGGCTGTTCAGCCTGGAGAAGAGAAGGCTGCGTGGAGACCTCATAGCAGCTTCCAGTATCTGAAGGGGGCCTATGAGGATGCTTGGGATGGACTCTTCATTATGGACTGTAGTGACAGGACAAGGAGTAACGGGTTAAAACCTAAACAGGGGAAGTTTAGATTGGATCTAAGGAAGAAATTCTTTACTGTGAGGGTGGTGAGGCACTGGAATGGGTTGCCCAAGGAAGTTGTGAATGCTCCATCCTTGGCGGTGTTCAAGGCCAGGTTGGACAGAGCCTTGTGTGGCATGGTTTAGTGTGAGGTGTCCCTGCCCATGGCAGGGGGGTTGGAACTGGATGATCTCAAGGTCCTTTCCAATCCCAACTATTCTATGATTCTATGATTCTATTTGCTATAACTGTGCTATGGACAACCCCGGACAACCCCCACAGCAGCAGCTCCAAAGCAACAAGCAACAGCAGCTTGAATAGCATGCAGGAGAGCTGATTATTGCTCTGTTATTTTGTGGTTATATACAGCAGTTTGCACTGTCCCGTGCAGTCCATGGGCACATGGATACAGGGACAAGATACAGACTCAGAAAAACAGTGTATATCCCAGTGTTTGCAACCAAACAGGGTGGATGGTTATTTCTTATTGCTTTGGCTCTTCTTTACATCTCCTGGCTGTGCTTGCAGCTCCCTCTCCCAGGGTATACAATGACTGTGGAGATCCTGTGACTCAGTTTATAACATCAGTGTTAGAGTCACCCATTCTCAGGGTCTCGGAAGGATGGGTTAATACACCAAACTAAGTTCTAGCACATCTTGGTGCTACTTCATGACGTCAGATAACATATTGCATGTTCCTTACATGAATTAGAAGGAGTCAACTAAATGCAATGAGACATGGATCTCAAGTTTCATAGGATTCCTAAAACTAAGGGTCAAAAAAAGAATTCAGATCTCCAGACCCTTGCACTAGCTGTATGGCCTGATTTCTAAGAAGCACTTGGTCAGAAGGGATAGATCAGGGAGAAGCTGGTCCCCTCAAGTCCCCCTTGTCAGTGATTTGTAAAGTAGCACCCTCTGCACTCACTGTTGGAGAAAGAGGCTGGGGATGTCTTGAAAGAATCGCAATCTTTCTCTGTTTGCAGCAGTTAAACACTTTTGAGAGAAACAGGTTCTCACTGCACTCCAAGATTGAGCAAGCCACATATCAAAGTCCCTTAGCTGTGCTGGAAATCCCCAAAGAAAAACCAAAGCCTACTTTCCTGATGTTAGTCATGTCAATGTAGTGCTGTAGTGATGTGGGGAGATGTCATAGGGTAGGAGAAAACCCTTCTGGCCCTTATTTCCAACTGAAGCTGTTAAGGTGGTAACGACAGTCTCTGGTCATGCATAGTCAGCGCTCTGAGCCTGCTCCCACTACAAGTGCCCTGCAAGAAGGGATTGTACTTTGACAGAAACTCGGTGGCATTTAGAGAGTTTAGCCTATAAAGCAGAAAATCCCCTGCTGCTCAAGCAGCCTTTGGGAGTTGCAGCCTTGCAATATCTCCTGAAGCAAGCAAAGTGCTGTACATACGTGTACTGAAGCTGAGAAAGCAAAAATCTCTACAGTCTAAACACGAAATATCTATTTCTGAAGAACCCACCATCATGGCACTTGTGACTAACAACCCACAGTTTCATTAGTATGGCACTGGGACAATTCCAAGCTGGAAGAGACCAGATTTAGTTGCAGAAGGCCAAACTGCACTCAGATAGATCTGCAAATCTGGAAGGGCTTGTTTGCTTCACCAGCTTTAGCCTGGTTTACTCCAGGGTATCAAGGATGGGAATAGCACCTGTATTACAGTAATTTCTACAAACAGCCTGATGCAACCAGGAGCCCCATCAGTCATGAGCTGTTTCGAGAGTCTTGGCTTCACTCAAGACTCACCCCTCACTGAGCTAGCTGCACTTTGCATTTCCAAAGCTGTACTTACATTTATTGATGTCAGCAAGTTTTGTGTGTGTGTGTTTAAAGCATTTATTTGGTGACATCAGCTGTGTTTCTGAGAAGGCAAGTTATGGGAAAAAATGGGTTTATAACGACATTTCCGGCTCGCACTTTGCTAAGGCAGCTAATAACTATTTTCTTGTTTTATTTCTCAAGTAGCAAAGTAGCATTTCAGCACAAGCCAGGAGAGACTGAAATTACTCCAGTTTCAGGCCTGATTGATGCATATATTCAATCACATCCTCTAATTTGCTTTGCACTAGTAATTGTAAATCTGAAGTAATCCCACTGAAGTCAACAGGATTATATGAATTTAAAAAAAAACAAGAGAAAGAGGAAAAGTAAAGCCACATTTAGGATTAAATACCAAAGAGACCTCACTGGTTTGTTGTCTTCCAGTGTAGATCAGGCTACTTTAAGGAAGCCTGCTAGTAAGGAAGGAGTCTAAGTAGGAAGCCATTTGAACTCTTCTGCCCTAAAGAAGGTACCAGGAGATAATTCACTTTTGTCTTCCTGATCCCTTTACTATAGGATGAGCATCCAGAGGGAGCAACCATGAGGAAAAGGCCCAGACTATTTCTGTGAGCTTAATGCAGTTTTTCCCCACTGCGCCAAAGGAGACTTTGAAATGGGACTCAGAGGAGCTGCAGCCTCACCTACACTGCAAAACGGAAGGAGCCTCATCATAAAATCATGGAATGGATGGGGTTGAAGGGACCTTAAAGCTCCTCCAGCTCCAACCCCTGCCACGGGCAGGGACACCTTCCACTGGAGCAGCTTGTTCCAAGCCCCTGTGTCCAACCTGGCCTTGAACACTGCCAGGGATGGGGCAGCCACAGCTCCTCTGGGCACCCTGGGCCAGCGCCTCAGCACCCTCACAGGGAAGAGCTTCTGCCTAAGAGCTCATCTCAGTCTCCCCTCTGGCAGGTTCAAGCCATTCCCCTTGGCCTGTCCCTACAGGCCCTTGTCCAAAGCCCCTCTCCAGATTTTCTGTAGACAAACAAGAAACATCAAAACACAACAGGACCCTGTCCAGCCAGGAGGAATCCAAGGTCTGTGGGACACGTGGACATACGGGCTGCTGCCAGCCAGGTCCAAAGAGATGTGGCACTCCTGATGCCTGGTACCACCATCCCCGTGATGCCTGGGGAGATTTCCTCACTGCCTCAGTTTTCCTGACTTTCAGTTGAGTATAATGGGAGCACAGACAAAGGGCAGTGAAACCAGCAGCTGAAAGTGGCATGCCAGAGTGCAAAATCTTGCTACCTGGCACGGAAAGCCCCTCAAATGCGATTTCTGAAGCTTGTCTTAGTAGCTGTCATCTCTTACTATGGGATTCCTCTGCAGTATCTATGGTATTACAACTAGCTGAAGGCTGAGTGTGAACAGGCACAAAAGCAGGACAAGAACCTGAACTTATTTTATGAACTAAAGAATTACGGGCTGGCAACAAACAGCTTTCAATTCCTGCATACCCCCCACTGATTTAAGTGCCTGTAAAATTAAGCAAGACGATTTCATGCATCTCTGTCAGCACGCTTGAGCTAGCAGAACTTGCCTAATGTTATGTCTCAGCAGCTGCTGTAAGAAGCCCCTGTAGGTATCTTAAGCTCTCTCCTTCCAGTTCAGTGTCCTGCAAACAGCTGCTTGTTGGCATTGATAGACTGTGCCAGCTGAGTGATGCTGTCACACATGTACCAAGTGCCTTTGGTTCTTGAGAGCCCAAGGACTGCCACTCTGATCCTGTGCATTGAAATGACGCTGAACTCAGTGCCAATTTTACCTTCTTCCAAAACCATAAACTTTAGAAGTATCCCTTTCTGTCCTCCAAATTTAGGAAGCAGTCAGTACAATCTCATCACTGCACACCCGATACTGCAAAACATGTAAAGGCCAAAACTATTCAGGCTTCTGTAGCCTAAGGCCACATAATTTCGTGAGCTGTTAATCTCTCCATATATGTATTAATCTCTAACTTGCATTTTAAGTATTGGAGAGATGGAAGATCTAACATTCTGCATCTTGTAGCAATACTGATAATCTCATTATGAATTAAGAAAGCTAACAGCCCTCTTTATGACTACCTGGAATCTGCCTAGCTGCAGTTTGCTCTGGATGCTGGCCTCAGAGATTGCCTGTGCACTCTTTATAGCATTTGCAAGCCCAGGCTTGGCAAAATGTTTCAAACTGAGAAACAGCTCATCTGCCCTCACCTCAGAGCAGACAGAACCTCATACAGTTCTGCATATACGCACACAAACACGTATGTGTACTGAAGCTGAGAAAGCAAAAAGCTCTACAGTCCAAACACGAAATATCCATTTCTGAAGAACCCACCATCATGGCACTTGTGACTAACAACCCACAGTTTCATTAGTGTTGCACTGGGACAATTCCAAGCTGAAAGAGACCAGATTTAGTTGCAGAAGGCCAAACTGCACCCAGATAGATCTGCAAACCTGGAAGGGCTTGTTTGCTTCACTGGCTTTAGCCTGGTTTACTCCAGGGTATCAAGGATGGGAATAGCACCTGTATTACAGTAATTTCTCAGAGCCAGAGTTTTATTTGGGAACCTATTTTCCATTGAAGCTCTGAATGGAATGTGGGGTTTCCTTTCATGCTCTGTCCACCAGCTGCTAATGGATCTTACCACCAGAAAAAGATGCCTATAAGCAGCGTGTGTATGTGTGCCTATGTAGCTGCAGCGTTTTCCTTTTATAAATAAGAAGATGTTTTGGTATTTTGTCTTTGCAGCTCAAAATAACAAGAAAAGCCATCAGGCCAGGATTACATTTATAGGGAAATGAGGCTTGGAGAAGACAGCAAGGAGTTGATGAAGGCTGAAACTCTCCAGATGTTGTCAGGTCATAAATTTATCTGTGACTTAGATTTCCCTCCAAAAAATGAACCTAACAATAACCCCTGTCTCACCCATATTAATGTATGATTTGGTATTTATGAAATGTGGATGAGTTTCATCTCTCATCCAAATGTGGATGACAGAAATATTTTCCACAGGAAGAACATTTCGCAAACAAAATTCATGATGAATTTCGGTCTTTCCCCCTGTTGCTCAGGCACTCCACTGGCAACAGCATAGAGGATCGGAGGAGGCTGGTGCCATTTTTCACACAGACATTCAATTAGGTGATACCACATCGTGCTTGGGGATACCTGCAGACCCATCCATTGAGGACTAACATGAGTCAGGAATGTAAACCTGTAAATCTGAGTTAGTGCCCACTGGCATTTAGCTATTCATACAACATAATCTCATTGGGGATCTAAATGAAATCATTGTGGGTTTCCTGCTCTTATATTACAGAATTAACTCCAAGATGTAGCTGTGTTCTGACCACCGTCCCTTTGTGTTACAAAGCAATCTCTGCCTTAGTGAACCCCAGCTGTTCCCACTAGCACAGTCCTGCATCCCCCACTAGCATCTCTGAGATGTTTCACACCAGTAGGTACCAACACAGGGCTGGAGCAAGGCTGAGCACCCAGCTGGCAACTCAGCGGCACTAACTTTTTGCTAGCTGGCTCGTTTTTACAATGCAGGGCTTGGAAGCCCTGGTTTGAACAGGGTAGGTACAAAATACATCGAAACCACACTACCAGCATCTGGGCTGTCTGAGAAGCAGACCCAAATCCAAATCTAAATCCACAGCAACTTCAGCCTCACCACAGTCCCTTGCAATATCTCTTATGCTTCTGTTGCTTCCTATTCCACAACTGCTGGTTGGGACCTTGCAATGGTCACCACAGCTCCTTGCTTTGAAGTCAGCAAGCAGTGCCTGGAAGCACGTGGTAGAGCTCCCTGCTGAGGGAAAAGTACCTCAGTAAAGTACCCACTGGGATGTATTAATCCATTAGCCCTGCTTGATATATTTTAAAAGGAAAATAAAAGGCCATTGTAATTCCCTCACTCTTCAGTGCTCTTTTACCCTGCCAGAGCCATACAGTAAAGACTGATAGGCAGCGAGGGGGAGACTGAGAGAGCCCTTATACACATTGCAAACGGCTTTCAACTGTTCCTGCAACTCCTCCTGCCTTGTGGGGTTTCTCTATCGTTCCCTCCTTTGTCTCTCACTAACGGCATCATCTCAGATTTAACAGCTGCTTTCAGAGCAAGAGGGTGTCTGTACTGCTATTGACCTGAAGACAGAACGGTTTCTGGCTAATGAAAACAGCATCTTGTACATTCCTGGAAAAAACACATTCCTCCTGCCTGGCACCTGCCCGCTAGTGATGAGGAGAAAAAACAATCAGCATAGGTTGCCTGGTATAAAATACATACATATATACATATATATATGCACATATGTATATTGCAATGCAATTTTGGATTAGTGAGATCATTCCTCCCTGCCCTGGGAATACCAGTATCACTGGTGCTTTGCTTTGAAAAATACTGACCTACAGATACAGCATCTGTGGCTCCTCCTCTGTCGCTGACTAGACTCCATACCCACAGCTTTTACTATCTCCTCCTCACTGGTGGTAAAACAGCCATGAAAACCAGCACAGTTCTGGTGACATCTCTGAGTTTATGCTGGTTTACAAGAGCGAGGCTCTGCCCTGGGGTCCGTACCACCTTGCAGCACTGGGGACTTTCCATCATCTCAGGGGACCAAGGGCAGAGAGGTTGATGCCTTGCAGCCCACTAGGTTTGCAAAGCTCCTTTTTGGGTGCCTTTTGGGATGCATTAGAGTAGGGCTGTGTTCAGAAGCAGCTTTATTTCTGAGGAACTTTGCATACAAAATAAACCACTAAAAAACTCAAGAAAGACTTACAAAGTTGTAAGGGCTGATAGAAAGCAATATGTGCTTAGGATGTCCTAGGGCAAAGAAAATCCCTCCAGGTCCCAGGAATTGTAAAACAGAAAAAGTGATGGTCAGGCACGATGTGAAGTTCTCAGGAAGGACATGCAGGAACCACCTTGAGACTTGTGGGCTATGAAACAAGCCCAGTACAGAAGAGTCTCAGTTTAAAAAATTATCCAAGGCTGAAATGTTAAGATGTGTGCAATTGGCTTATTTGGGATGTGGGGCAATATTTGCATTACAGATGAGACAGATCACAGTGCTGTTTAGGTGTCTTACCTGTCCTGAATGGTTTTGCGATGCCCTCTGTGGCAGGATCAGCTGCCTGAAAGAGAAGCAAAGAAGGGATGGTTATTCCATGAGTTATATCCATCTTCAAGTACAACCTTGCTTTAAAAGTGGATTGTGATGGTTTCTATTGCATGCCATGAAGGCAATACAGAGCCTGATGTGCAGGGAGCCAGCATCAGCTGCTACAGAGCTTATGGCTCCGATAAAGCCTCACAGGTGAGTGAGGGATTCCTGTGGAGCAAACAGCTCTGGGAAGCTCTCTGATGATCCTCCAAGGATCACCCCCAGGCATACTTCATCACAGCCCTTTTCTTCTAATGTAGAAAATCTACATTTCCAACAGAGGAAGCAATTCTCTCAGTGCAGTACGAAATGTGTGTGGGTTTTTTAAGCTCTGAAAACCTCACTCTGTGGCTTGCAAAGCTTGGAGACAGCAGGACAGAATGGGAGTTTGTAACCCTAGAAAGTCAATATCTGCCCATCGGAAGCCAATAGCTGGATAAAAGTGAAAGATGTAGAGCCCAAGGTGGGAGAATGATGGTGTTGTCCTGCTTCAGCTCCCTCCTACTTCTTGCTGTTCAGAATGGGCAGTTATCCTCAGTCAGCATGGCCTGAGAACATCTCAGGAAACAAGCTCCAAGTGAGAAATATGGTAGGCTTCATCTGTGGTCTTGCTCCTACTTCATCACACCTCTCTGCCATCCAAACGTACAACCCTTAAACCTGTGCTTGCTTGCATATTACCACCACACAAATGATATCACTGACAGCTTGTAAACATCCAGCAATTGCCCTCAGGGAACAAAGAAGTTCTTCCAATGGGAAGAAAAGATACTGAGGAAAGATACTGAGAGTGCCTCAGTGCTTGAAACTCAGTCATATTCCTTCACTCACTAACGCAGGCAGTCCCACGGTGATTTCGGTATCAGGGAGAGGTTTTTCCTCAGGCTAGCCTAAACCAGCTCTTCTTATCTGGATACCAATTACCTGGACTAGTTGTGCAATCTAATGAGGCCAGGCCTTATTTAGCATGGAATCATAGAATCATATGATATCTGGAGTTGGAATGGATCCTGAAGGATCACCGAGTCCAACTTTCTGCTCCTCACAGGACTACCTGAAATTAAGCTAAATGACTAAAAGCATTGTACAGATGTTTCCTGAGCTCTTACAAGCTTGGTGCTATGAGCACTTTCCTGGGGAGCCTGTTTCAGTGACTGAACAGATGCCCAAGAAGAAGAAATACAGGAAGCTGGTACCAGATTTAGCAGAACATTAATATCTCCTTAGAGAAATGAGGCACATCATGTATGTGGTGGGAGACAGCTTCATCGTGGTTCATAAGCACTATTTCTGTGTGTAAATGGAATAACACACGGAGAAGGAAGATGGTTGGACAGTGAGAAAAGTCAGATTGTGTGTATTTGTGGTATTTAATGTTCTAGCCTTCGGTATTTAAGAATACTTTTAATTAGACATTGGCCTAATGTGGCCATGTTTTCAACCATGGCTGAAGTGTCAAGCTGCATCTGCTTTCAGCAAAGTAGCATTATCTTTCAGTCTAATACCAAAATGCTGTGTCCTGCAGACAGATGGCATAGGTGCTACATGATTTGGGTATCTGTAATACATGATTTGTTCATTTTCTCTCCCCATGCCCATGTATGACAGGGGAGACGTTATTTGTTGAGACAATAATTCTCCAGGTTATCTTCCTAAACTGTGCAGGAAGGTCTTCGGGTTAGAAGAAGAGGAACCTGAAGCTGTAGTTTGGAACACCAGGCATTTCCAAGCTTTTTGGTCCTTTACATGCCCTCCTCGCTTGCAAACTCTTATGGATCCTATGCACACATATCATCAAATGTGGGACTGAGAACAGATTCTGCTGAAAATGCTCTCAAGGAGCATCTCAGCTCCTGTCTTGGACTCTTGCACTGGAATGTCCCTCCCACATGCATTCAGGGCGAAGAGAAGCCTTGCTTCCCAATGCTATGTATGAGCATGTCTGCCCTCTGCAGAGAGCTAAAGGCATTTCTGCATGGAGACACTGTCCCCAGTTACATTATGCTAAATGAAAGCAGGCAGCAGAGAAGTGTTTGGTAAACTGATTGAACCATTATCATCAATGAGGTGTTCATCTTGCACCTCCCTTGGAGGTGGCCTGCAGGCCAAGGCTGATGGCTCGCAGCTTGCTTTGGAGTCAGGACAACAGAAACGAACTAATGTACTGTGTTCTCACCTGGGAAGTCTCCCATTGGGTGGAAACAGCAGATACTAATGCAATTTATTTTAGTGACAATTGAATAGATATTCAAATAGAGCTTTACAGATTGCTTTGAAATATTGCTGGCACTATTTCTTCTTTTTCTGACAGCAAAAATATTGCATGTAATGCTGTGATTTGGAATGCAAAGAGTCACGCAGCAGGAGCCCAGAGAAATTCAATTCTACAGTGCCAGCTCAGGCAGGATGCATGACAATGAATTTCACCCTGTCTGAAGTGAGCTGGGTGCTGCTGCTGACGGATCTCAGTCTTTTCTCAGCAAGTAGCATAGTTTGAGTTTGCTTCGTTAGAGAAAATGATAATCAGGTGCCAGTGAAAGTTATTTTTTTTCTTCTTTTGCGTTATTTTTCATGAAGTTTTCCCAGGCTGAGCCAGACTGGTGCTGCTAAAGGGACATGTCCTGTGTTAGAACCCTAAATAGTCGTTTAACCATTTAACATACTGGAGTATGTATCTGCTTCTAGAAAGCCCAAGAAAACACACCTCCAAATCACAGCCCCCTAAAAACTGGCCTGGGGTCAGCTGAACAAGGTCCAGGGCTCTCCCAAGAGCATGTCCACTCAGTGACTCTGTGGGAACAAGCGTTTTGGGCTGCTGCCCTCAAAGGAAGTTTTGCCACTTGAAGAAGAGCCTCAAGGATCTCCTGTGTCTCTTACTCAGCCTCCCACCATCATTACACACCTCTGGCTGAGGGGGAAGGCAGGAGGTGGCACTCCAGGTGGTTGGCCAAGAGGCAAAGGTAGAAACTTGGCATTGAAAACACCAGAAAGTGGAACACCATCCCTGCAGCTGATCTCATAATGAGTATCACACCACAGGAGGATAGAACCAGGAGGTGGCTGGTGTATATTCCCAAGGAACAAGGGATGGGACAAGAGGAACTGGCCTCAAGCTGCGCCAGGGCAGGTTTAGATGGAGCTGAGGAACAATTCCTGCCCCAAAGGGTGCTCAGGCATTGGAACAGGTTGCCCAGGGCAGGGCTGCAGGCACCGTCCCTGCAAGGGTTCACACCCCGTGGAGATGAGGCCTCAGTGCCATGGGTTAGTGGTGGCCTTGGCAGTGCTGGGAATGGTTGGACTGGATGAGCTTAAAGGGCTTCTCCAACCTGGTTGAGTCCATGAAACAGAGCCCTGTGTGAAATTCAGTTTTTCCAGTCCTAACAAACCCTATTAAAGGCACCCCTTCATGCAGCAGGTGACTGTCACTGTACACAACACCAACAGTAGGCGTTGGAACAACGCATTTTCTTATCTAAAATGCCTCAGTGGTTTTCCTCTGGTGTTCAGCGAGTGGAAATCTGCTTTCGGGGCAATAGTTGGTGTTTGGGGTTTTTACCTTTTCCTTTATGTCAGGGTTGCCCGCCAGAGGGGGCCAATAGGCACCGAGTGGGGCAGTGCGTGACAAGGTTACCTTTAAGCAGACATAAATCCTTGTAGCGTTGTTATCATATTAGGTACTATAGGTTGTATCATGCTAGGTGCTGTAGGAGCAATTTCTGGTTACAACAGTCCCACTGCTAAAAGGGTTTGACATTTTTAACTCCAGCAGCCTTGGAAACTAGATCAGCAAATAGAAACAACTGCACTGGCTCTTGGCATTTGCCACACTGGTGCCTTAACGGTGCTGAAAAGATTTGCCCACGCAGTTTGGAGGTTAAAAATATGAAGTCTACAAGGTCCAGAGCAGTGATGGACTGTGCCAGGTTACAGACTTTGGACATTCACACAGAATTTGTCCATAGAGGTAGGTGGGCTAAGTGTCTGATACAGCATTCCTTGCACTACAGTGTAAGATTTGCTGAGGTCTGTGGGTCTTAAAATGACATTTGTCTAGCCCTTTCTGTCCCATACTTATTCACTGATTTTCATATATCCCTCTACTTACACAAACATCTATATAGGTGTATATGTATAAATACATAGATGTGTATATGTATATACACATACATAGATATGTGTATATATATATATACATAGATGCATACATATGCCTATATCCAGCAGCAGTGAAAAGTGGCAGGCAGAAGGGTGGATGTGTTGGCATTCTCATAACAGTGTTAAGAAAACAAATGAAGGCTACTGACCACCATAGAGCAGCTATTCTTACTCCAGAGAAAAATAGTCATTTGTGAAAGATCTAGACAAGTGAATGGCCTGAGGCCAAGGATTTCTGCAGGTGAAAGATGAAGAAACGGACTGATTTAAGCACTGCACATGGTTTCAAGAAACATAGTTTACTTCCCCAAAGTGATGCTTCCCAGGTCTGATACCAATGTGCTGTGCTACCCTTCTTGAAAACAAGGTGTAAAGGAAAGTTCTTGGCGTGTTGGAAAATGGGAGTGTGTTTGTGAGGGTGGTAATGTGTATTTTCAGCGCTGTTCGATTCAGAGAAGCAGCTCTGGAATCATAGTTGCTTTTTTTGTTTTGGTCTTTCATGTTGGATTTCCTTTTATTCAGAGCACTCAGATATTGGATGACACCATTGCCTTGTTTCTACACGGTTTGATTTTCCCTTTCTAATGCATCATCCTTCATCTTAAACCAGGCAAGTGTAAATTCATCAAAAAGAAGACAAGCAATGACTTGCATGTACCTGCAGTGGGGCTAGGAGACTGTATGAACTGCTTGCCACCAGAAGCCTCCTCTTAATGCAGTGGTACCTGAGGCATGAGTTACAAGGGCCTACATTGTCTCTAAGACCCATTAACCTAACATTCCTTTGAGCAGAGGAAAAGTTGCTAGCTCAGCATAGGAAGGGCATGAAGTTGCCACCATCGCCCCTGTGGTCAAGGACCACTCATATAACCCAGCTGACAACATATGGACAGTAAAACAGATCTTCCCAAGACGCTGATCACACAAAATGTTGGTCCTCTCTTTAGAAGTTACAAAGGAAATTAAGCCAATTGATGATGTTCTAATCCCTACATCAGTAAGACTCAATGTCTACAGGGCTCCAGGTGCAAGAACCATCCAGACTCCATGTCATGGAGCTACTGAAGTCAATACTACACAATGCTCAGCCCAGCCACAACAGTATTTACCAAAGGAGTTTGTGCCTAGCCTTATACTAACATTGTGACCATGAGCTAAAGTAGTTTTGGAGTAAGCCCTGGAGTTTCTTGAGGAACCTGTCTCACAGAAACAACACTTGCTCCCGGGTCTGGAAGTTTAAAACTAGTCACGAATGGAGAATGACTATGCTGCTTCAGAACCTGGGGGTCTTTCAGCTTCCTGAGAGCAAGAACACAAGTTATGCTTTTACTGCCAAATTCCTCTCAGTGTAAAATTGATGCTTGATTTTATTTGTGTTCCTCATACACCTCAGCTTCCTGCTTTCTCCTTCAGCCAAACTCATTGCCAAAGCAGCTGCAATAATGTCATTACTCCTTTAAATGAAAAGCTTGACTCTTTCAGTAATATTGTTCCTCTGGCAACTATAGTGTGACTGTGTTTATCCTGATGCAGATGTAATTTAATGCTTACTTTCATAATAAGTACAAATGAAAGTCTCATTATATAGGAAAGCTTTGACAATTCTGTAATTATCCAGCCTGTTATTTTAAATATGTCCCTTAATGTCCCACTATTTGTCACTTGAAAACCCCCATGTCTCATTTTCACTATGCCCAAACTGCTTCTCTTTTGGAAGAACACTGATTTCAGGCAAATGTCTCCTCTCAGGTGCAACAAAGAAATATCAGTCAGGCCTTCATGGTTTCATTTCTGGGTAATGTGTATACAGAGGCACACAAATTACACAGAGTTAATTTAGTAAGAGAAAACACTGAGCTGAAAGATCATATTTTGTTTTCTGTGGCCAATTTCCCCCAGCAGCCCCACACTGGTGCTTTTACTCTATGAGTAGTTGTGGTACTTTAGCACTTAGATATTTGCCGTAAGATTTCAAAGCCTGTAAATAGTCTAACCTGGCATTCCATCCCGGTAAAGTTCATGGCAATGTTCCTGGTAAGATTAGAAATAAGCCTTTTATATTCACAACCACCTATGCCTCTTCCCTGGCTGTAACTTCTCACTGATTCCTCATTCAACCCCAGGTGCACTTGAGAGCCGTTCTCTTCATTTTAAGAAGGAAAAATAGTCTGTAGGCAGAAGGAACAGCTGTTTTTGTGAGACCCTGTGAGGTTTTGCCTCACTTACATCCTCGGTCATCCTTGCATAGCTTTAGTTTTGCATTAAAAATCCCACCCAAGAATGGGACTGACAAGAAAAGAGAGCAGAAGGGAGCTACTTTGCCCACATCCACTGCCCTGGGTAGTTCAAGAGAGTTCTGGCACACCACAGCATGGTGCATTCACACAGTGTCACACACAGAGATGTCTCTTGTTATATCCATTACTGAAATTCATCAATATTTCAAAGGAATGCATGTAGACTCTAGAAACCAGACCAGACCATCTCAGAAAGTGGTCATTCTCCAAAGAAGTGAACTGAGACACATGTAAAAAGAGGTAGCAAACACTGAGGCACTATATCTTCTCTCCACCTCTTGTCCTAACCAGGCAGGATAGAGGGTGACTTGCATCTCAGATTGTGAGTTTTGCATTTCCATTTACAGAAGAGGAATTGCATGCTAGAAATTAATGCTGCCCATGGAGAAAGGTTGAAAGTTCTTTTCTTTCCCTCTTTGTTTCATCTTTCCCTCTCCTAATTCATGTAGGTGCATTTATAAGAGGAGGCAGTGGCTGTTTTTCTGGCCACAGGATAATTTTGGGAAAACACTAAGGGTGAAGGGGAAAGAAGAGAAAGGGGGAGAAAGGGAGAATGAATAAAGTAAGAAATTTCTTACCGTCCTCTGAACGACTAAGACCATGATGGTGGCTAATGCAAAGATGAGTAACGCAACAAGGGTAGCGATGATGAAATACAAACACGTTCTGTTAGTGGCTCCAAGCCTCCTTGAAACGAAGTCTTCCTTCACATGCATGGCTGACTCATGCAACTCCTTCACCTGAAGAAGTGTTTGCTCTTGTGCCGAGCACGTTCTTATATAGCTCTCAGGGTACTGCTCTGTATCTTCCCTTGATCAGGTTCAAGTTGCAGCCCATCTCTTTTCCTGGCAGGATTTTCCCCCTTCATCCTGGCTCATGTGATCCGGAAAAAAACCTTCATCACTCGTAGTACAAAAAAAGGGGGACCTGGGGGCGTGAAGTAGGATGCAGCTGTGAAGAGGGGAAGGAGCTTCATGTTCTTGATCAGGGATTTTGCAGCGGCATTCTCGAGTGCTGCATCAGAGGTTTCTGATGTCAGAGGGTGAACAGTTACCCAGATCTGCCATCCCCCGCCCCATCAGTGGCTTTCTGTGAAACAGAGAGCTATGCAAATCCTGTTTCATTTTCTACCCAGTGCAGCTGCAATTCAGTACGCTAAATCACTCTGGAGCTCTGCCTTTCTGTTGCACAGGGTAATCTCTTCTTATTCCCAGCAGCGCCCCAGAGCTGTGATCTCCAGAGCTCTATGCTTAGAGGTAACCCAGGCTTCGAGTTTGGTGATTGGTGCCTGTGAAGGTCTGGAGACGTTGGGTGGGATTTTCTTTGAGGAATTTCATAGAAGGGTGTCAGGAAGATGTTTCTGAAGTAGGAAGCATGTTCTAGGCAGAGACATAGGAAGAAAGTGGTCACATCAAAGTGGCTGAAAGCGATGATGTTAGGATGTGTCCGCAGAGGGTCTCTGTATTCACCTTCCTGCCTTGGCTTATTTACAGCTAGCAAATTAATGCTCATTTCTGTCCTGTCCACAAGCCTCTCTTCTGTCCTAGCCTGGGACTATCACCTAGCCACTGGGCTTCTCACAGAACTCAAATGAGATTGCTTTAACTGGAAACATTCCTACTTGTTTGAGTATGGAAGGAGCAGTCATTTCTAACCCTGCATTTTCGATGGGAGATGACTCTTTGACTTCTGGCCAGTCAAGCTTGAAAGGCACTCCTGGTGTTTCTGAAAACTTCCACAGTTAGATGTGTGTGCTCTTTTGATTCATATCTATGTAAACCAGTTTATTTGTATAACATGATCAAAATGACTGGGAGCATCATTTGTCTCAGCTATTCCTGGTTTCTTAATAAAAGGACATCAGAGAGGCCAAACAGGATTTTAGCAATGGTTCACCTAGCTCAACGTCTTACCTTCAGTAGAGAGTTACAAGGGATGCCTTGGGAAGAACATCAGACCAGAAAAATAGGTATTTGTTGGTGTAATTCTCCAGTTTCCTCTGATTTGGGCTTGTGGACTTCAAAACCAGAGGTAGTACCTTTCTATTTTAATCCAATTCTTCTTTACACCTCTGGCATTACAGAGACTTGGGATTTTATTGTTATTACTGCTATCTTTAATAAAATCACAGCACTACAAAGGCTTCTATAGATTTTCAAAGTAGTGTTTTTCAGAGCATCTCTCATCACCGTGGAAACAGGCAAAATATATTTTGTGCCAGTGCCTCACCACCCTTCTTCCTTACACCTAACCAGAACTTGCGCTGTTTCAGTTTGAGGCCATCACTCCTCCTATCACTACTGTCCCTAACGAAGAGTTCCTCTCCAGCATCCTTGTAGGCCCCCTTCAGATACTGGAAGGCTGCTATGAGGTCTCCTCACAGCTTCTCCAGGCTGAACAGCCTCGATGTTCTCAGCCTATCTTCATACAGGAGGTGCTCCAGCCCCTGATCATCCTCGTGGCCTCCTCTGGACTTGTTCCAACAGTTCCATGTCCTTTTTATGTTGAGGACACCAGAACTGCACACAGTGCTCCAAGTGAGGTCTCACGAGAGTAGAGTAGAGGGGCAGGATCACCTCCTTCGACCTGCTGGTCACACTCCTTTTGTTGCAGCCCAGGATACAGTTGGTTTCTGGGCTGCAAGCACATACTGCTGGGTCATGTTCAGTTTCTCATTGACCAACACCTCCAAGTCCTTCTCCACAGGGCTGCTCTGAATAAACTTGCTGAGAATTGAAAACCCATCCACACAGTCAATGGAGATTCATCCTTGACTGAAGTGAGTGAGAACTGAAAACCTTTCTGAAAGACACGAATGGCCAGTTCTTCAGAGATGTGTAGGTACCAGCTGCCCCTGGGGTGTGAAGTGCAGAAATGAAGTTTTGGAAGTTTCTGGTTTTATCCTCAATGGGAACTGGGTCCATTGCTCATCTAAGCCATCATTCATGTTTACATCCTTCAGTTTGCAACCAGAATCTCATCCTTAGCTTTTCAAGGCCTAAAAGAGCTCAAAGAAGATGCATCATTATATTTTATTACAAGTGATTTGTAGCCCCCTCCTGCTTAAGGGTCTTATCTAGAAAGATGCCTTGAGCTTATCTTCAAACATTAAGTAGAGGCTTATTTAACTTCAGCTGAGTCGCACCTGACTGCTCACATATAAACACCTGAGCTCATGCAGATGCTTGTAAATCATTTGATATGGAAGTTGATATGGAAATGCAAAATCAGTAAAATGAAGTTACTGCAAAACACCATTAGCACTCAAAGCATGAATCATCTTGTTGCTGGAGGCTTTTAAGTTCCCTCAGATGAATCACTCTCTTATTGCACTTCAGCATGATGTTGGTACTCCACATCTCAGCCCAAGCCAAGGGAAGTGGGTGCCTGGGCCAGAGCTGACAACATTGTTTGTTTTAAATTGCATTTATTAGAATGCATTCTAATGTGGTGCTAATCCAAGGTTGGTCACAGAAGGAAGTAAGTGACATTCTGATATCACACTCCTAACACTGCTGTGATGATGTCTGCCACCACAAAACAGTCTTTTGAGAGAGATGCTACATATCTCCCATCCAAGCCTTCTGCTCCTGCAACATATTGGAAAAGTTCCACAAACAGCAATGTTCTTTTTTCATTTTATTTCTCAAATAAAATTATTGACTAAAAATAGATATCATATGGGAGCAAAACAAGAAAAAAGGAAAGCTTACCACTGCCGCTGCACTGTATTATCTCCTTGGGAAGCTAATAGCATTTATTCATGCTGTGCAACTGTCTTCCTTGTTCAAAAGAATTATATCAGTCAGCCTTGTAAGTCAATAGAAAAACAGGTATATTAAATTGGCTGAAAATTGGCTATAGGGGGAAAACCACTTTTTGTTACTGTAGGTGATATGCACCATCCATCTCTTTTGAAGAGCAGGTAGAAACCAGAGATATTAGGATAGATAATAAAATTCAATAATAAAGCAGTACAAATAGAACAGTTATAAAAGTGCAGTAATTTCCACAGATGTGTCAGAGAGTGCTTTTGCTCAGTAGGAGTTGTTGTCTGCCCAAACAGTAATGGTTCTTCCCATGCAGCATTCTTCTCAAAGCAGGGAGCTCTGCTGGTAGGAGTCAATCCAAATAGAAGAGCTCTTTTCTGGATATTAAAACCCTTTGTATTCTGATTAATGACTTGGGAGTAAGATGAAGAAGATGATGCATGAATCACAAAGCTGGAAGAAATAGAATAATTGAATAACTTTAATAATAGTAATAAAGCAGTTATTCATATGATTTTTAGGCACACCCAGAGATTTCAGATACCTGAAATTCCAGTTATTCTATTTTCATAATATTCTCATAATTTCTTGAAAACCAGGCTATTTCTGTGTGATTCAAGCAGCATAATAAGAAACTGAGCCACCCAGAAGCATATTCAGACTCTGGTGCCTATTTTGGTGTCTACAATCAAAACCAGAGGATTCTATGAATTTCAAATTTGTTAAGAGAGAGAAAAAGGGCATTTGCTCATCTGAATATGGCTCTTGAAGTCTCTGGACACAGCTGAATATCTTGGCAAATCTGTGAGGTGGTTTTGGGTCAGCAGGAGCAAGTTCTAAGGAATGGATTTGGGTAGCAGGAAAAAATAACCATGAACATCAAAACCCAGTGAAAGGAAGGGAACAGCTCCATTTCATTGTGCTGGACTTTGGATGAACATTGCAGAGAACACACCAGGACCATGTGTTGTGTGAAGGGGAAGACACACCGAATCCAGCTGTATCCAGGTATAGCCAGGGTTGGCAGAGGGGTGAGCAAGGTTCAATCCTGAAAAAGATCTTACGCTTAATATGTGTAGGAGATTTGCATGTTGTAAGTCTGAAAGGGGCCTTCACATCATATGATTTGACCTGGTATGCAGGAAAAGGGCCTATGGTTTGACCCAGAAAACCTGGAAAATTATAATGGTGATGAGCCAGGAAAAGAAACATCAGGTGGGGTCCGAGCTGTGGGACAGGATCAGATTCGAGCAGCATTCTGCATCTGTGTGTGGCCTTCCCACCCCATCTAAGGAAGAGTGTGAGGCATGGTGGGATGCAGATGAGCAATAGTGTTGTTAAGGATGACAATGCCTTTTAAATGGAAAAGGGAACTCAGCTGTCTTTGGGGACATAGATATAGGAGCATTGTTCTGGAAACATTAGGCTGTAATAATAAGGGTTTTCCTGTGTGTGAATATGAAGCTTTTAATAACTGGCCATAATAAGAAGTGGAATCCTGAACTAAAGACTAGCTGGTCTGATATATGTCAAAAGCTTCAACATTATTTGTGTTCCTTGTGCATAAGAAGTGTGCTGAACTTTTGGGGCCACGACACCTTCAAGCAGTAGCTTCTTTCAAGTGTCCCACAACCATAGTTAAAGACAAAAATCACCATAAAAATACTGCAAGTTCCCTCTTTGGATCTGGGTAGCCCTTGGCTGCGATCAGCATCTCCAAACAGAGCTCTTTAGATCCCAGCCCTATGCAACTTATGGTTACACCGCTCTACAGTTGGGAGAACATACAGCTCAGGATGGGCATTTTTCTGCAGTGAATTTTCAGAGCTGCTTGGCTTCTCGCAAGCTTTACTCACTGAAAAGGGGCAAGATCTTCATAAATGTGTTGGATGAAATCTTTCTCAGCTCCCCAGACCAATTCTAAGGCAAGCATCACTGTTAGCTAGATCGTGCTTTCTTGGCAAGTGATTCAGTCTAGCTTAAAATAGTTGAGTCAAGTAGGGTGAATGAGTTTGGTAATGTTTGTGTCCCCAGCCTATATTATAGAAAGAGACAAGCTGTTTGGTCTAGGTATCTTTCAGATAGCTGAAGGCTGGGAAGTGACTGGGCATGCTTGTGATTTATGACCCTCATTAGCAGGCAGAAGGCTGGGAGGTTGATCACTGTGGTTCATGTGAAGAATCACACCCACCTTTTATATCACCCTTTCGAGGGTAGCAGCCATCAAATAAGCATAACACACCATGTCTGTGAGTGAAACTATACAAGGCCATCATCAAGCAGAGATGATCCAGGGATTGAGAGCTATCTTATTTTGGTGCATCCAGGAGGAGTGGTAACAGTGGGATAAGGAAATCGAGGCATCGCTGCATCACAACAGCTGTGACTGCCAGAGCATGATCACCTCTGGAAAAACTGGCTATTCATTTACATAAGCCAGATAAGATGTAGAAGTGACAGGAGAATGAAAAAGCAAAATCAATATAACCAGGCTTGAGTGACAGTTCTTCTTTGTCCTTATGAACAAAACTGTCTGGAAAAATACTGTACCTGCCAGCATTTTCACTAGAACAGTTACCCTAAAAATGCACAAGTTTTTACCAAAGCTGGATTTCTTATCCACAAGAAGGACTTGTTCACTATGGATCCACTGCCCTCCGTGGAATTAAATTGGGTGTTTCTGTCTTGAATTCCAATCACAGCGCTCCCATTGATATTCATATCCTTTCTACTTCAGCTTCTCTTGAATTAATGTAACCCAGGAATCTTAGCAATGTCAGTCTCAATTTATGAAGACTGATAAATTTTATCTTATCTGTTCTTGAATCCCACCCCCACAATTTCCTTTATGTCTTTCTTTGATGCCTTTGCGCAAATGTCTTAGTATTTTCATGGACATACAACACACAGCAGGTTTTCCTGATGGAAAAGCAGGTTTTTCACCCTACACAGAAGAGCTGGACACTGAGATGCCCAAATGACAATCAAACTAAACCATCAACGTGAACCACTGTAGCAAATAGCAAGGGGTTTTCTAGCAATATTCCTTCTCCATACTTTTGCCTTAGATTTTTCCATGCCAGAGGCCTGCCAGCCTACATGTGGATTTCTAGCTTATTTGGGCAAAGCAGAAAGAATGCCACAAGGCAAGCATTAGCCATGCCTTCAAAGATGGGTACCTGTACAAGAAGTTGACAATTCATAGGTAGCCAAAGAGTCATGGGGTCCATAGTTTAACGAGTCATCAAACAACACCATGCAAAGCAACTCAAAGTGGCGCTAAACTCAGCAAATCTGACTTGCGGTTTCACCCTTTTTCCTTCTTTTAAGCTATATGGATTCATGCCCTCTACATTTCGCTCTCAGTTTCAGGTATGAATGAATTGAAAATCTTTAGGTGAAATTCAGGTAGAAGAAACTACCTACTTTGGGCTAGTTTCAGTCCAAATCTAAGCAAAACCACAGAGTTGCTCATGGTTTCCAGACCAAACCATACATTTCCCCTTGTTTTTTGGGGTTTCATTATGAAAGTTTCATGGAGTCTGAAAAAAAGATAAGCACGATGTTTAAGCACTGTGAATTGCTATCTATGCACTTTTATCTACTGGTAATATAATGGTTGACAACAGCAGCCTTGGCTATCAGGTACTTGGTTGCACTGAGACAGTTCTCTGTACTGTGTGAATCCCCAGTTTGTTTTAAGTGAAAGTAGATTGGTTTATTGCCCTTGAGCTTTGGGCTTGGTTTTGCTCTTTGTATTGGTTGTGTTAGTATTGTTTCAGCCTTGAATATATACCCAGAAGATGAAAAACACGGATTTTCTTTGTCATGGGGGGAAATCGTGGTGCAGGCACGGCATACACAAGTGTACATCTTTTATTTCTCAGGGTTTAGAGAGACTGGGAAAATACTGAGACTCTAGTCTTGTTCTCATTGATTAAAGGTGGCTTATTCCCTAGAGAATAAAGTTTGGATCATTTCTAAGTCAGGACAGCGAGCTCATCAAGCACTTGGTAGCTCAGGCTATGTAAGGGCTGTGCACATAAAAGATAGCTTCAGCCTTGAATTCATGACAGTCAAATAGATAAATTAAAACAGGAGTGAGATGAAGAATGGGTAGCACTGCAGACATATTATACTGTGGACAGTTTGTCTTGAATCTTAATGCATTTTTAGTGATATATAAGCAAATATGTGTATTTATGCTGGATACATTACCAAAGGCTGTGTCTCACCTACTGAGCCAATTCTGTCACCCAGGATACATCAGTACTGATTCTCTTGCTGAAATCCTTAGAAATTACCTTATTGAGCACTACTGAACCAAGAAATTCAAACAGATTGGAAGACTTAATTTTAAAAGACAGCTAGCTTTCATTTCAAAGACTTCGAGTCATGATGGACCTGCCATTTCCTTCAAGGTGTCATGGTAATCTTTAACTAATTTCAGTCTCATGGGTTCGCTTCTCTTCTGTTGGATTGACAGAGAATCAGACAGACAGATAGAAAAGTGGAAAGCCTTGTGTTGGAATTTTTTTTTCACCTCATCTGTCATTAACTCATTTCCACTGATCAGAACTTTCCTTAAATCCATATGGACCCAGGTTCAGATTTTCTTCTTTCCTCAGTTTGAATGAATAAATAAAGTAAATAAATAAAATAATAATGATAAATAAACAAAATCGTGCCGATTTCTCATGGCAAAGTTATTTTCTAGAGCCCAAATCATTTCCTTACTCTGCCACTGCCACATTTAACAGGGAAAATGTTCAACAGAGGATGTTTCTCAGAACATGCAGGATGGGAAACTGCAAAGTGCAGCCTCAAACAGTGCTTTGAATGAATAGAAACACAGAAACCAAATTGAAAGTTAGAGGCACCCACTCAGATGCAATAATGTCCTACTGCTCTGTGGCCTCTGTCAAGCGTACTGAGGCAGTTTCAGGATGTGTCTCAACATGCTGGTTTGTTTTGTTTTGCTTTGCCTGTTTTCTAGATGAGGTTGGCCTGTGGGTAAAACTCACACTGAAAGGAAATCAGGTCTCAGGTCTGGTTCTGCCACAGCCATCCTCCCTGACCAGTGCCATGGCACCTGCTGTGTCCCACTTTCCCAGCAGCTCCATGAGGGAAGCAGCACATTCACCGGGGTGGGAGCTGCGTGAACATATGGCCTCACCATCTGTCAGCATCCCTTGAAAGTGGAGGGTAATTTTAAATGAGACAATAATGACTTTGCCTGGAGTTCCTTAGGCCAAAGCTCAAGAGAAGAGGGTGGGAGGGGAGCAGTTGACTGCTCTGCAAGGGAAGCCACCAACCCTTGCTTTGCATTTGTTTGCTGCTTCTGTGAATGCTTTGGGAAGGGAAATGTTTGAAGCCAGCCCTGAGCAAAAGGGCCTGCTAATGCCTTTGGATCTATTGCAAAATACTTGAACCTCAGCTCAATATACTTCTTCCACCCCAGAGCTCAAACCATTTACAAGAAAGGTCTACCTGATTTCTACCATTTTACAGGCAGACAAAGTGAGGCAGAGGATGAAGAAAGCAAAGAGACTCTGCTTCTTTCCAAAGCCTTTGCCAGATGCACTAGACAAGTGAGATCCATGCAGCTGCAGTGGGTTTCTACCATGAACTTAAACAGTTTTCAGAAGCATCATAGGCAACGAAAAGCTCCATGAGCCCTTGTGTCAGTGGGGTTTTGCTGTCATGCTGGCTGAGCCTGAGCATTCCTTTCACATGTAGCCAGGCAAGGTAAGGAATGAGGGAAGGAGTGAGATGAAGATAATGACAAAGGAGGTGGTGGTGTAGGTTGTGAGTGAAGACGAAACAACTTTGACACAAGCAAAGGAAACTTCACATTTGGAATTTCAAAAAACCAACTCGACATTTCTGACGTAGCAGATAAACATCTGCCTGTTTTATCACTAGGAATCATGTTTTTTTTCTGTTTATAAATAGAAAAAGCCTGTTAGTTCGTGTTATTTCCTCTGGGACTTTTTAGGGGGGATTAATACATGTGGGTGGTAAGCAGCTCACAAGGTAGTTTTTGTTATTATTAGTCAATATAAAGTGCAGGATGGCAGGGGCTGGGCTGTGACGTACCAGGTATAGGTTAGCCACAACCCAAATATAGGTCTTCCACTCATCTAGACTGAAGGAGGGACAGCACAGCCAAGCCACTATTCTGTGGCTGTGTTTATCGTTGCTTTGTTATGCTATCAACGCTCCTTTAAGTGTTTTTGTTGCCAAAAAGCAGATTAGGCAAAGACACAAAGACCTTAAAGTCTAAAAACTAGCAACGAGACATAAAAGCAGCAATAAGCAGTTAGACAGTCTTATCAGTGCATTTATTTAAGGAAGCCTTTTAGCCTTGACAGAGCCTTGCTT
Organism: Psittacula echo; assembly: GCF_963264785.1. NCBI lineage: Eukaryota > Metazoa > Chordata > Aves > Psittaciformes > Psittacidae > Psittacula > Psittacula echo. The sequence continues at coordinate 8,984,941 of NC_137752.1, read as the reverse complement.
GTGTCGTGGTAACAGCTAGCAATGGAAACACACAGTATTGGTTGCTCTACATATTACAAAGCCATCTTGTGCAGCCTGAACAGGAGATGCAAAGTCTGATAGGAAGCAAAAGCTCGGAGTACTGGTTTTCTCATGTTTAAGGCTCTGCCTTCCAGCCTAAAAGTGCTTGAACTGCCCTCGCTTGCTTGGAGCAGCCCAGAGGTGGGCAACAAAGCTCTAAAGTGCTGGTGCATCAAGGGTGGTGCTGCAGGGAGCAGGTCTGGCTTTGGGAAGATGGAAAAGAAGGACCAACAGGAGCAGAGAAACTGAGATGGGGCTCCTGGGGGACACACAGCATTTCTGCATCCCCAGATGTGCTCCAGGTATGGGGGAGAGTCTCAGCAAGTGACTACTGGTAGATAGATTGATCCTGCCCCTCTACTCTCGTGAGACCTCACTTCGAGCATTGTGTGCAGTTCTGGTGTCCTCAACATAAAAAGGACATGGAACTGTTGGAACAAGTCCAGAGGAGGCCATGAGGATGATCAAGGGCTGGAGCACCTCCCGAATGGAGATAGGCTGAGAAAGTTGGGGCTGTTCAGCCTGGAGAAGAGAAGGCTGCGAGGAGACCTCAGAGCAGCCTTCCAGTATCTGAAGGGGGCTACAAGGATGCTGGGGAGGGACTCTTCATCAGGGACTGTAGTGACAGGACAAGGGGTAACGGGTTCAAACTTAAACAGGGGAAGTTTAGATTGGATCTAAGGAAGAAATTCTTTACTGAGAGGTGGTGAGGCACTGGAATGGGTTGCCCAGGGAGGTTGTGAATGCTCCATCCCTGGAGGTGTTCAAGGCCAGGTTGGATGAGGCCTTGTGTGGCATGGTTTAGTGTGAGGTGTCCCTGCTCATGGCAGGGGAGTTGGAACTGGATGATCTTAAGGTCCTTTCAAACCCCAACTATTCTATGATTCTATATGTGCCAGTATGTTCACCAAACACAAGGTAACCTTAATCCTATGGGTGCTGTGGCATATTTCAGGTTTACTGTGGATATTCTTCAAGGCCAGGTTAGACAGAGCCTTGGGTGACATGGTCTAGTGTGAATTGTCCCTGCCAATGGCAGGGGGTTGGAACTGGATGATCTTAAGGTCCTTTCCAATCCAAACCATTCTGGGATTCTATGAATCTGTGATATCTGGCCAGTGCAGGCTTAAGAGTCACCTTCAGAGCAACCTGAACTGTCATACTACAGGTCATACTGTAACAGTCACACTGCAGGTCTGTGTCAGTTCCCACCTCAGGGCTTTGGTCTTTTGAGTTCAAAATGGCATGCAGATAGTTGGAAATATCCCAGTGGATTCCCCTCCTTGCAAAACTACTGTTTCTTTAAAAGCAAAGCCATTTTTTAAGAAAGATGGCCATTCTGATACAACTTCCCAGAAAATGAAAACAATCTTTACACTTCAATAAGATGGAAAGCCACGAGTTCAGCAATTTGGTACTATTTTTCTATTAAAGTGATATTTTGTTTTGGAACACTCTACTTGGTATGATTTTATTTATTCAATGTATTTATTCAACTTGAAACTATGGGGAAAAATAGCCTTTTCACCTCCATTTGCTACACTTTGGGGTGGAGAAAGGGACTTTCTAGGATTACTTTTGTTTCTGAATAGAAGTTAGTCTTAAATGGCAGCATTACAACCCAAACACAGAAGCTAGTTCCTGATGAAATATTTGCATGACCAGTGGCTCTCCAGTGATAGCGAATTCTGTCAGCACTTTCATTCAGTAATTCAGGAAGGTTTCCCTTGCTGCCAATCTGATGAATTTCATAATGCTTTGAAAAATGACTGATTTACTTTGCTTCCCAAAGAGACACCTCTGCAATAAGGATTGGATGGTGGTACATAAAGACATGTGAAGAGGGGTCAGGGCCTCACAGGCAGGTAAAGTAGGTAGAATATACAGAAAGTTGGAGAAGTAAGGAGCTGTAGATAGGTGAGGGATTAGGTGGTTGAAAGATGGACAGGATGCTCTTCATGAAGTCAAGTCTGCCATGGCATGGCTTAGAGCAGGGCTCCATACTTCTGCCATGACTACATCTCACTTGGGAACACCATCAAATGCCCTGGAAAAGCAGTATAGGGCCACCTAAGGGTCATGAATATTCACAATGTAGACACACAGATGAGCTGCTGCAATGTCAGTGACTGTATTAAAGCAACAAGAGACTGGGTTGCCTTGCTAGCAAGGAAGAAGCTTCAGTCCTTCTTGGTGAAGCACTTGAGGGTGACAGAAGGCTGGAGCAGGTTGCTGGGGACATAGGATAGCCATGAGGTGCCATGATGAATGTCAAAGTAAGGGAGTAGGGGCTGGACTAGATGGCCTTTGTAGGTCTTTTGCTATCCAAACTATTCTATCATTCTATGAAGAGACTGTGTGGATGTGGTCCAGAACCGGGCAGGATATTCACACATACGATTGCAGGACTGAAGAGGAACTGAGAATAATAGATGAATGGGGTAAAGGCAATGCAGTGGGGACAGCAGAGCCTGTGCCAGAGTGATGCACAGGCATCGGACAGTACAACCTGTGGTGAGTCACTATGTGGGCAGAGGATGTGGTACATGGCTCGGAGGAGTGGGGAAGACCCAGCCCCAGCGCTGCTGCTCACCCCTCCTCTGGAGAAGAGTAAGCAGCAGTGTGGGGGGATGGCTGAGGGCACATCTTGGGCAGGCTTCATGGGATATGGGCACCAGGAGCAGCTACACATCTCTGCAGGCAACTGGGGATGGAGGCAGGCAGAGGTCAGGCAGCTCTTCCAGTGAGCACTCCAGCAGAGCAGCAGGCTGACACAGGTGACTGCTTTATTTCATGGGGAAATTTTGGGTTTGGGAACCATTTTTCTTATTAAAACAAGATGTTTGGGCACTGGTTCTCCACACAAAGGAAAGACTTGTTACCTCTTTTATAATGTTAAAATCTAAATGTTTATCCTGACAGCTGTGTAACAGAAGGGAAGTAAGTCATGTGGAAAGCAAAATGACAAAGCACACTATGGACCCACAAATCAAAGCACATCCTAATCATAAGGCGACTGCAACATCTGGTAAATTTAACTCTGGGAAATAGTTTGCTGAATGCAGTCTTTGAATGGCAATAAATCTGCTGAATTAATTGAAAGAGAATAGAGGAGGAGGTACCACAAGTGCTCAAGTTACCACAGAAGCTAGTCCTAGACGGCTGCACAGACCACAGCCTGCGCTTTCAACACTCCTATGGCAGAGTCGGATGTGATAGCCATCTCTCTGAGCAAAGAACCCACTTCCATGAAATGGTGTGACTCTAAAGGTAGGAGAGAATTGTTCAATGAGTCATCAGTTCATTGGAAAAGGCACTTTTGGGTTGGCCAAGCCAGTTCATGAATTTGAGTTGAATTTTACTCCAAAACCACAAATGCCAAAAATTTTTGGAGTGCTGAAACACTGGAATTAGACAAGGGTAAACAGTGGTTTAGACAGTTCAAAAGTAGTTGCACTTCTGATGGGTTCTGTTCATGCACAAAACCTGAGCTAGATGATAGAGACATTGTTCCTCATCCATTAACTGGATGATTAAGGTAACTATGCACAGCATAATAAGTGCAGATATGATCTCCCTCTCTGAGTAATACAGACCACAGATTTGAACAACCTTCTCCCGTACTCAAGAAATCATTATTATTAAATAACATGCACAAACCAGAATACCATAAAATGAATGAAAGGGTAGGAAAATACCTGATAACCATTTCCTGAAAACTGCAAGTTAAGATTCCCTCCCTGGGTCTCACTTTTACAGGACGAGTACCCATCAGATATTCAATCACTCATGACCTGGGCTCCTTAGGAGCAAAACAACCCTTTCCATATTAGTTGGAGAAGGAGAGAGCTGCAGTTTTATTTATATGCTGCAAACAGCAGCAGCAGAATTAGGCACTAGAAAGGTGTAAAATAAAACCAGTCTGGAGCTGGTGGATGCAGATTGTCAAGAGCTGCTTAATGAAGAAACAGGTATGTCATCACCCACTGCCTTTGGTCACTGCAGTGAGTCAGAGCACTGTATTGAGTCACAGCAAATCCTATCCAGCCCAACACACCACCTGCAAGCACAGTAATTAAGTCAAATGTGCTTGGACAGAAAGTATAAGCAACAGGCAAGGTACAGTGGGCATTACCAAAGTTATCATCTAATTCATATCTGAGCACACTTAGGCACTGTGACAATAAGATCCATAATTTCATCACACTATCTATAAAGCAAATGTTCTTTTCATTTATCTTACATGCTTTGAAGGGTTTATTTTCCTGTGGTGCCCCTTGTTAGATAAAGAACTGGATCCATCTCTGGCTTGCTGCCTCCAAGTATTCGTTATTTCGTAGTGCTCTTTCCTGCCTCTTTACTTTGCAATCAAGAGGGAGAAATGAACACTTTTCTGCCTTATTGTATGTATCTGTCTCAGGAGTTCCTGGAAGGAAGTAGCATAGGACTTCCTGCCTGTCCCCATGGTGGACCAGAGCTGCACACTGCATCTTCTGCATGGAGAGCTGGGGGGGCAGCCCTCCACACCCTGCGGGAGACATTGACCATCCTTGCTTTGCTTTAAGAGGCTTATCCAGAGAAGGAAATCCCAAGGTGTTTTTGAATGCAGTCTTTGAATGGCAGTAAATCTGCTGGACTAATTGAAATTTCAGCAAATCATGAAGCAAAATTTAAATGAAACAATATTTACTTGTTTAAAGAGCCGAGGCATGGGTTTTGGTGTCATTTCAGCTCATGCCAGGTTAGTTTTAATTTTGATCTGCATTAGTGCCCCAATCCCTATAGAGGGAGGCGCAGTGAGAACACACTTCAGACTAGCTGACAAACTCCTGGTGTGGTTTTCTATGTTTTTCTGAGAATCGAGGGACAGTTCTTGTTTTGCACTGTTACAGAAACCCACAAGGGCTTTAAAGAGTTAATAGACAGGTAGGTGTTATGGAAGGTTAGCGAGGGGCAAACACTTGTAGCGCTGCTGTGGTCAGCTTGTCTGTGTGTAGCAGCAGTGAGCATGCTACACTGAGGGGCTTGAGACGCTGATAAGGTGGATAGTTATGGAGCTGCATGATAAATGTGGTTAGTTTCACCTGTGGCAAATTCCTCTGAGAGGTCCTCCCACCAAGCAGCATGTGTTGTACAAGATGATGCAGAAAGAACAGGAGGAGGGTGTCATACGTTCCCCTGGGGCTTGCTATTTTATATTTTTTTTGGGGAAAAAAAGGCAAGCTTTAAAGTTCTTGTTCTTCTTTTTTCACAGTGGAAATTATTACAGCAGCATCATAGGAAGGATCCAGGCAGTCCCCTGTCTGCATGCTGAGCTCATTCCAGCCCCTATGCTTCAAGGAGGAGAGAGCTGAGGATGAGAGCAGATGCTTGCATGGCTGAAGCAATGGGGATGGCAGTGGAAGGTGATGGTGCTATTGGCTCTGGCAGTGATCTGCTGTATGCATTGAATTGGGTGTTTCATGCTTCTGTGATGGGGTTTTGACACAGATAAAGTGGAAATCCCCAGGAGAGAGGAGGTCTGTTGTGGGGCTGCTGTCTCAGTGTGTTTGAGAGGTTCCAATAGGAAGTGTTTAATAGCAGATTTCTCTATGAGAAGAAATATTTAATAGAAGAAGAAGAAAGATTAGGAATACATGTAAAGTACAGAATGGCAGTAAGTAGCTCTTATTTTGCCCTCTCCCCCATCCTCATGTGTCCCTGGAGAACACCTATATCTGGCTACGCTTTCTTCCAATTATAGAAACAAAGGAAAATATAGAAACAAAGGAAAGCCTTCCGTAAGTGTTCACTTAAGAAAGCAAGAAAGCCATAGAATCAGTGACACTCCATGGTTAATGAAACAAAACATCTCTCTTCCCCAACCACAATGGGGTTTTACTTTCTCCCAGTGGTCTTGAAAACATCCTCATCCTGAGGAGCAGGCTGTTTTGATGTTTGTGTACTTCAGTCAATAGGAAAGCACTTGGGGCTCTCAAAAAGGGAAGGCACTTCTGTGTAATTTCTGGTATGTTTATTTCTTGATAAGAAGCAGTGAAACACTACGATATCTCTTACACTACATGTGAAGCCGCTCTTGAAAGGATAGTGACATGAAAAATAAGCTTGTGACTTTTATGTGTAGCCTTCAACTTAGTAAATTAGAAATAACACCATTTATTGTTGTACATACAGCTAGAACCAATGTAAGAAGTGAAGTAAGTGCTGCCAGATGTGAGAACGGGCCCCAAATGGTCAGATTTGGGCAACAGCTCTGCGTTTCCTAATTCTGATGTCCAGACTTTATGAACTTTCTTATAATTTGCTGGGCACCTTCAACCCCACTGGAAGTCAAAGGGAAGGTCCCTGCAAGTAAGCCTGACTGAAGAAAGAAGCCTTGAAACATCTCACACTTGCAAGGGGAAATAAAGGCTCCTAAAGTCATGGGTGACTTCAAGAGGGTAGGCACTCTGGCTGATGTAAGAGGCCTTTCTGCTCCAACTGGACCTACCCACGCAGGTTGTAGGCTTAAGGCTTAAGCCATAAAGAAAAAGAGAGTAGGGTGCCAAGGCTGCACTCCAGACCGCTTGTACCTACATGTGGCTCAAAGGGATGTGTGCTTGCAGAAACTCCATTAAAATAAGCTGTGGTAACTTGAGGGGAGGAATTTTCCTTTCCCGTGAAGTTCATCTGGCAGTTTAGCCACAAGTGGGCAAGCACAGCAATGTCTTTGGGTTCACGGTGCCAATTCACACCACTGCTGAGGTGCAAAGCTTTTGTTAGAAATGGAGGGGGAGTTGATTAATGCTTTTTGAAGAGTGTTTGTTTTCTGTGCTTTATTTCTTTCCAGGAAGAGATAACTGAATCTCAGAACTGATGCACTCCAAAGTCTTAAATACTGGCACTGCTTACTAGCTGCTTGCTCAGTGGAGAATATTCTTCCTTATATAGGCCTTTCAGAAACTAGGTCAGAGTATTAACACGAGTACTGGTTGCTAAAAATCCTCTTTGACAGCCTGCCTGCCCTTATTATTTTCTCTCTTTGCTCATTGCAGATGTCAATGTCTGCCAGCTTCTCTATTGATTTCTCCTGGGGTAAGCTGTGAGGACCACAAAAGGGAGCTCCACTCCTGCCACCCTCAGCTGGTTGACCTATCCGACTGTGTGAGCCCCAACACCAGTCGTCTTCCCAAGAAGGAGAGGTTGTTTTTCACAGAAACGTGGCAGCCTGGGTGTTCAGTTGATTTGTCAGTGGAAAAACATCTGCAGGCAGATGCCCTCGTGTGCTAAGGGATGGTGTGCTCTGGGTACACTGCCCTCATTGTCCCAGGGTCCTATTCCAAGAAGTGGTTAGCTGGGCTAAATGCCAGCAATGTGTTGGATGCTCACACAATGGTCCCCTCTAAAAAGCTCCATCTAGCCAACTGGAGGTTCTAGGAAGTACTGCATGGCAAATGATTAATGGGTTCAAACTTAAACAAGGGAAGTTCAGGATAGATATAAGGAAGAAGTTCTTCACTGTGTGGGTGCTGAGGTGCTGGCACAGGGTGCCCAGAGAAGCTGTGGCTGCCCCATCCCTGGCAGTGTTCAAGGCCAGGTTGGACACAGGGGCTTGGAGCAAGCTGCTCCAGTGGAAGGTGTCCCTGCCCGTGGCAGGGGTTGGAGCTGGAGGAGCTTTAAGGTCCCTTCCAGCCCAAACAGTTTGGATTCTATGAAATAACAACAATAGTAACTGAGTCTCCTTTGAAAAGTTTGCACTGAAACATCAAACTCCACAGGCTGTTCTTGCTTTTAGACGCTGTTGTTAACTCTGAAAGATCACACACACGATACATTTGTGCTGATGGGACATTTCTTGCCTTGCTGTTTACAGGAGATAGGTAACATCTTTCTGTGATATATATATATTAAAAAAAAGATACACCTACACACATTCACATACACAGATCATCAATGAAAGACTTCAAAACTATCACTATACACCAACTTATCTGAAAAAGAAGTGATTTCCTAGCAGAAATAGCACACACTATTGTCACATATTCACTTTCACACTATTATCGTACATTCATTTTACATACACTCTTCATCTGATTCCTAATCTGTATGCACGTAGATACTTAGTTCAGGACTAAACTGCCATAAATAAGATTCTCAGTGAGGTGTTTTAACATCTCTAGATGGGCAGGGCAAGGTGACCTTTCTTCCAGAACACTAAGTGCCGCTGAGGCCCCCCAAAACCTGCTGTACCTGCAGCCCTTTGAAAAATGTGACCCTCACAAGAGCTGGTTTGCAGCCTTTAACTGGAAAATACAGCAGCTGATGTTTCTTTGGCCAATAACATGCGCAAAGCCCAAAGGTTTCTTTGACACAGCAACCTTAATCTCTCATCACGTTCTTCGCTTTCCAGTTGGAATAAAAGGTGCTTGGCGGCCAAGTGTTTCCTTTCTGCTATTTCTCCTCCAGATCCATGGTCTGATGAAATGTACACACAAGTTACCACTTTTCACCTGGGCACTAACTGTGCAGATAGCTGAGCATGCCAACTCTTGCCATGTTCTAACTCCAGAGAGCCCATCAGTTGCAGGTGCCTTTGGGTTTGTTGCCTTTGTGATAGAGTTAAGGGGATAGACTCATTTTTAATGCCTCTCCTTTAGATGCGAAGCTGGTCTCTCATCTCAGAGGGGCCACGTGTCTCCATTTTTGCTGTACTTTAAAGCTCCCTAGGTACCCACATATGTAACATGATCAGGTGGTGTTTGTTCAGTGTCCACCTAAGACAGAGCAAAGAGACTTCTCCAGAACCCACTGTGTGGCAAAGCCTTCCAGATCAATGCTTTGTTGAGCTGGGAAGTTTGATGAGAATCGCAAAACTGTAGCAAGGAGAGAAGCTATAAAGGAACAGATTGTTAAAATCCTTTCCCGCGAGAGGTGAAACTTCCCTGCTAGGAGCATTAAACAAAGCTGCAAGTACACAGTTACGGTTCCTTTGCTTCGACTACCTCCCCACCTGCTCGGGCCTCAGGCACATGAAGCAAGCTCTGATTAGCGATGAATCCCTCCCAGACATCCCTTTGGTTCTTTCTTTAGTTCTTTCTCTGTAACACACTTTGAAGCATGAGTGTAAGTGAATGAACCAATTGCCACAGGAATCAGGGCACTCCTACTCATAAACATGCTGTGACAAGAACAACAAACGTGCATGCATCACACCCTAACAGAGGAGTGGAAAGGGAAATCCATCAAAATGTCCTGGAGCGTTGGAGCTTGCCTGTAGCGTAGGGCCGGTGGAACTTGGCTGCAATAGGCAGTTGCTGTCAGCTCACCAGGGCTGATGCTGAGATCCTGGTACCTGCAGCCACCTGAAAACTCAGTGGTTTCTGTTTCCTTTGTAAACTGCAAGTGCTGACAATTATGCTGAGCTGGTAGCACTTTGGGGGCTCTGGACCAGTGGTGCTCCCAGCCTTTAAACAACTGTAATCTGTATCTATACCTATATATCTCTATCTCTATATATCTAAATCTATATCTAATCTATATCTATATGTCTCTCTATATATCTAAATCTATATCTATATCTAATCTCTATCTCTATATCTATATATCTGCCTAACCTGTGTGTTTGTGTGCGTGTGCAAGCTGTTCATGTGTACATACACGCTTTCTTGCTCTCTCTTTAATGTGCAATGAATAGATCTTAGTACAAATAAATATTTGTGGGCAAATGCATATACAGACATGGATATTTTCTACATATGCATAGGTATACCCATAAATGCATACATATCATAGAATCCTAGAATGGTTTGTGTTGGAAGGGAACTTAAATCTCATCCAGCTCCAACCCCTGCCACGGGCAGGGACACCTTCCACTAGAGCAGCTTGCTCCAAGCCCCTGTGTCCAACCTGGCCTTGAACACTGCCAGGGATGGGGCAGCCACAGCTTCTCTGGGCACCCTGGGCCAGCGCCTCAGCACCCTCACAGGGAAGCATTTCTTCTGCTTATCTCATCTCAATCTACCCACTTTCTATAGGAGCACAGCTGACTCACTGAAGGATGAAACTATCTGGCAGCTCCCATGCTGGCAGGGTGCAGGATGTTAAACCAGCACCAGAAGTGGTGGAGAGAGCCTTCTCCCCTGCAGAGCCATAGCCCAAGGGCCCCTACAAACCCACAGCAGCCCACACAAGCCTGTGCAAGGCAAACAGGAAGAAAACAAGCTAAAGGGGCTGCACCCTGTAGCACCGCAGTGTGGGAGGTGCAGAAGTGACCAGGGATGTGTCACCTAAATTGACTACTACATCCTCCAGCACATGGGATTTTACAAGGGGAGTTTCTTGTCTGAATTCTTCCCTTGGTCTGATGGAGTTGTAAGGCAGCACAGACAAAGGGCACAGCCAAAGGGCACTTGCACTTACAAAACCACACAGACACGAACACAGACACACCTCTGTCTGCACTGGTACGTGTGAGTGATGCACTCCACATGCAGAGCAATCCTGTTTCATCTTGCAGCAAAGACAGGGTCACCTGCTACCACGTGGAAGCAGATCCTCATCAAAGAGCTGTTTTTCAGCTCCATAGCCAAGTGAGATGACACAGGTTTGCAACAGGGGAGATGGTCTGGAGTGAAGCAGGGCTTAGAACTGAAGTTTTGCCCAGAAGCACTGACACGTTTGTAGCAAAGAGACCTTAATCCTTTATTTCAATGAGATTTCAAAGCAGTGACTGGAGCTGCGAGTGTTTGAAAAGCCTTTTGGAAAGCAAAGATCAGGCTGGTCAGATGCAATCACAAATGTGAAAGCCATTCCTTCCTCTAAGCTACCCCAGGTATCCACGTATAACCATGGCTGGAATAAATTCACACACAAGGCTCCAGCGGAGACTCCTTTGGTTTAGTGGGAGACTGTCAAAACACAGAGCTGCTGCCTGTATCATTAGTCTGATGAGCTGATTAGAAAGGCATCTGCAATTAATTAGGCTGATGTGTCAGCACTGCAGTGGGGTGCTATTTCCAGGTAGTCTGGTTACTATAAGGTAGAGGATGCACAGAGCTTGCACTTAAAATACATAAAAATTGGCATCTGGGGGGGATCTATCTCATTTTTACTGGTTCAGGGTATACACATAGTCAGAATATGATGGATTTTGTTGTTCTGTTGAGGTTTTTACTTCGGTTTATCCCAGCTAGTTAACGCTTCTTTGGTCTCTCATGCTTGAAACATCTCTGTGGGAGCTGCTTAAAAATTCCCCATCAAAACCTTTTCTAGGGAAAATGGCTTCTTTTTTGGCCAAGCACCTTCTTTACAAGCAGCATCCTATTGGCATGGAAACCTAGAACATCTTGTTCATAAAAAAGTCCCAACTCTTCCTAAAGCTGAGACTTCTACAATTGATTTGATGAAAGACTGGAAATGATCTTTGAGAACAAATCTGAACAGTTGTGCTCTCTGCTGATATAGCCAGGATATTTTTGTGTTCCATCTGGACAAAGGACAAACAGACAAGCAGTCTTTTCCACATTATTTCTCCTCTCTCTCAGTTACAGAAATAGAAGGACAAGGCACTAAGTAAAGTAAAAGTAGAGGCAGGGGGAGGGTGGGGAGGAAATGGGCACTTTGGGTCCTTAGAGTAGTTTCAGTTTAAGCAGTAGACAAACTTTCAGCTGTTAGGTTTAACCTTTTCTGTAGGTTAAAAGGGGGGTGCCGTAGGCGAAGGGAGCCACAAAAGTGGCAGTGAAAGGGGTTATCTGTACAGAAACCATCGTCTGTTGGTTTTTTTCCCTCCTAATCTATCTGTCTTTCCTCTTTGCAGCACATAATTTACAGTAAAAACACAGGAAGTTGAATTATTTCCTCTGAGGAAAGTACCTGACAAAGAGGTGAAGGAGTGAAATCATCAGGCCCTTTGACTTCATCGCTATGCATGCATCCCCAGCGGTATCAGGCAGAGACAGTATCATGCAATGAGACACCTTTGAAGTGGCTTTGCCAGTGCTGGAGAGACACAAGGCTTGAATCTTTCCCTCTGGCAATCCAAACACAAGAAGCCCTGAAGTCTTTTAGCTATGAGTTATGTTGCATGTTGTACACCAAAAAACCTCTCAATCATTAACACACTGTGACACCTGGACAGGCTGGAGAGTTGGGCAGGGAATAACTTGATGAAATATAACAAGGGAAAGTGTAGAGTCCTGCATCTGGGCAGGAACAACCCCAGGTTCCAGTATAGGTTGGGGAACGACCTGTTAGAGAGTAGTGTAGGGGAGAGGGACCTGGGGGTCCTAGTGGATGGCAGGATGACCATGAGCCAACACTGTGCCCTTGTGGCCAAGAAGGCCAATGGCATCCTGGGGTGTATTAGAAGGGGGGTGGTCAGTAGGTCGAGAGAGGTCCTCCTTCCCCTCTACTCTGCCCTGGTGAGACCGCATCTGGAATATTGTGTCCAGTTCTGGGCCCCTCAGTTCAAGAAGGACAGGGACCTGCTGGAGAGAGTCCAGCGCAGGGCAGCTAAGATGATGAAGGGAGTGGAGCATCTCCCTTATGAGGAAAGGCTGAGGGAGCTGGGTCCCTATAGTTTGGAGAAGAGGAGACTGAGGGGTGACCTTATTAGTGTATATAAATATATAAAGGGGGAGTGTCATGAGGATGGAGCCAGGCTCTTCTCAGTCGCAAACAATGATAGGACAAGGGGTAATGGGTACAAACTGGAACACAAGAGGTTCCACTTAAACTTGAGAAGAAACTTCTTCTCAGTGAGGGTGACGGAACACTGGAACAGGCTGCCCAGGGGGGTTGTGGAGTCTCCTTCTCTGGAGACATCCAAAACCCACCTGGACACATTCCTGTGTAACCTTATCTAGGTGTTCCTGCTCTGGCAGGGGGATTGGACTAGATGATCTTTTGAGGTCCCTTCCAATCTCTAGCATACTGTGATACTGTGTGATACTGTAATACTAGTGTTCATTATGCACACAGCGCCTGGGCTTTGGAAGCTCCTCTCCATATCCAGAGATGGAAAAATGTGAGGTTGAGTCTTGGGAGCTGCAATGAGGAGAGCAAGAGCAGGGAGGCAGCTTGCAAGCTCCTGCTGTATGGCATAGCCATAGCTGCTGTTCCAAATCTGCTGTATTCCTCTCTGCAGTCTTCTGAAGCCAAGCTGGGGAAGCAGAACATCAGCACTAAGGAATGTGACTTGGGCCTCCTACATTGCAAGACCCCTTTGTAAAGCTCAGCCCAAACACTTTCAGTTTCAGAGGTCCTGAAGAGGGACTTCTACCCTAAGGAAAACCTGTCCTCAATGTCAGCTAAAAGGGCACAAGTGAGTAACTCATCGGATATCATCAGATATCTCAATGAGACCATGAGTTCCCCATACTTTAAAGGTGACTAAAATGGCAGTGGGTTTTTCAGTGTGCATGTGTCTCAATGTAGGAGTAGAAGGCATGAAAAACAGAGATCATCTGCTTGGGTAGAACATCAGCCTGATTTTAAACTATAATGCAATAACTTCCTCTGCCTTTCTTTTCCAACTCCTACTACTATTAAAAAACTTTCCTTTAAATTGCAGAGGTGTTGAAATGCTTGCATGTGGTTGTATTACAGCTCCATTCTCCACTTGGGATGTCATTTCCACTGCAAAATGAAATAGGACTGATTCATTTTGCTGAAGGAACATGATTGATACGAGCCCGGATGGAGACTCATTCTCGACCAAGTGGAAATTCCTCACCAAGGTTGCCAGTCAAGTGAAAACCATACAATCATCAGTGTAACTACTCCTAAACTTCTTGGGCTGGAGCCAGGAACAGTTTGTTAGCAGCTGAGGATGACCCAGAAAACCAGAGGTGTTCTTACATCATCGTACCATTCAACTGTCTTTCCCTCTCACCTAAACCAGCTTCTTCACCACAGAGAGATCATGCTATTCTCTAGATTGGAGCTCTGATTAAGGTGTGCTTTTTCACAGTGAGGCTGTCAGCCTTCCAGGAGCAAAGATCATATGTGAAGCTTTTGCTGAAATCTGCTTGCGGTCTCTTGGGGACAAACCACACCTTGTTTGTCAAGGCAAACAGATGTTGTACCCACACAAAGTTGCCAAGAGACTCCAGGTTGAGATTTCTTTACATGGTGCTGGGGAAATAGCCAGGAAAAAAAGGCATAAAACAAAGGCTATAGTCAGGAGGATTTCTAAGGGGGCTTTTTCCAAGGAAAATGCTAAGGCAATACAGGGGAATAGGGGATAGCCCCAACTGGAGCATTAAAGCTGCTGAAGGGCTCATGTCTTCTGTTGTTTTAAGAAGAAAAGAGGAAGGAGAAAGGAGAAAGAAGAAGGAAGGAAGGAACGAAGGAAGGAAGGAAGGAAGGAAGGAAGGAAGGAAGGAAGGAAGGAAGGAAGGAAGGAAGGAAGGAAGAAGTTAAAAGGAAAAATAAAGAAGGCAACTGTGAGAAGGTTTTTCAAGGCTGCAATTTTGGATTCAGGTACTGAAGATTGAGTCCAAATGGGTATGGGGCCAGCTACTGGGTCACTTTATGCAGGATTCCTAGTTTTACATTCTCTTTAACCCCAGTTATGCCAACTCCTCTTAAAGAAAAGCAAGCTAAACTTGTGATTTTGAATGAAGTGACATCCTTGTGCAGGAAAGATGGGAAACAGAAAGTGTCTTCTCTCACTTCAGTCACTGCAGCAGTTTGAGATACTTATTCACTAATACTCAGGCAAGATGCCCTGGTATTGTGGTTCCATTTAGACTATTGATTAATGAACAAAATGGAATAGAATCAGGAGAAGAGGTAATACAGCTGCACCCAGAGATAGTGCAGCAGAGGAAGGTGCTCTCCTGTGGTCAAACTGAGCCCACATCAAGGTCTTACTCTGGTTCAGGCAGTTGGAGGAATTTAAAGCATCTCTCATCTCCCACATCACACTGGAGTGACCCACTTGGTCAGGGTGGCTGCACGCTCAAACCTGGATTCAGAAATAAACATCATTTAGTGCTCCAAGTCCCACAAAAAGCCAGAGGATTTAATAACCTAAAAGCCATCAACTTAAGCCTCAGTGCTCCAAAACTATCTATTCAGCTGTCTTTTGCCCAACTGGCTCGAAGCACTCACCTCACCCAAACTTAAGTAAGAAATCCAAGTCTGAGATCTTGCTAGGACTGCAGTATGAATAAGGGTGTGCAGGGCTTGGCTAGTGCATCGACAAAAGGAAGGAGAATTGGTACTGTAACACCAGAGAAGATGCTTTCCATGTACATGTCTCAAAAATATCCCTTATGGATACAGTCCTAACCCCATAAATCCTACTCACCTCCCCAGATATCTTCTTCAGTGCCTTTGAGATCTTGAATCTTGCTGCTTGAACAGTTTGGAAGCCCTTCTTCTCCTAAACTGCTTCATCATGTTAAGTATTAACACCAGCACTAAGGTGGCTTCTGGGTTTTTAAGTTGAATAACCAACCAGTCAGCAATTTGGTTCACCCTTGGTAGGCTTATAAATAGATTTCAAAATTGAGGGTGTTTTCAAGCTATTCTCACAAGTTATAATCAGGAAAGGGAGGAGAGAAAAACCAGAAAGTGAATATCCCTTACAATGGCCTATGGTGGAGCTGCTTGGTACTGAACCAAGCTTGTGTCAGCTCCCAAGGGTTGGCGTGTGTTACTTCAAGGAGTTGCCAGTTTCTCTTCCGCAGTAGTAATCATGAAAGATATCAATCAGGGCATCTGTCAGTGAGTAATTACAGGAAACAGCATCTTCTGTGCAGTGTGTTTGCATTCTTTCTGGAGCGAGGTACCAAGCTGAGCCCTTCTCCAGCAGCCCTCTTTGGTTCTGCCAAGCTAAATGGCATCACAGCCAGATACATTCAGCCTAGTGAAGTTACTGGAATGGGGAAATGATTTCATAAATGTCAATTCTTCCTCTGAATGTCTCCAAACAGAGTCTAAGAGCTTTCAAGCTCCCAGTTATACAGATTTAGTGCCACTTCCTAATAACTTGAAAAGCATCTTGAGAGTGGAGCATGTTTCTCCATTACTGTATTTTCTCTCTTTTATACTGCCAAACACCAAAGAAGGGCTATTAATTACAGAGAATGAATTTTAATATGGTGCTTCAGCTCAGCCCCTTGCCAGTACTCTGAAATGTCAAAGGACATTTGTGTTCCCTGTGCGAAGCAAACAATATTCACTAGTACAACGTCCATTTGGAGGGGTGGTGAAGGAGAAGGAAATTTGAAGTACATGGAATAATACTAATGAAGTAAGTTCCCCTTTGACATATGCTTTTGCCATGACCTATTCCTGCTCCTGCAAGCCAAAAGTAAGCTTCTTCTCACAGTGTCCTTGCAAAGTTCCTGCTGTGAGGCCACAGGGCGATGCTTCACTACCTGCAGTTAGTTGTCCTAACAAAGACCACTGCTGCAGGGACACCAACAGCAGCTGGGAAGCTCAGAGCGCTGGATGTCAGCGCACAAGAAGACCATGGTGAAGAATGCGGATGCTGGATATCCACAGGACTTCCAAGTGCTTCCAAACAGAGCAGGCACAGACCAAGGCAGACAGACTGTTTGTGCCATCTGCCGGCAGCCAGGCTTGTGATGGACGAGGAGAGTGAGCAGGACTGCCAAGAGATGTTGGAAGAGAAACTGCATGAACAGAAGACCTCCAATGTCTTACTCATGCTGAAGAGGAGCTTCTCCCACTTCCCCAGCATGGCCTTCTCTGTTCCCAGACAGCAAATCCTCTGCACCACCCCTGATTATTCACACTGTGGTCCTCAAGTCTGCCTAGTGATGAAAGCTGCACACTGTGTGAGATGGTTCCTGGAGACGCTTTATAAATACCTACAGAAATGAGACATTTATGAAATGTATCTGCTGAGACTGATTATTAATAAAGCAAAGCAGGTTTTGGTGCTCCTGCCTGCAGCACCTTCTCTGCCTCCATACAGCAACTCCTGTTGTGCTGGGGCTCTCTCAGAATAAAGCTGGTCCCAGTGCACACCTGAGTCAAGACCATGGACAAGGTGGCCCTGGGACATAACCTTTCCCAAGGGCTAAAGCTCAGAATTGTACTAATGGAAGGATGACAATTAAAAATAATAACAACAAGAAATAATTAGGAAGCCAGGAGCTAAGGCTGAAGGGAAGTGATTCCCTCCCTCTTTCCTTTCCTCCTTCATGATTTTGATGGTTTTTAGTGATGTTTCCCATGCACACACACCTTTTACACCCTGTGTCCAATCAACACTCTCTGACCTTACCTCATTGCTACCACTTCACAGTAAGTCTTATTCACAGAGCTGATCACATCTGCTCTCCCTGACAGCATCTTCCTTCCCAGCCACCTCCCAGTGATTGCCAAGGAGGAGGTGGAAACATTTGTTCTGTTTGAAAAGTGCAAGCTTGAAGTAGGGCAGAGAGACTGGATTAAAACGACAGATCTTTTATTGTCTTCAACTGAAGCGTATGATACAGAGGAACTACACATAGATTTCATTCATATAAAAAAAAAGAGCCCTTTATTTACATGTGTTCGAAGTTGCCAGTGGTACCTAACAACATCTGTATTTTCTTTGTGTTCTTGTTAGTTATTCCCACCTAGATGAAGCAAGCACTGGTCAGTAATGCTTAAAAAAACATGTAAGAAGCTTTTGGGCAGGAAAAATAAGAAATATATTCTCTAAGAAACCAACTCCTTACAGGCATTTCACTGTAACAAACCCAGCAGAATACTTACAACCAATCAGTCACAGAAGGGACAGATTTCAGTAGGGGCACAGCAGCCTCATCACTCTCAGCCTTTCTTTTATTTCCCCGTCTAAATAAACATACCCTGGCCATGCACAAACTCAACATGTATGACAAAAAGGTAGAAATCTATTTAGAAGTAATTGTGCTTTTATTTATAAAAACAGAAACATTTACAATCAGACACTGTCCTGCTGTGTTTCCCAAGCATGGTTCTCTTCAAAATGACCAAAACTTAGCTTATTATTATCATTATCATTATTATTATTATCATTATCATTATATTAATAATATTAATCTTACGCTTAAGTTTAAAACCATACTGCTTTCCCCTTCCCACCCCATCCTTCTCTCTAGTACTTGATATATATATAAAACCAGGCTTTCCAATGACCAACAAATTTCAATTCTAGCTAATAATAATAATAATGATAATTAATCATACACATTTCTGTGTGTAAAGTATGGCTGGTTCTAAAACAAACTACCAATGTACAAAGCTGTTCTCCCTCCCCTCCCCTGGGCCACCCAAGAGATAGTCAGACTGTGGACGAGCCTTATCCCAGAGGCTTTCTGAGAAAATAAGAATGAGTAACCCGACAACCCTTGAGATCGTTGTCTTTGGTGTGGAGGATGTCACTGGTGGGCAACTGGAGCCGCTCTGCTGGAAAAGCTGGGATGCTTAAGGCTTATTGTTTGGAATGCTGCCGAAGCCTCTGTTGGGCCAAGGGGCACTGATGCTTTGGTACAAGTACCAGCTCCTCACACCCCACCACCCAGTGATGCTAGAGGATCTCCCCACACTCAATATCCCTCCCCCCATCACCATGCCCATAGCCCCATTGCCAACTCCGGGGTTTTACGCTCTCTTTCTCCTTCCTTCCAGGTTCCGGAAGCTGGAGGGTCTCAGCTTCATCTCTGCAAACTGGATGGAATATTCGTGGCCCTTCCAGTGGAACCAGTTAACACCCTGCAAAGAAAAAGATGAAGTGTGGGAGATTATACATCCACTTCTTCTCCTGCTGTCAGCCTTTACTGCTCTTGTTTCAGACTGCAGGCTGTTTTGTAGCAGGAACAGAAGCACAACAAATTGGAAGGGTGTAGGGAAGCACAGGGCTCTGGCCACCAGCATGCACAACCTGGATAAGCAAACCATGTGCTGTCCCTCAGAGCTGTAACTCTTTGCCTGGCTTTCATGGCAGGAAGAACATTCTGTTTTCCACGTTGAAAACTACAATTGTTCCCTCCACACTTGGGATATTCCCTTGGAAAATCATACAAAAACATCCCATGTTTCACCAGCTGACATTAAATTCTTGTTTTGGGAGCAACTGCCCATATCTTTCCCTATGATCCTTGGGTCTAGAGGGTAGGCTTGGTTGGTGCTCTGATGTCCTGCTAGCTGAACCACAAGACATGTCTATAACTGCAGTTCCCCTTCTCTTAATGCATTATGGAAGACTTTGAACACCAAACTGACCTGACTGTGGCTGTTGTCACCATATCTGCCCATCAGATTGACTCGGTGACAATTCTTGTACCAGAATGCCCCCTTGTATGACAAAGCACAGTTGGTGATGGCAGAATCATTGTCCTTGTCAAAAGTGGAGAAGGACCTCCCATTATGGTACGTCATGGAGTCACCTGGATGGGGAAGATAAAAGAAAACAAGGTCAATGTTTTGCCTACTTTAGTTGACATGGCAGTGACAATTATGCAGCAAATGCTCCTCAACTTCTTAGGAGTATTTTTATGCAGCTCAATTTCTGCCCTTCTTGCTGAGAGCTGGGTTTTGGCTCTGTACAGAAGGCAGTGTGGACCAAAGAGACCTCCAGAAGGACTGAATCTGCAAGACCAAAGAAGTCTCCTCACTTAGCTGGTCCTTGCAGTAAAACTGCCCATCTTCTTCAGCTGGAAACAGAGCCAGACAGCTGTCTGCCTACCACTGACTTCCCACTCCCAGGGTCTGGGTGCCCATTTACAGGTGGGTGCCATAGGAGCAGCTTTCAGTGTATGCCTGAAGCAGAGCTCTCATTCATGTCTTAGTATCTGTGTTGCTCTATCCATAAATCTTAGACCTGAATGCTCAGGAAAAGGAAGTAGTAAGACTGAATCTTACTAGATGTACTTACTATTACTGCTCTGCACCAATGTGTTTGCCTCAAATAGACATTAATTCTACTACTGCTGCATATACTTTGTCTGTATCCCTATAGGCTGTGTGATGGTCACAAGGCAGAGTTCATACGCACATATCTCTGTGGTGTTTTATGCCCCTAGCAGCATGAAATTATCTCCTATTAAGACATCCTGTGAAGCTGGATTTATCTCTTAATCCATTGAAGCCCTGATAAGGGCTGCAGGGTTTGCCCCAGCATGATGACAAAAGGCATAAAATTTGATTACAAATCATGTTATAGCAGGACATTGCTGCACATTCCACTGACAAGACAGGAGGCTGTGCCAAGCTATTATTAGCTGTATAAATGACAGTCAAGCATTGACCAAATGAGATAGATGGCTGTTTAATATACTAGTTTATATTCCGCCATAAGCATGCCATAAAATGTGCCACCTAAATGACTGGAGGATTCAAAATGGAAACATAAAATATATTGATATGTTCCTATTTTCAAGCACCTAACGTACATAAAGTACCTGCTGTGATGCTGATATGCAACATTCGGTTATCTCGAGGCAAGTGGGAGGAAATTGCAAATCAGAAGGCAAAAGTATTCCCCTCACCTGCTGTGCCACTGTAACCATCCACTCTTAAGCGGTATCTGGTCTTGGAGTCTCCAACGCTGAACCTGTCGTAGACAGCATAAGCTGTCTCACCTTTGTCCTGCAGATCCACACGCAGCTCATACTGGCCCTGAGAAGTGATTTTGTGGAGGTTCTCCAGACCTGTGGACATAAAAGAACAATTCATTTGTCTCCCCGTGTTTACTGCTACCATCGTGTTGTCCCATAAAAGAGTTACACTGGTCTGTTACACCCGAGCATAAACACTAATGAGGGAAAGGCTATTTTTGCTATAGGGTAATATCAGCATGAAACCAGATAGGTAAGAACAAGCTGACTGATCACAGTAGCAGGTAGCCCTTTGGGAAAAGCAAAGTTGCGCTGTGTGATCATTACTCTCGTTTATTTACAACCTAAAACAATGTAGCACAAGCTTTGAAAAATTGCTTTTTACTGCTGTTTTCCCCACTTTGCTTCTTTGGGTTGTATGCTTTTGCTGCTGGGGTGTCCTTAGGAGTACAGAAAGAAGGTTTGCAGTTGCTTCTCAGCTTAGCTTCTGACTTCTTACAGAGAGAATCAGTGAGCACTGATTTGGTACATACGGTGAGCCAAGAACCATGACATCTATGAGCTGTGACTAGAGGGACTGGCATGGATCTGGCAACTTCAATCTCCCTCAGAGCATGCTCTCCCTAACCTCCTTTGCCCAGACTTTTGCCAGCTAAATGGAAGGTTCAAAGTGGCTTCTGGTCTTTTGGGCTGTGTTCATGTTTTCTTTTTAAAAAAGACAAATTCTTGCCACTTACCTATCCAGAATTCATCCTTAGGGTCTCCAAAACCAGCCACGTAAGTCTTCCAGTTCCTGTAGAAATCTTCCTTTCCATTTTGACGCCTCAGGAACACCTGCAACCACCACATGCAAGAAGTGTTATGGACACACTGCCTTTGACAGAAAGGGACTAGCAATGTGGCTTTTACAAATGCAGAACTTGGCATTGCTGCTCCCCTGCCTTTACCAGCCAAAGCAGCAGTCTCACTGCAACTACTGAATGGTACCAAGCCTGCTTTGCTTCTGTAAAGTCTCTAGTTTCTCTGTTGGGTTCCCAGGCTTCATCATAATGCCTTTCTGCTTTTTTAACAGCCCATTGCGACTCTGTATTTCTCAGCCGAGACTTTCTACATGCCCTTGTCCCCTAGCCATGCATTTCTCCAGCTTCTTCTTCCCTCAGGTCCCTCTGGCATGTTCAGATTTGAGGATATCAGTACAGAGACCTGACATTTTTATTTCCATTCATTTGTTGGCTGGATGGGTTGTGTTCCTTGTATAATGGCCTGGGAAGCCTGGCTGGCCATTACACCAGTTGGCTGCTGAAGCTGCTGTGCTTTAACTTCCTCCATTGCTTCCCTCACAAATAGAGTCAGTCCGTCCTCCTATCACCTAATTAGCTCTTTAGAAAGCATGTATCTGATCTAAGCTGGTCATTTCAGCACCCCTTATAGCCAATGGAGAAAGATCAGTGCTTTTCCTAGTACTGAAACCACTGGTGTGACTCATCCTGTGAAGACACCTCTCTTTCCTCCAACTACAGGAACATCTGGTAACCTTGTTCTAGGCACTCACATGTGCTACCCAAGATTAAATTCCCCAAATTTATAGAGAAGTCAGCCCTACTCTGACAATGGAGCACTATGAGGGATCCCATAGATGAGCACAGGCAGATGCATGTAAAGGTGGTGTGGGCCCTCTCCCTGTTACTCACGATCCATCCACCGCCATCCTCGCCCATGTCACAGAAGACTTGCAGAGGCTGAGCCTTGTCCCCATTCAGGTAAATCGTGTAGAGCCCAGAGGTGGTTTCTCCATTCAGGAGAGCCTGGGAGCAGTCTTTAGGGTAAGGATAGAGAAGACCAGCTGCACATACACAGAAAGAGAGAAAGCAGTCCTGAGGAAATCTGCAGTTACAAGGAACTTGTTGGATACAGATGACTCATGAAAATCTGTTGTAGGTCAATGGCACAGCCAGGTATAGAGCCCAGGAATGGGCTTGTAATTCCCCTCCTACATACAAAAGATTCACAGTCAACAGCAGATGATGCAAATTTTTCTTTTGAATATGCTTTTGCACATCTGCCTACACTTTTGGAAGTGCTGTGAATGCAGATAACTACTCCTGCTATGATGGGAGTGCATCCTCCAGCTAACTATTTAAATGGCATGGGCAACTTTTGGATAAAACCGAATCTACTAACATCTCATTATATGATAGAAATGGGAAGGGAAAATACAAACACAGGACTACAACCTAAAAGAAACCGGGAATATTTTGCTAGCAAGTGCAATGTTAAATGTTATAAATAGAGGCTTTTGAAAATGAAAGCAAACCATAATAGTTGAAAGTACAGGGAAATATTATTAATAATTTCTTTCTGACAATATAGTGGGATCATTGCAGTCAAAGCAATTTCAACCGCAAAAAAGCTTTTCTTCTTTTCTTTTTAAGTTCACTTAGGCCATTAACTATTTCAGCCAATGATCTAATTAAGTGATGTTATAGGTGTATCCACAGTAGAGTGTTTGGCTGCTCACAGAGCGGCTGTTGCTCCCCTTGCAGCGTGATGCACATCCCTGCCTGTGCTCAGCTACAGAGAATTTGCATCAGCTTTGGGATGAGGAGAAAAGCCTCTCTCTGCAGGGACCTGTTTCACTGTTTCCTTTCACTAAATAGCACACAAATGTATGTTTAGAATTAAGGCCAGGCTTAAATATCCACCTGACTGAGGCTGCCTTTGTGTTCATATGGGTGAAGCCACCCCATTCAGTCCTGCTTATAGTCAATTTGCTAAATATCACTTAAATAAACCCAGATTTAATTCTTCTCTTATTTCTGGATGTGGATTGTCACCTATTGGTGGAGTTCATCCTGTTCCACCGAAGGAGTGAGTGTGAGCAGCCTTGGAGCTGTGTGATCTTTATTAGCACTTCTGTGCGTCCTTGGGCTGAAGTTGGTACAAGCAGAAGGGAGAATGGAAACGGCTGAAGGTCCTTCCTGAAAGGCTGCAAACTGTGAAGAGTGTGACTAATGACAGGCAAGGTTTCACAGTTAATACTGAACAACCTCTTTTTGAATGTCAGCTGTAAAGTGACCTTCAGAGAACCCAATCTATTCTTGCATTCAGCTCACCGCAGAGGTGTCCTGCCAGTGCTGGAACAGACATGCCATGTGGCTTTGTGAAAACTGATCTTGGAAGAAGGAGAAAAAAAACTGCCCTAAAATTCGTCTCCTTGGACTGAACTGATTTGTGTATTTGTCTCTGTGTGTGGCTTGCTTCATTTTAGCTCAAAACACTGATTTTTTTAACAGATTGCTATGCATCAATACAGATGCAAATCAGGGCATCGGTTTGGATTTTAGAGTAATGTTCCTTTTGATATTTTACACAGGATGCTTCCTCAGAGGGAGGACAATAGAGGTGATGTGAATGGATGCAAAGAAAAGAATTTCATCCTGCCAGTCTGGGGAAAGCAGATGACAGCTTGGGGAGGAACAGGGACTTTTGCACTGACACTACAAGCAAATGAAGTGCATACTGACAATTGGGTTGAAAATCTTCTATGAGGTCTATGTTTGCTCATTGCAGAGCTCAGCTCATGTACTATTTCCACTGTGCGTGTGCTCTAATGTCCTTACTTGTGGTGAAAATTGTCTGGATCGTTTTGCTCTTCAGGGATCCATTCAGAGCCTGGAGTCTCACTGTGTACTGGGTAGATGGGCTCAGCTCTGTCAGGCTGTAGGAAGTAGTCTCAGGGTTTAGGATGACTTCCTATGGGGAGGAGAAATAATGCAGGAAAATCTCAGTGAGAAAACCATGACTGGCACTGTTATATATTTTAGTCTGTCACATTATTTTTGTGGCAATTATTTAGGGCCATTTTAACCATCTAAATTATTTAATACAAAAGCTCTATTTCTCTAAGGTTTTATCATCAGTAGATGACTTGAAATAAATATTTATGACCATCATGACCATCAGAATGTGTAAGCTGTGTGGTTTAAAAGCAAGTTAGCATAAATGTCTGCATGCCCTGAACTATACATTATATAGATGTCTGCGAAACTCATAAAAAAATAGAGAAGAATCATCCTTTACAACACAGAAATATTATGCTCCAGTCTTTGAAAGGCTGTTTTTCTGTAGCTTTAAAAGACTTTAAGTCTGCTTAAGGAATTTGCCTTCTTGAAAACCAGAACCCTTCTTGATGTACCAGGCTGGGCATCCAGAATTGTCTGTCAATTTTGCTGGGATTCACCTCATTCGTATTTAAGCATCTACTGTAATCTAGTTATGTATGAACATAATACAATTATTGGAGAGCTAAAGGCACTTTCAAAGGTGATTCATCCTGCCTTAGAGATCTCACTTGCACAGGGATGGATTCTCCTGAGATTAGAAAGAGGAATCACATTTCTTGGGGGGTATGAATTTATTCCATGATACTGGTTTGGAATGAGGCAAAATGATTGCTTGTGCTTTTATCGGTACTGTGGAGAGATAACCATCAAAACTCAGACTGCAATTGAGCTTCTATTTCAGGATATAATACAGGAAAGTACTTATGCAGGTTTTAAACGCATTTGTGTTCCAGCTAGCACTGAAAAAGGTACTTAGCATTTTGCCATGTTTAACTTAAGGCACATGACTATGTTCTATTGCTGGACACTTTAAAGCAGCCTTACTGCCCTGTTTTGAGGCACAGTTCTTCTGGTTTGGTTACAAATGCTATACCTTGACTCTGCCATCAATGGACTCGTAGATCAGGAGATAACCAGTGACAGGAGCACGTGGAGGCCTCCAAGTTATCACAGCTGTTTCTGACTGAACTTCAGTAGTACTTAAATCTCTTGGAGCATCCAGTCCTGAAGGAGACAACAGATCAATTACAATCACATCTATGTGGAGTTTAGTACACAGGCTATCTTATGGGCAGTATATTAAAACAGGCCAGGAAAGCAAACTTTTTCTCCACAGAAATTTAAAGTTGAAAAGTACTTCAACCTAAATTTTGTGACAAAAAAGTAATTTCCTCATTGAAGGTTTTAAAATAAAGGTATTTATTTTATCCAAGTTAAAATATTGGCTTGTCTCAGGCACTTTAGTTTGCAAGCAGCTGCATTGAAATGTCTTTTGAAACAATATTTTGCCTTTTATTATTTCCTACAAGACAGATCAATATTTACATATTCCCAGGAAAAAACTCTGGTTCTGATGATGCCTCTTTTGAACAGGAAAACTTTTCACACTTGGTCTGGCTATCGCTTACCTTCTCTACTGTAATTATAACACTGAATTTGTGTGGCTTAGTTCTTGGCTCTCTAGTTAACACCCTAGGACCAGTCAAGAAAATGAGAAATCTCCATGATTTCATTGATGCGCATGGAAAACCACAGTATGAAACCGACTGGATATATTCAGCATTGGTACCCCAACATTTGGACCCCAAAGAAGTCCTGCTTTGAGACTCTGTAGAACTAACAACAGAAAACCTCCATCTGGATCACACCGGCCTTCCACCAGAGAAAATCTGGTGAAAATACGATCAAAATCCAGGTTTCTAACAAAAAAAGGCACAATGTGCTGGTTGACTTTCAGGTATTCGAGAAATGTAAGCCCAGTGGGACTAGAAGAGATGGCAGGTCTCCCCGCAGTGAGGTGGGACACAGCACCTGTAGTAAACTGGGTGGAGAGGGTCTCACTCTTCTGTGTGTCCTTCAGCGCATGGACACTCAGAGTATACTCAGTTGCAGGTTGAAGGCCCTTCAGGTCGTACTCCACCGTGTTTCCTGATACCATCTGAGTAACTTCGGGTTCTAAGAAGAGAACACAAAAGAGAACAGGTCCCAGCATTGTTCACTCATGTCATGATGTACTCAACCCACTGCTCTACTCTGATGTTTTTCTTACTAGCTGCAAGCAAGGTGAAAACTGTAAAAGCTCAGAGCGCATCTCCATGGTCATATCTATACTTAACGTGAATTAACGCTAGAGTCCTTTATCTAAAAGTATTAGCACTCTCTAGTGTTCATATGAATAATAACACCAGCTTCTCTTTCCAAGATTCATTTATCTCTCTTCATGCCTGAATTGGGGATGTTTAACTCATAGCATCATTATTAAACTGCTTCCAGCAAGGAAGCATCTCCTTCAAGTAACACCCCCTGCCATCTTCCTGGTGTCACACTGCTGCACCCATTTCTGAGATGGTCTCAAGACTGTAACGCTGTCAGCTCCCTGACCAATCACTAACACTTCTTACCATCCTCAGAAGCATAGGAGACAATGTAATTATCCACAGCAGCAATTGCTGGCTGCCAGGTTGCCAGAGCCTCAGAGTCTGTGATGTTCACCACTATTAGGCCTGATGGGCTGTCCAGAGCTGCAAGAAAGAGAGTAACATTCAGGGAATTTGACAAACACTCTTCAGCTCTGTGCAATGCTCTGTTGAAAATATATGGTACAAAATGTGCAAACAGTGCTGCTTGATGCAGCTTTTATGATGCCCTTCAGAATAGTAGAGCTCCACAGGAAAGACTCCAGTGCCTATAAAGATACATCAAATGC